>NC_081411.1:385478999-386943999 GCF_030272615.1 Cryptomeria japonica | reverse complement strand
GTAAAGTTGTTGTTGGGAATCACCTGACCAATATTGATCATAAAATATTTAAGGACCCTTTGCCTATTTACGAACAAGGTGATTCTTCAAAGACCAAAGGAGGTGCCAAGGTAAATTATACCTATACCAGCAATGACAACATCATCAGCATGATTGAGCCTTCACAATTAGAATATTGCAATGTGATTATAGTTCAAGATAAACCAAATAAATCATGATATGCAAGAGCTCTAACTCGATCTCAAAAGAAAGTCACCCTCCAAGGAGCTAGTTCTTCCAATCCAGCTCAAGCAACATCGAACCCACCAGCCCAATCAAACAAACAAAAAGAATCAACCTTGGAAAAATTTAAAAGGTTAACTTCATCATCATCTTCTGGATATAGTGTCGTTGAACAGTTGAAAAGGACAAATGCTCAAATCTCAATCTTTGAATTGCTGAAACTCTCATCTACTCACAAAGAGATCCTAGACAAAGCATTTCTCACCACTAACATTCCAAAAGATTTAGACATTGATTGGTTTCAGTCCATGGTGGGTCATCTGACTTCACCTCACTATCTGACCTTCTCTGAAGAAGATGACAACTCGCTAAATCATCCACATAACCAGCCATTACATATTGAAGCCATGATCCACAAACACAAAGTCAAATGTGTTTTGATAGATGGAGGCGCGAGGTTGAATATCTATACTTACAGTCTGCTTACACAACTAGGATTCTCTGAAAATGTCATTGATCCCGACAAGAAAATAACAATAAAAGCCTATGATGAAGAAGAAAGGACCACCAAAGGTCTAGTATCATTACCAATCAGAGTGGGACCGGTAGAGAGAGATGTCCTTTTCCAGGTACTTGATATTCCATTGTCATACAATATTTTACTGGGCAGGCCGTGGATTCATGAAATGAAGGCAATTCCATCAACATACCATCAATGCTTAAAGTTTCCTTATAATGGAGCTAAAGTCAGTATTCCTACTGATACAAATGTCATCTGTAATGCATTGGCAAAAGGTACCGATACTTTTGTGCCTCATAATAGAGTAGCCTCTCCAAATGAAGATCCAGAAGCACTGATGAAAGACTTAGAAAAGAGATTGAAGATTACAAATATCGGCATGGATGGATACAAGATAGAACCAGTACTTTCATTAGTTTCTCTCCCTCCATCACCAAAATAGTTGGGCAAACCATCAGAGGCTATGAGAACACAAACTTCAGCTCCGAATACCATATATGATGGTCTCTTTGTATAGTCTTCTACCTCCCTGGCGGATGAAATAGAAGAGGATGTTGTTCTTAACTAGCTCTTTAAGGAAGATAGTCAAAATGGGGAGGTACGACATTGTGAGATTTCCTCAAACCAATATGGTCCTGGCTACAAGATGATTCAACGCATGGGGTATTCAGGTACTGGTCCTCTGGGCAAACAAAAGGAAGGTATTACTGAACCAATTCAGCTACAAACAAAATCTACAAATGATAAGGCTGGACTGGGATACAATCCGAAAAAGACATTAGACCAAAAATATGTTTCTAAGTCTAAGTGGCAGAAAAGGATATCGCCTTCAACATTACATGAAGCAAACACTCAACAAACAAAAGAAGAGTGTAGAAAAGAGAAAGAGGAATCAGCAGTCAAGAAAGAAGAAATAGTCAGTGCTCAAGCTTTGATGGTATCAGCTACAATAATATAGGAAGTTGAGGTCCCTGAGGATATAAGAGTTGAAGTAGTAAGAATCAGAGAATTGTTTGCACCACTAAAAGTTCCAATCACATATACTGGTAGGCAGCAAGTACACGATTCAGAGACTGACTCAAATGAGTATGAATGGGGTCTTGACCACCTCTCAGACACATCCACTACAGAAACTTCAGAAGAGTCTAGCAGTGTCATAGATGATACTCAAGTGCTGATGCGCATAAAACTAGAGAAAGAAATACAAGAAATTAGATAAAGGAGACAAGCAAACTATGAACAAGGACTAAAAGAAGGAAGAATACCACAAAACTTCTCATCTATGTACCCCTATGCTAAAACAGAACAAATCAGGTATAGCACTGCACAAGAAGAGTTGGAAGCTACAGAAAAAGAACCAGTTATTAGTCCAGAAGAATCTGAATGGAGTAGACAGCAACAAATCATAGAAACATCAAGATCATGTCAACGGGTGTGTCAGATACAAATGACAAATGAACCATAACATGAAGGAACTTGCAAAATTAAAGATGTTGGTGTTGATACCATACATAGACTTATTAAATCACTTGAAGAAGACTCAAAAACTTCACTTGATGACTTTGATGATAGTCTTATTCAATACAATATCTACTCAGCCTCAAATTCTGAATCATCTAATACAAACAATGAAAATCTGTCTATTGATCTTATTGCTGTCAAACTGCGATATGACGTCCAGTCTAGTGTAGTGAACGATGTTAGAACTATGTCTATTAGATTAGATCAATTAAATATTAATGTGAACTTTAATAATCATGTTCTGACTCTTCCTAGTCTCGAGACACTTATGCAAGGTATCCTTCTGGAACTCGACTTTTCAATTCGTCATTGTGATGACAATACCGTGAATGCTCTCGAACCTATCCAACATTTATCCTTACTACATCCAGAACTAATTGACTATACTTTACAAAACCAGTCCATGAATATACCTACTTTTGCCAATGACTATATAGTAGCCTATTATCTCAATGTAGTCGAACCTATGGACTCTTTTACCAGTGAACAGAGTGAAAATATGACTGAAGTGGATATCAAGTATCTTAGTTGCAAAAACAAGAAAAATAAAAATAAAAGATCTAATGGTGAAAACCACATTGTGGTTGTGTCAGAATCTAAAAAAGAGAAAATAAAGGATGTACCTAAAGGTGAAAACCTCTTTGAGGCACCTGAAGGTGAGATACTTGATATACTGCCAAGTCATTTCCAAGAAAGGTCCTCCATATTGATCGAGCCAACTCAGCCAATGAACACACCACACATCATTCATGTAGCTCAATCACTATTAGCAGAAGAATTGAAGGAGTTCACTCATCTATTCTCAGAAAAGAAAATAAACTTTGCATGGACATATTCTGATATGCCGGGCTTGGATCCTGATCTCATTATGCATCATCTTTCAATTACACCAGGAGTAAAACCAGTTAAGCAAAAACTTTGTAAGATGCACCTGCATGTGGCACTACTGGTCAAGGCTGAGCTAGAAAAAATACTAAAAGATGGATTCATTAGAGCTATAGATTATGCCGAATGGATTTCAAACATAGTACCTATGTCAAAGGCAAATAAGTCTATCAGAGTTTGCACTGACTTCAGAGATCTTAACAAAGCTTGTCCGAAGGATGACTTTCCATTACCAAATATTTATATGATAGTCGACATGACTGTTGGGTATGAGATGTACTCACTAATGGACAGATACTCCAGATATAATCAAATCAAAATAACTCCCAGAGAAAAAAAAAAAAAAAGGACAACTTTCACCTATGCATGGGGAACCTTTTGCTGGAACGTCATGCCATTTGGGCTAAAGAACGCAAGAGCAACCTATCAAAGAGTAGTTCCTACCATTTTTCATGACATGATGCATAAGAATATGGAAGATTATGTTGATGATACCTTAGTGAAGACTATGAAGAGATCAATGCATATCCAAGAGTTAGGTCCTATACTAGACAGAATGGAAAAGTTAAAACTCTGGTTAAATCCAAAGAAGTGTGCATTCAGAGTGACATCTAGTAAACTAATTGGCTATATCATTTCAAAGAAGGGAATCAAGGTTGATCCTGAGAAGGTCCAAGTCATAATGGAAATTCCACCTCCGAAGAACATTAGTCAAATGAGAAGTCTACACAGACATCTCCAATCCATCAGACAATTCATTTCCTAGCTAGCAGACAAAGCCAAACCTTTCACAAAGGTATTGAGAAAAGGAGTGATATACAACTGGGATCAGTAGTGCGAACAACATCTTCAATAGATAAAAGAGTACCTGTCAAATCCACCGATATTGATGCCACCGATTCAGGGTAAACCACTAATCTTATATATATCAACAACCAATTCATCACTGGGGGCACTTCTGGCACAACAGGATGACAACAAAAAGGAACGAGGTATTTATTATATTAGCAGGACATTGGTGTCTTATGAAATGAACTACACTATAATAGAAAAAGCATGCTTGGCATTAGTCTTTGCATCACAAAAATTGAGACACTACATGCTAGCACATTCAGTCAAGCTGGTGGCCAAAATTGATCCACTCAAGTATCTTCTCAATAAAGCAACACTTAGAGGAAGATTGGAAAAATGCGTCATAATCCTTACAGAGTTTGACATTGAATATGTGGAATGCAAAGCCATAAAAGGACAAGTAATTGTTGATCAACTTGTTGAAGCTCCTCTTGAAGACTCTCAACCACTACACATAGAGTTTCCAGATGAATCTATAATGCACCTTACTCAACAACCTTGGAAAATATTCTTTGATGGGTCCTTTACTCAAAATGGTTAAGGTGCTGGCATATTATTCATTACTCCTCAGAAGTATTCAATCCCAAAGTCTTATAATATTATATTCCCTTGCACAAAGAACATTGCAAAATATGAAGCTTTGGTGAACGGGATAAAACTAGCTATTGAATGAAAGGTTGCAGAATTGTATATCTATGGAGATTCTCAGCTGGTGGTTAATCAAATCAATGATACATATTAGACTCGAAATGAGAAATTGATGCCTTACAAGAGGATGGTTGATGATCTTAAGAAGTATTTTTCTTTTGTATCATTCCAACAGATTCCTAGATCCGCAAACAGAGCAGCAGATGCTATGGCCACCTTGGCATCTATACCTGATTTACAAGAGTCCAATTTTTGCTTTGATTTCCTGGTGGAAGAGTTATATTACCCCACCTATGATTCTCCTAAGACCCAAATAGTCTATTCTATTATTGGACATGACTCATCCTGATACAACCACATCTACTCCTATCTATGCGACCAAATTATCCCTAGAAATCTTACCCGAAATGAGAAAAGATACCTAACTCGAAACGCTTCACAATATGTTATCATAGCTAACAATTTATTTAGACGCGGTTTGGATGGTACATTTCTTAGATGTCTAGAAACTTAAGAATCTAAACGTGCGTTATCGGAAGTCCATGAAGGTATTTGTGGATCTCATTCAAATGGTCTTACTTTAGCTTGGAAGCTACTACGGGTTGGCTACTACTGGCTAGACATGGAAAAAGACGCCATCAAATTTGCTAAGACTTGTGAGAAATGTCAGCTTCATGGAAATCTCATACATGCCCCAGCAAGGGACCTCATACCATTCATTACACACTAACCTTTTCAGCAATGGGCCTTTGATCTCATTGGTCAGATATATCCCATTTCATCCAATGAACATAAATTTATTATAACGAACATAGAGTATTTTACCAAGTGGGTAGAGGCGGTTCTTCTCATCAAAGAAATCGGTAAACAAGTCGCCTTGTTCATCCTAAACTATATCATGTGTAGGTATGGGATACCTTCGTCCATCATGACTGATAATGGAGGGCATTTTAAGAATAAAGATCTAGATGAGCTTTGTGAGAAATTCAAAATAAAAAAACACTGGTCATCAATATATTACCCTCAAGGTAATGGACAAGCAGAGGCATCTAACAAAAACCTACTAACTATCTTGCACAAAACAGTGAACAAATCCGAGAAGGATTGGCATCTCCAGCTCAATCCTACACTATGGGCTTACAGAACAAGTATCAGAACACCTACTGGGGCTACACCTTTCTCTTTGGTGTATGGGTCCGAAGTAGTATTACCTATTGAAGTAGAAATACCATCTCTAAGAGTTTCTTTGCAAGGTCTTGTTACTAATGAAGATCATAGAATATCTAGATTGCAAGAACTCAAATTGCTAGATGAGCGTCAACAAGTGGCATTTGATCATCTCAGAGTATATCAGAAGAGAATGTCCAAAGGATATAACAAGAAAGTTAGACAAAGAGAATTTCAGGTTGGTGACCTAGTTCTAAGAGAAAATCCTAAAAATCAGTAGTTTCAAGACAACAAAGGGAAGTTTGAACCCAACTGGTTGGGTCCCTACATCGTTACTGCAGTATTCGGCTTTGGTGCCTATCAACTCTCAAATTAGGAAGGAGAACAACTCCATGAACTGATTAACACCATCCACTTGAAGAAATTCTTTTCTTAGCATTCTCTATGACACCAACATGTATAGCTGGAAAAAGTCCTGAAAAAAAATCAAAAAGATGAAAAAATCAAAAAAAGAAAAAAAAAATCAAAAAAAGAAAAAGAAAAAAAAAATATAAAGAGAGAAAATGCCCTGGTGAAAACCTGGTAAACAGGCACCTTGGTAAAAAAAAATGAATCTCTGCCAAGCAAGTGAAAACCTGGCAAATAGGCGCCTCTTGTACTCAAGTGCTCCATCTATCAATGCAATGTTGGCATTTCCCATTTTCATGCATCTTTGCTTTCGCTTGTATATATTTTTCAGTCACTTTCATGACATCCTAGTTCGTTGGAACCCTCATGGCTTGAAACTAATCAGCATCCTAGTCTTAGGTTACTCGACAGATAAATTCACATATACTAAGCAATGTTAACCAAGTCATCTTTTCGTTAGTGAAACCTGGTTGTCCATTTTGATTCAGTCACCTGTCTCCTAACTACCAAAGAGTTTTTATCACTGAGTAAACAAGAAAAACAACATAATGAAAAATAATCACTAAACAGTTTGAGCTATACATGAAAACTTTCTTTGTATGTTGTCTTTTATATTAGTTTTCGATTATTATCCCTTTGAGTAACTTGAGGAAGTCTATTGTGACTAAGAGGAGCAAGGATTGGGGGCATAATATTTTCTTTATTTTTTGCTTGTAGGAATGATTCTGATGATCTGGAAACATCTAAATTAGCTAGGTGGTTGTGATAAGAGCCTTCACATCAAGGTGAAATTGCCTCACATACCTCGACTGCGCTTATTTGTATGCTACAGGGAGGTCCATATCATTTCTTTGTTGTTTTGAGGGAAATTCTTTATGATGTAATTCGGGTCCCTACGAAATCTATCCAAGGATATGAACGAAAAAGGGTCATTGCGGACAAGATAATACATATTGCACATTGAAAGAGAAAGGAACTCTAACTTGCCTATTGTGTTCGTTATGCTCGGTGATGAATCTTAAGTATTTTAAATCCGGTGACTAGGTTTAGGTTGTATTTTGCATATCATTCTGCATTTTTGCAAATTTAGAGTGATTTTGGTGTGATAATAATGATCTCTTAAGTTTATGAGAGTTGAAAGCATCATCATTTCTTACGCTAAGTGGTATCTTTATCATCATTTCTCCAATCGAGTATTTGTGTTTTGAGATGTTAGCTGCATACATAAACATTTTAATATAGATTCATACATTTCATTATTCACTCATCTGCATTCATCTTATTACATAGAAAAATGAAAACATTGCATTACCCATAACTCATACTCATTCATTTATTTGCATATGAAAAGAAACAAAAATAGACATTCATAATCATTTGCATTACATACATTCATATTGAAAAGAAATGCATACATATAGAATAAAGCATATAGAAAAGACATCTCATAAACAAATCAACACAAGTACGATGAAGTCAAATCAGATCTCGTATATATATATCATGTCAAGTCTAAGAGTACAAAATGATGTTGAATGACATATACAAATTCCCATTGGAGCAAGAATCGTATGGGCTACAAAAAAATGGGTGTCTCTACAAAAAAATAATATCCAAGCCACAAAAAAAGAATATCTAGCTCTGGGCCTCTCCCTCATCACCTGGTGGAGGAGGGGGATCCTGATGATCGGGATCCTGTCGAAGTGCCTGAGCTCCCTCTAAACGTGCCATATACTATGAATAGGGGATCACCTACTGCGCTACTAGAACTTCCATGTTGTATGCTGCAACATAGTAGGCTGCCCTGTTGTTCTGATGCAAAACCTCCTACTAGAGGGTGTCTCACTCCGCTCTCATCATCGTGACCTAACGATCATGCTCTACTCTCAGCTCTGTAAGCTGAAGATCATTCTCTACCCTCACCTCTGAAAGCTGTCGGTCTTGCTCCGCCAGCTGAGTCTAAGCCACTGTTAACTGTTACTGTAGCTCTGCAAGACTTTCTCTCATCGACCGCCTTGTGTCCATCCCCTGTTCTCTCATAGGCTCTCCACCCCCATCTCCACCTCCAGTACCACCCTGATCCTCTCACCACTGACAGACCTATCTCAAAGCTGCTTGGTCCTCCTCAGCTTTGCCCAATCTCACTCCTACTCTCCCAAGGGATCCGCCCTCACCCCTCTGTTGTCCACCCTCAGCTAGAACCCTGCTGCTACTAGCACAAGGATCACCACCTGTCTGCCTTGGAGCCTCAGCTCTCTGTCCCTATCCCTACCTCTAACCTTGTCCCTATCCTGGCGCGGGAGCATCATCCTCAATATCCTCTATGCGAGGCGCCTGCTCACTCGGATTAGTAAACCTAGGAAAAGGATGTTGCTGGAACCACTCTCTGTACTAGGGCAATACCCCCGTATCTGCCACATCATCCATATAATCCCACCTAAGGTGTTGTAGACCAGTTAGCTCTTGCATAGCCAAAGCATAGGATAACTATGGAGACCATCCCTGTCTCTCCTTATCCGCATAACGTGCATAAGTTGTATACTCCTGGGATATCCCCTAAGGCTGGCCATACTGCCTCACCACTCAAGAAATGATGAACCACTCAACAATAGTCTGCAATCTCCCAATAAGTGGGCACATAACAAAAAAGGTCCCTGCAAACCAACCGCCAGTCATCCCATGGCTCTAAGCCCTTGTATGGTCTCCATACTATGGCTATCAGGTCATCAAGTTGTCGTCGCCAAAAATCTATCTTGCCCAGATGGGGCTGTGTAATATAACCGGCATACCTGTATATAATCAATTGTCTGAGCTCTCTACTATCATCTACCACCAACCGACAAACGGGAAGGTGCTCCCAAGCCCAAACCTATAAAATATATACACCTGCAGCCATACTCCTACCATCTCTATATACAATCTCAAGCATCTCGCGATACATGTGAGCCAGCAAGCAAGAACCCCAGCCAATCCTCTGAGGGGTCTCCATCAATCTCATCAACATCCTACCCCAACCACACTGGAAACCCTGCTACCCTCTATCTGGCATCAGAAAAAAAACCAATGAAGCCTGCTAGAACACACGCCAGAGGAAACACCTCACTATATCTGCTCATCAATATGTCCCAACGGGTCAAAATGTCAGGATCCTTGAAGACATGCCTCACTGCTTGTAATCCTGGGAGGTGTCCTGAATCATAATCCACCTTATCCCCAACAAAAGGGATATAGAGGATCCTATATACATCCTTGGGAGTGATAGTCAACTCCCCCACCGACAGATGAAACATGTTATACTCTGAATGGAAATTCTCTACCAATGTCGTGAGCATTCCGTGATTCACACGGATATTTGGCAAACCAAGGAGATGAGTCAAACCACATAAATCAACCTAAGCCTGCTCAACCTTAGATAAATGTTGTACTAATGCCATAGTAGGAGGATAAATGCATCGAAAGAGCACAGGAGGTAACCTAACCTGCAAAAACCCAACAATGAAGCATCAGAAAACATTCCAAATGAGCCTACAAGAGAAGTAAAACATCATGCAAATCCAACTAAGTCAACTGCAAAATCAAATTTTCAAGTTTAGACCTTAAAAAATGTTCACTGTCTCTCGAACGACAAAACACGGAGGGGCAGCATCTCATACGAGTCAGGAATAGCTCTCGTATGACAAAACATTCCCAAATGACAAATTATAAGACCCCGCATGACAAAATGGTCTTTTTACAGACTTGTCGTACGATACGAGGGTAGGGTCCGAACGATAATTCTAATGACCTCAAACGACAAACTAAAATTTAACAGTTACTCGTACGAGACAGAATCTTGTCTCACACGATTAAACATATAACCCGACCCCAAACATGCCAAAAACTTGAAAAATGAACCAAAAAATTCAAAATTGAAAACATAAAGAGGCTTAAGATCGATCACTTACCGCTAGCTCATAGTTTTGGGGTTGATTATGACGTCTCTGGCGCTCAAATTGATGCTGATGAGTAGGGATCACCATTTTCTTCGTAGAAGGCTTTTTGAATTTTCAAACTTGGAGGGTTAAAATGGTTTGAAAATGACACTTTTGTCCCATATATAGCCAAAACCCTAATTTTTCAACTTGCTTCGATGGACATGAAAATTGTACCCTTAGCTAATTTTCCCATTCTGATTCCATTTTCGGGATTGAAATCGAAATTCAAGATCATTTTCCTAGTCAATTTCACAATTTGGACCACTTAGTTCTCTTTTCATCAAATGCTTATTCTTTCTCCAAATTGTGCTCAATTTCAGCACTGAATATCAATTCCAATTCTACACATCAACTTTACGATCAAATCTGCACTTAATTCATCAATAATCGCTGAATTTTTCAAATATTCCTCAGAATCAATTTGTGCTCAAATAACTTATTTTTGCCACACAATTGCCTATAATCAACTACCCTCACCATTTTTTGATTTCGCTCCCGAGCGGGCATACTCATGACCTTATGACTTCACATCTCACAGGGCGAGAAATGTTTTTCAAATCTTCATCAAAACTTGAGCAAAATCTTCTAAAGAAAATCAATCAATTCTTATCGCTAAGGGGCATCTCAGCTTCATCGCTTAACATCAAGTTGAGAACTCTTGATTATCTAATTCAAATCAATCACTATGGGCATATCAGTTTCATCGCTTCAAATCAAGCTAATATTTGTCTTTCATTTGAATCAATCTCTTAGCGTTAATCAGTTTCATCGCTTTACATCAAGCTAATTATTCGTTTAAACTCAATCAAAAGTTTAAAGAGTATCTTTGATCACACTCAATCTAAGCAGGTGTTCAGTATTCATTTCTTGATCAAGCTGGACAGTTTATCTTCATCGTGTCTTGATCAATCAAGTTCAAGATCAATTTTCTTTTTATCATCACTCAATGTGTCTAGATCAATAAAGTTCTAGATCAGCAAGATCCGCTTCTTGATCAATCAAGTTCAAGTTTGGTATCTTTGTTTTCTATCGTTCCTAAGTTCAATCAAGTTCGGGAACAGTATCGCTTTAATCAAACTTCATTCAGCTTTGTCACTTTGAATCAAGCTAAACACCTTGCTCTTCATCTAGTTCGTGATCAATCAAGTTCAAAACTGGCATTTCCTAGACATCACACATTCTTTGAACCAACGTGTTTCTCGCACATTAATTCAAAGAGGGGCAAATGTAATACCCTAAAAATGGTCATCTAAACCATGGACCCCTAATCTCGACAACATCACCAAGGTCCTAAACAAAGGCAATTAAATCAACCATGAGCACACAATTAATTCTTTAATCATCAAAAATCACATGGCAAACCAATTACTCAATATTAATTAAATATTCATTTAATTAATTGAATCATTCCAAGAATGTCATTTTGATCAATTATCCTATTTTAATTTATTAAATATCCTTGCATATTTAATTAATTAATAAATTTGTCATTTAATCATGCAAAAGGAATTAATTTATTACAAAAGAGGAATTAATTACAAAGCAAGAGTTGAATTGAAAATAAACAGAAAGAATTGAATTGAGAGAGAAATCAAACTTGAGATATTATTTCTTTTTCTAAATTTAGAACTTGAAATCAGAAAAGCAATTTAATTGAATTATTGATTATTCTCTAAAATTGGAACTCAAAGCTTTTTAGAAAAAGAAGTTCAGTTGCATTGAAAAGACTATTTTCTTGAATAAATAAAATATATACATGGAATTATCTATTTTTATCACAAGTGCATGGAATTAATTTTATATTATTTCCAATGCAACTTGAACTTCTAATTTGAATGCATTTCAATTAATCTATAATTGGAATCTATCTCAAGGTTAACTAAACCTGATTTCTCAATTATTTTCAATTAATCCTAAATTGAGCTTTCTTTAGCGTTTCTCTTGTAATTCTCTATAAATTCAGTCTTCAACTGTCATTCCAATTCGCCCCAGAGATTTTTTGAGAATACGCTCGGAGATTATTATCACGCTAATTTCGCTCAGGAGTCATTGAAGATTATTGTGCTTTTTAGATTATTTGCATCCATTATTGCTTGAATCCATATTGCTTGAATCCATATTGCTTGAATCGATTATTGCTTGAATTATTCATCTATTTTGCATCCATATAGTTAATATTATATAGATTAAATCCTTCGTCTTGGTGTAGTCTAGTCATTGGTATTGCTTATAAAAATCTGAGAGCAATCTTATACTTGCATCTTTTAGAAGGCAATTAGTCGCTTTGTTATGGTTTTTTACTTATCGATTATTGATTACTAACCATGCATATACTGACTTAATTGAAGTGTTATGCTTGCATCTACAAACCACTTTTTCACACGCACAACACCAATTAAAATGGAGGTACAAAAAAATTTCATAGATAAGTGATCAATCGATCCCTAAGGCCCTTTGGAACATTCAAATCAACACACTTAGTGACTACGATTTACAAATGGAAATGCAGAAAACTTCCCCATTGGTTCTTGAAACTTTGATCTTCTTTTGCCCATGTGTGTGCAAATGAGTTAATTCCTACTCTTGTGTTCACTAAAGATCCTTAGCATCCTATATGACTAGCTACATGGATTATCCTAACTTCAAAAGCATCCCGAATAGAGCCTCGCTGCCAACAAGCCTTGAGAGCTCCGACGAGGTTATAGATTGTAATTTCTTAAATATTGCTCCATTTCCAGTAGGGGTTCATAGACCTGATGGAGTTACTTGTATGTTCCCATAGTTAAGCTTTTTTATCGCATTTGTATGTGTCATATTTCAGTTATATATCATTGCTTTTTTGCCTTAAGATGGATATTTGGCATAGCTCTCTTTTTTCTTTTTTTCTCTTTTTTCTTGCCTTGACTTGTAAGTAATGAAACCTACTTGGGTGTGACAATTACAATGGCGCTGAAGTAGAATTTTAGATTTTTCACTAGTCATATGATCAACTAGGTGTCTCGAGTGAATTAGAGATTTATTGTGTTTGAGATATAGCAATTGATAGATTGTGGGTTAACAAGTCTCAAATAGTGAAATTTCTACCCAACCATAAGTAAAGCGTCATCACAGGGCAATGTTGAAAATCAGTGACCTTAGGACCTCAAGACTTCATGTCTGAATATCTAAGGAAATGACCCTTGCATCTCTTGAATGCAAACAGATGATAAACTTGAACAATTGCCTTGTTTTATTGATGCTGCTATATGTAATTGCCAAAACTTTTGAGAATGTGATGCATTTAAAAAAGAAACTATATGTAATGCAGTGTTTTAAATGATATGATATGCAATGCAGAAAGTAAAAACCTAAACTACATAGCCCTTAGGTATAATATCGCTAAAGGTGCATGTTGTTCATAGGGTCAGACAATGGATCTCCCTCAATGGTAGCCAAATTATATGCTCCATTGCCTATAACCCTTGTTATAATGAAAGAACCTAGCAAGTTAGGTTCAAATTTCCCTAGCCTTTCTCATTCTGCTAGGTTCCTTTGATTCTCTTTAAGTACTAGATCTCCCACTTGAGACGTTCGTGGGCGGACTCATTTATTATAACTCTGTATCAGTCTGTTTTGATATCCTTGTAGATGGTTGAATGTCGTTTGTCTTTTTTCATCAAGGGTTTCAAGTTCTTGTAACCTTGCTACCCTATAGTCTTCCTCTGATATGATGTTCTGTAAGGAGACTTTTTGAGACAGTATTTCTATTTCAATGGGGAGTATCACTTATGTCCCATAGACTAAGGAATATGGTGTTGCCCCTGTAGGTGTGTGTACTCCTGTTCTGTAAGCCCAAAGAGTGGGATTTAACTGGAGATGCCAGTCCCGTCTTGTGTCAGTGACTACTTTCTTAAGAATTTTCAATATTTTTTTATTTGTAGTCTCTGCTTGTCCATTACTTTGTGGATAATATGGTGTGGTAAATCTCTATTGTATATGAAATTTGTCACACAACTTTTTCACTTCCTTGTTTTTAAATGGACATCCGTTATCTGTAACAAATCACATCAGAACTTCATATCTACATATAATGTAGTTGAGCATGAATTTTGATATCTTCTTTCTAGTGGTGTACGTAAGAGGAATTTCCTCAACCCATTTGGTAAAGTACTCAGTGGCTGTCAAGATGAACTTGTGCCCATTGGAAGAAGTAGGGTTGATTTTACCCACTAGATCTAATCCCCATTGTGAAAATGGCCATGGTGATGTAATGGGTTGAAGATCTTGTGTTGGTGCATCAATGAGGTCTCCATGCATTTGGCATTGTTTACACTTATGTACATACTTGTAAGCATCCTTTTCCATAGTTGGCTAGTAATAACCTATTCTCAACAATTTCTTTGACAATGGTGGATCGCTTTGGTGAGCCCCACAGATTCCATCATGGACTTCTTTTAAAGCAAGGTGTGCTTCATTTTCATCAAGACATCGGAGAAGAGTTCCATCGAAACCCTTTCTATACAAAGTATCAGCTATAATGGTATATCTAGATACCTGACGAATAAAGGTCTTCTTTTGATTCCTAGACAGATTCAATGACATGTATTGAGTATGTAAATATGTATATATTTCATTGCACCAAGGTGATTCTGGACCCACAATTGCACATACATATTATGATAGGGGAGTCTCATATGCAGGTAGCATCAACTGTTCTATGATGAACTCAAACTGAGTTTCGTTAGCTGGCATATTGAGAAGAGATCCTATGGTTGCCATTGCATCTGCTGCCTTGTTTTGTATCCTTGGGATTTGTTCGAAGGTAATTTTGCTGAAGTGCTCCTTGTAATCTTTGACCAACTTCTTATAAGGCATGAATTTTTCATCCTTCATGTTGTAATCATCATTGACCTAGTTTTCAATCAACTGTGAATCACCATAGACCTATAACTCTTGTATTCTCCATTGTAGAGTTGTACGAAGCCCTATGAGGATAACTTCATATTTAGCCATATTGTTGGTGCATTGGAAATTGATCCTAAATGACTTAGGTATAACATCCCCTTGAGGGGCGATGAAAAGAATCCCTACTCCAGATCCATGACTTGTATATGACCCATCCAAATATAATTTCCACATTACAGAGGCAGTTAATGTAAACACGGATTTGTCTAGAAAGTTTATCAGCAATGGGTGACTTTCCTGTAAAGGAGCCTCTACTAATTGATCTGCTATAATTTGTCCTTTGATGGATTTTCTGTCTATGTATTCTATATCAAACTTGGTCAGGATCATAACCCACTTAGCCAATTGCCTGGTCAATGTTGCTCTACTCAATAGGTACTTGAGTGGGTGAAAGTGTGCAATGAGTTGTACCTTATGACTCAACATGTAATGTCTAAGCTTTTGAGATGCAAAGATTACTGCTAAGCATGCTCATTCTATAGGGGTATAATTAAGCTCATAGTCGATCAGAATCCTACTTATATAATAAATGGCTCTTTCTTTTCCATTTTTGTCATGATGTGCCAAAAGAGCTCCTAGAGATGAGTTTTTTGCTGATATGTATAACAATAGAGGTTTTCCTGGAATAGGAGACATGAACATTGGTGTGTTCAAAAGATAGTATTTCAGAGCTTGGAAAGCTTCCTGGCATTGTTTTGTCCATTTAAAAGTAACTCCTTTCTTGTGTAAATGCTGGAATGGGTGACACTTATCTGCCAACTGTGCTATGAATCTCCTTATGGATTCCAGTCTTCCTTGTAACCCTCTGAGTTGTTTAAGTGTCGACGGAGGTTGCATATCAATGATTGCCTTGACCTTGGTAGGGTCTATTTCAATTCCTCTATTTGACACTATAAACCCTAATAGTTTACCTACTGTTACGCCAAACACACACTTCTTTGGGTTTAATCTGACATTATATTATTCTGACCGATCAAATATTTGTGTAAGAACTACAAGGTGACTTTCTCTTGTTTGTGATTTAGCCAATATTTCATCCATGTAATCTTCCATTATGTTTTCATGGCTCTTTAGTATGTTGCTCTGACATATTTGAGACCAAATGGCATCACATTCCAGCAGTATGTTCACCATGGGCATGTAAAGGTTGTTTTATGTTGATCTTTTGATGCAATTTTAATCTGGTTGTATCCTGAAAAACCATCCATTAAGGATAGCATCTCATTTCCAACTGTTAGGTCAACTATCATGTCGATATTAGGTAGCGGGAAGTCATCCTTAGGACAAGCTTTATTTAGATCCCGAAAATCAATACAGATTCCTATGCCTCCTATGGGCTTAGTCACAGGTACCAGGTTGGATATCCATTCCACATAATCAATAGGTCTAATAAAACCTACATCCAATAACTTTTGTAGTTCTATTTTAACCGGTAATGCGATACTTGGATGCATTTTTCTCAATTTTTGCTTTTAAGGTTTAACTCCTGGTATCAAAGGTAAGTGATGCAACACTTGTATATGGTGAAAATGGATAGCAATAAACAACAATATTGAAAGACTAAAATGGATTCAACCACCAAACCCTAGCCTAACAATGAACAAAGATCCACCATAACATATGAAGATAACCTAAGACAATGCAAAATAACTCAAAAATCACAAAGATTATACCATCACATGTCCACTAGGGTTTTGATCTCCATTCTTCCTATCTCCATTGATCTTGTTTGATATGCTTGCTCTCAGATTTTTTGTATGCACAAGAGCTCAACAAAGAACGGAATGTGGTTGCAAGTAGAATTGTAGTGTAGTCAATTGATCCAGTAGTTAGGGTTGTCTCATTAGGGATTAGGGTTTGACAATGAAGAAAGCATCTCCTTAAATAGAAGACACAATAGAAAATGGAGGGTTAAGATTGAGAGGTGTAAAAAGAGAGGTCGGCTAGGATTAGAGGGTAGGTATAAGAAATACCAAAATAATGAAAGAGGTAGGTAGTGTAGGAAATAAGAGATGAATGACATGTGTCATGTGTAGAAAAAGATAATGAATTAATTAAATAAATAAAGATTTATTTAATTAATAGAAGAAGTAGGACAATTAAATAAATAAAATATTTATTTAATATAGGAAAGGGATAATTTAAATAAATAAATGTATTTATTTAAATGAGAAATAAGGCTAGAAGAGGATAAATGAATTAATTAAATAAATAAAGATTTATTTAATTAATAGAAGAATTAGGCTTAGATAATTAAATAAATAAAATATTTATTTAATTAGACATGACAATTTTGGGTGTCTACATTTTGCCCCTCTTTGAGACAATGCGGCTTGTCGCGTTGTTTCAAAGAAGATAAGATGAACTGATACAGAGTTGCCCCAGGATGGGAATGATATGCCCCCTCGAGAGATTGGATGAAAAAGTCTGGAAAGATTGCAGACAATCTCTCGATAAGAAAGATAGGATAGAATGGACGGATTGGATAAAGTGACAAAGTCACGGGATGAGGAAGACTGACTGGGGAAATGAGGGCGAGGGCTAGGGTAGGCTATAAGATAGGCCACGGGCAAAAGACATCCTTATTGTCATCCACACCCATAGAAGATCACAGTGCAGAGCGAGAAAAGAGCAGCAGTAGTCAGCAGCGATGGCATTCGTTCATAGATTCGACCGTGTCCGCCGATTCCAGCGACCAGCCGATGCAGGAGAGCCGGTAAGTACCCAAAAACCTCCTCGTACTTTCACGCATTTCGAGTTTTGTCATAAATGCATGTTTAGGAGCAATAAATGCGGTAGGAATAGGATAGTTTAAAAGTGCAAAAACGCGCAACCGCGTCTGTGTCAGCGCCAGGTGCGTCTGTGTCCAACAGGCGCGTCTGTGTCGGGTCCAGGCGCGTCTGTGCCTGGAACCACGTTTGTGTTGAATGCGGACGCGTTTGTGAAATGTAGCAGCGTCTGTGATTTTCAATAGCGTTTATGTCATGCAGGGACGTCTGTGTTCCCTGGTCGCGTTTGTGTCTGGCATAGGCACGTTTGTGTTCAGAAAGCACGTCTGTGTTGCAGAGGCGCGTTTATGCAGTCTATAAGCGCGTTTATGAGTTAAAAGCGCGTGTGTGTTGAAACAGTGCGTTTGTGTGTTTAAATGCATGGTTTTAGTCCTGTAGGTCAAATCGGCAGTTCTGTGATGAACATACGTTGTCGATTGGATAAGCTGCTGAGAGGATACACTCAAGCAGGTCCTCTAGGAAGATTAGGATAGATCAAGGCACTTTGTGATGAACAGGGAGCACCAGGATATGCAGCACTTTGTGATGAACAGGGAGTGCGAATGTGAGTGACACTTTGTGATGAACAGGGAATGTCACACACGTAGTACTTTGTGATGAACAGGGAGCACTACTAGACTAAATAGAAACACTTTGTGATGAACAGTGAGTGTCACTAGGGTAGATAGCCATATGCATTTAGGTAGCAAGTAGCATTTTGTGATAAACAGTGAATGCCACGATAACTAACAAGATTGATTTGCTTGACTGCAGGAGTATTTGCCGATGTTGGAGTCACGGGAGAGATTCCCATCGACTCAGAGGTTGCGACCAGAGTTGTCTATCCAGGACATGATTTCCATTGAGGAGATGGGCCTCACACATATGCTCTATGTGCCCGAGTTTTGGGCAAACATGGGGTTGCTGACTGCGTTGGCCAAGAGATGGCACTCAGAGACATGCACGTTTCACCTGCCGATGGGTGAGATGACAGTGACACTGGAGGATGTATACAGGATATTACATGTTCCCATTGATGGAGAGTTGATCCCCTACGACCGTGATGGTGACAGGGAGGCCTTGAGACGGGTCTTTCAGGATCCTGAGTTGGAGATGCGAGCAGGACATGTAGCCTAGGACACCATGACTGCCACAGGATTAGCATTGCCGGCAGTTGTTGGGGGAGTCATCAGTGGATACTTGTGTCCAGACAGGGCCACACGAGGATTGGCAGTGGGCTGGGGAGGGGCCTTGGAGACGCTGATGGCAGAGCACACTAGGTATGCATGGGGGCCATGTGTCCTAGCACATTTGTATTATGAGCTGCATCAGTTTGTATACCATGGATCAGTGGGGTTGGGCTGCGGTGTGACTCTCTTGCAGGTGTGGGCCTATGAGCACCTTCCCATCACATGGCCTATTCATTTCAGAGGCAGAGGACAGGGACAGAGTTTTGTGCACCTATATGCGATGATTACATCCCAGCCTCGGATTGGGAGATTGGAGCACTGGAGGAGAGTCATTGATGACATTGACATGGTGATCTGGAGGCCGTATCTGGGGTGCGAGGAGTGGGAGGACGACGCATTGGAGCTGCCCTACACCTTCCGGAGCAGGTACCTGATTGGGCGGATGCCCTACATATTAGAGAGACAGCTGGTGGATAGGGTATGCAGGCAGTATGGCAGGATTCAGAGGATGCCGCGAGGCTCGGGCATGTATGCCCGTACGGTCAGAGATCAGGTGCAGTTTGGCCCACTGCTATCATATGATCAGGCAGTTATGCAGCTAGCGGAGATGATGCCGATGCCATGGGACATGTGGCCAGAGGTAGATGATGCAGGGATGGACGCAGAGTACTCTGCGTACTGGGCAGATCATCCATTTCCTAGGTTGACAGATCCAGCAGAGCCAGTGGATGGAGAGGGTGGAGGAGAGGATGATGATGGAGGAGGGGATGGAGGTAGGGGCCGGTGGAGGCGGAGGGGAGTGGTGGGAGAGAGACGGGTAGCACCTCGGAGGGAGGGAGGTCAGGAGAGAGCAGCTCCAGTGGTGAGAGGACGGGGTGGACTGCCCCTACAGGTGCCAGCAGCACAGGGTCCCAGAGAGGGACAGAGACAGGTGCAGCCAGAGGGACAGAGACAGGTACAGCCACAGGTACCTATACAGGCACAGGGACAGGTGCAGGCAGAGGCGCAGGGACAGGCACCTGTAGAGGAGGAGCCACAGGCAGGGACGGAGAGCGGAGACTCTGAGGAGGATGAGGTGCTTAGGCTGCGGGAGATTTGCTAGGGCCAGGCAGATGAGATTGAGGATTTGGTTCGAGAGAGGAACCACCTCAGGATCAGGGTCCGAGATACAGAGCGGGAGAGGGATCAGGCCATCCAGAGATACACCGAGGCCGAGACAGCTCTGAGGGCAGGGAGGCGGGCAGCAGAGGATGCAAAGGCAGGCTACGCATATGTTTTGCGAGTCGGAGAGGAGATCGCCTACTGGAGGGATCTATATTATGCAGCCGTGCCAGCAGAGCAGCGGGCTAGGAGCTTCCAGAGATCGTCGCGCACAGCGACGGCTACGGGAGGGAGCCGCAGGAGACAGGCATCGAGCGGTGGGGTTATGGGGCCTCCACCACCACCAGAGGGGCAGGGGGATCCTGGGGCGGGTCCATCTATAGCTCAGACTCTGTCGAGGCGAGGCGGCTCCGAGGGAGGGAGTTCCTCATAGCTATAGTGGGCTCCCATTGTATCAGTATATGTACCATTATTGTATTGTAGACACCTGCGGGTGATTCTTTTGTAGCCATATGATTCTTTTGACATCATTGTATTATGACACATTTGATTATATATGAGATGATTCATTTTTTTTGCGGCAGCTATATGCATGTGTACCTTATGTGATGAAATGTTCTTATGTGATGCTTATGATATGGATGCAAATATGTATATGATGCAATGCAATATATTTTTGTTCTTTTATGTTGTATATGTGATGCATGATGCAACTGTAAATGTATGTAATGCAAATGAATATGATAATGCAAATGATTATTTATATAATGAAAATGTGAGATGTGCTAACATGTGTATGCAGGATGTGATGCAATTGTGATATCTATATGTATGTATGAAATGCTTATATGTGGTGATGAAATGCAAATGTTTTTTGGTGTGTCATTATACTCAGTCATGTGATAGCGGGCTACACGGACTCGAGAAGGACGATGGAAGTCAATTAAGAACGGGGGATGAAAGACAGAAGATATGAACGTGAAAGAGCTTCTTGTGCGTTATCATCATTGAGCTTTATTATGGCAGAATAGGTTATGACAATCGAGGCATTTGTTCGGCCCAGAAAGTCATTTTACCTGTTTGCATGGAGATAAGACAGTCACAAACAAGGAATACCCCAGTTCATACTAGACTCACAGTGTCCTCATATCCTTGGACAAGTCATAGCATTACTAAAAGACAATCCACAGACAGCAAATGCAAATAAGTGACGATACCCCATCCTCGCCTTTCTAGTCAAAGACATCCTGGAAAAGCTAAAAGACATGTCACCAAAAAGATAAAATCAAAAGAAAACCAAGACTCGACACCAACATCCACTGTAGTCCTCAAGTTTAGTGTCTCTTGTCACTTGTTTAAGTCTTATTCGATTGTGGTCACAATGTTCACTTTCACAAAAAGGATAGATAGCACTGAACCATATGTTGTCTGAGTCTGTTAAAAGATTTGATTTTGTTGAAGCCCATTGTTGCTATTGTGTCTCCTTGGAAACTGACTGAATCCATGAAACTGATACCTTATTGTGGAGAAGACGAAACCTTATTGCGGATTTGCGATGCAAATGCTGCTTTATTGCGGATTGTGCGCGGATAGACTTGAAGGAAACTGGAAGAAATTGTACTCCTCGAAACATGTGATGTTCTCAGTTCCACACCCATTTCTAGACGTAGGAATTGGCCGTAGTCACAAATAGGATCTGATTTATTATGGATGGAAAAGGGAGTGAAAAGGGGAGGGTTATGGATGGCTAACCAATCTTGGGTAGATCAATAACAAGCCATGATGGAAATGGGCAAGTTTATTGCGACGAATAAGTTGTGAGTGTGTGCAAAGTGAAAGGATGAAAGTGAATCCTGAAGGAGGGAGGAGCAAAGTCCCTACGCATGGCGCTGGTGACCCAGTTTTCACCATGGTACTTGCCCAGGGCGCCACCGAAGTGGTTTTCACCATTGGACGAAATTATTTCTCTTTACTTTTTTCGATTTTTCAATTTTTTTGTTGTCACAAGGCACCTGTTTGCCAGGTTTTCACCAAGTAACGATTTTTTTTGTTTTATAATTTTTTTTGTATTTTTGAATTTTTTTGATTTTTTTTTTGTGTTTTTGCATTAGGATACTCAAAAAGAACTTATGTGTAGAACCTGCGAAGGTGCATGCTGTTGATAGGATCCTCCAAAGATTCACCTTCTGTAGTTGAGAGCTGATATGCTCCAGATCCATATGCTGCTGTGATGATGTAAGGACCAAGCCAGTTGGGTTCAAATTTGCCCTTCTTTTCTCTATCTTGCTGATTCTTGGGGTTCTCTCTGAGGACTAAGTCACCTACCTCAAATGTGCGAGGCTTGACCTTGTGATTGTAACTGCGACTCATTCATTGTTGGTAAGCCTTGAGATGATTAAAAGTAGTGTGTCGTCGTTCCTCCAACAGTTCTAGTTCTTGTAAGCGAGAGACCCTGTAGTCTTCATCGTTGATTATGTTTCTCAAGGAGACCCGTAAAGAAGGTAACTCGACCTCAATAGGCAAGATGGCTTCAGCACCGTAGACAAGTGAGTAAGGTGTAGCTCCTGTAGGTGTGCGGACACTGGTACGATAGGCCCAAAGTGCGGGATTGAGTTGGACATGCCAGTTACGGCCAGCGTCGTCGACTGTCTTTTTAAGTATTTTGAGAATTGTTTTGTTAGACACCTCAGCTTGGCCATTACCTTGGGGGTAATATGGTGTGGAGAAACGATGAGAGATATGGAAGCGCTCACAGAGTTCACGAACATCCTGGTTCTTGAAAGGACGCCCGTTATCGGTGATAATGGAAGTAGGAATCCCGTATCGGCAAATGATGTAGTTCAGGATGAAAGTAGCGATCTGTTTCCCAGTAACTTGTGTGAGAGGCACGGCTTCAATCCACTTTGTGAAATACTCTGTGGCTGTGATAATGAATTTATGTCCATTGGAAGAAGGAGGGTGAATCTTGCCTATGAGATCGAGTCCCCACTGACAAAAGGGCCAAGGAGATGCAAGTGGCTGTAGTTCTTGTGCTGGTGCATGTATGAGGTCTCCATGAATTTGACACTGCTTACACCTCTTGACAAACTGATATGCATCTTTTTCCATAGTAGGCCAGTAGTATCCAGTCCTGATGAGTTTCTTGGCCAAGGTAGGACCACTAGTATGCGGACCACATATCCCTTCGTGCACTTCTCGTAACGCAATCTGAGCTTCGTCACTCTCTAAACATCTAAGGAGGGTGCCATCTAGACCTCGTCGGTATAGGATATCAGCTAGGATAACGTATCGGGAGGATTGGCGGATGAAAGTGCGGCGTTGGTTGTTCGATAAATCGGGAGGTAAGATGTTGTCGCGAAGGTATGTGAATATGGAACCATATAACTAGGATTCAGGACCAACAACACATATCATTTCCGTAGGAGTGATCTCATATGACGGAATCAGCAGGTTGTCAACCAGGAACTCATAACAGGTCTCATTTTGCGGTAGGTCAATGAGTGAAGCAATTGTAGCCATGGCATCAGCAGCGCGATTCTGTTCTCTTGGTATCTGCTCAAACTCTATCTTTGCAAAGTGTTGTTTCAGATTATCTACCAGTTGTTTGTAAGGCATTAGCTTTTCATCTTTTGTTTGATAATCATCAGTTGCTTGACGGATGACAAGTTGAGAATCGCCAAAAACACGAAGTTCCTGGATCTTCCACTGAACTGCAATTCTTAACCCAGTTGTTAATGCCTCGTATTCCGCTATATTGTTGGTGCAAGGAAATGATAAGCGGTATGACTTTGGTATAGAATCACCTTGGGGAGTTATAAAGAGTATACCCGCTCCTGCCCCATGCTGTGTGTATGAGCCATCAAAGTATAGTTGCCATGGCTTTGCAGGTGATATTGTTAGAATGGACTCATCTGGAAATTCTGACTGTAGAGGAACATCATCTATCATGGGAGCATCTGCCAGTTGATCTGCAATGGCTTGTCCTTTTATGGCTTTTCTGTCCACGTATTCAATGTCGAATTCACTCAAAATCATTACCCACTTGGCCAGTCGCCTAGTAAGTGTAGCTTTGTTGAGCAGATATTTTAGTGGATCAATTCTGGCAATCAACTTGGTCTTGTGAGTAAGCATGTAATGTCGTAATTTTTGTGAAGCGAAGACCACAGCAAGATATGCACGCTCAATTGGTGTGTAGTTCAGCTCATATCCCACCAATGTGCAACTGATATAGTAGACTGCTTTTTCCTTGCCGTCAGGTATTTGCTGTGCTAGGAGTGCCCCCAGTGCTGTCGGAGTAGCTGATATGTAAAGTAGCAATGGTTGATCCGGAATTGGTGGCATCAAAACTGGTGGGTTCAAAAGATAGTCTTTAAGTGCCTGAAAAGCCTGTTGACAGTTCTCATCCCATTTGAACTTAATGTTTTTGTGTAGTAGGTGCTGGAAAGGATTACACTTATCTGCAAGTTGTGCTATGAATCTTCGTATGGACTGGAGTCTCCCTTGTAAAGACCGAAGTTGACTGATATTCTTGGGTGGCGGCATGTCCAAGATAGCCTTGACTTTTGCTGGATCCGCTTCTATTCCTCTTTTAGACACAATGAATCCTAGGAGCTTCCCGGAGGTTACTCCAAAGACACATTTCTTTGGATTTAATCTTACCTTGTATTTTTCCAGCCTATCAAAAGCAACTGAAAGTATGTCCAAGTGTGTATTTCTATCTATTGATTTAACCAAAAGGTCATCAACATAATCTTCCACCGTTACATGCATGAGATCATGGAAGATAGTAGTCATGGCTCGTTGATACGTGGCACCTGCATTTTTCAGCCCAAAGGGCATGACATTCCAGCAAAAGGTTCCCCATGGACAAGTGAATGATGTTTTATGTTGATCTTCAGGTGCAATCCTGATCTGATTATATCCAGAGAATCCGTCCATTAAAGATAACATCTCATGGCCTGCTGTGAGATCAACAATTAAATCAATGTTTGGTAATGGGAAATCGTCCTTCGGACAAGCCTTGTTGATATCCCTGAAGTCTGTACATATTCGGATGCTGCGATCTGCTTTGCTAACAGGCACTAAGTTGGAAATCCATTCGGGATAATCAATTGGGCGTATGAATCCGACATCTAGTAATTTCTCCAACTCTGCCTTGACTAGCAATGCCACCTGTGGATGCATTTTCCTCAATTTCTGTTTTACTGGTTTTGCCCCCGGTTTGACTGTTAAATGATGCATTACTAAGTCAGGGTCTAGTCCAGGCATATCAGCATAAGACCATGCGAAGTTGACTTGTCGTTCCTTAAAGAAGCTTATGAACCTTGCTTTCTCGGCCTCTGTCAATGATTGAGCCAAAAATATGTTGTGTGGAACCTCTGTTGTACCAATGTTTGTCTTTATAGTCTCCTCTACCAACATGGATGATTTTTCCTCGTATGATGCTGGGAGAATGTCAAGCCTTCCATCTTCGGGCGCCTCAGAGAGGTTTTCACCCTCAGATACGTCCTTTCTTTTTACTTTTTTAGAGTCAGAGAGCGCTACAGTGTGGTTTTCGCCATAAGACCCTTGTTTTGTCTTTATTTTCACATTTTTGCGACTAGAAGGCCCGACACCCTCACCAAAGTATGCCATGTTATTTAGCTCTATGGCGTATCCTGCTTTATGGTCTCCAAGAGGAAGATCTTCGCGAATGCCAAGATAATCAACAATAGCTTCGTCATTTTGAAATGTATCAAACTGTGGTGGTCCATCCTGATCCCAGTCAATGAGTTGGGGGTGAACGAGGGGAAGGTCTTTAGTGTTTTTAGAGTCCGCAGGGCTAATAGTGAAGATGTGGTTATATTCAGGTATGTCAAGGTAGTCATCGAGGTCGTCAATGGCACTCTCCTCATCAGTGTCGATCGTGAGTGAGTCCAAATTATCATCACTAGTAGCACCCTCAGGGACAGGTGTCCTCATCCTATGTGATCCTGACCTAGGGCCTTGAAACGAAGCTTGTGCGGGATCCTTATGGGTCGGTTCTTGACCAACTCTGAATTTCTTGTAAAACTCCTCCTCCTCTGTTAGTTCATCTGGCTCTCTAAATGTCTCATTGAGTTCATAGTCACTGGAGGATTTGTCTGAACCCCATTCCCACTCATTGGAGTCTGTGGAATAATTATCCTCTTGTTGAACTTCAGCCACTTTGACTCGCCATATCTGTTTTGTTCTCTTGTTTTGAATCTTGGGATTTAGGAAACCAAGCCCCTTAGAGCGTTCCCTTCTTGTAGTTAGCTCAGGTTGTAGAGGCTCCATGACACCTTCTTTGCGTAGTCCGAGAGGACTTTTTCCATCATACCCGAATCTCTGCAGAATTTTGAAACCTTTACCATAGTTTTCACAGGGTATTATAATTTGATCATGTGTATCATCTTCAGCGTCCTTATATAGCATTTTATATAAACTTTCTTCCTCTAGTTCGCCCCATTTTTGAAAGACGGTAGGATCCCATTTGAGTAGCATGATGGAGATTTGCTTATTAGGATGTGGCCTCCCATATTCCTTGGGGGAGTTCATGACTTGTCGTAAGAACATTGTTTGATTCAGAGTGTATTCTCCCATGCCTTTGTCTTGAAACTTGGCTCTAAGTTCACCTTGTTTGGATGTCGAGGGCTTTAATGACTCAGGATCAATATATGCTGAAGAAGGAGTAGCCTCACGATTGCTGGGAATGATAATCTCAGTATGTGATCTCAAGTTATTGCAATATATGAATGGATTTGGATCACCATTGACCGTTACCTCGACTCCATTATGAGGAAATTTTATGCACTGATGGTATGTTGATGGGACTGCTCTCATTTCATGAATCCACAGACGTCCTAGCAATATGTTATATGTGAGGTCTAGATCCAGGACTTGACAAATCACGTCCTTTGTGACTGGCCCTATTCTTAGTGGTAAGATGACTGTGCCCTTGGACGAACGCTCTTCATCATCATAAGCCTTAAACATGTATATGGTGAAAATGGATAGCAATAAACAACAATATTGAAAGACTAAAATGGATTCAACCACCAAACCCTAGCCTAACAATGAACAAAGATCCACCATAACATATGAAGATAACCTAAGACAATGCAAAATAACTCAAAAATCACAAAGATTATACCATCACATGTCCACTAGGGTTTTGATCTCCATTCTTCCTATCTCCATTGATCTTGTTTGATATGCTTGCTCTCAGATTTTTTGTATGCACAAGAGCTCAACAAAGAACGGAATGTGGTTGCAAGTAGAATTGTAGTGTAGTCAATTGATCCAGTAGTTAGGGTTGTCTCATTAGGGATTAGGGTTTGACAATGAAGAAAGCATCTCCTTAAATAGAAGACACAATAGAAAATGGAGGGTTAAGATTGAGAGGTGTAAAAAGAGAGGTCGGCTAGGATTAGAGGGTAGGTATAAGAAATACCAAAATAATGAAAGAGGTAGGTAGTGTAGGAAATAAGAGATGAATGACATGTGTCATGTGTAGAAAAAGATAATGAATTAATTAAATAAATAAAGATTTATTTAATTAATAGAAGAAGTAGGACAATTAAATAAATAAAATATTTATTTAATATAGGAAAGGGATAATTTAAATAAATAAATGTATTTATTTAAATGAGAAATAAGGCTAGAAGAGGATAAATGAATTAATTAAATAAATAAAGATTTATTTAATTAATAGAAGAATTAGGCTTAGATAATTAAATAAATAAAATATTTATTTAATTAGACATGACAATTTTGGGTGTCTACAACACTAATTTAGATTCTAAGCCTGGCATGTCTGAATAGGACCAAGCAAAGTTGATAAGTCATTGCTTGAAAAAATGAATGAATTTGTCTTTTTCTTCTTTGCTTAGTGATTTTGCCAGATGGATGTTATGTACAACCTCTCCTTCTGCTATGTTTACTTCTTCTGTTTCCTTTGTAAGTAATGTTGAACTTTCTCTTTCCATAGGAAGATTACCTAAGTCACTCTTTCCATTATGGGTAGTTTTATCCTTATCTTCTGTTGTAGAAGCACTCTCTTCTCCAAAGTATGTTGTTCTATTTAGGTCTATAACAAACCCTGCTTTATGATCACCTTGTGGAAATCCTTCTTTGACTCCTAGAAATTCTGAAATTGCTTCGTCATTTTCAAACCAATCCAGTGTTGGTTTTCCTTCTTGCCCCCAATCAATCAAGTGTGAATGCACTAGGGGTAAATCATTACTCCCTTCTTTATTAGACTCTGATAACATGAAGACTTGATTGTTTGACTGACTTTGTGTATCTTCATCCTATATAAGCTTTATTTGATACCTTGATATTACACTATCTGGTAGGCTATAATCATGGAGTGATAAGAATTCGTAGTCATGAGAGTCTGTGTCACTTTCAATATATGTTTCATCATATGAGCTATCATCACTTATTTCTTCTTGTTCCTGCCTCTGATTCTGTTGTAGATTGACTGGTCTTTTTTGGACATTAGTTACCCTTCTTAAGCCTACTATAAGCTTTCGAAATCTTTCTTCATTTGTTTCATTAGGTTGAGCCTGAGCTACTTCTCATGGTAGAAGTAGTGACAATAAGCATGGGTGGGATTCAGGTGGTGGTGGTAAGCCTGCATCTATTGCCACATTAGCATGTATTGTTGTGTCAACAATTGTATCTGTAGTCACATAAATCTGTCAACTTAATTAAATGAATACTTAGTATTTATTTGATTATTTAACCATCAATTAATAATTAATTAAATTAATATTTAATTAATTCATCTTAACCCTCTTCTCCTATTAATTAAATAAATTATTCAATTTATTTGATTTAATTCACTTAACCAAATTCATACCATTAATTAAATAAATAAATCATATTTGTTTAATTAAATCTTCTCTCACATTTAAATAAATTAATATTTATTTAAAACCCCCAAAATCCCACCTCTCACATTTAAATAAATTAATATTTATTTAAATCCCCCAAAATCCCACCTCTCACATTTAAATAAATAAATCATTTATTTAAATCACCTTTATCTTCCACCCACTTGTATTTTCCTACAAAAGCAAGTTGCACAACTATTTTAAATAAATCATTTATTTAAATCACCTTTATCCTCCACCCACTTGCATTTTCCTACAAAAGCAAGTTGCACAACTATTTTAAATAAATTATTTATTTAAAATCTTATTTATCCTCACCCACTTGAAACCTTTAATGGTTTCCCTTAAAGTATTCAAACTTGATGGCTTTAAAGTCTTCAAACTTGATGGCTTCCTTCTATAGTCTTCTTAAGACTTTAATGGTTTTCCTTAAAGTCTTCAAGCCTTTAATGGTTCCCCTCAAAGTCTTCAAGCATTTTAATGCTTTATCTTCCTTTTTCTCATTTAAATAAATTAATATTTATCCAAATACAACTTGCACACATTTATTGAAATAAATGAATTTTTATTTTAATAAAATCCTATTTTCCCTCACCCACCAAATCCACTTGCAAAATCTAATCCCCTTCTAGATTCTTCTAACCCCTTCCTAATTAACTTAATCCATCCCCTAATTATTGTCACATTCCTAAACAAAATGGAGTCACTTCTCAAAGCCTAAAAGTCTTTGATAACCATTAAAGGCTTTCAACCTTCAACCACTAAATGTCTCAAAGTCTTGGATAACCTTTGAAAGCTTCCAACCTTCAACCACTAAATGGCTCAAAGTCTTTGATAACCATTGAAGGCTTTCAACCTTCAACCACTTAATCCCCAAAGTCTCCAATAACCATTAATGGTTACCTCAAACCCTCCCACATGGTTAAAACATTTGTTTTGACTCAACCTCTACCCAACCCAAGGGTCTCATCAAGCCTTTAATGCTTTGACCATGATTATCTCTTAATCATTTGCACAAAGGTTTATCCTTGCATTAACTCCTAATCCAGTGGGTAATCCTAATTTAGGCTTGACCCTTACCTTCTAGATAACCATGAGGTCTCCTCAGGTATTTAATGCCTCCAACCTCTTCTCTCAACCCAATCTTATGTTGACACTCGTCACCATTTCATTGGTGCAAATTGTGCACATGGATCCCCAACTTTCAAGCTTGACCCTTGATTAAACCTTTCAATCTTGGCCATCCATTGCTCCATTTTTCCTATAAATAGAGCCCATTCCTTCATAATCCAGATCCTGAAAACTTGTATGCATTTAGGCTATAGACATTTTTAGAAAGCATTTAGCATAAGCAATCTAACATCTTATCATTTTTGGTTAAAATATATCATTTTAGCATCAATAGCATAGTATTTAGCTTTTCATTTCATATTTGAAGCTTAATATTAAATCTCAATCCTCCATAAGCATCCATAGTGCAAAAAGCTGCTGAGAGCTACACTATTTTGGAACTTGGAGAGGAGAGGAACAAGGGAGAAGGAACTAAGAGTATGTTAGGAGGTATTTGGAGATGCCTCATCATGTTTGCTTTGATAGTTAAATATGCTTGCATGCTTGTAGTCTCTCTTTTGGTATGCCTTTTTAGATTAGTTTTCGATTGACTAACACTAATGTTTTGTGTGTTTTTGTGTTATTTGATCATAGACTAATCTTGTGCCATTTAGGAGGGCATCATTTGGTGAACCTGACGTGAATCCAAACACCAAAAAGATCAACTTTTTTTTAACCAATATCATGTTTGAATGTTCAAAATGTCACACAGGTTGCGTTTTTGACACTGTTTTGGCGTGTTTGACATTATTTTGGCGCTATTCACCCCGTTTTAGTGCTTTTGCCTTCTCTTGTCTTTCCCTTTCTTTTAGTGCATTTGTGTTAAATAGTGCCTCTATTCAAACGCAGACTAGCACTATTGTAACAAAACGTTGTACAAATCACCTTGTAACCAAAAAAAAAAAAACCAAAAAAAAAAGAAAAAAATTAGGCTTGTAGAAGCCCACCAAATAGGCGGATTTTACTAACTATTTTTCTCTTTTGTGCAGATTTAAATTAGATTAAAAAGTAGATTTATATTTTTTACTAACTTGTTTTTGAAGTTGGTTTTAAAAATGAATTCACTTTTTATTTTGGTTTAAAATTAACTTCACATTTCAAATTTGGGCTTTTAAAAAAGAATCACACATTTGTTTGGGGCTCTTAAAAAGAATTTCATTGTTCCAAGGTAAAAAGAACCACAAACTTATACAAAAACAACTTTATTTTTTTGCAAGTTAGGAAACAAACTTCGTTTTGGTGCTTAAAATCAACAAGGCAAATTTTATTTCTTGCATCAAGATAAAACTCACAATCCACACTTCCATTTTTAGTGCAAATAAAATTCACAATCAACTTGTCTCATTTTTAAAGCAATTTTACTTCATGCAAACGTATTTTTCATTAAGTTGACCAGGATTTTCAAATTCTAGTTTACTCAAACAATTGCCTTTGAAAATTAAAAAGAACGCCATGATTGTTGGAGCAACATCTCCAAATAGTTAGATCACATTGCAATGATAGATTAAAAAGAACAAGTGTTTTTTGTGCTTGGCACACTTGTGCAAAGAGTTGGTCGAGTGGTCCTACTTCTAACACACACTATCCTCTCCCTTGGCTTTCGTGGTCCTAAGTACAAGAGAAAAGTGTTAGTAACACTCACATTTTATCTTTTTAAGAGAGGCCTGCCAAGGGATTGATACTCTTGGGAACAACCTCGAGCGGTAAATCCTTCGAGCCGCTATAGAAATCAGGTGAGAGCGAAAGCTATAGCCTTGGGTATAGTTGTTCCTACAGTGTAACTGGCCAAAAGGACAAATGGGCCCCACCACCAGTTACAAGGCTCTTAAGTGAGTCACTGCAGAATGAACTTATGTCCAAAAACATCGAACATGACTAAACACCTTTAAGTAGTAGCCCACCTGTTCTATTGATTGAGGATATTTGAGATATAATTTAGTGCAAGAGCGTAGATGGTTTTGCTCCCAAGATACTCACCATACATATTTCCTTGAGTAGAAACATAGCTTTTTGAAAAGTCACTTGTGGCTTGATAAAAGTGGTGACTCCCCCATCATAGGGATCATCTATTTGTTATGCTCATGCAAGACTTAGTATATCACATCCTTACCTGCCATGACGGGATTCATAAGGTATGTAGTACCAAAGTCGAAGAAATATCAACATGTGGGCTAAATTTATCACAACTGGCCATTTGACCTTAGGGATAAAAAGTGTTTGAAGTGTGTTCGTTTTAAAGACCAAGTGCAAATTGAGCCGACTTCAGGCTTTGGAAATACACCTTAAAATACATCTAAAGGAAGGGTCAAAAACAAGTCCAAGGATTGGGTTGATCTAGACCCATACTCATTTGTGCCTTTGAGGCAACATTCTTGTGTTTGTGTGCTTGCTTTGTTTTCTTGTCAAAGAAAAATCAGAAAATCAATCCCAAAAACATAGTATTCATCCAACATTTCTCAAAAACAAACAAAAATACCAAAAAGAAAGTGCAAACAACAAAGAGACAAATTTTATGACCATTCTTCACATCTTGTGAAAGAAGAAGTGTCATCAGAATATCAACTTGAAAAGGAGACCATTAAGCTCAAAGGCTTTGATCAAAAGGAGGAACTTCTTCTATCTCAATAGACAAATCTTTGTCTCACATAGAGTCTTTCTACATCGCATGCATCTATACCTTCAAGGTAAAACAAACGAGTTTGATTCAAAATCATTGAATCGTAGAGCTTTTATGCAATATAGAGCTCTGAGTTATCACAAAAATCAAGGAGGAAAGATTAATCCCAACTTCTTCCCAAACATCTGTATCACCTACAACACAGCTCGAGAAGTGCCACCAATGCCTGAAAGGGAAGAGATAGAGTTTGTCCCATTTGTAACACAAAGTTTTTATTGAAGTTGAAAACATTTTCATCCATCATCTCACTCATACATCATCACTTCATCATCAATCCGTCCCAACTCTCAAAACATTAAGAGGTTCTTGTCCCAAGTTCTCTTTTAGATATTGCTTGAAATCAAACACATCACATCACTTTTTAGATTGTTTCTACATCTAGGATAAGCTCATCCTAAGAGACACATCTACGCAGGTTAAAACTAGTTCATGAGTGAATCCTCTCATTACTAGGTAGTCAAAATCTGTAACACATCTCAGATTTCTCTACACCTTATCACATCCAAACTCCTCAAAACAAACAAGCAATTCAAAGAAGGAATTTCGGTTACATCTACCTTAAAGTGCTAGAGATCCCCATACAACACAAATCACCAACCATCAATCTTTCATTTCATCGACAACTCATCATCATCTTCAATCAACTTCACACAAAACTTGCAAACAAAATGGCTCAAACCCGATCACGGTCAAGGCAACGAGAAATAGAAATTGAGGAAGAAGAAGATGAAAATCTCAATGAATTTCAAGAGGCACTTGGAGGAAATATGAATGACGAAAACCCAAATACTCCCACTCCTGCAACAATAGAGAGGGCCCAGCATAACCCTCTCTTTAACAGTCTGTTTGACAAAATACTCAGGAGTAATGCGGATGCTCACTTCTTAAAACTTGCTCAAGAAGGAGCCAAACTCCCCTCTGACTTTGATCTTGCGCAATTAAGACAAGCATCAGAAAGACAAAGTCACCATGAGGAGGAAAGAGGTAGAGATCACATCAGATATAACATTCCTCGAGGTAACCCACCACCTCCTCCTCCAAATGAAATGGAGATGTTGCGGCAACAAGTCAAGAATCTCGCCCAACAACTTCATAGTGGTGTTAAGACCAATCAATTCTCACTTAACGACATCTGTCCCTATCCGTTTGATAGGAATCTTTATATGCCACCCTTTCCACGAGGATTCGAAACACCCAAATTTGAAAAATATAGAGGAAAGGGGGATCCCCGTGATCATGTCCGAGAATTTCATTCCGCTTGTCTTGAAGTGGCATATGAAGACACATACCTAATGCGCCTTTTTCCCCAAAGTTTGGGAGGAACAACCACGTCATGGTTTTCCCGACTACTAGGTGGCATTAGAACATTTGAGGAACTCATCTAGAAGTTCCTATCTCATTACTCTTATAATATTGAACGTGACATCACCATGGCTAATCTGTGCAACACCAAAAAAAAACCAGGTGAATTATTCTCAGTATTCCTGCAACGATGGCGCCAAATGTCTAGTAGACGTTCTCTTCAGTTACCTGAACGAGAACTAGTGGAAATTTTCATTTCCAACTTAAACGAAGAAATGGAATTTCACTTGGATGTCAAAGACACAGATTCTTTTAACGATATGATCACCAAGGGTTTAAAATGTGAAAGGGCACTCATCAAGAAAGGACTCATCAAAATCTTTACTGAACCAAAAGATGGTCCTCGCCCGCGCTTCAATAGTGATAAACCAAACTTCTAGAACAAGAATAAGAATATCGTCAATGATGGGGTTGTGGATGCTCGAACTATCCAAAATGCACAACCTGTGGTTCGGTTTGCAGGACAAAATCCTCCACCTCAGAATAACACAAATGTTCCTTCCAATCAAGGTCGCATCACGTCTCATGATGAACCAAGACCTCGTCAGCAAAAACAAAAATGAACATACACTCCCTTAGGGGAACCCATTGAAACAGTGTTGCGACAACTCCTCTCTCAAAATTTGGTCACTCTACCTAAGCTATCAAACTATGAGCCTCAGGTCAAACCGGCATGGTGGAGAGATACTGAACACTGTGAATTCCATCAAGGAAGAGGACACAAGACAAGTAATTGTCACCGATTAAAAGATCTTATTCAGGATCTTATTGACCAAGGAGAAATTGAAATTGAAGGACATGACCCAAAAACAACCAATAATGATCATCTGATGTTCAAGAATCCACTTCCATCACAAGATCAAAGGGGTCCTTCCACTTCCCAGCGAGGCACTGATACCACTGATTATACGCAGGTTGCGTATAACTATACTGTAAATCACCTGTATGATGCCAGCGAACAAATTGCAACCATAACCTTCAAAAATCCCACCTCAAATTGCAATGTTGTTACACGTCGTGGCAAGGTCACCATCAAGGCAGCTCCACAAGGCACCACCTCCGTCCCAAAGCAGTACAATCTTGTGGAACAATTAGACAAAACGCCTGCGCTTATATCCATTTTAGAGCTATTGCACCTATCGCCATCTCATAAAACAATCTTGGATCAAGCACTCCAAGAGGCGTCAGTCCCTACAAACCTGAATACGGACCAGTTTCAAGCCATGGTTGGAAATCTAAAGTCATCACCTTGTCTCACTTTTTCCGAAAGTAACAACTCTTCTTTCCAACAACCTCATAATGCTTCGCTACACATTGAAGGCTTTATCAACCAACACAGGATCAAGCGAGTCTTGATCGATAATGGAGCAGGCCTAAACATTTGTACACTACAGTTGGTCATAGCATTGGGATATGCAATAGAATCAGTGGATCCTCGCAAGAAGATCACCATCAAGGCCTATGATGATGCAGAGCGTTCATCCAAAGGAGCTATGGTACTACCAATCCGAGTGGGCCCTGTGGTAAAGCACATCATCTGTCAAGTTCTGGACCTTCCTCTGCCATATAATCTATTATTAGGGAGACCTTGGATACATGCCATGCAAGTTGTTCGATCTACCTACCATCAATGTATCAAGTTCCCACATAACGGTACAGAGATCACAATCATGGGCGATGCAAATCCCTTTGCATTTTGCCATAATATCAGCCATCAACCAGAAATTACTGTTCCTAATAATAGGGAAGCCATTTCCTCCACATCATATGTAAGTCCCACCTCTCTTGCCAGTTTGAACACCCCTATACCCAAGCAAGAAAAGCTTAAGATGAAAGTAGCAGAGGAAGGTCCTGGAGAATACAACTTGAGTCAGCTCTTTTGTGTGGGACAAATGCCCACTTCTCCTAGAACACATGGTAAGCCACAGCAGTTACTCCAGCAACCACTAATCATACCAGCATGTGCCTTGACGCCATTCGTCCTTGGAAAGAGTCAAGAGGAAGAGACACAAGATGAGGACCTAGCGGACTGGATCTATAAAGATCCCATCACCACTGATAAACCGCGAGTTACACTTCCTATAGAACAGTATGGCAAAGGCCTCCTCATTATGCAAAGAATGGGATATGATGGTCAGAGTGCTTTGGGATACTGCAAACAAGGACGACATGAACCTCTGCTACCAGAATTCAACCCAAAGGTAATACAGGCCTAGGGTTTGAAAAAGAGATCCTTCCTAAACTCAAATTCAAAGGAAAACCCAACAAACCATTTTGCCCACCTACTGCAAAGAGGACACCTTTCATAATCAAAGCACCATCAAGCACTATCCCTACTGCCCCATCGAGGCTCACAACCCCACCGCAACCGTCATCAATATCATTCATCCCACCAAATGAACCAGTAATCCCATCAGCAACACCATTTATAGCAACAACTGTATGGAAACCTACAACAACATCTATGGCACCAGCCATTCCAACAAAAGCCACTAAATCAACACTGCCGATACTTCCAGTAACAAATCCTTTAATCCCCATCACAGTTCCTGCAGCACCGATCACTACAAAGATACATAAACCAATCACACCTATCGTGTTTAATTCTAAAGACATCCCAGTATGGTATAGCAATTGGATGCTGGAAAGTGATTCAGAGACTGACTCACATGAGTGGGAATTTGATTCTGTACAGCTTGATACTTCAGATGAGGAAGACACATCACCACCTCCACCATGCAAAGACATCCCTATTTACGGAGAAGCACAGATAAAGACCACTTGGGTTCCTGAGCTGGAAACATCTTCCACAGACCCTACGTCTCATCCTACGCCTGATTCTGACAGGGAAAGTACCATCAACGACCTTCACCATAACGTCTTAACCCTCACTGATACCTCTAACGAACTTAATCTAGTCGATGAAGTAATGCCCATTGTCCACCCTGAACTCATCGAATGGAACCAACCAAATCCCCCATGTCTTGATTTCTTCCAAAACGATGAGGCTATCATTGACTTTTTGGAATTAAGAGATAACCTACCAAGTGGGGATCACAAAGCTGGATTCACCATTGAACTTAATAGCGCAGCATACTTCGGGGCGGATGCCAAACCTTTCAGCTACAAAAATATAACAATAAAACATGGATCTTTCAGTGAAAACCACACTGTGGCACTGTTTGATCCGACAAAAGTAAAAAGAAAGAGCGTATCCAACGGTGAAAACCTCTCTGAGGTGCCTGAGGATGAAGGGTTTGACATTCTCCCTGCTAGTACACAACAGGAACGATCAACGATTCTCATCGAGGAAACCAAAGAATATAATGTGGGGACTCCTGAAAATCCTCATATCATACATCTGGCATCTCTTCTCACTCCAGAGGAACAACATAAATTTATAGAGTTCTTCCAGAAGCGTCAGATCAACTTTGCATGGTCATATGCAGACATGCCTGGGCTTGATCTTGATTTAGTCATGCATCACCTCATCGTAGCAGAAGGAGCCAAACCTGCCAAGCAGAAGCTTCATAAGATGCATCCCCAGATTGCAGTGCTAGTCAAAACAGAACTCAAGAAACTCCTGGATGTTGGTTTCATTAGACCAATTGATTATGCATAATGGATCTCCAATATTGTGCCTGTCGGCAAACCAAAAGGGGGCATCCGCATTTGTACTGACTTCAGAGATCTAAATAAGGCCTATCCTAAGGATGATTTCCCCCTACCAAATATTGACATCATAGTGGATCTAACAGCATGACATGCCATGCTTTCACTCATGGATGGCTTTTCAGGATACAATCAAATAAAGATCGCACCAGAGGATCAACATAAGATAGCCTTCACATGTCCATGGGGCACATACTACTAGAATGTAATGCCTTTTGGTCTAAAGAATGTAGGAGTGACCTATCAAAGAGCAATAACCACCATCTTCCATGACATGATGCATACTATGATGGAAGATTATGTGGATGACTTACTAGCAAAATCACTTACTAGAGAAGGACATCTCCACATCTTAGATCAAATCTTTTATAGACTGGAACAATATCATGTTCGACTCAACCCAAAGAAATGTGTCTTTGGAGTGACCTCCGGGAAGCTTCTAGGATACATTGTCTCAAGCAAAGGCATTGAGGTTGATCCAGCAAAGGTTAAGGCAATAATGGACATGCCACCTCCAAAGAATATCAGTCAGCTAAGGACATTACAAGGGCGGCTTCAATCCATCTGAAGATTCATTGCACAATTGGCTGATAAGTGTCACCCATTCACACACTTGCTACACAAGAACATCCGGTTTCAGTGGGATGCCAGATGCCAACAAGCATTTCAGACGCGTAAAGACTATCTCATGAATCCACCATTGTTGATGCCACCAGATCCAAGTAGACCGTTGTTACTTTATATCTCAGCGAGAAGTACAGCATTAGGTGTATTATTGGCACAACATAATGCAGAAGGCAAAGAGTGTGTTGTTTACTACATCTCTCGCACACTGGTTGGCTATGAACTCAATTACACACCTATTGAGTGAGCTTGCCTAGCAGTAATCTTAGCAGCCACTAAATTGCGACACTATCTATTGACACACAAGGTACAACTCATCGCAAAGATTGATCCACTCAAGTATTTACTCAGCAAAGCAGCATTGACAGGTCGCTTGGCCAAATGGGTAATGATTCTAAGTGAATTTGACATCGAGTATGTGGACCGTAAAGCTATCAAAGGGCAGGTCATTGCAGATCAGTTGGCCGATGCACCACTCATAGGCGATCATCCCCTCATTTCCAATTTTCCAGATGAAGAGATATTCATGATCACAGAAGTACAACCATGGAAACTATATTTTGATGGTTCATACACTAGGCACGGCTCAGGGGCAGGCATTCTATTTATCACACCTCAAGGTGATAGCATCCCGAAGTCTTACAGGCTCACATTTCCATGCACAAACAACATAGCAGAGTATGAGGCCTTGATCACAGGACTCAGGTTAGCCGTACAATGGAAATTACAAGAACTACAAGTATATGGCGATTCCCAACTAGTCATTCGACAAGCAACAGATGAATATCAGACCAAAGATGATAAACTCATGCCATATAAGCAAATGGTGGACACTCTAAAGACATCATTTACTACTATCACTTTTGAGCAGATACCAAGAGATCAGAATCAAGCTGCTGATGCCATGGCTACCATCGCATCTCTCCTAGATCTTCCACAAAATTCAACATGCTACGAGTTCTTGGTAGAACAGCTTTGGATCCCCGCTTATGATATCCCTAAATCTGAAATGATATGTTGCCTTGTTGGTTCTGAATCCCCATGGTATGGTGAGTTCTACACCTATCTTCGCGATCATACCCTTCCTCCCAACCAATCGAATAACCAATGAAAAACCTTCATTCGCCAAACTGCTCGATATACCATTATTGCCGAAACCCTATACCGACGCGGTCTTGATGGTACTCTCCTTCGATGTCTGGAACAAGGTGAGATAACAAAAGCTTTGGAAGAGGTACATGAAGGAATTTGCGCGACTCATTCAAGTGGTCCATCACTAGCCAAAAAAATCATGCGAGCTGGATACTATTGGCCATCTATGGAAAAGGATTCCTACTACTTTGTCAGAAAATGCAAGAAATGTCAAGTTCACGACGACCTGATACATGCACCAGCCCAGGAACTGCAACCAATCACAACACCATGGCCTTTTTGTCAATGGGGCCTCGACCTTGTGGGTAAGATTCATCCATCTTCATCCAATGGCCATAAATTCATTATTACCGCCACCGAATATTTCACAAAGTGGATCGAAGCTGTTCCACTTACCCAAGTCACCGGCAAGCAGATCGCCTCGTTCATCCTCAACTACATCATCTGCCGGTATGGTGTACCCATGTCCATCGTCACAGATAATGGTCTTCCTTTCAAAAATCAGGATGTCCGTGAACTTTGTGAGAAATTTCATATCCAACACCGCTTTTCCACTCCCTATTACCCACAAGGCAATGGTCAGGACGAAGCACCCAATAAAAACATATTAAGGATCCTCAAGAAAACAGTCAATGATGCCGGTCGTGATTGGCATGTTCAATTGAATCCAGCACTATGGGCATATCGAACTAGCATTCGAACCCCTACAGGTGCAACTCCTTATTCGTTGGTCTATGGTGCAGAAGCTATCTTGCCTATTGAGGTTGAGATACCATCATTACGGGTTTCTTTGCATAATCTCATTAATGATGAAGCTTACAGAGTCTCACGTCTTCAGGACTTAGAGTTACTTGATGAGAAACGACAAGCTACATACAATCACCTCAAAGCCTATCAGCAGTGCATGAGTAGAAGCTACAATCACCGAGTTAGACCTCGTACATTTGAGGTAGGTGATCTTGTTCTTCGAGAGAATCCTCGCAACCAACCAAACAGAGAACATCAAGGCAAGTTTGAATCAAACTGGCTGGGCCCATATGTTGTCATTGTTGTATTCGGGTCCGGGGCATATCAGTTGGCTACATCAGAAGGAGAACCGCTCACAGATCCAATCAATAGCATGCACCTCAAACGGTTTTATACCTAAGGTATACAGAGCATCAGACTCCCCTACATATCAGAAAATATCAAAAACATTTAGAAAATGTCCTAAAGAAAATACAACAAAATTCAAAAAAGTAAAGAAAAAATCATGCATCCAAATGGTGAACAACCACTCCAGTGGCACCTTGGGTAAGTGCGATGGCGAAAACCTGGCAAACAGGCGCCACTCATAAAGGCAATGGCTCCAGTATCTTTCAGGCTCGTTGCGATCACATTCATACATACACACATCCATCCATCTAACCATGGCTTGTTATTTGATCTGTAATCCAAGAAAGTACTTCATGCGTCTGGCATCCCGCTTTTTCATAAATCATGTCTAACTTGGGGGCAATGCCCTTACAATCTAAATGATGGAAGTGGATTCTACATTACTAGTGATTCATTGGCAAAAACATTCAAAAATGTCTCAGAAAATACAAAAACATTCAAAAATGTCTCGCAAAATCCAAAAACATTCAAAAATGACTCACAAAATCCAAAAACATTCAAAAACTATTACACAAAATCCAAAAACATCGAAAAACCCATCGAAAATCACACAAAAACATGGCAACACCTTGTACATATTCATTCGAGCAGATGCAAAACCAACATTAACACAGTACTCACACAATGACCATTTATCAATCGACCACACAATCCACATCCAACAAATCAGAAACTGTCTTTAAAAACAAGGATGCATCCTTCCTTACCAAAACAAAGACAAAAGTGACATTTTCTTTGACAAGAAAATTATGTTAAGCTATCAAATGCTTGGTTGATTCATGAGTAATTCATTTGTTTATCTGTATCAGGATCTTTCAGCATTGTTTTGTATCGTTTGCGCATTATTTCCGATGAAGTTCTGGGGCATGTACTAATGGTGTCTACGTGGGAAGTTCACTAAGCTACGTAATCTTATGCCAAATACAGTCATAGATCATTACGGCTTGCTGACTACAGCGTATACCTCAACCATATGGACATGAACCATTACCAAGGATCCATATTCTTTATTCTTTATGTATATACTGTTTGTTTATAGGTACAATGCTCATTCTTTGGTTCCTCCTCATCCAATTTGGATAAAGGTTTTTATTTCTTAGTATGGTATGCACTTGTCTCAGGATATGATCAGCCTAAGATCAAGGAGGACGATCCAAGTCATGCATGAACGGAGATAATCCTTGTCTGTTCCGCAAGCAATACTCAGGTCAACTTGATCCATTATATCAAGTTGCTTGTATTAACTTGCTATATCAAATCCATGTAAGAAATACTCTAGTCATCTTGAATCATTATGTCAAGATGCTTGTATTCTCTTCCAACATTTTAAAAGCTCAATGATGAAAATAGAGCACTATGGATCGTCATTCCATCTCATCTGTATATACTGCATTCCGTTGCATTCCAACCATCCATACATTCATAATAGCTGCATATCATGCATACATAGTCATAATAATGCATACTCTATTTTCCTCTTCTTCCATAGGAATGAGTCATAAGCCCTCCATATCTTCTATCTAACATCAAATCCCCCCTCACCCTCCCTATCTTGATCATCAACATCATCCTAATCCCTTCATCGCTTCCCATCCTCACTCATCCACAAAATTAAGCCAGTTACTCTGTCTACACAGATACATCGACTTCCACACACCTAGACTATCAACAGATACTCTGATCACGTATCTTCGGGTCTCAACAGGTAATCGATTATGGTAATCCTAGACTACATCAGGCATTTATCATAATGACCTAGTCTCAACGGGGCTGCCATGATTCCCCACAACCATCCATCACACGCATATACTATCAATTGATCAACCAATCAAACACAATCCAACGGACAATTACATCAATTGTCTACGTCTCAACGAGTATTTTGCTTCATATACCTTGACTCATCGGGCAATTACATCAATTGTCTAAGTCACATCAGGTCACTTTGATTCACTTACTCAGACTTTATCATGTCCAAGAGACCAACTGACATCAACTGTCACGCTTTGACTTGACCGGGGCAATTAAACTGATTGCACCAGATTGTCCAAACAATTTTGATCAATTGTATAGCATCAATCCAAACCCCACACTACATCTGCTATGTATCTCTTGCATGACCTCAGGGTACTCGTTGGCTTATTGTTTCTTCATATTCACTCCATTTTCTCCCATTCTTTCATCATTAGTTCTAATTTCTTCTATTCTACCTCCCCTCCACTTTTCATTCTTTTTCGAGAGATCACCCGATTTTTCAAAAAAAATTCGGCCCATCTCTCGAGGGGGCATACCACCCATTAAATTTACATTTTATGGGGCATTTCTTCACACCTATTTTTCTTTCTTTGAAACGACACGATAAACCGCACCGTCTCAAAGAGGGGCAAATGTAGTCACATAAATCTGTCCACTTAATTAAATGAATACTTAGTATTTATTTGATTATTTAACCATCAATTAATAATTAATTAAATTAATATTTAATTAATTCATCTTAACCCTCTTCTCCTATTAATTAAATAAATTATTCAATTTATTTGATTTAATTCACTTAACCAAATTCATACCATTAATTAAATAAATAAATCATATTTGTTTAATTAAATCTTCTCTCACATTTAAATAAATTAATATTTATTTAAAACCCCCAAAATCCCACCTTTCACATTTAAATAAATTAATATTTATTTAAATCCCCCAAAATCCCACCTCTCACATTTAAATAAATAAATCATTTATTTAAATCACCTTTATCCTCCACCCACTTGTATTTTCCTACAAAAGCAAGTTGCACAACTATTTTAAATAAATCATTTATTTAAATCACCTTTATCCTCCACCCACTTGCATTTTCCTACAAAAGCAAGTTGCACAACTATTTTAAATAAATTATTTATTTAAAATCCTATTTATCCTCACCCACTTGAAACCTTTAATGGTTTCCCTTAAAGTATTCAAACTTGATGGCTTTAAAGTCTTCAAACTTGATGGCTTCCTTCTATAGTCTTCTTAAGACTTTAATGGTTTTCCTTAAAGTCTTCAAGCCTTTAATGGTTCCCCTCAAAGTCTTCAAGCATTTTAATGCTTTATCTTCCTTTTTCTCATTTAAATAAATTAATATTTATCCAAATACAACTTGCACACATTTATTGAAATAAATGAATTTTTATTTTAATAAAATCCTATTTTCCCTCACCCACCAAATCCACTTGCAAAATCTAATCCCCTTCTAGATTCTTCTAACCCCTTCCTAATTAACTTAATCCATCCCCTAATTATTGTCACATTCCTAAACAAAATGGAGTCACTTCTCAAAGCCTAAAAGTCTTTGATAACCATTAAAGGCTTTCAACCTTCAACCACTAAATGTCTCAAAGTCTTGGATAACCTTTGAAAGCTTCCAACCTTCAACCACTAAATGGCTCAAAGTCTTTGATAACCATTGAAGGCTTTCAACCTTCAACCACTTAATCCCCAAAGTCTCCAATAACCATTAATGGTTACCTCAAACCCTCCCACATGGTTAAAACATTTGTTTTGACTCAACCTCTACCCAACCCAAGGGTCTCATCAAGCCTTTAATGCTTTGACCATGATTATCTCTTAATCATTTGCACAAAGGTTTATCCTTGCATTAACTCCTAATCCAGTGGGTAATCCTAATTTAGGCTTGACCCTTACCTTCTAGATAACCATGAGGTCTCCTCGGGCATTTAATGCCTCCAACCTCTTCTCTCAACCCAATCTTATGTTGACACTCGTCACCATTTCATTGGTGCAAATTGTGCACATGGATCCCCAACTTTCAAGCTTGACCCTTGATTAAACCTTTCAATCCTAGCCATCCATTGCTCCATTTTTCCTATAAATAGAGCCCATTCCTTCATAATCCAGATCCTGAAAACTTGTATGCATTTAGGCTATAGACATTTTTAGAAAGCATTTAGCATAAGCAATCTAACATCTTATCATTTTTGGTTAAAATATATCATTTTAGCATCAATAGCATAGTATTTAGCTTTTCATTTCATATTTGAAGCTTAATATTAAATCTCAATCCTCCATAAGCATCCATAGTGCAAAAAGTTGTTGAGAGCTACACTATTTTGGAACTTGGAGAGGAGAGGAACAAGGGAGAAGGAACTAAGAGTATGTTAGGAGGTATTTGGAGATGCCTCATCATGTTTGCTTTGATAGTTAAATATGCTTGCATGCTTGTAGTCTCTCTTTTGGTATGCCTTTTTAGATTAGTTTTCGATTGACTAACACTAATGTTTTGTGTGTTTTTGTGTTATTTGATCATAGACTAATCTTGTGCCATTTAGGAGGGCATCAGTATCATTTTGTAACTCAGTGGTAGGTTCTTGTAGGAGTTGTCTCATGTCTTCTCCATTTGATTCTGCACTAGGGGATGTAGGTACCTGATTACTTGTTTGAGATGAATATGGGAGCGCCTTTGTGGACAAATTCCTTTGTGATATGTAGTCTGACGGTTTGCTTGGCTGATTTAGAATATCAAGGGTATGTTGTCTTGCTTCTGTGATATGTTGTACATGCTTATGTCCCAATCCTTGATTCCCTGGATTATCATTAGGAACAATAGGTTCTAGCCTTCCTTTTTTCTGTAACCCAAGGCTTGTGGTACCATCATATCCATGTCTTTGGAGTATTTTGAGTCCATTCCCATTATAATCTATGTGTATTTTGGGTATTGTCATACGATCTTCTTCTCTATATATCCAATGGTTAACATCTTCATTCGAGGATTCTTCTTGTAAGTCACCCCATCTAATGAAAGAGCACGAGTCTGTATATGTGAAAATTTCTTTACCTTTGTCTTGTTTTTGTACTGTATTGTGAGGTTTCCAAAAGGACTTAGGAGAAAGAGACAATTGTTTCCCACTTAAAGTATTTGCAATAGAGTACTCTCCACAACCCATATCTTTTATTTGTAAGGAGGATGTTGTAGGCATTTCCTTTTTTGTTTTTGTGATCTTTAATGTTTCCAATTGTGTAGTGAGAGGTGCGGCCTGATTGATAGGTACCTGATTATCCACACTGTCTTTTAGGTAATTGCAATGTTGGAATGGATTTGGATCACCCTTTATGGTGATTTCAATACCATTGTATGAGAATTTGACACACTGATGAAATGTGGATGGTACTGCTTGCATGGTGTGGATCCATGGGTGGCCCAATAACATGTTATATCCCAGCTCTCTGTCCAAGACTTGAAAAGTGACCTCTGTCATTATAGGTCCTACTTATATAGGTAATGTTACAATGCCTTTTGATGGACATTCTTCATCATCATAAGCCTTGATATTTATCCTCTTGGAAGAATCAATGTGAAGTTTAGAATATCCTAGTGCTTTGACTAGCTTTAAAGTACAAATGTTGAGACTGGCTCCCCCATCTATGAGTACTCTTCTAATTCTTCTCTTATGAATGTAAGCTTCCAGATGTAGTGGGTTGTTATGAAGCAGTCTATCACTAGGAATATCTTGTTCTGTGAATGCAATACGTGTGCCTTGTGTCAGATTTCCCACCATAGACTGGAAGGCATTTTCATCTATATCTTTGTCCACTACCGAATCTTGAAGTGATTTGTCTAGTATAGCTCTATGAGTGGGTGAAATACGCAATAGTTCGAATAATGATATATATGTCGAAGTTTTCTTAAGTTGATCAACAACATTGTAAGTCCCTACTGTTGGTGGTTGATTTTGTGGTATTCCTTGTAAAGTTACCTTTGATTTACGAGTAACTACTGCACAGTCTCTATCTCTAGGAGCTATGGTGATTGTAGTGACTGTATCATTTTACTTACAAGATTTGTCTGTATCATAGGCTGTTTTATCAAGATTTTTATTAAATCCCTCTTCATAGTCTTTATGTGTATGTTTGACATCCATAATGTGTTCTATGAGTTCATCTTCAAACTAGCCTGAGTGAGATGGTTGATCATGCCCCCAGTCTCTAAGACAAAGATTTCTATCATCATCGTACTTTGGTGCCTATAATATCATGCAAACTTGGTTATCATCTCTATGAGTGTAATGATATTGGTCATCTTGATCAAGTGTTTCTTGTGAATCATTGTTTGTTATATCTCCTGAGCTAATGGCATCAATAGTGTAGTTGTATGAGGCCTTTGTGTAGTTAGTTGTATTGTCTTGGGTACCTGATGTGGTAGCTTTCCCTTTGTCATGCTTAACAAAAGGATCCTTAAAAATTGTATGATTTGTGTTTGCTAAGGTTTTATCGGTATCAATTGTGATGTCCCCTTGGTCTATCATATCTTGGACCAAGTTTTTCAATTTGTAGCAACTTGCTATTTTGTGACCTTTTGTCTGATGATAATTGCAGAAATCATTATCATTCCACCATGTGGGTTTGAAAGGACCTAGTTCATACACTCTTACTTTAGGTAAAATGATCATGTTTATCTGTATTAGCTTTTTGAGCACTGACTCAATAGGTTCTCCTAGAGGTGTGTAATTTCTTCTTGGAGCATTTACCCTGGGGTATCTTGTGTTCATGTTTTGTGTAGCAATCACATTTGCTGAGGTTGTGTTATTTCCTATATGTGGATTAGATGACTGACTCGTTCCTAAAGATAAAATGGGTTGAAATTTGTTTATCATTTTGGCATCTACAATACCATCATTGGTCACATTTTTGTTTTTTGACCAAAACTTAGATGTCATTGTTGTTGGTATTGCCATACTTAATAAGACCTTGTTCTACTAGTCCCTTCTCACATTTGAGAGCCTTTTCATGATTTGTTTGAATGTGGTTTAAAATTGCATTTGTATCAGATATTTCATCTTAGGAATCAAATTTTCTGTGAACATATCCACTTGCTTTGTTTCTGGGATAACTATCTTGCACCTCCTATAGAGAGCCCTCCATCGTTGTATGAAGGATGCAAATGTTTCATTCTCATATTGTTTAGCGGTACACAAGTCCATCAAAGTAACTGGGGTGTCAATGTTGTGCGAGAAGTTTGCAAAAAATTATTCAGCTAATTCTCCCCATGATGTGATGGTTGGTGGTAAATGTGAAAACCACTCTAAAGCCAGGCCTCCCAGACTTTTAGGAAATAGTCTTGTTAAATAAGTATCTTCTGAGGAAACTTCTATACATGCCATAAAAAATTCTCTGATATGATCTCTAGGATCACCCTTCCCTTGGTATCTATCAAATTTGGGTGTTTCAAAATGTTGTGGGAAAGGCAAAATGTATAATGTGTGATCAAATGGATAAGGATGTAAGTCCTACATTGTGTAGCTCTTTTTATCGTTACCGGTTTGCATGGTCGTCATTTATTGTTGTAAATTTTGTATTTGTTGTGTCAGAATATCTATTTCTATCAAAGGTATACCTTGTGTTTTGTATGTCCCACAAAAGGATTTGTGGTTGCATAACTAGGAGGTTGTTGGAAGGTACCCAAATTATAACTTTGTGTGTTTTGCGTTCCACTAGGTACTGTGAAATAGGTGATATGCGAACCCATGTTTGGTTGAGTTGTCCTCGTTGTTTGTGTTTGAATAGGTGTTGAGACACTTGATGTTATCGATATGCTTTGTGATGGTATACTAGCATTGATTGCCGAGGATGACACACTTGTTTGAAAGTTTTCATTTGTGTTGACATTTATTTGGATAGGTATGTTTTGAGGAAAAATGGAGGTCGTGGCTTGTATTTGTGTCAAGGGTGGTGTTTGATGGTTATCTTGACCTAAAGTTTTTCTTGGTGGTAAAATCTTTGTGATATCAAAATCCTTAGGTAGTTTTGCCCCATTTTGTATTAACAATGAAAGATACTTGTCCCTATCGCCATGTATAAGTGCATCTAGGATCATGAGGACATGTGGGTCTTGCTGAGCGGACTCAATTTCTTCCTTTGTCAAATATTGTTGTAATTCATTTAGGGTGGACATTGTCTGTGTACCTGAGTGTTGACATGTTGACATGTCCATATTCCAAGTAGGGTTTACAGACTGTGTGTTGTTTGGGTCCATTATTCCTTTCGCTTTTTGCGACCTTGTGATGGGCATCTAAAATTGCTTATATGAGGGTGGTTCTATGAAAGACGATGACTTAATACTAGATTGTAGACATAGATGCAGGGCTATACTAGACTCTCTATTAAGGATTTTGACGTAAGACCTGTTGAGTATTTCTAGATTTATCTAATGCAAGTCTTTCCATTTGTTGACTAAGTTGTTCATCCTCAATCTCTCTATCAATTCTATGTGAAATCTTAGACTCAATGTTGATCTTGTGTATGACTCCTATATTTTGAGGTGTGCTTCTTCTTAAGTCCCAAGCTAAGTTATCTAGACCATCAATGATTTCTCATTGACCACCATTTGGAACTAGATTAGGTTGCTCGAAGGGGAGCAAACCATCACCTGAGAGATCCATGAAGACACATGCTATGAATCTATAACTGATAATGAACATAGACCTATATGAGGCCTAGATGATGATGTATATGATAATGTAATCAATATGGATGATAATGCAAAAGACTTAGGATGATAATGAGGACGTAAGTGGGACTATGCAAAAGATGTAGGACGATAATAAGGACGTAAGTGGGACTATGCAAAAGACATAGGATGATAATGAGGATGTAAGTGGGACTATGAAAAAGATGTAGGATGATAATGAGGACTATGCAAAAGACGTAGGACGATAATAAGGACGTAAGTGGGAGTATGCAAGGACTATGTAAAAGACTGTCTAGGGCCACAAGTATGTAAGGACTTTTGAGTTTTGGTTTCAAAATGGACATTGTTTTCTGTAACTTCATGTGTGGGACAATGTTTTGTAGTTTTCCAAATCTGAGAATAATTGTTGGTAGGTATGTATAGCTGACTGACTCAATTTCCATACAATCTCAAAAAATTCGGAGATATGTGGGATAGGACCTGAAATGGCCCAAGGGACTGACTCAATACTGGTCTAGCACAACGATACATAAAAAAGCATGGAATACAATCTTAGGCTTGATAGTGGATACCATTCAATGAGGCCCTTATGAAATACTGAGACAAAATGACAAGATAGAGAGTCTGGCAGCCTGGCTCCACTCCACGGCACACACTTCTTGGGCATGTCGATCTCTCTTACCCCGAAGATCTAAAGATCTTATAGCCAAGGGATTTCTGTATCATAGTGTAAGGTACATGAAGGGTATCTATGGGGTACGATCCACACTTCTGGAATCACTGAATGTAGGATTTTTGGCATCTAAATTGGTTCTTAGTATTAGGTTTCGAGGGGTCCTGATCCAATGATGAATTCTTAGAGCAAGCCACTTAAGACTTTAGTTGAGCTTATTGGTGTAGGGAAGGCCCCCACATATGTCGAATTCACTCAACAATCTAGCCGCTTGATCAGTATATTTATATAGCGGCTCAAAAAACTCACTCGAGAGGATGCTAGGAGAGATGATATCCCCAACGCATCCCAATTCGAAGTACCTTTGTGGGGTGATGAAATCCCCAGTCAAAGATACCCCTCACAACGTGGAATAAAATAAAATTTGGATGTCGTTGTCACCTTCCTTCTTTCTCCCAAGACCCCGAAGGCAGGTGGAAAGTCAGTTAGTGCAATAGTAGGTCCACCCCAGACACAATAAAAAATTATTTACCTTAAGAAAAAGAAAAATGATTTAATCTAATGCAACCTGTATCACGTTCATTTTATAGCTAAAATTTAGGTGTTAGATACACATGTGCATGTCTATTTAAAACACCAAATCAAAATATGAAGGCATACATGTCAATTTTAACCATTTGTTGATTTTAACCACCAAAAAACCAAGTGTGAGATACATGCATGTCAATTTTAGCCCATGTTCATTTTAAGCACCAACAACGAAGTGTGAGATTATCCATGCATGTCCATTTTAACTGTTGTTTATTTTAAGTACCAAAAAAATATAGTGTGAGGTGATGCATGCAAAAAATACTAATCTAATCCTCTCTACAAATCCATCACAGGCTATAAACAAAAGATTAGTAGTAAAATCAAACTAACAGAAAAAAGAAAGTCAAAACTTGACAGAAGCGAATGTGTTACAATACCTGTTCGATTGCGTGATACTTACAAACCGAATGCATGAACCTCACAGAGAGAATGCGTAATTCTGAGAGAGCTAATGCGTGATGATTTCTGATCAATTGCATAGCACTAACAGGTCGATTGTGTGACAGACAGGCAGAAAACAACAAAAGTTAAAAACTAAAAAAAACTAAAAGAAAACTAAACCTGATAAGGAACCTACAAAACCAATTGTGAAGCCCTAGCCAAATCTCTCATCATCCATTCAATATTGATTAGATCATATTTAACTTGATAAGAAAGAACTAAGCTATTATATCTATCAAAGGCCAATTGCTCTTCTGAATCCTGTATCAATTTTTCTACATTGAGAACCTTTTAATAGCGTTTGGCTTCTCTTCTTTGTTGTTTCATCCTTCTTGCACCTGAGATCCTAAACTGTACTTTTCTTGCCATAAATTGTTATAATCAAATCATGAAATAGAAGCAATTTGATTCGAGATTAACCCAATTTTAGATAGAATTAGACAGATAAAATAACAGACAGAAGAAAAAATTAGACAACAATGCTTCCTGCAAATGCGTGATCCAGAAAGGGCAATTGCACGATCTGGACAAGGTGATTGCATGACCCTGTCAGAACGAATGCATGACCCTGAAGGGTTGAATGTATAATGATGTCTATGTGATTAGGTGACGATGTAAGCTCGATTGCGTGATGAAGAATTTGTTCTTGAAATTCGTGCAATCTGCAAAATAAATAAATAAAAATTCGTACGATCTGCAAAACCACACAGAAAATAGAAAAGGTTAAATTGTTGTTAGTTCATGTTAGGTTCATCAAAATGTAAGGCATGTAAAATTCATCTTAATCAAAATAATCAATTAGAATCACAGGGAAACCACGAATTCTTGTCTAATCAAAGAATCAAACAAACAAGACAATGAAATAATGTAATATCAAGAAATAAGAATTATAAATCATTCAAATCAAACTAAAACTCCCTATTCCAAGATTGCATATCACTTCCATTTCTCTTCTCTTCTTTGTGGTATGATGGCTCTCAGATATTGCGCTGGTAACCTGCAAGTGACACAAAGATTCAAAGTTCGTGATTATTGAAAATGGAGATTGGATGCTTAATTTATAGAAAATTGAAGAAGATTTATTGAAAGGTGAAACAAATTGATCAAGAGGTGGAACTCAGGCGAGCTCACATGAAAATTGATAGTTGAACTATTGATTGTAGGAGTGAAACTCAATAGATTGAATAGATTAATGGAGTCAACTAATTGAGAAAAAGCTAATTGAAGGAAGAAAAAGAATGATTGGAGGAAATAAAGAGGATGACAAAGAAAGCTTAACTTAGAAAAAGCTAACTGAAAGATGGAAATAGAGATTAGAGAGATAAATGATTTAATTAATTGATTGATTTAATTCATTAATTTAGCATGTGCTTACATTTAGACTTAGATTTTCAATTTAATCTTTTCATTAGATTTATTCAAATAATTGAATTTATTTTAATTCAATTTAGTATTTGAATATATTTAGAACTTGACTTTGATTTTCAATTTGATTTTTGAAATCATGCACATGTAATTGAATTTGGAAGAAATTAAAAATTAAATGAAATTAGTATTTGGGGATTTGGAATTTCAAGAATTAATTAGTTAATTAAATAATTTAAAGAAACTATTTAATTATTTAGAAATTGAATTTAATTAAATAATAAAGATTATTTAATTTAAAGGATTAAATCATAATTAATTACATAATAAATATTTGATTAATATTTAGAAAAGGTTTGAATGATTAGATGATTAGAGATAGAAATTGAGAATTAATTTATTTAAATAATGAAAATTATTTAAATTGGGGAATTAACCATAATTAATTAAATAATAAATATTTAATTAATTTTTAGAAAATGGTTAAAATGATTAAATGATGATAGAATAAGAAATAGAATAATTAGTAAGATTATGAGGAAATATGAAATAGAAGAATAAGATTAATTAACTTGATTAAATAATTAAAGAATTATTTAACTAATTAGAGGAATAATTAGTACATGATCAATGAGACATTTTTAGGTGTCTACAATATATAAATTGTATATCTATATGTATAAATTCATGTATATATATATATATATATATATATATATATATATATATATATATTTATATTTATATATTTTTATATTTATATGTATTCAAATAATTTGACTCATGATTCACAGATGAGAGTTTACTCAATAAACTTTCATGGAAGTAGTACAATTACAATCTTGCCCAAACCCAAATTCTGGAACCAATATTTTACTAGAATGAAAATAAACCCCCAAATTTTCCTTTGGATTTTCCTATAATCTGGATCAATAACAATTTACAAAATTGAAAACTTTTCTTTTTTCAAAACCCAAATTAAATACAAGTGCAAACTCCCAAATTTTCTTGAAATCAATCTCTTAAAGAAATCCATATCCATATACAAATAGATCATTTTAACAAACAGTCCCCAATTTTTAAACAAAGATCCAATCCAACCCAGAATCCCAAATATTTTCCAGAACAATATAAATGCATTCCTCAATTTTCAACATTCTCAAATTTGAAAACACCAATTATTTTCTTCAACCTGGAAGTAAATTTAACATGCAAGATAAGAATCAAAATCCCCTAACTCAAACATTGTCCAGAAAGAAATTATGAAGAAACAGAAGCTACAATTAATAGAAGATCCTCGATCCAAATCCAGTGAGCCGGACAATTCCAAACCAAAACTTCAACAATTTTTCCACCAAAAATTTACAGAATAATCTCTATTGAAATTCCAAATAACCAGACAAATTTTTCAATCGTGATCCTTCCCAAAAACCAAAGAAAATTCTTCACGAGAAGAGCCTCTTCTCCAATTCCCCAAAAAACACCCAACATATATCTCCCAATGCATGCGAGAATACTCCATAATTAAAATCATTAATTTTTCTATGTAACTCCCTACATGCAAATATGGCCATTGAAATCCTTTTAAATACTAACATTATTATTTTCTTTAACAATACATATATTATTTTATGAATGCCAAAATTTCAATTTAATTATATATATATTAAAAAAAACATTAATTTCTTGAGCACAAAGCCAAATTAAATGTTTAATTAATCCATTTAATTTTAAACTTGCACTATATACATTTTACTAACTAAATAAATAATAAAAAACATTTAAGTTCTTTTATTATAAAATTAAATCATTTTCTTGCAAGAATAATTAATCCACAAAAGCCAAACTCTAAGAAGACATTTGCAACAACATACACGAACACACCAAGACGAGACCAATAATAACAAGACTAACTATGACCATAAGGATACTTGATAGAAGGTAATGTCTAGGGTCTAAACAAATATCTCTGGTTTCCACTTTACCATTGGGTTGAAGAGCACACTCAGACCTGAAGACTCAGTTGGAGTCGATGCTCGATACCTGCAGCTACATCACCAAGAAAAATAAACATATATACATCTAACATGAACAGGAACACCAGTGAAGGAGATTCATGACATTTCATGTCCCTCTGAAGTGGTTGATGAAAGATCATCCCCTTGCACCCCACATAGACTCGAACCCAAACAAGAAAACGAACATAAGATATATACATAAAGTCGATAAGTCAGTCCAAGGTTAGTACTAAATCATATAATCTAACATCTAAACATCCATAGAGATAGAATGCATAACCAACATCATATCTTAGAATCATGATAAAAATCATTACATTAGAGAGTATCACCTAGTCATATAAACCACAAAAGAATTCAACTAGAGTCAAGCTAGGTTAAACAGTGCCTGATTGAGGGAGGGGCATTACACTAATAATGTCTCTTTAGTTAGGGAGGGGAAGGGCCCTAGAATCAGAAAGAAAATTGTGAATAAGAAAAGGGTTTCCCCTATTTCAGCTAGGAAGGAAGAGACAAATCCTTCTATTCATAGTGATTTGGGGGATTTCATGACTGATACAAATCATGAGGATATAACCTCTTTTCCACAAGATTTGAATTTTGATTCCCCCCTTTTTAATTTGGAGTAGGAAATTCCCAGTGATCTTTTAGGCTTTGTGGGGAATGTGGCTATGGATTCTTTCCATACGAATAAGTGGGTGTTCCATTAGATCAAGAATATCAACCTCAAGTTGCACTCTATTTCTAGTAGATAGGAGAAGAGGGGGCCCCCTGGGATGAAAATGAGGGTAGAAATCTAGTTGTTTCACTTTAGAGAGCTGTTAAGGGTGTTGAGACTATGAAATTGGATTATGAGGGAAAAATCTTGGGTGTGGAGAAAAAAATGAAGCACATTAATGATAATCTTACCACTCTGGATTCCTTTAGCCACAAGGTTGTCAAGAGCAATGTGAAAAGCATTAACACTATGGTAGAAAGACTTGAGAAAAGGTATTAAAGCAAGAAGAGGGTGGTGGATGTGGACGTTGAGGAAAAAGGTAAACAACTAATGGAATAGGACTTGGGCTCGTGCAAACAAACTTGTGGTAGCCTTAAGAGGCTAGCAAAGCAACCTACCCAAGAGATCTAGGATTTCAAGAAAATTGAGCTATGAATATGACCCAATCGGAAGTTGAAGTTGTTGAGGCCTTAAAAAATCTTAATTAGGTCTCTTCTGTTGGTTCTTCCTTTTTGTGTTTTCTGTTGTTATTTGGCTACCTTTTTATTGTTGTTATGATGATGGCAACATTTTGTAATTAGAGTTTTGGGTCCCTTCAAAACTTGTTTGATCCTTAATCAAAAACAAAAAATTATGAAAAAATATCCATACACAAGATATTGGTGTGACAAATCTATACTTTAAAGATCAAAATTTTATTCATTTTATAAAAAATGTTATGCACTTCACAATAAAAGTCACTTCTAAAAAATGTTGATTACCATAAATATTAAGTTATTAAAAGTTACATAATAATATGGACAATTCATTTCTAATTTTTTTTTAATTTAAATATATTTAGAATCTATATGAAAAATCTAACAAATCAGTAGTTTACTTCATCTTCACATTCTTAATGGTTTAGCTGGTATAAGTGTTAGAAAGTGAAGATTTGGTGCAAAATGTTGATTCCATAGTTAAGTTTGGCCAAAAAGTGTAACCCAACATTATGGGATAACCCCCCTATATTTTACTCCAAATTTTACCCTATCAAACATCATGTACTCATTTGAGATTTATATTGACATATCTAACTATATGATGAGCATTATGCTACTACACCATGCTCACCTTATTTTTTATCACTTGAAAATATTAAGTGATATAGCATAGTACTATTCAACTTTTGAGATTATGGCATTATATAAGCTATCATGCAATGGAAACACTACATTCGTAGTAAATAAACAAAAATCAACTCCACTGAACTACCAACAACAGTTATATTTAGTGATCAAATATGAGAATATATGCTCACCACCATAATAGAATTATGTAGTCCTAAGTTTTGATGGTCTGGCTATGCCAACTCTTCACTAGGGTTTTTATCATTGATAAAATTATTTTTCAAAGGATTTTTAATTCTTAAAAATTACAAAGTATTGAATCTAAGTAATTGTAAAATTGATATTCATTTAAATTTATATAGCTAAAAATCTAAAAAACTTATTGTTGGAATAATAAATAAACCATAATGAAGTTGCACATACTTCAAAGGATCAACCAAGAAACATGTCTTCCACAAGAGAATATTGCAATTCATGATCTTGGATGAACATGAGATTGAAATACCCAATGAGATATAGAAATGATTGAATTGATATGATATAATGTACGAATGAGCCTTGCATATATATGCAAGAGCATGAGGTAGGAGTACAAAATATGTGGACATGTGTCTTAATCCTATGTGATGAGACAACTACCTTAGAAGCAAATATTAAATGCTTGATGCAATATAATAAATGCCTAAAGAAACTATTAAATAATAAGACATGACTCCACCTAGGATAAGTAAAATGATCCTATGAACATTATTAAATGACAAGTTACATAAAGTAACTTTATGATAACTAACTTAAATTCCAACTAAGCCTAAGTAAGCTTAATGTGTGAATGGGATTTAATGACAACTAACTATCACATATTCCTAAGTAAACTTAATACGTGAATAGGTTCCAACTAAGAACTATTTAGGATATAATCTCATTCACACTAACATCCCCCCCCCCCCCTTCCCCCCCATCCTCTTAAGTGCAACTTAGGGAGAAAAATCATTATGCAAATGATACAAAACTAATATGATGAATGCAGCATATGGGTCCCAACAACTAGGCCATGTTAGGTACCCACACACAACTAGTCATGCAAATAATCTCTCACAAATGGAGAAAAGGAGAAAACCTTGTGGAAAAACTCCTCTCCAAAAAAGAGATAATGCAAATCATGTACAAGTGAAAGACAAAGTGATGTATGGAGGTCTCAACATCAATACCCCCAAGAACTACATCTATCATAAATTTACAATCTATAGCCCCTCCATAGGAGGGAAACAAAGAGAATATCTAGAACCCCATAATGAATAATTTCCAACAAGAATGGTAAGTATTTAAAGAAAAAAACATAATCCAACACTTACATACCACTTGTCTCCCCTTAGGAAGAAACAAATTCATGTATAGATGTAGATATGCTTCATATTCAAGATATGTTATGAAATATTGAAGCATGAAGAATAAAGATAATGTCTTTGAAAACTTATCAAGTGTCTCCTTGTCCAAGTGATATGATGATTTCACAATCCAATTAGGTACATGCCTAAATAAGGATGAAAGTAAAAAATTGGAACTATGTCAAAACTAATGTAGAACAAACTACAAAGACAAATATGATGTGACAATAGGAATACAATGGTTGTCATCGAGAAAGAGAGATAACCCCTCACATGTATCCTCCAAATTTGAAGTAGAATAATGACAAACCAAGTCTGAGATATTAGATAGGAATCCATCCTACAACCTCAAATTTGAAATATTGAATATGTCCTCCAAATTTAATCGACAATGATGGTCCTACTGATAAGGAATGCTGGAAATCTCAATCAATGAATCTGGATAAGAAGTCAATGGAAGTAAAGATATATCAACTATCTCTTAAGAAGAGTCTTGAACCTCTGAAGTGATTGTAATCTCATCTCAAGTCTCAAAATGCTCTAAAGTATCAAATTTCCTCATAGTATCACAATCATAGGATATCCTCTCTAAAGGGATCTAAGAAGCACATTGCAATCTAAAATAGGATCATTTGGGAATGTTTAAGTACTGTGATCTTCATATAATCCCAAAATATTAGTCCAAAGAGAAGGAGGAAGCTTAAAATCAACAATAGACTCCAAAATGTCATCACCTACATGCATAGAAATAACTCTTAAGACATGATCCCTTTTGTGATTCCAAGCAAATCTCTTACTAGGAGTGCCAGGAAGAGGAACAAGATTATACAAATGGGATGATAAATAAAGTCATCTAAAATTAGTGATGATTCCATCTCTCCATTTTTTATGGTTTCCCCCTCTTTAAGATGATCAAAGAAGGATGAAATGAAAAACCTATTATAAACTATGATAATTATTCAAAATCTCAAAGATAGAACCATCACACAAACATAGAAACCTTCAAATATGATAAGAAACTAAAAAAGGAATTCCCCCCCATAAATTATACCTCTCTAAGTATCAAGATGTGGAAGTTATCGAGAAATTGCCACAAAATGTAAAAATTCAATAGATAGTACCTGGAGTTGAATCTAGAAAAATTGCATGGATTGAATAATAGAGCTCCTTAATTTTCAATGTTGCAAGAATGACAAAAATTGAAGATCGTGGCAAAAATTTATGAGCTCGAGAGTCCAAGTAGAAGGGTTGACTTGAATCCTCAATGAATTTTGACGAATAGAAAAATAAAGAGCATTAACCCAGACCACTATGGAGTTGGTAGAACCATCTTTCTAATGATATATGGAACACAAAATTTTAACCTCGTATGCCCAATATATGCTCCATGGAAAAAAATGTCTTTATTGAGTCTAATGAAAAAAAGAGGGGGCCAACTTAAGCCCTAGGTGGATTGAATCCTAATTGTTAATGTGACCAACCTACTTCAAAAGGAAAAAATAAAAATATGTATTCTATTAATATCTCAATTCTTTGATACAAAAAGGGGTTTACAAGGCCATAGCTCTAATACCATGTTGGAATAATAAAGAACCCATAATGAAGTTGCACATACTTCAAATGATCAACCAAGAAACATGTCTTCCACAAGAGAATATTGCAACATGATCTTACATGAACATGAGATTGAAATACTCAATGAGAAGAGCATGAGGTAGGAGTACACAAGATGTGGACATGTGTCTTAATCATATGTGATGAGACAACTACCTTTGATGCAAACATTAAATGCATGATGAAATTTAATAAATCCATAACGAAATATTAAATAATGAGACATGACTTATATCTTCTACAATGCCACATAGAATAATTAACATGATCATATGAACATTATTAAATGAGAAGTTACATAAAGTGGCTTTATGATAACTAACTTATGCCAACTAAGCCTAAGTATTCTTAACGTGCAAATGAAATTTAGTGACAACTAATTGTCACATATGCTTAAGTAAAATTAATACATAAATAGGTTCCAGCCAGTAACTAGCTAGGATATAACCTCATTCACACCAATGCGTACCTCATCAACCTCATGAATATGTTGGTAATATTGTGTTGGCTCAAATTGACTTAGTTGGCCTAAAAATGTACTTGTGCTATTTCTCACTCATGTTTGGCTATTGAAGAGAAAGGGGTTCAAGCTCAAGATCTTAGCCTCTAATTTTTCACTTTTTATCATAGAATAAATGTGATTGCATTATAAGACACTCACATTATGTCTTGGATGGACTAAAAAGTGGTTGTAGAAACTTTTTGGTCCCCCATATTTGTGTCCATGACCCTTCAGAGTGGAGTAAGGGACTTTGCCTCTTGTTCATAGACTTTTTAGTGTATCACATTTAGAATTGCATCCTCCAATCCATCATTTTATTCTTCCACATATGCATATTCTTTCTTCAATTCAAAATTTGTTATATTTTTTCCTTCTTTATTGTTTGGCTATTTTAGAATTTAAATATTTGTAAACTCCTTAAAAACCATATATCTGGAATAAATAAATTTTAAGGTTAGAGGATCCAAAATATTGTAACCATTAATATTCTCGCCATAACCAATGAAGATGCATTTATGTTCTTTATATCTAGTTTTGTTTGCTTTTATTTAAGTACATGAACATAAAGCTCATTGCTAAAGATTATTAAATTTGAAATAGAAAATTTCTTACCTATCTACACTTCATAAAGTCTCAAATCAATATCCTTACAAGAAGATATTGTGATCAAGTAAAAATAAATATTCATAACTTTTACATAAAAGCATCTATCCAACAACATAGTACTTAACAAACTTCTTTATTTTCCATCAAGGTTCAATTCATCCTTTTGATCACCCTATTATAGGGGAGAGGGATTTATAGTCAAGTGGTCAAACTTTGTCAACATGTAGTTGTTACATAGAATATTGTAAGACCTCCATTTTTTAATGTAAAATGGACACTTATCTATCAATAAATAAGTTTCAAAGATGTGACGACACATAACTCATCAAAATAGCATGTCAAGTGTCAATTATCCAAAAAATGACTTTTTAAATATTTGAACAAAACTTAATCCAAAAATTTATATTAATCGAATAAAAAAATACCATTTGTTGTTAGTAGAATATCATATTTTTAAAATATAGTTTATATGCAACCTAAATGGACCAAATGCATATTGGAAGCCATAAATATTTGTTATATCTAACTTTTACATCCAACACGAATGGAGCAACAGTTGAACACAAAAAACTATTTTTTGTGATAAAAAAACACATCACTATTTAAAATACAACTTGTATCCAACACAAATACACCAATAGTTGAACACTAAAACTTATTACATGTTGAACACACCACAGGATTGATGAGGGGGGTGAATTAGTCTGGACCTCAAAAATACTTAATTTCCTATCTTTAAAATTTAAAACACAACCATATAATCACAATAGTAATAAATCATGAAAGTGAAAAGCACAACAAACACATGAACACCAGATTTACGTGGAAAACCCAAGCAAGGAAAAACCACCTTGAGAATCACATTCACAATATAAATAGAATTTATTACAATTTTGCCTCCATAACCCACTACTCTTAAGAGGACTTGGAGAGCTAAGGTGCACAACTTAGGGCAAGATATAAATGACTTGCAGTACTAAAACACACTATGCCAGTGCAATATATAGAATGTTGCCAAAAGATTCACTATCTTCTAGCAGAGAAAGGAATAGCTGAATTAAAAAGAACAAGATATCTTGACCATGAAATTATCCTTGAATCATTGTGTCAAGTGACCACTTAGATCATGGAAAACACATCTGATTTCAAGAATTATCTTAGAATACTATCATATTGAGGAAATCATCTTCAAAGCTCTTCACAACTGACCACTACACATTTCAAACATCAATAATGCTTGCATATCATTCATATTTGTTACTTGTTAATTAACACACATCTCATGCCTTCACTCACACACCTGCACACATTTATATACAAGATTAATCATCAAAACACTTAACTAGGTCAGTCATAGACAAAATAAGCAATATTACACAAACTCGGCCACCCGAACCTAAAATATTCATTATGGTCCACTCCAAGAGATAGAGGGGACCCAAATAAACTGCAACACATCTTCTCCAAATGATTTTAATGAGTTTCACATGCTAATGTACATCCTCCGAGTTCAATGTCAAATGAAAAGTGTAGATAAAAATTAAAATCTGTTAACTACTTGGCTAAAAACTATCCTTTAATGCCAATTACACAACACAAATATACACACGCCATGGTGAGACCCAAAACAATAATCTAACTCATTCTCTAAAGAAAACCTAGAACAAAATAATATGATCCAAGTAGGATACATCACCATAGTCAACTAAAAATTAGACCAGCTAATAGCACTAAACTCAAAATATCATAACTCCACTTGCCAATCAAATCATCACTTGAAAGTTGAACTTGAGAACTACACAAACCACATGAACATGTCCTCCAAACAACAACACTTGAATCCACATATCCGGAAACCACCAAGAATTCTTCATACCTATTCTGACAAACAACCTTACTGCTCTAGAAACAACAACCAACTTTATCATCTGAGCAATAAAGGACCTACAAATGTAATAGTACAATATACATAAAACATACACATTATGTCCAGAGCCACAACATATAATATTTATATACTAGAGGAATGCAAAGCATTCTTCCACTAGGACATTAAATATGCTTTCCTACATATTGGAGCTTCCACTACACCAGCCTTTTAGAAACACCTCAACATCTTTACTAGACCACACAATAATACTAGAACACTCACTTCCGACCATCTACAACACATAGTGACATCAATGACAACACAAGACAAGTTGACATCAATGAAAACACAACACAACAATTCAAGTTTCCAACATTATAATCCTTCACATTTTTATGAGAAAATACAAGGTATTTATTGTGCTCGCCTTCTATATGTGGGATAGTATGAATTATTAATATGAAATACTCCAATGCATATGGATTTCTACCCCAATAGTTGTACACATAAGATTATATTTTTTTCACTATGAAAATAATACTTGTTTAAATGAGCCTCTTGTTTTATAAATGACACACTTATAGTGGATAGTTATGATATTTTATTTGAAAAAAGAAATTATTTATTTCACTTGTTATTGAATGAATTTATGTTTTTTTCTATATAATATTCATAGGTTCATGTTCAAGAATGGATCCATCTTGACAAAAAAATAGTTGTTTTTTATTTAAAAAGAAGGGTTCATTATAAAAGATACCACTCAAGAAAGAAAAGGATGTGATGAATGATTGTAGATTTCCAACACTAAGGAAGAGGTCCTAATTAAGGGTATGCACTTATAAGGATAAGATCTATATCATGGATACTTGTTCCAATAAGAGAGAGGAGATTCTCAATAGGAATATAAATGAAGAAGTCACCAGTGAGGAGGGACCTCAAGGAGATCAGTCCAACCGATCAGCAAGAGTAAACACAACGGAAAAACACAGATATGATGGAGGCAATGCAGAACAAATAGTTTTCATTGCATGAAATTTGATTACATCCATCTGGGTTACAACATACCAACACACAGGCCTGGTAGAATAGGTCACACCGGTACCTTGAATCGAAAGATCTATCTTCTAGGCATAGTCTATCTTTGATTAATTCTAATTGATCTTGCCCTCCTTTCATTCTAAAGTGTGACTACAAATATATATATATATATATCGATCCAAAGGATCTTGTTGGCCCAAAAGGATCAAAACCTGAAGAACAAGACCTAATGTGCAAAATGAACAAGGTTGGCATCCGCCAAGAGATTCCTCCAGAAAATCCAAAGGCTGAAATGCAGAAGGTCGGCCACATGCCAAGAAACATCGAGATCAACACCCAAGACTCCGCAAGATTCAGAAAGGGTTTTGATAGATCACCAGAATAGGTCTCAAGCAACCAGTAACAAAAGAACAACCAGTAAAAAGAAACTGTCAAGGAAACTGGTAGCAATATCTTGTCAAAAACTGATCCAAAAGAGATGTGGTTTGAAAGAAAGAAAGATGATCAAGTCTTCAAGTAGAATCCAACTCCACAGGATCCGGTGAGCCAAAACCGGGACACACAGAAAGAAAAATGAAATTGCAAACAGAAAAGAAAATGTTTTTGGTTGATGCAAGATTTTTGTGAACCAGGGATTCTCCTACATCAGACATCTGGGGTTAATGAAAAACTAAGCCTCTCACTTTGCTGGGATCAGATGGAAACCAAGGTGGTCTACCTATTCCTGAAAAATCCAAGATGAATCTTCAACTGGTCTGCTCTTCCACTTCACAAGATATTCTTTGTAGTGACTGCTCCAGGTACTACACCCAATCCTACTATCCAAAATTTCTTCAATCTAATTTGGTTCCTTCTGGGGAAATTGTTTCTCAAGGTATGCAACATTGTCCTCACTGAATTATAGTTCATGGTACTCATGAAGATCTGCAATCTTGAATATAGGTGAAATACTTATACTATCTGGTAGCTCTACTTCATATGCATTTCCAGAACTGAACTTTCTCAAAATCTTACAAGGTCCAAACTAGGTCCAAACTTCTTCATCTACAACTTATTATAAGTTCCAACTGGGAATCTCTATTTTCTTAAGTATACCATCACTTCATCACAAACTTCAAATTCCTTATATCTCCTATTCTCATCTTCCTTCTCCTTATATTTTCTATTCATATCCTCCAAATGTTGTCTAACCTGGATATGCAATGTTGCCATGTGATCTGCAAAATATTCTGCTTCTGAACTCTTCTAGTCTTCACTACTAATGTCTCTCAATTATGCTATTCCTCTAGGATGCACTCTGGTAACAATCTCAAAAGGTGCTTCTCCGATACTTCTATTCATTGAATTGTTATAGGAAAACTCTGCTTGTTCAAGGATCAAATCCCAACTTCTAGTTTTATCTCCCGCTAAATATCTCAACAAGTTTCCCAAACTTCGGTTAACTACTTCTGTCTGTCCATCAGTCTATGGGTGAAAAGTAGAACTGAACTTCAAATCTATCTTCATCTTCTTCCAAAGTGTTCTCCAAAAGTAGCCAACAAACTTAGTATCTTGATCTGAAACTATGTTCTTAGTTAATCCATGCAATCTCACCATTTCCTTGAAAAATAGGTCTGCTACATGCAATGCATCTGATGTCTTCTTACAAGGTATGAAATGATCCATCTTTGAAAATCTATCCACTACCACAAATATAGAATCATTCCCTCTCGGTGTATTAGGCAACCCAAGTACAAAATCCATGCTTATATCCTCCCAAGGTCTTACCGGTATTGTCAAAGGTTTATACAATCCCACATTCTGGCTACTACTTTTTGCAACTTGACAAACTCTACAAGTTTGCACATATCTCTTAACATCCTTATGAATCTGGGGCTAAAAGTATTGTTCACTCACCAATGCAACTATTTTATCAATGCTAAAATGTCCAACTAAACCTCCACTATGTTTCTCTTTTATCAGGTTCTCTCTCATGGAACTCTTAGGTATGCATAAATGAACTCCCTTGAATAACATCCCATCTTGAATGAAATAATCCAACCATTTGCTTCTATCAACCATAACCGATTCTCTACATGCTTTCCAAGGTTCTGCAAAATCTGGGTCTTCATCATACAAGGTCTTCAAAACTTCAAAACCTAATACTATCACTCTCATCTCCACCAACAAATTCCTTCTCCTACTCAATGCATCAGCAACTTTGTTAGATTTCCCACTTCTATTCTTCAACACAAAGGTGTAACTTTGCAAGAATTCTACCCATCTCATATGTCTTTGATTCAACTTACTCTGACTGTTTAAATACTACAAAGCTTGATGATATGTATAAAATACAAACTCCTTAGGCAACAACTAATGTCTCCATTTCTTCAAGGCTTGAACTATGGCATACAATTCCTAATCATACACTGAATATCTCTTCCAGGCATCATTCAATTTCTCACTGAAATATGCTACTGCTCTCCCTTCTTGACTCAAAACTGCTCCTATTGTTGTTCCACTTGCATCACAATCCACTTGAAATACCTTATTGAATTTTAGTAAAGCCAACACAGACTACTCAGTCACTTTCTGCTTCAATAATTCAAACTTGTGTTTGCTCTGGTGGTCCACTTGAATTCATTCCTATCTCCTCTCATGGTCTCAGTCACAAGGTTACAAACTGAATTGAAATTTCTGATAAACTTCCGGTAAAAACTAGCCAGTCCATGAAATGATCTTACCTCTCCAATGCTTTCCGGTGTTGGCCACTCAACAATGGCTTTCACTTTCTTAGGGTCCATCTTCAAACCATCCTCAGATATCACAAAGCCCAAATAGACTAACTCATCCTTCATGAAAGTGCACTTCTTAATATTGATCAACAACTTCTCTTCTCTCAACCTCTGTGAAACTTGTCTTAACTGCAAAAAATGCTCCTCTTTTGTCTTACTGAAAATCAGATTGTCATCCAAATACACAATAATAAACTTACCCAAGAATTTATTCAATACCTCATTCATCAACCTTATGAAAGTACTCGGTGTATTAGTCAATCCAAAAGGCATCACCAACCATTCATGCAATCCTTCATTTGTCTTAAATGTTGTCTTCCACTCATCACCTTCTCTAATCCTAATCTAATGATATCCACTCTTCAAATATATCTTTGTAAAGTATTTTTCTCCACTCAAATAGTCTATTATGTCATCCATCCTAGGCAAAGGAAACCGGTATTTCACTGTGATCTTGTTTATTGCTCTTGAATCAGTGCACATCCTCCATTCTCCATTCTTCTTGGGTGCTAATATTGTTAGCATTGCACAAGGGCTCAAAATTTCCCTAATCAAACCTTTCTCCAACAACTCCTACACTTGTCTACTCAGTTCTTCATTTTGTTCTGGTGTCAACTGGTGTGCAACTTTCTTAGGCAAACTAGCTTCAGGAACCAAGTCCATGTAATGACTAATACTTCTAATAGGTGGCAATCCATCAGGTACATTATCTGAAATGATATCCTCATATTCTATTAGTAAATCTCTTATCTCTACCGAGTGTTCTCCTTTCGGTTTCGGTCTCTCAATATTCTTAGGAATTAAGGCAAAACACACATTCTCATGTCTCAGTCCATCCATGAATTTCCTTCCATCTACTAAACAAATTCTGGCATTTGTACATACTTCATTCTTCAAAGGTTCCTCCAAAGGTAACAAGGTTTGCTTCATCCCATTGACCATAATAGTGTATGTATTCTTCCTCCCATCATGTATTGCTTGTCTATCAAACTTCCAAGGTCTTCCCAACAAAAGATGACAAATATACATAGGCATAATATCACACAAAACTTCATTATGATAATTCCCAATTTTCAATTTTACTAAACATTGTTCACTTACTAACAACTTATGTTCATCCTGAATCCATGCTATTTGATAGGGCTTAGGGTGTTTCAATCTCTCCAATTTCAACTTATTCATCATCTCTTGTGAAACAAGATTATCTGAACTACCACTATCAATAACAACTTTACAACACTTACCAGATACCTTACATCTGGTCTTGAATAGGTTGTTTCTCTGCAAGGGTTCTTCATCTTCTTCGGTATAACACAAAGCTCTCCTCATCATCAATAGTTCTCCATCTTCCGGTTTATTGTCTAATCTGACGGGGTTTTCTTCCACCACTGCTACTCTTCTAGTAGCCTTCGTCTTCTTACATTCAAATGAATGGTGTCCTTCTCCTCCACATTTAAAGAAGGTTCCTCTAAATGTCCTCATGTCTTGTCTTCCAAAGTTCTCATTTCGGTAACCATTTGGTTCTCTCCTCCGGTAGAAATTTCTATCATCCTTCTGGTATGAATTACCTTCTTTTCTCACTTCCTTGTCCTTGTTCTGATCTGTACTGGTTCCTCTTCCTCTGGTATATCCTCTTCCTCCTTGAAATCTTCCTCTGGTAAACCTTCCACCTCTACCTCTCTGTCTTTGCTCATGTCTTTTGTTCAATTTCTCTTCAGCCTTTATTGCATACCGGTAAGCCTCTTCAACACTCTCCAATTTGATCATACTGAGTTCATCTTGTATAGACATCCGCAATCCATTCAAATATCTTGCAATCTATTCAACTTCATCATCAACATGTTCGGATCTGATATTCAACTTGTAAAATACTTCGGTGTACTCCTTCACACTAGATTCCTTTTCTCTTAGATTTTGCAATTTCCAGAATAAATCCACTTGATAATTCATCGAGAAAAACTTTGATTTTAACTTAGCAATCATCATATCCCATGTCTTAATCTTTTCTTTAATCAGCTTGCAAATGCTCCCACCAAAGAGATGCATGACCTTTCATCCGGGTACAGGCATATTTTACCTTCCTCTCTTTTGTAGTGTTTTCAAAATCAAAATACTTCTCCATCTTTGAGATCTAATCCATCAACTCATCTGAATCTAACTTCCCATCATATTCTGATGGGGTAAAATTAGGTTTAGTGTTCACCCTACTTAAAAACCTTTCCTCCTCCGGATCAACTGCTGGTAGGTTCACTTGTTCTTTCAAGGCTTCTTCTCCTTCATCTTCACTTACATCTTCAATATGTCGGCCTCTTCTCTGGTTTGTCTCCACAGCTTCTAACCGGGTTTCTATTCCTCACAACATTTCCATCATAGCAGGGTCTGCATTCCCATGTGCTCCACCATTCCTAGTTCCTCTTTGTGCCATTGATCCACGCTAGTCCTCTGCAATTGCACGTTGGATCCGTAGTCCACCACCCTACAATAAAATTCTAGGACACGCAACCCCCAAAATGAAACTTCGCTCTGATGCCACTTGAAGCAGGGACCTCAAGGAGATCAGTCCAACCATTTAGCAAGAGTAAACACAATGAAAACACACAAATATGATTGAGGCAATGTAGAATAGATAGTTTTTATTGCATGAATTTTGATTACATCCAACTAGTAACAACCGGGTTACAACATACCGGCACACAGGCCTGGTAGAATAGGTCACACTAGGACCTTGAATCAAAAGATCTATCTTCTAGGAACAGTTTATCTCTGATTGATTCTAATTGATCTTCCCCTCCTTTCATTCTAAATCATGATTAAAAATATATATATATTGATCCAAAGGATCCAGTCGGCCCAAAAGGATCAAAACCCGAAGAACAAGACCTAACATGCAAAATGAACAAGGTCGGCCTCCACCAAGAGATTCCTCCAGAAAATCCAAATGCTGAAATGTAGAAGGTCGGCCACATGCCAAGTAACATAGCGATCAACGCCCAAGGCTCCGCAAGCTTCAGAAAGGGTTCTGGTAGATCACCAGAATAGGTCTCAAGCAACAGAATAGGTCTCAAGCAACTGGTAACAAAGGAACAACTGGTAACAAGAAACTATCAAGAAAATCGGTAGCGATATCTTGCCAGAAAGTAATCCAAAAGAGATGTGGTTTGAAAGCAAGAAAGATGATCAAGTCTTCAAGTAGAATCCAACTCCATAGGATCTGGTGAGCCAAAACCAGGACACACATAAAGAAAACTGAAACTGCAAACAGAAAACAAAATAGAAAAGAAAATTTTTATGGTTGATGATAGATTGATGTGAACCAGGGATGCCCCTGCATCAATAAACCTCCATAATAAATAAGAGATCCTTATAGAAGACACTAATTCACAAAGGGAAAATATAATCTTAAGAAAGAGAGAGGTTTGAAATCATCCATGCCCCCTAACATAGAGACAAGAGAAGGTATAAAATAGGCTATTCTGTTGCTACCAAAACTATGTTTGAGGCGAAACCACAATAGTGGGTTACAGTTTTGTCATGAACAAAACTTGTCAGTTGCAAATAAATATATTGTGGAAGGAGGAAAAAGCGAGATCGGGTGACTAGGACCTAATCCCACTTTTGCAAATACATTGGGAATACAAAAGAGCCTAGGGAGATAGCTAACTTTGGATAATTATTGTGAGAAAGAGAAATCCAAGGATTACCTCTTAGGTTTTCTATTCCTCTTGTTGCAAATGATGACAAAAACTAGGGTTTGAATGATCAACTAGGCTAGGAGATAAAGAATGAAGCATAAATAACTTGAAATTGAACAAACCTGCAGATTTGAAACTGAGATACTGAAAGCATGAAAGGGGGAGGATACTGGATGTGTATTTGATGTTGTAAATTGAACAAAACTGACCAGGACCAGGGTGCCACGCCACTATCCCTGATGGATTGACAGAGAGTTGTAACTGAGAAACTGCAAATATGAGATCCTGAAGCTATAACCTGTCAAATTTCACTGCAAAGTGGAGGGACCAAGGTGCCATGCCCTTGTCCTTGGTAGGGACAGGGTGCCACTCCCCTATCCTTGACATTTTTCTACACTTTTAAGACATCTGGGTGGTGTTCATGCCTTTTCCAGACCTGAAATTACCTCTAGATGCTTGTTTCTGCACCTGCAATTGAAAAGGGAAGGTTTGGGTAGCTATATAGGATTTTGCCTTAGTCAAAACCTTGTGTTGGTAATTTCCACCTCCACAAATAGCCGATAATGTACTGAAAATATGTGTGCTAGAACCTTGTGTGTATGCAAGATCCTAAAATGAAAGAAACTAGTTCTACCCTACGCATGAGAGTAAATCTTAAATGTAAATGTGAATGTAAATAACAATGCTTCAAACAAAATATGCTAAATGATCTAAAGCATGAATCTAAATCTGCCAATTCATGTAAAGAAGCTCATACAAAAACATGAAAATAACATGAAATCATACCAATCCCCAAGGGAGAGATATTGCCACAAGATCTCCTATTACTCTTCAATGTCTTCAAGGCTCCTAATTGATGATGAATTCTTGATGAAATGTCATTAAATGTTGTTGAAGACTCCACATAGGCTTATCTTTCACTACATAGAAGGATCCTTATGCTTGCTTTGCTGAAAACTCCCTTAGATTAGATAGATCTTAGTCGCCTTCAAATGAAGAAAGAGAGCTCTTATGTATGAAACCCTAGATCTTAATTTCGACTTAATTCAGCCTTTAGGCTGACCTAGGAATTGAATTTCCGCCAATCTTTTGGGGTTAGCATTATAATATCATAGAATTGTGCTCCCTAAATTTTAGGAAAAAAACCGAGGAGCATGTGCATTCCCGCCATGGTTCAACCAACTTTTCACCAAATTTGCAGGGCCGTTAGATATGATGATATTAGAGCGAATCCCAAAGTTACAACTAATTTTGAGGTGTTTTGATATACGAAATCAGGCCTTAAATGTTGAAATAGGACATAATTAGGGTTTATGATTAAATGATTTATTGGAGGAATAAAATAAAAAGGGGCACACTTAGGGTAAAGGGCCCAATTTTATGTGGGGAGTGATGAAATATGACTTTAGATCTAATTAAATTAATTAATTAAATGCTTAAAAGGAAACTACAATGCAAGATGCAAACACACTAAGGCGGATGCTAACCTAAGTGTGAAATTGTACCACCCTAGCAAGGGTGTACAATTTATGACACTACATATATATATAAGGCTCTTCAAATGAAGAGAAACCTTCGCTCAAACAATTTGTTATGTTCGTTCGAACACCCCCCTTTGAACAAACACCTCAACATGGAGGGGTTCGTTTGAAGGCCATGTTAGCTTGATTTTTATTTATTTTGTGGAGGTTCATTTGAACCCCCCCTTCATTCGAACCCCCCTTCGTTCAAAGGTATTTAGGGGGGTTCATTTGAACCCCCATTTTTGCACTTCTCTGGAACTTTCTACAAATTTCTACAGTTTTTTGGCCTTCAAACCTCTGGTTGAATGCTCAAATGGAACAATATTGACAACCCAAAATGTAGGATGGTATTCCTCAAAGAAAGCTTTCCAATGACTATAATTTTATTACATATTGAGTTTATTATGAACTTTTTTTTTAATTTTACCAAACATAGGTTTTTCACCGAACATGAATTTTCTATTATTTTCTGGAGCTTTATATTAGCCTTGAGACATAGATTTCACTTTAGGCCTCTCTTTTAATTTTCCTTAGATCCCCCTCTTTCCTTGGACATTCCCTTGACATGAAGGGCATATGTATTACTATCCATAATAGATTTTTCCTTATTTCTTATGCCAAAAATGTTGTGACAAGTTCGTTTGACTTATGATTTGTTAAGTTATCACTAATAACAAAAAACATACTCTTTTATGACTCAAACAAAGAACATAGAAGCATAATGCACATGTCCTCATCATGTATCTTAACATCTATAGAGGCTAACTAAAACAAAATTAAATTAAATGAATGTAAATGTTCAACTACCAATTCATCTTCCTTCATTTTCAAATAAAACAAATTTCTTTTCAAGTTTAACTTTTTCAAATGATTTTAACATTGATAGATTTCACCCATCTTTTTCCATCTAGGTAATAAATAATAGGATCTTCTAGTACGTTTAAAGAGAAATATTCTACAAGACAAAGCCAACTTGTTATTTATGCTTTCTTATCCATTTTGTCTCACAAGTCCTTGTCAATGCTTTAAAGTTTAAATTTCTTTGCTATCACTATCTATTGATATATCTCTTTTGGGAGATCTTTCATCTTTAGCTTCCACAACTCATAATTACATCCATTAAATTTCTCAATGTCTATTTTGGAAGTAGATGTAGCCATGACTTCCACATGTAAATTTCCAAAATAAAATTAACCAGATCTTCCATTGCAACCTGAAAACCCTTTCCAACTATAGGAACTTAAGGTGGCCAAACTTTGATACCAAGTGTTGAAATAAAAAAGGTAAACTACTAAAATATTGAAATTTAAAATTAAGCATGAAAGTCTCAAATTAAATATGTTTTTTTCATAAACACCATTCAATTCAGTGTGCTTAGATGTAGAATACTATAATAGATTTAGGAATTGAAATCAACAACATAAGAAGTCAACAAACATATTAGAGCATCACATTACAAAATAGGTATATGGATATATCCTTGTGGAAAAAAATCCACCAAGAAGAGAGGCTAATTATGTATTATCTTCTTCAAACAAGATATCAAAGAAACACGCTTCATTCACTCCTTTGTCTCCAATCTAACAATACTTATGTATCTGTGAACTCTCAACAGTGATATTTTAAACATTATCTTACCAACATCCAAAGATTCAAATTTATAGTAGATGTGAAAGGACACCACTAGAATTTTCCCAAACAACAAGTGCTCATACCATGGTAAAACAAACACCCAGAAGCTTCTTGAAGAAAATTGTTGGTGTAAATAATTATTACACCTTACTTAAGTTTACTTAGGAAATGCATTTCATAGTAGTTTGGGTATGAGACACTTGGGTGTTTGTGCCACATTGGGATAGTGTGTGTTGGAGAAATTCCACCTTTTATGGTGTTGATCTTGTTACTACTTTATCATATCCACTTATTGTGGAGTGATAATTCCACCTTCGGTGGGTGATCCACCTAATGTGTAATACTTTATTGTTTCTCCTACCTACCCACACCTATTTCCTATGTACCCTTGTTTCTTATTGAGCCACATGTCATGTTTGTGTGCTCACATATCCATATAGCCTTGCCTATATAAGCAAGCTCATATTCATTGTAACAACAACTATTGATCATTTTCTATTGATGAGAATACAGTTCATTCTTGTCCTATATTGTGTCTCTATTTTGTACATTTCATTGAGCTCTTGATCTTGGCAAAATCTCACATGGTATCAGAGCCATTAGAGCGTCATTGATTCATCCTTGAAGAGGCATTATTGCAACGTCAAGAGGTAGATCTGAGGAGCAACATCTTTTGTAGGCGTCCTAGACTAGATCTGACCTCGTCATTGCGTCTAGGTGGTCATCTCCATGAATTTTGGTTATAAAGTCGGCCTATTTTGGTGAGAAATTTAATTTGAAAAAAAAAAAAATTTAAATTATTTTTGGGGGGTCCACAGATGCCCCCCCCCGGGGACCTACCATACTCTATAGGTCTATAGGACCAATCCACCAGCAGCTTTCGTGCTCCCGGCTCCTCATCTCCCCAGCAGTCGGCAACTTCCTGACCCGCTGTCCACCGTCCGAGCTCCTGTCGGCACCTCCGGCCCCTTCGACACCACTGAACCCACCAGCTGCCGCCTCAGAGCCCCATCGGCCTCCCACCGCTACTTCCACCCACCAACCTCCATTCCATGCAGACCCAAGCCACGCCATGTCAGGATCCATCCCTGCCACAAGCCACGCCACATCACCTGTCCAGTCCCTGCGACTGTACCACCCAATCAGATTTTTCGGCCAGTCAAATCGCACGACGTCAGTACCCAGTCAGCTGTGAAGTTTTGGAGATGGTCATACAGCTGTCAAATTTAACTCCGCGATTTTTTGGCATCATCATTTTTTTAAATTTTGCAGGGCCCTCTCATTGAGCTTTTTGATTTTGTTGTTCAATTTCAAATGGCCATATCTTGCTCATTTTTGCTCCTTTTTTGGTGTAATTTTTTTTGAAATGGGCTAGAATTTCATTTAATTTCACGTGGTGGAATTATTTTCTGATTTTGATGGATAGATTTTTCAGAATTCTTAGTTTTTGGTGACTTCACCTGTCCAATCCTCATTTTTGCAACTTCCAGGACTCCGTTTGGGCTCATACAAACTCCTTTTCAAGTGTTTTTTTTTTTTAAGTGCATGATTTTTTCTCTACTTCCATAATCTGCTATCAGATTTCATTAAATATTGGGTATAAATTGTACTTTCAGCATATGGTCTTATTTGGCCAATTTGGCATTTGTATTGCATAGGTCTATCTTGTTGGTCTTTTGCATTGTAGTTCTCAGCCTATTGGGGTAGTTGTAAACAAAATCAGAAGTCCACATTGTCATTGTTTGCAAGTGGCCTATTGTACACGCACTACATATAAAGTGTCAAAATCATCATTTTTTTGGGAGGGGGGGGTACTTTGATTGAGTGAATTTGTGTCTCTTGTGCTTTTGTGCTCTTGTGTTCCTTCCTTTTTTCTGCTATGGGTTCTTCTAAGTTTCCTCTCTTAACTCCTCATAATTATGCTACTTGGAAAATTGATGCATGGAGTAAACTTATGGAAAAAGGACTAACTCATTATATTGATGGAACTATTGTTGCTCCTACTGATCCTAAGATTGATCTAGTTGGTCACTTGGATTGGCTCACTAAAAATATCATGGCAATTGGTACCTTAAGAAAGTATGTATCAAAGGATCTCATTTTTCATATTGAGAAGTGTACTCTAATCAAGAATGCTTGGAAAAAGTTTCAAGACTTGTATGGTCAAGTTGATGAGATTAGGGGATATCAAATTGATAGTGATCTCACCATGTTGGATCCCAAGAACTTTGATACTATACAAGATTATGTCACTAAGGCAAATGAGTTGAGGGCACAACTCAAAGATTGTGGCATTGACAAGAAGGATACTCAATTGATCTTCAACTTGATGGGCAAGCTTCCACAAAAATATGCAGCATTTGTTTCTAGTTTCCAAACCCATAGGATGACAATGGGTTCAAGCTACACAATGCCTACATTTGATGCTTTCGCTGAAATATTGATGATGGAACAAACTAAGTTGATAAGCATGGGCATTCTTAATGCTTCTAAGTCTCAAGCATTAGTGGCAAATCAAGGGAACAAAGGAAATCAAGGAAAGGACAACTCAAACAAGAAGAAATGGCAATAAAAGCCTAAGGGAAAAAGCATAATCTTCTCCACAACAAGGAGATTCATCCTCTTCTAAGAGGGATAACTCACTAAAGAGGGAGAGACCTACTTGTGCCTATTGTAAAAATTTTGGTCATGAGGAGCATCGTTGCCATTCTAAGAAGATTGATGAGCTCACACATATCCTCAAAAAGCATAACATTGATTTGCCTAATGTCTACAAAAAGGATGATTCATCAACTTCCACTTCCACACATTCAAAAGGAAAAGGGCAAGCATTCATGGCTTCTACAAGTGGGAAGACTCACTCTTTTGGGACAAGAAAAGGAAAAGCTCTTTGTGCTACTACCAGTCATGATTCAGAGAGATGGCTTCTAGATTCAAGGGCTTCTCATCATATGGCATCTTCGCAGTCTATGTTCTCTACATTTGAGCCTTGCACCATGCCGCAAATTTTGATGGGCAATCATACATACATGGATGTGATTGGGAAAGAATCTATTTCCATTGGGGATAACTCCTTCAATGATGTGTTGTGTGTACCCCGCTTGACAAACAATCTCCTTTTCATCTATCAAATCACACATGGCGCAACTAAGAGAGTTGTGGAGTTCACACCTAAGTCAGTTTTCATTAGAGACTTGGAGACTAGAGCTATCATTGCAACTAGGGTGGTTGATCATGCATCTCGATTATACTCCTTTTCAGATTTTGTTGATGATGATGATTTCACATTTGATGATTCTACACATGATGATCACACTTCTTGTGATGGTTCAGATTTTGAGGAGAAATTTGAGCACTTGAACATGGGGATTCTCATATGTGACCCCATTCTTGAGCCTTGTATTTCATCTCCTCATATTGATATCACATCACCTATTGAACCTGATGATGTGGATAGTGTGACAATTTTGCCTTCATGTGATTCAGTGTAGTAGGATATTCATTGTCTTCTAGCTTCAGATTCATGGGATGATTACTTGACAGACATTGCAGGTTTGTTAGTGGAATCCTACATTGCAGATTTGAGAGACATTATTGATGACATTTATCTTCTCTTTGCTGAAGATGATCCTTCTTCGATTGTTGCGAGGGAACACTCTGGCCCTCTTGTTCATTCTCTACATGATCATTGTTTCAAGATTGATATGATTGTGGATACTTATGTATAGCAGTTAGAGGAGGTTGTCTTTATGTGTAGAGGAGACATGTGAGTCTTTGGGACATGTTCTACATTCATCTCCACTAGATCTTCGAGTGCCTTTTTCAGAAGTGTGGAGCAGTTTACCACCTTTGGAGGGGGTATCTTTCAGCATCAACATGGGGACACTGGAGTTGTTTTCAGAGATTCCTTTCATCGTGAGTTTTTTTCATACATCTTCCCTTCATGATTGGGGAGACTTCATGGATACACCTTTGGTTTTGTTTCTTCCTAAGGGGAGGAATTTTGTTCGACGTTCATGGAGCAATTTCTTCATACAACATTGAGCTTCTATCATTGGTGTAGATTCCACATTGAGGGGGGGCTACCTAGCTTCTCTTCTTCTCTCATATGGGGGGGACTTTTTCCTCACATGGGGTTTTGTCCTTCACATACTTCTATGAGAGTTCTTTGTATCTAGTTTTCATCTCTCTTTTGGGGGAAGGTTTTTTCCCACTGGGTTTTTCTCTCTTTCCCCGCTTTGTGAGAGATTTCATTGCATTGGTTTGCATGCATTTGCATTTGTACATGGGTACCTAACATGGCCTAGTAGTCGGGACCCATCTTGCATTGCTTAGTTGCATTGTAGATTTAAGTGCATTCCCCTAAGTTGCACTTAAGGGGGGGTGTTGGTGTAAATAATTATTCATATTGGATATTATTAGACCTTACTTAAGTTTACTTAGGAAATGCATTTCATAGTAGTTTGGGTATGAGACACTTGGGTGTTTGTACCACATTGGGATAGTGTGTAGGAGAAATTCCACCTTTTATGGTGTTGATCTTGTTACTACTTTATCATATCCACTTATTGTGGAGTGATAATTCCACCTTCGGTAGGTGATCCACCTCACTGGAATATTTTATTGTTTCTCCTACCTACCCACACCTATTTCCTACCTACCCTTGTTTCTTATTGAGTCACATGTCATGTTTGTGTGCTCACATATCCATATAGCCTTGTCTATATAAGCAGGCTCATATTCATCATAACAACAACTATTGATCATTTTCTATTGATGAGAATACAGTTTATTCTTGTCCTATATTGTGTTGCTATTTTGTACATTTCATTGAGCTCTTGATCTTGGCAAAATCTCACAAAAACAAATATCCCACTCCTTGAAATTCCCTCCATAATGTGTATGGTTGTTCATTTTGGCATCCCAAAAGATATTCTCCTTTCCAAGTGTCCATTGTGAGGAAGCTAATAGTCGTTTCCATGGAACATTAAGAGACACCTTTTCCCTTCTTTCCAAGGGTCCAACTTGACAAGGTAGTTAATGTTGTCACAAATAATTTATTATTATTGTTAATGGACCCTTCATCCTTTATAAATACATTTACAAATATAGGTGATATATTATTGCAAATTATTTTTCACTAACACCCTAGGCCCCAAGAGACACTGTGACAAGGATGTTGGAATAAATTAAATAACATAGGATTTACAATGTACTATAAGAATACTCCACATCAATATGTTCATCACCACAAATGCCTTAAATTACTTCCTTTATAACATGCATTTCCAAGAATTGGCTATGCAAGACAAGGATGTTGGAATAAATTAAATAACATACGATTTACAATGTACTATAAGAATACTCCACATCAATATGTTCATCACCACAAATGCCTTAAATTACTTCCTTTATAACATGCATTTCCAAGAATTGGCTATGCAACAGAATGTTCCTGTAGTGACCATTTTGTGTTTTTCAAAATGATTTATTAAATCCGCATTTCCACAATCTCACACCCTCCCCCGCATCCCTTTCCTGTGCTATTTTAAGATCTCAATCGATATAACCATAGATCTCATTGAAATGAAAAAATGTGTAAAAGTGATTCCTCACTTCAATTACACCATTGTAAAATCTCACACCTATATATGTGTGTGTGTGTATGGCACACACACAAATAACCTAGGATTCGAAGAATGGCATTCATTAAATTAGAGCAATGCTTTGAACAGATTCAACAAATTTCCTGTAAAAAACAGTGTATATCCAAACTTGTACGACATATTCATACCAGAGAGTTGTCCTTTTCTCCTTTATTTAAAGATCACATTCTTCAACTAAACAGTCTAAATCACGTTCTTCGATAGTTAGACAGTAATGATATATCTTATTTTTATTAAAAGTATTTAATTAATTATTTTACTTTCAAAACTAAATAGAATAGATATATTTAAGAATTTATTTCAAACTCTCTAGAATAAATCTACTACTAACAAGTTTCAAAATTTGTGTGGCCATATGCATTGTGGAATCTCTTATATCTCCGCATCCTTAGCTTGAGTAAGCTTGCCTTTGCCTCTGCCCGAGCTCTTGCCTTGAAGCCTTAGAAACATGTTCAAATCAATGACAATAATTGATCCCATTACAGGAAACCCAAAATGTTTTTCAGTTCCAATTGTGCAGGAATTGGCATTACAGGATCCCAATACACTGCCAGAAAAATACTTGGCGCCTGAGCAGAACGAGCCATCTCTATCTCTCTCTATGCCGAACAGAGACAATTCTATCCCTATAATTGCCATGTCAATTCTCCAAGACAACCCAAAAGAATTGGAAAAGCTTGCATCAGCAGCCCAAGAATGGGGTTTCTTCCAAGTAAGTCCTAGTAAGGGTTCAAAGACTCTTGATCCAGATTCAAGTTTAGGGTTTTTTTTAAACTTTCTTATTTGTGATATTTGTATATACAAGTAATAAATCATGGGATTCCTGGATCTCTAATGAGGAGAATGAGAAGTGTAGTGAAGGGCTTCTTTCAACTTCCACTGGAACAAAAGCTCAAGTATGAAATGAAAAATAATCAAGGATATGGCCAGGCATTTGTGGCCTCTGAAGAACAACGCCTTGATTGGGCTGATATCTTGTACTTGTTCACCCTTCCTGTTGAATCCAGGGACTTGAACCAGTGGCCCAAAACTGCAAATTTCAGGTATAGAACACAGGACATAAATATTTATTATCATTTGTATACTCTTTACTGTAGATTATGGAGGAAAAGCCCATACAATTTTTGCTTGTGGTTGATATACCTTGTAGATATTCTTATTTAGAATCATGGGATCCTCTATGGACCAAAATTAAAGCCACTATGTTTGTTATTAGTGACATTTGGATAGCTTTTTAAAATTTACTCCTCCATGATCCACGGTTCCTAATCAGTCAAGAGTCTTTGTATTGTGGTTATTAAGGTTCCAGTGTGTTGTGATCTCCCACAATACTTAAAAGTAAGCAGCTGGTGAATTGTTTGTTAATTTAGTGATCAACAAGGTCTGACCATTTATGAACAAACAACTTACTGATTTTTAAAGCCATTCCTACATACTGGGTATTTGCAGAGACCTAACATGTATTATCAATTTACCAGTAACTATTTATGAACATAAGAACAACAGAATAGTAATCGGTTTGAATTATTTTTTTGAAACCAATTGAATTAATATATGTTTCAACAAGTTACAATTTTACAGTTGTGGAAGAATAATAGTCTTCTTATACAATAGCTAAATATTTTGACAGGAAATTAGAGCTGATTGATAGCTAACAAAATCTATTTGACCACAAACTGGAATTCAATCTGATGACAAATAATATGAGCATAGTTCAGCTATGCATTAATCTCTGACACTCACACTTAATGAATAACTGAATTTTGATGATCTCCTAATATTTCTACATACAACCCGACTAACAAAAAAACAGTATATTATGTAAAGCTATTTTTTAAAACAATTCTCAGACCAGTTAAACTTCTTCAAGCTGCTCCCAAGTATAATTGCCTAATTGTCGTTTAGCTATAATCCAAGTTTACAACACCATTGGATACCATTTTTACAAATGTCTCATCATCATTGTAAAGGTATGATGCTCCCCTAAACTATTGAATGCTAAAATTCTTACATATCTATCTCATAACCCCATTGAAATATAGTTTCTTTGATCCACTAGCACCATAAACTATTAACAACCTAACTATTCTCTACTGCACCCTTCCTTGTTTTCAAAGTGTTGACCTCTTAATAATAAGATAAATCCCTCATCTTCAATGAAATGATCATCGGCGCCTCATCACACACTCTAAATAGAGATCCTTTCACCTTCAGATTGGGCACAAATAGAACATGGAGATCAAATAGTAGGACCAGCTTCTTCCCTAAATCAATGTTACTCTTCTTGCAGGAAAAGTTTCTCCTTTCTCTTCTACCACTTGAACTATGACTACAACAGTTGTAGGAGATCGAACTGCTCTGATATCATACTAAAAAAAATATAGAATAGAGAAGAACAAAATAACAACTTGTTTGAATTAATTTATTCTTCAACATGTTACAATTTTATAGTTGTGAAAGAATAAGAGTCTTACTATGAAATAGCTTAATATTTTGACAGAAAAACTAGAGCTGATTGACAGCTAACTAAATCTATTTTACAACAAACTGGAACTCACCATAGGTCTGGGATTCCTTATAGACACCTATTCAAACTCTAATGACACCTAAATAACATGAATAAAATTCAATTATATATACTTTTTCTCTACAATCTATATGAATAATAAAAATTACACTATAATTTTCTTCCTAATCTATATCAATGATAAATTTTTCTAGTGTATAAAATATGTCCTAACATAAATTTTATTAATTGTCAGTCTTGAAGATGTTACTTAAGCTATTCAAATCTCAAGAAAATTCTATTGTATGAATATAGGAAGCCCAATGAATTTAACGTTGTAAGATTCTTGTATTGCAGGGAAACTATGCATGAGTATGCTCGAGACAAAAATACTTGCAAAAAAGCTTCTAAATGCGTTAGCAGAGAGGCTAGGAATAAACCCAAATTGTTTTGTTGAAAGCTTTGGAGAATTTTCGGGAAGTGTAAGGATAAATCACTACCCACCTTGCCCAAAACCAGATTTGGTATTGGGATTAAGTGCTCACTCAGATGCGACTGGAATTACCATATTGTTGTAGGATGATGATTGTTCATGGGAAGCTCTTCAAGTTCGTGAGGGTGAAGACAGGATTCCTGTCCCATCTATCCTAGGTGTGATGGTCTTGAAAATCAATGAGAGGGGTGAATCAGTGATACTAAAAATAAAACTACTTCAAACATTAATCGGTAGATGAACTTAACAAAACTTTTAAACACAATGCATGTAATCCAAAATGATATAACAACATCCACAATAAGTAAAACATCTACCATAACACAAGTGTTTGTGAGTGGAAAACCAAAATAGGTAAAAACCACAGTGAGATGGAACTCACAAGTTAACTATCTGCAATAATAGATAACTAACCGGTTAGGGTCTACAAAGTGCTATGCTAGGAGCGAATCTTGTTAGAGATCCCAAAACTTGATTAGAAGCTTATACCCTGTTAAAGGTAGTACCCTGTTAGGAGTAACCTCGGTGGAGGATTTCTGAACCCAAACTAATGGATCACCATGTTAGAGGATTTGTACAAAGAAGCTTGTTAGAGCTTACCAAGTTAGGGGATTTGAATTCTGCTGTGATTATTAGAAAACAACGGGATTGGTTTGATCTATCTAAGTAGCACAATAATTGCTTAATCAGATCCTTCTAAACATATTCAACACTGCTCTTCTGCATACTCTACAACTTAACTCTTTTGTCTTTCGCACACAACATATCACTTTCACTCATATAAATTAATTCATTGTAATGTCAATATATAGACATTAAGATTTCATGTTGGCCTAAAGAGATTATAACACAATTTCCTAGATGTGGTGTTTCTGGTCAAGTGATCATAACTCATCACAAAAATACCGCCAAAATTTGTCGGGGGGATAACTCATCACAATTTGTGGTAACTCATCACAAAATCAACAAATATCGGTTGGAACAATCAATACCAGTTAGAGTTAAATATATGAACTGTTATCCTTGAATCTTCTGATATAATCTCCGCTTGATCTTCAATGTTGATGCCGATTAATGTGTATCCACTGGTTGACTTTTATGTATATACCGGTTGTCACAAAGTACCGGTTAGAGATAAACCTCTAAGTATAACCTCTAGCACACTAGTTGTAGAATAAACAACTTGAAATTATACCGGTAGACAATATAAACATATGTGTGTGTATGTGTTTCATCAATGACAACATATGATGAATATATTGCAATCATCATCAAGCCAACATGGTGCTCTTGTCATCAACATTGGAGATATCCTTGAGGTACTACCTACTTCAAATTTATGCTTTAGATTAGTTTGCATTGGATTAATTATATTTGTTTTCAAAGCAGACCCAAAATAAAAATCACTCAATATATGTACATTTAAAATAAGTAGTTTTATTAGATTGATTGAGCTCTAATTTAAATTTCACCCTTCTCATTTGTCAGGAAAGAAAACCTCATGGCCTTTAAGTTTATACCACCCTAGAAGTCTCCTAAAGATAGCAGTTTTCCCAAAGATTTTAAAAAATTTACTTGTTACCAGAAACAAAATTTGTCACCGTGTTTCTTATTATTCCAGTTTAACTAATCTTTGGTGTTCTTAGTGAATTAGGAATTCGCATGGTATGAGTGAGATCAATGGCAAAGTCTTGGCGTTTTATGTAGGAGTTAAATGAGCAATTTATAAGATAAACATGTATGCTTTATGTATGATAGGAATTTGGAAACCATCAAAGCAAGTAGCAAATTAGATTAGCTCAATCACGAAAAACTAAATTGCAATGACAAATCCTAAAAACATTCAATAGAGACATGAAAACATGACATTCAAATCAAATGCAAACCATCACAAATGTGAATGTCTCCTCCAAAATTCTCCATTGTCCTTCTTTCTCCTTCAAATTGCTTTGTTTGTGGATCTCACCTACAAATGCAAAGGTATAGCATGAAAGCAAGATTGACAAGACGAGATGACAACGTAAGGGTACTAGAAGCATGATTGATTGATCGGATCGGATTGAAAATGTCCTTAATTGATCCTTTGATTGAAGAAAATCATCCAATTTATAGACAAATTGGAGAGATGACAAGATTAGCATGAAGAGATTTGAAAGGAAATTTCAAATCAAGAATGACAAATATGACAAATTATGACAAAATTGACATGCAAGATTGATTGATTGACAAATTATGACAAATTAACAAAATTGAAATGCCATTCCCATGAAATTAGGGGAAATATTAGAAAAAATTGAAGAAAATAGGAGAAATTAGTAAATTAGGAATTAGGAGAAATTAGTAAATAAGGTTAGAAATGATGAATTGGAAATTAGGAAATTAGAAATTGATGAAATTAGAAAATTGGGTGAATTAATTAATAATTTTTCATTCATTAATTAATTCACAAAAAGAGGGGGAATTAATTAGCCAATTAAATAAATATTTAATTGTGACAAGAAAACTTAGGATAAATAAATAAATTATTTAACCTAGAGGGAAAATGACAATCAAGATTAAATGAATAAATCATAAAACCCTAGAAGATGAATTAGAAATACAAGGACGACAATTAGATCTTGACAAAAGATAATTGATGTAGGTTCGATCATGATTCTGATTGACAAAGGACCAATGTTGATAAATGATTGAGATTGATTGACAAATTAACCAAGATTGATAAAGAGACCAAATTGATAAGCACCAATTGACGAGGAACAATGACTAATTGATCTAAATTGAGACGATTGAAAAGGACAATGATTGATGACAAATCGATCGCAAAATTGACGAGATCAACAAGAGGACAAGGATCAATGACAAATCAATCACAAAATGATAAGATTGAAAAAAACAACAATCGATCACAAAATGACAAGATTGAAAAGAACAACGATCGATGACAAATCGATCGCAAAATGACAAGATTGACAAGGACAAGGATCAATGATGAATCGATCACAAAATGACAAGATTGACAAGAGGACAAAACCCTAATTCTATCATCGATTTGACGATGTCCAAAATGAAATCAAATTGACGTCAAAATATGCTAAATGAGCACGCACATTGATGTGATAGAATAAGATCGACCAAAATCATGACTGAAGATTATTATCGACAAGACCAAATTCGAAAGCGAGAAAAATGAGGAATGTAGAAGAAGGACTCGATGCTTGCAAATGATAAAGACCAAGTGCGTAACATAGAAGAAATGTTAATGCAACGCAAAAAAATCCTAAAATAAGGCAATGCGCAAATGTTAAAGTATGACTCCACAAGCGTTGACCATTTTTAGATGTCTACATTTTGCCCCTCTTTGAGACAATATGATTCTAAGCGTTGTTTCAAAGAACAATAATGAAAATGCCCCAGACAATAACAATGACATATGCATGCCCCCTCGAGGAATTGGCGGGTAAAATCCAAAAAAGAGGCCAATTGATCAATAAGAATGACAGAAGACGATAGGTTCGAACGGACTGCCAAGACTGACGGAAGAAATGTTAGTAAGCAGAAATTAGACAGAGGACAATTAGAGATGAAGGAAAACATGCTTTCACAAATGCACATAAGTAGGTGAGAGCCTTTATTTAATGTAGAAAAGCGGATGCAGAGCATCATGGCATTGAAGGCCAGAGCTGGAATGCAACCCCTTTTGCAAAAGACAGACACATCACACACAAGGAATGAGTGAAGCATCCTAGGGTGCATACATCAAGGGTCAAGGTATGTGCGGCGTTCACAAAGTGAACGTACTTATCACAGACACCCAATGATATAGTTGCCCTAGTTTGTGACAAACATTCCACAAACAGCAAACACAACAAAAATGGAAAGGGGCCATGAACCATCCCGGTCACTCTAAATCACTCAGTGACATCCTTGAGCAACATAGGAACATGATCGAAGCCAAAGATAAATCAGTAAAAAGATAAGACACACAAATTCGACCAAGTCAAACAAACAGTCTAATCGTCATTGTCAAAAGTGGAAATCAAGAATGATCATGTTGTCTGGTTTCAGGGAATGCGGTACCCCGTCTAAGACAGGACACAGTCTGGTTTCGAGTATACCACACCCTGTATAAGACCCATGATAATAGTGACAAGGACAAATGATATTGATGTTGATTGATTGATATGACAATTTTGATCAGTTTGAATGTCTGGTTTGATGGAAAAGTTCATCTGTTAATGCGTGATTTCAGTAAAGCGCAGTGTTGTAACATGTTATCTGTTTGTTGTCTACACAAATGTTTGATCGATTTGTCATTGGATGTATGCTCAACGATCTGTTTATGCACAAAGGGTACCATTTATTGACAAAATGTAAAATGCCAAAGGAATTGTTTTTGGATTTTAATGTTTTGAAATCTTTTTTTTTTTTTTTTTGTTTTTCAGGACTTTATTCAATTTTTAGGGATTTTTTCAAGACATTTTTCAATTTTTAGGGATTTTTTTCAGGACATTATATGTTTTTTTTTAGGATTATTTTAGGACATTATTTGATTTTTTTGGATTATTTTAGGACATTATGTGATTTTTAGAGATTTTTTCAAGACATCTTGCAATTTTTAGGGATTTTTTCAGGACATTTTGCAATTTTTTTTTATTATTTCAGGACATTTTTCAATTTTTATGATTTTTTTTAGGACATTTTTCAATTTTTATGATTTTTTTCAGGACATTTTTCAATTTTTATGATTTTTTCAGGACATTTTTTCAATTTTTATGATTTTGCCCCTAGTGTCTAGCAAGGCAAGGAATATGACAGGTGAATAAATAGGTTTTCTAAAATGTTGGTGGATAGAGGGAAGATGAAGGCCTTTTATTATGGAGACAATACAGATGCAATTTTCAAGGGCTATTGCGTGATGGGACAAGAGACTGGATATGACAATGTAAAGCAGTGACATGGCATGAGGGACATGTCAAGAGGTGTTTGAAACCATGTTTAAATTTTGCGTCCTTATGTCAGATCAAGATCAAGGAATGAAAAAGAGTGTATGGATAGTGATAAGATATGGATAGGATAAGCAAGACCAAGAATGGATAAGGGACATGGACTAAAGGTCGGGATAGGCTAAGGGATAGTGGCAGAAAGTTGCAATAAGCTAGGGAATATGGATGAAAGGTTATAATAAGCAAATGGATAAAGACCAAAAGCTATGATAGACTAAAAGCTACAAACAAAATGCATGATGCTCATGAATATCCTTAGCCTTGTCAAGATCAAAAGTGGAAAGAGGAAATGGACATGAGGGACAATAGAATAATGGAGGGTAATGACAGGGGTTCGATAGGATAATGGAACAATGAAGGACAATAGTATATGAAGGAGGAAACCTGCCCCCAAGTGTGGTGTGCAAGAAGTTCATAGATTATGCATGATGCCTATTTGCTAGGTTTTCATCACGGTACTTGCCCAAGGTGCCTGTTTGCCAGGTTTTCACCAGTGGACGAATTATTTTTCTTTATTTTTTTTTTCACTTTTTTTTTTTTTTTTGACTTTTTCAATAGAAGATGGACACATGATAGGGGATGGAAGAAGGACTCAAGCATCTCTTCTTTTTTTTTTTTTTTGGGGGGTGGGGGGGGGGATAGTAGCCTTGAAAAAAAAAGGACCATGACCTTTAAAAGTATGCTCAAAGACGTTGGTAGGATAAGGACATGGAAAAAGAGATGAAACTAAGGCAAGGATTTATGCAAAGGATGGGATCAAAGGGATCGAAGGATGGAAAATATGCATTGGATAATGGATGGGGTATTGGAAGAATTGGGCTTGAGCAGATAGAAATGTTGGCAAGATTGACATTGGCACACACCTTGAGGGGTGATGGATGGATGGAGGAAAAGTGGATCTCAGGTTGTGAGATTTGGATGGAGGAATAGCTTGGGATTTTGGGACATAAGGGCCCAAAATGGATGAAGAAGGTGATGGAGGAACAAATTTGAGAAGGTTGGATGGAGGAATAGCAACTTTGGATGCCAAGTTGGATGTTTCTTTAGGCTTTTGTGCTTCAAGGAGCTGCTTAGGGATCCACATGGTTTTTGATTTTTTATGCTTTTGTGGTTCCTTTGAGTGCATTGCTTGCACAAGGGATTTGGGAACCCATACATATTTTGACTTTCCTTTATTTTTCTCAGTGGACCTTTGTGGCCTTTTGGATATTTCTTTTTCTTTATAGATCATATTGTTCTTTGTTTTGACATGTCGATTATATTGGACATGTTGATCCTTGAATACATGTGGATTGCTAGACTTATGACATTTATACTTGGCATCCAAATTGCTTGGAGGGGGAAAGGAATGCATGGATGGATATGAATGAAATGGATTTCTTTTGGATTGATGAAATTTACTCAAGGATGTGTGCCTTTGCTAACCTTGCATAAAGGACGAAGGGATATAAGGACCTAAGATGGATGGAAAGTATGATGGGGAAGGTGTATGTTTTGATTTTGATGGAGGGATGTTGGATTTAGTAGGGGTACCCACGTCTTGAGAGTGAGTTGTGTAGACATGAGCCTTAAGATCTTCTTTGATATGGAGCGGTTCTTTCTCATGAAGGTCTACTCCTTTGCCTTTATGAATATCTTGACTTGTAGGATACTCTTTTCTTTGGGAAGAAGACGTGAGTCCATTATGAGGTGGATATGATATGAGAGAAATAATGAGATCTTGAAGTGGATCAGATTGCACCAAAGTGGAAGAACCCATTATGCATGTCGAGGGTTCATGAACATCTTGCACTCACACGTTAGAATCATGAGGGGGATTAGGATCATGAGGGGGACTAGGATCATGAGGGGGACTAGGATTGTGTAATGGACATGGTTCAATGACAGGCTCTTCAAGAGATGGAATGGGAGAAATAATGGGATCATCAAAAGAAATGCGATCTTGGAGTGTATATGGAGCATTAAGACAAGGAGATGGAGGAACAAAAGGATCTTGTGGAGGATTTAAAGGAATAATTTGATCTTGACAAGGAGGAAGATCATTGGAATCCTCTTTAAAGGTGCTTTGCTCTTGACTTTTATTGGGATCATCGGAAAGGATGGAAGGGATATCTTGATCTTTCTTTGGAAGTGGAATGTCAATGGGATTTGAAAGGACATTTTGTTCTTGGATAGAATTGACAGGAATAAGTGAATCATTGCGAGTGTTTGGGAACATGGGGTCCTGGTCAACAATTGGATGGGATGATAAGGTTTCGGGATCTTGATCTTGATCTTTTTTAAGACACGTTTCTTCATGCTCTAAATTATCCTCTTGACATGGGGTTGGACTTTGGATATGCATGGGGGATTCTGACAAGGGATCAATGTTTTGGCATGAAGGAAATGTACTTTGAACATTTGTGATTGATTCTGGCAAGGAATCAATGCTTGAACATGAGGAAGAGGGACTTCAAATGGGGTCCTCTAAAATAGGTAATGGCAATAAAGTGCATGGTGGCATTGGGTCTTGTATTTCTAAAACATGACAAGGATGTGGATCATGAATTGGATTCTCTTGGCAATCACCTATGGATAGCTCTTGGATAATTTCATCCTTGGGTGTATTATTTGATGAGGACAATATGGAAGGTTCTTGTGAAACTTCTAAAGGTGTAGGGATAGATTCCATTGGAGAGTCAATTTGTTTGTGGGGGGATGAGGCATTGCTAGACATAATTGTATTATCTTGATCTTCCTCAAAGAACTCACTTGGTAATTTCCTTAAGATCCTTGCAATAAAGCCACCTTTCTTTCGAGGTTTTGACATAGTTGTATCTGGAATTTGAACTTGTTTGGAAAGGAGTTGGTTCTGGTCTGATGTCATGTTTTGATTTCGAACTAGATGTTGATCAAATTGGTTTGACATGTTCAAAATTTGGCTTGGTGTGTGCTGCAACCTTTGTTTTTGAATGTTTGGTTGTAGTTGTTGACATTGATATGTTGATTGAACTAGTTGATATTCCATCATTGGTTGAACTATTTGTGGACATTGTAGAGTTGGTTGGACATATTGTTGAAATTGGACCATTGGTTGTGTTGTTTGAATATGTTGGACCATTGGTTGTGTCTGTTGGAAATGTTGAACAATTGGTTGCGATGGTTGAAAATATGATTGATAATAAACACCTTCTTGTTCTTGTTGTGAAGGCACGTAATGTTGTTGTCTCTTTTCTTGAAATTGTTTCATCATCTCTATTTGTGAGAGGAGAGTTGGTATGTCTGATCGTTCAATAAGAGATCTTACATCAATTGGCTCAATCTTTGGATTTCGACCTGGAAATTTTTGAAACATTTTGGACATTTGTGATTTATTCTTCTCAATGTTTTTCACTTTTTGTTCCAAAATCTCCTTTTCTTCAGCTAGTTTTTCCTCTAGTTTTTGTATTTGAACATTTACATCATCATGATAAGTTTGATCCAAGTTATGAGACATGTAGAGATTGGATTGACATGATTGATTTCTCAATTGTGATGACATGGCTTCGTAAGAAGGTTAAGACCTCATTTCAACAAACATGTCACTATGCAATGTAATATTTTTGGAATTTTTCAAGGATAATGAATGATATGCAACTAAATGCAAACTAAATAGATGAAAATGCAATCTATGGCAAGAATGCAACCTATGTTTTTGTTGTTTTTTCAAGATTTTGACAAACTCATGAATGCAATTCTAAAAATGAGACCCTTAGGAAATTGAAATGATGTCTAGACCTCAAAGGACAAAAGGACCAAGTGACAAAAGGACAAAATGACAATGTCTCCCCTATATGCTTGGATACTAAGCTAGGTTTGACCAAATGACATTGATGACAAAAAGACAAAATTTTGATAAGGTCTAGACTTCCTAACAATAACTTAGGGTTTATCAAAGATTTGCATTACTCAAGTATGACAAAACCTAGTTTTGACACTATATGCAAAGGGATAATTACTATGCAAATGACCCTGATATGATATGATAATGACCTAAGCTTAATGAAAAGACTTAGGGTATGCAAATGTGACCTAATGTTATGAGGACAAGGATGCAAATGCAAATGTATGACAATGTCAATCTAAGACAAAACCTAAGGGTGAATTATGAAATGGTATTACTCTAATGCAAGAGGACACATGCAAATGGATGACCCTTATTGATATGCAAAGGAGTATGACCTAGGTGAAACCTAACCTTGGTAGTTGACAATGAATTTGCAAAATGCAAACCTAGGATGAACCTAATGTTGGACATGAAATATGATACCTAAGTGAGGACCTAATAATGACATGCAAGGGGACACCTAAATGAGAACCTAATAAGGACATGCAAATGGACACCTAAATGAAATGAACCAAGTGGAATACAAGAATGATGCTCTAAGCCCTAAGTATGGACAATGGAGGACCTAAATCTAAGTGGCATGAATGTTGAGACAAGATTTTGAAAAAAGTTTTGACAACCATGTTTGAAGGTGTTTTGAACTTTGTTGAATGAAATACTCTTGTTTAAAACCTTGTTTGGACAATGTTTGGACTTGTTTGACAAATGATGTTTTGTGACAATTGAATAATTCAACTTTTGACAATGACAAAAGACAAGATGTTTGGACTTAGACCCAAGACAATCATGCTCATTCACTCATTTGTTATGGTAGGTAAGGAGAATAGGTACTTGAGAGGTAGACTCATTATGAGATTCAAGGAGAATATGTAGATGCTTGAACCCACGGGCCCCCCTCCACGGCACTCACTTCTCAGGGCAGCCAAGCATCAGTCCCCATGGAAATCTCCCCATGGCGAACTTAGTATCTCTTCCAAGTATTCGAACTCCTCCTTCTCAAGCAACTAGAAGGATTTTGGCCTCTAAATACAAGGTGTTTAATATGGATTTCTGTTAAGCGCTACTCCTTGGTGTCATGCAAGTGTGATTGAGACACAGGCCCACCAAGATACCAAACAAATGTAGTTGCGCAAGCATGATTTAGACCATGAGGCCCTACTTAGATGTTGATATGAGAAAGAGTCCAAGGGTCATCACTTCCCAAGTAACTACAATTCCCACGTAACCCTTCCTTCAAAGCTTTCGCCCATCAAGTATTTATTTATAGTGAGTTAGAATGCCAAGGTACTCTAGTTGTGCTCACTTTGGGTCATTCCCCTCTCACGATTTGTCACTTGCTTGCAAAAGAAAGCAAATGGTCGGGAAGGCAGGCCCTCTAAAGGTAACAAACAATCCAAAACATGAGAATGGTATCGAAGGTCTGGATTTCTGATCACCCTAAGAAGGATGAGAGCATACTCTCCTACTCCAATGTCAAACTCAACAAGCAAAGTGAACACATGTTCATTCCATCCTATTTAGCAAACATACTAGGTGCCTAATTAAAAATCACAAACACAAAGTTTGGTTGGAATATAAGGCAACCTACAAAATCACTAAGTTAGGAGTTTGATTTGTTTGGTCTTTGACTAGCGAACCTGCATAAGATTTGTTAGTAGTTTCATTCTTTTTTTGTCTTCGTCACACGTAACGCCAAGGTACTACACAGAGAATCAGTACCAAAAAAAGCAGAATATAAGAACAGAATGAAAACAAAGTAATTTGCAAGTAAAAACACTTATTTTCACCTCTATTGCTAGCCTTACACAGGCACAGAATGTCTTGACACAGGCACAGAATTCCTTGACATAGGCGCAGAATGCCTTGACACAGGCGCAGGTCTCCTTAACACAGGCGCAGATCCCTCCTACATAGGCACAAAAGTGTCCTGAAAGCTCTAGGTCGCCCTGTTTCTTGAGTTTTCCACCTGCAAATCAGCTCAAAAGCACTCAAAAACACAGTTAAGGGGTTAAGTTCACATCAGGTTCACCAATTAATGTATGATAGGAATTTGGAAACCATCAAAGCAAGTAGCAAATTAGATTATCTCAATCACGAAAAGCTAAATTGCAATGACAAATCCTAAAAAACATTCAATAGAGACATGAAAACATGACATTCAAATCAAATGCAAACCATCGCAAACGTGAATGTCTCCTCTAGAATTCTCCATTGTCCTTCTTTCTCCTTCAAATTGCTTTGTTTGTGGATCTCACCTACAAATGCAAAGGTATAGCATGAAAGCAAGATTGACAAGACGAGATGACAGCGTAAGGGTACTAGAAGCGTGATTGATTGATCGGATCGGATCGAAAATGTCCTTAATTGATCCTTTGATTGAAGAAAATCATCCAATTTATAGACAAATTGGAGAGATGACAAGATTAGCATGAAGAGATTTGAAAGGAAATTTCAAATCAAGAATGACAAATATAACAAATTATGACAAAATTGACACTTTCTATGCAAGATTGATTGATTGACAAATTATGACAAAATTGACATGCAAGATTGATTGATTGACAAATTATGACAAATTAACAAAATTGAAATGCCATTCCCATGAAATTAGGGGAAATATTAGAAAAAATTGAAGAAAATAGGAGAAATTAGTAAATAAGGAATTAGGAGAAATTAGTAAATAAGGTTAGAAATGATGAATTGGAAATTAGGAAATTAGAAAATTAGGTGAATTAATTAATAATTTTTCATTCATTAATTAATTCACAAAAAGAGGGGGAATTAATTAGCCAATTAAATAAATATTTAATTGTGACAAGAAGACTTAGGATAAATAAATAAATTATTTAACCTAGAGGGAAAATGACAATCAAGATTAAATGAATAAATCATAAAACCCTAGAAGATGAATTAGAAATACAAGGACGACAATTAGATCTTGACAAAAGATAATTGATGTAGGTTCGATCATGATTCTGATTGACAAAGGACCAATGTTGATAAATGATTGAGATTGATTGACAAATTAACCAAGATTGATAAAGAGACCAAATTGATAAGCGCCAATTGACGAGGAACAATGACTAATTGATCTAAATTGACACGATTGAAAAGGACAACGATCGATGACAAATTGATCGCAAAATTGATGAGATCAACAAGAGGACAAGGATCAATGACAAATTGATCACAAAATGATAAGATTGAAAAAAACAACGATCGATGACAAATCGATCGCAAAATGACAAGATTGAAAAGAACAACGATTGATGACAAATCGATCGCAAAATGACAAGATTGACAAGGACAAGGATCGATGACGAATCGATCACAAAATGACAAGATTGACAAGAGGACAAAACCCTAATTCTATCATTGATTTGACGATGTCCAAAATGAAATCAAATTGACGATGTCAAAATATGCTAAATGAGCACGTACATTGATGTGACAGAATAAGATCGACCAAAATCATGACTGAAGATTATTATCGACAAGACCAAATTCGAAAGCGAGAAAAATGAGGAATGTAGAAGAACTCGATGCTTGCAAATGATAAAGACCAAGTGTGCAACATAGAAGAAATGTTAATGCAACACAAAAAACCCTAAAATAAGGCAATGCGCAAATGTTAAAGTATGACTCCGCAAGCATTGACCATTTTTAGATGTCTACACTTTATACTAAATTGGGAAATTTCTTAGTATTGATTAAAAAAATTAATTTTATTACTTTCTATTATGAAAATGATTATAGTAATCTCTATCATTGTGACGATATATCATGGATTGTGGTCCGAAACATTGATACAATAAATTTGACGCACAAAACAACAATCATTATGGACTGTGGAAATCTAATGTCTCTAAGAGTTTTTTTAATTGGTGAGATTTTTAGCCTAGTCCTAAGTAGGTGAGGTTCCAAATGGGGGACCTCATCCTTGGCATCAATGCACATCGACGACACAAATAGTCTAAACTCATGAACAATCTACCCCTTACATAGGTGCAACTCTAATACCCATTTTGAGAAAGTCATTTCCCCACTTTTCTTGATGTTTTTTTTCATTCTCTCATCATTGAGACTGGAAATGAGATCCAAAGATTGATAGGAACTAGGTTGAGCACTTTCTAGACCCTAATGCCAAGGAGAAAACCAAGCCCAATTACAACGTCATCCAATACTTCTTGTACACCTCTCCTCTATCTTCTTTTTATCAAAGATTTAGAATACAATCCCAATAACATCCATCATTTCCCTTGACTTCAATAAAACAACAACAAACATGGACAAAATATCTATATTTATTTTTTATGATTGATTAGTTGAAAGGAAAGTGAAAGGAAAGTCTCAACTTGCATAGTCATGATCTCATGGAGGATGATAGCAGCATTGGCTTTGATAGTATTCCTTGATCTAAGATTAGAACTCTCTACCTAATAAAGCAATTTGTCATTTTTTGGTTTTAATTCTCATTATGGTATTTATAATGAGATTTATCTCACCTCATTTATATAAATGAGAACTATTTAGCATTTTAAAAATTAAGAGAATAATGACTTTACAATATTTGTCATCATGTTTCATATGCTTGTCATAATTCTTCATAGTACTTTTCTTGGCTTAGCTTATGTCAAGTGTATCCCCAATTTTAAATCATGATGAAGGTCGATTGACAATTCATGAGAGAAAACAAAAATTTTAATTCTTTCTATTTCCACAAGTGTAGAGATTTTTCCATAATGTGTCGCTTCTCTAAATCTATTACCACATTTTATAATGTATTTGCATCATAGTTAACCTCCACATAGACATGATTAATAGTGTAGTCAAATAAAGCTTCAATAAGGGATGACAAAATATTTGAGATATTATTTTTCCAATTCAAAGATGTTTTTATTTTATTTTTATGGATGGAATCAATGCTAATAAAAAAACTCTATATATAAAATTTATTCATGTCAAAATGTTTACAAGTTTGAAGCCCAAGGATACATGCTTGGGTTTCATCTCATTTTTAGGGTCCAACTTAAGTTTTTCACCATAGCACCAACACTCACTCATTCATGGTTTCTAATTATGCACCCTACTCTAGAGAGACCAAGGTTACCTGAAGCCCCATCAAAATTGAACTTGTGACTACCTATAAGGGGATAAACCCATTTAACTCCCTCTCTTCAATTTGAATTTGGATTAACTCCAACCACCCCATAAAAGGGGAGAGTGATATGTTAAGAAATAATGCATCAATGTCAAGTTCATTTAATCCATTCCCTACATAACCAAGGAGAAAAAAGAATGTATAATGTAAGATTATAAAATAATCATTATGCAAAGATCAAATGATAATCCACAAGAAACAAGATATACCCTGGGAAAACCTTCAAAAGGGAAAAGCCAAGACTCCAAAAGCATTCATGCTCAATATATTATTCAACAATAAAACATTACATTAGGTTTACAGAGCCTCTATGAACACCTATGAAACATCAAGCTTCTCCAATGCACCCTCCATGTCTCCAAGCATGAATCCATATATCCCATGCTATGCTTCACCTATGCACTCCTAAAAAGAAGACTCAATACAATGACAACTTAGCCAAAACCCCAACTAGCCAACCATAAACAATACCCTTGTGTTTACTTTTATAGAAACAAGCTCACATAAAACCACCAAGTGGTACCACATAAAACCATGTGACTAAAAACATAAGATTGTAAAACCATTACCCCTCATTTAATATTGGATCCTAAGCTTTTACTTTATTAAATATATTTCTCTAATATTAAATTTAATACTTTTTACATGTGAGACCTCAAAATTAAAAAAAACCAATGTTACATACAACACATAAAGTGGCCCCAAGAATGTTAACTCCTAGTGATGCACACATCCATAGGTCCCCTAGGTGCACTGCAAATAATAATAAAATAATCATTACAAAATTATGCAAGGTGATACAACACCTAATCCTAACATTCTCTCACTTATTTTGCACATTGCATAAGGGGTAACAAGTAACCTCAAACATGAACAAGGGAGCAATTCCTATAGCCATATATACCATCAAGGAATCAGAGTGCTAAATGTGACTGATCAAGATACTTGAAATAAGAAATGAGGTGACAAACATCCCAAGCATGAATGCTTTCATCCTCCATCATGCCACTACATAAATATGAGAATCCATCCAAAAATATGCCACACTATCTATCGCAAAGAAGTGTAAACCCTATCTCAATTGATATCTCAACATAAACACTCAATCCAAAGGTATCAATATGCATCAATGATTGCCAAGAAATGAATTCCTAGCTGAAGTAGCACCCACAACTAGTGATAACACATCCAAATATTCATACCTAGAAGATATAAAAAAACATAGTAAACCCATTCCATCAACATATACAACACATAAATCACATTCCCAAGTTCCATGTACAAACCTATCATGAAGAATATACACACATAGGAGCCTAAACTCCCACTACATGGGTAATGAAAATCTAAAAATAATCAAGGCATATAATTTCTACTAAGAGCATCACATAAGAGTAAACAACATCATACAATACTAAGGAACATCCAAAATGATATGCAAAACATGTAAACTAATGATGCAGGAGCATCCAGGGTGTAAGTGTTGGAAGTATGTGTTGATGTAGTTGTCATTGATGTCAAACTTGTTGTTCTAAATAGATGTTGGTCTGAAAGTCTTTGGTGCAGAGATATCTTGTTGTATTGATGTTGCAGTTATTCCATTGGTTGTTCCAGAAGTGTTCGGGTTCGAAAATTGTAACTGATGTTGTTTGGTGCGTTATCTTCTTCGGTTATGTTTTTTACATTATGGATATGTTTGTTTTGTGGTCTAGAAATATCTTTGTGTTCTACAAATGTTGTGGTATGTTTCATGATCAAATATGATATTCTGTGTTGATCCTACTTTTTGGTCTAGAAGGTTTATTTTGCTTCTGACCAACTTGGTTCAATTTTTGATGATCTATCTTGTATATAAAGAATATGTGTGAGTTGTGTGGGTTTGAGTGTGGATGTGATGTGGTGATAGACAATGAGATTCGGTAAAGAATAGAGAAGAAGAGTTGTCTTTGAACGATATTAAAGTTGTTTGAGATTGTGGCAAAACTATAAAAGACAGTGAGTTGACAAATTAGGTCAAAATTATGAGTGTTGATGTTGGTCGCTTGATGTAGAGTTCAAAGACAACTTCATGATCAGGAGATCCTTCTTTTCAAATTAGTTTGTTGTATCTTGCTCTATTGTAGTTAGCATCAGGTGTGCAAGTCATTTTTGTATCTTGCCCCAAGAGAACTTAGCCTTAGTTAGCAAGTTCGAAGCAGTGAGCTCTTTCATTGTTATCTGATATACAAAGTGGATATATTTTGTGAGTTGGTGCTCAGCATGGTTTTTCTCAATTAGGGTTTTCCATGTACAAAAGTTTGGTGTTGATGTGTTTATTATGTGTTGTTGTTTAATTGATTAAGGGTTCTAATTTATTACATTAATTTTAATCAGAACTAATCCCACCTCTTAGTCCTACCTTGGGTTTGTTGGGAAAATGGTGTCTCAACCTTGCATTTACATGAGGTTATTTACAATAAGTTTTCATTTGGGCATAGAATGGTGTAAAATTCTCCCCGAAGCTTCTGATTGACTGGATAAGCATTCTGGTAAAGTTATGTCACAAGATCACAACTAGTTTTGAAGATATTAAAGTTTTCACTTGGAGGGGTGCAATGAAAGGTTTAAATTTAATTTTGAGGACTTTAGAGGACCCTAAACCCCCTAAAAAGTGGGTGTAAGTGGTGTAGTGGCTTATGAGGAAATAGAGAACTTCGTAAACTTTTTGACTCTTCAAACAGTTTGTTAATATGACACACGGTTCTCAAGTTATGGCCTTTGGAAGTTTGTACTCCTGAAATAGGAAATATAAAATGTATCAAACACATAAATGAGTTGTAAAAGGGAGGAACACTTGTTGATGTGTGTTTTAACATGTCATAGGGCATCTAGAAGGGATATAAGGTCGGCTCTACTTTATTGGGTGGTTTTAGCCCATGGTTTTGTAATACTGTTTGAGGGTTTCTTATATTGTATCTCCTATATATGAGGTGTGTGAGATAGAGGTTGTGTAAAAAAGAATCTTATGACTATTGAGTTACCTCTGAGACTCTGATTAGTGGTACTCTTATGAAGAGCTTTCTCTGCAAGTATACTGTACTCTGCTATTGATTGTTGAATAATATATTGTGCTGCTTTTGGAGTGTGGGGTTTTTCTCCCAAAAGGGTTTTCCCCATGTAAATCAATGTGTTGCTATGTTGTGGTATGCATGATATTTTGATTATTTTTGTTGTTTCCATAACTGTTGTAATGGTCTATACAAATTTTTGCATTATCCTCCTCTCAAGATTAGTGTAGGAAGTTGTTTTGCTACTTAACTTCCTTGCAGGGTTCAATAGTAAGAACAATCTTGCATCACCCAAAACTATTGTTTCTTTTTCAATAAGGGCTAAAAATGGCAAAGTTACTTTTTTTAGTAAGTTATCATTTATGTACCTATGGACACAAAAACTTACACAAACCTCCAAAATGGTGAAATGAAGCCAATGGTGAAGATTTCACTTTCATATCATTTGTCATCTATGAGATATTAATATATTTATTTAACAAAATCTTTTAAAAACTGTTCAAAGTCAAATTTGAGGCACTTGGAGGCTCTAGATGGGCTCAAAAATTGGTTGAAAATAAAAATGTTCCCTAATAATCACATTTTGTGGATAGTTGTCTTTCACAATATCTTTCCAATGATATATGATCATTGGAAATCCAATAGTTGAATCAAAAGTTATGACCCTGAGAAGTTGTACTGCCAAAATCCCCAAAAAATCCAAAATATCTTCTTGAGTGGGAAAATGGACGATTGGATTTATGGCATGTAAATGGAAGTTACACTTCCTAGAATAGTCTAGGGCAATTAAAGATTCTAGATAAACAAGGCAAATGGGAGGTTTTTGAATGACAGTCCTAGTAGTGCAAATTATGGCTCAGACTATAGATTATTGTAATGAGAAAACCCGTGTGGTTGTAGCATGTCATTTATGAATGTTGTAATTTAATTTCATTGGGATAATAGAAAGCAAGTGTTTCTTTCATTTTCCTGTCTATTTCTCTATTTTTGTTGTGTTTTTGGGTTTGTAAGGGGGTACCCTTTATCAACTAATAACCTACAAATACAACTCTTACCACAAGTCTTCATAGCTCTCCCAAGTTCACACTTGACAATGAAAAGAGATGAGGGAACCTCCATGTCATCACTCAAAAACCAAGTAACAACAAATGACCACAAGCCTAGTGATCGCCATAGCTCCACAAAAAACCTCACATCTAATGTCATGTGAATCCAAACATCTCTAGGAAACTAAGACCAAAGAGAGAACCTACAAATCAAAACTTGTAGCATGTCCTACATACACCTCCAAATGCTAAGTTGTGATAAGTATGATCTCTTCCTTAAAAGACCAAAGAGAATAGCATTAATAAAACTTATACACTCAATCACATAAATCAAATAAATGATATATCATGTATTCAACATGGATTTAAGTCTGCCAAACCAAAGAAGATCAAACTAAATGCATTCCTAATCCAAGGGAGTAAGCCCAATACCATCTCATAAACTTGACATTAATGAATAGCATAATAATTGAACCATAATGCATAAGGAGATAAACATGCCCACACTACTCCAATGAACCCTCTAGAACTAGATAATTGTATCCCAAGATTGATATGTATTAGAAGGCAAAGCATAAATCATAATGCCCCTAAAAAAATGGTCAATACCTCTCAAGTGATAAACCATCGAGTTGACCATGAGTGGAAATTGAGAATGCCCCTCCAAGATATCCAAGTCATTATAACTTGTTCAAGAACAATATCCTCATAGGTCCATGTTGAACTCTCTTTCAGCCAAGGTGTAGGCTTTGTTGAAAACCTCATCAAGAGTAACCATCTCAACACATGTCTCTAATCATAAGAGAACTCCAAACCTCACCTATTTCCCCAAGTATCCATGAGCACTCATAATTGATCAATCAATGCCAAACTTTAAAATTGCAACATAGCATCATCTTGAAACAATAAAGAAAATGATCATGTACTCAATACCGATAGATCCAAACCAAACTAATGTCACATATCCAACCTAGGAATTAGGAACATAAACATGACAACATGATATCACATCTCCTAAGAGAACAACAAACATATTATCAAACAAGGATAACATGTCATGTGACAAAGCATAAACAACACCTTAACCAAAAACTCCATGATTCCTCCATGGCTCCAAAATGTCAACATCTCCAAATCATCTGTAGATAACCATCTCCTAACAACAAACATGTCAATGTGAAATAACTCTTCTATATAATCAACTTCTAAGAGCTCCTCCAAAATATTTGCAAGCACTAAAGAGGATCATCAATCACTAACAATAAATCCATGTCACTACCAATAACTCTCACTGAATTGTGATACTAAGCCACATATGGCATCATGATAACTGTAGACACCTAAAATTGTCCTAGCCTAATTAAATAAATATTTTATTTATTTTATTTATTTAATTATTTGATCTTAAGCCATCTATTAATTAAATTATTTATTTATTTGTTTAATTAATTCATTAATCCTCTTCTAGCCTTTCCATATTTAAATAAATATTTTTTATTTATTTAAATTATCATTTCCCTAAATTAAATAAATATTTTATTTATTTATTTGGTCCCACTTCTTCTATTAATTAAATAGATCTTTATTTATTTAATTAATTCATTACTTTTTTCCCTCCATGACACTTGTTATTCATCTCTTAATTTGTCTTTAATCGTCTCTCTAATATTTTCCTATTTTCTATACCTACTCTTTAATCCTATGTTATATTTGTGTGAATGTTGTCATTGTTGTCATTGATGTCAAAACTGGTGATATGGTTGGATTAGATGTAGCATATTGAGTAGAGCAGTGATAATGAACAAATAATGTATGTAGTAAGCAGAGAAATGATATTGAACAGATACTGAGCAGCTAAGCATGTATGATCTACTATAGTTATTTTCGGAAGATCCTCTTCTCCAGAATCATTTCTTTTGCTTATCATGATTTGTATTGTGTTTTGGTATTAGTTGTGTCGGTTGAAGTACTATCTGAATGTTTGTATTACATTATGATTTATGATTCCTATGCTTTGGAATTTGTGGAATCTGTATCTTGAAGATGGAAGTTATTTGTGCTTATGGGTTTGTATCTGTGGGTTGGGTAGACCCTTGTTTTGTTTTGGTAATTGAGGCATGTGTTCTGGTAATTGAAATGTGTGAAGGAATCGTGTAGAAAATTTGTAAACGCCAACTTGGTTACCCTATTTTGGTCAAGTCATGTTTGTGTAGTGTGTTGATCTGAGAAACACTTTCAAGTATAAACCTTTTATGCTTGGTCGACATATTATCTCGATGTATGTGCTTACTGGTATGTATGTATATATATAGGACATATAAGTATGTATGTGTGACATTGTATGGTGTGCAAGCGATAGTTTAGGGGTATGCAAGGTATGCAAGTAAAGTGAGTAGTAGCGGTATGCAAGCAATATGCAGTGTGAAGAGTGGAGTATGATGTATGTGTAAGAGAAAAGGTGTATGTGGAAAGGTGTGAGTGCAGTGTTGCAGTAATCCTTTACTGGATCTACTACAAGCAGTTGAATTAACAAAGTGCAGATAGTATTGTAATCCCTTACTAGATCTACTGCAAGCTATTGTGGATAGGTTGGAGAGATCCCTTACTGGATTTGCTATGATTTGTTATCTCGGCTTATTTTGGAACTAATCTCATGGATTTGAAGATGCAAATTTCATCATTTCACTTATTGCTATTGCAGTGAGCATTCCGCTAGTGAGTCATTTTGTATTTAGATAATGAGTCATTCGGCAGTGAGCCACCCATTTTGTAAACACCATATAACTAGTTATATTATCTTGAGAGTTAACCCTCTCTGTGGTTTTTCCCATTTGGGTTTTCCACATAAAAATCTGGTGTCTATCTTGTTATTATGTTTTTCATTTATTCTGCTTTTATTGATTCATGTTGATGATATTTTTTGCTAAGATTTAAATATCAATCAAAGTTTTTATTTACTGTGGAAATACTGATTCACCCCTCCCCACTCTATCAGTATTTTGGTCCATTCAACAATTGGTATCAAAGCTTGGTCAATTATTAACTAGCTTAACAGCTTGAGGGTGATCCTTGTTGGTTGAATCATGGCACTGATGATTATGACCGAAGAATATGATCTGGATGAAGAATTGAAGGCAGCTCTCGAGGATCTAGAAAGTGTGGAATCTGGGAATGAGGAATTGAAAGAAAACATCAAAGAAGCAAATGAGTGTGCAGTGAAACTGCAAGGACAGGTCTGGAAGTTCAAGTAGAGACATAAGGAAGTTAATAATCAGTTAAAGCAGGTGAATGAAACTATTAAAGATATGATGTTGAAAATTGAGGAGAAGAACAAAGTAGAAAAAACCTTGAAAGATTCAATTAAGCTAAAGACCGAAGAATGTGAGAAGTTGGAATAGGAAGTGAAGAAGTTGAAGGTAGAAACTAAAGTTCTTGAAAGCAAAAAACTTTTAGAAGACTTGATTAATATGCAAAAAGCTCATGTAGACAAGATTGGACTAGGATTTTAGTCTGGTGAATGTTCAAATCAAAATGATAAAGAAAAAGGCAAGGAAGTTAAGGTAGAAGCAGAAAAGAAACCTGAAGACGCAAGCAAAATCCAAAATCAGAGATCTACTGCAAGAAGACCACCAGTTCATCAACCGAATGCACAAAGGTACCCATCATTTAATGGTTATTGTTTTCAATGCAATAAATTTGGTCAAACGGTTGTAGAATGTAGAAGCATTCAATGTTACAATTGCAACAAGTTTGGCCACAAAGAAAATTACTATAGGAATCATGTTGTGAGTTAGAATCATTATCTAGTTGGAATGAATAGGATGAATAGTAACTTTCATGGATATTGTCATCTATGCAATGGTTATAGTCACAAAGCTAATTAGTGTAGATATAGAGCACATTCAGCAAATTCAGCATAGAGGAACATCAATTGTTACAAGTGCAAACAATTTGAACATTATGCTAATAAGTGCAGAAATGTGGCTGGTATAGAGAAGTCTTTGGAGAAGAATGTGGTCAAGACTGGTGAATCAAAGAAAAAGGAAGTCATGGTTTGGAGAAATAAAGAGGTAAATAATGAAATAAAATCTAGTGTACCAAAATCCAGTGTAGACACCTCTACCTCCGGTAACTGAATTTATTACTTTGGCTCAAGGGGAGATATCAAGGAAAATATTTTATTCCCCCTTTTCAAAGTAGTTCATGTTGTGGATCCAACATGATTGAGTTGGATATGTAATTTGATATTTTGGAGAATATGTTGATGTCATCAACAAGACACTTTTTGGTAGAAAAACCCTAGGAGTGATTAATAAGATAAGTATCAAACTTTGAGATTATTTTTTTCATTATGTAGAGAGAATTGTTTGAAGAGAAAGAGTGTAGCTAAAGAAGGAGAGCAGAAGTAGAGCAAGTAATCATGGAATCAAAGATGATCATCGGAGAATTGAGTAGTGGAGATTTTTAGACTTTGGAAAAGGTATGGTTAGATGAATTCAATCATGAAAGGATCAAGAAAATTGAGAGCATTTTAAGTGTAGTAGAATTGCAAAAGGTTAAGGAGTTAGGACAAACAAGATTAGATTTATGGAGCGAATTCCCATGGTTTGATAATGAATATGTGATCAGATTAATCTTAAGTAGAGTGCAGAACAACTGTATCATATTGGATAAACCCTATCCAATTACAAAAGACATCATTTCAGTTGTGATTGGTCTATGTGACAAAGGGGATGTACTAATTAAGAAGATTGTAAAGAATAAGGAAGTTGAAGCCTTAATCAGAGTGACAAGAGATCAAAGAGCACTATTGATTAACAAAATTATTGATCTCATGGTGCAGTATGTTGCATATGGTATCTCTTATAAAATTTATTTCAGAAATAGGGAAGGTTCTACCTTAGCCATTGTTGTATATGTTTCTCATAAGCTTTCTATGGAAGATGTAGTTTTTGATTTGTGTGAATTGTTGAAAAATCAGTTGTTAGAAAACATCAAAATGATAAAGGATAAAGATTACCACTTCCAGTTTGGATCATTGCTTGTATGTTTAACAATGTATTTTCTAAAATCCCTACCATTAATGGAAAATATGTTGTGGGAGTCTCATATCTCGGTTGCAAGACAAATTGTTCGATATCTAAATGGTTTGGAAAAGACAAAAGAAGCTTCTGATGATTACTTCAAGACATTTTAGGATGATTGGTGTTTTGACTGGTATCCTCTATTTCTAGTTTAGCTAAGGAGAGGTTAGCCTCCAAGAAGAGAAAGAGGAAAGATGTGATGTCTACTGGTTCTCCAGAACCCAAGAAGCAGGAGGAGGATAAAAAATGGACAGATATCATAGAAATTGTTGATTCGTAATCCCTATGGAAGAAGAAAAGTTGGCTATTGCAGAGAAAGAAGGAAAAGAGTCAGATGAAGATGAAGATTGTCCTTTTAAGACTTTGGATTTGCTGAAAATACTTGTTGGTGAAGATGGGATAAAGAAGATTGGAGAAATGTGGGTTAATGTTGCTGAGCTGGACATAATTAAGAAAGATTTAATGGATTACATGCTCTAGAACAACCTTAAAATTGAAGATGTTAGTGATTCTCTTCTGGAAGCTCTGTTTGAGTTAATTAGATAACTATTGGAGACCTATCAAGAGAAATATGTTAGTATAGACAACATGCAGAACATGTTGGAAATTAGATGCATCGAAGCTCAAAGAACTTTAACCAAATGTATAACTGAAATGAGAGATTATATTAAGAGTTCTAGCAGAATATATAGGTATTGTCTGCAATGGCCGACTGCTATGGCGAATCTCAAAGTCGTTGAATCTATTGAAGAGGAATTGAGCTCTATTGGTAAGACATTTGATTTTTTGAACGATAAAGATGGTGAGAAAAGGAAGAAGGTAAATTCCCTATAGTCTGAGTTATTATCTTTGCAAAGGTAGATAGAAGATTATGAGAGCATTTTCTGCAAAGTTAAGGAGATCATTGAGGCTAAATTGGAACACTTCTTAGCATTTCTTAATGATGCAGTTGAGTATGAGCAAGATCCATCTACTCCAGAAAATATATCTCGTGTTATTGATGTGTTGGTTGAATAAAAAATATTTTCTATTAGCATCAAATTGGTTGTACATTCATGTAAGGTTCTCCTTCTGATTCTTAAGGAGAAATACAAGTAGATCTTTTAGAAGAAAATCCGTTAATAAATTTCTTTTTGTTATACATTTTTTACATTCTTTTTGTTATTGAATGCATTCTTTTTATTTTTCATCAAAGGCACCCTTTGTCCTTGATGTCAAAGGGGGAGAAAGGTAAATGTAGAAATTGAGAAATATGAGTGATATGAGTAAGGGGGAGTTATATGTAGATATACATACAGACATGTTTTTGAGATGTCTTGCCATCAATGACAAAGGGGGAGATTGTTAGATTTGTGTGAATGTTGTCATTGTTGTCATTGATGTCAAAATTGGTGATCTAGTGGGACCAAATTTAGCATATTGAGTAGAGAAGTGATAATGAACAGATATTGTATGTAGTAAGCAAAGCAGTGATATTGAGCAAATACCGAGCAACTAAGTATGTATGATCTACTAGAGTTGTTTACGGAAGATCCTCTTCTACAAAATCTTGTATTTTTCTTATCATGGTTTGTATTGTGTTCCAATATTATTTGTGTCAATTGAAGTGTTATCCAAATGTTTGTATTACATTATGATTTATGATTTCTATGCTCTTTGTGTAGGGGAAAAAGTGAGACTAAGTATGGAAACCTTAACCCACTCTCACACACACTCATGGAATATGAAAGAGCCTAAGGAGGTAACACACATTGGCTACTTCTTATGTGAAAGAGAGAGTCATGGATTACCTCCTAGGTTTTCCATTCCTTTGCTGTAAATGAGAGAGAGGAATGATGCATAATGCAATCTAACCTAGAAAGCAAGTAAGCAAGCAAATCCTAATTTGAGAATGCAGATCAAGGAACAACTGATACACTGCTAAAAAGTACAAATCAGAAGGAAAAATAAGAGGTGCACCTATGTCTTAAATATAAGCAGAAATGTCTAGGACCAAGGTGTCACACCACTGCCCTGATTCTGCAATTCTAGAGCTGTAACTCACAAGAGGGATTCTGAGATCTGCAAAGTACTATTCTATCAAGTCCTACTAACAGAGGGTAGGACCATGGTGCCACGCCACTATCCTGGACAAGACTAGGGTGCCACGCCCCTACCCTTGACATATTTTTGCACTTCTGAGACTTATGGGTGGTGTTAATGCCTTTTCCAGATCTGAAACTTCCTCTAGATGCCTGTTTTTGCACCTACAACTGAAAAGGGAAGGTCTGGGGTGGCTATATAGGGTTTTGCCTTAGTCAAAACCCCATGTTGGTGATTTCCATCTCCATGAATAGTTGATAATATAAAGAAAATGTGTGTGCAAGAACCTTGTGTGTATGCAAGGTCCTAAGAATGAAAGTAAACAACCTAGAGCAACCCTAAAGAGTAAACCCTAATTGCTTATAATTGACAAAGTAAATTCTCTAAATCCACAATGCAAAGTGATCTAAAGAATGAATATGAATCAAAATTAATCTTATGCAAAGACATGAAAACAACATGAAACCATACCCAACCCCAAGGGAGAGGTACAAGCCAATTGTCAGTCGGTGATCTCCTATTGTTCTTCTACATCTTCGAAAGGCCCCAATTGATAAAATGATGCTTGATGAATGTTTGATGGATGAATGTTGAATTTTGTTGAAGACTTGAAATATCTACTCTTTCACTTCAAAGAAGGCTCTAATACTCCAAAAACCTGCCCTTAGATTCTTAGAAGAAGACCCCTTCAAATGAAGAAAGAGAGCTCTTAAGTATGAAACCCTAGATCTTAATTTCATGTTTAAGCCGACCTAAAATTTGAATTTCCCACTGATATTTTTGGGTTAAGCATTATTATATCATAGGATTGTGCTCCCGAAATTTCGGGGAAAAAGTCATGGACCATGTGCATTCCCGCCACAGTCCGACCAAATTTTTACCATATTTCTGGGGCCATTAGATATGATGATATTAGAGTGTATCCCAAAGTTACAACTGATTTTGAGATGTTTTGATATGCAAAATCGGGCCTAAATGGTTAAAATAAGACGTAATTAGGGTTTATGATTAAAAGATTCATTGGAGGAATAAGATGAAAAGGGGCACACTTAGGTTAAAGGGCCTAACTTTATAATGTGTAAAGTGATGACACATTACCTTAGATTCAATATAATTAATTAATTAAATTCTTAAAGGGGAATTAGAAATGCAAGATGCAATACACACTAAGGCGGGTGCTAACCTAAGTGTGAAATTGTACCACCCTAGCAAGGGTTTACAATTTACAACACTATACTCTTTAATATGTGGCATATGTATCCTAAAGATGGAAGTTGTTTGTGCTTATGGATTTGTATCTATGGGTCCAATAGACCCTTTTTTTAATTCCAATAATTGAGGCGTGTGTAGAAAATCTATGAAGGCCGACTTGGTTACCCTGTTTTGGTCAAGTCATGTTTATGTAGCATGTTGATCCGAGCAATACTTTATCATAAAACCTTTTATGCTTGGTTGACATATTATCTCGGTGTATCCTTACCGGTATGTATATATATATAGAAGGACATATGTGTATGTGTGATAGTGTATGGAGTGTGCGACTGACAGTTTAGTGGTATGCAAGGTGTATACACCTAAAAATGGTCTGAAGATACTTAATTGAATAAGAAATTATTTAATTAATCTCCCTCCCTAATTTAATTGAATTCATCAACAATTTGATTAAATCGCCCCTTTTCATCTACTTATTAATAAATCTAAGGATTTATTTAATGGGTTCATTTCAATAATCCCCTTTGATTAATTAATTCTTCCCCATTAAATTTATTTCTTCTAATCCTCTAATTAATTAAAACAAATAAATTTATGAGTTGTTGAAATTAATTAGCCTTTTCCTATTATTTGAATTTCTAAATTCAAATTACCCACATGCTTCCTAACTTTGAACCACCTAACCTAACCATTCATAAACCTAACCCATTCCATCTAACCACATGTCCCCTTTCCTTGAACACTTTGCCCTCTCATGAGAAAAGCTTTGTGACCCTTGTCACTAAGTGTTCCCTTTCATCCAACCTCTTCTAGAAGCCTCTTGACACTTGTCACCATACAGATGACAAATGTTCCCTTTCATCCAACATCTTCTAGAAGCCTCTTGACACTTGTCACCATAGAGATGACAAATGTTCCCTTTCATCCAACCTCTTCTAGAAACCTCTTGACACTTGTCACCATAGAGATGACATTGTCTCCTTTTATCCAACCCCTTCTCCTACCAACCTTCGATTGTTCCCTTTCATCCAACCTCTTTGCCAACCTCCTCCAATTTCACCATTGATATCTTCAGACTTAATCTTGACCGTTGATTCCTACCACCTCACCCCTAGCCTTGGAAATCCTATAAATAGACCTCAATTTGGAGCATAAAGGACCCCAATCTCATTTATCCTGAATCCATCTCATTTGCATTCAAGCATTGTTACTATAGGAATATAGCATTTTAGCATTGTTATCATGATCAACTTTAGCTTAAATCTAGCTTATTTCTAGCTTAATTTGATTATCATCTAGCTTAATCTCATCATTTCTAGTTAAAATGCATCATCATTATCATCTTAAATCCTCCACCTAGGTGTAGTCAAGTCACTAGAATTGCTAACCAGATCTGAGAGCAAATTCATACTCGCATTTATTAGGAGGCGATAGATCGATTAGCCATGATTTCATATGTCTTTGTTTATATTTGCTAATCATGTTTGTAATGATCTATTAAGTGTTTGTGTTGCAACTGCAGGTACATAGGTCCACACTTCATAGATACACAACATTTTGGCACCCACCATGGCATCGAAATTATCATTTTTGGCCTCTCAAGCTTCATCAAACATTCATCTCTGTCGGGTCTGAATCAAAATGTCATACGAGTCCCTTTCTAGCCTAGTACGACATACTTTGTGAGCTAGAATGACAAGAGATCCTAACTCGTACAAGCCTTTGGTAAAATTTCAATGTCGTACTATCTCTCATCCTAACTCATACGAGTTGGTAAAGTGTGTCGTATGACACTCTACTTCTATGATTTTTAAATTGACTGCATTTTAAGGATTTGATGCTTTAATTGATTACTACTAATGCTAACCCTAGTCTGTTTGTGATATTTTTGGCAGCCTAACTGGTTTTTGCAGGACGATTGTCAAATATGCGCTGGTCAAAGACTTGTTTCAACCAAATACATCATGACTACTAATGCGTCTATTTTGCAGGTTGCCTAAAAGAATTCAATTAAACTCTATGTCTTCTTTAATCTTTCTAGGCACACTTGATTTTGCTAAAGGAATGAACAATCATGTATTTTATGTTTTTGATGATAGGCGAGTATGCTCTCACATTTCTTAGGTGATCAGAAAGATAGACTCATCATTTGCTTTCATTAGTGCATATCTTTAGTAGGCCTGCCCTCCTGAGGAGCTAATGACTCTTAAAGCCATTACGATTGGTGAGAGGGGAATGACCTAAGTGGGAACGGATAAAACCAAGTAATCCAACCCACTATAAAATAAATGTGGTTTGATGAAAATAAAGTCAACGTTAGTGCTCAGGAATAGCTCTCCTTCGTACCTTCATGTATATCAAACCTTGGTTTTCAAGGCTGGGAGACCTCTTAATTGAGTTTATACCTCAACATGCTGAATGGATCCCTTACTAGTTCTAGTTAAATTAGAAGCTACCTAATTCACCTTCGAAAGGGTGATACTCTTTGTGCAAGAGAGATAGTAACTCTCCTAAGACACTTGCCATATCGTGCCCCCATTAGCGTTTGGAGTCGGATAATACGGTGTTGAGAATCCATTGCGTGAGACTCAGTGGCTGTATTTTGATTAGCTATTGGGTGTGTACCTAAGCTTGCAAGCAAAGGTTTTCTCTCCTCAGCTAATTTCCTTAGGGTTTAGCATGCTTGGAGTCACTTATCACATCATGTGTTTGTTGTTTATTCATCTCTAAATTGAAAAATCAGACATCTAAAACTGGAAAACATAAGCAAAACATCAAAATTCACTAATCAAAATTCGGCAAAACAAAAAAAATTATCTCTGCTCTGTTATCTGTCGTACAAGTTAGGTTCTCTATCGTATGAGTTAGGTGATTTGTCATACGAGGAATCTCTTTTATCATATGGTTCATAAAGTTTTGTCATACGAGTCTCTATTTTTTCAAAGGAAATTTTTGATTTGTCATCTGGTCTTGTATCTTTTATCATTTGGTTCTGTGTATTCTGTTGTACGAGTCTATGTATTTGTCATTCCAAAGATCTTCTTGCATGTCTTTTTTAGATCTGTCATTCTTGTTTGATCAATTTGCAGTAAGAATAAACATATGCTATCTGTCGCTTTGTGCTTAAATTGTCTTCTTGGTTTGCTTGGTCAATTTATCAGCTATCAAAATTAGACTCTATAAGATAAACACCTTAAGATTTTCAAGTGCTCACCCCCAACAAGTTCAAGATCTAAACATCTCAAAGTGCATTATCACCCTCTTTGATAAACTGATCACTCAAACATAGTTTCTCATTAGGATCTATCATCCTTTATCACGAAACTACAATGTGTGGTCAAGACAATCTTGTCCCACATCGTAGGATATATCTTTCCTACTAGACTTGATTTTTATCAAATCATCATCATTGCACTCTTAAACCAAAGATCGAAAAACTTACAAACCTTTAAACACTTGAATCATCTTTTCATGTCATATTGCGCTATCACAATTACATTAACAATTGATCACTTACCAAAACAACTTTTGGACAATTGAACCCCTAAAACATAAACATAAACATTTAAATCAACATGACATACCAAAGCAAAATACAAGTAACAAGACAACATATCAAAGAAATCAAACAAGTTCAAAATCAAAATCCAACTATGTTAAAACCTCACAAGGATTCAAATACATCTCAAAAGAAAAGTGGCTCTTTTATGCAACTCTTAAAGATGTCTCTAAAGGATTTGGCTAAAGAAGATCAAAATTGTACACCTATGTCTAGCAATGGCTCATCCCCCCATAAACAAATTGACTCTCCAAAGGCATCTAATCCTACACCTCTTGAAAGCTTGCAAGAATCTTCCATAGCATCATCACCAAAGAATACATCCAAAGATGAAGTTCCCCAAGGGATATCCATAATTGCCATCAAACCTATTTCAGAGGATCCTATTCAAAGCTCATCTCCTTCATATCCAAGCATTGATTCCTTGCAAAATCCCCATAGTGCTTCCTTGAAAATTGAAGTCCTCATTCATAAAACACTTGTTAAATGAGTCCTAATAGATGGAGGAGCTAGCTTGAACATTTTCTCTTTGAGTCTTATCTGTGCTCTAGGATATTCAGAAGATGCAGTTGATCCCAGGAAAAAAATAAAAATCAAAGCCTATGGTGAAGAAGAGCATTCCTCTAAAGGAATTGTGGTACTACCCCTTAGAGTAGGACCTTTGTAGAAAGACACAGCATGCCTAGTTCTAGACATGGACCTACCATACAACATACTCTTGGGAAGACCATGGATACAGGACATACAAGCTATTACATCAACATATCATCAGTGTGTCAAATTTTCCTACAATGGATAGGAAATCACAATATCAGCAAACTCAAATCCATTGCAGTGTTGTAATAATCTGAAATCAACTCAAGAGGTCATTGTTTCACATAATAGGGAGGCAGCATATTCAAGCACACAATCCAAGGAACAATCATTTGCATCAATTCTATCAAACATTGAGAAACAAATGCAACTAAGAGATCAAGGGACCAAAGAATATTTGCTATCATGGACAAACAAACAAGAGCAACTTGAAAGGGAAAGAGAAGAAACATATATAGATGTCGATGTAGTTCACGCATATGCAGGACAAACGTTAGGAACTAGCCTACTTGAATCAGAATCACATTCAGTTGACATGGACTTAATTGAGGACAATCAGGAGTTTCTTATGCGAGGTCATTTTGACAAGAGTATCATTCTAGACATGGAAATGCATATTGAAAGCTCTGATATATCTATCATGACCCCAAATATCTTTGACATAATTCAACATGAGGACCCTTTATCCTAATCCCTCCTAAACCTATGGATTGGGAAAATGAAGGACATACTACCATTGATACCTTTCCTAATGACCAGGCCATAGCCTTATATCTTAATGAAATCAAACGCGCAACAACTTTCACCAGGGATTCCACTAACGTATCTTCCAGTCAAGTGGGTGTTAAATCTCCTAGTTGCAAAAGTGAAAATCAAGAAAAAAATATCAGGTATAATGCTGAAAACCATTTATTGGCAACATTAGACCGGGAAAAAGTAAAAATAAAGGACGAATCTAACGGTGAAAACCTCCTCGAGGCACCGGAGGATGGGAGATTTGACACCTTACCTGAATTTTATCAAGAAAGGTCATCCATTTTGATAGAACCAGTAGAGACATTGGCACAACTGATCTATATCCAGCAACTTCTCTATTAGAACTAACAATGCAAAAATATTGGAAACTCTTCAAAAAAAGGTAAATCAATTTTACCTGTTCATACATCACCCAAATATCAGTCCAGGAGCAAATATCAATAATAGAACACAACATGGATCAGAAGATGGTATTCTATTCATCACACCACAAGGTCATAAAATCCCAAAATCATACAAATTAAGCTTTCCATGCACCAACAACACAACAGAATATGAAGCTTTGGTTACAGGAGTCAAAATGGCTATAGAATGGAACATTACACAACTTCAAGTCTTTGGAGACTCTCATCTCATCATCAATCAAATTAATGACGATTATCAAACAAAGGACAAAAAATTAATGCCTTATAAAAATATGGTTGATGATATCAAGAAATACTTTGTAGAAATAACTTTTTAGTAGATTCCAAGGAATGACAACAAAGTAGTAGATGCCATGGCTATATGTGCTTCTCTACTTCAGACACAGGAAAATCAACAACATTATGAATTCCTGGTAGAAGAGTTGTTTTACCCTACTCATAGTTGTCTTGATTCCCAAACTATCTGTTGTTGGTATTTTGGTATGGTTTTGTCATTGATGTCAACACCTACTAAAACTCTAGCACTTTGGAGATCCAGTAAACATTCACTGGCAAGCAAGTGACTTTTGCACAGTCACCGGTATATGATACATCGGCAGGATATAATGATCACCAGCACTTGGAATGGTATGGAAAACACTTGGTAATGTTGAAGACATCGTTTGGACATCTTGTCTTGGAGAATTGGTTATTGGTATATTCATATTTGCATATTTGTTGTTACCGGCAAATAGGTCCAGGTTATGCACCGACAGGTTTATCTTTTCCAAATCAGCACGACATGCTATGGAGATGATTAATTATTGTTGTAAATGCATTAAGCCTACATGTTGAATTGGTTATTGCATCGGATATTATATTGTTTGTAAAATGTTTTTATTGTAATATCTTGTAGATCCAACCTACTAAAATTGGTCTTAGGTTATGGTATAAATGTAAGATCTTATTTGAAAGATCGGATAGGGAATGTGAAAAGGAATTGTAAGAAGGTATATGTGAGATTAAGCAGAGCTATACAGGAAGACATCATTTGAAGGTGAAGATAGGTTTTTGTGAAGACAATCAGAACTACACCCATACTGAATCCAGCATATGAAGATACTATTTTGAGCAGTACATTCTTATTGGATTTAACTGTCCAACTGTAGTCAGTGTGACTCCCATTTGTGATTGAGCAGTGAGCTCTAGGTGCTTGGCCTTTCTGCATGTGCAGACCCCTTTTATGTACACTTACTATCTACAATAGTATCATCTGATTGTGGGTAAGGTTTCCCACCGTGGTTTTTCCCCTTACAGGGTTTCCACGTAAAAATATTGGTGTTATGTGTTGTGGATGACTTTATATTTTTGTTTCATGCATTAATCCTTACCGGTATTGCAATTAACTATTAAAACTGTCTATCGGCATATAAGACTAGTTTACCGGTATTAAGCAGCAAATTGGTTGAGTTTTTTTTTAGTTTAAAATTGTTAGACAACTGATTCACCCCCCCCCCCCCTCTCAGTTGTCTCTAGGACCTAACAATTGGTATCAGAGCCTAGTCCTCTTTTTGCTGAAGTTTAACAACTTGAGGAGATCCAATGTCTACTAACTATTTCAAGAAGGATAGTCCTAAACTTGATGGAACCAACTATGGCATATGGAAGATCAGAATGGAGACACATCTAAATTGCATTGGAAAGGACATTTGGGATGTTACAAAGATTGGCTATACTTCTCCAACTCAGAGTCAGCCCAATCCACCTAACTTGACTAAAGATGAAGAAAATGATTGCAAAGTAAGAGAAGCACTTTTGAGCGCATTATCAGATCAATAAATCATGGGAATATCAGATAGGTCTACTGCTAAAGCTATTTGGGATCATTTGGAAACACTGAATGAAGGAGATTCCACAGTTAAGATTGCAAAACTTGAAAGCTTTTGGGTCAAGTATGAACATCTGAAAATGGAAGAAGATGAAAGGATTTCTTCTTTTATGGAAAGAGTAAATGAAATTGTTTTGGGTATTAAATGTTGTGGAGGTACTTTAAGTGAAGATGAAATTGTTTCAAAAGTTTTAAGAGGATTGCCACCGGCATATAAAATGAAATTCACTGCTATAAATGAGTTAAGAACAATGCCTAATACATCAGTAACTAGGGATACATTGATTGGAAAACTTTCAGCTTTTGAAATTGAAGAATTTGGTCCTGTTGCTACTATAAAGACAGATTTAGCTTTTAAAGCATCAACATCATCTGCATCATCATTTGACAAATTTGATTAGAAAGTGTTTTATGCAAGAGAACTTGAAGAAAGCAGGAAAGAAAATGAAGAACTTGAAGAACTTGAAGCACTATTTGCAAGGAAAATGCCTAAAGGTCCAGTTGGAAGTAAGTATGAAGGTAAAGCACCCTTTAAATGTTTTAACTGTAATAAGATTGGTCATATGGCTTCAAGATGCCCTGATAGACATGCTAGACTAAGAGAAGAAGCTAGAAGAACATACAAGGCTAACCCTGAATATCAAATATACAAATTTAAGAAGAGTAAAGACAAATCTTGTTACATTGCTGATGAAGGTGTGACTGGTGATTCTGATGAGGATCTGATAGACAATCGATGGGTTTGTGTTGCTATTATAGAAGATCAACCAACACCTACTGCTCCACTGATAGAAAATGCCTTGGCAGCCAAAGTTGAAGCTAAGGATGAATGGATCATTGATTCAGGATGCTCACATCATATGACTAGTGATAAGAGTAAATTCCTAACTTTTCAGGAGTATAATGGAGGTCTTGTAAGATTTGGAGATGATAAAGCTTGTTTGATCAAAGGTAAGGGTACAATATCTCTTTATGGTAAGCATAATATTGACAATGTCTACTATGTTGAAGGTTTAAAGCATAATCTTTTGAGTGTTGGTCAATTAGTTGAGAAAGGATTTCAGTTACAATTCAAAAATTGAAAATGCAAAATCAAGAATAGAACTGGTTTAGAAATTACAACTAGTAATCAGACTAGAGGTAATATCTTTCATTTGAATAATAGTAAAAATACATGCTTGATTGTACATATTGATGAAATTTGGCTATGGCATAAGAGACTCTGTCATGTAAACTTTGATTGCATGGTGAAAATCAGCATTATTAAGGCAGTTAGAGATTTACCTAAAATTGTCAAACCTCACAATATAGTATGTAAGGAATGTCAATTTGGAAACCAAGTTAGAGCTACTTTCAAAAGTATTCCAGAAAAATCTAATAATTCTCTTGACTTAATTCATACTGACTTATGTGGTCTAGCTAGAACTAAAAGTTTACAAGGTGATAGGTATTTCATGTTAATCATTGATGACTATTCTAGAATGTGTTGGGTTACTTTCCTCAGAGAAAAATCAGAAGCACTTGGAAAGTTCAAAATATTGAAAGCTATGGTAGAAAATGAAACCGGTAAGAAAATCAAATGTCTTAGATCAAATCAAGGAGGAGAATTTATATCTAAGGAATTTAATACATTATGTGAAGTGAATGGAATCAGAAGACAGCACCTCGAATACCACAGCAGAATGGAGTTGTAGAAAGGAAAATTAGAACTATCTTGGATGCAGCCAGAAGTATGTTATCAGAAGCAAACCTACCACATGTATATTGGAGAGAAGCAGTAAGTACAGTGGTCTATACATTCAACAAAGTTCACATCAAAGGTGAAACCGGTAAGACCCCTCATGAACTATGGTTTGGTATTACTCCTACTCTTAAATATTTCAGAATATTTGGAAGCAAATGCTATATCAGAAGAAATGAGTATATTGGTAAATTTGATCCTAGAAGTGATGAAGGAATATTTCTTGGATATTCATCTAAGAGTAAGGCATATAGATGTTTTAACAAGAGATTGCAGAAAATTGTTGAGAGTACAAATGTGAAGATTGATGAACAATTCAGAGGAACTTCAAGGTATATAGAGTCTAAACCGACAATAGAAATTTTGACAAATGAAACTACACTAAATCCACCGGTACAGAATGAAGATCCAGTTACCCCAGTATCATCTGAAAATTCCACTGTAACTGAGGAACGGCAACAAACAAAGACACCCTGGTATATAAGACTGAATCATTCTGAAGATCAGATAATAGGAAGCCAGCATAAAGGAGTTATGACAAGAGGAAGATTGGAAAATGAAGAGGTATGTCTTATTTCTCAAATTGAACCATCATTTATTAATGAGGCATGTAAAGATGAATACTGGATTAAAGCTATGGAGGAAGAATTAGAGAAAATTGAGAAAAATAACACTTGGACATTAGTTCCCCAGCCTAAAGATAAAAATGTGATTGGAACCAAATGGGTATTTAGAAAAAAACTTAATGAAGATGGAAAGGTAATTAGAAATAAAGCAATACTAGTGTGTAAGGGATATTCTCAGAAAGAAGGAATTGATTATAACGAAACCTTTGCACTGGTAGCTAGAATTGAGGCAGTTAGATTATTTTTAGCTTTTGCAGCACACAAGAACTACAAAGTATATCAAATGGATATTAAATGTGCATTTCTGAATGGAGATCTTGAAGAAGAAGTTTACATTGAACAGCCTGATGGATTTTCTTTGACACACAACAAAGATATGGTTTGCAAGTTAAGGAAAGCATTGTATGGTTTGAAAGAAGCTCCAAGAGCTTGGTATGCAAGGTTAGATAAGTATCTTTTGAAGATTGGTTTTTCTAAAGGTAATGCAAACAGTAATTTATATTATAAAGTGACTAATGATGACATCTTGGATATAGAAGTCTTTGTTGATGATATAATCTTTGGAGGAGAAGATGGATTATGTAAAGACTTTTCTATTGAGATGCAGCAAGAATTTGAAATGTCTATGATTGGAGAAATAAAATTCTTTTTAGGATTGCAGATTTCACATACTGATAAAGGTATATTCTTGAGTCAATCCAAGTACTTAAAAGAGTTACTAAAGAAATTTCGAATGGAAAACTCTAAACAGGTAAGCACACCTATGACTACAAATAACAAACTATCACTAAGGTATGAATCTACACCTATAAATCCAACTAGATACAAATCTATGATAGGAGGTTTACTGTATTTGACACAAACCAGACCTAATATTATGAATGCAGTATGTATTGTTTCAAGATTTCAGAGTAATCCTAGAGAAAATCATGAATCAGCAATGAAAAGGATTTTCTGGTACTTACAAGGCACTATAAATCTTGGATTATGGTATCCTAGAGATGAAAACTTTGAATTATATGCATATACAGATGCAAATTGGGCAGGAGATTTGGATGATAGAAAAAGTACCACCGGCGGAGCATTTTTTCTTGGAAATAGATTGATTTCTTGGTTGAGTAAGAAACAAAGTTGTACATCTTTATCAATAGCAGAATCAGAATATGTTGCAGCAGTAACTAACTGTACACAGGTATTATGGCTTAAGCAAATGTTGAAGGACATAAAGGTAAAATGCAAAGAACCTATTACTATCTATTGTGATAACACTGTAGCAATTGATATATCTAAGAATCCGGTATTACATTCTAAAACCAAACATGTTTCTATCAAACTAAATTTTCTAAGGGAACATGTTGAAGCAAAGGAGATAAAACTAGTTTAAGTGAATACTAAAGAGCAGATTGCAAATATTTTCACTAAACCTTTGCCTAAGGAGACTTTTGAATATCTCAGAGATCAGCTTGGATTCATACCCGCACCGGTAGAGACTTAGACAGTTGATGATTGTCATCAACCGGCAGAATTAACAGAGAAATCTTTTTATTTCCGGCTTTGATGAGGAAGCTACTTCTCAGGGGGAGTAGTTGGTATATTGAATTGGTTGGTATTTTGTATATGAACTTGGTTTTGTTGTAACTTTGGCATTTGATGTGAAAGGGGGAGTGATATCTATGGAAAAACACATTATCTTTTGGGGAGAGATTGTCACTTTGGGAGAGTTTACTTATACTCTGGTAATTGTTGGTACTTTGGTATTTGGCATTTCTATTTTGGCACTTTGATGGTTTTTCCATCTTGTGTTGCCATCAATGCCAAAGGGGGAGATTGTTGGTATTTTGGTAGGGTTTTGTCATTGATGTCAACACCTACTAAAACTCTAGCACTTTGGAGATCCAGCAAACATTCACCGGCAAGCAAGTGACTTTTGCACAATCACCGGTATATGGTACACCGACAGGATATAATGATCACCGACACTTGGAATGGTATGGAAAACACTTGGTAATGTCGAAGACATCATTTGGACATCTTGTCTTGGAGAATTGGTTATTGGTATATTCATATTTGCATATTTGTTGTTACCGGCAAATAGGTCCAGGTTATGCACCGACATGTTTATCTTTTCCAGATCAACACAGCACGCTATGGAGATGATTAATTATTGTTGTAAATACATTAAGTCGACATGTTGAATTGGTTATTGCATCGGATATTGTATTGTTTGTAAAATGTTTTTATTGTAATATCTTGTAGAGCCGACCTACTAAAATTGGTCTTAGGTTATGGTATAAATGTAAGATCTTATTTGAAAGATCGGATAGGGAATGTGAAAAGGAATTGTAAGAAGGTATATGTGAGATTAAGCAGAGCTATACATGCAGACATCATTTGAAGGTGAAGCTAGGTTTTTGTGAAGACAATCAGAACTACACCGGTACTGAATCCAGCATATGAAGATGTTATTTTGAATAGTACATTCTTATTGGATTTAACCATCCAACTATATTTAGTGTGACTCCCATTTGTGATTGAGCAGTGAGCTCTAAGTGCTTGGCCTTTCTGCATGTGCAGACCCCTTTTATGTGCACTTACTATCTACAGTAGTATCATCTGATTGTGGGTAAGATTTCCCACCATGGTTTTTCCCCTTACAGGGTTTCCACATACAAATATTGGTGTTATGTGTTGTGGATGACTTTATCTTTTTGTTTCATGCATTAATCCTTACTGATATTGCAATTAATTGTTAAAACTGTCTACCAGCATATAAGACTAGTTTACCAATATTAAGTAGTAAATTGGTTAAGTTGTTTTTGGTTTAAAATTGCTAGACAACTAATTCACCCCCCCTCTCAGTTGTCTCTGGGACCTAACATTTGTCACCTTGTGGGGCATGATTCCTTCCGCTATGGCCAAACTTACACATACCTGAAAGATAACATCTTACCTCCTGACTTATCAAAAAATTAAAAGAGAAACTTTATTCACTAATCCTCCCATTTTACTCTCGTCGCGGATACCCTATTTAAACAAGGTCTAGATGGTACTCTTTTAAGATGTCTTGAACAAGAATAATCTGAGAAGGTTGTACGTGAAGTCCATAATGACATTTTTGGCACTCATTCAAGTGGTCTTACCCTTTCGAAAAAACTCATATGCTTGGGCTATTATTGGCCAACTATGGAATGAGATTCTTTTCAAGTAACTAGAACATGCAAACAATGTCAAATTCATGGGAATTTGATTCATGCACCAGCACAAGAACTTCATGCTTTGGCAACATCTTGGCCTTTTTGCCAATGGGGTCTTGATCTTGTAGGAAAGATAAATCCTTCTTCATCTAATGGTCACAAATTCATCCTGGTAGCTACAGAATATTTCACAAAATGGATTGAGGCAGTACCTCTCATAAATATCACAAGAAAACAAATTGTTGCATTTATCTTGAATTAGATCATCTGTCACTATGGAATACCAATGACCATTATCACTGATAATGGGCGACCATTCAAGAATCAAGATGTGCAAGAGCTATGTGAGAAATTCAAGATCCAACACAGATTCTCCACACCCTACTATCCACAAGGGAATGGGCAAGCACAAGCATCAAACAAAACTATTCTGAAAATCCTCAAAAAGACAGTGAATGATGCTGGAAAAGATTGGCACATTCAATTAAACCCTTCTCTATGGGCCTACCGTACCAATATTCACACACCAACAAGTTCCACACCTTTCTCTCTTGTTTATGGATCAGAAGTAATACTGCCAATAGAAGTAGAGATACCTTCTCTATGAGCATCATTAAAAGGTCTCATCCCAGATGAAGAACAACGAGTATCTAGATTACAAGAGTTAGAACTGATCCATGAACGAAGACAAAATGTCTTTGATCATTTAAAGGTATATCAACAAAGAATATGTCAGAACTATAATCACAGGGTCAAACCATAACTTTTTCAAGTAGGGGAACTAGTACTAAAGGAAAATCCACGAAACCAGTCAGATCGAGAAAAGAAAGGAAAATTCGAACCAAATTGGTTAGGTCCGTTTGTGGTCACAATAGTATTTGGGTCAGGAGCATATCAACTATCAACACAAGATAGGGATCAACTTGAGGAACCCATCAATAGCATGCATCTGAAGAAGTTTTATGTTTGAAAAAGCAGAAAATCCAAAAAAAAAAACAGTGAAAAAGCAGAAAAATCCAAAAAAAAACAATGAAAAAGCAGAAAATCAAAAAAAAAACACTGAAAAATAAATTAAAAAATGAAAAAGAAAAAGAAAAAAAAAAAAAATCAAATATGAGCAAAAGTACAATAAAAACAGATAGTGAAAACCTGGTAAATAGGCGCTATCTGTCAGCTAGCTCTTCCATCTATTAGTTCATGCATCTTTCCACTTGCATTCATCCTCCATCAATGCTATCCATATCCATCATAAGAATTTGTACATACATAGGCATCGCAGCTTCTCTCTCACCGTGGTTTGGATCATTGAGTATATCATAACGACTTTGTTTCTAGGCTTGGGGCAAAATCCTACACCTAGCTAGGGGCAAAATTTATGATCATTTTGAGCTTAATCAAACAGGTAAAACAATAGTTAGACAACACTTATCAAGCGAAAACACTAAGACACATCCAACGTTGAACATGAAATCAAATTGTTAACCATCAAGCTATTGCACGTCAGTCTAAGCACATCGCACATTTTTAATGGATGATATATTTTGGATACTGCTTTCAGCACTTTGGTTCAACTTTATTATCTTGATTTTCGCTACCATGGTTTCTAAGTGCCTCCAGGATGTCTTTGACTAGAGGAACAAGGAAGGAACACGGTATTTTTCTTGTCTATTGTTTGTTAATTAATAATTAGTAGGTGCAAATTGGTCTCAGGACATGATCATCAAAGTATCGTCGAAGACATTTCCGATTTGCATATACCAACGGTTAATACTACCTATTTTATGCAAACAACACTCAGGTCATCTTGGTTTAATTATACCTCGATGCTTGTGCTAACTTGTCATATCAAAATCTAGGAAAGAAGTGCTCGGGTTATCATGGTTTAATTATACCATCGATGTTTGCACTCACTTCCCACATTTCAAAAGCTCAATGATGACAAAAAGCAATAATCCAGTGCCTGGTCCAATCATAGCTTTGCATTTCATTAACATTTGCATTAGCATTTAGCTTTCATTTCATTCTTGCATGGGATCACAAAAGCTCATCTTATCCAAGGTCAAATCTATTGCAGGAATCATCAATGTATTATCATAGGTGTATACGCAATCAAAAGGATGACTCATCTCTCTCCAGATATCGTCAACCCAGCGTAAATCTTATGATACCCCCTCAAACGTACCAACATCAGCAAATCTAAATCATCCTACAACCTGATATCAACAAACTGTCAGTTCTTTATCCAATAAACCTTATCCATTCTATCAATCGATCGCATCTGATCTATTTTATCATGTCTTATACAAGATGTATCTTTCCTGAAACCAGATGCTTCTAATCAAGTCTTATAAAGGATATATCGTTCCTGAAACCAGACGCTTCTAATCATCTTTGTCTTATACAGGAGGTATCTTTTCTGAAACCAAACTAAATCTAGATCTTATCAAATCTAATCAATCTTATCTTGGCAATCAAGATTTATCAAACCCTATCAATCATCGTGATCAAAGAACTCACACTTTCATCAATCATTGTTGCAGAATCGAATCTTTTCTAATCGGGACATCAATTTCGTAATTATCCAATCACTCCAACAAATCAATTACCTCAATTGATCTCCCGAGGGGGCATACTCATATCGCAAATTTATCGATCAAGGTCTGGGGCATCCTATCAAATCAATATCATCATCAAAAGGAAATTATTCTTTGAATCAACGCGTCATCACACCTCGCTTCAAAGAGGGGCAAAATGTATACACCTAAAAATGGTCTGAAGATAATTAATTAAATAAGCAATTATTTAATTAATCTCCCTCCCCAATTTAATTGAATTCATCAACAATTTTATTAGATCCCCCCTTTTCATCTACTTATTAATAAATCTAAGGATTTATTTAATAGGTTCATTTCAATAATCCCCTTTGATTAATTAATTCAAATTAATTAATTCTTCCCCATTAAATTCATTTCTTCTAATCCTCTAATTAATTAAAACAAATCAATTTATGAGTTGTTGAAATTAATTAGCCTTTTCCTATTATTTGAATTTCTAAATTTAAATTACCCACATGCTTCCTAACTTTTAACCACCTAACCTAACCATTCCTAAACCTAACCCATTCCATCTAACCACATGTCCCCTTTCCTTGAACACTTTGCCCTCTCATGAGAAAAGCTTTGTGACACTTGTCACTAAGTGTTCCCTTTCATCCAACCTCTTCTAGAAGCCTCTTGACACTTGTCACCATACAGATGACAAATGTTCCCTTTCATCCAACCTCTTCTAGAAGCCTCTTGACACTTGTCACCATAGAGATGACATTATCCCCTTTTATCCAACCCCTTCTCCTACCAACCTCCGATTGTTCCCTTTCATCCAGCCTCTTTGCCAACCTCCTCCAATTTCACCATTGATATCTTCAGACTTAATCTTGATCGTTGATTCCTGCCACCTCACCCCTAGCCTTGAAAATCCTATAAATAGACCTCAATTTAGAGCACAAAGGACCCCGATCTCATTTATCCTGAATCCATCTCATTTTCATTCAAGCATTGTTACTATAGGCATATAGCATTTTAGCATTGTTATCATGATCAACTTTAGCTTAAATCTAGCTTATTTCTAGCTTAATTTGCTTATCATCTAGCTTAATCTCATCATTTCTAGTTTAAATGCATCATCATTATCATCTTAGATCCTCCATCTAGGTGTAGTCAAGTCACTGGAATTGCTAACCAGATCTGAGAGAAAATTCATACTCGCATTTATTAGGAGGTGATAGATAGATTAGCCATGATTTCATATGTCTTTGTTTATATTTTCTAATCATGCTTGTAATGATCTATTGAGTGTTTTTGTGTTGCAGCTGCATGGTACACAAGTCCACACTTCACAGATACATGACACAAGGTATGCAAGTAAAGTCAGTAGTAGCATTATGCGAGAAGTATGCAGTGTGAACAGTGGAGTATGATGTATGTGTAAGGGCGAAGGCCTATGTGAAAAGGTGTGAGTATAGTGTTGTAGCAATCCTTTACCAAATCTGCTACAAGTAGTTGAATTGACAGATTGCATATAGTGATGCAGTAATCCCTTATCAAATCTATTGTAGGTTGGTGTGGATAGGTTGGAGAGATCCCTTACCGAATCTATTGTGAGTTGTTGTCTGAGCTTATTTTAGAACTGACCTCATTCATTTAAAGATGCAATTTTCTTCAGTTCACTTATTTCTATTGTAGTGAGCATTCTGACACTGAGATGTTTTGTATTTAGGCAGTGAGCCACCCATTTTCTAAAGACCATATAACTAGTTATATTATCTTGAGAGTTAACCCTCTCCATGGTTTTTTCCATTTGGGTTTTCCACATATTAAATTCTGGTGTCTATCTTGTGATTATGTTTTTCATTTATTCTCTTCTGTTGATTCATGTTGATGAGATTATTTGCTAAGATTTAAATATCAGTAAAAGTTTATATTTGCTACGAGAATACTGATTCACCCCTCCCCCCCACTTAGTATTCCAATACATTCAACCATTCAACATCCTATCTAACCAATTATCCTTTCACGTCTTAATCTTATCCCTCCATTTTCTAAGGTACTCTCTATATAAGAGGATTCCTTCATCCTTTCCAAACACTAACCTAATCTAGTCAACTAATGTGATCATATCCCTACCAAGTGAATCAATCTTCATGTGATCAATCAAGCGACTACATAACCATAATCCGTTCTTTGTTGAGCTCTTGTGCACAATACAAAATTTGAGAGCAACCATATCAAATAAGATCAATGGAGATAGGAAAAAATGGAGATCAAACCCTACTAAGCATGTGAATGGTATAATCTTTCATATTTTTTATGATTTACATGTTTTAGGTTCTTCATTGGTGTATGGTGTATTTTTAATTGTAGAATTAGGGTTTTATGTGGTTGGATCTTTATTGGTTTTACAATAGTTAATCATTCCATTTTCACTACACACAATAATCATCCCCTAAATGATCATCTAAGTCCACACACATAACTAAATTTTCAATAACACCAAGTAGAACAAGGTCTCTAAGACAAGAAGCACGACCTCTAACAAAACATGAGGAATCAATCCTACATTGCCAGTCCATCATTGTCAAAAGATCCCACTGAAAAGTTTAACCAATGAAATGTAATCAAGATATCAGAACATCGTGATAAACCACATGCTACAAGTCCCAACATGTGACAATCCAGTCACTCTAATCATCCATCCTCTCATCCCAAAGAAAACATACCAATGCATAAATAACCATAGACAAGGCCAACTAGAAAAGTATATAATCAACACTAAATCAATCATGTGGTTATATAAAGTCCACATCTAAGTCATCCCATTGCAACCAAATGGTTGGCGAACCCATAAAACCACATAGCTCCTATATGAAAACACTAAAACATGTAAACTCATTATCACATTAAAGTAACATGCAAGCTGAGATATCAAAGAGAATAATCTTGTAGACCACATGACTCAAACACTAAATCAATCTTAGATCTAATTTTCCAAACATGTGCACAAATGACTAACCACAGTCAAGGAATTAAACAAGCATACAGGAGATAAGAAGCAACATCCTAACATCAAACCAAATCACCATCAAACCACCACAAACCTAATTATGTCATGCAATACACAAATATTCTTGCATATCCATGCCAACATAATCATCACCATTATTGTACCGACACTCAACTATCACCCATTCAAAACTACAAGTCTCAAATCAACTCCTATCGTGTCCTAAAAATCAAAGGCAACCAATGTACCTATCACCATCAAAGCCCAAACTTTGAAAACACCTTAAAAACCTATACCAAGAAGCACAAAATCTAATAATCAATTGTAACATCATAGATATCACATAAAAATATGTGCTCCCTCAATGTTTCACCTGTTGACTCATCCAAATGCAACCAAAAATGCACCCCAAATCTCAAGCATCTACAAGTGATCAAACAAGTACCTATCTCTCTTTGCTCATCAAACTAAAAATATAATAACACCACTATGAAATACATTGTTCATGTTCTTCAACACTTATTCAAAATCATAAATATAATTTTGTATGCAATAGTTATGCTAAAAACTATTAAACAAATTATATCTAACTCTGAAGCCTAAAAGATAAATTAAATTAGAAAAATCATCGAACAAACATATACCATTACGTAGTGCTCAAAGAGAGCTTTTTGTCGAGTTTAAGAATTCAAAAAAATATTTGTAGGTAGTTATGCTTGTTTTAACAAATTACCAATTTCACTATATGTGAAAGTCATGAGTGACTCATGGGTGGTGGATAGGCAGCTAATTGAAAGGCATTGCTGCTAGGGGTGATGGTGGGGCAAACACCATGGGCCCGATGCAATTATATAATGTAATTTAATATTTAGATTTTAAAAAAATTTAAATAAACATTTTAGGCAGTTTTTTTAAAATGTGGTAGCTTAAATTTAATTCCATGTGTAGAGTTAATGGAAAGGTTGGCCTTGCCAACTGGTGGCCAATAGGGAGTACCATCTTGTGGTCATTGATGACAATGATAATAAACCTATGGGTATGGGGTTTGTGGACCCCCCACACCCCACTATGAATGAATGAATGAAGGTACTTGCCTTTAAAAAACCGAATTTATTGAATTTCAAGTACTACTAATTTAAAAGGGGATCGATGACAATATTCTACAAAATTTGTTTTATCTAATTTAAAAGCTAGGGTTATACCTCAAAATCCACCCATGCAACCTCTGATACCACTTGTTAGTAAATGTTGCATCAATGCCTAGTCCATTTAATCCATTTACTACATAACCCAAGAGAGAAAAGCATGCATACAAGATTTATTACAAAATCATTACTCAAATATCAAATAATAAGCCACAAGATAATACAAGATATACCTAGAAAAACCCTCCAAAGGATAGCAAACCTAGCTACCAAAAGCATCCATGCTCAATGTATTATTCAAAAATACAACATTACAATACATTTACAAAGCCTCCAAGAACACCTTTGAAACATCAAGCTTCTCCAATGCATCCTTCATGTTTCCAAGCATGAATCCACACCTCATGCCATGATTCCAACATGCAATCTTTAGAAGAAGACTCAATACAATGAAATTTTACCCAAACTATAACTACCCAACCTTAGACAATTACCCTTGTGTTTGCTTATATAGAAATAAACTCATAGAAAACCATCAAGTTGTATTGCATAAAACCATGTCCCTAAAACCATGAGATTGCAAAACCAATAACCCCTCATTTAATATTAGATACTAATTTATCACTTTATTTAACATATTTCTCTGATATTAAATTAAATACTTTTCCTATGTGAGACCCCACATAAAGTAATTCTCAATGTTACATACAACACATAAAGTCACCCCAATAATGTTAACTCCTAGTGATGCACCTATCTTTAGGTCTCCTAGATGCACCACACAATAATAATAATTAAAAATTACAACATTATGCAAGGTGATACAACACCTAATCTCAACATGATAAACCTTTTCGTTCCTTCATAACATCATTGCGCTAAGATGTGAAGGATCTATTTTTTGAAATCTATTTCAAAAAAAAATTCAAACTCAAAACAAAATGAACAAAACAAAATTTCTTTATCTTAAAAAATTATTTAATTCCGACCTTTTCCAAAATTCTTATACAATCATAAAATATAAGATTATTCACATATTAAATAAACAAATTTATAATTTAAAAGCAAGTACTTCAATAATTCCTCTTTTCGTTTACACAAAACATGATTGGAAGGCCTTGTAAAACTTAGTTTCAAAATTCTTTAATGTAAAGCTCCCCAAGCAAATGCCCCAACTTTGGGCAAGCAATTATTATGTTGGCATAGATGAGTTGGCCAACTCTTCTATAGCAATACCAACTTCTTTTTAGCAAATACCCTATTTTCACATTATAATTTTCTATTTTGATTCCACACCATTTGATGCAAAATTATTCATTAGTGACCATTCATATCAACTAATATTGCTTGAAATATTTGAGTTGTATTAGAGCTCATGATTATATCGAAAAAATATTAATTAGTAATAATTGTAGATATAATCATGATTATTAATTCATATTTCATATATTTTTCTCCTTTTCATATTTGCAAGATATAACAAGTAGCAAATTATTTGTTTTTATTTATTTATTTATTTCATTTTCATGAAAGTGATATAAAATAATGTGCTAAATTTTGTCAACATCATGCATTAATTGTAGATATTATTACTTACTAAAACCATTGTATTATAGACACATTCTTAGGTTCTGTAGAAAAAGTAAGATATATTTTTAAAATGATAAAGTCTATTTTATTTTATACTTTATTTTGTTAATAATATTGTAATGATTAAATTAAAATTTTATTGATGATGATTTATATAATAGATACTTAGTAATGGAAGATACAAGAGCATTGAGCATTCGTGTTGTGACTAGCAAGAGCAAGGGGAGAACATCCGTTGCTACATTCTATAACTTACATGAAGAGAAAGAAGTGGGTCCTATCCTAGAGCTTATAGATGGTAATCATCCTTGTAACTTAAATAGAAAAATTAAAGTTTTTTATTATAGTCTACATTTTTTAGCCAACAAACTTGAAGGAAAGAAAGCAATTGAATACATTAAAATTCAATGAAAATGTTTAAAATAGTAATTAACTACAATGGTTTGTTACAAAGGTAGAGCTAAAATTTGTATTTAATATATGATACAAGTCCATTGATCAACAATATGTTTTAGAAAAATAAAGTTAAAAGCAAAGACTTACATTAGATTGTGCTTAGATAAAACTATCATGAAACTTAAAATATATAGTAATAATTATATATTTGGTATTTAAAAAATTAATGATTTTAGCATCTCATATTTTTTTTCCTCTTTTTCTATTATTTGTTTAAAAATTAAAAAAAATAGCTATAGTTTCTACATAAAAGAATTAATCTCGAATTTGAGCTTTATTTATTGGTTGATCACATGTTTTTTATGTTTTCATATACTCATATTTTTAATAAAATATATTGTACAATTTATATATGAGCTCAATTCATATTTTTTTAATTTATAAAATCAATTTATTTCAATTTATCTTAGAGTGAATTGTGATCTTGATATTTAGATTATGTTAGGATAGTTGGTTCTAATATTCACCTCTTTTGCTTTTTCATGATGATCTATCATGGTAGGATTTTAGGAACAATGTTATTATCAAATAATTGTTCTAATGTAGCATGAAAGTGAAAGTATATATATATAGATATCGGATTCATTATCTATATGTATTGTTATCATGTTATTTGGACTCATCATGATTCAGTTCTTCACCAATCATTTCTTCAATTTCAATGAATAATAATTTTTGTAAACCTTATATTTTTTAGACCACCGAGCTTAATTTAATTCTTAGTATAGTCAATAATCTCAAAGAATTTAGATAAACTTGAAATATGTCCAGGGTGTTAATTTTTTTAGATATAATAAAAAGTTAATTCCATTGAATTCACTAGGAAACTAAGTTATTTTACAACTTTTAGCAATGGTTTGGTTTTAGGACCCCACGTCCCAATACAACATTTTAAATTAAATAAGATCATACAATTTCAACTTGCAAGGAAACTAATTCGAATGTGGGATACCACTAAACAAAAAATTTGATGCTACATGTCTCCTAAGAGGTTTGAACTTTGATCTCTAATGCGGAACCTTAGTGAACTAATCAATTGGACTCAACCCCAAGACTCTATGAACCTAAATTATATTTAAAGATTAAAAAAAAAATTACTCACTTAAATCATATTCCTAGTGAGTTATCATGTTCCTAGTATTTTCTAAGACATTAATGTGATGCTTGGGATTTCAATTTAATTTTCTTCAAACAATATCAAAATCATTGTATACTTGTATACTTATACAACTCTTTAAATATGATTTGAATTTCTAATTTAACTCTTTGTACTAATTTGATTCACATTTCATAGCATTACATGTCTAACCAAATTTTTATAGCGTCGAGGTGGCTACAAGAAGTTGAGTCCCACTTTTGGGCAAAAAGTGGAAGTGTTTTCTCTGTTTTTCAAATTTTCTATCGATTGATGTCAAAATTTGATGCACTTAGAGATTGAATCTTAAAAAACTTTGGTAATAGAAAATGTAGTGCTCGGAGTCTACTTTTCAAATATGTATTTTATTGTAATACCCACATGGTATAAATCACTTTTTAGTAGGCATGTTTAAAAACCAATTTTTCAAAATGCATGTTTTAGGACCATACCACACGTGTACGACCACCTTTATTTGATGCAAATAAATGTTTTTTTGCAAATCCTTCTTGGAAACGATACCTAAGACACTAAAAATTGATGAGAATATTTTTTCTTATTTTTTTATTGAATATATTTTTTGTATTAATTTTTAACTGACAATAAAGTATATTTTCAAAACATCGGGTGTACGACCACCATAATTTGATGAAAATTTCATATTTTTCAATTTTTTTTTAATATTCAAAAGAATTGTATGTAGATCGATTTCACATAATTTATTTTTCTAAAATCCTAAAAACAAAAAGGTTATTAAGGTTTAGTGAACCTTGGTATTTTAGGTTTAGGTTCCACTTTTGATTAATAAATGAAACAAAAATAGTAAAAATAATCTTATCACTATGAAATTTACATTTCTGAAATCAGGACGCTGAAAACTCTAATGGGTTTTCGTTTTGTCAAAAAATTCAATCAGAAAAGCCCTCAAGAAATTAGGCCAAGGTAGAAATCTGATGTGGTTTTACCTTAGTCATTTTTTGGAGGTCCAAGCATAGGCTTGGCGGGACCAAGCCTATCCCGAAGCAAAAAACAATGTTAAGGGTTGTTTCCTGCCCCTAATTTTAACAAGCGGGCGCCTGTTTCGCTTTGTACCGTTGAAAGCGAAACAGGCACCCGATTATAAAACGGGCACCTGTTTCATTAAATAACGAACACCCATTTTGAAAAGATCCATTGGGCCAGAATCTGGCCCACAAGCACAAATCCCAATGATTAAATGATTTTTCAATCATTGCCTAACAAGTACAATCTGCAAAGAGAATGTTTTGATTAATCATTATCTTTTTTTGTCTTATTGTCGATTTGGTACGGAGATCGATTCAAATTCAAAATTTGGTACAGCCATGGGATCAAATCAACGCAGGAAGAGGCAAAGGAAGGTTCTGAGAACTGAGGAGATTGCAGCAAATAGGGAGAAGGAGGTAATACGTCAATTAGAGAGAAGATCAAGAATGAGACAAGGAGCTTCAAGTTCCACAATCGTTTCAGAAGAGGAGAACATCAATGAGACCATAAATGTTGACAAAGGAAACACAATAGAACCATTTAATTCAGGTGCATCTTCCAATCCATTATTGGATACATGTATGTCTTCATAGCCCTATGTTTTTTCTCATGAAGAAATTGGTGATTTAGTAGAAGCAGGTTACTTATTAAATCAAACGTCAATTGACTATCAAACCCCAAATGAAATTAGAACTCAAGTTAAAACTGAAATTGAAATCCAAATTGAAACCCCAAATGAAACTAGATCTCAACTTGAAACTGAAATTGAAACTGAATTTGAAACTCCAAATGAAATTGAAAATCCACCTACAACTAAAAATAATAATGTGTATGTAGACATGGAAACACCAATTGAAAATGAAACATGTTTGAATGATAATCAAATGAATGAAAATTTTGAAATTAAAAGTGATGTACTAGACAACCTTCCTGGCTTGGTTTCATGGAGATAGATTAGGACACATGCAAATAGATTGTTTAGACATTTTTTTATAATAAGAAATTTGGGTTTCAATGTCAATTAATGGTACAACTAATTAAAATGACTAAAATGCGAAAAGTGATGAAGAAGTTAGGCTTTTATGTCAAACCCAAGAAGAAGGACGAGTCTTTAAAACAAGTTGTATCAACTATTGCTAGTGCCTTTGATACAATCGGAAAGAAAAGTCGTTCTAAAGATAAAAATGCGGCACGACGGGCAATAACAACAACTTTAGTAAACCAAACAACTTCTAATAAAAGAATGATGAGTAACATAAGTGGATATCTTAATATTCATCGTAAAACTTTGTCAAGAGCTATAAAAAGAAGAGTTAATTTTGAAAGTGATCCGGCAAACAAATTGTGGACTTTTAGTGGTAGACTACCAAGGTCTGAAATGAAACTTACTGGTGAAGTCAAAAATTTGATCGAAAAATCCTGGCACGATAATACGAGAGTATCACCTAATGTTAGAGATGTTCTTAAATTAAGAATTGGGTTAAAAATTCATGATCCACATCCAAAACACCTATTGGACATGACTCAAACTGAATTGTACAAAAAAACATTGGATGATAAGGTGTTGACTATTAGCATTTGTCAAAGGTCTTTTGAAAATTATAAACCTTGGTATGTTCGAATTAACAAGGAAAGAGTCACATGTTGTTGTAAAACTCATGTTCAATTTCGCTACCATTATGATGTATTTCGATATATACGTGTTACCATGCATAGTAATGGAATGTTCCAAGAATGTGGTATAAATATACCACTTGAAACTATAAAGGAGTTTATATCAGGTTTGTTTTGCAACCCACCAAATGAGCAAAATTTTCTTTTCAATGCATGTGTTTTCGGTATATGTGATATATGTGGCAATCTTGCATTGTTGGATGAATGTTTGCATGAAAATATTTCAAATGATTTTGGACAACAATTAGTTGATGTTAAAAGATTTAAAACTGTTGAGTATCCACTGAAGGATGGAAAGGTTGGAAGATGATGCGATCTAATCACTGAAAAGGTTATTTATGAATGAAATTTAAGAGTAACATTGTACCTAAATATATTAAACACACTCAAAATGCTAGATGGCTCAATGGTCAATTTCGAATATGTAAGGATACATTTCCTGTTGGTAGTATACTTTCGGTTGTTGAATTTGTAGAGATTTACACGCTTGCACCACAAGATGAGGTCCAATCACAATACTACAATTCAGTGCAAGTATCGATTTTTGTCCATATTGTTTATAGGCATGCACCAGATAGTACAGAAGAGGATCCCAAAATTTTGAGAGAGTACCATTTCTATATGAGTGATAATAAATTACGCTCATCTGAGTTTGTCCAGTATTGCTTCAAGACCTTTTTTCAAAATTTGAGGAGAGAGAAATTCAAATGACACAACATCCAATATGGTCTGATAATTGCACAGGGCAATTCAAGAATCCTAGAATGTTTTATTGGTTGAGTAGGATTCATAAGAAAACTAATATCGAACACGTGGAGTTTTTTTGAGGTTGGACATGGGAAAGGAGAACATGATGGTGCCAGGGCATGTGTTAAGAGAGCCCTTTCCAGAGAGCAACTCAAATTCGAGGAAAAGGCTAAATTTAAAAATGCATGTGCAATTGTGGATTGGTGTAGTGCAACTTTATCCACAGGATCAAGTCAGAACTTTATAATTAGACGTTTCTTCTGGCTAGTTGAAGAGGATAATATCCTTCCAAGATATGATTGTGATACAATCAATGGGTCAGCTAGATGGCATTCATTTAAGAGTTCCAATTCTAACACTTGGACTATATGGACTAGAGAGCTTGCATGTTTTTGTCAATTTTGTGTTGCAGGTGAATGGGAAGAATGCAAGAATACGGAATGGGTCGAAGAATGGCAACACAAATCCTTAACACCTAGTGAGACACAATATCAAGATGTTAGAAGAAATGAAGACCCGGATCATGCATTTGCATCAGAAGATTATGATCGTGTTTCAGGCATCATACAACCTGGTAATTTAATTCAATTTCTTGTTTATAACTTTAAATTACATATTTTTATGTATTGTCATATAATTTATGATTGTATTTGAATTATAAATTCTAAAAAGTTTTATTTCTACATGTACTTAAATTTGTTTTCTATGACATGTGTATGGTGTTGTTGAACCTAAGGATAATGATGAACAGGTTGAGTATTGGCTAGCTAGATGTGTAGAACCTAAGAAAAAGTTGATATGTGATCAAGTAGATGATGATGGTTTTCAGTATCCAGTTGAGTCTATTGTGGTAGTTGGCACATGGGTACGCAAATACTTAACAAGAAGGAATGGCTTACCAGCTTATGAAGACTACTAATTAGAAAAGAAGATTATACACTATTCTCATTTGGTGGTGGCAACAAACATCAAATTAGAAAGATACAAAGGTAAACCTACTAATAAGGTATTGTGGACACTTTCAGTAGAAGAGCATTAGGCAATCATAGACACATTGTAGAAGAGAGAGGATGCGGATGGTACATTAGGTTGAATCAAATTTATATGCATGTAAGTTTGTGTTATTTGTGTGAACTCTTTTATATTTAATCATGATAATTATTTTTCTTTGTCCCTTTAACATTGTATTTGTCTACATTTGATACAACTCTGGTTTCATAAACAACATTGTATTAGTTATCTTCTTCTTGATGTTATTTTGTGCACATCGTAATTGTGTTACAATCATTCTAATTTTTGATGATATATTTATTTTATCGTAGTCTCTTCATAGATTAATTGTAAGTTCTTGATTTTATTATTATTTTATGAATATGATGTTATTGTAAATTGGGATAATTATTTTATTGAATTATAAACTGTTGCACTATAAGATGATCAATCACAATGTTAAAATATAAAGTCATAAATAGATCATATATAATCACTAGAGGGCACCAAATCACAAAACAACATCACATATATATAATCACTAGAGGGCGCCAAATCACATAACAAGACCTGATATCATAATAGCAATGAAATGACATAATAAAAAGTCCTATATATAATCACATAACAATTCCTGATGACATAATAGCAAGTCTTGAAAAAATAATAATAAGGAAATGGCATTAAAACAAGTCCAAATAACATAATAACAAAACAACATCGCATATATAATCACTAGAGTGCGCCAAATAACATAACACGACCTGATATCATAATATCAACGAAATGACATAATAAAAAGTCCTACATATAATCACATAACAACAAGTCCTATATATAATCACATAATAACAAGTCCCAGGATAACATAACAAATGTCATCATAAAAAGTCCATAATACAATAACATGACATGATCTAAAATATATAATCTAAGAACTCATGTGCATCTCATCTGCAGTCCTCTTCACTCCACGTGAAGGTGGCTGAGATGAATCATCCTGTTGCATGTGGTCCTGAGATGCACCATCCTATGTGTGTGCAGTATCAGTGTCTCCACCCTCCTGTACATTATTAAAATATTTTACATGAGAAGAAGTTACTTGCATAATTCACTTATAAGTAATTAAATACTAAAATTTTAAAATAAATTACCATACGACTGTGCTCTACAATGCCCTCACTGGTACGTGGAGGTCCACTATCATGAACAAGAAAAGTGGTTGCAGTCAAGTCCTGCAGAAAAAACATTGTACATCAATTTTGATAATCCCTATAAAATCTAGGTACACAGTATAAACAAATTAGAAATTATTTTTCTAATCATCACCGCAAATGGCAATGTCGACGGTTGCATCTGGCTCAATCCCATAGCCATAGCAATTCTGGTAGTGGTATCGACCTAAACAACATATATAAAGCATGAATCACACTTGTATATATACATAAATTATAAAGTATATATATAGACTACAAGTTTATCACAAAAAAGCATATATGTGATGCAGGAAAAGTAACTAATGGGTGAAGGCGTATAGGTGATGTACCATCAAACAATCCAGAAGCCTACAATTGCAAAAAATAACGAACATGAATCAAAGTTGTACATAAATTAGTAAGCATATAAACACTTCAAATTATATAATAATGTCATTTTAGAAACAATTGGGATACTTCACCAATAATGTCACTTTGATGACAAGTTGAATCTTTGACAACTTTTTATGACACTTTAACAACACTTAATGTTACTTCAATAAGAGATAACATTTAGTGGAAATCTATCACTTTGGTAGCCATTGGACTTTATGGACATATTACCTCTAGGTTGGAATTTAATATCTAGCATCTCAATGACTCAAATTTAGAAAAAAATGCTTTCAACAACCATGTTTTCAAAGCAAAATAGGAATGACTACAATTTTTTCTTTGCTGAGCAGTATAAACAATTGAAAGCATTGTGTCTTGGCAAGGATAGGGAGATCACTAAAATGATTGGTCATTCATGGAATAATCTAAAAGAAGAAGAAAAATCCATGTTTTCAACAACCATGTTTTCAAAGCGCAAAGTTTGGAAAGAAGAAAGTTTAGTAGTAGGATTGTTCCACATGTTATTAAAAATATAGGGACTTGCAAACTCAAATTGGATATGGGATGTTGACATTAGAAAGTCTAACATTGACTATGTATTTAGTCTATGTGGTGGTGCAATTAGTTGGATGAGTAGGTGATAGGTTGTGGTTTCTCTTTCCACTATTAAGTCAAAGTATATGACATGTTATCATGTTTGTAAATATATAGTATATCTTTAGAGATTGGGCTAAGTTAGGAAGTAGTGAGGATTAATAGTGATAGTTAGAGTATTATCAAATTTAAGAACCCTATTTTTCACACACAAAAAAACACATTCATATTCATTATCATTTTAAAGTTCAATTTAAACATAAATTAAACATCTAACTTTTACCAAAGAATCCTATAATTAAATACAACATTTAGAAATATAAATTTAAACATTCAAACTTTTACGCATGATTAAAATGGAGAGAGAGAGAGAGAGAGAGAGAGAGAGAGAGAGTAGGTAATTTGATATACAACAAGTTAGAGAGAGCATAGATAATTTGAGAGATAGAGAGTTGGTAATGATAGAGAGAGGGTAAAATGTGAAAGAGAGAGAGGGGGGTAATGTGTGTGTGTGTGTGTGTGTGTGTGTGTGTGAGAGAGAGAGAGAGGGTAATGTGTGTGTGAGAGAGAGAGAGGGGGGATAGTGAGAGATTGAGAGAGAGAGAGAGAGAGCGTAATGACAGAGATGGTAACGTGTACATTTGTGTGTGTGTGTGAGAGAGAGAGAGAAGGAGGGTTTATTGTTGATTTTCATCCAGGGTTTATTGTTTGTTAATTTTTTAGGGTTTGTTGTTCGTTTATTTTCGAGGGTTTTATTGTTCGTTTTTTTCTATCTAAGGTTTAGTGTTCATTTTTCTGTTCAGGGTTTATTGTCTTTTTTTTGTGTCTAATGTTTATTGTTTGTTTAAGTTTTTGTTTTTTGTTTTTTTCCTATGGTTTTTACTATTCATGTTTTTTGCAATATTTAAAAACTAAAAACTATTTTAAACATGAAATAAAACAAAATAAAAAACATTTTTCAAACTTTAAAACACTAAAATTAAAAAATAACAATAAATTAACATTTTTTTATGAAAAATAATAACAATAAATTAACATTTTTTTAATAAAAAATAATAAAAATAAATAAAACAGAATATAAAAAATAAAACTACGTACCTGGAAGGAGGTAAAAAATGGTTTGGGGGGTCAACTGGGATGAAAAAAAACGGGTACCCATGCTCCTCTGAAACGTTTACCTGTTTTTGAAACGGTGAAAATGATGGAAAATGGTTTTTTATTTTTTTAAATACATTCAAGAAACGGGCGCCCGTTTTTTAATGGCTCGGGCACCCGAAGCAAAACGGGGCACCCATTTCTAGCGGGCTCTTTTCCCAACCTGCGGACTTCCACGAGATTGGGACCCAACTTTGTGCATTTACCCAGCGCTACAACTAGTATTTTGCAACCACAAAAATATAGAAAAATACCTAATTCACTTCCATTTTTAGGAAATTCCCCATCAAAATAGATAGTCCATAATGCTTATGGATGAGTTGGTGGATTGCCATATTTGAAAACTCTTGGTAGATGTCTTTAAGAAATAATACTAATCTTAGTAAAAAAATAATTACATATAAAAAAATGAAATCTAAATATTTAGTGGAAAAATAAACACATAACACAAGATTTAATTTGGAAAACTCTTTCACAAAACTATTCTTGAAATAATCAATGGAAACTTACAAAATAATGAAATAATTCTCCCATGTTATTAAGGAGATCTTCAACTCACCTTTTCGAGTTATTTTGGCATCATGTGCCTATCTTCCAATAACCATATTTTTTCGCCCCAAAAACTTCTATATATAAACAAGAGAGAAAAATGAACATTTATTATGTTTTTTAATTAGTACACCCAAAGTGAAATTTACCAAGATGGGAATCTAGGTTTGATTCTACACTCAAGAATCATTACAATTCCAAGAAAAATATCAAAAAATCCTCTATATTCAATTATTGAAACTGATTTTTTTTGTGTGAACTCACTTTAAATGCATTCTACATGACCTCCAAAATAAATGCATTTCTAATGTTACACACAAGAAAAACCTATGAAAATATTGCACCACCCAAAATATTATTTACCACTTCAAGATAGACTAGAACTAGATCACATTAGTAGTAGAGCATGCTTAGTAATCCATAATAAAGCACATAAATCCATATATAATATAAGAGAGATCATTACAAATCTTGCAATGCTTTCATATTATTGTTACTTTCATCTAACTCAACATTACATTTGTGTTATCAAATGTGACAACGTAAATCTCTAATTGTGACTAAGAAACACTCTTGAATATATGCATACCATCATGGAGACACTATGTAATAAGAAACCACTTACATTACTAATCTCCTTTGATTACACAATCTTATATCCAATTGAACGAACTAAATCAGCATTCAATGGTTATCCTATCTCATTCTAGCATTTGGAGACCACACAACAAACTACCTCTCCTAAACTCTATAAGAAATCCCCTCAATTGACCTCATAAACTCATCATTATACCCAACATGGTGAAATCCTAACTTGTGTCACTATAGCACCATAAAATCCATGGTCAATATACATTCCCTCCCAAAATGAGCACGCATGATGAAAATCTCACTAGAGGAGTGTTGGGATTAAGGTGTCTCAACCTTAGAGTCCCAATATGTTATTATTATTTATTTTATAATACCCACATAGAAAGTCCTAAAAAGAGGGGATTATTGGAACTAGGATGGTTTCTTTTGTTTATTATGATGATAACTAGTTTGGTGAAAGAGTCATGAAAAGTTATTATTTGGCAATTGGTATTTATGGTGGAGTTCACTTTTGACAAGTGGTGTGAGGTAGGTGTTGCATATGGCAAGGTGACCATTATGGATGAGTTATGTGTTAGTGCTTTTGAAAGTTGTTATGTAGAATGTGTCATGGAATTGGCAACTTGTTTTAATACCACTTACCTTTTGAGCATTGAAGTTGGTTTTGGAAACCATGGACACTTTCCACTTGTGTGAGCTCTATAAATATTTGGTTTCTTAGTTATTTTGTATGATAGGCTGGATATCTTCTAAGAAGCTATTTTGTGTCAGGGTTTTCTCTAGAGTTCTTTGTTGCTGTAATTACTCCTAAAGAGCATTGGTTTTGTTCATTGTATTGTCAATTTAGTGTTATGAGTTTATTTGTTTAAATCTGAATTTATATGTGTTTATCTAATTTGTAAGAATTAAAAGGTTAATAAGAATTTTTTTTGCATTCAAACTCCTATTAGATTTAATGTTTAGAATCTTTATTCCACACTTAGCTTCTTTTCAAAAAGGTGCATAGAGTATTTGGGAGAGCTCCCCTGCAATTGAGTAGCTGGGAGAGCTCCCTTGCAATTGATGTGAAAGTCCACAGATAGGGAGAGAGAAAAAATACAGTATTTTTTCATTTGATGTTTACTGTTATTTAATATGTCCTATTTCATACTTAACACCTCCTTTTGAGATAGATGTTGCTTTTCTAAAAGATTATTGTTGCCATTCAATATCAGCATCTTCTTTTGGAAGAAATAGACTTTGAAACATTTCAATGATCCCCCTTCTAGTAATCAGGCCTACAGTGCAGATTACAATGTTTGTCTATTTGGTAAATCTATGCATAAATGAATCAACTGGGTTTACGCAGGCATCTGGTGCATCTATGAGCTCAAAGGACAACCTCTTATCTAGACTTCATGGTGCCTCAATCTTCATTCAATAGTAGGCGTTCCTTCATGAATCACCCTTTGGATGTTTTTTTATTCAATGAAGTGAGAGCATTATTGTTTCCTAAACTTTGATAGCATTATATCCTTCGTCACTATCGCATCATTGAACATAATCATTGTCATCGAGCTTGAAGGAGTAGTGCATTACTAATTCCACATACCCTACAGAAACAATGACCATCCTCTGAAAGCACGTTAGGCTTGTCGTAAATATCCAGTCATTAAGCCTCCTCCTTCTTACCTGCCCACAAGAATCATCTCGAAACCCTAATTAATACCATGCAATCCCTACTTATTGTACATCCTTGGTGATTGGACCTCTTACTACATCAACAATGGAGTGCATGCCTACAGTCATACATCTTACATTTAGTTCACTACAACTTCCTTGCTTTAGGAAAAAGGTGGGTACTTTTGTAGAGCTTTTCCAAACACCAGTTTTGGTGAGTATCAGAGCGTTTGAAATGGGCCTGGTTTTCCATCAAGCTCCAATAAGCACATTTTAAATATCAGACTTCTCCATTATGTTAGATGTGGAAGCAAATGCCGTGCCTCGAATGTACGATGGACAATAATGCAATGCCCGTTATGCTTCTCACGGTTCTGCAAAGGATAGTGGAGTTAAAAGCACATCATCGGCTATCCAGTCATATTATTATCTTTTGTACATTATAAATACATTATAATAGATGTTTGGTGCATTCTAAGAGCTGGATGACACCCCAAAAATTAACATCAGAGTTCAATAAAACACAACACAAATTCATTACTACTTTCTAATATCAGATAATGGAAATGAGCCTCCCCAAAACTCTCACAACACAAATATTTTATAAAGTTTATACAATGACCTAATACTACTAAGGAAAGATTTCACACAAATATTTTTTAAAGTTTATACAATGACCTAATACTACTAAGGAAAGATTTCAAAACAACCATTTTAGATAAAGTATTTTGAAAAAGGAGAAATCAATCACCAATAAAGGTTTTGTCAACTTTGCATAATCTAATAGATGTGAATCTAATTATTGATGATTAAAAGTTATTAATGACAAGAATCAATTTTGATATAGATATACACAAACTAATGAGTAATTTGATGATAGTAATAATTTGTTTGCCACAAACAATAATATGCATATTCATAATAGAAAAAAATTGTATTCATTGAAATGATTATTGTATACATTGCCACAAAAATAGGTATCATTAATACATTAGAAGAAAGTTAAAATAATGAACTTGATGTGGATTTATTAATTTTTAAGAATGCAAGGGTCATCTTTACTTCCAATCTTTAGATAGAAGCAAATCATGTAAATAGAAATCTAGGATATATTTGAAATATATTATACAATCTCTAAAATGCATCACCACGACCTTTGACATATATTATGGTTGAGTTTGATAGTTTCTCAAAGATGCCATGTGAAAATTAAACTCTAGATACAATGTCAATTATAACAATATAAAGGACATGAATTATCCAACTATCCTTACAATTAGTTTAGACATTGATGATACATAGAAGCTTTGACTCTTTCAAAGTAACTATTGACATAATACAAAAAAACGAATAGTGTTGATTGTTTTTTTGTATCTCATGTGAAGTCAGTTCAATGATTAAGAATAATTCTACCATTTACATATGACCTCTATTATAAGATGAAAAGTGGAATAATGACTTGCCAATCAAAAAGTTGAAGAATGGAGAGTGAAATTATTAGACTTGATAAATGATGTGATGTACTTTTGTGTATGACACCTTTCAATAACATTAAAATATTCTTTAATTTTAATTTTTATGTTTCTAAAAATTTATTGCATGATTGTTTTATCTAAATTTATTACTTCATTATTTCTCAAATAAAATTATTTACTTAAAATTAAAATAATTTTGTAATGTATAGTCGGAAGGAAACTATTAAATCAACAATCCTCCTTAAATAAGTATCTTATAGCAAGTCACTTTTGGATTTTACTAAATTGACAATCTAACTATCTAAAGATTTCACATTTAAATAATATTTAAGTTTTACATTTTTACCAAAAATTATAATCAACTTAAGTGTTTTATGGTATCAAAGATTAAGGTTATAAATCTCACTTGTTCTACATTCATCCATTTGTAGGAAGCACATGAGGCACAAGATCTCGGAGCCTTATAGCTTGATTTTGCAATTCATAGAAAATCAAGTGATAAATCCTAATTTCGTTTGTGATGATAATACTTTTACTTCCAATGATGGTTGGGAAGATGCTTTGAAAAATATGGAAAGAGTTATTGATGTATTTCAGCAAGAAGAATTTTTTATTGATGAACAATTTTTGGAGATCAACATCACACTCTTGGCTCAAGTTTTGGGTGCTCAAAGCTTGCTCAAAATATTTTCTCAAGACTTGGAAGAAGAGGGGGAAGAAGATGAAAACATAACTAATTCTCTACATGAAGTTAATGTTTTATGTTTATCACATGGACCTACTATATTTTGTGGTGCTACATGAAAGAGAATTATTTGGTTTTCATCACAAATATTGGAAATCAAGAAAGTTGACAACATGAAGTTCAAATTTTTAGAGGAAATATTAGCAAGGTGTGATAAGAAGTTTAAAATCAGCAAATCTTTCAGAATATTCAAGCATAAATTAGTTCATCTTAATCATTTGATCAAGTACAATGAATGGAGAATCTATTGGGTCTGGTTCTATGAGAGTAATGAACTACAAAAATGGGCAATACAAAACATGATGAAAGATGACTTTTTCAAAATAAATGATTTTTGGTATTTTTACTTCCATAGAGGATATAGTATTTTCATCACGGTTATTTTTTGTGGATAATTCTTTAGCCACTAACATTTTAAATGGAAATGTGAAGAATCACAAGTTTGTGCCAAAAGATGATTCTAAGGAGTTCATTATCTTCGAACCGAACAAGTTGCTGATCCTTTGGACTGATGTATGATCAATCTACTACTGCATTTTAGATCCTATAGATCAGTCCATAAGGCTGAAGAATAATTCTCTCGGGTTGAGGTAATGATGGGATCTTCTATTATGCATTTTCATGATATATATCTCAACAATGTAGAGGTGAATAGAAAATACTTTTTTTTGTGGTAGAAGGTTCAATGGCTGTTATGACAATCCTAATAATAGAAAAAAATCAGATTCATCATAATACCAATTGCATCATAAGTTACAGATACAAGTTCCTTGATGACAGTGTTATTCTAGCTAGAAATCTAGGAGACTTTGTCTTGTAGTATGAGATTATCTTGGAAGTGTTTCAAAGTGGAAGTTATCAAGAATATTCATGAGACACATAATATGATAGAGGGTGCAATAAAATTCTTTTCTATTTTCATTTTATGTGGAGATCGCATTGTACTTGTGGAAGGATTCAAAAAGTGCATAGTCTTCTATCATAAAGGCCATTATTTTGCAAAATCAATTTCCAGATTTTGGTGGAGTTTAGGATGTTGTTTTATGGTGTCATTTCCTGGTATTCACATGTGCTATTGTTACTCCACATCAAATCCTACAGCTCCAACAAATATATTTCAAACAAAGGCCAAAGCTGGAGCAATTTGTGATGTAACCTACAAGGAGTGTCTCCACAACTCCAAGGTAATTGAAGAAATCACTTTCAAGATTGGTATTCAATTGGATGGAGCTTTAATTTTTAGTCTAGAAGTCCCTCTTGGCTACAATAGTCTGATTTATATCTTTGATGAAGATTGCATGATTTTTTGGTTTAGCATTCCTGTCGGCATTGCACAAATTCAATCTTGGAAACGAGTTGATAAAAGGGGATTAATAGATGAAGAATATGGAAGAACTTACATACAACCTCAGGTGATGTGGAGTATTATTTTTCAAATTGGATTTCATCCTTTCAATATTACAGAGAAAAAGTATACTTTTCAATAATGTTTTGGATGTTTTGGATGTTTTGGAGGAAGAACCAACATCAAACAAGTACAAGACTATCATTTGTTTTTCATTTTGAAGTGATGGGATATTTTGGGAATCAAGAACTTGGTGCATTATGTGGTATGTGCGGGATCATGGTGTGCCAAAGCAGGCCCTTAAGTGGCAATGAAATTTCAGAAAATCAGAGTTATACAACTTGACATGAAAATTTGAATAAGTTGTGAACATTATTTTTAAAATATGTAAGAAGAGAATCTATAGAAAATTGAATGTACTTTCTAAGCTACTATTTGTTTTTTGGAAAAAAAATCCTATTTGATGAAAATTTGAAATTTCAATGCAATGGTACTAAAATTTCAGGAAAAATATAAGAAGTAGACGTATGTCTGACCACCCTAATCACAATCAACTCATAATATTTTTTTATAATATTTACAATATAAGTATTAGACTCATGTTCGGATGTGACACATATTTTTTCATAATTTTTTATAAAGTAAATAATTATTTATGAATTTTTTACTCAATCTTTTCAGAAACTCCTAAATCTAACCACCTTAACTTGGTCAAAACCTTATGAAATTTAATTTTTTTTAATTTTTCCCTATAGTAGACGAAGCATAGGATGTGATGCATGTTCAGATTCAAAAAATGTTATACCGTTTGAAAGTTATGAGTGTTTTTCAATCAGTCTATCAATCGGGACTATTGTCAGAATTCAATTAGAAAATAAATAATAATTATTTATTAAAGTCAAAATAAGACAAGCCTTATATTGTTGGGAATCTGAGAACATCCTTAAAAAACCCTTTTCGTTTTATCAATTTTGGCTACAAAAAAAGTCGTCAGCCACCAGTGTAAAGTCTGGAAAATCAAGGAATACTGAAAAACACATTTTTTCAGTTGACTTTCCAGGCTTGTCACTTCCAAGACAAATCCCAAAGCATTCTCAAGCCAAAATTTGAAATTTGAAATTTTACAACAAAAATTGGATATCCGATTTTAATAAGTAAATTCACTAATTAAATTTGCACATAATTAATCTAATGTTTATTAATATATTAATTTATAAATAAATTAGTATATGATATTAGGGAGAGAGAGAGAGAGAGAGAGAGAGAGAGATTAGGGGAGAGATGGGGAGGGGTAAGGGAGAGAGAGATAGAGATAGATTAGGGGAGAGAGAGAGAGAGAGAGAGAGAGATTAGGGGAGAGGGATAGAGAGAGATTAGGGGAGAGAGAGAAAGAGAGAGGGGGAGAGAGAGATATATTAGGGGGAGAGAGAGAGAGAGAGAGAGAGAGAGAGAGATCAAGGGAGGGGGGAGAGAGAGAGATTAAGACACCAAATTGTGTTGTTATGGGTCATATGGTGTCTTAAGGGGTTGTAAGACACAATATGACCCCTTAGGGCACCATAGGACCCATAGCGACCCAATATGGTGTCATAAGGGGTCATATTGTGTCCTAAGGGGTCATATGATGTCTTAAAGGGGTCATATGACACAATATGACCCATTAGGACACAATATGACTCATAACGACACAATATGACTCATAACGACACAATTTGGTGCCTTAAGGGGTCATATGGTGTCCTAAGGGGTCGTAGGACACAATATGACCCCTTAGGACGCCATAGGACCCATAACAATATAATATGGTGTCTTAAGGGGTCATATGGTGTCCTAAGGGGTCATAGGACACAATATGACCCCTTAGGACACCATAGGACCCATAACGACCTAATATGGTGTCATAAGGGGTTGTATGTTGTCCTTAGGGGTCATATGTTGTCCCATGACCACTTAGGACATAATATGACCCATAACAACACAATTTGGTGTCTTAACGGGTCATATGGTGTCCCATGACCCCTTATGACCCCTTAGGATACCATATGACCCCTAACATATGGTGTCATAAGGGGTCGCATGTTGTCCTTAGGGGTCATATGGTGTTCCATGACCCCTTATAACCCCTTAGGACATCATACGACATGTTATGACACCATATTGGGTCGTTATGGGTCCTATGGTTTCCTAAGGGATAATATTATGTCCTACAACCCCTTAGGACACCATATGACCCCTAACGACATAATTTGGTGTCATATGGTGTCTCAAGGGGGCATATTGTGTCCTACGACCCCTTAGGACACCATAAGATCCCTAATGACACAATTTGGTATCTTAAGGGGTCATATGGTGTCCATAGGGATCATATGGTGTCCTACGACCCCTTAGGACACCATATGACCCCTTAAGATACCAAATTGTGTCATTAGGGGTCATATTGTGTCCTAAGGGGTCGTATTGTGTCATTAGGGGTCATATTGTGTCCTAACAGGTTATATGATGTCTTAAAGGGGTCATATGACACAATATGACCCATTAGGACACAATTTGGTGTCTTAAGGGGTCATATGGTGTCCTAAGGGGTCATATGATGTCTTAAAGGGGTCATATGACACAATATAACCCATTAGGACATAATATGACCCATAATGACACAATTTGATGTCTTAAGGGGTCATATTGTGTCCTAAGGGGTCCCAGGACACAATATGACCCCTAACGACACCATATGGTGTCATAAGGGTCATATGTTGTCCTAAGGGGTCATATGATGTCTTAAAGGGGTCATATGACACAATATAACCCATTAGGACACAATATGACCCATAATGACACAATTTGATGTCTTAAGGGGTCATATTGTGTCCTAAGGGGTCCTAGGACACAATATGACCCCTAACGACACCATATGGTGTCATAAGGGTCATATGTTGTCCGTAGGGGTCATATGGTGTCATAAGGGATCATATGGTGTCCATAGGGGTCATATGGTGTCCTAAGGGGTCGTAGGACACAATATGACCCATTAGGACACCATATGACCCCTTAAGACACCAAATTGTGTCGTTAGAGGTCATATGGTGTCCTAAGAGGTCATAGGACACAATATGACACCATATGACCCCTTAAGACACCAAATTGTGTCGTTAGGGGTCATATGGTGTCCTAAGGGGTTGTAGGACATAATATGACCCCTTAGGACATGATCGGACCCATAACGACCCAATATGGTGTCATAATGGGTCGTATGGTGTCCTAAGGGGTCATAAGGGGTAATGGGACACCATATGACCCCTAAGGACAACATACGACCCCTTATGACACCATATGGTGTCATTAGGGGTCATATGGTGTCCATAGGGGTCATATGGTGTCCTAGGACACCATGTGACCCCTTAAGACACCAAACTGTGTCATTATGGGTCATATGGTGTCCGAGTTAGGGCCCATCAAATTTTGACAAATTTTAGCACTTAGGGCACTCAAGGGACGATGTTGGTAGGGTATGACCCCAAGCGTTCAACCAAGTGGGGGGGGGGGGGGAGGGTGGGGAAATAGGACCATGCATAGGCTAATAATTCCTAACTGGACATGTCGGAGCCAATGGTTCATCATCACGATGAGCAGAACGAGAAATTGGCCACGTGACAACATTCATTTGAATGAGATAGATGAGTTTTTAGCCAACCGAAAAAATGTTGCCCTAGTAAAACCGTAGGGAAACTTGAAAAACTGAGATAGTCTTTTGTAGGGACCCCTCTCGTCACCCCGTAGGTTCAAACGGATCATTCACACGTGCCACGGGTTCGGAGTTAGGGCCCATCAAATTTTGACAATTTTTAGCACTTAGGGGCACTCAAGGGACGAGACCGGTAGGCTATGACCCCGAGCGTTCGATCGAGTGGGGGGGAAAATAGGACCATGCATAGGGTAATAATGCCTAACTAGACATGTTGGAGCCGACGATTCATCATCGCAATAAGAAAAACGAGAAATTGGCCACACGACAACATTCGATTGAATGAGACTGACAATTTTTTAGCCATCAAAAAATTGCTGCCCTAATAAAACCGTAGGGAAAATTGAAAAATAGAGATAGGCTTTTGTAGGGACCCCTCTTGTGGCCCTATAGGTTCAAACGGATTGTTTGCAGGTGCCATGGATTCAGAGTTAAGGCCCATCAAAATTAGACAATTTTTAGCAATTAGGGCATTCAAGGGATGACGTTGGTAGGGTATGACCCCGAGCGTTTGACCGAGTGGGGGGGGGGAAATAGGACCATGCATAGGGTAATAATGCCTAACTGGACTTGTTGGAGCCAACGGTTCATCATCACAATGAGCAAAACAAGAAATTGGCCATGCGACAACATTCGATTGAATGAGACTAACGATTTTTTTGCCAACCGAAAAAATGCTTCCCTAATAAAACCGTAGGGAAACTTGAAAAACTGAGATAGGCTTTTGTAGGTACCCCTCTCATGGCCCCGTAGGTTCAAACGGATTGTTCGCAGTTGCCACGGATTCCAAGTTAGGGCTCGTCAAAGTTTGACAATTTTTAGCACTCAGGGCACTCAAGGGACGACATCGGTAGGGTATGACCCCGAGCGTTTGACCGAGCGGGGGGGGGGGAATAGGACCATCCATAGGGAAATAATGAATTGTATCAAGTATTGTTCATTAAATGAATTGTATTGTTCATGAATTGTATCAAGTATTGTTCATTAAATGAATTGTATTGTATTGTTCATTAAATGAATTGTATTGTTCATTATACAAACAACACTTACGATGAAATTAAATGAATTGTATTGTTCATTAAATAACCATTATTAACCATTGTTAATTATTGGAATGAAGATTAAATATTTCCATCATAACACCATGCACAGATGAGCAACAATTTAAATGATCAAATATCAACTTCTGTATATATAAAAATGTCAAATGATTACAAATGTATGTCCATACACAAATATGGCATAAACGCCAACTCAAACAAAATGTATGTATAAATACGTGAAAGTATGTTCATATACAAAATATACATGCCAACTAGACATGTAAGCATCCCAAAACTATCTATAACATCCTAAGTTGTTGATGGATCATCAAAATCGATCCTCTTCACTACACTGCTCGGCTCTGAAGGATCCTGCACAAGAAAAACAAACCATGATTAGAATTAGTTATATTATATAATTCACATTCAAAAATTTAACATAAAAATGAACTATAATTGAACTATTCATGTTTACCTCATCTTCACGTTTTCTCTTCGGCTTTGCAGGACTCTTGATGGATGTCTTCGGTAGAGGAGGTATGTTTTCAATATTTTCATACACAACCTAAATATGTTGAGAAACATGATGAGCATGTATGTACAATCTAATTAATACAAATATAAATGATGAGCATGTATGTACAATAAAATAAAAATGACTAGGTACAATAATATATGTACCATCAAGCTATCAAGGCCAAATGAAATGGCCGACAAGGTACAGGACAAGGTACCCTCCTGAATCTGTCTCAACTCCTCCTCGGTCATCAACTGTTAAATAGACCATGAAAATAAAATTTAGTACTTAATATTATCTAGATTATAAATATTCATTTAAAATATAGCATGAACTGTGAAAATACAAATCTTACCACTACATCATCAATGTATGATGACGTTTCCTCCTTGCCTCTAGCATGCCAGGACTCCCCAAGGTATCCTCCAGTCTGTCATAACATCTGGTGCATCATGCATCTCATGCACCTCATAATCTGCATTGTCCGCAGGAGGATTAACAGACTGTCCAACTGGACCCAAGCATACATGCCCACACATGACACAACTATGGGGCACGCATATGTGTGGAGCTGAGGATGACGTGTCAGTGCCACCGAATGCACCACTACCATCAAAGTAGGCTGAGCTACTAACCCAGCCTAAGAAACCAAAAGGCTACTCAAAGAGTGAATAATTGATATGGTCCGTGAAGTCGCCTCACAAATGATATCTGGATGCTGCACTGGAGGAGGGGGGACATATGGTCCCTGGACTACTCTGACTGCCCCAGGTCTATTTTGGGGCATACCTAAACCCACACTCTGGAAAGGTTGGATGTCAAAGTAGTTCACATGTTTGCCTAAAACAAACTCAGCATACAATTTTTTTATGAAGTAGAAGGGGACATCAAGATTGTTGTTGGGTGGTTTGTTGAAAACCATCCACCAAAGATCACGAAAGTTTTTCACAATACCATCATTTGTGCACCATTTAATAGAAAGTTTTATTTTTTGGGGGTCTACGGGTTGACCAGTGCGGGGATTCACAAACAATGAGGCGATAGTGTATTTCGATATCTCGAGATCCTTGATCTCCTTATACGACAAGCCATCCACATATTGTTCCCTCATAGAATCTCGCCACAAAAGGGTGGCATTGTGCTCCTCAGTCATGGTTTCCATACTCTTTATGATCGATGTGAGAGGATCAAACATTGGGTTTAGACGAGGGATCCTACGATATACATCTGCAATCCCCCTTAATTCATTCAAATTTTGTGCAATCAAATCCTGAATTGAGGGGTGGTTTGGCAAAGAAGGGTTTGGTTGTTGCAATTGTGGTTGATCAATGTTTTCATTGTTATCCCCCATTTTTTTACCTAATTGAATGTAAACAATTGAATTTAGCTAACAAATTTAAACAATTTTGTATTTGATTTTAAAAAAACCTAGTTTTCATGAAAAAAACCATATTTTCAATGAAAAAACAAATAAACATTAAAAAAAATACAAAAATTGAATAAAAATGATTGAAAACAATAAAAATCTTAACTTTCAATGTATTTTTTAGCAATTTTTGGGCAAAAAACTGGATATCGGATGCAATCGGATATCAGATTTCCACAAAATCGCACAGCCCGTGGGTTAAAAATAACTCACGAGCTATCACAGTCAAAATATATTGTCTCAGAAAATTGGATATCTGATTTTTATACTTAAATTATTTTAAAATAACATTATATTATATAATATAATAATATAATAATATATTATTATATTATATAATACGTATTATATTATATTATTAAATATAATTATATATTATATAATATATAATATAATATAATATAATAATATATTATATAATACGTATTATATAATATATAATATTATATAATATAATAATATAATATATAATGTAATATCATATAATATAATATATAATATAATAATATATTATTATATTATATAATATAATATTTTATAATCTAATATTATATTATATATTATGTATTATATAATATATAATATAATATAATAATATATTATATATTATATAATATGTAATATATAATATTAGATTATAATACATTATATATTATATAATATATTTTTTAATTTAAAATTACAAATAAAAATCGGATATCTGATATTATCGGATATCCAATTTTATCTGATATTCGATTTGCTTAGGTAATTATAATGCCAAGGTGTACTGACACCCAGGCTAAACAAAAATTCAACACGGATTTTTGCGTTTTTAGGCGAGTGGAGAAGGCTATTTTTTTTCAAATCGCCACTTTTTGGCCCCTCGTGATTCTACACTAACCCTATGTTTACAATCACTTGAGGACAAGAAATTTTGGAAGGGAGGACTTGTCATGTCCCTTTTTCAAAATTTCTAAAATTTCATCTTACTAAAATAGTAAGTGAGCAAACCCAAAATAGCAAATCAAGGTCAATTGATAGTTTGGAAAATAATAATAAATATGGTAATTTGGTTGAGATTCGAATATTATTAAAATACCAAATAAATTTAAACTTAAATATTTCCTTCATTTTGGCATGAGCATTTGGGAAACTTCACTTGACTTATCTTTTTGGAAACTAATGGTTTTTTGGCAATTTTGAGAAATGAAAAATTTCTTGGGACTTGTAGAGGTGTTGTGGTGTCCACCCTGCAACCCCACACATAAAAATAGGAATATGTCTTGAGAGGTGTGAAGTTATGGGGTGAGTGTAAGGAAGCATTGAAAGTTGTATTTTCATCCCGCACCCTTGCACACAAGATAATTTGGTAATGGTTGTTGTTGCAGAGATGTGTGGTGGCCTATGCACAAGGAAAGTGAAGTTGAAAAGGGTGACCTAGCAATGCCACAAAGATAAAAGTGGCCCATCCTCACTGGATGTGAACTTGCTGACTAGGTGCAACCAAAGTGGGTTTCATTGATCTTGACCGTTTGTGGCATACACATGGAAAAATCTAAAGCCCATATTCAAACGTGAGCACAACTACCAAATTCAAATTACTCACATGAATTGCATTAATGTCGAAAAGATGGGAGACAGATTGCAATGCTATTGCAATAAATTCAGCAATCTAGATATTGTTTCCACTTTGCATTCAAAGAATATTGAGGCAAAATCAGAGCTCTATGATGACACAAAATTTCAAGGCAACTCTGTTGCTAGGGTTTCTATTTGGCGATTGAACTAGTAAATGTTTTAATCTCCCTTGTGCTAGAATTGAATAGTTTGGCATAATGTTTCTACTTTTTTATAAGAATTTTTGAGAAAAATAATTGAACATGACCCTATTTTGCTGCAATTCACAATGCCAAAAAAGGGTGAGTCGTCCAGAAAGAAGGGAAAGAAGACACTTGAGATAATTGTGACTCCCTTAGAGTCAAGTGTTGAACCTAGTGTTGGACCTATCGCAGAGACATCTATACAACCAACTAAAAATCCTTGTGTTAACCCATCTAAACAAAATCCTAAGAAACCTAGGGCTCTTAGGAAGAAAAAAGATTCAGCCTCTAGTTCCCAAGAACCAAAGCTTAAAAATATTAGGGCCCCAAGGAAAAAGAAGGAAGATACCTCTGCTTGAGCCGCATAGGCACCTGCACAAGATGAACTAACAATTAACATAGTAAGAATGAATTATGTGGGTGTAGCGGAGCATCCTGTAGAGGAGGAGGAAAAGAAATCCTATTGCCAAGACATAATGGATGTCCTGCCTGAATCAATTGTAGAATTAAGGGAGAAAGGGGTATGCATTGATAGGTGTGTCTAATGTGTTCATCAAGCCAAACTTGATAAGAATCCTATCTGCAAATTATGACTATTGCACCAAGACTATTAGAAAACATGATGGCACAATTTTGGTCAATATAAATAGAGTGGTTATTGTTGATTGTTTTGAATTGAGCACAAAAGCACTCACTGTCATAGACCTAGATAGGTTCCAAGTTAATTATGAAAGAAGGAGAAGGACCCTCAGGGTAGATGAGGTGCCCCTACATAGACTAAAAGGTTAGGATAACAAGAAGGTATGTATTTTTCATTCTGAGAAAGAGCCCTTTCCGATAAAGAAGTTTGAGAATTATTTTATCAAAACATACTATGCTTTGTGTCAAGTTTTGGGGAAAAATATTGAGAAAATAATGCCAATTAGAATGATGATGATGGCGATGAAGATCCAACACAAGTGTGTAAATGGGGGTTATGATTATGTCTCCTACATTAAGGAGCAAATCTATCAGGGTTTGATCAAAGTAAGGGAGGATGACACCACTATTGTTTTCATGTATTATGCCCTCTTATGCCACCTGATTTTGCATTAGCACAAATATGAATGGGATAGAAAATCAAAGCTAAGGTTTTTTGATAATCAAGGAAAAGTTGTTCCCATACAATGATGGTGATATCTATTGGACAACCAATGCAAAATTGTTGACTACCTCACCTTCCTTGAATGCTTCTTAATCAAGGTGACTGCATGGTGTGGTTACAATATGGATAGATTATCAAAGAAGATGATGCAATTACTTAGGCCCAAGACAAAGAGGTTAGATGAGGCACGAGAATACAATCACGAAGATTGGTTCTTTTTCTTTAATTACACCCTCATCAGAGTCTATGATTGTCCATAAGTGCCACATCATTACTAGTCTTTGTATCTCACAAGTTAGTTTTTTTGGAATTCATGTGGCAGTTTATGTGGAGAGAGAGGACCCATATGCAAAAGGCAAAAAAAGGAACATTTTGGCCTAAATGTACAAAGTATTATGATCTTTCTATTAGGAGTGACACTTTGGAACAAGTACAAGGTAACATTGATAGCATATATGCATTGAAGTTGGGACACAAGAGAGACTATGACCCTGAAGGCTTCATGAATTGGATAAAAGACAAGCATTTGAACAAGTGTAAGTATTTCCATTCATTATATTTTACAGAGGATTGAATAATAAATTGCTACAATTATGGAGATGTGGTCTATAGGATAAAAAATGGTCAATCTTGTTAAACATTGAGAGATAAAGGAGAAAGTGGGATCCAAATTTTGTGAGATTTTATCCTGAAGAAAAGAATGAAGTGAGAAGAGAAAAATTAATGAAATAAATTTTTGAAAGAATTTACATAGGAAGTGCAGTCCAAAAGGGGAAAAGGCCTCTTGTGGTTCAGGAAAACCATGATAAGCAACAACCAAATATTGAGGAAATTGATAAAAATGAGCCACAAGAAACTGGGAAAGAGCCTCCATTGGTGCCTACACAAGAGGAGGTCATGTCTGCATATGTGTCACCTAAGCTAGAAGAGCTCTTAGCCTTGAGGAAGAAAAGTGTACTCCCAGATGAGCCACAAGTGCAACAACTACCACATCAAGGGCCAATTGAACTAATAGTAACATATGAGGTCATAATGAAAATAGGTGACACGGTTGAAGCTGCATAGGTGTTGAAAGATCTAGATATTGGTGAAGAGGTAGATCAACCTCTAAGATCTTCTCCTAGAGAAATGGTTTAGGGTGAAGAACCAGATGATAGGGTATAAATGGAGGCCCTAGTTACTTCTGATCAGATTGAAGATGAGAGGATAGTTGTTGTTTTATTAGATGATGAATTTATCAAGACCCCTAAATTCAAAGGGTTGTGGTTAAAGATGAAGGGGCAAGCTACAAGTATAGGTCAAGATGATTTAATGAATCTTCATGAATTGAACCTAGACCATGTGACTCTAGATGAAGCTTGACAAATATTCAAGGAGAGTGGCATGTTGTTTGTTCCATCTTGGAATTCAAAAGAAATGTTGTTATTGGACTAGATAAGACAACAATAAGATCCACTATATGTGGCAGAATTTGATACATTGTCACAATGAGAAAAAGCGCCCTAGACCTAGAAGCCTCAGCTGTTGATTGGAGTTGAAGAGAATATTGGTGATGGTGTCATTATTAGAACATTGAAAGACATGACTACCCTAGAGGCTACAATAGTTACCATGCACTCTGAAATGTTTGCAAGAGGTGTGACAGAGTACCAACATAAAATGCTAGAGAGTTTGATCGATCAAAGAGTGGGTACGAACACAACATATAACAAATTGTTTCAAGAAAATATAAAGTTTAAGAAAACCCTAGGAATAAAATCTCCACTCCCTCTACCCTAAGACTCCTCTCCAAAATATGAACCTTCCTCCTCAACTAGGGATACAAGTGCCTGTATCATCACAAGAAGTTGAGAAGAAAAAGGAATAATTGAAGACTGTTGAGCATGAGTTGAAGAGGAAAGATGAATTGTTAACAAAGGTCAAAACCATGGAGAAGGATAGGGCTTTAGATATAATCAAGGGGACAATTTTGCACTTGTTGAAAATAGTTTTGAATAAGTTAAATGAATTTCACTCTATTTATCAAGTTCTTTCATAAGCCTTGGAACAATGTAAAGCTTTTATATCATTTTTGAAGCTACTAAGGGATACCTAGTAGCCTTTTTTTATATTAAATATAATATATCCATACATCAGTAGGACCAGTCCCAAATGAGAGAATAGAATCTACAGGTACATCACAAAAAATAGCATGGGGATACAACCCCAAAGAGTATCAAACTAGAAGAGTAGATATAAAAAAAGATACCATAACTAGTCTACAACTAAAACCATCTAGTCAACAAGGAAATCATAGTTTTCAATATCTATCCATGCAATTCAACCTTGTTTCCCCTCCATCCATATTTGTCACTTTCTACCATACTCTTGGATAGGGATGGCCTCAGGTATGACACCCATTGGAGTTGGGATTGCAGCTGTGATAAGAGTTGTTGCTACTATTGTCTTCCTTTTAGCTTCCAGCTCTTCCATAAAGTTTGAAAGCCATGTTTTAAAGATGTTTCTCTCTTCAATGGTCCTCTGCTAGGTATGAACATGGGAGATCTTGCTTGTATAATTTCTCACTTGCCCATCCCCAAACATTTGTTCAAATTTATTCTTGGAAATCCTCATTACCACCGTTACCTAACATGAGACATTAGAAAAGATGAGTCTCCTAAGAGACTCCGTAAGGATTCTTTCAAACCATTAAAAAAACTTGTTATTTCTAAATTTCTAAATTGACCAAAATATAGAAGATGAGAGCATAGACCCAAAGACATTGACACTTTTTGATAGTCCTACCACATAACCAATGACACATTCCCAATTCATGATATTACCATTGACAAATATTGCAAACATCCTCCACAATTCCTTAGCAAACAAACAATCAAAAAATATATGATTCACAGTCTTAGGAACTCTATAGCAAGAGAACATAGGACCACTTTCTGTCAAATAGATATGCAACCTGTGTAGTAGTAAGAACCAGGAGAAATGTTTTTGTTTAAGTTCCACTGAATTAGCCCATAGGTGGCCAAGTAGTTTGGTCCACTTAGGATGTTCAATATTCAAATTCCATTTACTGTTAATGTGATTCAAGATATCCTTTTTATCAACAAGAAGGGTATATATATTATTGGCTTTCATTTTGTGCATAAGGGTTCCATTGCACCATTCAAACTAAGTATATATGTCCCTATTGTCATAATCTCTAGGAAGGGAGAGAGAAGAACAAGCCTCTCTCAGCATAGAGTAGGTTCTCCATTGAGAATGGGGGATCTCAAACTTATTGCAAATATCAGGCCAAGAGACAAGGTGGCCATTACTGAGAATTTCCTTAAAGCATCTAATACCTTTGGTGGCCCAACCCCTAGCCGTGCAACCCTAATTGAGTGCAAGGGGTTTACCCTTCCTCTAAAGATTCCACCAAATACAGAAACCTCCACAAACCATTTGGTCCTCATTAATGATACAATTGTTAATAATAAGATGCCTCACTCCTTCCTAGGCTCTCCAAATAGCTCTGAACACCACAAACCCCACTGGTTGGACAAAAAATTGTCCTAAAATTCAATCATTCAGTGGCAGAGACATCCAAGTTTTACTCTGTTTTGGGACAAATTGAGCAATATTGTTCCTACTCAATACCTTCCATGATTCTTTTCCTTTTAAAGATTTGAAGATCTATTTAAAGGCTAGAGCCATCTGTTGTAGCCTCAGATATTTTAGGCCTAGCCCCCCTAGATTTTCTCATGACACACAAACCCCATTTGACCTCATGTATCTTCTTTTTACCTCTGCCATCTGACCAGAGGAATTACCTTATTTTCTTCTAAATACGATTCCATTGATAATAGTTAAACAACCAGGAAGAAGCATAGTATATTTTGTATGATGATAGAATTTTCTAGCACACTTGCACCCTTCTTGCTAGAGAGAGAAAATTCTTGTTCTATTTACCAAGTTTACCATCTATATTCTCTCTAATCCATAGCCACATGTCTCTGACATTGGGGTTGATTGAAAAGGGAATCCCTAGATATTTAACCTGATGATTTGGACCCCCCATGAGATGGAAAATTTACCAAACTAGGGAGAAGGTTGGGGGTCCCAGCCAAGCACAATTGATTTGGTCAAGGAGATCTTTCTCCCTGATGCTTCATGGAAAATATTCAACTTATCCATTAGATTAGCAAATTTGACTTTAGAGCACTCTATAATAATAGCAGTATCATCTGCAAATCGCACATTAGATAGTTACTCATTATTCGGAAAGGATATACCCTTTACCCTGGGAGATAACATGTTGTCTCTCAACAAATAGTGCATTGCATCAGCTGCAATGACAAATAAGGCAGGGGCTAAAGGACATCCTTGACGGATAGATCAGGATCTAATCCAAACCTTTCAGATCTGATTCCATTTATTTTAACACATACACTAGCATCTGTAAGCAGAATTGTGATCATATTGCAGAAGACTTTAGGGAAGCCCAACCCTTCCAACATCATGAAAACAAACTTCCATTCAATTTTGTCGTGTGCTTTATCGAAATCAAGCAGAAGCATAGCTGAGAGTTGGTCTAACACTTTAGCCCAATTCATGGCCTCCCAGCAAGTGATCAATTTTTCTAGTTGTGATGCATAAAAAATGGAACCAAGTAGCTAAGACCTAATCCCACTCTCATGTGCACACAGTGGAATATGAAAGAGCCTAGGGAGATATCTCGCTTTGACTACTTCTTGTTGAGAAGAGAGAGTCAAGGAATATCTCTTAGGGTTTCTATTTCTTTGTTGTAAATGAGGAGTAGATATGCCAAATATGATGTAACAATAAACTAAGCTAGGCGATGAGAAATGAAGCACACTTAAACTAAAAATACAATTTTTTTGTAGACTGAAACTGAGATACAAAAATATGGGATGGAAAATGGACTGAGAGGTGTACCTGATGTTGAAAACTAAAGCAAAATTGGCAGGACCAGGGTGTTGGGCGCCTTGGTCCCTATGCAGACAGAAAGCTGGATTTATCAATCTAAGGTCCTAAGAGTCTGAGATACAGATCTGGTATAGAAAACTGCAAAACCTTGGGATCCAGGATGTCATGCCCTGCCCTATCCCAGGGTGCCATGCCCCTATCTCTGTGATTTGAGATCAGATTCTATCCCTAAGACTATCTCTATGTTTTTCGTTGGTCTAGAAACTTGTGCGTCTAGCAAATTTTTGTACCTACACCTACAACTTGAAAAAGGGTGTCTAGGTGGTATATAGGGTTTATCCTTAGTCAAACCCCTTTTTTGGTGATTTCCACCTCCATAAATAGTCGATAATGTATTGAAAATGTGTGTGCAAGAATCTTTTGTGTATGCAAGATCCTAAATGAACAAGAAAGTAAATCTAGGGTTCTACCCTACACTTTGGAGAGCAAACCCTAAATTCTTGTAAATGTAAATGCAAATGCTTCAAATCACAAATAATCTAGAGATCTAAAGCGTGAATGTAAATATGAAAATGAAGCTCATTCAAAGACATGAAAATAATGTGAAACCATACCAAACCCTAAGGGAGAGATATGATGTGTAGAGTGATAAGAGAATACTTTAGATTTAATTAAATTAATTAATTAAATGCTTAAGGGAATTTTAAATGCAAGATGCAAACACACTAAGGCAAGTGCTAACCTAAGAATGGAATTGTACCACCCAATCAAGGGTGTACAATTTATGATGATACATTTACCCCCCACTTTAGCAGTCATATGACACTACATTCATATGCAAGATAAAGTACAAAAAAGTTAACATTTCATGAAAAAGGATATATCCATAAGGTGTCGAACGAATCCCCCAGTGGTATCTACAATACACTATTAGGAGCCGCACCCTAGAAAACCACATGTTAGATAAAATCAAAAAATTACCTAATTATTACTAGGGAAGTGATGAAACTCGTATCATGTTTACCATAGCAAATTGTGAAAATCGGTGATGAAAAATGGTCACAACGAAGCTTGATAGAAAATTGAATCACATCATGGAACATTTGGTAAGAAATAGAACTTAATCACAATTTCAATGCCACCAACGGTTCAAAAATCGGAGCTCTCTAGCTCAAGATATGAGAGATTAGGTAGAAAAGAAGAAATTAGGGTTTCAAGGAAGAGAGAAGTGCATACCTTATAAATAGTGAAAATGACACTTTCATTTATCATTTTTTCACTTTTTGTCTTATTTGTAGTAGAGGAGCCTTCATAGCACTCACGATGCCTCAAAGACGACTCGAGATGCCCACCCGGATGGAGATCCTATGACAGTTGGTCCTTACCGATCAGACACTTGATGAGGTGAGTGTATTGAACTACCTTAGTACTTTTTGTTGATTTTTTGTTGAGTTTACTTTGAATTTTTGATATGAAGGAAAGTCTAATTGCACATGTGCCCCCAGGAGGGCACCCTGGCCCTTCCATGGCATCCTAGTCCCTGACTAAGGTGACCAAGGGTTAGCATAGGATCAGGATTTTTTATTTGAATGAGAGAATGATATTGATTGTTGATTGTTTGATATATTTTTTGCAGAAACTACCCTATATGCAAGAGCACACTGCCAGACATACTTCTCGAAGTCTACAAAGTCAAATTCCACAATTTTCTGAGGATGACAGAAAGTTCCTTAAGGCAGTAGGGTTGTGGTACATCTACAACATTCCATCCATGAAGTTTCATCCAGTGATGCTTATTTCACTCATGGAGATATGGGACATAGATACCTCCACATTTTTCCTACCAGTGGGAGAGATGGCAATCACACTTGAGGGTGTGTACTGCATATTGAGGCTACCCATTAGAGGATACACAATGAGATATCAGACGGGTCGTACACCACCTTCTTTTAGGAGGGAGCAAAGGTCTTGTATTGGGAAATTCATGTCCAATGAGACTAGAGGATGGATCATGATTTAGTGGTTACTACATCCTACTGATGCTATTCCACTTGTGAGAAGACTCATGATAGCCACAATGGACGAGGTAATCACATGCATGGGGGTCTCACTTATACTATCTAAGCAATGGAGGAGCAACAGACAGTGTTCTCCTGGGGATGGAGCATGTTGGTCCATCTCTACCATGACATAGGAGATTATGTCTATGGTGATGGATGTAGCTTGATGGCATGCACCCTTATTTAGGTTTGGATGTTTGAACATACCACATGCACTAGGCCAGTGGGAGTACCAGTTGATATCGGCTCAAATGACCCTAGAGCATATGCATACCCACTCACCAGACCATGGTAGAATGGTGACTTGTTGCATTGGAGGATTGTGATTGATAGATTGAGATCAAATGTTATCACATGGAGGTGATGTAGGAGCATCCCCGATCAATGAGAAATCTTGCATCGACCAAAAACATTTTCCTTTCTTGTTTAGTATTTTGTGCAGTTTCAATATTCTAACCGGTAGTTGCTTGTTCTTCATGACAGATCTTGTTTGCAATTTCCTGGTGGTTTTATGTGGTTGATTCCAGATTTCTTGTTCATTTGGATCCTTCTCCAGACAGTTATCGCTTTCGGTTGGGTGTTTCTAGGTTTCCGGGACAGTTCTTGTGCTTACCGATTGGTTTTCCATCATTACCGGTGTGATTCTTGGCGTGTGGATCCATCTTGGGTCTTGTCCAATGTTCCTTGATGTGTGGCTGACCTTCCTGCTGATCCACATCACTTGGTTGTTATTTTTTGGAAGGATTTCTTAGGGTCGACCTATTTACACGGTTTATTTTCCTGCATTGGTGAATGTAATCTTTTGAGGCCGACCTGGATATGTTCCGGTGGGTATCAATATGATGTTATGTAATCATTTGTAAGGGTAGAGGAAGTAGAACTGAGAATAAGGATTGAGATTTGCATGTTGTGATCTGATTGATTCTTAGAGTCTCGGTTGGATTGTATCTAGCTTGAGGCCTACATGTAACCGATTAACTATCGGATGTTCTTTGATGATAATCTGATGATTATCGAATGATTATCGGAACTTCTATGGCTAGAATATGATCTCTTTATATGAATTTGTTATGTTTTCTTACTACTTTCATTGTATCTCTCTTGTTGCATAAGTTGGTTAACTCTTTTCAGGGTTCTTACTGGTTATGGCTGCATCAATTGGTATCAGAGCTGGTTATGGACCGGCTAGTGGAAGAATCGTTTGTGAGCATTGAGGCATTCCTTGAGGTGGATAGATCACCGAGGGGAGGCAATTTATACTGGTAGTCAGGTCGTTGAGTTGAGGTAATTCACTGGAGTGGAAGGAGAGATGTCGTCGAGGAGAATAAACCCCCGGAGGGTAGAGGAGATGATGGAAGACATCAAGAATGAAGTGAGGAATGAAATCCGGAATGCTTTGGCTGGTTTGAGAAGAAACCCTGACTCTGAGGATGAGTATAAGGAAGTAGGTGAAGAGCTTGAGGAAGCTGAAGGACCAGAAGATGAGAGAGAGGAAAGATTCTTAATAGCAGTGGCACAAGCAAGTAAAGTGCATAAAGTTGAGGTTTCTAAATTTTTCAAAACGTTGAACCTGGAAGATCTGGTCGATTGGATCAGAGAGTTGGAAGACTACTTTGAGTTTGAGGATGTCAAGGACTCGTAGAGAGTCTGGTTGGTACAAACCAATTTGAAAGGGCATGTTGTCTTGTGGTGGAAAGAGTTGCAGAAAGATAGAGTGGAGAATGGTGAATTGAAGATCACCCAGTGGAGACAGATGGTTGCAAGGTTGCAGGCCAAGTTCATACCAGGAGACTATGAACTAGAGTTGTTCAAGAAGTTGTAGAACCTGAAACAAAGAAACATGACTGTGAAGGAATATACTGAGGAATTATACATGGTGGTAATCAAATATGGACATAGAGAGATGGACAAAGAAAAGGTGGGGAGGTACATCAATGGACTTGCTTTTAACATTCAAGATGAGATGAGTATGTTGAAGGTTTCATCAGTTGAAGAAGTTTACCAGTATTCTTTAAAGGTTGAGGAGAAGGTTAGAGAAGACAATCGAATACGGGAAAGGATAAATTCAAGATGAATGATAGTATGAAGAAACCAGTTGAAGAAGAGGATGCAAAACCTAAGTGGAGTAAAGAACCATAACATAAGACACCAAGGAAGGGTAGCAGCAGTACTGATAGAGAATTTATTGGCAAATGTTTCAAGTGTGGAGAAACCGGACATAGATCCAATGAATGTAAGCAAGTAATGACAAGAAGTTGTGTGGCAAGTGAAGAACCGGATCACACTGGATCTGACTATGTACTGGAGCAAGGAGAATCCCTTATGTTCAAAAGAAAGGATACCGAATATACTCAAAGGAGGAGTTTTTTCCATACTGTATGCAAATAAGGTGGTAAGTGTAGATAGTGGAAGTACTGATAATTTAGTATCTGAGGAGATGGTTGAGAAGCTTGGGTTGAAGAGGCTTGATCATCCTTGTCCTTATGAGGTAATTTGGTTACAAGGTGATCAGAACGTGGAGATAAAGGAGCAGTGTTGGGTGAGTTTCAATATTAGGCCTTTCAGAGATGAAGTTTTATGTGATATTGTGTCAATGAATGTTTGTCATGTCTTGTTGGGAAAACCTTGGTAGTATGATAGAGGAGAAATTTATAACTATAGAAGAAACCTAGTTACTATTGAAAAGGATGGGCAAAAGTTCACATTGATTTCTTTGAAGGAGAAAGAGAAGGAGGTGAAGAATCTGAGACCTGAGAAAAGTTGCAAGAAACCGGTGGTAGAGGGTATACTGGAAGGTTTGAAGGAACCTGTTGCAGAGATTATATTGGAGGTTTTGAAGAAAGATCTAATAGAAGTAGTTACAAATATTATATCAGAATGTGACATGAGTTGGCAGAAGGATATGACAGATGAGTCTGATGGACAGATGGAACTGGTCGACAAAGAGCTCATGGTGACAAACCGGATGAAGTCTTGTGGTAGAAGAAATCCTGAGTTGCAGAAGAAAGAAGGCAGTACACAGGGAGAATGTGCAGATCTCAAACAATGAAAGAAAGATAAAGGGGGTCAAAGGTTAGAGAAGTCGTTTGAAGCACCGGGAGAGATAGAGCAGAGATTGGTAGATAAAGAAGATGTTTGGATCATAAATGAGAATGGGATCTTCATCTCAAATCCTTTAAGATGTTCATGAGTTGCCTCTCATGGAACATATTTTTCTACCTAGGTTGTCTGATGTAGGAGAATCCTCAGTCGATGAGCAATCTTGCATCAACCTAAAACATTTTCCTTTCTTGTTTAGTTCTTTGTGCAGTTTCAGTATTCTTACCGGTATGTAATGGAAGTTGTTTGTTCTTTGTGACAGATCTTGTTTGCAGTTTCCTGGCAGTTTCATGTGGTTGATTCCAAATTTCTTGTTCATTTGTTTCCTTCTCTGGTTAGTTATTGCTTCCGATTGGTTGTTTCTGGGTTTTTGGGATAGTTCTTGTGCTTACTGGTTGGTTTTCCTTCATTACTAGTGTGATTCTTGGTGTGTGGATCCATCTTGAGTCTTGTCTAATGTTCCTTGGCATGTGGCCGACCTTCATGTTGATCCACATCACTTGGTTGTTATTTTCCAGAAGGAATTCTTAGGGCCGACCTATTTACATGTTTCATTTTCCTGCATTGGTGAATGTAATCTTTTGAGGCTGACCCGGATATGTTCCGGTGGGTGTAAATATGATGTTATGTAATCATTTGTAAGGGCAGAGGAAGTAGAACTGAGAATAAGGATTGAGATTTGCAAGTTGTGATCTGGTTGATTCTTAGAGTCCCAGTTGGATTGTATCTATCTTGAGGCCTAGATGTAACCAATTAACTACCAGATATTCTTTGATGATAATCTAATGATTACCTGATGATTGTCAGAAGTTATATGGCTTGAATATGATCTGTTTATATGAATTAATTATGTTTTCTTAGTGCTTTCGTCGTGTCTCTCTTGCTGCATAAGTCGGTTGACTCTTTTCAAGGTTCTTACCAGTTATGGATGCATCAGACGTCATACCAGCACATGACCATATGGCCAGGCCAATGCAGTCATCTTTGGCTTATGTAGAGAATCGCTCCCTCGAGGGGCGCTACAACCATATCATAGTTTCATTCTATTTTCACCGAGTCAGGTGACAATTTGGGCTGGAGCAAGGTGTTCCAGTAGATGTGCCAGTTTTTTATATGCCACTCTTAGGTGATGGCGAGACTAATAGAAGTTCCTAGGCCTTGCAGTGATGAGATTGAAATGACAGATTTAGATTATTCTGATCGATATGTCATGATCCCCTTTAATGATGATATGTAGGCTCACTGCAAGTACATCACATGGTAGGACATGACTTTCCTCGGAGTTGTTTTTCCTTTAGACTATCTGATGGGTAATCTTGGGCCATGAAGGCGATTAGCTCGCAAGGATCACGAGACATCTGAGGACCCAACTGATGGAAACACATTGGATCAGGAGGATGAGAGAAGGGAGGAGGGAGAATAGCAGGGTAGAGATGATGATGACGAGGAGGGAAGAGGAGATGGAGATATTGGTGGGGAGGAAGATCAGAATGGGGATGATGAGGATGGTGACCTAGAGGAAGGGAGAGAGGAGGAGCAGGGAGAGAAAGAGGAGGAGAGAGAGGAGGAGGAGGAGGAGGAGCTTCCCCATCACTCCATAGATGATACCATAGCCCTAGATCCACCAGCAGTAGTGCTAGCTAAAGGAGAGGCAGTCTATCTGAGAAGACTGACTTCGAGTCTACATCGATCATCTCCTACAACACCACCTACTGGGGTACAGAGACACTATGAGCATGGAGAGGGCAATGGCTCTAGATCGGAGATGGACATGACAAATGATCCACACTGGCAAGCGAGAGATCCAAGTAAAAATATTTTATTTAATTGAATTTATTGAGAATTTTCATTGTGATGTATATGTAATTTGATTATTTTATTTCATCTTCTATAGTTGGAGTACAGGAGTGGCGGTCCCTTATCCAGCAGACCCTATCTGACATAATTATTGTTTCATGATACCTCAGTCTTCACAGATCATGCATAGACCTCAGAGGAGTGTTGGATGACATGAGGACCTATTCGACTCAATTCGAATGGAACTAGAGATCAGGCGAGAAGAGGGGTAGTGGATACAACACGAGCTAGCAAAGTCCCGAGCAAAGTCAGCCATGTATGAAGGTATAGATATGGAACGAGATCAGAGAAGCTCTTCTAGGAGTCACTCATGGTCCTCATACCATTATACACCCATGGGACCACCACGATAGGGACCTGAGGGCTCAAGAAGTCACCACCCATAGATAGTGTTGATATAGAAGAGACCACATTTTGTATCTAGTGGTCGTCTTTGTATATGATGATGTATGTATGTCTAATCTAATTCTCATGTGATTGATTTTCCAATACCTCATGATTAAATTGATACATGTGTGATCTAATTAAATAACTAAGTATTTAATTAAATACTACATTGATGATGTAAATAAATATGTTTTTAAGTTAAGGACAACATAACTAATGTGATCTAATTAAAATTTTAATTAAACACAACATGATGTATCCTAACTCCAAACACATGAAGGAAAATTTCATGATATACTAGCACATAAGAATATAAATTCCTAAAAATTTACACCATGAATTCAAGACAACCAAGAATTTAAAACATGTTTCTCAAGAATGAAGAAATATAGATCAAATATTAATAATTTAATACTACATGCTTTAATGAAGACATGCTACCTATCAAATAATTTTGAAGAAGAAAAGAAAGGAAAAGAAAAGGAAGGAGAAGATTAGGTGTAGTATCTACGAAGATGCATAGCATTTATGGGTTCCTTAAGAGGCGTACCTTCCACATTTTCTATCTTGTAAGCACATGACCCATAGACCTCAGTGATGATATATGGTCCAAGACAATTTGGGCTAAACTTTCCTCTTTCTTTAGGTTAAGCATTCACGTTACGTTGATTCTCATAGAGCACAAGGTCACCCACTGAGAAGGAATGTTGAATAACCTTATCATTATAACTTTATTGTAGGTATTTATGATATGCTTGAATATTCTCAAGAGTTTTTATAGGTCATTCATCAAGCATTTCAATTTGTTGAAAGTGTTGTTCTCGATAAAAATAAACTTCGACTATACCCTTGAGAGAGATTCTCAGCGCGGGAATCTCTAACTCTAAAGGCATAATAGTATCAGCACCATAAACAAGATTGTAGGGGGTAGTACTATAGCTATGCGCACACTCATTCAATAATCCTACAAAGCATAAGTCAACTGGGTGTGCCAATCCTTACCATGTTTGTTTACAATCTTACGAAGAATTGTTTCCAGAATTTTATTAGAGGACTCAACTTGGCCATTAGATTGAGGATAATAGGGTGTAGAAAAATGATATTGAATATGGTATTTTTCAAGAAATTTCTTCATGTATTTATTCTTAAATGAATTCCCATTGTCAGAGACCAAAGTGGAAGGAATTCCAAATCAAGCAATAATGTTATCTAAGATAAATTGACAAATTACTTCAACAGTAGTGGATCGAAGAGGAACCACTTCGACCCACTTCGTAAAATAATCTATAGCAGTTATAATGAAAGTATGTCCTTGGGATGAAGGAGGATAATTTTTTCCAATAAGATCCAAACCCCACATGTAAAAGGGCCAAGAGGCTACTTGTGACTTAAATTCTTGTGCAGGAGCATGAATCAAATTGTTATGTTGTTGACATTGATGACACTTCTTAATGAACACAAAAAAATTTCTCTCCATGGTTTGCCAATAATATCCCATTCGAAGCAACCTTTGAACTAAAGTTTTGCCCCCAAAATTCCCCCTACAAGCACTTGAATGTGCCTCCTCAAGAGAAATCAGGATCTATGTTTTGTTGAGCCAATAGAGAAGGAAACCATTATAACCCCTCCTATAAAGGATATTAGAAAGGATAATATATCTTGCAGCTAACTTATGAATTCCAGCTCTATCATTTTTACTTGTGGAATATATAAATGTACCATCAGTCAAATATCTTGAGATATGAAAGTACCATTCATTAGATTTCATGGTGCAACAATAAGTCACATCACTAGGATTATTAGCTATAGCCAATGAAGAAAGGTTATGAATAAAAAAATTTAAGATCTACCACGGGGTCCTCTAAGGATACAAGGGAAGAAACACACACCATTGCATTGGAATGTTGATTATCCTTCTAGGGGATAGGCTCCACAGTATAAGAATCAAATTTTTCTAACAAGGATAAGGCCAAATCTCGATATTAGGATAATTTGTCTTGTTTAGCCTGATAAACTCATCTAACTTGTCTAATAATCAATTGAGAGTCACCATAGATTTGTATATGTCTTACATTCAAGTTTAAAGCCTCTCTAAGACCATCTATAAGGGCTTCATACTCGACAATGTTATTGGTGCATAAGAAGTTGTAAGACAAGAGAATAGGTTTCTTATTAGGAGGAAAAAGAACAACACCCGCCCCCAAGCCTGTACGACACCTAGAGAAATTGAAATACAACTCTCAAGTTTCATCAGTCTCAATAGGAAGAAAAAACTCATCAAGAAAGGATTCATGATTAGGTAACATGAGAGGTGAAGGAGCATCAGCTAAATGATCAACCAATGCTTGTCCTTTAATTGTTTTTTGAGAAACAAACTTAAGGTCAAATTCAGTCAACATCATAACCCATTTTCCTAGACGTCCTAAAAGGTCCATCTTAGAGAAAACATGTTTCAAAGGATCAAAGTTAATGATAGCATGAACCTCAGAATTTGAAAGGTAATTCCTTAACTTCTGGGTTGCAAAAATAAGAGCAAGATATTGCCATTCTATTGCAGTATATCGGACTTCATAATTGAGAAAAGTGTGGCTTATATAATAAACCAGGTGTTCTTTACCATCACTATTACATTGTGCCAATAAGGCAACCAGAGCATGAGAAGAAGCAGTTGTATATAGAAGGAATGCTTTAGTGGGATCAACAGGTTGCAAAATAGGAGGGTTGGCCAAATAAGATTTTAAATCTTCAAAGGCTAGGTAGAAATCCTCATTCCATTGAAAGGTGATGGTTTTCTTAAGCAATTGAGTGAAAGGGAAAGTTTGATCCGTAAGCTGCGACACAAACCTATGAATAGCTTGTATCTTTCCTTGCAAACTCCTTAATTGGGAAACATTTTTATGATGTGGCATGTTAACTATAGCATTTATATTTTTCGCATCCACCTCAATACCATGATGTGAGACTATGAACCCAAATAGTCTTCTAGTATCCACACTGAAAACACGCTTTCAGGGGTTCAAGTGCATGTTCTATTTACAAATTCTTTCAAATACCTAACGAAGGATCTTAACATGATCTATACTGAGTATGGATTTAGATGAAATGTCATCAACGTAGTCTTCTAAGATTTTATGCATGTAGTCATGAAAGATAAGATTCATAACACGTTAGTAGGTAGCGCCTACATTTTTCAATCCAAAAGGCATCATGACACAACAAAATGTTCCCCAAGGGGTGGTGAAAGCGGTTTTAAATTGATCTTGAGGATTAATGAAGATTTTATTTATCCTAAGAAGTCATCCATAAAAGACAACAAGGCATGTCCAGCAGTAGAATCCACTATCATGTCAATGTTAGGAAGCAGAAAATCATCCTTTGAGGAAGCCTTATTGAGATCTCAAAAATAGGTACACATCCTAATCTTATTATCAGGTTTAGGGACAATGACAATATTCGAAATCCAAGGAGAATAATCAATAGGGCGAATAAATCCTGCATCCAATAAATTCTCAATCTCGTCTTTAACAAGAAAAGCTATCTTGAGATTCATTTTTCAAATTTTCTGCTTCACAAGTTTAGCATCAGGAACTAGGACAATATTATGAGTAACAATATTAGGATCAATGCTAGACATATCAGAGTATATCCAAGCAAATATTTCATGGAACTCATGTAATAATTAAGAATATTCCTTCTGTTCCTCATCAATTAGGCACTTCCCTATCTTGATAACTTTGTCTTCATTACAAGGATCCATCTTGATGTCAATGGTATCACTTATAAATAGATTACTTTGTTGAGGGACATCCTTCAATTGAGGGAACTCTTTAATTGTCACATGGTTATCTTTAGCAGATTCGACGTCTTCCCCAAACTATTTGTCCACATTCAAACAATAGGGAAACCCAAGGTTATGATGGTAACGAGGAAGATTATCATAAGCCCTTAGGAACTCACTAAAGAATCATCAATAGAAAAGACATCCAAATCAAAGACACTAGAATCTGAATTAATATACTCGAGATTCTTTAATGAATGAGATTTAGGGGAGAAGGAAATGACTTTAACACTAATAGATGGTATCTTGGAAGCTTTGGTGGTTTTGAGGGGGTTGTATTCAAGTCCAAAAGAGTTCTCATGATAGTTACTTTCTATAGGAACTTTGATCCCTTGTTCTTGAGCACTACAACCATTACTATTATATCCACTCTTAGCTAGGATATGGAAACTAGGACCATAGAGGTTACCCATTTCAATAATGGAATTAGGTTTTTCATAGGTTTGAATGTCAAAATCAGTTGGAGTAGAAATAGGTGGAGATTTAGAATTGGAAGCAACCACAAAGTTGTTACTCAATGGTTTAGACAAAGTGGGTTTCTTTTAAGGTTCCTCTTTATCTTTCTTCTTTTTCGACTTTGGGTTCTCTTAGAGGGATTTAATATTCTCCTACAAAGGTAGGGTTAAAATCCAAGGACCCCCAATCATCATCTGAGAGTACCTTCTCGGGGGGAAAGACATCTTTGGGAGGAGATTCAGATTGAGAAGAATCATTTTCAGAGACTTCAAGATCTTTAGGAGGAATAGGATTAGTAGAAGAGAAAGTTGTGCTAGAAGGAGAAGGTATGCTAGAAGGGACTTCAGACTAGTTGGAGAGGAACTGGTAGAGGAATATTAAGAAGTATATGTTTGTAAGCAAGCTTGGAGATTGGTATCAGTGAGAAAGGTATACATCTTATTGTTATGAATAAACTTGACTTGCCTATGCAAAGTAGAGGGGATAACTTGCATGTTATGAATCCAAGGTCTACCTAATAACGAGTTGTAGTTCAGGTTATCGGGCGTGACATGAATAGGTGTAGATAAGGTAACCGCTCCTACCTTAACAAGAAAGGTTATGATACCTAATTAAGACCTAGCCGCATTATAAAAACCACAGATAATAAGGGAATCAGGTTTGATGAGAGAAGTGTCCACGTTGATTTAATACAATAGGTTTACACTACAAACATTAAGGCCAAAGATGTTATCCACAAGAGTTCGTCTTATAGAATTTCCATTGATAATAACAACAATCATGAGAGGTTCATATTGACATTGCACCTCACAAGGAGGTAACTCATCTTGGGTGAACACAATTTGAGCTTTAGGTGTAGTTATAGAGTCAATCAAGGAAGCCATATTATTGGATGTTATTATTGGTGGGACATTCAAGGTTTTCAAGGTATCTTGTAACATTCCATGATATGACAAAGTGATAGTTCTGATACTTAATGTTAAGTACAGATGCCAAGCTAACAAGATGAGAGGGGGGGTGAATCATACAAACTTAATCTTCCATAAAAACAACAGATTCAACCTCGGTAACATATACTTCAGCAATATAACCAAAACTGCTAAACATGCAAACTCATAAGCATATAAACATCATAACACTCATAACACCAGATTTAACGTGGAAACCCAAATAGGGAAAAACCACTGTGGGATTTCGGACCCACTAAGAAATATACTCTTCTAGAGTATGCTCGGTTAAAAGCAAATCCTATTAAAGATTACAAACACATTGCTAGATGTCACCCAGTTAAGGGATTTCCCTCAGATCTGTTAGGATCTTCACCTTGTTAGAAGTGACCTTGTTAAAGGATTTCAAACACTCAATCAGAATGTCACCTTGCTAGAGGGTTTTACAAATAAGACTGTTAAGTCCACTCGATTAAGAGATTTTTTGTCATTTTACAAAATAACAGTAATAAAAATCTATCTGCAACTTCACATCTAAAATGCTAAAGCAAATTCTTATTTGCTCAATACAATTTAGTCATAGGACTTATCTTCTCCATCTGCTGGGCTCTATACTCTGTTATTCAAAATAGGTCTTCAAGCTTCAGTGCTTGGTAATCACTGTGTAGCATCCTTGTGCATACACTTGCCCGCATGCATTGTTTATCAACAGTTCCTTATTTATAAACAATTTTTGAACTGCTTAATCTCCTTGATCACATATCCCATGATCAATCATAGCCATCAGATCTTCAAGCTTGACCAGGTTCAATGTATCCTTCGATCTAAAAATGTTTTACCCTGCCTTGGAACTTGCATACATTTCTTGGAACTTGTGCTAGGGTATTGCGGTTCAATCTGAGTTGTAGATCTTCCTGCCGATTTTCCTTTGCCATAGATTCTTTAACAAACTTCATGCATAGCATACCAATCATTTAATCATAACCAGCTCATCAACTTCCTTCATTAAATAATGTTTTTTATTCATTCAATGCATTCTGTTATTACTCGGTAAATACTAAACTTCACTTGGTAGACATACCACCTTCATTAACCGATAGTGATAGCCTTAGGGTTTACCGACTAGGTTCTTTGCTCGGTAACATAGTATAGTATTAACCTTATAAACACAACATATGTAGGATATCAAAACAATCTAAACATCATGATCTCATCATTGTCTAACTCGGTAATAGTTGCCCATTGAATAACTTATTCCTCCCCTTATTCATCACATTCTTTATGTGTCTTTTACTGACATCTTTATACTCACCAAATCATACTTCTTAAGATATGGCAACATCATACTGAATTAGAAAATCAATTTCTTGACATCAATGACAAAATAATAATATTAAGACAGTAAACATCCTTGATCAGTTATATCCATAATCATCAACAACCTTCTCAATATCCTTATTGAAATGCCAACAATCTCTTTTTGTAATTGGAATGCCAACAATCTCCCTTTGTCTATTATAATGCCAACACAAAGAAGTTTGAATTAAATCCCAAAGGGAGATCTTGGTAGGAGCGGACTTGAGTTTTTAAATGAGATCATACTCCTTACCAAGGACTTGTGAAATGTGAGGTGCTTGAAGAGGAACGAGTTGAGGATTAGGAAGTGAAGTTGGAATAACTGAAGGAGCATTAGGTTGCCTATTGTTTCTTGTGTTATAGGTATGAGCAATCAAATGATAACTCTCTCTATTTATTTGTTTAGCATACTCACAAGAGCTCTTAGTGGGATCTCCTCTTTGCACAGTGATAACAGGTTTGCGAGGGGTACAAAAAGGATCATTTCCATAACCACCTTGAATCGTAAAGAGAGGTTGGTTTAAAGATTGTGATGTTGGAGAAGGGAAAGCACCTTGAACCACAAAAAGAGGTTTTCTATGTTCATTCACATTTATCATGTTAATTTATCTTTTAGATGTGTGATCTTTGTTTGAAGAAGTTGGTAAAGACATGAAATCATCAAGAGCATCATCCAAAAAAGAATGATCATATCTATTAAATGGTTTGTCTTTAGATTCAAAAGGAGATAGTTCTCATAAAGGGGATTGTTATAAACCACCATGTTACTAGATTTAGAGGATGAGTTGATAGGAATATATTCATGAGAAGAACCATTCAACTTATCTTTCTCGTCACTACAAAATGGCATAGTAACAAGGTTGATTAGCTTTTGGAAGAATGTAGGTTTAGAAGTTTTAGGGTATAGAAACTCGTCAAGAGACTCATCTAGTTCTTCCTTACTAAACTCATAAACATCATAAGAAAATGAATTACCAGAGGAATGAAAGTCTTGCAAATAAAGATCTCACATTTTTGAAATGAAGAATGCATACAACACACAATGCAATGAATGAAAAGAAAGATGCCATAACTAGATCTAACTAGGAAATGCAAATTTAAAGAAGATTGGATTCACGTCAGGTTCACCAAAATGTGATGCATAAAAAAGGAACCAAGTAGCTAAGACTTCATCCCACTCTCACGTACATACAGTGGAATATGAAAGATCCTAGGGAGATATATGGCTTTGACTACTTCTTGTCGAGAAGAGAGAGTCAAAGAATATCTCTTAGGGTTTCTATTCCTTTGTTGTAAATGAGGAGTAGATATGTCAAATATGATGTAACAGTCAACTAAGCTAGGTGATGAGAAATGAAGAACACTTAAACTAAAAATACAGATTCTGTGTAGACTGAAACTGATATATAGAAAGAAGGGCTGAAAAATGGACTTAGAAGTGTACCTAATGCTGAAAACTGAAGTAGAATTGGAAGGAATAGGGCATTGGGCACCTTGGTCCCTATGTAGACAAAAAGATGGATTTCTAGATCTGAGGTCCTGAGAGTCTGAGATACAGATCTGGTACTAAAAACTGTAAAAACCCTAGGGACCAGGGTGCCATGCCCTGGCCCTATCCCAGGGCATCATGCCCCTATCTTTGTGATTTGAGATCAGATTTTGTCCCTGAGACTGTCTTTGTATCTTCCATCAGTCCTAAAAATCGTTCATTCGTCGAATTTATGTACCTGCACCTGCAACTTGAAAATGGGTGTCTAAGTGGCTATATAGGGTTTTTCCTTAGTCAAACCCCTTGTTTTGGTTATTTCCACCTCCACAAATAGTCGGTAATGCATTGAAAATGTGTGTGCAAGAATCTTGTGTGTATGCAAGATCCTAAATGAACAAGAAAGTAAATGTAGAGTTCTACCCTACGCTTTGGAGAGAAAACCCTAAATGCTTATAAATGTAAATACAAATGCTTCAAATCACAAATGATCTAGAGTTCTAAAGCATGAATGTAAATATGAAAATGAAGCTCATACAAAGACATGAAATAACATGAAACCATACAAAACCCTAAGGGAGAGGTACAATCCAATCAGTAGTCAATGATCTCCTATTATTCTTCAATGTATTCAAAGCTCCTAAAGGGTGCTAAAAATACTTGATGTAGACTTGGTGAATGCTTGATTCATTGTTGTAGACTTCATAAAACTTGTACTTTCACTTCATAAGAATCTCCTTCAATCGCTAGATCTTAGATCTTCAAATGAGGAAAGGAAGGGTTTATGTAGGAGACCCTAACTTTGTTTTGATTGATATGCCGACTTAAAAATAATATTTTCACCAATCTCTTGGATTTGAATATTAAAATACCACCAAAACATGCTCCCAAAATTTGGGGGAAAAAGTTGGGACCTTATTGGTACCAACATGATCTGAACACATGGTCCAACCAACTTTTCGCCAAAATTTTGGGAAGCAAGATATTGTGATTTTAAAGAAAATTCCAGGAGTATGTGGGAATTTGAGAGGTTTAGATATGCGAAATCGGGCCTTCAAGGCCGAAATAAGATATAATTAGGGTATCTGATGAAATGATTAATTGAGAGAATTAAATAAAAAAGGGGCACACTTAGGGTAAAGGGCCCAATTTTATGATGTGTAGAGTGATAAGAGAAGAATTTAGATTTAATTAAATTAATTAATTAAATGGTTAAAAGAAATTTTAAATGCAACATGCAAACACACTAAGGTGGGTGCTAACCTAAGCGTGGAGTTGTACCACCCAATTAAGGGTATACAATTTACGACGCTACACCAACATATATCTCCCCTTGACAAATCTAGTTTAGGTGTGTTAATGACCTTAGGAAAGATTCCCTCTAGCCTTCTGGCAAGAATTTTGGCTAAGATCATGTAAGACACATTTAGGAGAGTTATAGGTCTCCATTTTTTTAGAAGAGATCTATCTCCTTTGGGGAGTTGCTTAATAAGACCAGATTGTTCTCCATGCCCAGTGAACCAATAGATATAGCTTCTTTGTATACTTTAAGTAAGAATTGACCTATCTAATCTAAGTTTGTCTTATAGAATTCAACTATTAGCCCATCCGGACCAGGGGCTTTGTCATTGTTTAGAGAGGAAATGGCACTCGAAACTTCATCTAGTCAGATCTCTTTGTCCAACTTGTTGCAATCCTCGTTATTCACCTTGCTAGGAGTAATTGACTTAATATTGTCCCTATAGTCCTCCTTCTAGGATTCATTGTCCTATAAGAAGAAAAGGGAAGAGTAGAATTGTTTGAAAGTATTAAGGATGTTTTTAGGGGCTGAGAAGGTTTGGCCTTCCACCCAGATATCACCTATTCTTTCTTTAGATTATTTTCTTTTTAGCATCTGAAAGAAAAACATTGAGCCTTTGTCTTCTTGCTCAATTCAGTTAATTCGAGCCCTAGTCATGATTCCTTGAATCTTGTGGTGTTGTAGTCTTGTAAGGGCATCTTTGGCATGCCAAGCAATTTCAACACTGGTTACATTTCCAAGGTCATTTTGGCACTGTCCTTCTACAATAGATAGAAAATCATGCAATTTATATTCTAATTTCCTGGAATCTTTAGCCTTTTTCCTCCCAACAGTCTGGAAGAGTTTTTTCCAGTTGTTAACATTTTGATTCCACTTCTCTATCTCAGAATTCAACATTGTGTTATGCTCATTGAACAACTTAATAATCAACACTGCCCGATCGATGTCATCATCTAGAAGAAGACTATGGTTTAAGATAAAATTCTCTCTTTCACTGTCCATATTTCTATCAATACTTCCTAACGAGACCACAGATTGGATAGGTTGATGATCTGAGAGGGAGTAGGGCACCACCCTCAAACCAAACCTTGAATCATTTCTGTTGAATTGGAATATCTCCTTATTAGCATAAAACCTGTCAAGTTCAAAGTATGTCCTCTTATTGCCTTTCCGAAAGTTACACCAAGAGAACCAAATATCATTATACTCACATTTTTATCAACAATGGGGTCAAAAAGTTTCATCTTGCTAATCATTCCATTCCAATAGAATTTTTCATCTCATTTCCACTTGAATTTGTTACCTCCCCTCTTATCAGAGGGTCTCTCAATCATTTTAAATTCTCCACCCAATATCCAAGGAACCTCCTCCAACTGTGAAATCTACTTCCAAAGTTCAATCCTCCCCTTGACATCATTGGAGGCATAGTCTGAGCCAATTCCAAATTCAGTCCCCTTGACCTTCAATATCACCTAGACGAGTCTATTGCAGGGGGAGCAGCCCCATCTTTCTATGGAATTCTTCCATTTATGACTAAGAAGGATGGATGCTCCACCCTTTCCTTTTTTATCCTATGTGGTGAAATATTTTGCATCCGTCCAGATACATTTTAGATTAATGTCTAGAGAAAATTATACTACCTTTATCTCCTGGAGCAGTAATACATTAGTGTTCTTATAGAGCTTGAGAAATCTCTTCACAACATATTTCCTATGTAGGGATTCCAACCCCCTAACATTCCAGGATACACAATTTATATTCATCATAGAGGGTTAGGAGGAAGTTTCCATGGGTGCCCTAAGAAATTTATACCACTTCTGAAGATGCTTAGGATCACTTATTATAGTAGGCTGGGACGCAATAGAGGTGTTTGGTCTGCCCCTCTTTCTTTTGAATTCAAACATTTATTCAGCTCCCAAGTCCTGAGAGACAACTTTCTTTTTAGTATCCTTCTTCTTTTTTACCCTTTTAGTGCTATCTTTTTGGATTCCATATGCTTTAATAGCCTCAACCAACAGTTCCTGATTGGGATATTTTGAACAGGGAACAATTTTCCCAAGAGATTCTCTTGTCATCCCTAGGTTCAAAACCCACTTGATCTTTCTCCATAGGAGCCATGCACTTGGATGTCTCTAAGAAGCCTCCTGTGCCTACCTCAGTACCAAGGGTATAATTCCCCTTGATACACCCCAGTGGTTGCCCAACAAGGGTACTACTAAGGGGAATATTATTGGCATCCCCAGATGGAGAGCAGTTGGTGGAATCGACAATGCTTTAAGAGTTACAATTACTGATTGAGACTTTTGTCCCTCATTGGCATCCTTGCACTATTCAATCACAAGCTTAGGGGAATGGATATCAAGGGTACTGTCCATAGGTTTGGCAGGAATAACTATTAAGTCAAAATTATTGATTTGTTCTTCAATCCTTCTTTTGGTATCCATCATTTTTTAAAACCTTTCCATCACAATTTGTTGGGCATTCAGATTTCTAGAATTAGAGCTTGAACCTTTTTGCTCATTATTTGATTGGGATAACATTGTTCACATACAGATTGGGGAAGGAGGGGGGTTTGACAACTTCTTTGACCACAACATGGAGAGCATCCAATTTGGCAGGAGAAACATCATTGCTCACTGAAGAGGAGGGTTAAGAGTCGGAAGCAACGGGCTGACCTCCCTTGAGGGGGGAGTCGAGAATACCAGAGGTAACTAAGGGGGGGATTAAATATGTGGTTTTTTGAGGGTCTCTCTTAATAGATGCAATATCTTTGGGCTGATTAGGGTTAGCCAATTTTGATACAAGGGGGTTTCTTATCCTTGGAGGTAGGGTTTCTAGGGTTTTTAAGCAGAGAGCAGTTCCTCCAGATGTGTCCTTCTTTCTTACACAAAAAGAAAGCATTGATTTCACCTAGATATTCAATCAGACATGTAAAAGCTTCTTCCTATAGTTCAAAATGAATCTCAAATGGAATCTCAACTCCAAGTTTAACGGTGATGAGTAACCTAGCATTCATATGGGGGAGGAGAGAGGACGAATTGTCTATCCTTGTCACGTTGCCTATGGAAGCCAGGGCTTGGCAAAGTCATTTCCACATAATCGGAGGAACATTTTTCACAATGACCCATCTAGGGCACAACAAGGCGAGGATATCATTATGGTTAGCCTTGGGTGACTATCCAATGACTCTGAAACAACCATTTCCAACATTCCAAAATTCCTTTTAAGTACTTTTTTAAGTACCTTTTTACTATTAGAATCTCTGAAAAAAAATGATGTATGATCCTTTCTGAACCATTCAACAAAAATTGAATTGAAATCCTAATTTGTTTATCCACACTTTTTGCAGCCAATCATTAATAAAACTTTTGGATGGGATTTTACTATGGTCTAAGACAAGAAAGAAGATGGCAGTGTCCCTTAACCTAGTGCTCTCATCCAAAAATAGTGCATTCTTTTTAGAATTAGGCATAACGGTTAATAAGGTATTGGAAGAGTCCTTACCTCTTCCTACATCTCTCTCTTGTGCTCCATTCGTCGCCAACTGCACCACCAAGAAGAGCGCGCCTTCCGTAAGGTTTACAGAACCAACGAGCGATTGCTTGAAGTTTCTTTCTTCTCCTTAAACCACATCTAAAGATGGACACAAAGAGCCACAATTTTTATCTCCATCTCTCGTGCACTGCGCTTCCACACTCGAGAGGAGGGGGAGTTAATGAGCGGGGTACGGGCCAGAGGTTATCGGCTTTCGTGAGATTTGGCTCGTGCAAAGTCGGTCTTAGTTGCAGCAATTTTCCAACAAAAAAAATTGAAGAAGAATGTATGCCCATACCTAGTAGCCTTAGGTTAGTACTTTAAGATAATTAACTATGGTGACATGAAATCTCCCTATAGCCCTTAGCAGTTATCAATGCCACTAGAAAAATGTTTAATGTCCAAATAAAGGAGCTACAATACCTTGAGGAAAAGGAGCAGGCAATCAAAGAAAAGACTGACTCATTCCAAACACTTCAGCATTGGATAGTTCTAGATATTCTAAATGAGGATGGGGAAATTAAAAGCATGAAGGAATGGAAAAAGGATTTTGATGAGATGATGCAAGTTGCAATTATAAAAATTGATGAAGGAGACCAACTACAAGTATCAACTTATCATATTGTAATTGAAAAGAATATTGCCATTGATATCTTATATGGAAATTCATAGCAGAGGCAAAAAATACAGTTGACAATAAATGTAGGGAGGCCGTGGGCAGAGTGCAAGAAATCTAGAGTTTCAATTGGCCGACTAACTTTCAGATTGCACAATGGCATCAACAATACTACACAATTGAGGAAGAATAAGCAAAGAGACATCTTGCAAGGAGGGACAAACTAGGCTTCAACATAATTCAGTCATATATATGGGAACCTTGCTAGATAAAGTAGATCATGAGTACCTCATGTTGATTTATAGCAGTTGATTATGTCTGGAACAAAAATTTCTTGGTCAAACAGTATTCAAAGCCTTGGTCATTTTGCAAGGCTTATTTTCAATTGTTACTTGTTTCATTTCTTTTAAATTTTGTACTTTCCACCACAACAATAGTCACATCAACATTAACAACTTTTTCTCTCGCAAAGCATCTAGTAAGCACCACTGATTAGCACATCATGCCAACAAACTAATGGGAGTAACAATTTTGAGCTGAAATGGTTATATTTGCAATTCCCACCTCAGGTATGCAAATAAGTTTTGTCCTATATGAAATTTTATAGGTACCCTAGAATATTCTTGTATAGGCAAATTAAATTTTAACATATATCAGCAAATGACTTAAAGCTTTTTTTTCTCCCGTCATTTCTATAAAAGAGAATTCAAGTTCATTTGCAAGGGGTTTTGAAATTCTGAAATTTGTAATTGGGCGGGTAGATAAAAAGCTTTGGTCTAAGAAATAGAATGTCATCTTTTTGCAATCTTTGAACTCTTTTCATGAAATGTACCAGTTATGTTTGAAAATAAATAAAGATTACCCCAAACTGTCTCCTATTTGTGGTTTCTCATTTCATATGAATTTTTTTCTTAAGGACGGAAATATTTGTCTCTACAACTTGTTTTTTGGATGTGAAATATATTTACAAGTTTTCTTCAAGGGATGGATCAAATTATGTAGATATTTTTCAGCGAATTGAGGAATACAATAGTGATGTATAAGTAGAATTTATGGTGATTTACAGTCTAGCATTTGTGTCAAGCATAAATCTCTAATATCCAGTGGTTGAGTCTCACAAATTTAATGGAAATGTTCAAAATTATTGCATTCTAACTATGTTGCCAAAATTAGGCACTGATCCTTGATAATTTAAGTGAATTTCAAACACCATTTTGAAAATTGTTGATGTCTTATTATTTTACTTGTAGGAGTAGGTGGAGGTTTAGAATTTACCCTCAATTGTGCCAAATAGTGATAATTGAACATGGATTTAGCCAATTCAATGTTAAACTTAGGTAAATCTAGTTGTGATTTGTTGAGAGCAATCTACATTTTAAAAATGCTAGTCAATATTGTTGCACATCCATAAAATATTGCAAAGGGTGACTCCCCTAGGCTTTGCAGAGCCTAAATTGCAGGAGATCTTTCAACCTTTGGTTGAAATCTCGTTCATTGGCCACTAATTTGAGGATTTGTTGCAATCAGTTGGAAACACCAACATAGGAAACATTAAATGGAATAGTAAAGAAGTGTTCACTAATTATGTGATTGCGTGACTCTAATATCACAAGTGTTCTTAGATTACATAGGCTCATGGTAACCACTCATATCACAAAGGTAATTATTAATGATAGTTAATGCTTTTAAAGGTGTTCAACCACAATTAGATTTCACTTTTCTTTTGTGAGCAAATGAGAAGGTTAAACATATTTAGCTTGAGAGTTATTAACCACACATTATCTTGTGTAGTCTTCTAACTAAATTTAAGAAAAAATTGGTGATAGAAGGTAAGTGAACCAAAGATGACCTACTTACTAAAGCCGCCTTGTCTTAACCTATCCACAATTGCTTAGGGTCAATTCTTTCTTAGCTATCTATGATCCACCCATTTCACCTGTTCAAGGATTTTAGCATGAAAGAAGTAGAATCTTAATTGCAATATATTATAAGAGTTGACTTCTAGAATGTGATCCCATTCCTAATATTGGTATACTATAATCTATGTCATTTTCTAAGACATAAAATAAGGCTTCTTATGTAATATTTCATGCATGATTGCAATATTAAGATGGTTAATGCCATGTGAACAAACGTATAGCTAGAATAGGAATTCACGCTATGATAAAAATCATGAGAAAATATTGTCATTGATTTCCTTATGCTAAGTTTTATAGAAGAAAACTAAATCAATGCCAACTTTATAGCCCTACTCATAACTCATCATTTATTTGCCTCAACTCAAGTTAAAATAGAACTACTTAAATTTAAAAATCCAAGAATGGGAAAATTGAGAACTACCAGTTTATATATGTAGAAATTAACAACACATTTGGAGAATAACCAAAGTGCAGCCTCTAGCATAGCTAGAAGGAATCTATACCTTAAACATCACCAGATTAGCACAACAAACCCTAAGTCACATCTCTAAACAACCTTGCCAAGCCTTCAACATTATTTCTCTAATATTCTCCTCATTTTTTCCGTGAAACCTTCTTGTCAAAATTTAATTGACCGCATACCTACATGCTCTCTCCAAGAAAACAACTTGCATTCAACAAGTGGATAGATTATCTAGAGTGACGTAATATTCTAATAGTCCAATTAGGTCAAAAGGTTTGAGGTTCATAATTGAAATAGGTTATCAAGTTCACTTTTTGTTGCATCTTTAGGGGGAAAACTATTTTACTTCTAGAATGCACGAATACATAATTTATCTTAAGTTATGGTGTATGAAGACAACTTATGCATCGGTACATCCTAGGGGTTGGATAATCATTTCCCATCTCGCACTTAAAAAGCCCATTCATTGTTCACACACAATTGTCACTATTTGGTTATTCTAATAAATATAGCATATATGTATAAATGGTACCATGTTATAATTAGAAAGAAACTATTAAACTCATGGCTTTCAATTACTTGAGAATGATACCAAACAATGATTAAAATGTCAAGTTCAAAACATTAGTTATTAAGTCCATACAAACATCTAAAATAATGGATGTGATCATAATCTTAAGGTTAGGATTTCACCTTCATACAAACTATATTGGTACAAAAGGTGATTAACATAAAATAAAATATATAGTATATGGGGATGTGACATAATATTTATTAATTTATAATTTTAAGGATGTTTTTAACTTTGATATCAAATGTGATGGACTTAGTATTTGAAATTAATTTTATTAATTTTAGTTATATTTCAATAATTAATTTATAGATTTTTTGAAAGGCATTTACAATTAATTTTGCTAGTGTTATCGATGTGGTGAATATTTAAGTAATTAAACTAATCATTGAATACCATCATTAAGCTTGTTTAAAATATTTATTTTTCAAAAGGATGTAAATATATATTTGAGATATTTTTTAAATATAGCTAATCTCATCCAAGAATATAATGCCATTTTTAGCCCCCTTAATGATGGCACATTCTAGAGAAACAATTTTATTCAAATCATAGTATGCATAATATGCTTGATAGAGCAATCACTTATAACAAAGTTCTACACAAGAAAATCCTAGGTGTATCAACTACCCTAAGTTGAACACTCCTTGTATGCCCCTTCTTCAATGGACATATCCCATCAAACCACCACCTTCCTTCAATGATCTCCATATCCTTTTCAAGTCTTACATATGTTATTTATATATTTTGATGGGTGGTTTCTAAACCATCACAATCTTTCATATCATAAGTATCATTCTCTCAAGACTACTATTTCTCAATAATCATTTTTATCTATTTGTTTTTCTCAAAGGTAATTAAATATAAATGATAATTTATTTATTTTAGGAAATTATACATAATACCCATGTTTTAAATTCATTTCCTAAATAACATAGAGAGAAAATCATGCATATAATCTTACAAAATAGTCCAATTTTATAAATAAAATAAACAATACACAAGATATGCCCTGGGAAAAACCTCAATATGGGTAAACCCAACCTCCAAAATTATGTGTACACCATTATTAAGCAATTGAACAATACATTCTTTTATTGAGTTACAATCAACAGTTTTGAAACATTAAGCCTCTCCAAGCCATCCTCCATGTCTTCAAGCATGAATCTACACATCCCATTCCATGCTTCACATGTGCACTCCTAAAAAGACTTAATACTATGATAGACCATTCACCTAGCCAGCCATAACCACTAAACATGTTATTGCTTGTATAGAATCAATCTCATACAATACAACCAAGTGGTAAGATTACACCCTATGCCCCAAAACATGAGTACACAAGCCATTGACCACTCATTTACTTTTGGATACTAAGTTGGAACATTATTAAATAACTTTCCCCAAATATTAATCAATTATTCTATTTCTCCTACACATAAAATAATTAATCCAATGTTACATGCAACTTTACAATTGGCCCAAAATCATTACCTAATGTGTCTAAACACATCTCTTAGATGTACCACAACTAAGTAATTATTTAATTACAACATTATAATATTTGATTTTTGTATAATACCCACATGTTAAATCCATTTTCTACATAATCCCATTAGAGAAAAACATGCAACTTACAAAATAACCATAATGCGTAGATAAATAGACAAGTGACAAGATAACAAAAGATATACTATGAAAAAATCTAACCTCCAAAAGTATCCATTCTCCATCTATTATTTAGAAATAAAACACTGCATGCACTTACAATGTTATAATGGACACTTTTGGAACATCAAGCCTCTCCGATGCATCCTCCATTTGTCCAACCATGAATCCATGCATCACATGTCATACTTCACATATGCACTCAAAAAGATATATTACGACAATCCACTCACCTAGCCAACTTTGACCACTAAACATGTCTTGATTATATAGACTCAAGCTCACACAAATACAACCAAGTGGTAAGATAAAATCATGTACCTCAAAAACATGAGAGCACAAAACCATTGACCCTTATTTACTTTTGGGTACTTAGTTTTGGACATCATTGAATATCTTTTCCCAAATATTAATTATTTTATCTCCCACATATAAAATAACTAACCCAATGTTACATACAACTTTACAACAAACCCAATGTTACACACCTTACAACTGGCCCCAAATTATTACCTAGTGTAGCTTAGCACATCTAGATAGAACACAACTAAATAGTTATTTAATTACAACATTATATTATATCGTATGCAATGATGTATACCACCTAGTCCCAATAATTTTTTACCCCTATTTAATCTTAAAGGTTTTTATATGACTTATAATTTTCTCATTTTTTAACCAAAGAAGTAAATAGCATATTTTTTCACATTGTAGAAAAATCCCATAACATTAGATTACTTTAGTTCATTAATATATTATTCATATTCCTTTGCACAAAGCCAACTTCTTGATCTCTTAAAACTCAAAGAAAAAATCACTTCTAAGATTTGTGGGTTTGTCCTAAATTTAATTGAGTAAAATAAAAATGACCCACACAATGGAAGCTCCAATTCTTTATTTAAGACATAGCAAACATTATAAATAATAGAAGCAAGGACTCATACAAATACATAAACACAAAAATACATTATGAGAGGAAACGAAAAAAAATCACTTCATAGTAGGAACCTCAACCGTGAATAATGAAGGATGAAGCATGAAGAGACTAAAAATTTTAAGTAATCATATTTCAAAGAAGATTCAACTACCTTAACTATTGGCAACAAAAGAAATTCCTTAAATGTCAGGTAAGTCCACACTTCAAAAGTTAAATCTAATCCGCGTTTCAGAAACTATAACGATTGATAATGTTAGAGAAGAAATATTTACCTATCCAACTCAAACCAAGTCCCAAGATTTCACACATTTAATCCATAGCATGTATTAAGCCTTTCAAGTCTTATAATATTTGGTTTGCATCCCTCTATCCCAACATCCCTAGGCAACCTTATCTTGTCCCTACAACTTAGATGAAATTTCACCTCAGATACACTCTCATCCTCCTTATTAGCTCACTTGGACCAACCAACATTTTGATGAACCACACTTAAATAATCCCTCCTTAAAAATACTGCAACATAATTAGTTATTTCATTACTCAAGACAAGGCTATACACATCGCTTATAAATTATGCTCACCAAACTCCATAACATCACAAAGCAAAGAAAGCAATTAGATGCATTGACTAACTAAGTTAACAAAATAGGTAGACTAATTTGAGATATTGAAGATTGTCAATGAAATGCTATGCTAAATCAAACAAAAAAATAGATTACCAAAGTCATAAGAGATTATGTCGAATTTGACATTATCAACATGTCATAGCTTTAAGAGTAAAAATGTTAAAACAATCGATTTAAAAAGTCAATGGAAGTTATGAATAAAATAGCACTCTTAATTTAACCTTTAAAAATTGCAAACGTTGTAGAGTGTTATGTTGAATTCTACAATATCACATAACTTTACAAGTAAAAGTACTAAAAACAATCTATATGTGAAATATTTTTTTAAAGAATTTATTGTTTACAACATTGTGTGTGTAATCACATAAATAAATAAAACCATATATTTTATTGAAAGATGTGAAAAAACGACATGCACCAACTGATGTCAATGTGTGATAAAAGATTTACTTGAAACAAAAATTGTTTAATGGCTTATTTTTTACACCCTATACATATTATAAACTTAGTGATAACTTGTTTTTTATTAAGATCATAATTACATATTATTGAAGGCATTTCAATTTAGATCAAGAGACTTATACTCTATTAATAATAAATACAATTTATTATTAAGAAAGACAATGTATTCTTTGAACAATTTAAAAAAACCCTCCTCCTATAAGCTTTTTAAAAAATGTCTAATTTAAACATTACACAGTAATAGGAAGGTTCGAGTTACCAACCTACATGCTTCATGTATCATGATATAACTAGATCGATGCAACAATGGAAATGGTCCTTCAAACATATGGTAACTGTATATGCTTGCTTTTTCTTACCTCCCCTCTTTTTTAAGCTGATTTTTTTTTCCTTTTTAATCTCCTTATTGAACTTGTACCAAAAAAGTCTCTCTCGAGTCAAATATGCTTAAACTTTGCGAATTTAGAATTGTTTCTATAATTAGATTCTCATTCTAATCATCAAATCATGTTCACCATTTCTTATGACATTTCAATAAGATATAAAAGAAAGAGAGGGGGGATGAACATTTTATGAGAAAAAAACATTTAGATTGAAAAATAATTTGTTGGAATGGTAGTTTAGAGACTGTAAAAGGATTTGGGTCCTTTCAAAAGCCCACATTTATCCAATATCAAAAGCAATGGTTAGAACCAAGCAAACCATGGAAACCAAATATTTATGGACACAAAAGTTCATAATGATTTCACTTTATTAAATAGATTATTATAATAGGAATAGGAATATAAATTAAAAAAACAACAGTAATTGAAAAAGAATTCGAAATTATAAATAAGCATTGTTCAATCTATGTGCATCTATTCACAATATTGGATAGAGAAGATGAATTAATAAGAGAATTTTCTGAGCACCTACTCCATTGAAACCATAAGCTATCTCAATGAGATGTAACTACAATTATATAGGATGGAGTTCAGTGTTGGTGATATTAGGGAAAAACACCCACATGCAGTAAATTTAAAAAGGTTGTACAAACATTTAAGAATATCATATACAATTTTTTTTTTAAAGTTGTTCAGTTCACAAATTGTAACAATCTTGTAAGCAACAGAACAACTACAATTAATTGTAACACCCAGTTTCTTACAAAATACTCGGTAATAATATTAGTTTAAAGGAATTTTATTTTTCCCATGTATTCTTTTTCATAAATGAGTTTGGTCAACAGTTAAGATGGGTAAATCATCTTACAAAAAATTGATATATGACAACCACCATGTATATTTATGTATAGAACACACTTCTACAGAAATAATGAGTGTTAAGACTTCAAATATGCTACTGAAGCAACCAAAACAATATGGCATAGATAAATGTGGGATGTATGGCTAAAATGCGTTTAACAATACAAGGCGAAGTTATCATTAAATTCAACATTCCTTTCCTGATGTCTTTGCAATGAGAAAGAACGTACTCAACTGACAGACAAGATACATATCCACCATACTTCGTCTCACAAATGTACTCTACGACTTGAGCAACTCGTTATTTCCAGTATCGTTTTTGGTTATTGTCCGCCCCATAAGATTAACCCTGCCAATCTCAGAAAAGGTTGGATTCTCAGAAATTTGTATTCGTTAATTTGAATTAACCAGGTCAAGTCCAAAAAAGTATAATGTTATAAGTGTGAATACATTGTGGTATTGACAACCTACAAAGTTCGTAAGTGCTCATTGCACATAAAAATACTCCGTCAACATCTTTTATTCACCATGTATGAACTTATGCACAAATGTGCGCAACATTCCACTACTAGAATTAGTGTACAAGGCTGTAAGCACCTAAAAAGCATCTGCCATCAAAAAACTTGCAGATGAGATAATACATAAAATACAATTAGAAAAGAGCAGAGGCTCTTCCATCATGCACATGAGGTAAAACTGAAGCATACAGAAACAAAATGTCTCTCCATGCAATTAAATTCTTAGATGTTAGATCAAACTAGAAAATGAAGAGGGCTCACACATCCACAAGATATTGCAACTCATCTTCTTATGATGTAAGTTGTCAACAGCATTAAATGGATCGTGACATTGCAGAATCTGATGTGTTTCTAAATTGTACAGCAACATGACAAGCACAGAGATCACCCTGTCTTTGCCTTATTGAAGAAAGCTACAAACCACATCAGTCCTTCAATTATTCTAGGGAAGCTTGAGAAGATTAACACTTTTAACAAGTCCTTCACCCAGACCACCAATCTCCTGCAAAATATTTCTTGCATCAAGGTCAACAGGATCTGCTGCTTCTCGCTTTCTCTTCTGGCCTGTGTTCTGCACATACGAACTCTAATGTCATGTACAAGCACGATATCCCTACAATTCTTGAAATAGCTAATGAAACTATGAACTAATCTTTTTTATCCAAAATACCAATCAGATCACTATATGTGCTAGAATATTTGGTGCTTAACAATATGATTTCACCAAAGTTTACTGGAAATTTATGGCATCAACTAAGAAAGATTTTGAAAGCAAATTAAAAAAATTGTCGAATTGGGTATTTGGTATAGTACGCCAGTATAGCAATTTTTTTTAGGGGGGCAGTACGTTTGGCCCTTTGGGTACGTCCATACAAAAAAATATATAAAAAACGTATTTAAAAATTAAATACATTTATTATAGATTAAAATATTACATATTAAAAACTAAATATATTGATTATACATTAAAAATTAAATATAAAGGTTATAAATAAAAAATGAATATATTTATATTTATTAATGCTATATAAGTATAAAAAAATTTGGATTTATATTTTAAAAAATTGTATTTTTAACTTATAATTTTGTTATATAATTATTACATAGTAGTTTAATAAACTACATACTAATATAATATATAATAATTTAAATTTTTAAACTATTTTGTAATATTACTTATTAAATTATTTTAAATTATATGATAAATATACAATAAAATAATAAAACTAAGAAAAGTCGCTTATTCCTAACATAATTTTCAAGCAAAATTATATTTCTGTAAATTAGATGTACTAGTTTCCAATTAAACTTTTTTGACAACATAAAGTTACCGTAAATAACAGAATTCCCTAGAGCTTATATTTTGTCACAGGTCGCGCTTATCCATTGTAGAAACTATGGCACATTAGGTTAAGAGCGACTTGGATGAATTGAAGGCCATGAAACTGTTTAAATAATAATTTTTGATTCATAGTTTCCAGGTGAAGCAAAACAGTGAAGGAAGGTGAGGTTCTTATATGAAATGCGGAGTGAAATTACATTTAGGGTATTTTATTTTCAAGAATAAAGAATGTCGTTTAGGCTTCCTCTGAGGTCAAAAAGTGGGCAAAATCAAAGGACAAAAGTTCCAAACCCAATCCGATTCAGTGCCAATCCCACGCAAACTCTGATTCCAAGACATTTTGTACCTGCAATCGGCCTAGTTTTCCAGCAATTTGGTAACTGAGCAAATTATTAATACTTTTCTTCCTGGAAACTACAAAATATTATAAGGACCGAGAAGTGGAAAAGAAACTTTGCTATTTGTGACTGTAAATCAAAATCTTAAATGCACTCTAAAACGTTTGCAAATCTTGTGGAATTTGATTTCTCTTGATTTTTATTAAATTTGATCGACCAAGCTATCTAGCTGGTTTTCCATTAAATTTGATCAACCAAGCTATCTAGCTGGTAATTATGATTGTCTAACTTCAATATCACTAACACTGACATCATCATCCCATTTGTATGCAACCTAGAAAACACAGTGCATGGACGCATACAGCTATGAGAACTACAAATTTCTTTGTAGTTTATTGTTAATCAAAAACAAATATTCAAATGTCATGTCAGTACAAAATTAAAAAAAAGGTGTTCTTAGATTGCCTCTCCTGTATTGATATCAATACATAGTGAAATATGCCTTCATGTACAAAGATGAGTATATAGATTAAATTACATAAAGAATTGCATAAGCATGTATTCTTTTTGCAATGTTAAATGGATACCGAATATACTTTAATAGATCATATGTCAATTTGATGCCAACATGTGAACATATATAAACAAGAGAACAATGCTCCACTGAAGGGTTGAAATTGTTGATTATAATTAGGGAATGGCGGATTCCAATTGCCTTGGGCAACATTGGAATCCGCCCAAGGGGGCCAGCCCCTTTCTCCAACGTGTAGGGCTGGGCCCTATACCTCACTCCACGCTACATAATGAAACCCCACGCCTCATAAAAGGTAGCGTGCTAAACATAATAGGGCCAACCCTATCTAATGCATTTCCGTTAAAGGAAAAACAATAAATTAAAGGTCAAGCCGACATATATGGATATTGCATCATATAAATAAAGATACCTTTCACCTCAATAATACACATTTAATACATTGTTATGCGAAATATCTACATCTACCTAATGCGAACTTGAAGGAGTAATATCACAGCGAATCATATCCAATATCACAGCGAATTCCATCTGCTATACCAGCGAACTACATCTGTCATTAAAGGTGCGAAATTCATCCATGAGGAGAGCGAACTGAGGACTAAGGTTGCAGTCCAAAGTGCAGACTTCATACCTAGGTTTGGACCTGATTTCTGTTGGAAGTGATAAAGGGGGCAGACTTGACAGTGCAGTCTTGTGGAGGATATTATTTGCCCTAAGTGGAATCATCTTCAAGTACTTAAGATAAGTGTTGTAATCTTCATATGAACATAATCCATAATCAGATCTGAGGATCTTTTCTGGCTGGGTTTTTCCTCCTTGGAGGTTTTCCCAGGGTAACCGTGTCTTGTTCTTATTTTGTTCATTTCTATGCAATGCCTAAACCTATAAAACTTTAAATCTTGCATCTAATCAATTTAGTTAAAAACTTAAATATGTTTTCTGAGTTTATATCAATCTGAAAGTGCTAAAAGTTAACATGGTATCAGAGCCAAGTTGTACTAACCGTAATCAGATCTAGCATCCTGTAGCCTAGATCTTGCACTTTCTTGCTATCATAAAATTGATGACAGGTTCCAGGATCAAGGAGAGATTGAAAAGGTTTGTGATCAAAGGTTTGGCATGGTCACATCTTGGTCCTGTATGCTTGAAGATCTGACTCTTCAGTGTTCAGCGTCATTCAAGCTAAGTATTTTTGAGTCATTGCATTCTTGATTACAAGATATATTATACTCAACTTATCCAAGAAATTAAAGTATTATCGTTTGGCTGACCTAGTTCTAGGTCGTATTGATTTTATGATTCTAATTGCCTTAGTTGGTAGACTTATCTAATATAGAACATTATTTAGATATCATCATGATCTTTGATTTGCATACTCTTTTAGAACTTAGAAGGTATTCTAAATTTCTGCTTGAGTGTTGCAAGGTATTATAGATCGATCCTTCGTTAATGTTTTGATTGGAATGTCTTGGACTCATCATCCACAGTTGTCATCTATATGACTATGATCTAAATACTTGTTATGTTCTCTGCATATGTAATTTAGATATTGTTATTATGTTAAATAATATGGACTGGTTCTAAAATTGAATTTTGATCTAAAAGTTCTAAGTATTCTTGTGATGAATACTTATTCTAAGTGAGAAGCTATGTTTGGTTGAATTATGTTTTTTTAATGATCTTCATTCATGACAGTTTTTGTTGACTTGAATTCTACTTGACATGAACGACTTATGGAGATGTGTACAATCATGAAGAGCTAATGATTGTTTGCCTTGGCATCATTGATATAAGTATACCGACTGAGGTGTAGGAATTTTATGTTCTATTAATTATGGAGATGAACTCTTAATGAACAGATCGAGATCACTTTGACTTAATATTTTGGTATTTCTGATAGAAAAGATTAGTTGAAAGATGATCTACAATCTTGTTCGTAATATGCAAGGGTTAATGCTAGCCTTGTAGTTCGTATAATATAGATCTTCTTCATGTGCCTTTTGACGTATGGGATTCTTCTACTATCATAAACTACCTTGAGATCTGTCTTTGTTTTGATCAAATATAAATTGTGCTTGGTGGTTAACAAAGAGTATAACTAATGAGTATTTTATCATTTTGCAGAATGATATTGTTGTTAGATCAATCTTATCAATGCTCATTTGTTTTGATTCACTTCTGATTACTTTCCTCTAGACTAAACTGCAAATAGATGAACTAATGGATATTATGGCTGCATTCAGTCTTTGGTCATTTCTATGTTCTTTCTTTTGATTTGAGTGGACTACTACTTTCGTTTATTGTTACACCAATGTTATAAGTTGTTCTAGTAATCATGTGTTTCAGAACACAACTTTGAGTCGTTCTCAACCTTCAAATCTGACCATTGATGTAAAGAATGAGAACTACTAAATATTTTATGAAGACGTTATGTGTGGCTCCTTGTTGTTTTAGAAGTGTATTAAAGATCCCTTTTGCTCTTAATGTCTTAGTGCAAACCTTTTCTGTTTGGTTTTGTAATACCAAAGATAATGATCATTTATGGACCTTAATGGAATCTTGAGTTCGGATAATTGTAGATTCATCACTTCTCATGTAAGAGGTTAATGGGACACGCTTGGATGATTTGTGAGGTTTGAGTATTCTTTATTGTGCTCACTCCGTCGTCTGCTCCAAGAGATTGAATTTATATCTTGTCTTACTAACATTGCATAATGTCACTATTCATTGGCTGAAACTATTTTCTACAAATCTGTGATTCTAATTGTGGTTCCTCTTTGAAAGATTTCGCAATTGATCTCTTAGGATCTTCGTTTTCTATTGATGACATTTGATTGGCAATCTTCTTGTAAAATCTCTTGATTGAAGTTATCCTCATCTTATCTCAATAATTGTGCTATGGGTCCACTTTATTGATTGAAAGATAGATGGACAGGATCCTTGAGATTAACATAAAAGATTGATTGTGCAAAAGTTAAGAGGGAGCGCCTCCTTCTGAGTTTGGTATTCTCTAACTTATGTTGGTTGATTATTTTTTATTATGAGTATTAGCATGGAATTTTGGGTCAAGCATTTTTTACTGACTTGATGCTTGGCTATCAGTCTGATATTGAGGATTAAGAGGGAGCCCTATGATCTTCAATAAAACTCTTGGTATGAAAGAGTACTTGATAAGCCTAGGGTTTTGTAAAGATTCTAACCTGTTCCTTAAATTATTTGAAATGCTAATTCTGATTCCTTATGTGGATGATCTAACTAACTGATAAAGATAGCCTCATGATTTAATAAGAAAGAATTAGCTCAAAATTGAGATGGAAGATCTAAACCTAAAATGCATTACTTCTAGTTTAGAAGTGTAGCAAGGATCTAATGAAATTATTCTAAGTGAAGTTTTCTATTGTTATGGATTGTAAACTTATATGGAAACTAACTTGAAGAAGTTGAGTATGTCTGCAGCCAACTATGATCTTCCAGATTCATCTGAATAGAGGCAGGTTGATTGGCGAGTGCTTCAGCTAATCAAAGCTAAGCATACTGTTGTAGGCAAACATTTTCTTGCAAGAAACAATTGATTATGGGCTGAAGCTGCTTAGGTTCAGATTGGTCAAGAAGTGTTACGGACAAGGAAAACACTTCAAACATCCACCCGCTACAATCTCTTGGACCTACAAGGACAGTCCTCAGTTGCATTAAGTATTACTGTAGCTAAATACATTGTTGAAAGTGTTGCATCAAGAGAAGCAGTGGGGTTTCTCAAAATTCTTGTTATGCTGTTTTGATTTATTATCAAGGTTGTATAGAGATATCTGACAATTCAGTGTTTTATGGCAGGACAATCTTGTGTTGCAGATGTTCTCACCAAGTCTCTTGAAGCTTGAGATAGACTTGGAGTTGTGGAGAACACCGCCTTGGTTGAGAGGGAGTCTCAACCTCAATGATACATTGTGTTGTATCAAACCACCCTCTACGGACAATGTAAGGTGGTATTGTAAATCTTCTCAGGGAGAAGAGTAATTGTTAACCATCCTCTGCGGGCAATGTAAGATGGTAGAAAAGATTCTCTCCACCCTCTACGGGCAATGTAAGGTGGATCCAGTCTATGCTTGTGTGCGAGGTGGAAGATGTAGTTCCATTCTATGCTTGTGTGCAAGATGGAAGACTACAATATTCTGATTATGTCTATTCCATTTCTTGCTTGTGTACAAGATGGAGGATTATGTTTATTAGATTTCATTCTATGCTTGTGTGCAAGATGGAGGACTATGTTTTCATTTTATGCTTATGGAGAGCAATGATTATGTATCTCCACTCCATGCTTGGGTGCAAGATGGAAGATTATGATGTTACATTCTTCTTTGGGAGAAGACTAAGGTAAAGACAATGAATGATGGACATGCGTGATCGAAGGCATGGAAAGACTCCATGAATTGTATGAATAATTGTGTATGTATTCATGACTTGCAAGTGTGCATGTTAAAGTTTGAAGTCATCCTCCACAGGCAGTACAAGATGGATACTATGGGATACTTCTTGTGATCCTCTCTCAAAAATATTTGAAGTTGACAACTAAGTTAGGATTACAATTTAAACATTGTATGTATTACTTAGGGCTGGCCCCTAATCTTGTAACCTGGTTGTAACATTATCTTTCTCCCTAATTAAGAGGGAGTGTTGATTATAATTAGGGAATGGCAGATCCCAATTGCCTTGGGCAACATTGGAATCCGCCCAAGGGGGCCAGCCCCTTTCTCCAACGTGTAGGGCTGGGCCCTATACCTCGCTCCACGCTACATAATGAAACCCCACACCTCATAAAAGGTAGCGTGCTACACAGAATAGGGCCAACCCTATCTAATGCATTTCGGTTAAAGGAAAAACAATAAATTAAAGGTCAAGCCGACATAAATGGATTTGAGTATCAGCCGACGTATATGGATATTGCATCATATAAATAAAGATAACTTTCACCTCAATAATACACATGCAATACATTGTTATGCAAAATATCTACATCTACCTAATGCGAACTTGAAGGAGTAATATCACAGCGAATCATATCCAATATCACAGCGAATTCCATCTGCTATACCAGCGAACTACATCTGTCATTAAAGGTACGAAATTCATCCATGAGGAGAGCGAACTGAGGACTAAGATTGCAGTCCAAAGTGCAGACTTCATACCTAGGGTTTGGACCTGATTTCTGTTGGAAGTGATAAAGGGGGCAGACTTGACAGTGCAGTCTTGTGGAGGATATTATTTGCCCTAAGTGGAATCATCTTCAAGTACTTAAGATAAGTGTTGTAATCTTCATATGAACATAATCCATAATCAGATCTGAGGATCTTTTCTGGCTGGGTTTTTCCTCCTTGGAGGTTTTCCCAGGGTAACCGTGTCTTGTTCTTATTTTGTTCATTTCTATGCAATGCCTAAACCTAGAAAACTTTAAATCCTGCATCTAATCAATTTAGCTAGAAACTAAAATCTGTTTTCTGAGTTTATATTAATCTGAAAGTGCTAAAAGTTAACAGAAATTGCCCACTACTTGAGAACAACATAAACAATAGTTTAAGTATCATAATATGTTACTCACTGACTCTTATAATAGTAGATGAAGGATATGTGTATGTAAAGGGTAACACGTATATACAGAAGAACAATGCTCCTAGCAAGGGAGGAAAACGTCTGTCATCAAACATACTCCAGAGCAACATGAATAATAGTTTAAGTAACATATGATATATGTTACTCGCTAATTGTTATAATGGTAGGTCAAGGATTTTTGTGTGTAAAGGGTAAACATCCTTTCAATATGACAGATTGTAGCAGTAATTAATTTATGAATGCTGGAAATCCACACGTAGCCCCAGCTGTCCAACAACAACAAAAATATACTTTTCACATTACAGCAGGCTTGGAAGTGATGAGCTTCACTTCCGAACCAATAATGAAAGCCCCCATCATGAGATTCACCGGTCTGAATAGTAGAGCAGCCTGCTGTTGGAAAAGATGGTACATTCAAACATTAAGTTTTCCAAATTTTAAATATGGTGTGAGAGGAATGGATGGGATTTGAATTAAGAGTCAGGCTAGCGCACACAAAATTTCAATATGGTGTAAGAGCCATGGATGGGGTTTAAATTGTTATTCAATTCAGGTTTTGAATTGAGTTTCAAGCCCTAGAATGTCCAAATTTTTAATATGGTGTGAAAGCCAGAGATGGGGTTTGATTCCGTTTGAATTGATTATCCAAGCCCTAACTCATCCAAATTTATATTTGTAATGGTAACCGACTTTGGTCCTCTATTAGTGGTAGCAGAAAGCAAACTTTTACAAAAGGGGTATCGTACATGTTTCTCTAAATTTATGAAACCATAATGAATGTCCATTCATGAGATGAGCAAGAAACTCACCATTCCCCACCTATTTGCCCCAAACATAATGGGAAATATGATAGGTTAAGCATTGGAGTAAATCTGATAGAGGGATGTGCTTGAATCCTGATATCCAAGACAATCCCATGGCAACAATAGGGTGGGCATATATCCATGCATTGCCATAAGCTCAACCCCTACTTCAAGCTGTCCCTCTGGCCACTACAAGGTGCCCTGTCCATGGAAATGGAATTCAACTGTGTGAAACTTCATTCTCCACCACTAACTTCAAACCTTTTGAGTAAAATGTTAGGTTTATGTTTAACAATGAGGCAAATTTCATAGAGAACATTGGGGTGAGCTAATTTTAAATCCTTGATATGGATAACCATGCTTCAAGGTGCTGCTAGGAAGATATATTCATGGCCACTCCAAGTTGTTTCAACCATGGGGATGGGATCTGGATCTGGTGTAAAATTTATCAATCTCCACCAATGGTCCCAAACATTTTCAGCTTAAGAGGTTTTTAACACTTCATGAATATATTACCATCTTTTTCCTCATGAAAATTAACTTAAAAACCAAACATTGTATCTTCATGACCACCACATAAGTAAGAACATACCATATGGTTTATATACAAGTAACAAGTATTAACCTACATCCTCCCCTTCCCTTGCAATTTTTCTTAATTCACGTTTGGCACTTATTATAGTTTCTTCAAACTTTTCCCAATCTAAATTCACACCAAACGTATGGTTGAAGTGAGGCTTGTGGGGAGTTGTCTCAGGTTTGAAACTTGAGCAGCAAAACAGTCCAAGAATTGGTTACTTCCTGAAGGGCCAGTTTTACATAGTGATTTTGAAACTTGAGCAGCAAAACAGTCCAAGAATTGGTTTCTTTTTTTGTTTATTATTTCATTTTTATTTCTTTCCATTTCTGAAACTAGAATTTGTAGTTCGTGCATTGTTAGAAACATGATGCATCTTTTTTCCTACAGCCTTTATGGGTGGTTTAATCCTTAGAGGGCACAAAATTTTGCAAACATTTCATTAATGTCGTGGAGTGTCCATTTTCTTTATGAAAATACAAAGAAAACTGTGGCTCCTATTATGCTTATATAGAAGAGGAAATGTTGTAATTGCTAAAGTTTAACGTTTAGGTGCATATTAAAAAAATGATGGATGGTACCAATAAAACCACTAAGTCATCCTAACAATTTTAGAAGGTCCTCGTAAACATAATCCTAAATATACTAATGCTCAAAATGCATAGAAATGATTAACTGAAATTTAAATGCAACAAAGAAATCTGTAGAATTCCATATGCAAAATTACCTTATTGAATTTATAATCATGATATTCGAAAACCAGGATAAATACATTACCAACTTTAGATGTAATCATTCTCAATTTGTACATATTTTCATAGGAAGGCTTTGCCTAATAATGTCATTCAATTTGTAATCAATATTCATTTGCAATTGGATCCTTCCTCTCAAGCTACAGAGTTGGTCTTTGAGGTCTTTTCTTTTCTTGAATCAAGAAGGGAAAAAATCGCCTCGACAAGGAAAGCCTTGGGAATAACAAGCATATCATTGCCTCCAAACCTGAACAAGCTCCTAATTAAAAGAACAATCAAAATGAGAAATGAAAAAAACGTAGAGAAAAACCTATGTTCCGGAGAGTCCCCTTCTAGGGGTAGAGGAAAATGCTAGAATGTAAAGAGGGGGTGCCTAGATGTAGCACGAGGACACAGATTTTATGTTGATAAACTAACCACTAGTTCCTATATACACCCTACTTATGTTTTGGATGCCACCTAAGCTGACTTAGATACCTAAATATAACTCCTATGATGACTTAACTTAATTATCTAAATAGCATGTAAGAAAAATCATATAGCTTAATTAAGAGTCAAGGTAGCCTCAAGCCAACAATACTCATAACCCTATGTGCATTATAAGACTAAGAGAATAGCATGACCCCCCTCTTCAAAGAAGCATTATCCTCAATGCTGATCAATTAGTGCCTTTACACGAAGACCTCATTTTCCCATGTAGCATATTTGACTAGATGTAATGTCCCCTTCTCAAGTCTAATCAGTTTGGTGACAGTTAGTCTTATTTCTTGAGTTCAAGTAGGCTAATTGGTAATGGTAAGGGGACTCCAAAAATCTTAGAGAGAACACATTCAGTATTTCTTGGTTTCTGTTTATGGCAATGAGCTCAGTTGGTAATATGGATTGCAATGACAATTTCAGAAGCATTTTCAAACTCTCAGGGTGTTCTCCAAACTTTTTGGAGAGCACCTCTATTTTTAGTAAGTCTCTGAGTTAGCACCAGTCTTCATCCCACTGCTTCAATTTCATCTTGGCATGTTCAAAATTGAATTATGAAGCATTGGCAATGCTTTCTGCAACTCTATAGATATATTTAAAATATCCACTTAAGCTTCTAATGTTAAAAGATAAAATATTTGCTATTTTATTAAAGTTGCTTATGTACTCCCTCCACATGGAAAGATATTTTATAATTCGAGAGTGTCTTTTGGTGGGAAATGAAATTATTTCATACTTTCAAATTGGCTTTCTTCCCTCAAAAGCTATAAAAGGAGGTTGACGGGGTTCATTTTGTATATGTTGAAGAATTTGATGCTGTTACTCTGCTGGAATGAACTCTTGTTCTTCCTTACTCTTCTGAGGATGAAAACCCTCTTTTGACTTCTAGTTTCAGATTTGAAAAATAATCCCTAGCCAGACTAGTGTGGTTTCATTTCAAGATCACCATTGTTGCAAATTCAAGATTCTGTTTTGCTAATCTGCAATGAAGATATTGGATTGTTCTAAGTTCCAAGTTTTTCAATATGATTTTGCTTTCTTTTCAAGAGATTTGTTTGGTGTTTCGAAGTGATTCCAGTTGGGGTTCTTAGCTGGCCATACAGCTCTCCTAGAGCAGGTTGTACCACTCATTTTTTTGTAAACTATGTTGAGAGCATTTGAAAATTGATTGAGTCTAGTGTATTATGATTCTCATGGTTAATCACCCCTTTTGAGGAGGTTTTTTAGCTTCTTTGCAGATTGCTCTTCTTTCGAGAGTAGTTGTACCACATACATGGAGCTTTTGCAGCATGGCATGGGAAGCTGGAGATAAAGTGCTGCCCTTTAAGGAGAGTTTCTTTGCTGCTTAGGAGTACCAAGACCAGTGGAGGCTGGCAGAAGATGAATATGACAAGACTTTGTTGCTAATTTATCCTTATAGGGGGCAAACAGATTTCTGGGTTGGTTATAGCTGCTGGTTCAAGGGTTTGACAGACCTGATATTGATTGAGAATCATTTCCAGACTTGAGTTTTCTTACTTCTACACAATTTCAAGTAAGTTTAGAGCTGAATGTTGAATGTATATCAGCTTGGCGTGTTGTTTGGAACGTTGGTTGGGTGAATGTATCTTCTTTCTGATTTTTCAAGAATTATACCAGTGCTGATCAAGGTCTGATATTGACAGAGATACAGCAGCAAATGCATGAATCAGACCTGCAACATTCATTATTACCTCTTATCCAAGGTATTTTTCTTGTGGGCATTCCATAATCTTGATTATCTCATGTTTTGGCAAACTCTCGAGGGAGTGATTTCACCAATACTTTGTATCAGCACTTTATGACAGCAGATGTATCATTGTTGATATGTTTATTGAGCTCACTTATTGTCAAAAAAATGAAAAAAAAAAAATTTGAAGTTGGTTATTATAGTGGTATCAAAACTAGAGGTTTTCCCAACCTATTCCTTTAATCCCATTGTGCAGCTGCAGCCTTATCCATGAGTGATAAGGAATATTACTACATCAAAGAACAGAAAACAACAAATCCTCAAAACCCAATTGAAGACTACAGTTAACAGCCTTGCCGTGATTAATAAATAATGTTTTGATAGGTAATAATTGGCCATGTAATGAACAATTTGTTTCCAGGTAGTTGGTAGTTGCCAACGGTTGGTACTCTTAACTAATTGCCTGGTACTATAATTATTTCATGGTTGTTTTGGAAACCATTATTATTGCTGTACACATTACATTCTCTGGAATAAAACGACATATCTTTTTGGCTATGTTTTGATGTTATTTACTTTATGTTATATTGTTATGTGATATGTTCTATTACTTGTTTACATGCGTAATATGCAGTAGTTTCTTTCGGGAGAAAACATTTTGGCGTCGTTGTTGATACGAACCTGGAGATCTAAGCCATCAAGAGGCACTATGGCAACAAGTAGTGTGCAACTGTAATGGGCTGACCATTTGAACAAGAAGTATTGGTATAAAAAATTGACGAAGAGGAAGACACACCAAAAGATTGACTGATGCAAGATCATGCAAACTTGTGGGATTTATCCGTCAAGTAGTACGTTCAAAGGGAATCTCTTGAGAGAGCAGTCCTTGAGAGTGTCATCTGTGACGAACTGAAAGTGAATGACGTTGTCTTCAATCTTCTCAGAAGACTTCCAAGGTTGTTGGCATGAAACTTCATTTACCAGCAAGATTGTTAGGAGGAAACGAACAGACAGCAATGTCAGCAGTAAATACTACAATGGTACGAGGAAAGGAACCGGAGAAAGGAAGAAGAGCCTAACACAAGTTGACATCATACCTCCGACAATTAATGCCCCTACAGCCAAATAAGGAAAGAAGACACACTAGAAACAGCCATGAGAAAGGAGAGGGATCGGTGAGAAGATCTCTCTGAATCAGAGAACAAAGTGAACGACGACAATAATTCTGGGGAATCGTCGAAGAATCACAAAGTCCGCCAAGGAGTAGAAGTCGAACTGTCAATCAAAGCCGTAGTTAGGAGAGGCAACCGCTCGGCAAAGGGGACACCACACCTTGTACATGGAGTGGCTGGGAGGAAGTTGCCAAGAACCGACCATTCCCAACGAAGTAGACAAAGACCTTGTGGACCAAGTACACAACCAATTCGTACAATCAGTATCGAACAACAACTCCAAGAGTGAGTCCACAGAAAGCAACCCATTCATACAGTCGATACAAAAGAAAGTCAAAGGACAAAACCTCAAGGGCAAGGTTGCCGAAATCTTTGAAACCAATCTGCACCACATTGAGAACCTATCTATAAGAAAGGAACCAAGAATAGAGAGGCCTAAACCAAAGACCCCAGGAAGGAAGGAGGAAGGTAGCGAAGATGTGGAGGACGAACATTGTGGATGTGTATAGGGCTTGCACATGGCTGAGAGTGCAAGTGATGCACCGGAACATCGAGAGTGAAACAGTCCAATCTAGTCCTGCGCATACGGTACACTTCAATCGATTGGCTTTACCAATTGGAGTCTATACTTAGTCACGTTTTGGCCTTGCTGAACTTAAGTTACATAGACTTTATAATAATTCATTATAAAGTTACTTTTTCATAATTAGAAAAATTATAAAGTAACTTTATTAAAAAGGAGATTAATAAAAGTTAATGATTTCTTCTAAAATGACCCCTTGGCACATTTCCCTAGAAGTGATAACTTAAATATATGCCCACTTTTAATGAGGAATTAGACCCTCAATGGGTCAAACCACTTAGGGGAAAAACATTTTAACATATTTTACTAAGTTACCGGTTCGGGTTCGGGCACCAGCTTGGGTTCGAAGAACCTGGTACGCCAGTACGGCAAAATTTTGAAAAGGGGTTTGGGTTCGTTTGGGTTCGTTGGTACAAAAACATGTAAATTATATATATATATGCAACCTATAAGCATGAATTAAGATTAGCATGTCACATAGCATCATATAAACAACAAAACCAACATAAACTTGTAATCGTAGCATCATGATCATACCATAACAGCATCATATACATCAAGTCTAATATCAAAATGATAAAATATTCAAGTATCATTGTTTCAACTTTCAACAATTTAAAGTTTGATCATTAAATGGATTCAAACTAAGAACATCCAAGTTTAATTTTTCAAACTGAGGACCTGGATTTTGCCGGCAACGCCCCCAACGAGGTCGAGGGGCAGCGCCCCTTGCGGGGGTCTGGGGGCAGCGCCCCCAGCGGGGTCAAGGGGCAGAGCCCCTTGCGGGGTCGAGGGGCAGCGCCCCCGCCGCCAACACCAAATCACAACCTTCAAACCCACACGGAACTCCATGGCGTGCATCAGTTTTCTGTTTTTTTAAGACGTCTAATTTTCTACTTTTTAAGGTTATAACTTTCACTTTTTACAAGGCGGAATTGAAAAAAAATTAAATTTGCATTGTTTTTTGACTATACGGGCCGCCCAACCGCCCAGGTTCGACTGGGTTCGACCAGGGTTGAACCCACTCTGGGTTTTTCGAACCCTGGTCGAACCCAGGTCAGACCGGACCCGTACCAGGGGGGCCCAGAGGCGAACCCGGTAACCTAGATATTTTATGATGCCAAAAGTCCAACCCTAACCCCAAATTTGAATTAGGGTTTGAGGAATGTTAAAAGGGCATTTGGGAGTTCATTTGTGCATTATGTTTTGATGATTTTTGAAGAATTCTTTACCTTCAGCAGGTCTGCAGCATATTGGCAGAGTTCTGCAGCAAATTTGAGTACGGAAACCTCCAAATTGTAGGTGTAGGACGAAAACCCTCACATCTATCAGCATATTGATCTTCATTGGAAACTCTTTTCAGATCTTTGGGACCAAATTCAAGAGCATTTTGGTGGATTACAACAACATTAGGGTCTGAAATTCTGATTTGAGCAGAAAAGTCACAATTTCCAGCAAGCATATACTCCCAATCAGCAGGCCGTACCTTTCCCAAGCTAACCGTACCACCAAATCTTGCCTGGAGTTTTCAATAAAATAAAACAAGGGGTTTAACAGCAGTATTTCTGTTCAAAATTTATTGTTAGCAACAAATAAGAAGAATCCCAATGTCTATTTGATGAAATTGGTTCATACTGGAGCTACAGGAGCAAATCAGTGGGTAGAAAGCACACCAAATTGGAGTCTCTCCTAGGTAAAGTTCAGCAGTTGCATTGGAATCAGGATTTCTTCACAAATTTGTTTTAGATAATTATTCGGTAGGTGAATAAAGCTCATTGGAGTCATTAGTTGCAGTTGAAGGTGCTTCATTCAATCATTATTGGCTTGGGTTAGGCCATTATTGGCTTGGGTTGTTAAAAATAATCATTTATTTCCATTTGTTCTTTGCTGATAAATAAAATCATAAGTCTTAAATTCATTTTCAGTCAATTATTTTACGTATTGCATTTGTTATTCATTTTGCATTGTCAAATTCCAAAAGTCTATAACATGCAAGTTATCCTAAAAACCCGAAACTGCATTAAAAACCCAAAATTCCAACCGCTGGTCAAAGAAATCAGACTCAGAAAAACATACCAGATTGTTCCAATCACCGTTTGGCACCTTTCATTAAACTCCTCAAGGACGTCAATGAAATTGTGGCGGAAATTTATAATACCAAACAAGGAAAGCACGAGAATTTGAGAGCTTACAATCGTAGGCTCAAGGAGCTAGTGGATAAAATGGAGAACCAGCCAGCTGACGGGTTGAAGAAGCAATGGTTCATCGAGACACCAATACCCTTGTTGAGGAAGAAGATGAAGGTGGTAACCCCCGTCCTCATACGTCGATGCTTACAATCAGATGATGGGCATTAAAGGCGAAAGCAAAACATCAAGGGGAAAGAAAAAAGCAAGTGATGATGAAAGCACGAAGGATAAATTGTGTGGACCTGGAAACCACAAAGACATCGACTGCTCGAAACAAAAAGGGGTATGCATGCTGGTTGTGGAAAAGCCAGATGAGAAAGTGCTAGCAATCAGGTTACAAACAAAGAAAGTAGTATATACAAATCCCCATATGGAATAGGAAAGACTTCGAGAAGCCAATGCCGATGTGGAACGGGCAATGGTGGAGGAAAGAAGAGCCTCTAATGACCACCAGTATTCCACTACAGTCGAAGTCTGAGAAGAACATAGTAAGACAGGTGCTACAAATTACAATACCTGTACGAGTAACTGACCTTCTACAAACCATGCACAATTAAAATTGGTCATCACCAATATAGTCAGTGACGACACGATTGACCAAGAACAATGCAAGCCACAAAAGGAGTCAACGGTTTAGTCACTTGGCAACTTGGCCACTGGTCCCATGTTGCTAATGGTGAGTATTGGGAGGAAGTCGGTCGTTGTCGAGATGGGGATAATGGGAAGGAAGCTAACAAACACCATCGTCGACAAAGACTCAGGCATCAATTAGTTGCTAGAGGAAACATGGAAATGTTTTGGGAAGCCAACACTCTGGCCGCCAACCTTCCATTTGGCAGGTGTCGAGCAGCACAACATCAAGCCATTGGGAACATTGATGGCACAAAAAGTGACAATAGGCACACAATATTTCTTCCTAGATTTTGTAGTTATCTCATTGGAAAAGAAGGCATACGACGCTCTCCTCAAGAGGGGTTGGTTGATCATTGCCAAGGCAAATCATAACTAGAAGTGGAACACACTCTCAATTGAGAGTGAAGGAGTAAGTACACCATTGAGCTAAGGAATTAGGCGGTGAGCAAAGAACTAGCATCCTCTAACTTAGAGTCTGCGGGTGGAGATTTTGGGATGGATGACAAACAAAAAACCATAGTTGAACTACTCGTGACTCGGCTCGACTCGCCAAGCCCCTGAGAAAAAAGCTCGGCGAAAACTCGGGAAAAACTCGGCAACGTAAAAACACGCTTAATTTTAATAAAAAATGCATTTTTTTTGCAAAATTTAATGAGAAGATGCATCCAATGAGTCAGTAAATGATAACACAAAAGAAACAAGCTGATTCTAGATATATTTAAATGCAAAGTGTCTACAAAATCGCATCCTCATGAGAAATGCCGAAGGCTGGAAGCAAAATAGTAAATAGTTTTTGTAAAACCAAAAGTAAATACAACTTCCTCTTCCCAGCTCTAGCTAAAACTAGTTTCAAACTTTCATCATATTTGAAATTTCATCATTCATACTCATAGTTTCAAACTTTCAACTCTAAAATGTATAATACCAGGATTTCTTCAATGCTAATTATGTTGTTATATGGAGCCTAATCAAACTCGGAGGTTAAATTTTCCCTACTTCCATCAGCACAGTTTCCCCCTATATTTTTTGACGGGGGTTTGGGGGCAGCGCCCCCAAGTTGGGGTCAAGGGGCATCGCCTAAGGATCCTGAAATTTGACTAAGTCTGGAAAATTGAAGAATCCTCCAAAAACTAGATTTTGCATTATAACTTTTGGAGGTCCAAAACCACTCTCAAACATCCTGACAGTATATATGGAATATAACTTAAAGTATAAGAAAGAAGAAAGATAAATGTTATATTCCATATATGAATCCTAATGGACAGACCAAAAAACTCGGCGATTACTTGAGGGCATAGTGGGCTCTCGGCATGGCCCTTCCAAGTGAGTTTCCCCCTTCTCAGCCCAAAACCATATCGAAAAACAAAAAATGCATGTATTTTTTGCCGTTTTCGACTGTTATGCTAACGCGGGCGAGTTTTCCTAGCGAGTAGAAGTCATTACAAAAACTCGGCGAGTGTGTCATCTATGCAAAAAACAATGGAACCCAATGATGGAGTACTTGACCTAGAAGACTGCTTGGAGGATGATATATATATATATATATCACTGAATAGGTTATTTCACTAGCAGATGGAGGACTACTAAGTCTTCCACACCAAGTGCAACATGCTATGGATCAGGGAAATTAAGGAAGTTGACAAGGGTATGGAGAGTACTACTTCCCCCCCTAAGTACAAAGAGTTTAAGGAGGGAGTGGCACGAGTAGATAACACACCCACACTGTAATGTCCCCTAATTAGTTTTACCCTAAATTAACTTCAATTTACCCAAATCTAAAATAGGTAATTAAGTTTTATGGGAGTAGCTTTGTATACTAATTTCCTTCAACACAAAATTAGAGAACATATATGAAGTAATACTTATAAACTGAAACATATACTAATGAATTAGATTGAATGATATAAATTTTTAATGTATTAATTATCATTAGCATTATATTTGTTAGATAAAATCAGATTGTAGGTTAGTTGCCATTCTTTATTATCCATTTTCTTAGTACACTGGGGTAGGCTAGCTGGATAGGGTGTCCAAGAGATCCTCCATCCTAGGCCCAAGAGCAGATGCTACATCTGTCTTGGCTCCATGTGGCACGTGTTAAGCATCCACCATGGAGTGGCATACCCAATGAGGTATCCTATCGCTGGTCCCCCTCATCACAACCACCTCCTCTCTGAAGCCCAAGAGCAGATGCTACATCCTTCTTGGCTCCATGTGGCAAGGTTTAGGCATCCACCATGAAGTGGCGTACTTAAGAGAAGGTCCCTCATATACAATGAACCATTTGTGATATTCTCATGAAGCTATATTTGTTATACAATTCAACTCATTACAATAATCAATTATACTTTACATAGTTATTACCATTCCATTGTATTACATTAATGCCTTGTATTAGATTGCTGTCAATGCTTTCTGTTAGTACTGCTTTATATCAGCATTAATCATTATTTGTCATTATTCCATTACAATCATTGCATTAGTCCTTATATTATTAGCATTATATGAATTCACAATATTATAACCATTTGTGCAGACTAAATTTGATTTCCTTATTCATTTCTGGATTCATTAACAGATATATATATATATATAAAGAGAGAGAGAGAGAGAGAGAGGGTCTATGTCTAACAGTAGTGTAGCTTTAATGCTGTTTGAATAATTGTATGTTATTTGCCCTTTCAATGTTATATTATATTGATGTCACCAATTTGATTATGATCATACACAGAAGTTTAATGATATGCAAATATTTTAATATATATAAATTACTGGCTCCTATTTCTTATGTTATATTTAATATTAACTATTCTTATACATACCTGTCACTGCTGGCTCCTATTTGTTATCCCTGCTGGCAGCATTAATGATCCCTTCCTATCCTTGCTGGCAGCCTGGATGACCTATCCTTTTTTCCTCTCCCCCAAATTGGCAACAGGGGGGGGGGGATTGTTTATCCTCCCCCCATCGTGGTGGAGAGCCATGATGATTCTATTTGGTAATCTCCTTTTGAAGGGTCACTACCCTCTTACCTGATGGGACCCTCCATGAACCGATGTGGAGGTCCATTCAGTCAAACCACCACTTAAAAAAGGTTATCGGGCCTTTAGGGAAATCGATCAACAAGTATAATAAATGTTTTAATACAATGGCATCATTCAGCATTGTTAAGGCATATAATATAATCTATATTGTTAATGCATCATTTTAATATAATGTACATTGCTAATACAATAATATTATACCTATTATTATTCAATATATAAAATGTAAATCGATAACATGATATCCATTTTTTAACATCAATGTACATAATATAATTTTAATATGATCCTAACATATTTTATGGCAAAAATCCTATTGATTATTTCTACCATTTTGAAAGAGACAAAATCATGAAGTGCGAAGAGCCAAGTGTGAAGAAGGTGAACCTAGGTGTAAGGTCCCCTTTTTGGGACATTTAAAGTCTATTATATAATTTAAATTTAAGTTGTCAAGTTATGTCATATTTAGTGACGACTTAATTTAATTATTTAATAAAGTAATAAAATGAATTTATTAGAGCTTAGTGAGAGTTAATAAAGTCATTTTAAAAGGGTTAATAAAGAGACATAGGAAAAGAATTCCAAGAGACGGGCAGGGGATATGCAAAGAGTCACAGAAATGTGCTATTTAAGTTATTCGAGAGGATCTTTTTGGCATGCTTAGTTTATGTTTGGTTATTGTTCTCTCTTGGAGAATTTTGGGAAGCTTTGGCTTTCAGCAGGTTTGAGGACAGAAACCCTCAAGCTTGGGGGCAGTGGACGGAAACCCATTGTCTATCTGAGATATCACTCAGGTGTCTCACTTCGTGCTTCAATTTTTATTTACTGGTCATTCAATCAGACTGTAAGTCCTGTGGCTACGATTGGATTTTTTATGTTGTTGCTCTACTAAAGATTGAGGCTTTATTCATATCTAAATTCAGATATTCTGTTTCAATCTGAAATTTAATGATTTTCAATATAATTTGATTGAATAAATTGAAATCAATTGCATGCAAATTGCATGTTAAAATTTATGTGGTTCATTGTTAAAATCTAGAACAAATATCCCTTGGGGGATATTTCACTGGGTGATAAAGACAACCCAACAGTGATATTGGTTGGTGATGACTGGAACCCCATACTAAAGGTAGTTGTGTTCAAAATATTTATGGAGTACAAGGACAACTTTGCATTAACATACAAGGATCTAAAGGGGATAGCGTCAAAGTTGTGCGTACATAGAATCCCTCTCGTACCGAGTGCACAACCTATACGATAGAGGTCGTACCAAATGAATAAAAATTGTTGGAAAATTAGTATTCACATAGGTGTTTAGGTTAGCTATAAAGTTGTCAACAAACAACTTAATATTATTGCTTAATATTATTGTTCGAATATAATATTGTTAGTGTGTTTTGTTAGAATATTATATTGTTGTACAAGAAATTATAGGTATGTGAGTTGTTAAAACTACACATATTATTAGGGAGTGGTTCCTATAATGTAGGAGATAAAACTCGTATATGTGTTATGTATTTGAATGAAAATTAAAGGCATGTACTATCTTGTGCAATATCACTGTAGCTTCTATATGCTTCTGCCCATATTTTCTCCCAAAAATTACACCGCCAAGGTACACGAAGAAATTGAAAAGATGTTGGACACGGGTATAATCTTCAAGGTGGAAACGAGTGAGTGGGTCTCACCAATCATCATATGCCTCAAAAAGGACATCCATATTGTCAACATCAAAGAATCAACCTCCCAAATGTACTAATACTAGGTGCTCAAAACCAGCCTTAACTTCATTTAGATTATCATCTATGAATGTGGAAGAAATAGAAGAACTAAAGGGAAAATGCCATGTTTGACAACCTTTAAATTCTCAATGTTTTCTTGAATAGTCTCCAAGGTGAGAGTTTGCAACTCAGAAAATAGTTGGTAACTAACTATCCATTTTGCAACATAGTAACCTTTAAATTTTGAAATTACCTTCAATCTTATTAATTCATCAGCTCCCCAAAATTCAAGAGGCTCTAAACAAGTAAATTACTACCACAAGGAGAAAGACTGGCAATAATGCCCATCCCATATTGATGTTCAGTGAATAATGTGTCAAATTTCCCTAATAAAAGCAAATAATTCATCAACCATTTCAAACCATCAATACAAAGTTCTGAAATGTACTGCTAAATTTCTCTACCATGTGAAACCAATTAATTCAGCTACTGCTTTTGTAGCCCTTCCTCTATCCTCAATGGTGAACTCGTTCATAACTCTATTATTGGATTCACAAGATGTGCAATGTAAATGATGTTCTATTTACATTCAATATGCAAGTTATATTCTATTTTAATATTTTGTTTTCTCTATTACTGAATTATTATATAAATCTGATTGTCTTCTTTTATGTGGTAGGAGAGGAGGAGCATTTATAAATTTCAATGTCTATTCTCACATATTTCATTTGACATATATATTGGGCTGGGTACGGTCAAGCGATGCCTTGACCGACCATGTCTTTTGGACATGGCCGATCAAGACATCACTTGATCATGCCCCCTCACTATAATGGTTCATGGCGTTTTATTTTACCAATCGGTGCATATTCAAACACCCGATAATTATCGGTGTATGCCAAACGATACATGGTTATATTAACACTATCTTAACACCCGATATAATCGGTGTGAGTTTCATATATCACCCGATATTTAATCGGTGCAAACATAGACTAATATCGATATCAATCGATAGTCTAACCGATAATCATTAAGTCGTATTTGCAAAGGTTAATTCGATTTGTCAATCGGTGAATACGAATAGATTATCAAATTTGGAATACTATGATAATGAACAGTTAATATAAAAGGAATGTTTATCAATTGAATACTTGAGTTTATTCATTTTAATAATCGATATGATAAATGATTGAATGAGAGACTTCATTTATCTCTCATTCAATCATTTATCTTACCGAAGCTATCTATACATTAACACTCCCTCTTAGCTAGGTAAGATAAATAAGAGTAGTGTATCAAGCATCACAATTCAACTGATAGTTAGCATTCTTTTACATATTTTACTTTTCTAGGGGATCATATCATCTACTCACAAGATATGAAGTATCACCTAATCACATGATACAAAATGTCTATCACATTAGTCTTGTGATGACAGGATATCACCTCAGCACGTGATACTAGTATTACCTAAGCACGTAATACTTAAGGATAATCATATGAGAAAATATTCAATTCTCACCTTTATCCAAGTTATGGTAAGTGCACTAACACTTCATATGAATGTTTTACCATAACACAAGCATGGCTTCATCCATGGTCCACTAGAGATCCAACATGATAACTGGTTTGGACATTATAAAATCATCACCTTATAATGTCCCCATACAAGTGTTCACTATATTGAGAGATCGTCACCTCTTAGATATGAACCCAGGGGATAGAATCCAAAAATTGTCCTATCATGACAAAGAGGTTTACACATTAAACATCTTTTAGGTATGCACACATAGATTACAAAGCAAATTACCTTTTTATCATACCTAAACCGTCTCTGAAGTGATCAACCTTCACTCTCGAAAGAGGTTTGGTTAGAATATCTGCAGTTTGATCTCCTGTACAAACATATTCCAGTTGGATTGCATTCCTATCTACCATATCTCGCACATAGTGGTATGGACTCTCAATATGCTTGGATAAAGTTTTATGCAGCTCTGGTTGTCACAGTGTATAACAGTGGGTTTTCATAGGTTCTCCAAACAACCCCACAAGCAACTTCCTAAGCCATACTGCCTCTTGGGCAGCCATAGAAGCTGCAATGTATTCTGCCTCGGTGGAGCTTTGAGCTACAGAAGACTGTTTCCTGCTGATCCAAGATATCATAGCTGAACCTAGACTGAAGCAACACCCTGAAGTGCTTTTCCTGTCTGTCACACTTCCAGCCCAATCTGAATCTGTAAATCCATGTAGGTCTATATCAACATTCTCGTATTTGAGACCAAGGTTTAGAGTACCTTGTAGGTACCTCATAATGTGTTTCACTGCAACCAAGTCTATCTCCTTTGGTTCACACATAAACTAACTTAGAGCATTAACTGCATAACAGATATCTGGTCTTGTATTTACCAGGTACATCAGGGACCCAATCATTTGTCTGTATTGAGTAGGATCAGTGGGTTGTGACTCTGCTGCTGCTTCTTTAAGTTTATGTAAGTTGGTTTCCATAGGAGAGGTCATGGGTCTACAATTTAGCATTCTGAATCTCTTCAAAATATCCAAGGTGTACTTTACTTGGTTTAGTATAATGTTGCCAAAATTCTGCCATACTTCCAATCCTAGGAAGTAATGAAGGAGTCCTAAGTCCTTCATATCAAATTCTCCGGATAGATCATTCTTGCATTGATCTATAAGGTGATCATTTCCTGTGATTAATAAGTCATCAACATATAAAATCAATATTAGCATATCACCTTTATTTCTTTTGTAGTAGAGATTAGGATCTGCATCATTTTTGGAGAAGCCTAGTCCTGAGAGATAGGTGTCAATTCTTTCATACCAAGCCCTGGGAGCCTGTTTGAACCCATAGAGAGCTTTCTTGAGTCTACACACATGAGACTCTGCATCATGAATTTCAAAACCTTCAGGTTGCTCTAGGTAGACTTCTTCTAAGATCTCACCATTTAGAAAAGTTGTCTTAACGTCCATTTGGTGTACCTTCCATCCGTTTGTTGTTGCAATGGCTAATACAGCTCTTACTGATGTATACCTGGCAACAAGTGCAAAGGTTTCTTCATAATCTATTCCCTCCCTTTGTGAGAAGCCTCTGGCTACAAATCCGGCCTTGTGTTTTTCAATACTGCCGTCTGCAGCATGTTTGATTTTGAACAGCCATTTAGATGAAACCACAAATTTCTTGGTTGGCCTAGGAACAATCTCCCAAACATCATTTTTCATAATGGACTAATACTCTTCAGACATGGCATCCTTCCATACTTGATGTTCAAGTGCATCTGATACATTGTTTGGTTCAGCTTTAGAGAGGTCATTCATAAGGGCAACATAGCCAGTGAATTTATTAGGCCTTTTGCTTTCTCTGAAGGTTCCTAAGGGAGCAACAAACTTCTGAGCTTCTTCTACAGTTTTGGTGGCCCATAGTGGTCTTTTCTTGAGGTTTTCTCTAGGTGGACTTTGAGTTTCACTCATAGTTTCCTCAGGATTCTCCCTCTGAAGCTCAGGAGTAGGATCTCTATCTAAGCTAGGGTTGGGAATATAGACTTCAGGATCTAGAGAGCTTTGGGCTCTTTTGAAGGCTAAGTTTTCTTCAAAGATCACATCCCTAATTAGTTCAATATTCTTTTGACCAGGTATATATATACTGTAGGCTTTGGAGGTTTCATTGTATCGTACAAAGATTCCCCTTTTTCCAAAAGGCTCTAATTTTAATCTTTTCTCCTTAGGTACATGAATATAGACAGGGCATCCAAAAATCCTAAGGTGGTTTATATCTGGTTTTGATTTAGTAAAGACTTCCTCAGGGGTCTTGTCTTCAAGATGAGAGTGAGGACATCTGTTTTGAATATATACAGCAGTGCTAGTTGCTTCTGCCCAAAGATTGATATTTAGATTCTGATCAAGAATCATAGCTTTGGCAGCTTCAATGATTGTCCTATTTTTCCTTTCTGCTATCCCATTTTGTTGAGGGTTGTAAGGTATTGTTAACTCCCTCTTAATCCCTGAATTTTTACAAAACTCTTTAAATAATTCTGATGTATTCCCCCACATAATCAGTTCTTAGGGTTTTAATTTTGTTTCCTGAGTAGTTCTCTGTTAGTGATTTGAATTCTTTAAACCTATTAAGGATCTCTTCTGATTCTTTACATTTCAGAAAGTAGATCCAGGTTTTCCTAGAGTAGTCATCAACAAATATTACATAATACAGAAATCCCCCCAATGAATTTACAGACATAGGTCCACATACATCAGAATGAACTAACTCTAAAATTTTACTTGTTTTCCTAGTACTACTCTGAAAAGCACCCTTAGTATTTTTACCTAGGGCACATCCTGTGCATGCCCCTGAATGATATTGCTTTAGCTTAGGTAGACCTGTGACAAGGTCTCCCATTGATGATAAAGCTCTAATGTTTAGGTGGCCTAGTCTTCTATGCCAGATTTCATTGGCATCTGTAGTTTCATGAATTAGGGCTAAGTTGGGCTCTGTGCATAACTCATATAAGTAGCCTTGTCTTTGACCAATTGTTTTAGCTTTCTTGATGGATGAGTTCTTTGGCCAAGCCAACACTTTGTTGTCCATGAAAGTCACTCTGTATCCATTGTCCTCCAGTGCTGATATTGAGACAAGATTCCTCTTAATGCCTGGAACATATAGCACTCCTCTAAGTTGTAATGATACACCTGACTTTAGTTTGATGGTGCAGTTTCCAACTCCTTTGACAGGGTGTGTAGAGTCATCTCCGATGGTTACCTCTTCATCATTCTCCTCTTTCATGGAGTCTAGTACTTCTCTAAATCCTATGATGTGTCTGGATGAGCCACTGTCAATCACCCAGGAGTTCACTTTGTTTGATGCTTGATTTGTGAGTGCTGAATAGAGTACATACTTCTCGGAGTCCTCTTCCCTTTTCGATTTTCCTGTTTTGGCAAATGTGGCTTGTTTAGCTCTTTCTGGACATTTGGCAACATAGTGCCCAAATTTGTGACATCTGTAACACTGAATTTGAGAGAGGTCCTTCTTGAAGGAGTTCTTGCTGTGACGACCTTTTCTCTTCCTGAATTGCTTCTTCTTGTCCTATCTGTCTGAGTTCGTATTTAGAACTTGAAGATCTTCATCTATATTCTTTTGTTTGATCCCTTTCTTATTTTGCCTTGATTCCTCTTGGACACAGTAAGCCTTTAGCCTATCGAATTTTGGAAAGTTATCCCTTGCATTGATGCCTTGGACGAACGTTTCCCAGATACTAGGCAACCCATCTAAAGCAATGAGGGTTAATTTTTTGCTTTGGATCTCATATCCAAGGGTTGCTAGTTCATCCCTTAAGGTAGATATTCGCATGAAGTAGGCATTGACTGATTCTCCTTTTATCATGGTTATATGATTTATCTCTCTTTTTAGAGCCAAGGTTCTGCTGGCATTGGATATCTCAAAAGCGTCTTCTAGTGCTTTGAACATATTGAAGGTTGTTTCGTGTTTCTTTATAATGGGCATAATATTGTTCCTTACCCCATCAACTATGATTTTGATAGCCTTATCATTTCCTTCTCTCCAAATTGCTTGGTCAAGTTCAGTCTCAGGTTCTTTAGTTTCAATCTTTACAAATGATTCAACTTTGTTTTCTTTTAGAATCACTTGAATTCTGAATTTCCATGCGAAGAAGTCGTCACCCCCTGCGAGTCTGTCTTCAAATCTGATAGCGCTAGCCATTGATAGGATTGTGATGTTGAATATATACTTGATTTGAATTTTACGTAAAATTGAACAGCCTCAAGTTCGATTTAACTATAGCTCTGATACCATGTAAATGATGTTCAATTTACATTCAATATGCAAGTTATATTCTACTTTAATATTTTGTTTTCTCTATTACTGAATTATTATATAAATCTGATTGTCTTCTTTTATGTGGCAGGAGAGGAGGAGCATTTATAAATTTCAATGTCCATTCTCACATATTTCATTTGACATATATATTGGGCTGGGTACGGTCAAGCGATGCCTTGACCGACCATGTCTTTTGGACATGGCCGATCAAGACATCACTTGATCTTGCCCCCTCACTATAATGATGCATGGCGTTTTATTTTACCAACTGGTGCATATTCAAACACCCGATAATTATCGGTGTATGCCAAATGGTACATGGTTATATTAACACTATCTTAGCACCCGATATAATCGGTGTATGCCAAACGATGCATGGTTATATTATCACTATCCTTAACACCCGATATAATCAGTGTGAGTTTCATATATCACCCGATATTTAATCGGTGTAAACATAGACTAATATTGATATCAATCGATAGTCTAACCGATAATCATTAAGTCGTATTTGCAAAGGTTAATTTGATTTGTCAATCGGTGAATACGAATAGATTATCAAATTTGGAATACTATGATAATGAACAGTTAATATAAAAGGAATGTTTATCAATTGAATGCTTGAGTTTATTCATTTTAATAATCGATATGATAAATGATTGAATGAGAGACTTCATTTATCTCTCATTCAATCATTTATTTTACCGAAGCTATCTATACATTAACAATGTTGTCGTTAACTCCCTATTTTCAGCCTTCAAAGCTGTCTTAGCTCCACCACTCTTCTCTAACATTTATTTTGCATTTTCAATTGCAAATTATTAAAGTTCTATATAACCCTAGCTGCTCACAAGACCCAAATTAGCTTCTAAAAATTGAAAATCAGTTACTTGCATATCATGGATATCTTTGTCTATGGGAAAAATGGCTATTTCAGTAATGATATGCCTGCCCTTGTTTTTATTTAGCCTCATTTTCTTCTTAAGTTTCTTTGCTTTCTTCTCTTTCATCAAATTGGATACAGCACTCAAATTGAGAGGTTGTGCAACAACTCTTATTTTTCTGATCAAGACGCCTAAATCCTTTGGAAACACCTACATGAGCCCTATATTTCCATTTCCATGGCTGTTATCTCTTATCTCAGTGATGATATGCCTGCACTTGTTTTTATTTAGCCTCCTTTGCTTCTTGACTTTCTTTGCTTTATCCTCTTTCATCAAATTGGATACAGCACTCAAATTGAGAGATTGTGCAACAACTCTTATTTTGAACGCCAACTTGTTGTTCCTCAGAGTCAAAGTGATCAACAACAGGTCTTAGAGGATAAGGTTGACTCGGCCTTTTATATTGTTTTTATTGCACAGATTCATTTGTTGAGTACCTTCTTGAGAGTACTGAGTTTCGAGAGGGTCCATTTGGAGCTACCAAGGATACTCTCATCCGAGGTTCTCTCGCCATCAGGCGTGGTGTGGGAGTAATTATTGATACTCTGACTACAATGCTTCCTAATAGAGATTTTGTGACTGGGTTTGCAGAGAGGGTTACTAGAGCCCCTACCCAATCAACTGTTCGGGGTCGGAGATTGGAGCCATCTCATGATTCCAGTATTGTTAGAGATGAGCCCTTGACCGAGGTTGGAGCGTTTTATCGCAACTACACAATGAGGAGTGCTCATCACTTTTCTTTTGATCCACACGTGGAGGACTTGATGATGCATCGATGTGGATTGGCTTCAGGATTATACCATCCATTGTGGGATGGAGAGTTACCATTTTCAGTAGATGGAACTAGTAGTTGCAAGTACCCGACTCAGTTGATTGTTGGTGGCTACTTGCTCGAGTAGTGTTCAGTTTCCCATCATGTTGATGTGTATCCACTGGAGATTGTTACTCCTATGACACAGAGGCTATCTTTGGATACATGGCTTCAGAGAGACTATGGTGACAATGGGCATGATGGTTTAGTTGGATATCACATCCATGAGGGTTTAGCAGAGGTAGTGGAGAGATGTTGCGTAGCAGATGTTTCCAGGTACTCCTATCTTCACAGTACAGATGGATGTGTGTATAGATTGCACTGGGATCCAGGTGATGACAGAGTTAGTGTTGCAATTTGGATAGGTCTCACGGGTTGGCTTCACCACATCTCGCATGGTGAAGTGGCGATCAGTGTTGAGCAGCGAAAGTCTGAGGGAGGTTTACATGGCAGATTTCTACCCTGGATTTGGAATCCAGGTATACTATGTGGGACACTAGCGAGTATGTTGAGGGATCCTTTGTGTGCATCCGAGTTCCGGTTAATGTTCCCTGGTAGGTTTCATTGCATGTACATGGTGTGCATCATTGGTAGTCTCATTTCAGGTTCTCATTTACATGATTTGTCTCAGATGCATAGTTCAGTTGCACATGTGTTAGATGATATGTTTGGCAGCTTATCTTGCGCAATTTTGGGAAGCAAACATTGTCAGTTTTTAGAGTTGCTTCCACTTGATGTTCATGTTCTTGTGACACCTGTTGTTGAGGTTGATTTAGTTTGGCAGGTCTTGTTAGTTGTGCCCTTGGTGTGGGCATTACAAGAGTTGGTTGGTAATACCAGGGACATTACACAGGTCTTCATTTGGGATCCAGGTGGAGGAGTTTATTTGCAGTCGATATTGCTTGGGGACAAGCAATTTCAGGAGGGGCGGACTGTAATGTCCCCATTTTAGCAGACATGGTTTTTTGGTGATTAGCCTATCATTCTGACCCTCTTAGGCTAATGAGTATGGATAGAGGGTCTCCCAAGGCTTGTATCAGCTCCAGAGTTCAGTGTGTTTCGATCTGGCTTTCGTTTGGTATCATTTGGACTTCATTTGCTATACTTACTATTTATAGTAAGTTTGAGATGTTAGAGATGGACCCCTTCTATTTTTAGTAAAGGGGTATGGTCATATGCAGCTTCATCATGTCAGCTCCCAGCTCAAACGGCGTTTAAAAATGTTGAGTATTGATGGAGATATTAATGTTTATTTAGTTTAAATAAACATTAATGTTTTGAGCTTATATTATTAAGTTATAATATAATTTTATATTATAACTTAAAGAAGGGTCCAAGTATCATTAAAGGGGACCATTTAATTAATTAATTGTGGCTCTTTTACCAAGGTGAAATATTAAATGACAAAGTGAAAATATTATATCATTAAATGTCATTTAATATCATTAATTGATTTAATGACTTATTGGAGAAAATTGAACCTTCATGGGAAATATATATAAGGCTTTTGAAAAGAAGAGAAGGGGGATTGATCATTGTTATTTTTGATGAGAAGACTTGTCTCTTGGCTTTGGAGAAGAAGCTGGGGTTTCTGCAACTTGTCCAGAGTATCGGCATTGGAGAACATGAAGACTTCATTGCATCAACAATCTGAGGGTGTGGGATATTCATCTGAAGTTGCTCCTAGGGTTGGCTTCATCCAGAAGTTGACATTGTGCTGATTGGGGATTTATTTTCAGATTTATTGGCATAGCTGAGGGCATATGTATAAGGCAGACTGAGAACATCATACAGAGGGTTTATTTGCTGCTACAGTGTCATGAACAGTGCGCTACAGTACCCGTGAATAGTAAACACTACAGTACCACGCTACAGTAAATGCTACAGTACCTTGCCAATTTTGTGGTCTTTGTGGAGACCAAATTGGAGACGTTTGTTCAGATTTATGATGAAGATTGAATAAGGAGTCTTTGGCTGCTTCTTCTACATTCTGCAAACACCTGTAGCCGCCTTCATCACCTACAGATTGGGGTCGATTGATATTCCAGGTGACATTCAACATTGATCAGCCACTTAGTTTTCATGCCAACTATTTGCTTAAATGCCTAATGGTTGTAGGTGTACTTTGGGATGCATGACAAGTGTTTGTCTTAATGTCTACTAGCTGTACTAGTTAATTTCAGTCATTCCATGTGTGTGTAAGGTCTAAAACAGCTAGCATATCATTTCTATAACAACTTTGCATTGTTAGAAGCTTTCCATAACTTCATTTGCAGCCTACAAACCCAAAGAAGACAAATTAAGAATTCACTACAACAGCTTCAAACATTGTATGCCAAGTGTTTGACAATATTCCTTGGGGTTCAAATAAGCGAAACAGGGTCAGATTAGCCAAGGGATATTACATACTTTCTTTTAGGGAATGCTCAAACTTTGATCTAGCAGCCTTAATATTTTTCCCCATGGAATCACTACTGCCTACTCTACCACCTTCCCCTCTAAGACTCTTTTTATCTATCCATAAAAACTATGTTCATCCAATATTTTCAAATATCATCTCTAATGGACAAATTGATTGAACAAAATAAGAAGATAAACTATCTTCTCCTGAATCAGCTAAATATTATGGTAATATTTCTATACAAAAACTCTCAACTGATTCAAAGCTATTCAACTATGATTTTTTCTTCAAGCTCCATAATCATCAATGCAGTTAGCTCAAAAGTCCTCAAACTCCAAGCCTTTCAAACATTATATCCTTGCAATAGACGCATATGGTTTTATGGTGGCACTTGAGATTGAAATGATAGTTCTGCACCCATACTTTTAGCATCTATGGTGTTTGCACACATGTAGGGTCTGATTTGCACAAAAAAAGTAGGCTCCCAAGTTGTGTTCTTTCCTACAATATTAATGAGCAACAAATAGCTTCCTGCAATACTTCATTAAAACAATTTGGTCACTTAGATATCACGGTAGCTTGTGTGGATAGAGTCAGATCAACAAACCCTAACATAGGTGAAGGTGGGAAATTGCTTAAATCAGTCAGTCTACTACATGATGACCATCCTAACATATTCTAAAATGTTCTTGATTCTCGTTTTACAAATTTCTAACTATCAGCATGGTAAAACCATCATTCACCCTTTTGTGGTCTTTCATGCCTTCTTTGCACTCCACTTGTGGATGCTGCGAAAAAAAGTAACCCTGCATATAATTCTTAACCAACCTGATGAATCTACTTGCCTGGACTAATGAATACACTAAGTATGATACCAAATGGAAAGACTTTAATTCAGAAAAGTTCTAGTGGGTGTAAATGCAATTGATGCTGAGATGACCCCTATCAATGTCTCTTCCCTTTGCAAAGGAGGCTAATAAGGTAAAACATCTAGCTTTTGAAATTCCATGCTTCTCATTGCTCTATGACCTTGTTTACTATTATGATCATCAAGCCATACTCCTCTTTGAATTCATTCTAGTACAAAAGCTTTGGTAACCAAATAGATCATTTGTATTCACTCAATCACTTTCGTGCAGTTTCCTACTCGCAATTCCCCAAATGAGTATTCCATTATACTTCACATTCCTCCAAGTCAATCAATTGGCTCTTCTCAAAAAGTTGCAATACCAATGCCCAATCAAGAGTTTCCACATCTAAGCTAAATATAACCCAATCCACTCAAGACATCATCTGCCTTTTCCTTGATTCATAATATAGGGCACATGCTATCACCAGGTTGCATGATTGAATGGTAACCAGAAACAAGGCAGTGTGAATCAATCCACTTTTTACCAATTAGGTGGCCAAATTATGTCCCGCTTTGATTCTTTCTTCCATCTTTAAACCTAGAATATTATATGGCCAAGGAGAGTATCCCAAAAATGGTGTGAACTACCTGATAATGGTGTCTTGGGATCCAACATATTGTCATGCAACTCTATTGCTGAAATAGATTTATTTTTGCTGTCCACTATTTTTCAGAAGTGCAAAACTGAACAATTACTCTGCTGGGAATGAAAATTAATACTTGTAAGTGAGAAAAAAAATCGCTGCAACAGCAATATAATACGATGGGAATATGAAGGATAGGAGGATGATGACACTGAAAACACTTTACCAACAGCAGCAACCTTCAAATGGCACTTACAATCACTCCACAAACCTACAAAAATCAGAAAAGAATGCCTGATTTCTGAATTGTAATCAGCAAATGTAAATTTGTTTGTGAGTTTGACTGAATGATAACTCTCACATATATGCAGGCTATGCTTTAATTCATTACTTTTCCTTCAATAAGCCTGACTAAACTAAGGGTAACATGACATCTTTTGTGATTTTTACCTTTACACTCTAAACATGGCCACTTGAAAATCATACTGACTAAACTCAGAATGCAGCAGAGCTTAATGCTGGCTATGCCAACAAAAAAGCATGTCACTGTTAATAATTAATGTGTGTTAATATAGAGGCACCTCTTCCTAATGGTTAAGCCATTGCAAAGTCACAACTGGAGGCAATAATGAGTGGCAAAACCCAACTAGAGACACACCTGTGTTGTCTTTTGAACAGTTGATGCTCTTTGCACAACATCATAATGCTATTGCCACATTCAATGTAATTTTCGTCTGGCACTGCTACTTAATTTGTGCACCTTATTACTCGACCACTTCCTTTTGCTAGTTTGAGCATGCTTCACTAAATTGCTACCACTTATATGGCTTAACCTTTTGCAGGCGTTGCCAAACCAAAGAGCGTGCCACAAGTGACAACTTAAAACATTCCATTGGCTGAGCGTGTTATTCTTAGGCAATTACCACTCATGGGTCCAATTTTCTTATGGCATTGCCACCTGATTTGTGTGCCAAAATCAGTGTCTTTCTATTTCTCTTGGATGGAGTTTTATGTTGGCTTGGCCACCCATTTTGCACTTACATATCCTTTTCATTCTTGGGCATGGATCTTACATGCTTTTGCCAATCAAATTGTGTCGAGGAATTTATAGGTCGCAATGGCACATAAAAAATGGTTCCTTTAAGAATAGACTTAGTCATTCACCAATTGCATTACATTCAACCCCGAGTCTTAGCCAGTTCACTCTCTTCCCTCCACAATGGAAACCACCATCAATCAGGGACTCCTTTGAAATCCATCAGAATAGCACAACCTTGAGCAGTCTGCAAGAGTTGTTAGTTAAAACAATGGACAATAACTAGAAAACCTTGCCACTTGACAAGAGGAAGATCTCAACCAACATGAATGAACAATAAGAGGATGACTTGTTTAATGACAACAAATGGGCTAGAAAAGTGTTTTTGTACAAGCATAACAGATTTCACACATGTACATTGGCACTGCAACTTGTTGTGGACCACTTTGTCTAGCTCTATTCACTAGCGAATCCATAAGAATCAACCAAAACTGCAAAGTCTCTAAAAATTTGCGATGTAAGCATCAACCAGTCCCCGCAATTCTCAATCGTTCTTATCGAACCTATCAATCAATCTCTCTGTAAAATCTGCATAGGAAGTAATACCGTCATGTCCCATGGTGACCACCTCGCGGTGCCACCACTCATGTGCTATGCGAACAAGATGTATCGCAACATACTTAATAGCTTCTTCTCCAGGCATCAGATTAAGCTAAAAATATGTATCTACCTTTTGAACCCATGCATGAGTTGTGGACTTACCTGAACCATCTAGTATGGAAGTGTTAGTTTTCCCACCTTCTTCTGTAAGTCATAGTTTTGCTTCTTGTGTGAAGTCTATCTTTCATCCTAACATCAATATAATCCCTCAACGATAGAGCAGCCTGAAACTCAAGACCTCCATTCTCCCAATCATGCCTGAAATGGTCTTGTAATTCGGAGCTCAACGTCAACCTGTGGTTGAATCCTGGGTGGAAAGTTACGCATAAGACGCCTAAAGGTATCATTCTGGTTGGCTGATCTCCATTCCCACCATGCACTGAATTCTCTCCCTATCCATTGTTGCCTCCATCATTTGCATGATTGGCATTATTTGCATTATTACCACCAACATTAATCCCCATATGCCTGGCCATCATCTGCATCAAAAGGTACATCTGTTGATTCTGTCCTTGAGCTCTTTGCACTGCAGTTTCCTGTCCTCAAGCCAAGGTCTCTAACAAGTTCAAAACACGTTTTCCACCCAAATCTCATTGGTTTGTGTTTTCGAGGTTTCTATCACCCATTGTGCTTTCTACTTGTGTTGGAACCTGTTGTACCTCTAGTTGTTGATCTAATGTATCCAAAGGCCACTGCTCCCACAATTCAGCTTCCCTTTTCCTTAATCTTTCTTGGTATCCCCTTTCCCTATCACTGGCTCTCATAGAACATGCTCAAAACAAACAGAAACTAACATGCAATGCGAACCCACTACTCCAAACAGCTTCAAACTAACATGCAAGAGTTACCCATTTCCGGAAACTGCCTAAAACTGACATGCAAGAAATTGGGTATCCATAAATCACACATACAAGCATTGTTCGCTCACGTGCAAACACAGGATGGCAGGATTTTCTGCTTTGATACCACTATAATATACACCCACATTCTGATTTTTTGTTTTTCTGTTTTTTATTTTTTATTTTTATTGTTTGCTTTTTCTGTTTTCTGCTTTTTCTGGGTTTTGGTTTTTTGAACAGCAATGCTAAAATGCAAAAATCTTACAAAATACCAAGAACTGGAAACACCCATATACATATAAAACTTCTAAATGATATTTTCAATGAATCTAAACAATATCTATATATATTTTCTCTTACAATGCTTTTAAACAAGTTTTCAAACTGCTGTTACAAAATGCATATACAGAAGATATAACAGCAACTCCCAACCTCAGACTACATATGGCATCCAAGATGCAACAATATGACTGATTTTAATGTGTACAATGGCTGCAATGAAATCTGATTCGACCCTCATTCAAAATGCATGCAAAGAACTAAAACTCTCAAACACCCTTCATCCAAAAAGCTCCCTAACTGAACCAAATTGAACATTTGTAAAACTGAAAATTACTCATATGCTCGATCGAAATCTCTGTGTGAAATCTCCCCTTCAAATCCCTCGAAGAAGTATCTTTCAACTATGCAAAGAATGTTATTTGTAAGGGTTTTCGTCCTTACAAACCCGGATAGCAAAGCCCTCCTTAAGAAATCAGAAAATGAAGTATCAAAATCCAGCATGCCCCAAAATGAGCTCTCAAGTCCATCTCCCTCACTTGGCCACCCAGAGAAAGGAGGGAATTCTTCTTTTCATTTTGACTTAAAACTTTATAAATTCCTCAAGAGGGACACTCATCCCTAGGAGACACACTTTTCCCCCTTTTAAAAACAACTTATGATGCCTCATGGTCCATTTTATAAAGTCACTTCATAACTTTAAATAATATAAGTTCAATATTTAATTAAACTTTAATATTCAATGTTATTTAAAATAAATACTATAGACCATATCAAGCATGGGCTCAACACTGAAAATGTCATCTCCTGACGAAAGACAACTCCCATCTGGCCCAACTGTACCCTAGGACCAACTTACTAAAAATAGTAAGTAGGGGAAAAATCACCCAAAACTCCAAGAGACAACTAGAAAACACTGGCACTGGTTTGCTAACCATCGAAAACCATGCAGTTCCCTTGTCAAATCGTTTCTAGCCTACAAGAACCCCGAGGAATAGGCTAACGGTCACAAACCAATAAACACCTTAGGAAGGGGGCGTAACACGAGAGGAGATCTTCGGCATCACAATTTTCATTATCACTAGATCATAGTTCAAATAATCAGACTCAGAAGACCAAAAAAATTCAATTCAGCTGAACTTGGCAACTTAAATAATACTCAAAAATCTTAAAAAATATATAACCTTTATGCTAGATACAGTTGCAAAATGTATCTCATCCCATGCCAAAATATGCTCACTTACCTAACTGATGATATCTTTGGCATCAGAATTCTCATTATCACTAGATCATAGTTCACACACTCGGACTCAGCAGACCAAAAAGTATTCAACTCGGCTGAACTTGGCAACCTAAAAATACTCAAAATCTTAAAAATATATAAACTTGATGCAAAACACAGTTGCAAAATGTATCAAATGGCTCTGGTAGGACTTTGGGGGCAACCCCCACAACAGGATTCCTAATTAAGACCTTCATGGTTCATGTCATTTTCATAATTTTTAGAGGCAAAAAATATACTTTTTCAGTGTCAAAATTGCATTTTTTTCACATCTGCTGTGTCCATGCAAGTCACTAGCACAGACTTGCTATTAAGTTTCAGCAAATATTCGCTAGTTTTCAACACCACGACTTGCAAAAAAATCAGCCAACAAGGACAACAAGATTTTCCTGGGAGTACTTGGCCAACAAAAAATCTCATGACTCACTGAGTTTTCAGCGAGTTGGTAAAGGTATACTATGATCTAAACAGTTGCCTCTGCCAAAAAAATGTCACTGTGATCCACAACACAAGAAGATGAATCCGTGCAAACAAAACATTTATACCACATGTACATGAAGATTTAAAGAAAGATCCACCTATATTGGTACCAACAAACAACATTTAACAAATTCTATTATTGGTACCATTCATATATGACAAATTTATCACATTCAAAACAGAATTACCTAACTAAGACATGCTCACAACGATTTTCATATATAAATTATCCTTGAGAAACCATACCCTGAAAGACGAGAAGAAGAAACATCTAACATACCTTTGAAAAAGAAGCTTCCTTGCTCCATGTTAAGCCCATAACTTCACTTCCAAAAGCATCATACCAAACATTTAAACCTTTTGGGATGTAAGTCTGCAAAGTATGTGCATAAAATTACTAAGATATTTGAAACCTCCAGGATACAAAAAAGTAACATTCATTAACAAATGCCCAAGCTATAAGTAACCTATGCTGTAAAATACAAAACCTTCAGGTCATGAAGAAAGTATTTCACTGGATCAAAGCCAACTAACAAATGCTTCCTAGCTTCATCAATCCCACTCTTTAAGACCACTGGAGACAAATATGGGCAGAAATCCTTGCTTGCACTCCAGCTGGCCACTGGTGTTGATCCTGTAAGGCACTCTCATTGGCATGTCCAATCAGGAGAGTCCATTGACATTCAGAAGAAATAAAATATTTCAAACAAAATGTAAAAGCTTGGTTTGTTCAGATATGAGACTAACCTTGATTAATCTCAGCATTAAACAATATTTGATGTGGATGGGCCAGTTTATCCATATGAAGTTGGATCAAGGCATCATAGCACTGCAGAGGTGTCCGGAACAGCGACTGCCAGAAACGAAGAGGTAAAATACAGATACAGTGACCACTTCATCACAAATTTTCTTTTCAAAAACAACTGTAGTGAGATTAATAATTTTGATATGGTAATGACATTGAACTAAACAAGCCATTACAGGATCAAAAAGTTCAGTCATTACCTCCCATCTATCATGTATTTTCCCGTTAATGAGGTTTGTAAGGAGTTCAGAACTGCTTCTAGCATACGCTATTAACCTTTTAAGAACCTGAAAGTCAATCCGTAATAAGTTCAAGAGCCATGATACTTCAGAAGCCTTAGCAATTTGTTGTAGTTAAGCATAGTTGCAGAAAAGATAAGATAAACAAAACACTTCAAACCCAGAATGAATAAAATAATGACAGTTGTCACGGGTGCAGCAACTTTTGACAGGAATTGACAATCACAAAAACAAGAATCAATTGCACAAAGACATTTTTCCTGATTAACAAGTATACTCCTGCAGACTTCAAGTAATATAACACACATTCTTTTGCCATAGCAATGAGACAATCTCTAGTAAACAGTGAGAGACAAAATGTCAAACGAGAGATAAAAAGAAAAGAAAAAAAATTTTGCATCATGGGGATAAATTTCCTCTGTTCATCGTCAATCTATACGTCAACTTCAGAATTTGAAGGTCAAAACCAACTTCAATGAAAGAAAACCCTAAAATGGGGCATTACAGAACTTCCACATAAGATAGGCTCACCGTTAAACCTTCATGCCACTCCAGATTGCACTCTCTTGGTTGTGCTATAAGGATGTTTGTCCATACAACACACATTGTCACATCAACAAGAAGGGAAACAATCATCTAACTACTTTCTCTTGTAACAGTCTTTCTTGTCATTATAGTTATAGATTTGTAACCAATTCCCTAAGGTTGACAAGCATAGTTGCATAGAAATTCTAGTAGTTTTAAAAAAAGAAAGTATTTCCTTCCTTTTCTAATCAAGAAACTCTCAAACTAAGGCTTTTAGTTTTATTTTGTGCATCACGCACATGTAATATACCTATTTAGTATTTACTTACTTTGAGTAGCAAAACTTAATATTCCTAATACTTGTCTCAAGAATGATTTGGACATTCCAATGCTTCCATGCAATATCAACATTCTAACATTGGATAATAAGATTCAACAATTTGAGTCCTTTTGTATCAACTTCTTCAATGACGTCTACATGACCACCTACAAAGTATGGAAGATGTCCACATGGGTAACACATGGGTCTCACACTAGTGGGAAGATTACAAGGCCCATCTCGAGCCTGATTTCTAACCTTTCATCAATTTAGAGAAGTTTGTCATTGTCATACACAAAGAGTCTACCCTCTTGAGAACTATAAGAACAAGAACATGAAATTCTAGTAGTTATGCCAACAGAATGCTCATTTCGTGCAAGACTATAGAAACTAGTCCCATTGCTTCCTTGTGTGCCTACAAATCCAAAACATAGAATAGAATGAGAAGTTGAGGAACATTTGTAATCTTCACCCTTAAATTTGAGCCAAGGAAACTTTACTATCATCCAATACATTGGAGCAAGAATACTGCCATGCACCCAAGATCAAAGAAAAGCTACAATGATGCAAAAGATAACAGTTTCTTCCAAATGTCGTGTGCACAAGTCACCCCATGCCAGTATATAAATGGCCTAATGCAAATGTGGAATCTATTTCACCAAAGAGAATTGCCAAAGTAGCCTCTAGCACATTAGAAGGCTTAAAGGCCACTCACATCATGTATGGGCAAGAAGAAGTGAGAAGTTGGTGGTGCCAAAGCCATTGCACAAACATCAACAATGATTCTGACTATCACATGCAGCAATGACTAATTGCACAATCTGCATCAAGTCTTATGCAATGAGACAACTATCTATCTATACGTAAGCACCGCTACCATCAATACTAATGAGAAACAAGTGCGTCTCTTCCATAACAAGTGTTCAGACAAAGGCCAACCTCTCCATGTCATTCTTAATAGTGAGATCTACAAGAACATCAGTAAATAAGATGCAACAAGGGCCTGGATTTAACTAACAAGGAAAAAATATTCAAATTAGGTACCAATGCACAACTATAGAATCTAGCCCATGTGTGATGTAGTCACTAATGATGTACTGCCATTGGAGGTATGTGAGACTTCACGCAACAAACCCTATGTATACAATTGTACAGTAACTATAGAGCTAAACCATAATGGTACCCCATCAAAGTAAATGACTACATCTAGACTATCCGAAAGCCTTTTTTGATTACCAAGATCACAAATTTGTGTCTCACGATTAGAAGATTTGTCTCTCGAGCATAGAAATTTGTATTACTCATGGTCTTCCCAAACATACCTAAGCGAAAAAGCAGAAACACAAAGATATTTTTCAAGATAGTCTTCAAGAACCCAAAAAATATAGTTTCAATACATCAAGAAAAAACAGGGTGTGGAGTTAATAGCCCCCAATGGGGTCAAGGCATACTGACCATAGCACAGTCACTATAATGATACAAGGCAAGGTCAGGAAGGAAAACCTTCACCACCAAGACTAAAAGGCCACACAAACCTTCATGGCACATGCAACTTTCATAGATTCATCACTTTAACAAAACTTTGAACCCTTCAAGAAATGCGAGTGTCAAGGCAACAAAGCAATTATTAGGCCTAACTAAATGAGAATGGAATGGATATTCATTGAAGAACAAATGCCCTCAAATGCATCATAATTGATCCAAAGTCTACCTAGTTAATCTGCATTTTTTGATGTAAAATCAATAAAACGAGAATTTTACAAACAAATTTAAGAAACTAATTGAAAACCCAAAGTTTATTTGAGATTAAAGTACCCTTGATAATTGCACCAACAACCAAAGGAAAAAATTGACAGCCTTATGAATTATTTGAATGGTCAAAGGAAAAAATTGGCAACCTCAAGAATTGTACCAATGATCAGAGAAAAACATCAACGATCCATTTGCAATGTCTCTCCCCTTTTCTCTTCTGTATTGCACATTTCTTGATGTGGATTGGGTATTGTGCCTATGGTTTTACCATTTGTAGTTTGATGATGTGGATATTCCATCATGATGTGACCTTGTTTTGGATGATTGTTGCCGCATATTACCCTTGGGATTCTTATCTTAAGTTCTATTTTGATATGTGTTTTGTGATCATTTTGGCCCAGCAATGTGTTGATCAATTCTTGGTGATCACTATTGTATTGCTGCATTGAGATGCATGTTTACTTTCTTGTACCTAGATGTGAGAACTTATGTGCTATGACTGACTGCAATAGATACTAGATGTATTGAGGTTATTGCTATGGTTTAACATGGACTAATCGTGCTTTGGTATCAAACAGTTATTGAGATAGATTGATGTCATGATTGAGATGTTGATATGAACGTTAGAATGGAAGTTGATTTGATTAGTGGTTAAAATGTAGCAAGAGATATTTTATGTTATTTTATTCAGTTTAAGATATTAAATGCTTATTGTTGCAAGTGATAAAATACATGTTGGATTTGATGATTCATTACATTCAGAAGGATATGATTATAGTATATACCATGTTGTACTGACGATGTGTATAATGTTGTGATCATATATTGTTTAGGTCAACAGTGATTGATATGATCATATATTGGCAGTTAACACGAGATAGCACACTAGCCAAATTATCCCCAAGCCAAAATCCGCCATTCCTTAATAAGGACAATTTCCTTATAATTTAATATTTGAGCCCTGACTACCGCAATTGTTGGTGTTCAGAAAACCTAGTTGTCATGAGTAGTCCGCTCATAAAGAGTGTTTGAGCATCTTGGCTTATTTGCAATTTATCGTTGTATTTTAATATATTGATGTGTTATAATGATGTTGGTGGCAATTTAATTATTAAATGTTTTTATATGCCTTATCTATATAATTAAAAATGAAGGCAATTGCCTAATTGGAGTATTTGGGCTATTTGGGGTACTTAATATTGATTTTTAGTGATGATTTAATTTATTTCTATTTTATTTCATTTTCAAAAGTGAGTTTATAATGGGGAAATAGAGCCACTTTTGGGAGTTAGTCATTTTTATTGCAATTTTTTTCTCCAAGCCACACTACACTTGGATTTTGATTTGCTTGTTGGGTGAGACTGAAGGGAAGAATTTTGTGGGTGATTGATTGTTGGATTGCTCATGAGGAGACCTTCTTGTTGTCCCAAAGGTTCATTCAACCATTACGTATGTGCTTTCATCCAATGATCTAGGACTCTACAATTCCAAAGCCGGGTCAGCTCTGCAGAGTCCAAGGGGCTCTAGACTCGGACTTCGCTGAGTCTGGCCAACTCAAACTCAGCCTATTCGTCGAGTCCCGAGGGTAAGACTATGCCGCACAAAAACACATGAAAAGAAAAGAAAAAAAAAGTGTTTTCACTTGACCAAAAGGTCATTATATTTGCCTCGCTACCCTAAAAGTTCATTTTTATTGTTTGCAAACAAAAGGAGAGAAAAAAAGGCATTGAAGAGCAATTGAAGAGGAGATAGTGATTGCTAATGGTCTGTGCAAGTTAGTAGGAGTTAAAGAAGGATTTGGATGACGCCTCTACAAATTTGAAGGTGCATTTCTTCAATTTTTTTACTTTCATATTTTCATTTTATTGTACATTTGTTTTGGTTTTGTGTCATTTTATGTTGATGGAAAAAAGGAAAAAAAAATCCTAGTTTGTTTTTTCTTTATTTTCCTTATTTTTAGCTTAATTAGAATGTATAGATGCTGATTTTTTTCATTTATAGTATATTGCAGCATAAAGTCACAACCTACTAGAAGTGGTAGTGGTGCCCCAAAAGCAAACCCAGTTAGAAAGGATAAGGCTTGGAAACATGCCATCCCTAGATAAAAAAAAGAAGTAATATGTTTTCATTGCAAAACGAAATATAGTGGGGGAGGTATTAACTGGCAGAAATATCACATTTCGCAAATACAATGCCATGATGCCAAACCATGCAAAAGAGCACCCCCTGAGGCTATACATGAAATGCAAGCTCAATTAGAGGAATTTGAAGAGAAAAAAGAATAAAAAAGGAAGCAAATGGAAGAAATCGCAAACATTGGTAGAGAGGCTTTTTCAAATCCTCGACCCTCATTTCCTACATCTCGAAGTAGTGGTAATGCGAGTGTGTGAGCATTGGGCCTCAAATTCGTAAAAATAAATCCACATTAGATTCACTTTTTGTTCCACGCATGACTCCAGGTGCCCAACCATCACTTGAGAGCATGGGTTGGAATAAGGATTAGCATGACACTACGAAAAATGCAATTGAAGATTTTTGGTTCTACAAAACCGTTCCATTTCATGCAGCGAGGTATTCATTATTATTTTGATTTCATTGTCTTGATTTACTTGCTTTTAAGAAATTAAGAGTATGTCACATTGATTATTTTAATTTTTAAAGTTAAAGTAAAACTTAATAGTTAATAGTAAATATTTATTTTGTTTATTTAATTTGTTTTAGGTCTCCTTATTGGCAAATTATAGTAAATACTATTATTGTTTGTGGTCCGGGGTTCAAAGCCCCTCATGATGAGGAGCTAAAAGGTCTTATTTTAAGTCAAAAGGTGGTTGATGTCAAAGCCACAATTGCCAAGTACCATGAGGTATGGAGGAGGAAGGGTTGCACCATCATGACTGAAGGTTGGACAGACAAAAGAAATAGAACATTGCCGAATTTTCTTGTCTCCTCATCAGGTAATTGTACTTTGTATTTTGTAAAGTATATTGATTTAGTGATGAATTTTTTTAATTTTTATTTTACTAAATCGTTTTTTTTTTCTTTCTCGGGTAGCACAATGTTTTTTAAGTCAATTGATGCTTCAAGAAAAATGAAAAATGTTGAGTATCTTTGTAGGGTGTTAGAGGAGGTAGGTGAGGAAAACGTGGTACAGATAGTGAGAGATAATGCAGCAAATTATGTTTCTGCAGGTGAACTTCTTATGGAAAGGCACCCCACCTTGTTTTGGACCCCTTGTGTTGCTCATTGTCTTGACCTCATATTGGAAGATCTTATCAAAATTTCCTGGATTAAAACATGTCTAGAGGATGCAAGGAATATTTGTAAATACATATATATTCATACCTGGGTCCTCAACCTTATGAGGAATTCTACAAATAAGAAAGAGTTGGCTCGTCCAAGAATTACCCGATTTGCAACAAATTTTATCACGTTGCAATCCTTGCTTCAGTCCAATGCCGATTTGAAATGCATGTTTGTGAGGAGTGGACCACATCATTATATGCAAAGACCACTGCAAGGATTCAGACAGCTCATCGGGTTTTTGATGAGCATAGCTTTTGGCAACCGGCCAAGGAGATTGTGCGAGTAATTTTCCATTATATTTTTGTTCTCATTTCCTTATTTTTGTTTACACTTGTTTATGTAAAAGTGAAAGCTTAATGTTTCAACTTTCACAATGATCACAGTTCATAGAGCCTCTTGTTATTCTCCTAGGAGTTGCTAATAAAGATAAGCCCGCAATGGGCTACATTTATGAGGGCATGAATAGGGTGAAAGAGGCCATTGCTATTTATTCAAGGAATCAGACTATTTATAGTCCCATATGGGAGGTCATTGATCAACAATGGCACAATTTACTTCACACGCCTTTACATGCAACTACCTACTACCTTAATCCAACGTTCCAATTTCACCTAAATTTCAAGGCCAATGATGATGTGTGGAGTGGGCTCTACGAAGTTGTAGAGCGAATGTCACTCGATTCATCAATTGGAGCACACATAGTCCGTGAGATAGAGATGTTCAGGAATGCACGAGGAGACTTCTTTTCACAAGACATATGCTAGCAAAAACGGGCAAAAATGATGCCAGGTAAAAATCTATTCAAGTCATAGTTTAAAATTTAAATCTTAAATTTTTCTATCTATGATTCTATTACCATTATCATAAACTCAAAGTTATAGAATAGAAATGATTTCTATTTTTTCTTGTTTCAGATACATGGGGGAGATGTTTGGTAATAAGGTGCCAAATCTACAAAGGATTGCAGTTCGTATCTTGAGCCAGCCATGTAGTGCTTTAGGACGTGAGCGTAATTGGAGCATGTTCAAGCATATTCACTCCAAAAAGTGCAATAGGTTGGTAGTGCAAAGGTTGAATGATCTTGTGTATGTTCATTACAAACTTCACCTCCGTCACAAATAGATCTTGGGCACTGACACATCTCCTATCACTTTAGAGGAGGTTGATCAACAAGCAAAGTGGAACATCGAGGTTGATATCTTGTATGCAGCAATGAAGACTTGGAATGGGTTGATCAAGTGGATCAAGAGGCAGAGGCAATAGCAATGGCAAAGGAGGAGGCTAGAGCACGAGGAGACCCATTGGAGGACCTCGAGGATGATGTGGATGAGGATGTGGATGTCACTGAGGCTAAGCCTGAGACACGGGCAGATGTCATGGCTGCAAGGTCAAGTGGTCATTGATATTGGCTACTCTAAGCCTTAGACTTCTAGGCTCTAGCTTTTATTTTGATATATGTTTTGAACTTTTGATGCCATGGATTTCATATTCCATGAATTTTGTAGACATTATTTATATTTCTAATGTGTTATTTACTATAACTTATTTCCTTCAGCTCAAGCCTAAAATTTGCATGTATACTTATGTGATCAATGTAAACTTGCGTATGTGTTCAAAGTAGCTTCTATTTAATGAGATTATTGTGTCTTAAAGTTTATTTATTAAAGGATGCATGAAACAAGTTTTAAATCCTTTAAAATCTTTAAATTTCTTGGGTTTTTCAATTTGCTGAGTCTTGGCCAAGTTTTTGCCGAGTTCGAGCACCAAGTCCAAGTCTGAGTCAAAAATCAGCTTGCTGAGTTCGAGCTGGGTAACACTACTTTCATCTTCAAATTTGAAATTTGCTCAAGTTGAGGTAGGGTTTTATTGATTTCCCCCAATTTACTCATTCTTTTTTATTCTAGTTTGTTTCTTTGGTTTAACAAAATGATTTAGAGTAATTTCATGGTTCGATTTCAATGGATTGATGCATTGTACAACTCACTTTGTTTGAAAAAACAAATTTGTGCCCTAGGTAGGGTTATGCTAACCAAATTTGTATAGAATATTTGAATGGAGAATTTTATTGTTGGAATGTGACGTTCAAATTTGTACCAATGGGCATTGAATACATTTTGGGATTTTGAAATTTGATTTTTGAAGCTTTTTGGAGGTCCTTTAATGGTGGCAAGGCCGCAGACCTAGTTTTATGTCAATTTTGAGATATGAGTAAAAAGAGGAATTGGAAGGATATTATATGATATTATTAAGTGGAATGATGGATATGATATATGGAACTTCATTAGTGGATCAAATCGGATCCATGCTCATGTGTTTATCGCCAATTGGGCATTTGCAAGTATATGTGAAAATGATGATTTATTGGGCAAATGTGCCTTAAGATTAGGAATGGAATTTGATCTGATATTCATTGGGAATTGAATGTGATTTGTTTCCTCATTCATTGTGAATAGAATGAGCCTTAGGAGTAGGTATTAGAATGGATCTAGGGAGTGGCTCCCAACATGTCCCCAACCCATAAGTGGTGTGCTGGCAATAACATTTGGGGAGTCTCCTAATCAAGTGAAAACCTAATTTAAACTTGGGATAGGATAAAACAAGCATGCCTTGAGCGCTAATACAAGGCTAAGGATGTATTGGGAAGGCATGCTCACACATGTAGGTGTTGGATCTTACCCAGAGTGGTATGCCCGCACATGTAGCGTTGGATCTTGCACGATTGTCATTCTCCTTGGTATGAGAGAATGCTTGGTTCCATGTGGTGTGTCCTCACAAGCACACACAATGCCACTCCCTACACTTGCATCTAGTATCTAAATCCTGGTAATTTCAATAGCACCCGAAAGATTTATTGACATTGCTCATTTCAGTTATTGCATTGTAATATTGTACCTTATGGCAAATTTGGCGTTGCTCATTACAGGTGCCTCATTGTCTTTAATGTTGCTATTGAAGATGCTTCCTCTTCTTTTGATGTTGGTTTATTGATGACTTGGCACCTTTCTTATTGATGTTGCTCTATGATGATGGTGATGTATGGTTGTTGGCATTTCCTTACTTGATGACTCATTATGATTCATGTTCGGTATAAGTGATTCTTGTTGAGTGTTTATGTCATGTTTCTCATTCATGTAGGCCTCTTTCCCTTGTGCCTTTATTGCGTGAGTGTTTGGGTTGTGTGACTATCTATATGAGCACAAGGGGGTGGACCTAAGGGTTCCACATGGTTGGGTAGTGTTGCAAACTAGTGTTGGGAACCGAAGGACTTGGCTTGGAGATTCAACATTGAGAGTTGATCTTCTTTCCCTCTCTTTTCCCTTCTTGCTCTTCATTCCTTGAAATTGTAATCTATGTATTGGATTCAAAGTAATGTAATTATGTATTTGTATTTTGCATACTCCAAAAGGGACGTTAGTGTATATATTTTGATATTGGCTATGGATCAAATTGTTTACATGTGTAATGTCCCCTCTTTGTGCCTAGTCAGCATGGGAGTACCATTAGCCTTTTCCGAGTTCTTGTAGGCTAAATGGTTTTGGTTAAGAGACTGTCTCCTAGTTGAGATCGTGCAGGAGTTTATTGGGCTTTCCAACAAAGTTTTCTATTTGTGGCAGGGAGTTATTTTTAGTACTTACTATTTACAGTAAGTCAATGGGCCACCAGTTTCTTCAATTAGTGAGGGGTTCATATCTTTAACTTTGGTGAGTTCAAAGGCTTCAAAGAAATATTTGTTTTATTGGCCATTTCAATCTTTTTAATGTTGCCTTTAAACCTTTGGAAGAGTCCCCCCATGGCCTAGTAGAATAACACTGATTTTAAAAGGGGGACCATTATCCCCATGGCCTAGTTGAATAACATTGTTTTTAAAAGGGGACCATCATATTTCCTTGACTTTAGGCTAAAATAATGCCTTAGAAAGTGGATGACTAAGGGAGAAAAGGAAATATTTAAAATGCAAAATATTTTAAAAAGGCAAAAAAGTGGGAAAACCCTAAAGTTGCCCTAATTCACTATCTCAATCTTTAAAAGGGAGATTGGCTCTTCATTTGTGCATCTTTTATTTTGGGGACATAACAAAGTGCTGCTGGAGCATTTCCAGAAAGACAAATCTGCTGGTTTGAGGACAAAAACCCTCAGCTGGGACACTGGTTTCGGTGGTGTGTTAGAAGTTTTGGCCTTGATGTCAAGTTTATTCAAGGTTTATTTGAGCTGCTTGCCTGTTAGCATGAGCTGTTTTAGGTGCCTGAGTGGCTGCTTGAGGTAGTTGCCTACTTGGTTAAGCTAGTTATCTGCTAGCTTGAGGTGCTTGAGCTGTGTGTATGTCTCCTTGAGCTGCCTAAGTGTCTGCATCAGCTGGTTGTGTGTTTGCTAGAGCAGTGTGTATGCTTACTTGTCTTCTAGCTGTGACAAATCAGATTATTATGCCATGTCATAAGTTGAATTTTCCACATGCTATGTCAGCATTGAATAGTCAAATTTTTAGTGGAATCGAATTTCCTTTTTTTTGCATTTTGTGGGCAAGCTCATTTATTTTAAAGCTGCCATTTATTTGGAAATACTTTTGGTGGCATCATATTTATTAAGTCAGAGTTGTGGTGACTGGACGAATATAGTATAGTCTTAATGACAAAATCTCCACGATGTGTTTGTCAGCCGGTATTTTCTACATGGAAGAGTGGCGGCCTATCGCTAATGATTTGAAGTCAGAAGATTTTAAAAACACGAATTCAGCTTATACATTTTTTTGAAAAACATATGCCAAGAATGATGCGGGTATTTTTTTATTGTGGTGCCGTCTGAGGAGAGGCATCAGAAATATGACTATTCTGAGTGGGATCCAAAAAGAGTGCATGGAGTTGGAAGCAGTTTTTGTGGAGCAGTTTCTGTGGAGGATTTAGAAGAAGCTTTTTTTTTAAAAGATGGTACCTGTAAGGAAAGCAGTGCGCAGAAAACGCTCTCCTAAAGTCAATTCTAAGGGGATTTGCAAGCAAGGAAGTATTTTAATTTTAGTTTGCAATACATTAAGATAAAAACAGACAGAAGATTAAGATTAACTAGACAGAAGAGCACCAGAGAAAGACATCAGATATACGTGGGAAAACCCTTACGGGTAAAAAACCCACCACCAAAAACGGATCCCTTTATTCAATAAACAACACGGTTACAATAAAGTACTCAGATCCTCTTTTATGGACTTTGTTCTCACAACATGCAGACACCTCTACTCGGCTCGGCTTCTACAACTTCCTCCTTTACTCTTCGGCTACCACCACAGTATTTATGCACACCCATCTACTCGTCGGTTACATCTCTGGCAACCGCCATCTGCCAAACCAAACGGCCTTGGAGCATAACCGTCGAGTAACAGCCTGTCCATTCATGATCTCGTGGAACACATATTATCCCACATTCATCCGGAAGTCGGGTCGGTTCGTATTCAAATACACCGACAGAAACATTCCAAGTGTCCGCGTACTAGTCTTCGGTCCAAGCGACATCAACCCGATCACCGAAGGCGGCCTCATCGAGCATTGGCGTAGCAAGCAACTAGTTCTTCTAATCGTCTGATCTTCCTTGATCTTTTTTTGCGCTCCGCCACGTGGCACCCCCTGATTGGTTCCGGGTCCCTGCTCTGACATCGTAGCACAGCCTCACTATCCGCCCGGAATTCTTCTTTGTCGTTGGGTCGCGATGGAAAGTCTCACGAGCAATTTCCCATCGCGACCTAGCGACCACCGTCAGATCTTCTGCGGTCACCATTCGATCATTTCGATCTGCTCGGCCTTTAATTCGCCTGAGCCGCTCACCTGCCGAGTCCCACCACTTGGTCACCATGTCACGAGGGATATTCCAAGGAGCAGTTTCCCATCACGGTATAGCGACAGCCATTGGATCTTTTCGCCCGACCGTCATACCTACTCAACTTGCTCACCCAATAGCCAATCACAATAAGAGGATTCCATTGGTACATTCGCAAGAGTCAAACCAACAACTCTTCTAACGGGATAGGTAACTCCGATCAACCCGAACACTAGTCAAGATAATTCGAGGCATATTTCCAACAGTACCTTTGTTCGAACTAGAAAATAGGAGAAAACTTATTGCAAATATCGTGGGTGATCATTTCAAGGGGTGGTCGTGCTTTGTATTCAACCTGTGGAAGACTTCATGGCTGAAGTTTTGTGTGATTTGTAAAAACGTCAGGAAAAATTAAAAAACTCTAATATACTTTGCGCTGGAGTGTAAGCGTTAAAGATTAAAAAAAGTCGTGGCTTTAATGAGGGATGTGGGAGTCGGTTTGATTGATGCTGGAGATTGTCTTTATTACTGTGTAAGCCGTTTTGTGTCATGTGTGCCTTTTTCTACAGGAGACGTGGTGTATATCAGCTGCTGGTGAAAGATAGATGATTTAAAAAAAAAAAATAGGAGTTAGCAGAATATGTATGTCGCTGCAGAAATTTCTGGTTGATCGCAGTTCTGAGTAAAACAAAAGTTCTTTTTGGCTGCCAATGGTATAGTGTCTGGTGTGATTCTTCAAATTATTTACTGGAAATAAAGGCCAGGACAACTATAATTTTTCCAGGCCAGTTCACATTGACTTTTGAACAAATCTTGTTTAAATTGCAGCATAGTGTTCAGCATTATACTGCTAAGTTGTTTCAAACAGTCTGCATTAAAAATTATTTGAAGATTGAAGTTGGTGCTTCAAGTTACTTTGTTTATGCTTGAATGGGTTGGTGCCCTTTGTGAGTTGAAGCTCACTCATGTATTGTCGAGTTGGTGCCCATTCTGAAGATTAATAAGAGTTTAATTTACCGTGGTTTGATTACCCGAAAGGGTTTTCCACGAGAAACTTTGGGGTCTGGTCTTCTTTGATTTATCTTTCATGTTTAGGCCTGTCTTCTGAATTTTAAGTTTTTAAAATTTATGCAATACTGATTCACCTCGCCCACCCCCCCCCTCCCCCCTCTCACTATTCCTTGTGTGTTCTTCATGGTGAAAGACCCACCCTAGCTGGTTGTAGTTCAAAGTTTGGTGATCTTTACGCTTGTGAAGGTGTTCGATTTTGGTGTGAAGATGAAGATTTTCAGTGTGTTTTGAAGAGGGTTTGCAGGTCTTGGTGTGGTGTGAGTTTTTTTGGGTGAATAGTTTGATTTGCAAAATAATCTGGTAATGTTTCGGTGTGGCTGTAGCTGCTCTGTTATCTTTTGATGCTTTCTTGATTGCTGGGCACGTTCTGGACAGAATATCTAGTGTAGCAGGTCATCCCAGGTCTGAAATAATAATATATATTTCTGAATTTAGTACTGCTGTCAACAAACAGTGACTGCTGGAGCAGAATAGGAGCAGCTAGAGACCTATTTATCAATCCAAGAAGTTGCCTTAGTCCATGCATACTTTGCTATGGTGTTGGACACATCTCAGAGCTGTCTTTTGTAGTGAAACATGTTGGTAACAGGTCTGCATTTTGAATGTTTAATCTGATTTTCAGAATACTGTTAAATTGAAGTCTGATATACAATCTTTGGAAATGTCCTATGAAGCTTGATTGATGTTTAGTTACAATTTACTCTTGCTATTTTATGTCTCTATGCACATATATTTGCTATATGTTGATTATTCTCATGAAAACAAACAGAAGCACAAACAGCAAGTACTCTTCAAAGGTTTAATATTGCATCATAAAGCCTTCAAAAAAAAAAAAAAATCAGGGGTGAACATTTCAACGTGCGCCGGTGTTGGTATGGGACACGATTGTTTATTCTATCTACTTTATGTTCATTGTGTTAATCTTGGGATCATTCTTAGCAATACTTCGTTTGGTGCTTTAAATGAACCTAGATAGTGTCATGTGGTGTCGTTAGGGTGTACAATTCTCCTCATTGTTGTCTTCCAAATTTGATTGAATTTGAGTGAATTTAGTTAGGATTCAAGCATATCAGTGACGTTTCAAGTCCGTTTTGGACAATCCAAATGACCTTGCAAAGTGTCCCAATGCAGTGCTTATGTAATTGGGACTTGTCTAAGAGTGTTGGAAGCAAATTAGGGAGGTTTAGGGTGGATTGGATATGATTAGGGTCCACCTAATGCCCATCTATGCTTGTAGGTGTAACCTAGTGACCACGAGACAGTTCTACACATTCTGTCTCCAACATTTTTCTCATTTTCTCTTGTTTCAGATGTCCTCTATGTATTTTGACTTCAAAAACGTGTTCATGGTGCCCAAGAGTCCTTATTGTCCATAAGAGAAGCTCACTGCCCTAGACATTTGTGTGGACAAAGGTCAGCAACACAGTTTTGCCAGTCCCAAAGGACACTAGCACAAAAACAAGACACCAATGCAGCTTGAGGACTAATGCATGAATTGAACAGAAATTTCAGAACCTTCGTTAGCACCCCAGTTTGGCTTATTTGATCAGCAATGTTTCATAGTTGTCCAAAGGATCAGTTTGACCAAGTCAAAGGTGTGTTTCATGGCTCGTAGTGCTGGAGGAATCTATATGGTGTCTCTTGAGTGTTTTGAGTGTTTTGAGCAAGTTAGAGTGGTGTCGATGGCATTTAGGTGCAAGTCGATGCTTGCTAGAGCCCGTCAATGACACCTAGGACCTAGTAGGTCTTGTTTGTCGAATCAAGTCTTGTATCTTCAAGGAGGGTCTCATTTGAGTCGAACCCCCTCATAGACCTTACCTTAGGTGTTTGGAGGCCTCTCCCTATGTTCAGTTGATGTTCCTTGTGTTAAGTCTTCTGCTTGCGCAATGTCGCATATCAGCGTGTTTTCGTAGATTTGAGGTTGGGCTATTGTTCTTCGATAAGATGCATGTATTGATATTAATTACTTTTAAAAAATATATTTTTATGCATTCTTGTGTCTATTTAGTTCGCATCCTTGAGGGTTATCTGGCAGCCCATTACACCATTTTAGATGAAATCACTTATTGTGCCAAGCAATGATTTATCATGATAAATCATGATTTATATTAGACTTTTGCTACAATGCAATTGAGTTAGAAAGAATTGATAGCATACCAAGTCTCACGTAAAACACCATAGTAACAACAACTAGAAAATCTACAAAAACCCAATATGGAAACATCTTTGAAGAATCAAAATGAATACCAAACAAACTAAATTGTAAAGCAATGGCTGTTTACCCTCTAGGTGAACAGTTTAAAACATACAGATAGAATACTCAATGCAAAACAATAATGCCATAGATACCAGATAAGATCGAGCAAATATAAGAGATACTATTCCATTCATAATCATGCGTGTCTTTACAAATGACCTTCCATGGTATATAAAGGAACCGAGGGGGTGCGAGGGAAACCGTCGCACTCGTAACTACCATCCCTCGGTTACCATACTAACAAAGACAAGTACTACTTAATTAACTACTGTTTTATTCCCGTACAATATTACCGCCAACATCATCCCCCCCCCAAAAAACAAGGTCATCTCCGGACGACTTACAAACAAAATGGGGAATACATTGCTACAACAGAACCCAAAAGCAAAAACTAAGGGGGTGCAGAGGGCGTCCCTGATGAAGAGGGTGCCAATGTGTGGGGTGCGGCTGTCAAGTGAGCCCGTAACTCATAGACCTGCTCAGTCCGCAGCTTGAGGTCCCGCTCCGCAACCATCTAGCGCTCCATCACTGTTTTCACCATCATTGCCGCCTCCAAGACCTCTTTATCTTTCTACTCTACCATCTCCAAGGCACTACCCAAGCGACTCTTCAACATAGCCCTATCCTCGCGGGCATCTGCCAACTCTACCTCCAAGGCACCCTTCGCCGACCTCTCCTCGGCCAAAACTGAGTCCAAGGTAGCGCGCTCTGCCTCCCATGAGGCCTTCTCCCGAGCCAATTGCTCTCTGTGCGACTTCTCCATCTGCTGGAGTCGAGCAGCCAACTCGTCTCGTGCCAACAAAGTCTCCTGGCCCTGGGTCTCGGTACTCTCAGCAATAAACTGCGTCCTCCACAACTCATAGTAGGTCTCTCGGAAAACCTGCTCTATCCTCCGCAGCAAGGACTGTCTACTGGTATCGCCAAACTATTCGCAGAGGCCCCAATCCTCCAACATCTGAAAGGTTTCCGTAGCAAGTGTGTTGTGCACCTTCCCCTCATAAACCCCAATAGTTGCTCCAACTCATTTGTCTGAGCATCTCCCTGAGACCGTGCAGAGGCTACCATCCATCGGGCTTCCACAGCCATATCAACAAGGAACTACTCCAATTCCCTATCGCCCTCCACTCTCGAAGATGCTGGGACACCATCTTTGTGAGGACTCTGGAATGGCTCCTCATGCAGGGGGCTCGGAATCAACTCCTCCTCCTGTCTGGGACTCAGCACCAACTCATGAATGGGTGAGTGGTCGCTCTGCACAATCGGTGTTGTCTCTGGTGGACTGTCTCCAACCAGGTCCACAATCTCGTGCGGGCTCGACTCACGCCATGGGGAGAGGACCGCTACTCCAACTAGTGCTAGTGGCGTCATTTTGTACCAACTCAGCCACGCGCTCATGTCCATCTGGGAAGGCATATCCCTCTGGGAAGGCGTATCCATCTAGGAAGGCGTGTACCACTCCCTCCAAGCTGCTTTACTCATATGGCCTCCCTATCTGCCTTCTCGCTACTCTCCCCAACCTCTACTGCTGCCGTGGGACTCCTATCATCGACCACATGATGCGTTGGTAAGGCTACCAATGTCACGACTGCCTGTGAGGTGACCATAATCACGGGTGTCCTGCCCTACCCAAAACCAGGAACCGGCACTGCCAATAATGCCGCTCCAGAAAGAGGCCGAGTAGTACTTGTTGAGACCGTCTTCTCGAGTAGCTCACCCGAGGGTCGTGTGGCTGCTGCTGGCACAACTGAGAGAGGTGGAAGTGTGGTCGTCTGTGCTACTGCAAAAGATGTTGTCCCCGTCTCCTCCTCCACCTGCTGTGCGCCTCTACCCACCATTCTGAAACGACCCCCGGTGGCCTGTGACGTGTCACTCGAGTCTTCTACCACCTCACTCGGGTCACTAGACGCGGACTCCGACTCTGTCTCCGCCTCAGACACCACCACCTGCCGCTTCCATTTCTTGCCTGAGTGTGTATCTCCGCTTGGTGCCATGGTATCCAAGTGAATCCAATAAAATATAGGGGGCAGCCCAGGGTGTACACGGCCTTGTGGTGCCAAGTGTTGTGCGTCCGGTGAGCTCTAAAGGCGTACCGCATCCAGGAAGAGTCCAATCGCGTGGTAGGGCATGTAGAAGGTCCTGTGCTGGAGGGTCATGAATTCCTCCATCCTATTTGCTAGTACTGATGCCCAGTCATATACTACGCCATTATGGATGCCATTCACCAGCAGTACCTATGCCATGGCCATATCTGAGGCCCTACTGGCTCCCATCAAGCGGCTCTTCAATACATCCACAAGGCACCGCCATATCCCCTCTCTTAGGAACGACTTCCTCAGACCTCTTCCTTTGCTTGCACGCTGGAGACTATCAAGTTCTGTTTGTGTGAGGTCATCACGACACATGAGCTTGAGAAGTTTATCTTTTAAATCTGGGGATATTTTCTGCGCCTTGTCCACTTTCTTTCCTTGCACCCCCGGAATACCAAAAACTCTTGTAAATTTTGTCGAAGCGAAGGACACTGTAACCTGTCAGTGCTTGTAATCAAATACAGACTGCCACCTGTGTGGGTCATAGGCCCCAATCATGGCCCGCAGCACCACCTCAAAGTCCTTAATACAAAAAATGGGCATCTGGATGGCCCACTGTACCTATACCAGTCGCAGCTATGTCTTCATAGGGTCATCATGTGGGGTCTCGTTCCACCATTCCCTACAATTTGTTCCAGTCAAACCCTCGAAGGTAATGGTGTCCATCATCACATCATTCTTGGCTGCCATCTGCTGCTGCACTTTGGGTTGCACTTTTTTCCCTTTACTCTTGCTGCTGTCAGCCATGCCACCCCTGACCTTCACACCCGAAGGCAAAATCCGAACAGCCTTCTTATTCCCAGAGGTTGACAGCACTATAGCAGGTAACTGCCATAACTGCTTTTGCCAATTTTTCCCAAAATAATTCTGCCTTTGTCTTTTGTGCCCTCTTTAATTAAAAAAACGGGGTTAGAAAACAAGCTTCTGCACGTGCCTATTTTTCCTCGTGGGACCTGTTATCACAAAAGCTTGCACCCTTGCTAAGCTATTAACTCGGCAATCTTGTGAAACATGGAAACAACCCCAAAGTGGGGGACCTTGCGCAAGGGGGTTGAATCTACGTTTCACAAGGCTGTTGAGTTGATAGCTCAGCAAGGGTGCACGCTTTTGTGAAAACAGTTTTTAAAACGCCCGGTGGGACTTATTCAATTCACATGCTAAGGATTTAGTGCTATTCTTAGTGTTTTGGCCTTTAGAGACAATCATCTCTCAAGCACTTGGCAACTCTGCTCAAGGACTAGTTCGTGCTCACACAAAGTTCATAACTCTGGGACCCCAGAACCCCCAGGTTCCCAAGTCATCGTAGCTCTGCTTACTCCAGAACCCCGGAATCCCCAGGTTCCGAAGTGCGTAGACCCGGAAACTCGGAACCCCCAGGTTCCGAACTATCGAGCTTCCTCACTCCGGATATCCGAGCTCCCGAGGTGTCGAAGTGGTCACACTCCACAACTCCGGACCTCCGATCTCCCAAGGGCGTTTGCAGATTTCATGCCCAGAATTCATACAAGGGCGTCTTCTAGAGGCAAGTTCCAATTCGTAGAGCTTCCATCTACAAGTCCTAGAAGGCGAAGAGGTAGATCTTCATTATCACCAATCAGGGGTGACAAGGTTCTCCTAGGTCTCGTTCTACTCCTCCATTCACAAGACCACTACTATCAAGGGCTCCCACCACTCATATCAATAGACCATTGTTTCGCATGGCTAGAAATCAAGTCTTTGTTACCTTCAATGGGGGGAGTCCCCTTATTTTGACTCAATGGAATGACATACCAGTGGCTGCGTTGAAGAGCATACCATACTTCACTGTTGAAACAACTACTACACCCATTGAGCACATCCAAGACATTGCAAACATCTGCTCTGTCCATAACATCACTCGGGATGATGTTGTTGTCAGACTCTTGGCCACATCTTTGAAAGGCAAAGCCTTGCAGTGGTATAGAGGGTTGCCATCTAGCTCCATTCACAATTGGGACGAATTGGGGGAGAGGTTGTGCAACCATTTCGAAGACAAAAGTGATCACCTATCACTTGTGGAGCAGTTAACTACGATCAAGAGGGCACCCCACGAGTTCATGGGAGACTTCAATTTCAGATTTCATAAGACATGGAATAGAATTCCTGCTCTAGTGAAGCCATCCCCAAATCATGCATTCTTGTATTATCTGAGAGCCCTCAACAACGATATAGCCGTCATGATCCAATCGATGGGTGGAGCCTCTCTACCGGGTGTATATGACAGCAATAAGAGCAGAAAATTGTTTGATTCAGGCTGGGAAGATAGGTCCAAGGCCTCCAATGCCTCTCTTCCCAGAAGCTCCTACTCAACAACCAACCTTGGCTCCTATTCCCATGTCACCTGCAAGTCAACCATCCACACCATCTACGTCCTCTAATGAGCTCCATGAGGTCAACGCTCTATTAAAAAGTTTTGGAAAGGAGTTGGTAACACTAAAAAGGCAACAAACTCAGTATAGCAAACCTTACCAAGCACGAGGTCAGAATTATCAGCAAAACAGGCCACCCTTTCAAGGGCAAAACCAATGGAGCAATGCCAGGCCTTTGAATAGTGTGAACCCCACAAACGCAAGCAACTCAAAGGTGATAGTTCCAATGCAAAATAACCTTGCCCAAGAGCAAGATTGGTGTCAACCATGTAATCAGCCACACAACCAAGGTGTATGCCAAAGTGGAGGGTTTGTCCAAACTTTAGTAGTGCAAGATGAGCCAACCACTTCTGGCCAGCAATATGACCCAAATCAGCCTAGTGTTGGTCCCCATGCTCACTTACAAGGGAATTCTACCTTTGTCAATTGGCAATAGGCAGAATTTTGTGGTTTGAACCAAACAAATGGTGAGTCCATGCTGAAGTATGCAAGGTCAAAGAAGAGAGCCATGGAGGCTACCTCACCTTCAACATCAGTCCAAGCTCCAACACCCAATGTAGCCATCCATGATACAAGCCAAAGTACCATGCAAGGGAACAAGAGGCAGGAGGAGACCTAAGTCGTCCAAAGAGCAAAGGCAAACCTTGTAGCCTCAAAGGGGCCTCTGAAACCAGCCGGTATCCCTTTCAACATAGTTGATCAAATGAAGAAGGCCAACCTCAAGATCAGTATGTGGGAGGCCCTTTCAATCCCATCTCAAAGGGATTTGCTTAAAGAGGCATTAAAGGATGTCAATCAGTCAGGTGATGAGGCAGCAGTCAACGGAAAGACAGTCTCCACCAGTTTGATGCAACCCAAGGAGGAGGAAGATTCAACCAAGATCAGCAAGCCTCCCCCTTTCTATCTCTCCTTAATCATAGGAGACAATTTGGTTCACAACTGCATGATAGATTCAGGAGCTAGTAGCTCAGTCATGCCTAAGAAGGTAGCTGATCTTCTTGGCATAGAATATGAACCCGTGACCAAAGGGGTGGTCCAGTTAGATGGCACTTCTATTAAGACAGTAGGGGTGGTAAAAAATTTGAAATTAACATTGCAGGCATGCCCTGGTTGCACTGTCTTGAAAGACATATCCATCATCGACCTCCCTCCCTTCTTCGCCATCTGTCTATCTAGAGAATTCACAGCGAAGATACGTGGGTACCTGTCTTATGACTGGTCCCATATTATATTTCGAACAAAGTATGGTACCAAGGTCACCATAAGGGCAGAGCCCATTGCCCAAAACCACATTGAGCCCTACAACGCTAGCCCTATAAACATGAATTGCACTTTGAATGAAGAGGGGGAGGAATGTGTTGTCCATGAGCCTGCTACTCTCTTGCAAGAGGTTCCTGATTGCTTGCTGGACGAATGCGCCAATGCTTTTCAGTTTGATCCATTAGCTGAGACTGAAGAGACTGGGCTTGACACCTATTGTTTCCATGAAGAGGATACTCCTATCCCTAACCTCATCAAGACGCAAGGAAATTCAAAGGGGTTATGGAACATGTTTTTTATGGTTCAAGAAACAAGAATGGTGCACGCGCCGGGGTAATGCTTGTTTCTCCTGAGCAAGAGAAATATTTCTTCTCTTTTAGGCTTCAATTTGGTTGCACTAACAATGTCGCCGAGTATGAAGCCTTGATCCAAGGTCTCCAACTTGCACAAAGCAAAAAGATCAGATCTCTGAAAGTATTCAGAGATAATGAGTTGGTTATTAATCACATCCGAGCCCAAAGCGTAGCAAAGAACAACCTACTTAAATCATACAAACACAAGGTTTGGGATTTGATTGAAGGATTTGAGGCCTTCAATATCCAGAGCATTCCTAGAGGTCAGAACAAGCATGCTGATACGCTTGCAGCCGTTGGTGCTCAGTTCGACATATCAGCACATGTTGCACGAGAGAAAGAGAAACACATCAGACTTGTTGTGAGGCCTGTTGTCCCGGATAATCAAGTGAATTGGCAAGTGTTTGAAAGCGATCAGCAGATCGTCGACTTCTTGCAAAATGAAGCAGAGTTTTCTGCTAAAAATCAGTCAAAGTTGCAAGACCAGTATGGAGATCAAATCATGCAGCTCAACTCCAACAAGTTGCCTAAAGGTCTAGTTACCTTGGAGGGCATTTTCAACTCAGATGATCAGTTGAAGAAGAGGATGAACTTGGCTGCAAATAGGGGTGATTACAAGCTAGTTGTTGTTGCTGAGGGTAGGTACTTGAACTTGGGCAAGGTGTGTTCCTCAACCGAGCAAGAGGCCTTCGTTGAGCTTTGCCAACAATATGATGACATAGTTGCTTGGACCTATGAAGACTTGAAGGGTTTTGATCCTAGCCTAGCCCAACATACCATAGAGCTAAATCCGGATGCAAAGCCAATAAGACAGAAACAAAGGCCAATAAACCCCAAGATCGAGCCACTAATGAGGAAGGAGTTGACCAAGCTAATAGAAGCCAATATCATCTTCCCTATCAAGCACTCCTCTTGGGTGGCCAACCTTGTCCCTGTAAGGAAGAAGAATGGGGAAATCAGACTATGTGTAAACTTTAGGGATCTCAATAGAGCCTCCCTCAAGGATCACTATCCCCTTCCCTTTATGGAGCAGATTCTCCAAAAGGTCAGTGGCTCAAAAAGATTTTCATCTCGGATGGGTATTCAGGCTACAATCAAATCTTGGTCCAGGAATCAGACCAATACAAGACTGCATTTACTACTAAGTGGGGCACCTATGCTTATTGTAAAATGCCCTTTGGGCTAACCAATGCAGGTGCCACGTTCCAAAGAGCAATGGACATGGCCTTCAAGGGTGTATTAGCAAAGTTTGTGCTTGTATACCTTGATGACATAACTATTAATTCGAAGCATGCAGCTGACCATCTTGGTCATCTTGAGCAGGTGTTCATGAAATGCAGGGAGTATGGTGTGTCTTTGAACCCTAGGAAGTGTGTATTTGCTACTGATCAAGGAAGATTGCAAGGACATATCGTATCCAAGGAGGGTTTGACCATTGATCCAGAGCGAGTGGAGGCTATTCTTTCTCTTCCACTCCCCAGTCACAAGAAAGGATTGCAAAGTTTCCTTGGTAGGGTCAACTTTGTGAGGAGGTTCATTCCCAACTTTGCCACCATGGTAAAACCCCTCACTTCCATGTTGAAGAAAAACTTGGCTTTCAATTGGACCAAAGAAGGAAGGGCCGGTTTCGAAGAGATCAAACAAGCAATTGCTCAGGCCCCTACCATCGTCAATCCTAATATGAAAGAGATTTTATCCTCTATACCTTCGGAGGAGAATCCAGCATTTCAGTTGTTCTAACACAGCTGAATGATGACAAGTTGGAGCAACCTATTGCTTTCTTTAGTGAGGGGCTAAAGGACTATGAACTTAGATATAGCTATGTAGAGAAGCAAGTCCTCACTGTTGTAAGGGCATTAAAAAAGTTCAGGCACATGTTGTCCAACAACAGGATCCAGCTCTTAGTTCGGCATGCAAGTGTCAAGGATTTCCTTCTAAACAAGGATATCAGTGAGAAGAGGGTTGGGTGGATAACCAAGGTCATGGAGTATGACATCAACATCAAGATCACCAAGCTTGTAAGAGGCAGGGGCCTATGTGAACAGCTTATCTCATCTTCTGAGACTACTTCAGAGGTCGCCCTTGTGTTACAAGAAGATCAACCAACTGACAACAACACTCAATTCAGGTGGGTACGTGACATGACCACCTTCTTAATGGAAGGTAGATACCCCCAAGGTCTGGACCGAACCAAAAGAAGACATTTCAGGTTGCAGTCCATTCCCTATGTCTTAGTGAATGGCACTCTTTTTCGAAAAAACTCCAATGGAGTCTTACTAAGATGTATTGAACAAAACCAAGTCAGCAGATTGTTAGAGGAATTTCATGATGGCTCTTCAAGGGGCCAATTCTCTGCAAAGACTACGGCTATCAAAATAATGAGGGCTGGTTATTACTGGCCATCCTTATTCATTGACTCACATAGATGGGTGAGGAATTGCAAGAAATGTGCTCTCTTCTCTGGGAAGCAAAGACTAGCTGCCCTACCTCTTCATCCCATCCAAGCAGATCAACCATTCGCCCAATGGGGTTTAGACTTCATTGGCATGATAAACCCACCTTCTAGTGCTTGCCATAAGTGGATCCTAGCCGCTACAGATTACTTCACTAGGTGGACGGAGGCAATCACATTAAGGGATGCCACTGAGGCCTCAGTGTTGGAATTCCTTGAGGGAATTGTGACAAGATTCGATGTCCCCTCCACCATCATATCAAACAATGCTAGGGCATTTGTTGGAACCCAAATCAGTTCTTGGGCAGTTAAGCATGGTGTATACTTGAAGACATCATCCAACTATTACCCTCAGGGTAACAACTTAGCTGAATCTTCCAACAAGAACCTCATCAGGATAATTAAAAGGACAATTGAAGACAATCAGAGGGCATGGCACACTAAGTTGAGGACATCCTTATGGGCTGACAGGATCACACCCAAGCGGGCGATTGGTATTTCCCCATTCATGCTAGTATATGGGAAGAAAGCAAGACTCCCAACTTCCCTAGAGTTACCCTCTCTTGAACTAGCGCATCAGCTGGAATTAACAGAGAATGATGCCATGACAGTAAGACTAGCTGAGTTGATGGAGCTGGAGGAGGTTAGAAGTCGGGCTATGCATACACTTCAGACTCATCAAGAGCAGGTTAAGAAGGTTTTTGACAAAAAGGCTACTAATAGGGTCTTCAAAGAGGGAGACCTAGTTCTCAAGTGGGATACAGACAGAGCCAAAGTTGGGCGACACTCCAAATTTGATGCTATCTGGAGTGGTCCATATGTCATCACTGGTTGCAAGGAGGCCAATGCATTTCATCTCTCCAAGCTTGATGGCGAAGTTCTTCCAATCCCAGTGAATGGGAGTCATCTCAAGCCTTGCTTCTAAAGAGGGTCTTGATGACTATGTAAATATTAGACTAGAGGTTGTTTGCTTTCATAAGTGCTTATGCACATGCCGCATTCTCCTTAAGAGAGTGTATGCTCTAGTTTTCAGTTTTCCTCCAAGTGACGGCACACACATGTTTGGGTCTTCCATGACTCGGTGCCCAATGGATGCTTAAGGCTTCTGGACTTCATGCTTAGCAGGCAAGCATCCCGCAGAAATCACCAAAAATGTTGTCATTTTATGACACCCTTGGTCCATCAGTGAGAACCGATCAGAGATATGTTCCATGGACCAGCGCTGCCCAGTTGATCAAGGAGAAAAGCAATGGAATTATGAAGTGTGAAGTGTTGTCTTGTCAAAAGGAAGTTCCTTGTTCTTCAACCCCGGAACCCCTAGGTTCCCAAGTTCCTTGTTCTTCTAGCCCGAAACTCCAGAACCCTGGAACCCCCAGGTTCCCAAGTTCCTTGTCCTTCTACCCCAGAACTCCGGAACCCCCAAGTTCGCAAGTTCTTTGTCCTTCTACCCTGGAACTCCGGAACCCCCAGGTTCCCAAGTTCCTTGTTCTTCAACCCCAGAACTCCGTAACCCCCAGGTTCCCAAGTTCCTTGTCCTTCTACCCCGGAACCCCCAGGTTCCCAAGTTCCTTGTCCTTCTACCCCTGAACCCCCAGGTTCCCAAGTTCCTTGTTCTTCAACCCCGGAACCCCCAAGTTCCCGAGTTCCTTGTTCTTCAACCCCGGAACTCCAGAACCCCTAGGTTCACAAGTTCCTTTTTTTTCAACCCCGGAACTCCGAAACCCCCAGGTTCCCAAGTTCCTTGTCCTTCTACCCCGGAACTCCGGAACCCCCAGGTTCCCAAGTTCCTTGTCCTTCTACCCCGGAACTCAGGAACCCCCAGGTTCCCAAGTTCCTTGCCCAACTACGGTTATCCCGATCCCCGAAGTTCCCCAACTACGGTGACCCCGGTCTCCGAAGTCTTCTAAACTTGCTTCTGGCTTGCAACACTTCCGAATGGCGTGATCGACACTCCAGGCTTTAAATGCTCCGACAATTTTGGTGACTTATGCACTGTTTTGTGGAGCCACAAGGGTGCATTTAATGTTTTTGGCAGGATTTCCATCAAGGGAGAGGTACGGGGCCATGCTTGGTGACTTATGTCATGCCTGACTTTGGAAGGTTAGTCAATCCACCTTCTTAGGATTGCCCTTTGTGGGTATGGCTAGGTTGCTTGCATGTACAAGTCAAGTGCATGCACTTCCCTGCACCTCCAGACTGACATGCTGGGGTCATAATCACCCTTGTAACCATTTTTTCTATATAAGGCTGTTAAGCCTCATTGTAAAGGGTTCTCTCCCTACTGCCTTGAGCTTTCTTATGCTCTTCTCTTCTCTTGAAGACTTGTAATCTTTGCATTTCTGCAACTGTAAGATTGGCTTTTGGCCTTATGATTAATTGAAAAAATCACCATTCTTGCCTCTTTTTAACTTATGTATGTTGTGTATGCTTTCTTACCTCCATCATAGGTGTATGTCTTGTGGCTTTTTCTCTTCATATATGCTGTGTTAGCTGGTTTTCTGAGTGTGACTTGTGGGAATCCTTCTCCCCTCTTGATATTCAGTGAATTCTAACCTTCATATATGCATTGGGGTCACTCATACAACTGAAAGTTGTGCATCTTCAGGGTGTTTCACTTAATTACTTGTGTCATTTCGGTAGGGAGAGGAACAATCTCTTCTTGGTGCATCACCTCACTTTGTTTCAAGCAATTTCTCTCTTTTCTTTTCCTCTGCAGATTGTTAGGATAGGTTTAGGAATTAGTTTTCAAGTGTTGAGTTGGTTCAACACCCGCATCTAGATAGAGAAGGAAGTCGGCCTTCTCCGGAGATTCAACCACCTTCCGCAAGGTCCCACACTTCGGGGTTGTTTCCATGTTTCACAAGGTTGCTGAGTTGATAGCTCAGCAAGGGTGCAAGCTTTTGTGATAACAGGACCTTTACTTTTCCTTCAACTGCTGCCCCTTGGAATTTTTTATTTTTTTTTGTTTTAAATGTTCTGTTGCAGGGTAATTTAAATCCCCCTACAATGGGAGCACGGGCTCTACTGTACGGTGAGCACGTGGCTCCAACGCATGGGAGCACATGGTGCCACCATGCAGGAGCATGCAGGCTCCACCGCACGGTGGGCACGCGGGGCTCCACCGTACGGTGGGTCCGTGGTGCCACCGAAGCATTCCGTCGTACGATGTGCTTTACCATAGAGTGCATTTTTCATTTTTTTTTATTTTTAATTTTTTTATTTATTTATTTATTTTAATTTTTTTTCCCCGTACGGCTGTGCTCTTTTTTTTTTTTTAATTATTACTTCTTCAGGAGGATTCGGGGTCGGTCGATCGCCTCTACTCGTGATACAGTTTTAATTTCGACCCATTGGTGCTCCCTGCAACCTCCCGTCCATCCAGTGTCCACAACTTCACTGCCCCGTTCTTTGCGACCTCGCGGACTTTATATGGTCCTAACCATCGTACCTTGAATTTGCATAGTTTAATCTCATTACGCCCATTATATTTCAGTACCAATTGTCCTGGAGCAAAGCTCATTCGTTTCAAGTGCTTGTCGTGCCATAGCTTCCTCCTTTGTTGGGCTACCTCCGTAGCCCACGAGGCCATCATTCTTTCCTCGTCCAGCTTGTTCAAGACATACAATCTCTCCCTTAGGCTCTCCATGTCCCCTAGTATGTTCTCGATTGCAATGCGAAGGCTTGGCACCATGAATTCCGCTGCCACAACAGCTTCCTGCATGTACATAAGTTGGAACGAAGTCTGCCCTGTGGTCACCTTGTATGCTATACTGTAGGCCCACAAGACCGAAGGTAATTTTTCTTCCTAGTCTTCTCCCTCAACACCGCACAACTTGTAGATTACCTCCACGAGAATCTTGTTGGTAGCCTCGGTCTGCCCATTGGCTCGCGGGTAATAGGGGCTACACAATGAATGAAAAATTTTAAATTCAGTAGTGACGAGTTTAATAACGTGGTTCACAAAATGTCCACCCGTGTCACTAGTCAACTGCATAGGGATACCATACCGTGATGATTTGCTCATAAATGAATCTTGTTGTACTTACGATCGAGTTGTCAGGTAGGGTCCGCGCTTCAACCCACTTGGTTAAATATTTTGTGGCTACCACAATGTAGCCACACCTCCTGGCCCGGCTGGCCTTGAGTGGCTCGATAAAATCCAACCCCCAGCGTTCAAACAGTTCCTGAGCATGCGAAGGGTTGAGGGGCATGAAATCCCTCTTCAGCGGCTTCCCCGCTCTCTAACACGTATCACAACCTACTACCCATTCTCTGGCATCGTTATAAAATGTGGGCCACCACAGGCCTGCTAGCAACACCCTTCTTGCCGTAGTGTCTAGTCCCATATGGCCTCCCGCTGGCCCCTCATGTGCCTCCCTCAGAACACTTGGCACCTATTCCTCCATCACACACCGACGTAACACCTGGTCGGGTCCCATTTTATACAACAATCCATTAATCAACTAAAATGTGCGGCTTCTCAACACAAGTTTTCTTCGTTCTCCCGGTGGCATACCTTGGGGGAATACGGAGGTGGAAAGATATTCCCCGATGGCAATATACCATGGTGGCAGTACTGCGATCTTGAATAGGTGAGCATCTGGAAAGTCATCATTCACCCCCTCTAGTGGTTCTCCGGACCTAATCCCGGACAACTGGTCAGCAATGACATGGCTATTGCCTGGCCGTACAATTATTGTGAATGTGAACTCCTAAAGGAGTAATAGCCACCTGCTTATCCTGCCTTGGATGATGGGTTTGTTTACCAGGTACATCAAAGCCTGGTGGTCCACATAGAAAGTGAAGGGCGTTGCCAACAAGTAGTGTCAAAATTTTTGTACAGCATAGACCATTCCGAGGGCTTCCTTCTCGGTGGTACTGTAGTTCTTCTCGGCTTTCAACATCAACCGACTGGCAAAGTAGATGGGATGATCCAACCCATGTCCCCCTTCTTGCGCCAGTGTAGCCCCAATGGCATAGTTTGAGGCATCCACGTGTACGTGGAATTCTCAGTCCCAGTTTGGGTAAGCCAGAATGGGTGTTGCCACCAATCTCTTCTTGAGTTCTTCGAATGCTTCCCCTTGTGACGATTCCCATATGTACGGTTCGCCCTTCCTTGTCAGTTTGTCCAGTGAAAATGAAAGTTGGGCAAAGTTCTCAATGAACTTCCGGTAATATCCGATGTGTCCCAAGAATGACTTGGCTCCCATCACATCAATGGGCGACTCCATTTCTACAATTACCCGTACCTTATCCGGGTCCGTTTTCAGTCCAGCTTTACAAACGATATGGCCTAGCAACTTCCCTTGTGGTACCATGAATTTGCATTTCCGTGGATTTAAGGCGAGCCTAGCCCTTCGGCATCTCTCCATGCACTCTCTTAGCGCTACCAAGTGAGCGTCTTCGCTCCTGAAAATTGACCAGTCATCCAAAAAGGCTTTAAAATTATCCACTGACATCTTATCGAAGATGTGAAGGACTATCCTCTGGAAGGTTGCAAGAGCATTGCACAACCCGAACGGCATCCGGTTGTACGCATAGACTCCATCTTCCACCACAAAGGTGGTCTTCAACTTGTCCTCCTCAGCTATCGAAATCTGGTTGTATCCTGAAAAGCCGTCGAGAAATGAGTACATTTCATGGCCAGCCACCTCCTCCAGAATGTTGTCTATGAAGGGTATAGGAATCGGGTCCTTGATGGTGACTGCGTTGAGGCATCGAAAATCCATGCAGATGCGGACCTTGTTGGCCTACTTCTTGAGTGATATCAGAATCGACGAGACCCACTCACTTGTCTCCACCTGAAATATGATTTCGGCCTCCAGCATCCGTTCGATCTCTTCGTTCACTTTGGCAGCATAGTTCTTATTCATTCGGTACGGCCTCTTCCATACCAGTTGGGCTCCCGGGACCAATGGTATTCGGTGCATGCACAATTCTGGCGAGACCCCCTTCATATCCTGCATTCCAGGCGAATACGTCCTTGCATTCCATGAAGATTTTGAATGCTGCAGCCTTTAGCACCAGGCTCCAATCGTCGCCTACCCAAATATTTCGACAGTTGGCAGTGTCTCCTAAGTTCGTCTCCTTCACAGTGGGTTCTTCGTACCACATTGGTATGTCCTTTCAAAATTCGTACATCGGGACATCATCTACTTTGGCGTCTCCCTCCTTATACTCCGTGTACTCTGGCGGGAACTCCTCCTCCTCGCCTGAATCGTCCTCAATCTGAAGCATGTGACAAGCTGGGTGAAACACTTCATAGTCTTCCATTTGCCAGTGGAAGAGTCCATTCAATGAGGAAGTGTCATCTTCTGAGCATCCACCAAGTTCAAGCACTCCTTTGTCATTTGGTTCCCTCTCGTCTTTACCTTCATAGGAGTCCCACTCCCATATGAATCCTCTAAATCCGAGTCAGATGACACAAGTTCCTCGCCGACAAGCTGGGTCCTCAGATCAATGGTGTACTTCCGCCCCCCTTTCTCCATGGAAAGGGTGTTCTTCTTCCAATCGTGGTTCGCCTTTGTTGTAGCCAGCCACCCTCTCCCTAAGATGGCGTCATACCCCTTCTTCTTGAGTGGGATTACCACAAAATCTAGTAGGAAAGGTTGTGTGCTGATGGTCGCCGGTTGGGCCATCAGGGTGCCGAGTGGCTTGATGTCGTGTTGGTCTGCACCTACCAAGTTGAATGTGGGTGGCCATAGTGTAGGATTCTCGAGCTTCTTCCACATATCCTCCGGCAGCACATTCACCCCGGAACCTCTGTCCACGATGGTGTCTTTGAGGATAGCCCCGACAATTCCCATCTCTACTATCGCAGGATGCCGACCACTATTTAAAGCCAACAACATTGGGTCAGTCGAGGGGCTGACCGAAACTTCCGTCCGTGTCGCACCCGAAGGTGCCTGCACAGTGGTTTGTATGGAACTAAAAATGGCGGTTCTCAACTGTGGCATTGTGTCTAGAAGGTCCTTCACGCTTATCGACACTTCCATCTGCAGTACTTGCCCAATTATGTTATTTTCGACTTCCATACGGGATGATGTACTCACCACCTCTTTGTTCCATCGTTCGGCCGTCTTCTCACACTCGATATTGGCTTTTGCCTCCCGTAATCTCTCCTTCTCCGTATGGGGGTCGGGATAAATGGCCTTTTTGGTCTAGGCGCGGGTGATTGCCAGTTACTTCTTTCTCGTCAGTCTTCTCAATGTTGAGGAGGTTAACCCCTGGCTTGGGGCAATTTGTCTCATCGTGGTCTTCAGGACCACACCATCTGCACAAGTGCTGCAATGCCTCCTCTTTTTGGCAATCCCGCACAAAGTGTCCACACTAGTTGCATCCCCGACACTGAATCGTCGGCCGTCCCTTGGCATCATACTGCACATAGTTTTAAAACTCTTTGACTCGCCTCGGACTCGCCACGGACTCGCGAGTCCTTTGGCGAGCCGAGTCGACTCGCCTAGGACTCGCGTGGCGAGTCCAGGCGAGTCCCTGTGAAAGACTCGCGAGTCTTTCGCAAAGACTCGCGCGAGTCTTTCACTCGGACTCGCGAGTCTTTCACAGGGACTCGCGGGCCCAGAAAAAACGCGCCCGTGGGGCTTAAAACCAATTTTTTTTTCATTTTTTGACTTCAATTTGGGTTTTTTTTGGCTGGAGCAGGTTAGAAGGGTTTGGAGGAGTAGAGGGAAGAAGGAAAAATCAGCAAGAGAGATCTAGGTAAGGATTTTTCTCCTCCTTTTTTTTTTTCATTTGAATCATTTCATTGTTTTGAAACTGAAAAAAATCTTGAAAAACAAGGGGATATGCTGCCAAATTTTTTTCTATTTTCTTTCCTAAGTTATTTCCTCTTTTTTTTTTCTTGTTTTTGAATGCTATTTTTCCCAAATGATTCATTGTCATTTTTTTTGTTGATTTTCCATAAAACCCTGCTGATTTTTTTTTTTTCATGTTAAATCAGCAATGGCAAGTTCAACTCCAAGGGCAACCCCAAGGTCAGGAAGACAAAGAGATAAAGCTTGGAAATATGGGATTGCAGGAAGCAAAAAGGGGGAGGTCACTTGCACCGAATGCACAAGATGGATGACTGGTGGAATCAATAGATTAAAATACCACCTTGCACAAATACCTGGATATGGTGTGGAGGCATGCCCCAAATCAACTCCTGAAATTATTAGAGAGATGAAGGCCATTCTTGCTGAGAATGATATGCATAAGGAAGAAAGGCAAAAAACAAGAGAAGCCATAGCAGCTGCAATGAATCCCACATTGTCCACTTCGGGTCCCATTGGTCATAGTCGGGGTCGTCAGTCACTTTCATCTTTTGGTGACAATGAGGGTGAGGCTAGTGGCACTCCTGTTAGATCAGACCCTAATTTTTTTGTACCACGCAATGTTCCAGGTGCACAACCTTCACTTGAAGGTACAGGATGGAATAAAGAGAAGCATGAACAAGCACGGATAGCAGCTTCAAACTTTTGGTTTTACAATAATCTATCTTTCAATGCAGCAAACAATGTGTATTGGGAAAGTTTTGTTAATGCATGTACAGTGGCGGGTAAGGGGTTTAAGGCCCCAACAGGTTATGACTTCAGTGGGCCATTGCTAGAGAAAGCTGTGAAAAATACAGAAGGTGTGGTTGATGATCAGAAAAGGTATTGGAAGAGAAAAGGATGCAGCATTTTATCTGATGGATGGACAGATGGACGGAATAGGACTCTTCTCAACTTCTTGGTGGCTTCAAATGGTGCAATGGTATTCATAAAGTCTGTTGATGCCTCAAATGAAATAAAAAATGCAGAGACTTTGTGTAATCTGTTGGATGGTGTGGTTCGGGAAGTTGGAGTTGAGAATGTTGTCCAAATTATCACGGACAACGCAGCTGCATATGTATCTGCAGGTAGAATGCTTATGCAAAGGCATCCTTCGATTACATGGAGTCCTTGTGCTGCACATTGCTTGGACTTGGTGCTAGAGGACATTGGGAAGATTGGATGGGTGAAGAAGGTGGTTGAAGATGCAAAAAGTGTCACCAAATTCATCTACAACCATACTTGGGTGCTTGCTTTGATGAGAAAATACACAAATGGCAAGGACCTTGTGCGACCTGGAGTGACACGATTTGCTAGCCACTTCATCACTTTGCAGAGCATTCTTAGTGCCATTCCTCATCTTAAGCAGATGTTTGTGTCAGATGCTTGGTTGGGGTCTGCATACTCCAAAAGACCTGAAGCAGAGAAGATTGCGACCATTGTTTTTGATGATGGGTTCAATAAAAATGGAGAGGAGTTGACTGCGGTAAGTAACAAACACAAAAGTAAAGTTTATACAATCTTGTCTATTTGCTGATTTTATTTTTTAGGGGTTGATTTTGTATTAATTTAAAATTTGTTTTAATTTTTTTAGGTGACAGAACCTTTGGTGAGGGTTCTTCGTATGGTGGATGGAGAGGGCATGCCAATGGGTTTCATTTATGAGGCCATGGATAGGGCCAAAGAGGCCATTTCACATTACTATCGTGGAAATGCAAGAAAATGTGAAATCTTTTGGCGCATCATTGATCGTAGGTGGACAAACCAACTCCACCAACCGATACATGCCTTCGCCTACTTTTTGAACCCGAAATTCTACTTCTCTGATTCATTTAGGGCTGATGAGGAGGTCATGGCAGGTGTTATTACATGCATTGATAAGATGACACCTGATCCTGAGTTGAGAGACAAGGTTCTTGATGAGTTGGAGGTGAGATTTGACATTTGCAATTGCTCTATCTTTATTTATGAATTCGGAAATGTTCATTATTGAATTTGAGTTTGACACTTTGACTATCTAGTATCTATTTCTGAATTTGGAAATGTTCATTCCATTGTTCAAGATCTACAAAAGTGCAGAGGGGAGACTCTTCTCATCACAACTAGCAATTGATAGGAGAGGAAAACAACAACCAGGTAAAACATTTAGTAACTTAGTTCAACAGTGCAAGAAAAAACCTACAAACTTGATTGTTACATTTTTTTCTCAATTCTAATATTTCTAAATGTTTTTTGTAGATTTATGGTGGGAGAATTATGGTGCCGGCACGCCTAATCTTCAAAAGATAGCTATCCGTGTTTTGTCTCAGCCATGCAGTGCTTCTGGGTGTGAACGAAATTGGAGTGTCTTTGAAAGCATTCACACAAAGAAGAGAAATAGATTGTCACAAAAGCGGCTCAATGATCTAGTATTTGTTCGGTACAACCTTCGCCTTCGAGTTAGACAGGTGGAGGGTGTTTCACATGAGGCCATTGACTTGGATGAAATTGATCCATATGGTGATTGGACCATGAATGAACAAAATGATGGTGATGATGTCCTCCTTACCGAAGAAGAAATTGCAGAAATAGAGAGAGGAGCAGCACAAGATGCAGAAGGAGCAAGATTGGATGAAGATGAGGACGAAGATGAGGATGATGATGAGGACTATGACTTTGAAGAAGACTCATCTCACCATTTAGATACCACAACACCCACTGCTACTACTTCTAGCTCAAGGCCTGAAAAATTGAGCTATATTAGGAAAAATACAAAGAGGAAGATGTAGTCTTCTCTTTGGTTTGTTCATTCACATTGCTGTTTTTCACATTTGCAGTTGGACTTGGACATATCATTATATGTAATTTTGTGAACATTTATATACTTATGCTGCCATTATAGTATTATACATTTTAGAGTTGAAACTTGAAACTTGAATATGCTGCCATGAATGATGAAATTTCAAATATTGCGTGTTTGTACTTTGTAGATCATATGACATGTGTAATGTTTCAATTATGGCACTTATGTTCTCTAAATGCATTAATTTCTTTATGTTTTTTTGTAAAACTACGGTTTTTTTTTTTTGCCGAGTCTCTGCCGAGTCTTTCGCGAGTCTTTCACGAGTCCGAGTCCGAGTCCAAAATTTTGGTTTGCCGAGTCCGAGGCGAGTCCGAGATTTTCAACTATGATACTGCATTCGACTCCAATTATTGCTATTATTATTGTTGCCTCTTCCTCCCCTTCGGTTACCTCTATAACCGCCAGATGATGTCATGGTGTTGGCTTGGGGTTGCGATGTGCCTGCTGTCGCTGACGGCTGCTCCTGGGTGAAGAGTACTTGGTTCCCCCGTGTCTTCATGTTGTAGGGACATTCTTTGGTAGAGTGTCCCAACACTTGGCAAATATCGCAGAAGGCCTTTTTTGGACAAGAGCCTTTTGTGTGACCTTCTTCCTTACATTCTACGCACCATACTTCCTCATTTTTGTTGGTGCTTCCCTTCATGCTCTTGAATTCCTTCATCATGCGGTGCATATCCTTTTGAAGGGCTTGCACCTTTTTACTCGACCCCTCGTTGTTGCTACTTCCGTCGGAGGAGTCCTCTTCAAAGGATTTGTCTTTCTTTTTCCTAGATGTCTTCCCTTCACTCTCCAGGTCCATTGCCTGGTTATAGGCATCGTCATAGGATGTGGGGGGTACAATTTTCATTTTTCTTCTGAGTGACGATTTTAGGCCCTCCACAAACCACCTTTTCTTCAACCCATCGTCGGGCTGGTTATCCATTCTTCCCAACAATTCCTTGAGGCGTCGGCTATATGCTCGGATGGTCTTATTTTTCCCTTGCTTGGTGCTTAGAATTTCTGCTACAATTTCATTATCGTCTCGGAGTCGAAACTCCTTTTCGAAGGCTTTGTGCAATTCATCCCAAGTTCTCAATTTGGTTTTATCAACATCCGAGTACCAATCGATGGCTACTCCTCGTAGGGTAGCGGGAAATTGCACCATCCATTCCGCCCTATCGGTCACGCCATTGGCCGACCAGATTGTCTCACATGTACGGCAGTGCCGTACAAGGTCTTCTTTCCCATCTCCAATGAACTTCGGTAATTTTTGCCAATTTGCCATTACGTTTCTTGGCGGTGGCCCGGTCTACCCTTCGGAACTCGAATTTAACCCTCCAAGAACTCCTCCTCCAGACACTGGTCCTCCCGAAGGTACTCTGCCGAGATTTGGTCCGTTGGGTCCCACCAAGTTGCTCTGACTACCAGGGTGTGATGAGCCTGCCCCGAACAAATTGCTTCTACTACCGTGACCTTGTGTCCTCCCGACACCTTCGGTCGCATCGGTATCCTCGGCCTCTCTGTCTCGTCTTCCCTCTTGGTCTCAACACCTCTGTATGGCATGTACGGCTCTACCGTACTCCCGTCACCAATCTCCAATGTTAGGGAAAGGTCCCCCAACAGAGCCATTGCTGCCATTTCCACCGCTTCCTTCCTCGACAATCCTCCTGAATCTTCTTCTTCGTTCTACTTGTTGCTCGAGAATTAATGCTTGTCGAGCAGCTTCAGAGTCCCCTATGTATTCCTTCTTATTTTTGTCCTTATTTAGCAGATTGGGCATTAATTCTAAATTCTCCTTATGCAATAGGACAAGACATTATATTGAAAAGAACACTTTTATTAATTCATCCCTGGTATACAATGTATGTCACTACAGTGGAGGTGTTGTTGTTTATTCTCCTTCGCCCGTACACATTCAGGGATTATTCATCCCTCGGTCGGTTTCATTGTGCTCCTCTTGGTGCTCGTGAAACTCCTGTAGGATTTGCTGGCATCGGTTCTCCCAATAGGTGTCTTCCCTGCAGTTTTGGAGAGCCAAAAATGCTTGTGCCAGAAGGTTGGGCAAATTGCTCATCAACCGATTTACCGTCGGGCTTACACCAAGCGCACTCCACACAGCCTCCTCTGGAACATCTTCGGTGGAGGCTTCCCTTCATACGTGTGTTTAAATCGCAACCTGGAGGATGCAGGAGAAATCTTTCATGAGTGCTAGTTCTCCCTCGAACAGTTCTTCAGGTTCTTCGTCCGGGTTACTGCTTGTCCCTTTGGCCAATGGTTGTCCCATTATCCGTGTGCCATGTAGTATACTCCCGTGCTCCGAATAAATTTAGGCAACGGCGCCATATGTTTACCCTCTGGGTGAACAGTTTAAAACATACAGATAGAATACTCAATGCTAAACAATAATGCCATAGCTACCAGATAAGATCAAGCAAATATAAGAGATACTATTCCATTCATAATCATGCATGTCTTTACAAATGACCTTCCATGGTATATAAAGGAACCAAGGGGGTGCGAGGGACAACCATTGCACCTGTAACTACCATCCCTCGGTTACCATACTAACAAAGACAAGTACTACTTAATTAACTACTGTTTTATTCCCGTACAATATTACCGCCAACAATGGCTCAACTTGGTTTCAAAATCTGAAGTTTCAAACAATCCATTGTAGTACATATCCCTTTGAAAAAAGGGAGAGATCCAATACCAAACTCAAGGGAGATACAATTAGCAATATATCAAGTCAAGCTCCTCATCTTTGGGCATCCCAATCTTCTTCACAAAAAATAATGTTGATGAGGAATTCATATTTGCTTACACATATGGATGAACTTCTAAACCAAATCTAAGGCATACAATGCATCATCAAGATTGACATAAAACCTAGCTATCATCAAGTTCTCATCCATAAATTGTTTGGAAACAACATTGAAAACAAAGGAAGGATTTAGGAATGACTGATTATGCCTTCCAATTTAAAGAATAACACACTTCGGCCCTTGACCAAAGTCATCGCCATCATACTTAGATGGCCTTCTAATCTTCTAATAGACTTGGGAGGAGCACTTTGAGCATGTAGCACGCAACCTAGACACGTTGTACCCCTTTCCAATGGATGCCTGCAAAATGCATGCCCTCGACGAGCTCAAGAAACAACTTGGTGACAAACACATCATGTCATCAAACATCGCTAAACCATTTGAGGTTGAAACTAATGCATCTAAATATACACCCAATGGAATAGTCACCCAACATGGGCATCCAATCACATGCTACTCAAGTACATTAAGTGAAACGGTTCATCATTATCCCACATATCTGTAGGAACTATACAAAATTTTGTGAGCAATCAATCAATCACAGCATTAGGTCTTAGGGAAAGAGTACATTCACTCAAATCATGAGCTACTTTAGTTCCTACATACACAAAGAAATTTGGAGAATATGATCTAAATGAAATAGATAACATACTTGAACGAATTCCATTTAGTGATCAAACACAAGGAATGGACAATACAAACATAGACTACTTAGCCAGCCACCAATTCAAGCGATTATCACGATGCTTCAGACATGGGGTCACAATTTCTTTAATTAGATTTCCTTCTAATCAACAACAACAAACATTACACATACCTACACCACTCACAAAGGGCAGAAAAGTTGCCAACTTCTACTAAACCAACTTCGCTACAAACTCAACCAGCTTGTGTTCCTAGTGGCACACTTTTCCAAACAACACATCTAGGAGAATTCCAAGATAGCCAAACATTTTAGAGCAGGCAAAGTCTTGTCTGTAATCCAACAGCATTTTTTCTAGACTCTTATAAATAAGGGCTTCGGGCAACATATTGAGAAATGGATACCATCTTGCATCAACAAGACAACAAACACGAATCTTGGGTTTTATACACCATTAAGGTTCCATCTAGGCCTTGAGAATCAATTAATATGGATTTCTTGTTTCAGACTACCTATGACAAAGCACCGGAACACTTGTGTTTGTTGTAGTGGATATGTTTTTGAAAGTGACCATGACAGTAGCATGCAAGCAAAGCATCAGCATGACAGACACAATGGATCTCTTATTTTCTCATGTTATGGCTTATTTCAGGCTATCTTCATCCATTGTAACAAACCATGATTTCAGATTTGTAAATCATTTTTGGTGTGCCTTGTGGAAGGCGTAAATACTCAATTACATATATTCATAGCATTCCATCTTCAAAATGTCTGAGCGAACAAACCTGGTCAACTGCACATTTGTCCATGTTAGGAAATTATGTGTGGAATTGGGGCTGCTCTGAAAAAACACTAATTTATTTTGAATCACTTTTGAATTTCCATTACAACTTTGAATTTCATTCTTCTTCAAAAAATTAGCAATTAGCCAGTTTTAGAGTTTACAACTGACTAAAAAAATTGAAATCAAGCAAGTAAATTAAGTGCCCTTCAAACAGTATTCCAGTTGAGGAATTAAAGAAAAAAAAAGGCATCCAAAGAACAGCAGATTGACCTTGTATAAATAGCTGCTACAGAATAAATCATGAATTCGAATAGTTTATTACATGATTTTGATTGCATGTCCATTTCATATCTCAATAATTTACTGACTAGGATATTGTGTTGTCCTTCATATCACTATCCTGAGCTCTGTGATGCAGCTAGTGAATATTGCAAAAACAAATATAGAGATATTGTGGCTGATTTGTCTGAGGTTTTTTGGAAAAATACATAATTAATGTTCAATGTTCATTTAGTTGTTGGGAAAGGGAAGGAATTTCCAATACTCATAAAATAAGATGGGATAGCATTTGGTTTACTATTTTATTAAAATAAAATGTAAGAACAGGAAAAGAAATATAGACATAAGATATGTGTTGCTAGATCCACAAAAGAAAGTAATATCCTTTGGTATTAGCCAAAATATATTGAGAAATCATTATAATGATTCATGATTCCTTTTTTAGCATTCAAAAAAGCAACTCGATACATATTCGATTACATGATGTAGAAAAATGCATCCAAAAGCTACCTGACTGTCTGGGAGTAATGAGGTCCAGCTTTCAGATTCTAGATCATATGGTGTTGCAATGTACATGGCTGGCACTCCATTATTTGCAACAACTTCTCGTTGAAACTCTTTGCGTTTAGCAGCAAAATGGTACTGCAAATGCTCTCAATATGATGTTAAACAGTGGACGAAACTAAGCATATGTTACAGGTATCCTCAATAATCAACTGAAAATTAACATCACACGTTTCAAGAAAGGCATACCATAATTAGACCATGTTCCTTCATGGTTAATTCTCCATTTACATCAACAATTAAAGGAGTCATGGCCCAATCAAAGTAAGCAATGAGGCGCAAAAACCTGGAAATGATAGCGAGGGTAAGCAAAGATTATTTCAGAACATCCCTTAAGATAGAAACATCTTGCAGTGCCAGAATGTGAGAAGCAATAGACTAAATGGAGATATATGGTACTAACATGTAAGTATTTATGAATATGAAACGAACATGACATTGGAAACATGCTTATTGGTCTAACAAAAATGTGAAAAGAAACACTCAAGGAAAGTAGACGCAACCACACAAAATTTAAAACTAGAAATTCTCAAGCATCCACATATTCCTGCTAGATGAAAAATCAGGCAATCCAAGCAGAAAAATGTGAGATCTCTTAAAGGAAGATTGTTGAGCCTCAACTCAAGTCGTCATCCTGTAAACCCTTGCAAATGGCAACTTTTTAAAGGACCCTACTCTAACAGAGACAGATTTGTCTATAGCAAAAAGAAAGAAGACAATATAACTACTGTAGAAAAAGAAACTCAGGACAGAGACAATTGTTTCAGAAAACAATAATAAAGCTTTTATCCTGGAATACAAGGAGCTATAGGCCCAACCAATGAAGTACAGCCCAATAACATATATTTGTTGAAACCAAATAGGAACGATTCTCATACAAGAAAACAAACGCAATATAGAGAAGTTATACTACATGAAAAAATCCTCTGGCCAAGCAGTAAAACAATCGTCAAAGAGGCTTAACAAAAATTAGGAAGCTACAACTTATCCTTTCCTTTTCAGTGAGATTTGGCAGCAAAACTAGGTGACTACTCACCAAAACTTGGGGAATCTATACATTCAACTCATCGGACATGGAGCAAGTAACCCAACATGGCAAAAAATGCACCAAAAACGAGGCATAAACACTTACAAACATAGTTTCTGGCATTTAATTTTTCTTGTCCGAAATAGAGTGGAAGAAAAAATGTTTTTTGCCCTCTAAAAATTATGAAAATAGCACTGTCACTTGACCCCACTGGGAGCATTTTCCCCAAACCCCCACCAAACTCATTTGATACACTTTCTAGCTGTATTTTCCATTCAGAATAAATAAAAAATTTAAGTACATTTTAGTTTTCAAGTTTTGCCAGTCAGAGTTGAGTCCAAGTTTGTAAACTATTCTTCCAACATTTTGTAAAACAAGGATGAACTAATGAAAAGGTGGCCAATATATTTCTAATCAGAAACTCCTATATATTTGCAATCGCCTTTTCACCTTGTCTAATATTTTCTCTAAAACAACAATGTGCAATAAGCTGATTCAAATACACAATTGTTAATGAAGGCACATACAGTTTGCAGCTAAAATTTAACCATAGTCATTTATAGAGCATATCCATATGCAAGTCGGTAGATAGAAATAAATTAAAAAGTAATTAAAGAGCTGAAACAGTTGTTAAGGGTAGACATCGGTGAAACTAGGTGAGTACCCAACAAAAATCGGCGAGTCTATACATTCAACTCATTGGTCATGGAACAGGTGACCCAACAGACAAAAAAATGCGCCAAAAACAAGGCATAAACACTTAAAAACATAGTTTGTGGCATTTGAGTTTTCCTGTGCAAAATGGAGTTTTAAAAAAAAACATGTTTTTGCCCTTTTAAAATTTATGGAAATAGCACTGCCCCTTGACCCCACTGGGAGCATTGCCCCCAAACCCCCGCCAAACTCATTGGATACACTTTGTAGCTATTTTTTTCATAAAATTTTTATTTTTTTCAAAAAATTAAGTATTTTTTTAGGTTTTCAAGTTTTGCCAAGCCCAAGTTGAGTCCAAGTTATCAATCTACTCTTCCAACATTTTTTAAAAATAAGGATTAACTAATTCAAAGGTGGCTAGTATATTTCTAATTAGAAACTCCTATATATTTGTAATTACCTTTTCACCTTGTCTAATACTTATTAGGCATTGTCAAAAAAAGATACAAGAATATATAAATGTACAATTTAATATTTTCTCTAAAACTCCACTGTGCAATAAGCTCATACAAATACACAATTGTTGATTAGAGCATGTACAGTTTGCAGTTGCACTTTAACCATAGTTATTTGTAGAACATATCCATATCCAGGTCGGCAGATAGAAATAAATGAATAAAAATTAAAGAGCTGAAACAGTTCTTAAGGGTAGACATTGATGAATTAGAAGCAGATGGACTGCCATAAAAGCTGTAAACAGACAGAAGTAATTAAAAGCATATGGAAAGCTAGAATAGCAGAAAAGATTAGGTAGACACCTAGAAACAGAAATTTCCTGTAAGGATTTTAGCCTATACATATACAGGTCCAGCTATGTAATTATTTTCCTTTATATCAAAACCATAAATAGAGACATTTCAATTGTTTTTCACTGATATTAGCAATCAAAATATGAAATCTATTTAACCAAGATTAAGATATAAATCCAATTCATGAGATGATCTTTTGCTGATATGATCACCTTAAAAATCCTGTCATTTGTGAGCAAGGAGCATTAAAAGGGAAAGGTCTCACAAATATATAAGCAACTAATAGCTCCACTGCCTCCTCCGCCAAAAATCCTGAAAACAGGTGTGAGCAAATCCATCTTTTTGCAAGCCTGCAAAGTAGTGAGACAAAGATGAATCTGGTGATTAAAAAAAAAGTTATCGATCCATACAAATATTTGTTTAAGGAAATTCATATAAAAAGAAGATAGCATGACAGACTAACCGAACAGTTGGCCCATATGTTGGATGTAGTCCCTGCAAACCATTTAGCATGCTTGAGTGTTGACTACGCAGCAAAAAATCCCTTTCCAGAGGGACTGAATTGCTCCATGGTGCATTTCCAGCTAGGGTTATACCAAAGATACCTAGGCACACATCAGTTGAAAGTCATTAGAATATACAGGAATGGTTGATATTAGACACAATAAAAATTCAGGATGCTGCGACAACTTGTGTATGATCATGTTTAAAACCATGTATGATCATGTTTAAAACCAAGATACGAAACAAACAATGACCATAAGTAAAGAAATACCTTGTTTTTTTAATAAACTTTTATCCTTTTCATATAAAACTCTCAGGCGAAAAGCGAACCCAGCCATTAGCAAATCTACAGCGTCCTCAGCAGCAACAGTGAATACACCCCATTGCTTCTGCATGCTGGAAATCAATGGCCAGATATATTAAGCAAAAGAAGCAATGTGACTTGAAAGTCGCAGCATTGAAACTTGCTGGATAAAATTAAAAAGCATCTTCCATTATTATCAAACTTTGGTAGGATCTCAAACATAATCAGAATCAATCAATCACCTAGACAACAGGTCAGAGATGGTATCTTTCATATTAACACAATTGACATTTGCAACTGACATATATAAGCTTGACATACCTTTCAGCAATTTTCAAGCAGAATGAAGACTTGGTTTTCTCAATTACATATTAATGCAATTGACATTGCAAAAACTAACACATACAAGCTTAACCTACCTTTCGGCAATTTTCAAGCAGAAAGCAGACTTGGTCTTCTCAATTGCTAAATCACCAATTGGCCACTTCCCAGAACCTTCGAACTAAAAGTTATTATGCATCACACCAAGAACTAAATAAAATTAGAACTATAAAAATAGTCTGAAACAAAGATGCTGGAACGTAGTATAAAGACTGCAAATCGCCGCAGCAATCTCAAATAATCAAACTTATTGCAATTGTGAATAACTAAATCTTACTTGAATCATGACCTCCAGAGGTTGAATACAGGTTGAAATTAATTTCTGGGACCATTCTTTTTGTACTTTTTCATTGGCAAGAGGATGAGGCATAGGAGGAAATACAGATGTCTGCCTGAATGCTGACATGTCACAACATATTAATACTTGGTTAGAACATGCAAGGTTACTTAGGAGGTTTTAATTCTGTCACTTTCAGAGAATCACACCAGGATTAAGTTACTATCATAAGGAACAAAATACAACTTTAATTGCAAAGGGAAAAAGTCCAGTGAGTGTGAGGGAACAAGGTACTGTAATATCATAGTTTCCCTGTCTTTCCATAATAGGATAAACTAAAATATCCACTGCATTTATCTAATCTCATCGACTAATCATTAGAGTTCTTCAATATTACTTTGAATCATCTTTTCCCACACCCTACCATGACCATAGACATAGGAATAACAAATAGTGGCAGAAGTGCAAAAACTTTAAAAAAATCAATTGGCCCTTCTACAAAATAAGCTAACATTGAGTACCAGTCCATTCAACACTGATTAGGGCTTTCCACATCCTCCCACAAACAACAGTAAATATATGTAGACAGAACCAGCCACATAATATAACCATAAATGGCAAAGAAGAGCCATTTTTATATTTATTTGTTTTAGTGAACCTGGATAATTAATGACTAGACAACCTTTAAAAATAATCCAAATTCCTAAAGAATTTCACAGAAAACAGAATATATATTCCAAACATAGAAATTAAATCTTAAAAGAACTTCGGCAAACCTGAATCCAATGGTTGAACACTAGAGATATTCAGTGGTAATCCCTCCAAAGTCCGCAACCGCTTGGATAGAACATCAAAGGCATCTAGCAAGACTGATGTGCTAGCAATTTGATCTGTAGTTTACTTAAAAAAATTTAGTCAACTACATCATCACGAAGAGCTTAAGTGAGTTATTAATTGAATCAAGAATAACAATAGAGATTGATAACTTTTAGTAAGTAGACCTTTTTTCTGGGCAGTAAATTCCATAAATACTGTTCTACTTTTTTTGTTGAAACATACATTGATGTTACGAGAGAGACACAGTCCACCCGCAAAGGCAAGGAAACCTAGCAACTAGGCTTTTGCACAATCCACAACATTTCCAAATATATTATTCTAGATATAATATGGTCTGTCAACTATATTGTATATGAATTGAGCTATCCAACTGTAGGTGAGAATGATTTCCCTTGCAGTTTGATTCACATATTCTTTACCAGAGAAAAGAAACTGAAATGCTGTGTCAAATAGTGGCAAATAAATATAGAAGAGCTTACCTTTACCTCCCTGCACTAATGAAAAATCCAACTGGTCGGTAATAATACAAAAATCATGGGAGGACAAAGATAAATGGCGACAAAAAATATGCTCCATCATCTTCTTTATTATAAGATGTTTTTCCCACAGTTCACACTCCCATACTGTCCACAAAAACAAGTTCCAATTTTAATAATTTTAAAACAAGGTGATTTATACACACACACACACACACAGTATGTGTGTTACTTTCAAAAACGAAAGTACCTGCAGTTTCTGCAATTGTCCCATCCTTAAATCGGCGTAATTGGGCTTTGTCTCCCCAGAAGTTCCTAAACTTGACAGACTGTCCCCAGAAATTAGTTCATTTTAACAATCACAATATTGTACAAAGAAAAAATAATGACCCTTAAAGATCTACATACCTCATCTTTGTTGTCTGCACTTGGACCAACATCGGCCATTCGAAAAGCTTTCTCAAAATTGCTTACCAAAATACCAACAAGAAGTGGAATCTTCCCTAAGCATGCCTGACCCTGCATAATGAGAAAAGAATGATTCAATGAGATTGAAGTTTCATCCAGTGCCTATTATTTGAATTGCTTGTCCATGTAAAGAAAAAATAAAGGATAACTAGAAAAGTAACATAAACAAGGCAGTACAGTGAAAGAACTTTATGTGGTGATGAGCAGCATGTTTTAGATACCTCATCTATCTTCCACTTTGCAGGTACCCTTCTAGGAATAACTCGAATAAGACGTGCCCTTTCACCCAAACCCTTACAGAGTAATGATTCTACTTCTTTCTCATATACTCTCCAGTTTTCCTTGTCCAAACAAACATTAGATAACTTCCTATGCTCATTGTCCACTGGACTGATTCTGTGATAAAAATACAATACATCGAAACATTATCTGCTAACTTCTTACAACGGGCGAAACAAAAAAAAAATTGAGAGAAGCAATTTTTTCAACAAATAAATACATTTACAGGTAGCATCTACAATTCTAGTTGCATACATCTCTCAAACAGCATAGACAAGACAAGATATCTTAATAGACACAGATAGACCTATGAGACAGCATTTCTCACAACTCATCACTTCAACTCAAATGCCCCAGCATGTTCACCACAACAACATTGTTTTGCATCTTTCCGGTGGCACAGCTCAACTCTATCTCATCAAAATGGATCTCCTCCTCTCTGGCCACCCTGACAACAACAAGGACAAACACATATTACAGGCTTCTTAATTACTACAAGATTTACACCTGCCTTAGATGTTGGTTGTGTTTCTCTAAAGGATGTGACTTGCTTCCTGTTAGAATCCCCTAGGTCAGCCCTCCTAGCCTTAGACACTCCCTACCAAGTAGCATCAGATCTTGTATTGAGTGATCAACAATGACACCAATAACTACTCCATTTCAGACTGGGACATATATATTCAATGAGACTAGTCTCCTATCTCTCCAATGCTCCTTAGCTTATGCTCTTTTGGTATCTTATTCCCCTACCTGGCTATTTGTATCAATTCGTCAACCACATGGTAGTGGTCCACCACAGCTGTATTGTACTTCTGTTTTTGTTCCTTCCCCTTCTTGGGCCTCTCTAGGATTTTTCTTCCTAGAACTTTATATTGTAAACTGTTGTACTCTCGAGTCCTATTGACCTCCAGTCATTCATCAACGTCAGTATAATTTGGTTCTTTCTTTCTTATATTGAAAGTACAAAAGATGCTTGCGTTTGTTAGGTATAAGCCTTTATCTAGTACCATATGGTACTGACCACAGAAAGCAATCATATAGGATTTTACAACAAAATAAAAGTCTTACCAGACAATTTTGCAGGCCTCTAATAAAAAATTTAAGAGATGAGCTTCACTAAAGAAGATGAATTTATCAACCTATAATTTTGCTACATCTATTTATCCGTACATAAAATTGAAAAAAAACTAAAGACTAAACAACCTTGTTGGTCTCCACTATACAGGAGAAAACAAATTTCTGACAAAACTTATAGAGACACGACGAAGGAAGCCAAGTTGGAGGAAGAGAACGGAGCAAACCCTAAGCACAAGTGGCAACACCAGGTAAGGAGCAGAAAGATGCAGCGGTTTCAGGGGTGGAATAGGTAATGGAGAAGATGGCTCAGAGGAGCCTGTGAGGAGGCAAATGAGGTTCCTTTTCCTTGCTCCTAGACTAAGGATGACCCTGAGATGCTTGCTCTTCAAGATATGTCTGCTCCCTCTGATTCTGAAGATGAGCTTCAAATAGACTTTTTGCATGAAGCTTGGCTTAAGGGAAAATGCTCTGCCCACAATCTTGCACAAGATGTTTCCTTATTAGATATTCTTTCTCATCAAAATACGGCTGATGCCTCTGAGTCAGGAGATGAACTTCTGATTGATATTCTGTATGAAGTTTGGCTTAAAGGCAAACACTCTGCCTCCAAACCTGCTCAAGACGTCCTGACCCTCTCTCCTCAGATTTTGATCTGAGAAGGGGCTTTCTTGGTGCTCAGGATTGTGTTGGTGCATTGGACCAGCAAAGTACTTGCTGCTAAGAGCCTTCAAGGTTGTGTTGGTTCTTATAAGGTGGATGAAAAGCCTTCTTCTTCACTCGCCTTTGTCAGTTGCAGTCCCCTTGTGGTGCCTCAACCTGGTGTGGATCAGGTTGATTTTGATGCTGATGATGTTTCCGTAATATCAATGCCCTTTGGTAAGGCTGCCACTTCTGGGAAGCTTGAAGTTGGGTCTTCCCCCCATTTGAGGGCAGACATTAGTAAGGGGTTTTCTTCTTAGAGGATCGCCCCAGTTCCTAGGTGTCCCTTGCTCTTTCTATACCTGATGAGTGGGTAGATAGAGCCTCTGTAGACTTGGATTTTGCCCTCATAGGAAGATTTTATGGCCACAGACCTAACATAGATTTCATATGTATCTGGGCCTCCAACCACTGTCTCGTTCCTGATCTCTGTGTTAAGGCCATGATGAATGGAGTCCTTCTTTTCTATTTTCAATCGCACAAGGACTGCACTACTGTTCTTCAAGGAGGTCCCTTGTTCCTAGGTAACTCCTTTCTTTTCTTAAATTGACAGGTAGCTGGTATCGATGCTTCCAAGTTGAATTTTCACTGCAATTGGATTCGTCTCCTATAGCTCCCTCTGAGTTTCTGCGATGATTGTATTACTTCAAGGCACAGCTTAAAACATTGGTCAGTTCATTTCCTTGGACAGTGTTACTTAATCTAGATCTAGCTTTCTTTATGTTAGATTTTGTGTCTTGGCAGAAATTGGTTCTCAACTGCAAAATAGTGTTAAAAATCACTCCAAGTTTGCAGTGTGAGAGCAGGAGCTCCATTATGAGGCCTCTAGGCTGTACCATCTGCATAGAGCTGGGTTTTCTCTTCGGTGTACCAAGATATTCGTGCAACCATACATTCGGATGAGGGCATGCTATTGTGGTGTGTCCTCATTCGCACGAAAAAGGTGAATGCGATGATAAGAAGCAGCTGCATATTATTTCTGACAAAGGTTCCTATTGTAAGATAAAAAGAAAATTTGAAAATGTATTTGGTGCTCCTCCTAAGTCTGTTTGAGGTCCTGAGTCACTGTCATAATGTCCTTCCCTCAGTTTTTGAGGGTTTCTTCCTGTTACATGCTCCAGTTGAAAGCATGCTTCTGTTAGTTTTTGTTCTTCTCAGCCTCACCTCTTACTTTTATCTAGTTTCTGTTAGTTTTATCTAGTTGATCTTTGTTTTGGGACCGACCCTTCCCGAGCTTACTGTTGTGAGATATTCACACATCGCCCCATTGCAAATGGGGACCCCCACTTTTTTCCTGCTTTCTAGGTAGTGTCAAGTGTTAGCTATTAGCCTTTGCATTAGAGAGGTATAAACGCTTAAATGGCTAGGAGTCAGGTGGATAGTTTTGCATAAGTGTGAAGTAAGTAGGTTTGCAAAGTCTAGATATGATGAGTTCAATCATGAGTGAGGAGATTTGTTATTTAAGGGTCTCTTCAAATGCTACTCTTCGGGAGCAAGTTTCACTTCACAAACACTCCTTATGTAAGTAACTAAAATTCATGTCAAACTTCAGCAGTTGCAACTTTGGAGCGAGTTTCATGATGGAGAGATTTGGGGCAAACTTCCTACTCAAGCCTTCATAAGTGGATTTGAAGAGGTGAAGTGATAACATTTACCTTCAAGGGAACAATCCGAAGTGGACTTCACAAGCTCAGTGAACCAAGTCAACTTCATGACTTCATGTTTTGAAGCGAGCTTCATGAACTAACAAATCAGAGCCAACCTCATGCTTGAAGGATTTGGAGCGAACTTCTTCATGATAAAGATGGAAGAATTCAGAAATCTGTGAGCACTCACTTCATGTTGGAGAAATCAAGAATCAGCTTCATGACTTTGTGTTTTGGAGCAAAATTCCCTACTTGATGAGTTGCTGTTTTGGAGCGAACTTCATGACTTTGTGTTTTGGAGCGAATCTCCTACTTCATGAGTTGCCATCTTGGAGCGAACTTCAGGTTCAGGAGATTTGGAGCGAATTTCAAACATACTATATGAGTTAAGGATCTCAAGCAAACTTCATGAATCAAGAAGGAGGAGCAAAAAACATACTTCATCAGTTGATGATTTCAAACGAACTTCATGAGTTGACAATTTGAAGCGAACTTCATGTTTGAACAATTTGGAGCAAACTTCATGCTTAGACATTTTGGAGCGAACTTTTTCATGTTGAATATTAAGAGCAGAGCAGCGAATTTAGTCATTAGCAGAGTGAATTCATCCATTCAAGTTGCAGGTTCAAGTGTATTGATCAGCGAATTTCATCTGAAAGAACAAATATCTACAGCAGATTCATCCCAAAAGTCAGCGCAACTCATAATCAAAGCGAATTCAAGTATATTGACAAGCATGATTGCACTTCATGAGTTAGAAGTTGAGAGCGAACTTCATAAGTTGACAAAATGGAGCGAATTTTACACAAAATACACTTCATGAGTTAGAGGGTATGAGCGATGTTCAATAAAATGAAGAAGATTAAGGTGAGGGAAACTTAATAAACATCAAGGATGGAATACACTTCAAGAACTCCTCACCACGAGCGAAAAACAACTTCAAGTGTCGCTTCATGAGCGCGAGTTCTCTTTATATGTTCTTATTAAATCTATATATCAAGTGTATTTGATACTCGCCTGTTTGTTTTGCAAGAAATGAAGAAACAAATAAGGAGATCACACAAGAAACGTTCAACGACATGAAGAGAGTCACAAGAGAAGCAATTTGGAGTTTCGAAGGAGAAAGACAACGGTGACATCAGAAGTACATCAATACCTCAAAAGTAAGGTCTACACCTTGCACATCTATGATTGAAGCCTTCAAGAGCAGATAGTTTCATAAGAGTTTAATCAATGTTAAAAGATCATCATCATCATCACTGAAGCTAGATAATGTTGAGTATCAAGAAATATCTTCATAATGATGATCTATCAAGCCTTCAAAGTGCAAGATAAAGGTGGAATCCTAATCATCATCCCAATCACTATTCCTCCAGTTAGAAAGGTCCACCTCAACATGTCTTGATTCAATGAACCTGACTCACTAGTGATGGCACAAACTTTGAGGCACCTACCCCTGATATCTATTGGTCCACGCTCATTGAATGTAATTTTCTCATTGGCTAAAGAGAGTTTGTTGTAACAAACACTAATTAGGGTTTTCATTGTAAAATCTTAGCCATTGATAGAGATTTGATCCTGGCTATTAATTGTAAATGAGCTCTATATAAAGTTCAAGCTCTTCATTTGTAAAGGTTAATAGCGAGTAGAATAGCTAATAGTTAGTAATAGGAGAGAATAGAAATTAGATTAGGAGAAGGCAAAGATTGTTGCCAAACTTTGTTGTAGAGAACAATTGATTTCATTGAAGTTATGGTGAATTTGATTTGTTGCTTCAACAACTCACATGGTCTTTACTTCTCGATTTCTTTCATGTTAATTAGATTGAGTGAAGGGATTTGTTGAATGTATTCATGTGGAATCCACCTAATCCATAACACTAGCCTCTTGCTGCTTGTAAGAGCGCCTTGTGTGGTCAACTGGAATGTTATGAGCTTAACTTTGAATCGTTCTACACTCATTGCTTATGCATTAACTTGAATGGTGATCAATGTTTGATGGTATTGATTCGAACATCTTAGTAACATCCTTAGAAGATTGCACTAAGCTTGTGTCAAATTGTTCATTTTGATAGTGAGACCTTATTCAGTTGGATTCCACCTAATCATTCACTCATCTTCCTACATTCTTAGGATTAAAATAGATTCTCTCAACCCTTCGTCTTTTGCCATTTTTTCAATTCAAGTTAGTCTAGGACAAAGAGCATCGCCCGATTGAAATATCAGATGATCAAGTTCCAATAAATCAAGTATTCAGGCATTCGAATGTAAGTCCCCTTGTGATTCCAACATAATCACATCAAACCAATGAGCTTATCCACATGTAGTGACCCTACATTCATGAACCTTGGAGTCTTCTCGAGTGATCGTTAAGCTAATCTTCAGCATCCGAGAGATTTTGTTCAAGAGAGGATAAGATACTTATGGTATTTTATTCTATGTACGCAAGTTTCTAAAAACACATCAACACTTACCTAATTTAAACAATCTTTTTGGTCTCCAACATCCACTTATAAACAAAGTTTGCCTTTTATTGCAAATAATGGGAGTATGAGAGTGATATAGCTAAAGATGCACGTAGCATGATATTTGTATTAATGATGCAAAGATGTTACCTAAAGAAGATCCTTACCTAAGAAGACCCCTACAAGAAGCCATTAAAATCATGAAAAATAACAATAAATTAATAGGGATGCAGATTGGATTGCATCAATTCATGAAAATCTTTGATGCATAATCTTAATTCAAGGAAATAATTATATAATTGAATCCTCCTCACAAACTTGAATAATGTCATTATGAATTTTGGCCAGCCCATTTCTTAAGACCTCTACTATTAGGTATTTAAAGAAGAAAATTTAGAAATTAATGAATAGTTTTCTCTCCCACCTCAATGATACTCTTCTTTTCCTTCAAGTGATAACCAATTCAAGTTCAACTGAGGGAATTTGAATCAACTGATTTAGGCTAGCAGCAAGTGAGATATCTTTCTCAAAATGATGCATCTTTGAGCCCCAAACTCTTTAGAGTAGAAATTAGTCTTCTATGATGCCTTAAGACTTGGAGTTTGAGACAGTTAAATGAGTAATTTAATTCATCTACTATTTTCTCTAAAGAACTTCTTAAAATCAATTACGTACAATCCCAAAATTAAAAAATCATCCTGTTTTCTTAATAGGGCTCCTTTATATGAACTGTAATCCCAAATTGTTTTTAAGACTACAAGAATCAGGTAGCCCCACCCTATAAACTGCAATGTGTTGAGTAAGCATTTAAATGCGACTAGTGACACTGGTGTGACAAGCCCTCTAGTACCAAGTGGGCAGGGGGGCGACTGGACCTTGTCACCTTGTGCCTACCACAAGAAGCTCTCGCTAATCAAGCCAGGCCCCCTGCACCAAAAATTGTGATCCCAAATTAAGAAGTAACCTTATAACAATTTTTTTATCATAAGGTTTATTTATAATGTATTTGTTAAAACCTACAAAGCTGGTAGAGTTTCATGAATAACCAAAATTAGATCAGTAAATTCAGAAATTACATTCAATCACCTTAGGGAAAAACATAACAAAGAGCACTATGAAAAATTGATATAAGCGGGTATATATCAATATGAGAGATAATAGATGCTAGATAGGATTGCCAAATGCACTGTTACCTCCATGTTGTTCGACACAGCCACTTAGATAAATCATTCCTATGTAGTATACATCATTCAAGGATGACACAAAGGTGAAAAAAGGCTTATTCAAGTGCATTGCAAAATTTCCAACATATTTTTCCTCACGTAGAGGAGTGACAAATAGCTATTGCAGAGTTTCCAATGTACCAACAAGCAAAGAGATTCTTCTCTAACATGTCTAAACAAGACTCATTGAAGACATTAAAATCAAGTATTAAATTTTATATTAATAACTTGCAATTAGACTTTGTTTATTGCATTTATCTTATCACAAAATTGAAGTAACTTGCAAATTTATTAATAACTTTTGCATTTGCAACAAATCTTATGTCGATGTAAGGGTGGGGAACTACTTTGGCAAAGAAACCAAATCACTTCAATGGATGGCAATGCATACTCTATGCAATCCATTTAAGTCTGCTTGAGAGTCTGGAGTATATTTGAACATTGTACATTATGAGAAACACAACGATTTGAGCCAACAATGGATCAATGGTTTGGTCTTCATCCACCACAACCTTCATCTTCAGCTTAAAAAAAAGTCGCAGTTAGAAACATCAAATACCTCTAACGAATAAATAAAATAATTAATTAATGATTACGATTTCTAGTAGTTAAAATCAATCAATTCAAATTTTAGCATGAACTAATAGGCCATGAACTTATGTGTTGCTCTCTCAAGTCATCTTGAAGATGATCAACTAGTTGATCTTGATGAGATTGCTCCCAATCAGAATGGATCACAGGCAATGAGGAGTCCTCATTAGATGAAAATGATTTAACCATCTTGAATAAGGTTTTCGGAGTCACGACTACAGTTATAGAAAGGACAATATGGATGCAGGGATGTTGGCTTATGCTTCACATTTTGTAGTCATGGAGCCTTAAAGGCTAATTATGTTTTCAACTTTTACTTGTAATCTAAAACTTATGTCATAATGGATAAACCACAATGATTGAGAATTTGATACTTAACAAGAATATCAGAGTGACTGCCCGCATTGAATCTTTATTTATGTGTTATGTTTGAACTTTGTTTCACTTTGAACTGACTATAGTTGGCATGATAACAAAAGTATTTTTTATCCATGTTTTTATGAGCATTTTAGCATCTTTTAATTTGACAAGTTTTTGCCATCTTTTTCAATTTTGAACCCAGGCAATTGAGTTCCATCTACACTTCATGTTTGTTGTGTCATGGCCATGCAATGGGAACATTACTATGACTAGCGATTGCACCAGAAAGGGGTACAATGATTAAGATTCTTTAAAACATGTGTATAGATTAGTTTAATTTATCAATTTATTGTGTATACAGCTATAAAATACAACCTTACAATACATACAATATTGTCTACAACATTTGGAAAAAGCTTGTATTGCATATTTTCTTATAATCAATTGAAGGAATGAATTGCAATGTCAATTATGTTTGGAATGCAATCCACAATTTCTTTGCTTCTATCAAATGAGCCTGAAATGAAAATTTTGCTTCTTAAATTCTTTTGGTTCCTATGCATTGGAACAAAAAGTTGTTGGACTTTTATCATACAAGCATGCTTGATCTTATGTTATATATTACAGACAATATAAAGTTAAATTGTGCTAAGCAAATGAAACAAAGACGAGTAAATAAAATGTTGGTACCATAATATGGACAATATAGTATGGGCAGAGCATTACAGAGTGTTTTCCAAATTACAAATCAACAATAACTGTATATGTGATCCACCTAACAACCATTCTAGAATTCATGTGTATGCCAGAAGTGTGTTGTTTATCCATGCTTTTTTAAATACTACCAACTTAACAAGAAAATTGTGTGGAAAGGAAAGTTACCATCCAGGTTGCAGTCACAACTTAAGCCTAAAACAACGAACTGGACCCAACAACAACAAAGAAGAAAAATGGATTCTATTATGTGCATAGAACTATCTAAAACATTTCCATATTTCAAAGTATACTATCTTCATCAACTAACACTTATTATTTGGTCAGAAAACTTAACAAGCCCTCCTTTCAGTTATTACTATTTATGCTAACAGTTGTACTGGAATGTGGTGTACTAGTTACATCGATTGCAATTTATATAGAATAAGTCTGTGGAAGATTATTCTCATGAAACTACCCAACTATCACATAGGATTCAAGGAAAATACTCGACCGTATAAAGAACAACTTTTCACTACTAATTGAATACCTATCAATTAAAAAATCATCTTGTTTCTCTTTCCTCTTCTTTGATTGTTTTGATTTTAGAATACTATTTTTTATAGTTGTTTATGTATATTTCAATATTGTTGCGGGTTGCTTTTATTGTTGGAATTCTAATTTTATATAATTTTATTTTATTATATGTGTAACATAGTTTTTCACTGCCTCCTCCTAATTTCCTGTTTTTCTCAATAAAAAGAAGTATTGTCCTCCATTGCCTTTTGAGGTTCTTACAGACACAGTTATTTAGCAACAGCAGACACTGTTATTAGATTTTCTCAGACACAAAATCTAGCAGTGACAGATAACATCGCAGCAGCAGGAGTTGCATGCCAATGTAACATGGACATTCCTTGCTCTCAAATTAGACCCCCTTCAAAATCTACAGACTCATCGCAGGTAAACTTGGCAGTGTAGAAGATCTCACTGTCAGAAACAGTTGTGTAAGTTTGGAAGTAAATTCAAGAAGCTAGCAGCAAATATTTGTAAATAATTTTATTTTACTGTAGAGCAGTGCGTGCTGACAGTTCACATTTAACAGTAGCGTAATGTTGATATTCAAATTTAATGGATGTAGATTTTTATTAGAATGCTAGATGAGGTAATGTGACAAGTAAATGTTTTCTTCTGCATACAGATGGAAGCCATTCAAACATAGTAATTATGATCTTTCTCTCAAAAAATCTGGCAGTTTATAACCTGAAACCCAGTCATTTTATTTTGTTCAATAAAAAAGCTTAAACCCCGCCTGCATTGGTTAAAAAATACGAAAGAAATATAGTTCAAATTCAAATCATAGAAGCAAAAGTCTCTTGTGGACAAAATTGGCAAACTAAAAGCATAAGATTTTTTCAAAAAATCAAAGATTTATTTGGCAAATAATCAGAATTTTTCAAAAAATATAGAAACATGCAAAAGGAGAAAAATGTGTTGTATTTTTTAATTTAAGGCATTTTAATACCATAGAGATATAGAGAGTAAATAAAAACAAATGTTTGGCCCATAAGTGTTTGAAACACAAAACACAGCTTTATCACATTCATCTACTATTTTTGTAGACCTGCAATATAAGTATAAAACTCAAAACCCCATAAGTTTATAACAATAAAATAAAAATAAAAATAAAAAAGCTTGTTCAAGTGAGCTATGCCACAAGGTTTCACTTTGCACTCATGTTCAATGAAGAATTTTTTTGGAACAAATTCATTGATTAATAAAATCTAATAAAAAAATTGTGAATAAATCTGAATATTATGTAATTAAATTTTTCTATATTTTAATAACACATTAAAATCTAATAAAAACCTAAAAACTAATTTTAAATATTAGTACCTAATTATAAAATTTAATAAACATTAGATTATTATAAATCATTAAAAAATAAATTTATCAATCAATCATTAAAATCTAATAAACACTAATAATCATTTCTATCCATTTGTTTGTTGCTAAAATTATGTGGTTGCAACTTGCAACTATATTATTATTAAATAATCATATTATTTATTGCTTTGTAATTATTCTGTATACGCTACATGTCATGAAAACTGACAAAGAGCTCGCAATGAACTGAAAAGGGGCAGCATAGGATCATGCAAAAAAGGCAGACCATATGCAACAAATCTGTGAATGGAATAGTATTGCAATCGACAACCATCTTCCAATCCCACCATTCGCCACAAGCACAAAACAGATTCCGATAGGAAGAGCAAGGAAATGCTACCAAGAAGTAAATGAAGAGTACTTTTCTAGGGCTCCAATGAAGCCAAGAAGGCCGTATGCACACATCAAAGCTAGACCATCGACCAAGGATTGCCCCACCAATCATGGCAGCCAAAAGAATTGTGAAATCAATGTATCTACCGTGATTGAGAAAGAAGTCAAGTCCTTAAGCCAAAAAGCCCTAATTGTGAAGGTAATAGGGAGAAACCCTAGTAGGGCAAAAATCGAATCATGCGGAGCCTCCAAATGAAAGTCAGCAATGGAATCTGCCCTCTGAATACAAGAATGGGGATTATTTATGCCTAATTAACTCCAAATAAGGTCTTGTGCTTGGGCTGGATATGGGAACAAGCAACTCTGCCCTCTTTGTAAGAATCAAGCTGATCTCAATCGATCCGATTCCTCAAATTCTTTGGCTTTCTTATGCAAGTGAAGTGTGGGAGCAAGGAACTGAGATTGAAGAACAACGATTTTATTGTTGCAGGTGTGGAAGTAGAGAACACTATGAGGCAGGCTGCCCCAAACTGGCTCCCCTAAAGTGGATTCCAAAGCCAAAATCGCCAAGCCAGAAAAATGCAACACCACCACAAATGACACAAATCTTAAATGTTGAGGATAAGGGAAAGGTCGTGGAAGGGCTCCCACAAGATCCAACAAAGCTAGCAACTGATGAAAGAAATATAAAGGACCAAGGAAAGGTGGGGGATACCTGCACACCAAGAGCTATAGCAAATGTAAATACGGTTCAGGAAATAAATGACATTTGGAATAGAAATGGAGGTATCAAGGAAATTGATGCAAAGAATTATCCTTGATTGGTAGAGAAGGATGAAGCTTTAGGAACCCTGATTGAGGTAATTCTACAGGAAGAAGACAAGGTGAATCTTAAATCAAGCACAGAAGACTTAGAATTTAAAGAGATAGAATCTGATCATGAAGAACAAACGGATGCTATAGATATATTAGAGCCTAGATGTATCAGTGAGAGTGCGGCTAACCTTTTGAGCAATGCACCATCCGGGAAGCACTAGGGAAGGAAATCTATAAGGTAGAAAAGGAAAGAAGATGCACTCAAAAGGGATTAGACCTCCATCGAAACATATATGCTCAAATCTAGACCCAAGGGAAGAGCCCCCTCCCTTGGAGAGCAATAAAGATGCTCGTGTGGAATGTCGGGGACCTGAATGCCCTTGAGAAGACGCACATGGTCAAGCATCAATTAGAATCTAAAATGACCAAACTTGTTCTCCTACAAGAAACTAAGCTATCATCCAAAGAAGCAAAACTCTTCATCAAACACTGTAAAGGCTAGAGTGGAAGTTTTGTGGAGGCCATTGGAGCTTTGAGAGGTATTGGTATGCTATGGGGCACAAGTCTAGTTTCTGTTGACATCCGGGAATCATTGCAAATTGGCAAAAAAGATGAGATCAAAAGCTATAGCTCAAATCTACAATTCACAATCTTCAACACTTATGGACCTGTTGTGACCTATTTCACACATCAGCCCATTGCAAATGGGGACCCCCTATTTTTTTTTGTTTTTTGGGTTTCGCTTTGGTGTTGCAGCTGCTAATCACCAATCTTTTTGCAAATGACGAGTTAGAGTTTTAAAGTCATCCCGGGCCAAGTAGAGAATTCATGGTCAAATCAATGTTTGGATGTTGTCAAAGTGCTTAGAAGGTTTGAAGGACGAGGATCGCAATTGCTTTGGGTCATCTCTGACAACTTTCTATTTTTAGAAATTTCCGTTTTAACTTTTTTTCGCTTTTTCTGCTTTTTTGAAAGTGGAATTTGGGTTTTGTTCCATGGGTCATTCAGCCAGTGCCCATTTCGTCAGAATTTGAAAATCTTGTCTCTAAGTACAAAAAGCAGGGCTTCGAAATTTTTGCTTTTTTTTGAAATTAGGGTTTTGTTCCTCGGGTCATTTCAGTCTTGCCCATGTCTTCAAATTAGAGAAATTTTTGCCTCCAAGTGTAAAAAAGAAGAGTTTTCTTTTTTTTTTGCTATTTTCCGAGACTAGGGTTTTGATCTTCCATGCTAGATTATTACTACCCATGTTCTCAGAATTTGAAAAATTTGGTCTCTAAGGGTAAAAACCCTAATTAGGGTTTTGTTCCAAAAAAAAGCATTCCTCAAGGCATATGATCACCACCCATGTCCTCAGAATTGAAAAATTTTGCCTCCAAGTGTAAAAAGCAAGAACTTAGGGTTTTGTTCCAAACGATCAAATATGAACATGGCAGGTCCAGATGACAACATGGCTGATCAAGTTTGAAGATAACATTGGAAGCAGATCAAAAGGGTGGCACATGGCTGTCCAAATGAAAAATTTGCGTAAGGAAAGGAATGGCAGACAAAGGTTGTCTAGAGGTTTGGAAGATTGCACATCAACTGGCATGGTCAAGCCATCCTCAAGTCCGCCCATGGCAAGGAAACATTCAAGTCCGCCTAAGTATGTTGGAAGGATGGCTAAGACTCTTCAAACTCCGCCAATGTGCAAACAATGTTGGCATGCACATGGCAAACTCCTACCTGTAGTTGGCAAAGGTTAAGCAAACTCCTACATATAGTTAAGCATGAGGAGACTTGTCCAAGCTTCTTCCAAGTCCGCCTCCTGAACAAGAAAAGTTGTCCAAGCACTAGCAAACTCCTACCTTTAGTCAAGTAACCCATGGCAAAGGTTCATCAAATGCCTACCTTTGATTAAGAAAAAAAATTCAAAAAAAATTGGCTATATTGATACCTTGGAGGATAAAAGCCCGCCCCACCAAAGGATGGCACATAGTCTTCCAAGTCCACCTCAAGAAGATGTCCTCACTTGAGCAAAGTCCGCCCTTGGCTAATGCACTCCAAAATCCGCCAAGGTACAAGGTGAAAATTGTCCAAGGCAATGCAAAGTCCGTCCCCTAGGAGAAAGACTAAAGCAAAACATAAATTGGCCGATGCATTCCAAAGTCCGCCTAGGTTGGATGATAAAAAAACATGTCTAGACATCCTCAAACCCTGCATAAGCATGATCAAAGCAAAGTTGGCAAGGCTTCTTCCAAGTCCGCCAAAGGAAGAGCAAAGCAAGTTTGGAAAGAGATTGTCCAAGTCCACCTAGACACATGAGGAAGAATGTCCAAGCATACTTGTACTCTGCCCTACCAAGTGTGTGGCACAAGCAACATGAAGTTCGCCTGGATGGATGTCCAAACATTATTCAAGTCCGCCAAGGAAGAAGTGGATAAGATGGCATGAAGACCTCCCAGTTCGCTAAGGGGAAAGGATGTCCAAAGACATTCCAACTCCGCCAAAGCATAGGAAGCATATCAAAGACCAAGCAAAGTCCGACTTAAGCAAGGAATTTTGGCAAAAGACCTCCAAAGTCCGCATAGCTTGGAAAAGATTAAAGCTAAGACTAGGATGGCAAGATGCCTTCCAAGTACGCCAAGACATGGTAAGCATCATGTCAACTCCACCATGTCCAAGAGGCTTCCAAGTCTGCCTTGGGCAAGACTACTTGAAGATCGCCAAAGAAGAAAGAAAGATAGCAAGGACCAAACAAAGTCCGCCTTGGCCTAACACCCTCAAAACCCGCCCAAGGAGATAGAAGAGAAAGACATAAGGAAGGGAAAGAAAATTAAAAGCATAACATATGGCAAAGAGAAGAATGTCTTATGCCTAGCAAAGTCCGCCTAGGCAAGGAAAGGTGGGCATTTGGCATAATAAAGACAATAAAATTGTGCCGAGGTGAATTGATCAAACACAAGTTGTCCAAGACGAATTGCACAAAGCTTGCCAAGCAAGATAAGACACTGACCAAGTTAGGCTAGGCATAAATGGAATATGTGAAGATGCTTGAGCATGAAAATTAGCCCAAGACTTGGAAATTAGACATCACGATCAACTTCCCATGGCAAAAGACAAAAATTGGCTAAAGGTGAAACAATTTCGACCAAGAAACACATAAAATCAAGGGTTAATTAATTGAATGGGTTGGAAAATAAAGCTTGACAATTAGAATATTTTCCAAAATAAATTCAACACTTGGAGAAATTTTCAAAAGATGGCTAAGTGTGGAGTTTTCCACAACCAAAAGAGTCAAATTTTGACTGTGTTGGAGAGGAAACAGGAAGAAAGAAGAAGAACAAAGAGGAAAATAAAGAGGAGATGAATAAAATCCTTGTCCAAGGGCGGAGCTTATTCTACTCAGCACAAGCCAGATCCAGAATTTAAGGCAAATCCACAGGCAAAGTGTGTCCGAGCATAGAAATGGTCAAAATCTTGGCTAGGTACTCGAGGATTCACAGGAAGGTGTCACAAAATAAAATTGACTAGCCAAAATTTGGCTAGTCAATAGGAAATACTTCACAGAGAAAATTCCAAATTTCCTCCATTGTGGCAAAGGCACAGGGGAATTCTTCTCCAAATTCAAGGCACTTGAAAGAGTTTCCAGGCATCAAGAAAGAAAAGTCTTCAGACTTGGCAAACATTCCAGACTTCTTGGAGGATTTCATCTCTTGAAGAATTAAAGACAAACTCCCAGAATCAGAATCAGAATCAGATGGCGGCAAGAAGAGTATTCCAAACAAATTTCCATACTTGGGCAATTTTACGGCACAAATTGGAGAATTCAAGGAGGATATTCAGCAATCAGATTGTTCTAGGTCAACATGTCCAGGTTAAATGAACCTGAATTATCCAGAAGCTTCTAGAAGGCACACTTCACAATGTAACAACCCTCTATTTTATTATTGGTTTATATTTAGCAAGAAGGACAAATGTCCTTAAATGTAATTTTCTCATTGGTCGAAGGGTAGTTAGTTGTAACAAGCCCTAATTAGGGTTTTATTTTGTAATCTCGACCATTGATTTGAAATCAATCCTGGCCCTTGAATTGTAATTGGGGAGCCTATAAATTGAGCTCACCCCTCATTCGTAAATCATGGGAGCATGTTGCAAAACATGTTGAGATAAGCAATTGTTGCTTAGGATTGCCAAAATAATAAGTAATTCATTGTTCGAATTGATGGTGATTATTTCCCTTTATTTGGAGTCTGCATTGTTCTTATCCCTCATCATAGTTTAGATTTTATTTCAAGTTGTTAGATGAATGAAGGATTGATAATTTAGATAGGTGAAACTTTTGCTCATACTTTTGTTGGATGGATGATTTTCATTCAATGTGTAAAGTTAGCCTGAGCTTTTGATGTGAATGCTTGACTTCTACTTTGAGTTATATTGTTCAATTGTTGTTATTGTTCATAAGTGTGAAAATCTTAAGCACAACCTTAGAAGATTGCAAATGCTTTGCGTAGTTGTCCTAAGTGTAGCGAAACAAAGTGTTGTTCTTAGTTTCACCCAGTCTTTAGTGTCTCTTGAATTCTTAGGAATAGATTAGAATTTCTAAACCTTATCTGCTTTTCAGTTTTCTTGAAGTTCATGATCCAATCCAAACGATAAATCTCCATTGTGAATTGAACAAGCCAAGCGTAAGTCCCCCTTGTATTTCAGCATACATAACCAAGGAAGCTATCCAACACATAAAGTCGCTCATACGCACATATAGACCTTGGAGTTGCCTTGTGGTCTTTCTCGCAATCTTGGCACAAGTATTGATTTTGTTCAGGAGAGGATAGAGTATCCTTGTTTATTTTATTCTAATGTTTGGTATATGATAAAACGTACACCAACAGGACCCACATAGCCAAAGGTAAAAGAAGGGTGTAGGCAGAATTAATACTGCCTTCACACACATTCAAGACAAATTCATAATAGGGGGTAATTTCAATGCCATTTTACACCTTAAGGAGAAATTGGGTGATGTTGGCTGCATAGCCCAAGCTCAGGATGACTTCTTACCCTTTGTCCTCAATAATGGCCCCATAGATTGGGTTCCATCTAATGGAACAACCAAAGAAGTGGATTCACCAATATTGCAAAACTCCTAGATCGTTTTCTACTAGTTGAGGCCTGGATAAATTGGCCGACTCTGCCCACTTCCTCCATTCATTTCAAACCACTTCCTATGGAATTTGAGATAATGCAAGCAAAGGTGGGTCCAAAATCATATTTTCGGTTCCAAAAAATGTGGCTGAGGCACCCTGATCTGACACCGAAATTGGAGGAGAGGTGGGCAGAACCAATTAACAAAGGAGGCAACAAGATGTTTTTATTCTACAAAAGGCTAAAGAGACTTAAGGACAAGCTCAAAATCTGGAACAAGGAGGTGTTTGGCAACATATTTGAAGAGAAATTTAGGCTGGAAGTAGAGCCAACCACCTTAAGTGAGAATGTAATGCTAGACAGCATGACACAAACAGAATTTACCAAAGAAAAAGCTCTGATGGCCAAGTATCAAGAAATTCTTCCACGTAAAGAATGTTTTTGGAGATCTAAATCAAGGGAAATCTAGCTTGTTGAGAGAGATAGAAACACCAGATTCTTCCACAATACCACCAAAGCGTGTCAAGGACATAACAAGATCATAAAAGTAACCCGAGGAGACAATAGCATAGTGACAGATATTTTTGAAATCCCATCATCAAAAGTGGCAAATTTCCAACAACTACTGGGTGAGATGGCGATGCGGACGTCTTACACCACAACTTCATGAACTGCATCCCGAGATTGGTAACAGATGCAGACAACTTCTTTCTGATGCAACCCGCAACAATGGAGGAAGTGAAGGCTGCAGACTTTGGCTTGCATCTCGACAAAGCTCTAGGTCCGAACAGATTCCCCACTCAATCTTCTAGATCTACTAGGATTTTATGGGCAATGAGGTATGGCAGATTGTGGAAGAGTCAAGACATAGAATGCTCATTTTGAAAGAGTTCAGTAACACCAATATCGCCTTCATACTAAAAAAGGCAAATTACTCATCATTTTCAGATTACCAGCTCAATCTCACTATGCAACACAATGTACAAGATCATCTCAAAAGTAATGGCAAACAGACTAAAAGTTATCCTCTCCAAACTCATTTCTAAAGAGAAAGTGGATTTGTTCCAATAAAGAACATTGCAGAGAGAATTATTACTATTCAAGAGGTGCTACATTCCATTAATACAACTAAATCTGAAAGGCATACTATTGAAGTTAGATGTGAGCAAAGTGTATAACAGGGTAATGTGGAGATTCCTTCTCAAGAATATGGAAAAATTTGGCTTCTGCACTACATGGATTGATTGCATCTTTAGCTGCATTTCACTCCCAAGTACTCAGTGGTAGTGAATGGAACACCATGTATTTTTTTCCAAGGGGGCAAGGGCTTTCCCCTTTCATCTTTGTCATCTTGGCAGATACACTGAGCAGGGAAATTTAAAAAAAGGCATACTATTGAAGTTAGATGTGAGCAAAGTGTGAATACAACAGATCAGAAATGCATCAGTAAGCTAGATTGTTGGAAGGGGCGATGTCTTACGCTAGCAGGAAGAATAACAATGTTGAAATCTGTCATATTTGCAATACCAATCTAAACACTGTCTTGCCTCGAATTACCACACAAAGCACATCCAAAGTTAGTCACCTCATAGAGGAAATTTTTGTGGAGAAGTCCAAATGATAAAAAGTGAAACCCTTTAATTGCTTGGGATTCAAGATGAGGATAGAACTATGGTTTGGGCTGGAGCAATGAAACTCCCTGTGAGAACAAACAACAAAGCTCAGTTTGCAGCCCTTCATGCTGGACACAAACTCTGTTTGGACAAGAACATTAGCAATATTGAGGTAAGGAGACTCCTTAATTATAATAAATGCCATATCAAACCAAAAGGCCCCCAATTGAAAGCTGAGTGCTTGGATTGATAGAAATAGCTTACTTTTCGGTATATTGAAACATTACTCATTGTCACATGTGTTTTGAGAGGCCAATCAAGCTAGGGATTGTTGATGTTGTAGCTAGGTCGGATCCCTTCTAGGGCCGACCTAGCATCTTTTGATGGCTAATTGGCTTGTCGGCCTTATCCATAACTATATTTGGCAAAATTCAAATGTGTAATTCTTACTTTAGGACTGGCCCTAATTGGGCAATGTAACTTGTGGATAGGTCAGGTCATATATTGAATGTAACTTGTGGATAGGGCAGGCCCTATCTTATGTAACTTGTAATTTAACCCTATGTTTTGGCGCCAAGTTGAAAAGGCCAACCTGAGGTGTCTAGGTGAATTGGACACATATATATCCAAAGTCTTTTGCAAGTATCAAATACATTTGATCAACAATCAGCAACTACTATCTTGTAATCAGCGAACTGGTTCCTCTGCATCAGCGACTTCATTCAAGATTGAAGACTACATTATCTAGGGCAGCAAATGCATGTATAGGAGCAGCGAACTTCTCCTTGAGGCTGCGATTGATCAACTTCATTGATCAGCAAACCTGGACCAGCATTCTTGGTTAGCGAATTCCTTCTGCAAGCAGTGATTTTATACCTTCAACAAGTGACCTGATCCAAGAAAAGCGAACTCTCTCTCAGGGACAGCGAAGGTGTCTTTTGGTGCAATAAATCATCTTCATGTCTAGCGAATCACCATAGCAATCTGTCCTCCTACCAAGCAAAGGATCTGCACTTCTATGTCTGATCAGCAACCACTTACAGCAGCAATCTGAGCGTTGTTCATCTTACTGTGTGCCCTAATTCAGATTATTATCTGTTGATTATATTGCTTCAAGTGTGAAGCAAAGTTGTACAACTTCTACTGCTGTTGACATAATACAAACTGAGAATTTGTTGCTGGGTTTTGCACCTCCAAGAGGGAGGTTTTCCCAGGGTACTGCTGTGTTTTGTGTACTCATTATTTCATTTCTGCATGTTATTATCAGTCTGATCCTAAAAACTAACACGGATTTCCTCTCAAACAGAGCCATTGATCAAGAGGAGGAAGTGGCCCTCTTGAACTCCTTGGAGGCCTAGGAGGAACTGCAACCAATAATACAGAGGGATGTAAGGAGAAATTGTCCATGCGACTCAAAGTGGTCTATCCCTTGCACATTGCCTACATAATATAGATCTGTCTGAAGCGCTTGACAGTTGTATACCCACAACAACTTCGAAGGGAAGTCAACGCTAGCACCATTACAAAACTGGTAGATCAAAGAACTACAATATGTAATTTCCATATAAAATTCCTTTGCCACACAAGGCAAGGCGTTTTAGGAATGGCTATTGCCTCCTGCATCGTTGTCATTGTTTTCTAGGATTTGTATTTTGCTTCTAATTAATGAAGGGACTTGTCCCCTCTGATGGCATTTTGCCTAAAAAATATAATAAAAACCTAAACGCTAATTAATATTAAATATGAATATTTATTTTTTTGAATTGAATATCGATTACAAAAATCTTGCTCATATGAGCATCAACATTAGACCAATACAAGCTCCTTATGAGCAAACACATTGGAAATAACCTAGGGAAGACCAAGAGTAACTCCATTTTAGAAGCCAATGATAGAAGACAAAGAGCCACAACTTAGAATTCCACTTTAGATGTCCCTATGGGTTATTGAACTTGGGTCTCCACAATTAGAACCCAATGTTTCGACCAATTAAGCTCAACCCCTTGGACAAAATATGAATAATATTCAACTAATTATAAAATTTAATAAACATAAATTTTATCTATATATATATATATAGCAAAGTAAATTTTAATAAAAAACATAAATATTAATAAAAATTAAATATTAGTAATTTAAAATCCAAAAAGATCGTAGATGAGCCCACCCCACCATCTATGAATAGAGCCCAATAGAAGCAGGTGTTAATTCCACCACATGATCTGCCTAGTGAATATGGTGTAGTGGCCACCAATTTGATAAGGTTTGAAAAGTTGTGGATGCCTAGCAGCTCAAACGCAAAAAAGGTGGTTTGTACGAGATTTAGGATGCATACAAAGATTTCTAAAAGTATTTTGTTGATATAGGGTTAAAACTTAAAATCATATTCCTCTGTATTATATTTTTGTGCTGGCAGCCAATGCTTGTTTTTATAGAATCGTCTTATATTTTAAAAAGCTGAAAGCCTGAAACTGAAAACCTAGTTATCAGTTATTAAACATAAATTTGATTAAAAATGGTCAAATATAGCATGTTTTTGTTATTTTTTTGGGGGAAACCCATAAAAATTGAGACTTCGATATATTTAAAAAATTGTAGTTTCTTTGGGTGGAAAAATCACTAAATCTGGCGATTCATGATTTTTACAATTAATCATGATTTCTGCTCCTATGATATAAAACCTAAATGGTATCTATTTTAAAAATACCATCGGTTTAAGTAAGCCTTGGTAATAATCTTTAAACCTAAATGGTATCTATTTTAAAAATACCATCGGTTTAAGTAAGCCTTGGTAATAATCTTTCTTTCCTTACATGATCAATGAAATACACCTATAAACAAAGTTTGAAAACATATCACAGCCTATTGGCCATAAAAAGGACAAGTGTAATGTCCCCTTCTCGTTGATGACCTCCCAGTGGTCCATTAGCCTATTCCTGAGACCCGTAGGCTAGGTGGAATGAAGAATGAGGGTCCAGCATTGATGAGGCGAGGACTTACTATTTTTAGTAAGTCAGGGAATGGCTATTTTAATGATACTGTCCTACTGAGCTCTCCATGCTCTGTCATTGGGCGCGAAGATCATGCTTTTCGGAGTATTAGTTCTTGACTTACTATTTTTAGTAAGTGGCAGTGTGGCATAATTCTATTTCTGGCAGTGGACAGGGTCCTGATCTTGCAGCAGTTCAGTGGTCTTCCTGGCTCAGTTTCATCCTGGTTTTGACAGTAATCAGTACGGGAGTCATATGTGACACAATTAAATATTATTTCCTTATCCTAACGTTTAATATTTAATTAATCTGATTAATTGCTATTGATTTATTGAATTTGGGATTATTGTCTAAAATCTCCTAAGTGCTTGGCGAAATTTATGTTTAATAAGGGGATGTCGAAATTATTAAGGGAGATGTTATTCTATGTTTCATCTCTAATGTTTGCCAAGTAAATATCATGGGTCCATCCTTTTTGGCGTGAAGGTTGACTTGTAGGATGGCGCCACTCTTGGCAGTCCACGTGAGTGAAATGAAATGCAAATGGGGCGAGTTGAGTTTGAGGCAATTTGCATTTAAATTTGATGGTGTGAAAGTTATAAATAAGAGCCTTGGGCTCCCATTCTGATCAACTTGAAAATTTGTAATGTTATGCTGCCGGTTTGGCGACAAAACTTTGAGGCTTCGGAGTGCGTCTCCCTAGTGCTTCCCGGTTTCGTACTTGAAACATAGTACCTAGTTGTGTGTTGTAATCTACTACATTCTCAGAGCATGCCATAGTCATTTTTGGTGTTGGAACGATTTTGGGGACTTGTTGGTTTGCCTGTGGCTGAAGTGCATTTTCGATCACACCTCTTTGTTGAAGTGACTGACCGTTATGGGTATCAGCTCTTTCATCCTTCCCAGTAATGGCGATTCACTTTGTAAGTTTGTGGCACTTTTAGTTGAGTTTTAAATTTACTAGTCAAAATCGAAATTCTAGAGCTAGGCGTGGTTTTCTGTTTTGCATTGGGATGTGTGCAAAATTAATAAGGGGTTTTTGGTATCTTGGTTTTGGTTGGTTGTTATTGCAATTGGTCTAGTGTGGGTTTGGGACTGGTTTTGGGTGATTTGGATGTGTATTGAGAGAGTTGTGAGCTTTTTAGAGTTTTCTTAGGCTGCTGGTTTTGCAATTCCAACCTCCAGAAGTGATATTAGCAGAAAATTCATGTTCATTTTGGGATAATCAGCATTACTCTCTTCTTATATCTTCTATTTTTGTAAGGTTAAGTAGTAGTACTACTAACCAATTCTATGTTGTAATTCTCATCCCGCTGAAAAGTGGAAGAAGCTGGCTTGCCGCCTATTATCAAGCAAAATTGTAATTCAGTCCTCCCACTTCATAAGTGGTCGAGTGATATCTAAGTGTAATGGTCCTCCAGCTGCATAAGCGGTCGAGTTGAGATTGTTATGTAACTGCAGTCCTCCCGCTGAAATATTGCGGTTGAGTGATTTGTACTTTTGTGTATCTCACTTGGCTGGTTCACCGCCAAGTTTTCTTGTCTTCCCGCTGGATAAGCGGAAGGGGTTGACTTGCCACCCGAGCACTGCATTGTTTTCAGTTAATCAATCTAATGATCCCCTCAACACCATATGCTCTCACCTTCCCACATTGAGCACTTGGTGATCAGAAAGTGGAAGGATTACTTTCCCAGCATGTTTCAGTTTATGATTTCTAACCTTAACGGGTTATCTTTTTGTTGATGTCTCTTGGCCTTAAAAATAAAAAATAAAAAATAACTAGGATATTACAACTAGTTAAAAAAAAGATTAAAAAACACAAAGTGAGTTCTCTAAATTCATTTCAGATCTGGTTTATGACCAGAAAATCAATCCCTGCAATATACTTTAGACTGCAGTCAAAAGGTATCAGAGGGGAGGCATACTAACTTTTCCCAAAAAAAAATGAATCAAAAATAATAACCAGTATCTCACACCTTCTGGCTACATCTAATAATATGCCTCAGTTTAAGTGTCCTGCTCCTAAATATGAGGAAATTTTAAGTTGACAGGAACTATGTTAACAGATTCGAAACAAGTATTATAAAAACAAATAATGCATATTTACTTACTGCAATAAATAGTAACATTAGACGGGAAATAAACAATTACGTTTCGATATTCTTAAATGTTCCTTACAGCATGGTTATGCAGCACAGAACGCTACTTTGATGCATTATTTAACTTTGAATACCTGGCATAGTAATCAAACTTTGCAGCAAAGTCTATTTTTGTCATAAACACCTCTTCAAACCCTCTGTCCTTACATGTGTTCATGTATATTAATGTCTGCGCTGCCTCATCTCTGAGCTAAAATACAAAATAATATTAGATTGTCAGTTAAAGCATTAAGTCAAAACTTTAATCAAACTGAGGAGAAATATTAAACATAATGATAGCAAAAGTGTTTCATATCAAAAAAACTAAAAAACAATAAATTACCTCAACTAATCCGCTCTTGGTTATCCGAAATGCAAGGTTAAGGTACCCACTTGGATCACAGATTACAATGTCAAAACTCTGGAGAAGGGATTTCTTTTGCTGGAGTACAAGAACTTTCACATTTCAGTGACTGCTTACTAATCGATCATATAAGAAGTACTAAGGCATAATATTTCAAAAATTAAAACCATGTATCTACATCAGAAGTTAAATTAGGGTTAGAAAAGGGATTCATATTACTTGAAAGTGTTGTTAAGCACATAACTAAATTGGTGAAGTATCATAGATTAATGAGGAGCAAGATGTTTGGCAAGTTATTGTCCCATCCTAGTAGGCAACTGAGTCCAGTACTTCTGGTGATGAGGAACAGTTTTTCAGAAATGTATTGGATGACTCCAATTTCTAAGTTTATTGTTCATTGTACCTAGGTACTTGTTGACGTGTCTAAAGTCACGGAACTACGACTTCATCCGGCCAACGCAGAATAGAAATACTAAGAATCCTATCCTCTCTTGAGATAAGGAAATCCCTAATGCTGTGTGAATTTAATCAATGGGGATGACCTCAATGTTTTGGTTGTCAGGTCTTGACTGCAGGATAGCTTAGTGGTTGAAGTGTTTTGCTAGAAACACAAAAGGGGACTTACAGTTAGACAGAATCGGTTTTGTACAGGTTCCCTAGAGTTTACAGTCCTATATCATCTGATTTTGCCTCTAATTGATGGTATTTAAGCTTGACTAGAGGGTTTCTTTAATGAAAAAGGAAAAAGGAGAGAGGGATAAAGAGTGAATAAGAACAGCTAACTAATTCTAACTAAGACAACATATTTCAACACATAGACAGAAATCTCAAAATAACTAGAAATTACTTTGCCAGCTAATTAGCACAACTAGGTAAAAACCAGTGCAATCATCTAAGAATTTCGAATTTTCAAGTTTATTAGATATGCACGATAGATTCTTACACCTATTTATCCAAATCTAATAACCAAACTTAGCACAAAAGGGGTTCAGACTAACCATGCAGAGGAAACAATAATCAACTATTTCCTAATGGTATGAACTAAGATTTCCATCAAATATATGCATAAATAACTATCTGAAATTAAATACAGTTGCAGAAATATGAAATAAATAGAGAAGAGGACCATGCACTCACAGTAGAACAAACACAACTTTAACTTCCATTAAATCCTGTATGTATTTTGCCAAAGTTTCTGCAACAATCTTTTTTTTCTCTCTCACAAAGAGGAACTAATTCCTTTATATAGAATTCCAAAAACGGATGAATGGCCAAGATTTAAACTTAAACAAGTGGGCCAAATTCATCATTTACCAAAACTGCCCATACCCATAAATGGGAGGCAAAATATCAACAACAACAAAAGGAGAAACAATAACTACCCAAAAAGGTAATTAATAACTAGCCAAAAGCTGCTCCAAAAAGTGCACATGCACAGAGCTCAAGATTTATAACTGTTTTGGCAGTTAGAAATAAACTTTATGCCTAAAAAGTGCTTTTCAAGATTTTAAAAAAGAAACTTGCACTTTATGAAAGCACTTTCTGCTTTTCTATTGTAGACCCTTTTTCCAAAAATTCATCCTCGTTGTGCAAATACTCTTTCCAGAGGTCCCGACCTGCTGCGCGTTATGCCCGAACATAGTCTTGAAATCTGATGCATAGCTGGAACAACACCATGCATGGAGGCATAGGAGGATGGCGTATTTTATATTGCATACCCTCCAAGTGGCGATCCACATGCTTTAACCCATCCTTCCAGTCAGACTGATGAGCCTCAAAACATAAAATGTCCGTAAGCAATCCAATGGCAAACTCTAGGTCCTCGATAGACTATGCGACCTAATCAATTCTCAATCTATCCTCCCAATTTTGTTGTACTCGATCATTGAACCAACTATTTTTCCAGCCCAAAACAATTGATCGGAAGATCTTTCCACCAAGATCCCTCCTGTTTTTCAAGATTTCCTCGCATTCCTCATGCTCTTTATTAATGGTGTCTTTTGTTTCACTCTTCATGTTGGCAGTCCAGTACCATTCTTTAAAAATGTTGATGTCATAAGGATCCAAGATAGCGGACAATGTAGGAATCTGTGTGTGGGTCCAGAAGAGAGCCCTCATGAGGGGAAGGATTGTACCAACCACCTCATGGATCCTGAAACATTCCTTCTTTACCTCAAATAATTTGACAAGAATGGTCTCTCGGTGGTGAGTCATTTCCTTTACATCTTCAATGATCCGTTCTCCCTTTTCCTTAATGTCTCGAATCCATTCCTTGACAACTTTGGCGGTATCAGGTACTACTTCAAACTCTGTTGTAGTCCTTTGTGCCAATGCCAATGGGGGGACATAGGATTTAGGGGCATGTTGCAAAGGTTTTAGCAGGTGATCAATATATCCCTCAGCCTGGTCAACACGAACTCGATACATGCTTCTCTCAGCAGTCATTTCGTCGAGTTCCCTGAGCATATTCTACACGGAGTCCTTGAACTCTTCCCTTTCTTTCTCTTTGGTGGCTCGCCCTATCAGGATGGTTGCAATGCTATAATCGGCAAATGCAATTTGATCTGTTGGCTCATCGACAGGTGGGGTAGCGATATGGATGGTGTGGTTCCTTTGCTCATCCTTGGTGATCCGGGAGTAGGTCTTGGGCTTTTTCTTTCCTTTGGACTTTGTTTCCCCTATGCGAGAGAAGATATCCTCCAAGTTGATAGGTGGTTTGACGGCTGCTTTCCGCTGTGCACGAGCAACTAGCCAATCTTGAGGGATGGTCTGCCCGGATGATATGGCAAAATTCCCACTTTGCTCCTTGGAGGTTTCAGCTAGCTTATTACCTATCTACAATTGATCTGTCATAGAAGGAACGGATGCAGTATCCAGTCCTTTACTCATAGCTGAATTTTCCCCTACCTCACTGAACAACTATCGAGTATCCCCTTGTGATGGTTGCTCTTCAGTTCTATCGGGCTCGTGGGTCTCATCCCCCTTTCGTTCTCCTTCGACGGTGGTGTCATCTTTGCCGGCACTATTTAGTTGTAATTCATGCCGACTCCCCTGTGTGAGTTCATGATTACCAACCTCTTGATTAGGTGGTCACTTCTGGGGGTCTTTTTACTGATCCTAATACTTGGAGGCCTTCTCTCCTTATACCATTCTTTGTTTATCAATGTCCTACATTTAGCAAGCTTCATGTCCTAAGCAACCTGTGCCTCATCTATAGATGTAGGCGTAGCAATGGGATTATCAAGAAATGGGATGTCAAATGCATCCCCAATGGCCTCAAGTGTGAAGTCAGCTAGCACCATATTTTCTAGAACCACTTATCTGGTCTCTGGCTAAGAATGTCAGGCAGCCTCAACTACTAGCTCATAATTCTGCACGGATGGAGGGAAACCTGCCGCCTGAGCGATACCACTTTCCATCATCCGCCTAGGCTTGCCATAGGCGTTAGGAGAATATACTCGGTCTCTGAAGTCCTGAATGTCTATGTGGCCCAGATCAGTATCACCTATGTTCTCCCATATGCTCTGGACTTTTGACTCTCTCACTCCTCCTCTTTGGTACTGATACTTCATCTTCTCGCCTTTGCGGGGAATGTCAGATTTAGAGACCCAAGATGTTCCGGTTGCACCAGGCGTCTTTGAGAATTCTACCGCCGATTTAGGCATTTATCCTGCACAACCGGACGTGGATTACGAGAGGAGACGAAGGAAACAAACAAGTTAGTCAAAATAGAGGATGATGTTAGCAAATAAGGATCAATGGGAAAACTGAAATCTGAAGAAAGTACAATGCTTCAATAAAAGAGCCTGATTAATTTGGAAGTGAAATGCTATGAAATAGGGAATTAAGCTCTTTGTTTAAAATCTGCTACTTGGCTGCGGTTCAGGGCTTGGGTGTTTAATGATTGCCAATTTTCGTACTTGGAGAAGAGTTTTGCCAAAGTTTAATTTTTCAAAATGTTCAAAATTTCCCTAAGTCTGAATTTTTTATTTCAGGGTTAATTTTCTAGACAGGCTTTGCTTTTGCGCTACGTTTTAAAGCTTTGCTCGGTACCTTTCAAAAGAAAATTGTAATCTAGAAATTTCACCTGATTAATTCTTCATTAACCGTTTAAGCATAGTGACTGGTCTTGCATTTATTTAAAAAAATTTAAAGGAAACAAAACGAGTCATACCTGATTTACAAGGTGTTTATCCTGCGATCTCTCCAAACTTTGGGTTAGAAAAGCTTTGTGCAAGTTCGGCCTGCAAGGTCCTTTTGTAAACTTTTAAGAACTTCTTCCTCCGACTAGCATCACGTGATTTTTTAGACTGCGGGGGGGGGTGAAAAGGTTTTGCAAGAATGAAGGGTTAAACGCCTTCCTTTACGTGTTTCGGCCAAGAGAAGTATTTTGCAAACTTGAGAGAGTTAAAACACCGCCTATGAACTGCACGATTTCCACCCTTCCTGATTTTTCGGACAGAGGAAAAGATGCAAACATTTGAAAGCGTAGGCCCAAATCCCTTATCCGCGATTTAACTTCGCCTGACTAATTTCGGGCTAGAGAGTAAAATGCAAATACTAGATCTTTGTTCACGCTGTTTCCAACTTCATCGATGCTTGCCCATTTTCGAGTTAAGAAGAGATGAAATGCAAATTTATAAAACCTAACACCCTACTCCTTGCTTGCGTTTTCACCTAGTTTGGCGATTTTGGATGCTGGGCGATTTTCGGGGGAAAGTGGAGTTTTGCAAACTTAAAACTTAGCACCATTTTCAAAATATTAGCATTTTTCGGGCAAATAGAGATTTTGAAAAGTTTTTAAGTTACAACGCCTTCACTTGGTTTTCGGAATTCGGGGCAAAGGGACCTTTTGCAAACTTAAAACAAATAATGCCTTTTCTGTCACTTTAGCGATTTTTGGCCCATGAGGCCTTTTTGCAACTGTTTATAATTTCGCACTTTCACTTGTTTAGGCGAAATTCAGCCTAAAAGTGCATTTTGAAAAAGGTTTTAAGTTAGACGCTTTAATGCCTTGGGCTCCGAAATTCGGCCTTAAAGGCTTTTTGAAAAAGTTTTTAAAACTTTAACTTAAACGCCCTTTTCAGCCCATAAGGCCCTTTTGAAAGATTTTTTAAGTTAGACATTTTAAACTATATTTGGCGATTTTCGGACCAAAGGCGATTTTTTGCAAGGTTTTCAGACTTAAACGTTTTGCTTCATCTCTTCCATCTTTCGGCCTAAAGGCGACTTTTGCAAGGTTATGGAATAGACATTCCTGCCCACTTAGCAGATTCTCAAGCTTATGTTATAACTAGGTCTCCCTTGGATTGATTTTGGGCATTCAAAATGCAAGACTCTCCGCACAGGACTCCCAGGCTACGCGACTTAAAATCCAAACACACCCTTTCACTTAATGGCTATAAAGCCCATTGCTTCACTACCACTTGTCGGATCCCAACATGGCGAATAAATATTAAATTTGAAGCTTGGCAGGACAGAGGCTGGAAAAATAAAAGAGGGGGACCCTATCGGCGACAGGGAGTGTGTGCAACGCACAACAAATGGCGACTCTGCTGGAGAAATGCTTCCAGTCATTTCAGGGACGCTAGTCCAAACCGAACCCAGAATCTCCGGTTAACCACCACAATTTAGACGAGAAAATAGAGAAAGGTCTTTCAAAACTAGATAATGTTGCGGGTCAAATCAAATCACGCGAAAATTGGATTAGCCAATGTGTGCAAGTGAAGTTCATTCCAACTTAGAAAGAGTTGAGGCATCAATGCTTCACTATGTCAAGACATCCAGCGGGCTTATACTTCAAAAGCAACCTAGATAGAGCCCCGCTGCCAGCAAGCGTTCATAGCCCTGGCGGAGTTATCGCTTGTTAGCTCACAGAGATTGCTCTGTTTCCGGTAGAAGAAAATTTGTTTTTATTCAATACCGGCAGAGATGCATGCATTCCTATTGCCAAATTTATGCTTGATATTAAGCTGTGTTCCAAGCGTCTTTACTCTTGATTTTCTCTTCTTTTCTTCTTTTTTTTTTGGCATAGTAGGCAATGAAGCCTACACAGGATTGAGCGTAACAATGGTCGCTGAAGCAGAGCTTCGGATCTTATCATTGACGTAGTGTCCCTTTGACGAACAACTAATTATATGCGATTTTAAAATGTATTGTGCGGTAATCACGATGTCGGTGATGGGTTTTGACAAGAAACAAGATTTTTCAATGAAAGGCTATCTAAATCAATCCGACCTCTTTATGGGGTGCTCCGACAATTAAGTGTCCTACCCAAGCTAAGATCTTAGAAGCGAAAGGTTGCCAAACTCTAACGTTGTACACCAATGTCACACAATGAACACAAACTTCCTTTCAAAAATGACAAGGGCCTCAAACCAAAACGGGAAACGAACTAAACTAAAACAAGAAAGCGGAAAGACTACTCTACTATATACATAGGAAAGGTTTCAAAAGAAACCTAAGGCTGGAAGTAATGCTTAAGGAATTGACTGTTCACAGGCAAGAGAACGTCCTCACCTGTTAGGGTCCTCAATCGGAATGCATTTTCTCCCAGAATCTCAGAAACTTGGAAAGGACCGAGCCATAGATTATCAAATTTGTCGTGCTCTCCTTTCCGCTAATGTGCTTTGTCCCAGCAAAGGACCAGGTCAAAGATATGGAAGGCTTTTACTTTTGCCCTTCTGTCAAACCAACGCTTGACCACCTCCTGGTGTTTGGCAAAGTTATCAATGGCGTTGTCTCTTTTCTCTTCCAAATACAGCAGTTGGGACAACTTGGCCTCTACCGTGTTATCAATCCCCAGATACTCTTGCAAGAATTGCAGGGTTGGAATTCTCAATTGTATGGGAAAAATAGGATCAAGGCCATATACAAATGGTATGGTGAAGTTCCAATGGCGGACTTACATCTAGTGCGGTCTGCCCAAAGGGCGAATCGGAGTTGGGTATGCCAATCTTTTGGGTTCTTGTCAAGAAGTTTTTTGACACTTGCAACAAGTTCTTGTTGGTGGACTCAGCCAAACCGTTACCTTGGGGATAGTAGTTGGATGAAAACTTTAAAGTTATCCCATAATCAAAGGCCCAGTTAGAAAATTTTAATGATGCAAATGCAGAACTGTTATCACAGACTAAAGCATGAGAACAACCAAAGCATGTAATAATATTTTCTTCTAGAAATTTGATGACAACATCAGCATTGCATTGCTTTAGAGATTGAGCTTCAGACCATCTCGTACAGTAATCAGAAGTGGTTAGAATGTACCTGTGTTGCGCAGAGGAGGGTGGGTTGATCATACCGATAAAATCGAGAGCCCACTGGGCGAATGGTTTCACCTCTACAACTGACCGCAATGGCATTGTTGGGGTTTGCTCCTTGGTTGCAGCTACCTAGCAAATATGGCAGGTCCTTATGTGTTCATGGGTGTCTCTGAATAGGGTGGGCCAATAATAGCCTACCCTTAGGATTTGATGGGCTATGGCCAAGCCTGACCCACGACCTGTTCCATACTTAGCGTGGAACTACTCTATGATCTACCTGCTTCTTCTCTATTCACACATCTCAAGTAAATCCCCTCGTGGTTTCTCCGATACAAGACAGCTCCTTGCAGCATAAAACGACTGCTCATCCTCAAAGCCCTTTTTTGCACTGGATTGAGGTGTGATGGACATTTTTGATTGAGGAGATAAAAGGTTATGTCATCATACCATTCGTTTGGCGAAACTTGCTCAAGGAGGTACTGCTGGTGTGCAATTCCTTAGCATTCCGACGCGAGGGTCTGCGTCAGAGCCTAACCTCTTACTAGCTTCATGGGCTGGATCTCAATGTCATATTCTTGGATGACGGTTACCCATTTACCCCTCCTTTCGCCCAGCTCATTCTGCATCAATAATGTTTTTACAGCAACATCCGGCACTATGGCATGTATCTTACTTCTTAATATATAATGTCGGAACTTCTTAATGGCTTTAACCAATGCATAAGCCTGCTTCTCGATATTTGGGTACCTCAGCTCAGCATCTTTCAGCGGAGTACTCATGAACGCTATTGGTTGTTCCCCTTCTTCCTCCTTTCACTGAGTTAGAATTGCTGCACAGGTGTGTTCAAAAGCAAAAGAGTAAATGTAGAATGGCCTTAGATAGTCTGGGCTTACCAAAACTGGTGCCTGGACAATAGCTTGTTTGATCTCTTCGAATGCTTTTCTGGTTAATGGGGTCCATTCTATCTCGGCATCCTTCCTGAGCATGTCGTTGAGCGGGCGAACTATTTCTGCAAATCCGGTTATAAATTTTCTAACAAAATTTATCTTCCCGAAGTATGATTTCAGTTCCTTTTTGCTTGCAGGGAGATTAATTTGCAGTATGGCTTCGATTCTATTGGGATCAATTGAGATCCCCTTTTCTAAGATAACGTGACCGAGAAGCTTACCTTCGGTCACGCCGAACATACACTTTTTGGGATTTAAAGATATCCCAAACTAGCGGCAGCATTGAAAAACTTTCCGCGGATCATTCACATGATCTTCTCTTTTCTTGGAAAACATTGTCAGGTCATCCATATAAATGATAATGCACCTGCCCGCTAGGTCCTTAAAGGCGATGTCCATGGCATGTTGAAATGTTGCCCCGGCATTAATTAGACCAAAAGGCATTCTTCTGTAAGCAAACACTCCCCACTTGGTGATGAATGCGGTCTTCAACGGGTCTTCGTACTCAACCATTACTTGGTTGTACCCGGAATATCTCTCCAGAAAAGACATCATCTGGGATCCATTGACCATCTGCAAGACCTCATCTAGCGAAGGTAGTGGGTAGTTGTCTTTTTATGATGCTCTGTTCAAATTGCGAAAGTCTACACACAATCGGATCTCGCCGCTCTTTTTCCTTACTAGAACTAGGTTGGCTACCTGTTGTGACCTAATCACACATCACCCCATCCCAGATGGGGACCCCCTTTGCTTTTAGGCCCTTTTGGTCGTTTGGCTTTCGTTTTGTGTGTGTTAGTGGCAATCTCTTCAATCTGTCCACGTTTCGAGTGTTTGGGAGTCAGTTGGGGTTAATCTGCTTCTCTGTCAAGCAAATTCTGTGAGCTCTAAAACCTGTTTTGTCCTTTTTCTAGGGTTTTGCCTTCTGTCCTAGATTTTAGGGGTTCCAGTTAGGGTTTCGGGGAAACTGAGCATACGACTGGAGTCGGGACCCTTCAGGGCACCTCCCAACAAAATTTGAGCCCAAACAGAACAACTTTCTATTTTTAAAAAGTCCCTATTTTTTAGGGATTTTTTCGAGTCCTAGAATGTCGCCATTTTGCCAAAAATCAAACTAACTATTTTTAGTGATTTCTATTTTTAGTAAGTTTTTATTTATAGTAAGTCATTATTGCACCCGGTTCGGGGATCTAACACTGACACCTGGAGAGTTTCTATTTTTGGAAAGTTATTATAGGCAGGGTCACTCAACCAAGGCGACAAGGATCAAGCATCCACAGGCATTTCTAATTCCGGAAAGTCAAATAGCAGACAAAGGTGGCCAAAAATGGGTCAAGTGCTGGAAATCCATGCCTAAAATGGAAAGCTCAAGAAAGCACTCCAAACACATAGAAGGTCAAAATATTCTAGGTCTGGAAGTCATCCACAAGTGGAAAAATCCACCTCTCCATGGACAGAGCCAAAATGCGCCCAAGTCTACTCTGGGGCGCTGAAATCAAGGAGGCATTCACAAGTGCAAAATTCCGCCTCTCCATGGACAAAGCCAAAATGCGCCCAGGTCTGGTCTGGGGCGCTGAAACCAAGGAGGCATTCACAAGTGCAAAATTCTGCCTCTCCATGGACAGAGCCAAAATGCGCCCAGGTCTAGTCTGGGGCACTGAAACCAAGAATGAATTCACAAGTGCAAAATTCCACCTCTCCATGGACATGTGGAAAATGCGCCCAGGTAAGGGTTGGGGCGCTGAAACCAAGGATGAATTCACAAGTGCAATAATCCACCTCTCCATGGACATGTGGAAAATGCGCCCAGGTAAGGCCTGGGGCGCTGAAACCAAGGATGAATTCACAAGTGCAATAATCCACCTCTCCATGGACAGAGCCAAAATGCGCCCAGGTCTGGTCTGGGGCGCTGAAACCAAGGATGAATTCACAAGTGCAATAATCCACCTCTCCATGGACAGAGCCAAAATGAGCCCAGGTCTGGTCTGGGGCGCTGAAACCAAGGAGGCATTCACAAGTGCAAAATTCCGCCTCTCCATGGACAGAGCCAAAATGCGCCCAGGTCTGGTCTAGGGCACTGAAACCAAGGAGGCATTCACAAGTACAAAATTCCGCCTCTCCATGGACAGAGCCAAAATGCACCCAGGTCTGGTCTGGGGCACTGAAACCAAGAATGAATTCACAAGTGCAATAATCCACCTCTCCATGGACATGTGGAAAATGCGCCCAGGTAAGGGTTGGGGCGCTGAAACCAAGGAGGCATTCACAAGTGCAAAATTCCGCCTCTCCATGGACAGAGCCAAAATGCGCCCAAGTCTGGTCTGGGGCACTGAATCCAAGAAGTCATTCACAGAGGGAAAATTCATGAATCCTTGGCATGGTAAAATTTCACACAAGCAGAAAATTTGAACTTTTGCCTAAGGCACGGAATCCAAGGAGTCAAGGAGGAATAAAAAGCAGAAATTCCCCTCGGCCGAATTTTCAGTTATGCTATTTTTAGACATCAAATCCCGGCCAAATATGGAAATTTTTATAGATTCTGAATCAGGACGAAATTCCCCATCCAATGAACCTGACTCCTAAAATTTAGGAAGATTCCTAAAAAATAGGGATGTGAAGAAGAGGCGTGAAAATTCCTTCTAAAGCAGGAAATGGCAAGTTGGAGTGGAATCGAGCAAATCCTAAGAAAGATCCTTCGGAATTGGAAAGAATGAAATCAATGAGTTGGTAGGAGGAATCTTCCAAGTATGACACATGACTTGGAGCATTTAAGGAAAGTTCTATATCTAAACTCATGCATGGGAAATTGCCTTGCATGGCATAGTAATTAAGGAAAGTATGACGCGCCATAAATGCAATTACTAATTTGGTGCCTCTTGGGAATTCTATATAAGTTAGAAAAAACATTTCATTTTTCACGTGCAAGATTCAGGAAAGAAAGAGTAAAGAAGCAAAGAGTTTTCATACTTAGTCTCTATTTTCATCACTTCAAAGTATTCCCAAGATGGCGGAAACTAGCAAGGCGGCTACCATCTCCAAGCAGGCATTGATCAAAGCAGAGATGAAAGGTTTTCTTCCCCATTCTCGGTTGAATTCAAGATGGGAAGAGATCAGCGATACCAACTTCGGCACATTCAACTGGGCTGCATTTAAGATAAGAATGTTTGGGACTGCAGGACACAATCCATCTCCGACAGCTGTCAAAATTGTGAGAAGTGGAATAGTTGCAGCAACTAGCTTTCCTACCGCCATTCAATGCCCAGATCTAGTCTTGGAATGTGCAGAACGTTACAATCTGGAGCGGAAGACAATCTCAACGCCAGACAGCAAGTTACTGGCAACATTGACTCCAGAGGCAATTGTTGAAGCCTTCGGAATCCCTTCACATTACTCCATGACGTACAGGACCAGCAGCGGTGCTCAAGCAGTCTATGAAGCAAGCCCCGCCAGATGTGCTGATTTGATCAACAAGTAGTGGTTGCTGAAGCCTAGAGTACACGTTTCCAAGATGCCCAAAACTCTCACAATCTTTGAGTTCAAGCAGGAGTATGTGGACATGATAAAGATGTTGAGCAGAGTAATGGGATGCTCGCACTCGGTAAACTTCGAGCCTTGGATGTTCTTCTACATAGGCGAGATCATGAATTCGAATACACTGATCGACTGGGCTAGATTGATCAGCCACTACTTGCATGAACAATTGAAGAACCTACAGGAGAAAAGATCTCAGTCCTTTTCCATGAGTTCCTACCTGTTCTATATGCTTGCACGAAGGGGAGGATTCGATGGGCTGCCAGCAAGAGGAGTCATGGGTTGCCGGCCAGCTCAACTGAAAGTGCATGAATGTTATCCTCAACTACATCTCCACAACCTGAATTCTTACAAGTTGGCGAATGACACCTTCACCATGTACCTGACACGACTTATGCAAAATAAGTTGCACATGAGGTTGTCTCCACAGGCAAGTGCTTTGGTCCAGAAGTATGGCGCCGTGTTCCTGCAATTCCCCAAGTTCACCTATGTCAGGACGCAGGGCTTCTCCTTCCAGTCTTACAAATTGCCCAGATATCCATCAAATAAGCTTATATTGCTCGAGCTCATGAGGCAGTTGACTGCCTACGATCAGCTGCAGAAGAAGAAGAAGAAGAAGCAATCTATTGAATTTCCGATTGTCTTGGGAGATTTCATGGAGATATGCCCAGGATTGGAGGCCGCTGAAAGTGCAGCAGGCGAATTGGCGTTCTATCGCCTACCATTTTACACTTCCAGGGCCCAATATGATCCTTACAGCCAAATTAGGAAGGTTGCCAGTGTCAAATTCATACATAGATTTCACTTGGAGGATTACTGGGTAGGTGTCGAGGATGATTTTGAGGTCCGGAGAAGAATGCACTCCAGACTGCCCCTCGACACCATCAGAATAAGTGAGATTCATCAGGTACCAGACCAAGTGAAGGAAGACTCAGATTTGATGCAACCTGAATTCGAGAGGATAAAGGATCAACCTATCCTATTGCCAGATTGGTCGGAGCCTGAGGTAGATGATTTGAACATTTTGGCTAGGCCAGTGCTAAAATTCACTAAGCACTAGATTGACAGGCAGACAAGAAAGTTGGTGGAAAACCATGTCCATCTGATGGGAAATCTGGATTCTCACAGCGAGGCAACTAAAGGCTCTTCACAAGGTCAGGCAAGAAGAGAGGCCCGAGTGGACAAAGGAAAAAGTGTCCCAAAGAGGCCAAGGGTAACAAAGACAAATGATACCCAACAGGAAATCCCGCACGAGGTTCAGCAGGAGGAGCCTCCACAAAAGAGAACGAGGACAAGAAGGGAACATTCACCAGTCAGCTCCGCAAGCGTACAAGAAGTAGAAATGTTCCCACATCCCACAGGCCCACTTCCAGGGAACGTTCTAGCACTTGATATACTTAGCATCAACGCTTCACAAGCCCGTCATCAGCCAAGAAGTCAGAGACAAGAAGTTTCCCTGCACCTGGAAGAAGTTCACCAGGATAATTTCGTAGAGACTATCCTTGGCGAAATGGAAGAGGAATCTCAAGAAAGGGAGCATGCAAAGGATTACAGCCATTCCATTCCCGCGCTAGATTGGTTGGTAGGCAGATTGGGAAATGAAGCAAAAGGAGGGACCAATCCTACTCAGGAATTAGAAGAATTATTGAAAAGGATGGATCAGCCACCGGAAAGAAAAGCCCCTCGGAAGTTTTCCAAGGTAGTCAGGGAAGAATCTGGAGCCCGGACCTTGCACATTGCTGAACCTGCGATGGATAAGGATAGGAGTGAGATTAGGCAGGAAGATTACGTCATCAGATAGGTAGATCTTGGCCATGCTTCCACTGGTCAAGTGATGGGAGATTTCGACGATTCTTCCTTTGCCATGAAGGAGAAATTGCTGAAGTCAAAGGCAAAATGCAAGCGGCTGAAGAAGGAAAACGGACTTCTATGCGAGTACGTCAGGAGTTTCAAGAAACCCCTCAAGGAAGCGGGTCCTTCATCCACTCCCCCTCCCTTCCTTCCCAAGGAAGTAATTGATGATGCAGAACTTACCAAGGCAATGGCACAGAATTCTTGAGAATGGGTAGAAGATGTTTATGATAAGGCAGGGAAATTTGTAGAAGATCTAGCTCAACTCCATTCGAGGTTCGTGGCCCTCCTAAGTAGGTTGGAAACGGCGGAAGGACTATGGGAAGATGTTGATGTCTACCAAGACTTAACCATTTCCTGACTCAGGGCCCTGACAAGGACTCCAAGGCAAACACTGGCAAACGAGAAAGTAATCCAAGAGAATGAAGCCTATGACTTTCCCCGATGGTTTTACGCCATCTGTTCAAGGAAGAACACACTTGATAAATTCAGCATTGATTCCGTCACCTTGAAGGAGTCTATCAAAGGGATACAGGAAGAAATCCTCAATGCCATGGAAGCTTTATTTTCAAGGAAACTCAGCGACAGAGGAATAACAGTGAATTCCTTGAAATCCCAGTTGCATGATTTCTTCTTCGTCGGTTCGTTTCCTAAGGAACACTTTGCAAACGTTTCTTCATTCTCCGGTATGATGAAAAAAACACAGGAAGCTATGGGAGAGTGGGAAAGTTTATTTTCCAGAAGCAAAGAAGAGATTGCCTTGATGGAATTCAACATCGAGAATGTGCCAAGTGTCTCCATCAGAGAACTAGAGGCCGTCGTCGGTAGGTTCATCGCATATGCCATTAATGAACGAGATAATGGTTGTCCATTTTTGGACGAAAGTCTTTTGACTGAATAGTGATGGCGTATTTATGGCTGAAGGAACATTGACTAAGGCGTGGGACTGGTCAACGCATGCCACCACAGGATAAGGAATCTTCTTGCATGTCGTCCTCTCATTATGGTTTTATGACGGATTCTTCTTGCATGTCGTCATCGCTTGGAGAGTGGTAGGCATTTATGACGACGTCAGTTATATTCCGGGCATGATCATCACCATGGGCGCTATTTTGGGCCCTTTTAAATTTATTGTAAGCGGACGTAATGGGTTATTTAATGCAGATTCCCACCTTGTTGCACCTTGAGTGGGGAATCTTTAGGGCAAACCCTAATTAGGGTTTTGCATGTAATCATGGCTTGAGGCCTATATAAGGGGGTGACCCCCTCATTTGTAAGGAGGAGAGACTATCGTCAGAGATTGTTGCTAAGAATTTTTGAAGCAAACACTTAATACATTGTTCAATTGTTGGTGTGTTCTCGTGTTGTTTCGAACTCGCATGGTCTCGTTCTCTTCATAGATTAGATTTGTTTTCATGCTATTAGATGAACTAGATTTGATAGGATCGCTTGTTGCCAAATTCGTGCTCATACTTTTGGTGTGCAGTTGATTGTTGCATACCGTGCAAAGTTAGTCTGAGCCTCGTTATATGTGTATGTTCAACTTCGATTGTTAGAAGAGATTGTTCTATCTGATGGTTTCTTTTGACAATTTGAAAATCTTTAGCACTCCCCCTGAAGATTGCACCGCCTTCGTGTAGTTGTGCGTTGTTGGCAAAGCGAAGCTTGGTTGGATTTTGCACAAGTTATCCCGTCTCCTTGTTCCTAGCATTAGATTACCTTTAGTTTAGTTTCCCTCTACCCTATCCCTATTTACTTTCTGCATATTCCAAGGTCCAAAAATCTAAAACTTAGAGCTTCATTGCAAATCATCCGTGTCAATAAATTCTCGAGCTTGCATAAATTTCTTCAACATACGTAAGGCCCCTTGGATTACCAGCAATCACATCAGCCAACTGAGTCACACCCGTAGCATAAAGGAACCTTGGAGTCGATTGTCTGATTCTCCTACAATATCAGCATGCAATCGTGCTTTGATCAAGCGAGAATGAAGTGACCATTGGGCAACTTTATTCTGTGTTAGACGCGGTCATAAAAAACACGTCAACACTACCCAGGTAGAATGTCAAACTGGAAAAATAATACGAGCAGCCAGCAACTTTTTAACTTCTTGATAGATCAAAGGCTCTAGGAGGGCGTTTACTAGTCACTACCTCTGCCTAAAAGATTTTGAGTCTGGCCTTAGTGGTATAGTATGCGTTATTACTGAAGTATCATAAGTTTTGAGGTCTTCATACCCCCAAGCAATGATATCTGGCAATTCCTTCATATTCTTGAGGATTCCATCCCTTTCCTAAGATGTGCACACCTTCCCAATCAGCACATTCTTCTGATTTTATTTAGTGCCAATGTTGATCTTGTCACAGACACCTCCTTCGGAATTACCTTCCTTACGAGACTTGAGCTGGTCCCAGTCGAAGATCCTTTCCAGTTGCACCATGCCCCTAGGAATAGTGTTTGTTTTGAGATTCAAGACCCCTTAGATGTCGATCTCAACTTCCTGAGGTTCTTCGTCATCAATAATTTGTGTTGCGAAGATGTTTGAGCTGGTGATGAAGTCGATGATGTGCCTATCGTCATCGAACACCTGGGAATTAGTGACATTGTCCGAAATAGATGGGACTGATGTTAACTAAACCATGAATTTCTTTAAACTCTGCATAGACAGGGGTTCTAATGAGCTTGCAGCTTGTGCCAATGAATCTGCAACCTGCTTTGTGATCGGAGAATGGCTTTGATGTTGAAAGCATCAAAACTTTCCATTATATCCCACACATGGTTGCGCCAAACATTGAGTCTTTTATCGTGACATGTGTACTGCTTCCTAACTTGTCTGACTCCTACCTCTGAATCCCCAAAACAATGTAGTATCTGGGCTCCCTTTTTAATGGCTAATAACAAGCCATGAACCAAAGATTCATATTTTGCTATGTTATTAGTGCAATGAAATTGCAGTCTGTATGCAGCCAAATAAGTTTCACCAGTAGGGCTTATTAATTCTATTCCTGCCCCAGCTCCTCGCTTGGATTTAGAACCATCGAACCTCAATGTCCAAGTCTGATTTAAGTCAGTCACCCTACCGATTAGAATCTCCGGGCTCGGCATCCCATTCTTTTCTTGCTTAGGGACCTCCTTTTTAGGAACTACGGACGAAGCAGTATCTTCTTGGCTAAGTGTATGGGCCTCTAATACCTCCGGGTGTTTCTTGCATACCTAGTTTAGTGCTGCCCTACATAATGAACACGTTATTTCAGAATGGGCGGCATTGTGGACTCTGCACCAGTTGGGTAGAAGCAAGTCCTCAATGAGAATTTTGCAGTTTAAGTGTTGTATTTGTTTTGTGCATTTGCAGAAAAAGTCCCTGAAACTACTGAACATCTCGTTTTCCTCTGATGATGGCATCACATCATCATGATCTTCTACAATTCCTTCCAGATTCAAAACTGGATTCGAGCATTGCACCAACAAAACTTCATTTGTTGACCATATGTCAGCCCTGTAAGTTTCCAGATCAAACTCCAGAAACAAAGTCTCATTGGTCTGGTTGTACTCAGTAATCATCAGTTTCAGCCTGGGTTCTGACTCAATTCGGATTTGATTTGCTACTCCTGTCCATGGCAGCCACATATGGGTAAAGCTTGAATGCAGCCAGCCGTTAAGGACGCGGGTCCAGTCTCGGCTGAGCAACATACCATATGCTCCTGGAATATCCACTACCTGGATATCAATGTACATCTAGATGCGCGGATCTGCCGTTAGCTGCATATGGATGTTGTTTAACTCACCCACCACATTTACCTCAGATTTATCTAATTGGGTCACTTTCCGAGTAGTCTTGGTGGGGGTTAGGCCTAAAGCAGTGCACACAGACAAGGGCATAACATTAGCTGAAGTTCCTGAATCTATGAGACAATTGTGCAGATTCTTGCCAAAGATTCTAAGCGAGGGTTCCAGCTTTTCCGTGAACAAATTGATGGTGGGTTCTAGTGGGAGTGTATCATTGTTCCTTATTGAAATATCCTGAGCTCTTCCCCGTGCATGCACTCCAAAACCAGTTTCCATGGGTTGATCAACTGAGAATTCTAGTTGTGCAACGTAATTCACTGTTGCACCCCTAGCATTTGTCAGTCCTCTTTCTCTTACCTCGTTATTGACCTTCTGAGGTTGTTCTAGTGGCGCTCTTTGTCTCGAGTTCTCATCGGTTCCTTTGGATTGAACAAGCGATGGCTCCCTAAGGCTGCCCAAGACCGTATCCCTGACCTCAGAAACCTTCATTAGTTCAGCAAGGGACAAACAGATTTTGACCTTCCTGAATTCATCTGCCACCAACTTGCCTAGCCTGATAACTTCTGCATTACTAGACGGTCGCTCTATTTGGGCCTTGTTCTGCGGCAGCAATTGGTTGATTCAGAAAAATAGGTGCTTTTGGGGAAGCATGCGCCTTTTGCGGCTGACCTTGGTTGCATACTGCTGCGGCGCCTTGGGATAACTTGGGTTATTATTAGCGTTCTGGTCTGAGGGAACTTGAATATCCTTTGGAGGCGTGGAAGTAGTATACGGGCCACTATTGCTGTTCTGATTGTTATTGTTATAATACCCCCGCCTGCCATGTTAGTACTGCTGAAAAGCATTTACATCTGCGGGCTGGTTTGGATCTGCCACTTCATTTTCGTCCTGATTAGGGAAGAAGGGTGGAATATAGGTTTCCAAAACAAGGGTTGTATCATACCTTGGCAATAGAACTATCTCAAATCCGGTGGGAGGAAGCGTTGGTTGGGATACTGTGTTTTCAACCTCCCGCTGGAATATGTTAGCTGCCACCTGAAATTCATCACACTGCAGCTCTGAGTGTTAGTTGGTATTATGTAACCTGCACCAATTGCATAGGGCTGCCTCTGCCAAAAATAACTTGTTTGCTGACCTGCTTTCTGGTGCTGGTGGGTTATCTAGTGGAGTAGGGACTCCACCATTGTTAGGACGAGTATTCCATGTTCTAGTAGGCCTCTGATAACCTTGGTTTTGATATTGATTCTGGTGTTGGCCTTGATGTTGATTCCTCTGGTTACTCTGCAATTGATTATTCTAGTTTCGCAGATAAGTAACCTTAGAGGAAAGCTTCTTCATTTGATCAGTCAACTCCCGCATCTCATCTTTTTCCTCCTGCGTTCTTGAAGATACTGCAGTATTTTGCAGATATACGGGTTGCTTAGGCGGGATTTGAGATATAGGTGGCCCAGGATGGAGCACCAACTGATTCGTAGGTTGCGGGGACTGATATGCCAATTGCAGGATTGGGTTCATGATAGGCGTTTGGTGAGCCAAGGCCTGACTGATCTCTTGAATTTGATTGGGCATCGCGGGGGGTCCCAATTACAGCAATGGTCCCGCAATATTTTGGCCTAAACCCTTACTGATTTCCATGGCCTTAGCGTATGCCTCCGTTAATGTAGTTGGTGCGGGTTGAGACTATCGGACAAACATTATTGTTAGATAATCCAGAGCTGAATAATAAATCTCCCTTGCCGAAGCATCACTCATCACATACGAATCTTGCAACCGGGTAAAGACCTTATGAAATCTGTTATTGAAGGAACTAATTGGTTCATGACCCTGTCTCTTCACTTCCACGAACTGTTTGTATAGCTTGGTGGGAGTTGTGGGAATACCATATTTTCCTGTAAAAGTTGTCTTTAGCTTTTCCCAGGAATCAATACACGATACTGGCAAGTGGATAAACCAGTAAAATGCGTCTTCCCCTAAAGACTAAGGGAAAGTCTACATGCAACGTCTGCATACTCAATCCATCTGTTACGCAATGCATCTTCAAATATTTTGATTTTGTCTTTGAAATGTTCGGGAACATTTATTCGGGTGGGGGCTAGATGTTGTGACATTTTCACACATCGCCTCGTTGCAAATAGGGGCCCCCTACTTTTTAGGCCCTTACTGTCTTTTGGCTTTGTTTTTTGTGTCTTTTCGCAGCAATCTCGTCAGTCTCCCCGCTTTGCAGGTGTTCAAGGGTCATTTTGGATTTAGTCTGCTATTCATTTGAGCAAGTTTGATGAAGTTTAGGGCCTGTTTTGTCCTTTTTAGGGTTTATGCCTTTTGTCTTAGATTTTAGGGGTTTTGTCTTGGAAAAACTGAACATACGACTGAAATCAGGACCCTTCAAGGAACCTCCCAGTAAAATTTGAGCCACAACGGAGCAACTTTCTATTTTTAGAAAGTTCCTATTTTTTAGGGATTTTACTGAGTCCCGGAATGTCGCCATTTTGCCAAAAATCAAACTTACTATTTTTAGTAATTTTTATTTTTAGTAAGTTTCTATTTATAGTAGGTCATTCATGTACCCTGTCTAGGGGTCTATCCCTAACACTTTGAAGGCTTCTATTTTTGGAAAGTCAGTGCTGACAGGATCATTCGGGCAAGGCGACAAAGATCAGACATTTGCAGATATTTCTAATTCCGGAAAGTCAGAAAGCAGACAGAGAAAGCCAAAAAATGGTTAAGTGCTGGAAGCCCATGCCTGAAATAGAAAGCTCAGAAATTCACCCAAGTCCACGAAGACACCTTAAAATCACAAGGAGATCAAAATGTTCTAAGTCTGGAAGATTGAATGATGAATCCAGTGAATCCATGCCAGAGTGAAAATTTCGCCCAGGTATGTAGTTGAGCGCTAAACAGGAGAGGTCATGGATAGCATGGAAATTCCAAGAAATCCATGACCAAGGCAAAATCACGCCCAAGGAAGTAATTGGGCTCTAAATTGAAGGGACCAAGGAAGGATGGACAAGAAGTGAAATTCCTTCCACAGGAAGAAATAGCGCCATAGAATTGGATTGGGTGCTAAAGTTGGTATGTCATGGAAAGATCAAAAACTCGTGAAATTCCTCCATCAGGTCAATTTTCTGCCCCAGGCCAAAGATAGGCGCCAAAATGGAGAGCCCGTGGAGGATTCACAAATCTATTGAATCCTCCACCAATGAAGAATGCCGCCTTGCTACCCATGAAGGCGCCAAAGTTGATGCATCCTGGAATTCACCCTGGACCCTGTGAATCCTTAGCCAAGGAAAAAATCCGCCCTAAGAAGATGGAGGTCGCTAAATTGAACATTCCATGGAGAATGATGAATAGTGATGAATTCCTTCACCCATGCAAAATTCCACCCTAGCCTTACATAGGGCGCTAAAAGAGGGTATGAATGGAGAGATGGAAAAAGTGTGAATTCCATGCCTAGTAGAGAATAGCGCCCAACGGTGAGGAAGGGCGCCAAAGTTGGGTTGCCAAGGATAACGAAAAAAGATATGAATTCCTTGCCTTGGTGGAAATGGCGCCCAGTGATGAGGTAGGGCGCCAGATGGAGGTAATGAAGGAAGATTGAAACATGATAAAATTCCTCCCTCATGAAGAAATAGCGCCCAAAGGTGATGAGAAGCGCCAAAATGTAATATGCATGGACGGATAGAAATACTGTGAATTCCATCACTTGGTCAAAATTCTACCCTACTCCTCAGGAGGGCACTAAAATGGTCTTCTCATGGACAGTGCACTAGATGATGATTTCCTTCCTCAGGTGAAAATTCCGCCCTACTCTCCAGCTGGGCACCAAAACCAAGGAGGCATGGAGGATTCACAAAATTCACTGAATCCTCCACCAAGTCAAAATTCCGCCCAAGATGAAGGAGAGTCGCCAGAATGAAAGAGGCATGGAGGATTCACTGAATCCTACACCAAGTCAAAATTCCGCCCAAGATGAAGGACAAATGCCAGAATGAATAAGTCACGGAGAATTCACAAAATTGATGAAATTCCCTCTCCAGTGAAAATTCACGCCTAGGATTGAAAATTCAGAAATTCTTCTAAGGCATGAAAATCCAAGGGTCAAGGAAAAATGATAAGCAAGAATCCCCTCGAGAAATTTTTTGAAATTTCCATTTTTAGACACCAAATCTTATCAGAATCCGAAAATTTTTACAGATTTGGACTCATGGAGAATTCTCTTCCTCCTAGACTTGAAACCCTAATTTGTGCAAAATTCCTAAAAAATAGGAGGTGGTGAAAATTGATGGAAATCCTTCTCCAAGCAAGGAAAGTTGAGACTCCAAGAAAATTCTTCCTGAGTCAAATTTTCTCTCTCCAACAATTCCAGATGTGCAAGAGTGGATATACGACAGCGGGGTCCACTTGCATGGCAAGGATCTATTGAACATGTGGCAGTAGAGTGGCGCATTCCTTACCGGAATATTTGACCAAATGGCGACCTGGTCAGTGCATATTGAATTTATGGCAAATTCCTTTTGCATGCAGTCATCACGTTCAAGAGATGATGGTCCATTTATGGCATCATGGGCGATTTTTTTGCATGAGGGTACATTCATTTCATAGTGGGCACTTTTTAAATGTAATGGTTAATTAATGCTTTATGGGTGTCATTTTCGGCAGGATTGTAATTAATTGTATATGGGCTTTATGGGGTATTTATTGTTGATTCCCACCTTGTTGCATCTTGAGTGGAGAATCTTTTGGGCAAACCCTAATTAGGGTTTTGCATGTAGCCAGGGCTTGAAGCCTATATAAAGGGGTGACCCCCTCATTTGTAAAAAGAGGGAGCTTTGCATGAAATTATTGCGATAAGTTTTTGAGAAAATAACAGTGAAACAATGTTCTCTGATGGTGTCCACTTAAATTATTTTTTCAAAGCTTGCATGGTTTCACCTTCCTCACTTAGATTAGAAATAGTAAAGCGCTTTGATTTCAACGGAGAATGTAATGGTGTTTGATGAATTTCCATGGTTCATACTTTTTGCATCTTGCTGATTGTAAGTTGCAGTGTAAAGTTAGTCTGAGCCCCCTAAATTTGTGCTAAGTTTGATTGTGGATAATTGTTTGGATTGCGCCGTTTTTGGGTATTCAAATGTACTTTCTCGATTTGAAAATCCTCTAGCATCCCTCGACGATTGCACCAGTTCTTGGGGAGTTGTAGTTGATCTTGGCGAAGCAGAGCTTGGTTTATTTGGAATTTGTCCACCAAAGCACTATTCATTTTTATCACTGCCCATAGGAGTAGATTTAGATCCTTCTAAACCCTTTCCCCTTTACTTTCAGCTCATTTTAGTCCGTTTGAAGCAGAAGCATCATAGAATTGCCATATCCGATGATGGAGTTCCAGCCACAGCAAAGCAGTGAAAGAACAATGCAAACGTAAAGCCCCTTGGATTACCAGCAATCACATCAGCCAACTGAGTCACGTCCGTAGCATAAAGGAACCTTGGAGTCGATTGTTTGAACTTCTGGCAATCTTAGCATGCAATTGCACTTTGATCAAGAGAGAGTGAAGTGACCGTTAGGCAACTTTATTCTGAGTTCCACGTAGTCATAAGAAACACGTCAACACATAATACAAGAGCAATCAGGAAGACCTGCGGTGGAATGGGCATACAAAGGCACTATTTGTTAAGGATAGTTTCTAGCACCCTAACATGGTTATTCCCCATCCTTCGTAGGGTTGAGGATTAGGTTAAGAGATACAGATTGGGGCTTAAATATAATAGTTACCGAATGTATTATGAAAGCTAAATGTTCATTTGTTGCAATAATTGAATCTAAGCATAATAGTTAAGTTGAAATATGTTGATCTTCCTAGTAAGAAGTATCATAAACCTTAGTTAAGAGTAACCATAACGCTAATTTGTTATAATTATAATTCTAGGACAAAAATTGGACGGGGACATTACAGCACAATGTACCCAAAGTCAGAAGAAGCTATTAGGCATGGACCAGCAATAACCATAAAGATAATGATGATTCAGAGGAGTTTTTTTTTTTTAAATTGTATGTCATTAATGTTTCCCTACTCTTTTGATTTGGAAAGATGTCTGACTACTTAGTGACAATCCCTAAGTTTGAGTAGGGATAGATTGTAAACCTTTATGTAGCCTTATAATTAGAATACCATTCTATAACAAATGCTTCCACTGGTAGGACAGAGAGTGCAAGTTAAGCTTAAATCTTATAATTGACCAAAAATCCAGAACTGAAGCAGTACGTAATCTCCATCTATTAGAGAGTACCAAGTTTGCAAATCCTGTCAGTTTAAGGGATATAATGGTTAGTCTAAATACATATCTGGCATAAGAACACACTGATCTTGCTAAGAGGATGGCTAATTCCATGAGACTGTGGTTGTCTCAGTTAATTCTGATCACAACATGACCATGAGATACAAGCCATCTGTAAGGAATATTCTTTATAAAATGTGACCTCAGAACAAGGCATTAAGGATGATTGAGGCATTAATATCCTTGAGAATTAGTCCATTACAGCTCCACCTAAAGTAAATTTTATAATATTGTCCTACCACTTGCACACCTCTCCTTCTGTAATGTGAATGAAGAAATAATTTTGAGACACAAGAACAATGTTTGGTAATTTTCAGACATTAACATAGTTTCTTCCTTTCTTTCCATTTGAGGTTCATGTGAGAAACTCAACGTTAATTATATCAATGGTGATTTCCCCATGTATTTATCAAACCAAGAGATCTATTTGGTCAATTTAAATTATATCCATCCTGTATGAAGTAGAAGTACTGCCTAGATTTCCGTAACACCAAATTTTTATGTCGATGTAATATAAGCAATCAATAATAAGGATGCATTGAACAATGCAGTGAGAGACAAAAGGCAGACATTGTCAAAAGTGTATCATACCTGCAATGACAAATTGCCGTCAGATTTAGACTGCATGAAAATACCTTTCTCTAAGGTACCTGACATTGCTGCAAATCATGAGATACAACATGAGAATGTTCCATTTAGAACAGAAGTGAATAAATCTATAGAAGAATATAAGGCATCAATGCTTTAAAAGTTTTGATTCTTTGAACAAAGTCGTTGCTAAATATAGAACAGCATATGAATGGGAAAGAGAGGAGGAAAACAATGTCAAGGGTTTTAAAGGACACTGACAGGCCTAAATAATTCGTAATAGACAACTCAAAAAAAGAATCTAGCATTCAGAGAACAACTTCCCTAGAAATCATTCCCAAACATATTTTACATAATGAGATAATGACTGAAACAAAAAAGTACTAAATTTTGTCTTCATGTGCGAATGCAATATAAAATCAATGCCGACACCAAAGAAACAAAAGAATTTAGATCTAACCGCAAAAAAGACTTAAAAGAACAAAATTAGTTTTTCTCATTTTATAATATGACATCATGGTCCAAATGGTGATACTGGTAATTATCCCAGATACGCTATTATTTATATACACAGCTCACAAATGTCAGTTAATGTGAAAGCCTAGTTGCTTTTACCAAGTTTGAGCTAGCGGTATAGGGAAATCACTTTCAACAGCTTCATATAGACACAACTTGGGCACCTTATTAACAATAGCATGGTTACCAAACTTACTCCCACAAAAGTAGAGGACATTATGGTTAAGCTAGCTGCAAATTAAAGAATAACATCATAAAAAAGTCATTTTGTTAAGAGAAGGGCAATAGGTCGTCCATTGTTATCTTACACATCCAATATTAATAAGAAACAAGTTTTCAAAATATTATATTTTAAAGGCACAACAAATACTGTCTCAATGTTTACAGCCTCAAGACCACATCCCGATTTTGAAATTCAAACAGCTCTTGATCCTTTTTCAGATTAACAAAGATTTTGTAGCAGAAATGTTTATCTTTTTTACAAGTGTCACTGAAAATTTGTAAAACTCAACAAAAGAAAGATTTGCTAACAGAAATAAACCAGCTGACAAGGCAAGGTACAACCACCTGCAAAATGATAGAAGGTTGAGTGAAAGAGAGACATTCCAATCTACCAGCAGATAAAGGGCAAATTATTTATTCCACTATCATCAAGAAAAGGAAATGTGCAACTCTTTTTATTGATGTTTTATGCTGGGCGGTCATTGAAGTAAATGGCATTTTGCATGGAATCCAATCTAAAAGCAAGTGGAAAGTTTTACTATTTCTGCCATCAGGATTTGGTATTTTGAGATTCAGAGCAACAAATAACAAGGTCTACTATAGATCACCAGTGCCAAATCTTGAAAAGCAAACAATATTCTAAAGTTCACACGACTTAGAATTTTGGATGTATCAATATATACAAAAGGTAACAGAGAAGTGCACTGTAGCTTATACAATCTCAAATACAAAAAGGCAACTAAAATTTAAAAAGCCATAATTCCCAGTTGGTAGTAGGTTACAACAGATGTTGTAGTTAGTGGCCATATGGTTAAAGTACAATAACCAAAAACATGATAGCGTGAACATGCAACATTGCTGGATGGGTGGTTAAACCACCATAAAGACAAATGTGATAACTATAAACATGCAAACATGAACTTAAAGTGAGGATTATAGTAGAGTGTATACGGCAGCCTACCTTGTTATTATACAAATATTTATTTGCTGCAGTTGTAATGTCCCCTTTTTGGGATGATATGGTTCATCATTAGATTAGCCTATTATTAGCCTTCGTAGGCTAAGACTGACGGTTAGAGGGTCCCAGTTGGCAGTGCAGGAGGCTTATTCCCATTCTGGAGATCAGAAGTGTTCAAGATTGCTCTTCGTTTGGCTCAGTTTCACACACTTACTATTTATAGTAAGGCAGTGGTTGATTAAGGACCCTTTCTATTTTTAGTAAGGCATCCAAATGAATAGTGGACGCAGTGGGCTACCCTATGGTGTTTGCAGAATTGAGAAATAATGGTTATTATTGGAGTTATGATATTCTAATTATTATTAAAGTTATACTTCACTAATAATTAATTATAAGTGAATAATTATTATTAATATTCGGACTTTATAATATATGGGACATTTAATGAAATAAAGTCAAATAATAATACAAAAGTTATATCTTAATGTTATCTTTGCACTTTATAACTCAAAGGTCCATCATCATTAAAAGGGGGCCATGTTATTTAATTATTTAGGCACTTAAACCAAGGAGGATATTAATTGTTAATAAAGTGCAAACTTGGTAATGTTATTAAATGATTTAAAAGGCGCTTTTTAGAGGGAAATCGACCCTTTCATGAGAAATATATGGAGAGCCAAGAGAAGATCAAATTCATTATGATTGAGCATTTGTTATCACTTTTTCTTGAGCGGTGGGAAGAAATCAAGGGTTTCCAGCACTTTCAGCCATTGGAGAACGTCAACTCTTCAGTGTTTGTGCAATTTTGAGGCTGTGAGATACCAGATGAGATTATTGCCTATTTGTGGGCTTCATCCAGGAGTCCAATTTGTGCTAATAGGTGGACGATTTCATCTAGGGTTTTAAGGATTGGGAGGTATATCTACAGCAGACCTGAAGATTCATATTGGCTGCCATTGTACAACAGGAAATCAAGCATTAAATTTGCAGATTATATACAGCTACAACAGGGACATGTTTATTCATATTCTTCATTGTGGAGGCATCTTCATTGCTGCTAGGTCTCCCTTGGCATCATCAATTTATAACAGCATATTACTCCAGGTTCATTACTTGCATTTTAATTTGTCTGAAGGAAAAAATCTGATCACTGCTATCAATAGCGCTGTAGGTGCACATTTTATATCAGTCATTGGAACGACCTTTGATTGTAAGCCAAGAGACTTGGCATCACATTTAGATCAGTTGTATATCAGCATTATACTTGCTTTAGCATATAAATGAAGGAGATAAAGGGTTGCATGCCATTTGTTTGTCAAAATTCTTAATTGCTGTAAGTGACTAATTGGCATAAAGATTTGCATTTGGGAATTGAAAGATGCATGCTAAGTGTTTGCATTAATACCTAGTTGCTGTAGGTGCATATTGGTTATCCTAGGATGCATGGAAAGTGTTTGACAATATGTCAACTCGCTGTACAAGTTGATTTCAGTCACTTATATGTATAAGAAAGGTCAAAAACAGTTACTATATCATTTTTATTATATTATCAACCAATCATGTATCATCAGAAGCATTCAAAACATCATTTGCAAGCATTTCAATCACATTTCACATCATTCCAAGCAAGCATAAACAAACTGAAACACAAATCCAGCAAGCATAGAGGTTGTATTCAACGTGTTTGATGATATTCTTTGAGCCTCTAATCAGCAATTTGAGGTCAGAACTAGCAAGGGATACTACAGCAGCATCTAAAAAATATCATTCTCTCCAATATTCTCATTCATTAACGTGCATGCATGAACTCTTAGAAACCAACAAGTTGAGACAAATGAACCACATGTCTCAATAATACAAAACTATGATTAAAGAGCTAAAGAGGCAAAACTAGAGAAGTGAAAAGGAAATGAAATTTTCCTTTTCAAACAGATGAATCTTTTATATCACAATAATCATCATATCTATCCATTAGCCAAAAATACAGAAATAGCTAAAGAGAATACCTATAAAGTCTATGACAACACGAAAAGCCTGAAGCCCTGTCATCTGCATTTTGACACGTTGACCTCCAGCTCCTGTCGTAAGGTATGCTAAAATTGTAGCCATTAGGAATCCATTCATGCAATCAGGTGCATTGACTGAATTTCTCTGTCTAGCCCAAACCTGAGGAATTTTGCCATGTATTTTAGATAAAAAATAAGTCACATGAGAAAAACATAAGTATGCAAGGAAAACTCTAAGAAAAAACTGACAAGTACCATTCTTTTGTAATTTGTAAAGAACAACCATCAAATGTTGCTAAGCCAAAAACAAGTTTTAGAAGTTAAAAACAATTGGTTCAATCAGAGCTTCAATACTTTCAATAACAACAATGCTTCAATAAGGAAAAACTGATAAGCACCATTCATTTGTAATTTGTAAAGAAAAACCATTAAATGTTGCTAAGCCACAAAGATATTTTAGAAGTAAAAAAAATTGCTTTAATCAGAGCTTCAATACTTACTTTCAATAACAACAATGCTTCAACAAAAGGCTTTGAACCAGCAATATTATTTTGAAGAAAGACAGCATGTTCCTCTAAAAACATATCTTCTAATATGCTTGAATTGTAATAAGGTGTAGCTTGAACCAAGCCTCCTATCAAAAAATCAGAAAGGTAAATATTTTATTCAGAATCTTTTTATGAATTTTTTTATGAGGTACCATGTATTCTATGTAAAATACAACATGTAACATGGACCATGAAATAACAAGATATAAAATGGCATATATCCTACATAGCCCATTCTTATCAACGTTAAATGCCAAACTTTAAAATTACCCTTCTGAAATGCTCGAACATTATTGCGACTAGGTGAAAGCTTTGACAAGTCAAAAGTTCCAGCTGTAACTGTTGGAATGATCCTTATCACAAAATCATGTCCAATGTCATCATCAAGTCCTCCTGAACAAGAAAAATACATATTCAATTTCAAGCAATCAGAATTCCCCTAGAGAGTTTTACTTTCGGCCAGATGACTAATATTTTATTAAACATCATGCAAAACATTAATTTTTAGACTACTACAATTTCAAATGTGACATTTTCCATCACCCATAAAATTATTGGTGAATTAAAAAATTTACCACAAAAACAGATGAGAGGAGAGATGTATGTGCATACATATGTATACATACATACATATAGGATTCTGTACGAGCTGGCCTGACTAAAGAACCTCTGAATGTGGTTCACAAGAGGTTAAGTTCAGACTAAGGCAATAGGAAAAACAAAGTTTAGAAGGACAAATTCATATTTCTTCAAGATACATATCACTTTGAACAGCTCTTGAATAAAGAACCTCTGAATATGGTTCACAAGAGGTTAAGTTCAGACTAAGGCAATAGGAAAAACAAAGTTTAGAAGGACAAATTCATATTTCTTCAAGATACATATCACTATGAACAGCTCTTGAACTATGCCCTGCTGTTTTTTTCTCTCAAATTCAATCCATTTTGATATAGTTTTCCATTGTCAACCAAAAATATATCAATGCAGATGCAATACATCCATCCACAGCAGAGATGCAAGGAGTAATAAACTAATCCAAATGATGCAATCAAGCACACGTATGGTAGAAAGAAAACAATTGAATATAATAAGCACTCAGTATAGTCACAATATCTCAAAGAAGCATTGAAAAAAGAAGGTTAGCAGTGATACCATAACTGTCTATTTAAAATAGCAAAACTACTTATACTAAATTCACAATATTGCTACAAACACCATCTTCACTGCACAAAACCTTTTTACACTACTCCTATATAGCCACCAAATACTTACAAGCTGGCACTCACTCCTATTATCCAACCTCTATAGAAACACCTATTGCAACCAACTCTCTGCTTGAAAACTCGTTCTCTTTTACTTCCCTCCACTAAATGCATATTCCTTTTTCAACAATATCTTTAAACAAAGAATCTAACCTGCTTAACCCCCAGGCCATGTTGCAATCTCCCACTAAATTTTTGCCTCGTGACATGCTTCCACTCTTCCAGGCATTTTGTGCTCCCCCCTAATTTTCTTTTATATCCCTGATATTTTCAAGCCCTGCCTTTCATTATTTTCCTGCTATTTCAAAAATGTAAATATGTCCTTTGTGTAAATTTTCTATGAACATTCATTTTCACTATTTTTGCAAACATTGTAATTGTGTCAGCAAAAGCTCATTGGACAATTCCCTGATATCCACTTGACCAGAAACTATAACTTAATCTAGAAAACTGCATTACTAAATCTATGCCTTTAAAATACAATGCAGCTAACACTGAGAAGAATTTATGCTGAAATTAGATTTTGAATTTTTTTTCTCCAGGATTCATTTGTTTTTCATTGAAACCCTGTCCCAAGATAGACCATCTATGTTCTACAAGATATTATATATGTTTTCCTCGCTTCATTGTGTTACCATCTGCATTTAATATTTTGAATAACAACTATAGCCAATTTATATATCACCTTTCAGTAAGCACATTCAGTTCTATAGACACCTTTCTGCTCCTGTGATATAAGCCTATAAGACAACCGTTATGTATTTTGTTGTGTACATAGTGTTTATATTATACCAACAGAACATGCAGCACTTTCAACAAAATGAGGAAAAAAAAACTAATTTGAGATCATATTTCTCAAACAAGATACAACTAAAAGGTATCATGTGAAACATGGGTATAATCCATAGGAATTATACTTCCAGTGTAATGAAATTACTTTATCACAGAACAAAATAATAGAATAAATGCACCAAAAACAGTACAAAAGAGTTGATCTACACAAAATGAGCAAAATATCAGAAAACACGTGATTGTTTGACTATGACATTTCAAGGGGGCAATCTACAAAAGTCTTGCAAAAAGAACAGAATTTGCAATATGATGATTAACAACTACTCCCCACCTCATATAAAACATCATTGGGATAAAGACTTAAAAGTCATCCTCTAATCCCAATGACCCTGACTACCATTACAAATATTATACAATGTTTAAGTCAAGGATTATGTATGCCCTAGCAATCCATAACATATCCCAACAAATCAAATGGATTGAGGGCATAACATGCCCCCTTGAAGAAGCATTGTCCTCAAACTAAATATGGGTGCTTCTAAATGAATTGTTCATCTTTCCAAGTACCATATTCCAATGGTAAGCATCCTTTAATTTGATAATTTACTTGGTAATGTCATTAATCTGCAACTGCTTGCTCCTTGTCCGAATGATCACTTCTACTTATAAAATGAATCTTCCTTCTCCATCTAGCTCTAGAAAATCTATCTAAACTGAAGTTTTATGTTCAATTATCTTCAAACTTAACATATGAAAGACTAGACATATTCCTGCTGATATTGGCAGCACCAATATGTAAACAACACTCCCAATTCATAATTGCGCCACATTATGACCATAATATTTGGGTGTCAACTTCTTGTCCTTTTGTTGCTCAAGACATTTTTTTGTATGGCTGGAACTTCATAAATGAAAAATAATTGGATAGATTAAATGAACGATATACAAACATATATATAGAGTTTACAAGACGATGTTCTATAAAAAGAACAAATCGTTAAAGTGAATGACTAAAAAGCTAAATGCTAAATAAAGCTTAAAAGCAAATTAAATAAAAGTTAACTATGCGTCTTTAATAAAGAAGCAATAGTTAACACTTAACGAGCTAAAAACTAATTGCGTGCCAATATAGTATATGGGAAATTTTGTTGTGATATGCTAGTATATAATAGATACAGCAATATAGTATATGCTGATATTAGGTATTTGGCTTGTATCAGGCTTACTGTATGTAATGGGAGTTACCTCCTTTTGGTAGCACTTATCTATTAAAAAAAAAAAAGAAAAAAGCTAAAAACTAAAAAGCTAAATGACCATTAAACAAGGAACTAAATATAGGTGACTAAAATATAATTAAATATTCTAATACCCTCCCTTAATGGTCATTCTATCTATCACACCAAGCTGCCCTCTAAATTTGACAAACTTTGCCGGGCTCAAAGACTTGGTGAAGATATCTGCAGTCTGATCTTCTGTAGGAATGTACTGCAATATCACTGATCCATCTTCAACATGCTAGCGAATGAAATGACAATGAAGCTCCACATTCTTTGTCCACTCATGGAAGACTGGATTTTTGGCTAATTTCAAAACCCCTTGATTATCACAAAACAAGGGAGTATGTAATATCCCCACTTTGAAATAGAATTTAATAATAAATGATAATAATAAAATTAAAATATAAAATGATATAATTAAATATGATTAATAACTGTAATATCCACACTTTGAAATAGAATTTAATAATAAATGATAATAATATCCCCACTTTGAAATATAATTTAATAATAAATGATAATAATAAAATTAAAATATAAAATGATATAATTAAATATGATTAATAAAAAAATTAATTAAGTTAATGAAAAGTCAAAAGACATGAAAGGAAAAGTTGTGACTCCCTCAACAATGATATATAAAAGGGAGAAGAAAACCTCATTTGGGAGGGGGGATAATTTGGTGATGAGAAGTGCAGATTAGATTTAAATAATAAGTGCAGATCTGATTATGAAAGGTTGTGTCCCTTTCAAATGGTAGAAATAATGAAGAGTTACACTCTTTCAAAGGGTGCTAATGGTGAAAGGGTATGTCTCTTGCCAAAGGGCATACATGATGAAGAGGTGTGACCTCTCCCTCAAATCGAGAGATATAAAGAGAAGGAATCAAAAGCATCTAGTGACATCACCATTGATAAGATCAAATCAGAATTGTTATCAAGTTACAGGAAGTAACATTTGTGTTCTTTATGGTATGCCTCCCAATCTGCAGGTGACATCTACAGTGCGAACTCCAACCGCAGGCTACAATCTGCGTACAGGTAAGAAGGGTTAAGAAGTCTTAAGGTATATATGTATGTGGACGTGTGTGCCACACACACACATATGCATTTTTATGAATACATATATCTCTAATGATTACTTATATAAATGTAGCAATAAAGATAGGAATCTATGTAGAATATGTATGTATATTTAGGATCATTAGAAAGATTAAAGAATATGTAAATGAAGATGTAAATTATGGAATGGAAAACAGTAATGAATTATAAAATGTAATATTAATGTGATTAAATGATGAAGGTTATAGGGAAGAAATTCCCTTAGCCTAATGGAAGGATTATGATAATCCCTGGAGGGCAGTATATACTGAATTTCTATATGCATATATATGGCTTGGTTGACTAAGTTCATCCAAAAAGAGACGGATCTGGCCGGTCCCCTCTGAGGACTTGGATGATGGGATGCATCATCCAAGGCAAGGAATTGACATAGGGTCTTCCTTGGATGGCTTGGGTGTAAGAGGTTACACCCAAAACAGGAATCGAATTAACCTTCAATTTCCTGGAGGGCTTGGATGTAAGAAATTACATTCAAGACAGGAGTCGAATTAACCTTCGATTTCCTAGAGGGCTTGGATGTAAGAAATTACATTCAAGATAGGAGTCGAATTCACCTTCGACTTCCTGGAGGGCTTGGAACCAAGATGGGTTCCAAGAAGGCGAGCTTCACGGTTGCCTAAGGACATACTTTCGTATGGCAATCGTATCCTTTTTATTACATAAAAGTTGTCATTATGTTAAGTAAGTATTTTAAAGTTAGATTGCAATTTAGATTACTTCTATATATATATATATATATGTTTGTTGTATTCTAACAATCTATTTTGCAGGTTAATGATCTCTAACTAGTAGGGACACTACAGAGTAGGTCTTGGTTGAGACATTTGCATGTCTACAAGCATCCTACGTAGGCAAATTGCCTCACATGTTGCCTTAACAGTTCCCCGATACTCTGCTTCAGTCGAGGAAAGAGCTATTGCCTAGTATTTCTTGTTGGTCCATGTGACTGCACCTGTGCCCAAGCTGAAAACATACCCAGAAGTTGACTTTCTATCATCAACACAACCTGCCCAATCTGAGTCTATGAAAACAACCAGCCTATGATCTTTGCTTCTGCTATACAAAATGCCAAAATCAGGAGTGTCTTTCACATATATTAGCACACGCTTCACTGCAACCCAATGTTTAGCTTTTGGGGCTGACATGAAGCGAGAAATAGAGCTCACAGCATAACTAATGTCAGGTCTAGTGGCAGTGAGATAGATGAGGCTGTCCACTAGTTGCCTGAATGAAGACTCATCCACTACAGGTGAATCTGATTTGACTGATAATTTCAACCCTATCTCCATAGGTGTAGATGCAAGTTTGCAATCTTGCATTCGAAATTTATCCAACAGGCTCTTGGCATACTTTATTGCCACAATAATAAACACCCATTCACCTACATCAAAACGTCTTCCACTTCTACGCTAATTTGCTTGTGGTTTCATTCTATTCTATGACATGTCCAAGTTATCTTTCAAAATAGAAACAAAATTGGCTGATGTTGAATATGTTCCTTTATTGCAAGAACTAAAGTATGTAATTGCATTAAAAGTAGGATAGTTGGGGGCTGGCACCTGTAGATTGCCACAATGGTGACATCTTGGTTGTTGTATGACACCATTCCACTAGTAGTTACCAAAAGGTCCATTGAGACTCCTTATGTGACAAAATGTAACGAACGAAGATATCTCTCCAAACATTTATTAACCACTCTTGTTTGGTACCTATAGATTGCCACAATGGTGACATCTTGGTTGTATGAAAATTAGTGTCATAACACCATCCCACTAGTAGTTACCAAAAGGTCCATTGAGACTCCTTATGTGACAAAATGTAACGAATGAAGATATCTCTCCAAACATTTATTAACCACTATTGTTTGTCCATTTAGTTGAGGGTGGTAAGAACTAATAGACAACTATACCCAAACAAGAGAATAAATCAATCTAGAAATGGCTAGCAAATATAGGATCACAATCACTTACCATAACTCTAAACTCTCTCTCAAAATGCCTCACCCATTGTGTTAGTTGTGAAAGGATGAGATAAAGTATGATACTGACTATATTATGTGAGTCTATCAAGCACAACCTTTAAAACATTCTTCCCTTCTGACTTGAGTAACCTTGTGCTGAAGTCCAACTCTCATTACTAGGAAAAGAGAGAAGAGGAGTCACCAAAATGTGGGTGCCCTTCAAAGCCGAACATTGAGTGAACCTAGGGCTGCCTTGAACCCAAACCCATATCAGAACCATATTTTTGCCATATGTGGACTTATATGGGTGAACCACGTAACATAGTAATGAAGTAACTCAAAGTACAACATATGTGTTGTCTCTACTTTTGATAATGCCTCTATAACAAAATTCTCCTTGTCCTTCATAAATATAAACTCAAAGTTGTACCCGAAAATCTTATTGATCCATTTTTGTTGTTCCTCTAAAGGTAGCCTTTACTCCTAAAGTATTTCAAGTTGTTAGAATCTATCTTGATCTTAAAGTGTCCACCCATAAAATAATGGGTTTGGCAAGACCCTTCAATTTAATCTTGGTTCTAAAATGCTACAGATGGCCCTTCTTGTGTTTAAACTATTTAAGTGCCATGCCTTGAAGCATAGCATTCCATAATAAATGTCATTGTAAAATCAAATCATGCATTAGCTTGTTTGATTTATTGTAATGTCCTCACTTTGAAATACAATTTAATGATAAATGATAATAATAAAATTAAAATTAAAATATAAAAGAATATGATAAAATATAATTAAATTTTAATTAAGTTAATGAATGCTCAAAGGCATGAAATGAAAAGTTGTGACTCCCTAAAAAATGAGATATAAAAGGGAGAAGAGAACCTCATTTGAGGGAGATAATATGGGAATCAGAAGTGCAGATCTGATTGTGAAAGGTTCTGTCCCTTTCAAAGAGCAGAAATAATGAAAAGTTGCACTCTTTCAAAGGGTATTATTGGTGAAAGGGTGTGTCTTTTGCCAAAGGGCATACATGATGAAGAGGTGTGACCACTCCCTCACATTTGAGGATATTAAAAAGAGAAGTCTCAATTGAGGAGGACATCCAAGGAAGATCAATTTGGAGAATAATTTATTATTCTCAAAGGGCAGCAATGAAGAGTGATGACTCATTTCTTATGAAGAGGTGTGACTTCCCACAAATGAAGATATAAACAAGAGATTAATTCAATTGAGAAGGGGGAATTGGAGGAATCATTCATAAGATCAAAGAAACAAGAAAGACAATGGATCAATATCTAATATCAGAATTAATAATAATTCAATTGAGAAGGGGGAATTGGAGGAATCATTCATAAGATCAAAGAAACAAGAAAGTCAATGGATCAATATATAATATCAGAATTAATATTAATTCAATTGAGAAGGGGGAATTGGAGGAATCATTCATAAGATCAAAGAAGACAAGAAAGTCAATGGATCAATATCTGTAAGAAGCCCTGTTGTTATATAACTGAAATATAGGAAATATTGTCAAACAATTGACTGTCAATCTGCTGTTCTAGTTTTCAAACTGAGAATTCTGCGTGTTATTGATTTTGAGACAGCTGTTATGCTGTTGCGTGTTATTGACACTGGCTGTCTTTTCTGATATTTAACTTCAGACTTATATTATGAATGTAACTCCCAAAGAAGATTGATGCAGGGAACTCCAAACAGCTAAGGAACCTTTTAGTGATGTTTAAACAATAGTTTTTGGATTTTCAGATGCAATTTCATGAACTAGCTGCAAGAAAAAGAGCATCTACAGCAGACTGGAATTTAAACAAACAATTGGCATGCATACACAAGACATCATGTAAGATAGCATGCAACCTTGTCTCTCCTTATTATTGAAGCAATAACCGATTACAACATGACTTCCAATGGTCAAAGCTTTACTTTTCCAATCACTAGTTTCAGAATTTTCTGAGTACAAAGACAGCCATGACTTCATACATAAACAACATTAAATCTCATTGAAATAAGGGCCAAATGGAACCTGATTGAAGCGCCTAGCTCATAAAAAGAAGAAGAAAGCAATAAACCCAAATCTGAAACGAAATACTGTAGCCGTGTTACTGTTCACGACCACTGTAGCAATGACACTGTTCGCGCGGGTACTGTAGCAGCTCACAAAATAAATAATGACAACGCATTGGCAATGTTTCCTCCAATCTGGTCTTTCAACTTCCAGATGAAATTCATTAATCAGCTCAACATTCCATGGATTCTTCTTCAATTTGTGCATAAATAGTGACCTTGAATGAAGTCACTCCCAATGGCAAATATCAGTGATTATTTCAGCACCTCAGATGCCCTAACTTCGAAGAATTTACGCTCTCCAAAGTGCAAAGGTTGAAACCCTGGTTTCTTCCTCTCTCAAACTTCTCCCATTTCAAAAAGCACAATCATCAATAATGAGCTCTTCCTTCAATTAAACCTTTTATATCCTTTCATAGAGCTCGATTTCTCTCTTATTAGGCATTTATGATTATTAAATGACATTTAATATTAAATGTGCACATAGTTATTTAATAATCACTTTGATATAAGGGCCTAATAAAATAATATAAATGGCCCCCTCATTAATGAAGTCATGACCCATAATAATAAAGTCACTTATAACTTTATTATTAACTTTTAATTATTAAATTATAACATAAAGTCATTTAATCATCAATAACTTCATTAATATTTAATACCTCGCCAAGCCGTCAGAAATGGAGGTCACCACTGCAATTCACCAAATGACTAACTACCCGGCTATAAATAGTAAGAGGGTCCATCCCGCAGATATCTGACTTACTAAAAATAGTAAATGTGGCAAAAGGAGTCCAAATGAAGCCGAACGAAAGTCAAACCTACAAAACTCTGAGCACTGGAGAAGCTGCATCCCTCAAAGGACCCTCTATTCAATCTTATTAGCCTACGAGGGTCAGTAATAGGCTAATCCCATTGAATCTGATGTCAACAAAAAGGGGACATCACAATATCTAATATCAGAATTAATAAGGGTGAAAATTAGCAAACTTTGATATTTACAAGGGCAAGATTTAGGGCAATCCCAAAAGGGGACATTACAGTTATTCATAGGCTTGAATGGTTTCTTCATTCCAACAAAAAGTGCCTTTTCTTATAGTGTTGTAAGTGGGACGACAGTTTTACCATAGTTCTTGACAAAATGTTTTTGGTGTCCTATAAGACCAAATATCCTCTTTAAGTTTTAAAAAGTTCTCGGAGTTCATCAATCAAACATTGCCTTGATCATAGTAGGATCCTTTTTTACAACCTCATGTGAAAGTATATGACTCAATTGCTCCAACTCTTGTACACAAAACAAACATTTGGAGGGTTTGATAGAAAGCTGACTTTGTTTCAATAACAACAAAATTATATCGAACATGTTGAAGATGTTCCTCTCAAGTTTTGCTATAAATGCATGTATAATCAAAGAAAACTAATAAAAAATTACATGGAAATGGTTTGAAACTAGAATTCATCAAACTTGAAATGTCAAAGCACTTGTAAGACCAAATTGCATTATTAGAAACTCATAATGGCCCTAATATGTATTAAAAGCAATCTTTGAAAAATCCTCTTCTTTAATTATGATTTGGGAATAACTCAATCTAAGACCTTGTTTGGTAAAGAAAAATGCCCCATTCAATTCAGCAATCAAATTGTCAAAGACGGGAATAAGAAACTTATCATTGATTATGAGCCTATTAAGCTCACACTCATCTAAACACATTATCCAACTTTCATCCTTCTTACAAACCATGACCATCAAAGAAGAGTGTGCACTTCAACTATGTGAAATAATCCCCACCTCAGAGATTTCTTGGACCTCACATTCAATCTTACTCGTTTATACAAACAAGTCATGGTAAGGCTTGATGTTGGGTGGTTGGCTTCTTGGAATGAGCTAGATAGCATGATCATATATCTCAACTTGGAACAATTTCCTTTGGCATATCTCCGAATAGCACTAAGTTTTTGATACAAGCATGGCCAAAGGGTCCAATCAAGGATTATCCAACCACGCAACCAAACACGCAAGCACATAATTGATCTAAAAATAAAATAACACAATGCATAGAAGGAACAATGATGTTATTGATTCACAATCCAAAGTACAATAACAATCCCACAAGGCTTCAACACAAGCCCTCGGCCTTCAATGAATCATAGGCACGATCAATGTGCAAATTATAATTATTGAGTTCATATGCTACATGATTCTCTTCGCAATATCCTATTGATCTCTATGAGCTAATGCCTAAATTGAGATTAACCATTAGTTCCTTAGCCATTAACTAATTTCCCCTGTAGAGTGAATGTTACTTATATAGCGAGTGCAACTAATTAAAATGTTACATGGTAACTGTTGTCATTTTATAACACCCTTGGTCCATCAGTGAGAACCAATCAGAGATACAATCCATGGACCAACGCTGCCCCAGTTGGTCAAGGAGAAAAGCAATAGAATTATGAGGTGTGAAGTGTTGTCTTGTTTGGAGGAGGTCCCTTCCCTTTGCTTCCCTTTTCTTTCATGTTCCCCGGAACTCCGAAACCCCGAGGTTCCGAAGTTCCTTCTCTTTGCCTTCTCTTCTTCTCTCTCTCCGGTACTACGGAACCCCGAGGTTCCAAAGTTCCCTCCTCGTCTTTTTCCCTTCCCCAGAACTCCGGAACCCTGAGGTTCCGAAGTCCCTTCCTTGCTGCCTTTCCCTCTTCTCCGGAACCCCGAGGTTCCAAAGTCCCTTCCTTGCTGCCTTTCCCTCCTCTCCAAAACTCCGAGGTTAGCCTTTTCCTTTCCTTAGCCTTTTCCTTTCCTTGTCTCTTTTCTTTCCCCGGAACTTCGGAACCCCGAGGTCCCGAAGTTCCTTCCCTAGCCTCTTTCTCTCTTCCCTGGAACTCTGGAACCCCGAGGTTCCGAAGTTCCTTTCCTTTCCCCCTTCTTTTCAGTTCCCAGAAACTCCGGAACCCCGAGGTTTCGAAGTTTCCTTTCCTTGCCTTCTTCGAAACTCCGGAACCCCGAGGTTCCGAAGTTCCTTTCCCTTAGCCTCTTTCTTCTCTGGAACTCCGAAACCTCGAAGTTTCGAAGTTCCTTCCTTAGCCTTTTTCAATTCCCCGGAACTCTGGAACCCTGAGGTTTCGAAGTTCCTTCCTTAGCCTTTTTCAGTTCCCCGGAACTCCGAAACCTCGAGGTTCCGAAGTTTCTTTGCTAGGTCTCCCCTTTTCCTTTTGCTTAGTCTTTTCTTCCCTTTCCCGAAACTCCGGAACCCCGAGGTTCCGAAGTTCTCCTTCCCCTTCCCCAGAACCCCGAGGTTCCGAAGTTCCTTCCTTGTCTTCCCCACGTCAGGAACCTGAGTTTCCGGAGTCCTCGGACTTCTTTCCGGCTGGCAACACTTCCGGCTAGCATGATCAACACTCAAAGCTTTAAATGCTCCAACGACTTTTGTGACTTATGCACCTTCTTTTGTAGAGCCACAAGGGTGCATTTAATGATTTTGGCAGGATTTCCATCAAGAGAGGTACGAGGCCATGCTTGTTGTGGTAACTTATGTCATGTCTGCAAGCACTTCCCTACACTCCCAGACTGACATTTCCCTGCACACACAAGGGTCATGATCACTCTTGTAACCAATTTTCTATATAAAGGTTGTTAAGCCTCATTGTAAAGGGTTCTCTCCCTGTTGGCTTGAGTTATTCTATGCTCTCTCACTTCTCTTGTATTATTATGTATTTTGCAACTGTAAGTGGGCCATTGGCCTTATAATTAATTGAAATCACCATTCTTGCCTTCTTTCAACTTATGTATGTTGTGTATGTTTTCTTACCTTCATCATAGGTGTATGTTTTGTGGCTCTTCTCTCATTTATGCTGTGTTAACTTATTTTTGGGTGTGACTTGTGGGAAACATTTTCCCCTCTTGGCATTCAACGAATTCTAACCTCCATACATGCATTGGGGTCACTCATACAACTGAAGTTTGTGCATCTCCTGGGTTTTTTTAGTTGATTCTTTGTGTCATTTCGGGTAGGGAGAGGAACAATCTCTTCCTGGTGCATCACCTCCTTTTATTTCAAGCAATTCTCTCTTCCCTTTACCTCTGCAAGTTGTTAGGATAGGCTTAGGAGTAAGTTTTGAAGCGTTGAGTTGGTTCAACACCTGCACCTTGATGGAGAAGGAAGTCGGCCTTCTCCGGAGATTCAACCCCCTTGCGCAAGGTCCCACACTTCGGGGTTGTTTCCATGTTTCACAAGGTTGCTGAGTTGATAGCTTAGCAAGGGTGCAAGCTTTTGTGATAACAGTAACCAACAAGGTGATATGATGCTCAATGCACAATGAAACATGTAGGACCCATCTAGGATGAATGCAATAAGATGCAAGTAATAGCATTGAATACAATTCTCATCACAAACCTTCCTGGGACCAATAGCTTAGGTGTATCTTCAAATGTTGGTACGAAGCTTGTATATTTGCCACACAACTTAATGTAATATCCCCAAATAAGGATAATGGAAAAACAACAATATCTCCAAAAATATGCAATAGAAAATTCTGCAATTTTATTTGTAAATAGATAAACCTTCAACAAACTCAAATCTAAGCTCAAATTAATTTTCTATTTTTTCTGTCAATTTAAAGAAATTTCTGAATATTTCTGAGTATCAAAAAGTTACAGAAAACACAATAAAGCTATCCAAAAATTTCAGAAATAGGAAACATTATTTTTCTGAGATGAATGTAACCAACAATGTATAGGTTAAGGCCCAAATACCTTGGAAAATGCCCTCAAAACCCTAGCAGCCCTTACCAAAACTCTCAAAAATCAACGTTGGGTCTTACCAAATCGACACACTTGTCCTTGTTGATTTTAGCTTAAATGATGCTCAAGAACATGCAAGAGTATTGTTGTAGGTTGTGCAAATCCGATTCTGATTCCTCTGAATCACTCCTCCAAAATGGTCTCCAAAACCTGATAAGAATAGGCAGCTTTGAAAATGATGTTCTAGGGCATCACAAACCAAAGCCCTTCCACCAAAACACACCCTACTTACTAGGGGGAGCCTGTATGTCTCTCCGAAATCAGGGATACTCAAGGGTTTCAAACCTTAGACCAAAAAATTGCAGCAGCAATAAAAAAGTCTTAACACATAATGAGCTCCATATATGTTATATAATGACTCCCAAAAGAACGAGTTAACCTCAGCAATAGATCCATTGCAAACTCAATCCAATGCTCCAAATAAAACCCCCAAAAATGAACCAATAGGCTCCCTAAATTCCGACGCCACTTTGACCTTTTGGCATGAAAATCACTTAAAGTACATGTCTCTTAACTCATTGACCTCAAAAGGGGGAAACATTAAGCCTTTAGGCTAAGAGTCACTTTAAGTTGGCTACATCACAGTCCTCCCCACCAAAAGAATGCTTGTCCTCAAGCATTTGTAGACTATGATGCTTAAGAATCTCTTCTCCTTCCCATGTTGCAGCCTCCAACGGCAAGTTATTACACTTGATGAGATATCCAGAAATTGTTTTACACCTCAGTTTCTCCTCTCTTACAAGCAAGATTTTTTCCAAAATGAGTATCAACATACCGTCTTCATCTATGGGGCGCAATTCCGTAGAAGGAATTACTTGCTGTCCAAGAGTCTTTTAAGGCATGACACATGGAACACGTTGTGGATTTTGCTTGAAGATGGCAGCTCCAATTCATATGTTGTTTCAACCATTCTTTTAATCACCTTGAAAGGCCCATAAAACATTGATTTAAGCTTTTCTGCTCCACTTACTTTCAATAAGGATTGTCTATAAGGTTGAAGACACAAAATACCATGTCTCCCACCTTGAAAGACCTCTCAACTTGATGGCAATCAGCATATTTTTTTTGTTGTTCCTATGCAATCTAAATATTATCCTTAAGTGTCTATCTTGATTCTCTTTGGCCCACCCAAGAGCTTTTGGAGCTCTAGAATCAGAAATAACCATGCCCACAAATGTAGAAGCTTTATCACCATACAAAGCTTTGAAGGGGGTCATACCTATGCTCATATGATATGTAGTGTGGTAACAAAATTCTGCCAAATATAACCACCTTTCCCATGTCTTTTGCTGCCCCAAAACATGGTTTCTCAAGTAGCCTTCAAGCCAATTGTTTACAATCTCAATTTGACCATCTGTTTGAAGATGATAGCTAATGCTATGATCAACTTCTGTTCCAACCAGATTCATCAACTCTTGCCAAAAATTGTTGATTAGTGTGCAATCTCTATCACTTACAATTCTTTCTGGCAAACCATGAAGTCTGAGCACTTGATCAAAAAACAGACCAGCAACTCGTTGTGCTTTAAACTTAGAAGGCATTGACATAAAGTGAGCATATTAAGTGATCCTATCCACTACAACAAAAATACAATCCTTACCATTGATCTTGGTCAGCTCAATAATGAAATCCATTGATATTTGTTCCCACTTTTGATTGGGAATAGGGAGTGTATGTAGCAGCCCTACTGGAAAAGAAACTTCAATTTTGTTCCTTTGGCACTCTATACATTCTCATACATGCTTGAAAACATCATCTTTCGTACCTTTCCATGAAAATCATTCACTGATGTACCTGTATGTCTTCAAAAAACCCAGGTGACTAGCAAGCTGATTGTCATGGACAGCAATAAGAAACTTATGTTTTATCTTTCTTTCTGTACAAAATAGATTCTACCCTTCTCATAGATGATGTCATTCAACACTTTAAACCTTTCATCACTAATTTAACCATATAGAATCTCACAAGCATGCTCTTTTTTCTAATATTCTACTAGTAGATGATCCTTCCAAGAAGGTGAAATTTCTGAAAGTGAGCAAAATGAAGGGTTTCTAGATAATGCATCAGCAACAACATTATTTTTTCCTTTGACAAATTCTATATCAAAGTCATATCCTTGAAGCTTACTCACCCAACGTTGTTGTCTATCATTTAATCCCTTTTGCTCCATGAAATACTTGAGGCTATTATGATCAATCCTCACTATAAACTTGCTTCCGACAAGATATTGACAGAATTTTTCAAGTGCATGATAATTGCCAACATCTCCTTGTCATATGTCGAGAACCTCTTTTCAATCGCATTCAATTTTCGGCTCTCATAAGCAACTTGATGCTTGTCTTGCATTAAAACAGCCCCAATACCAATATCAGATGCATCAAACTCAAGCTCAAAAGGTTTAAAGAAATAAACAAGATAAGTAGTCATAAACTTCTTAAAATGGTCCATGATTGCTCTACCAAGATAGTTGTCTTGACACATTATTCCCTTCATTTTGAATTTCAACTAAATGTACTTTCTAAGGAAATGTGACAATTGCAAGCCCTCAATAATACACACCTCTTCTAAACTGATGTTCTAATGTTTACATTGGACTCCAAGGACTCTTACCATGAACCTGCAATCTTTACCACTTGAAATATACTTCAGATCAGATTTTTGTGGACTGAAGGTGGTTGTAACAGTCATAATTTGCTTAGAATTTCTTCCCAAACAGCAATAGATAAGCTGAAAAAAACAAAGAAAACTCCCAAACACTTGTAGGTCTACAGCTGCTGCTCATGGAAAGAATTATCGGTTCACATATAAACTTATCAATACGATTGATAGAAGCATCATACCATGGCAGCGTAATTGAATTCCACTAAAAATTTTGGCATGTAAAAGTTGAAAATTACCCTACACTAACTTCAGCAATGGTGATAGGTTGGAAACTCTTCCACCATGAATCTGAAAATCCTTCTATGGCTGCAAAGAAAATGTGGAAGGAGTTGGAAATATAAGAGACAATAGATTCAAGGTTAAGAACCATCCTATAATGCTCATAGAATCTAACTCCTTCACCCTTAAATTCACACCTATCTTGCTGATCCACCTTGGTTTCATACCATAAGCCAACCAAGGGAGGTGTCTTCAAGATGATGAAATCTTTGTGTATGATAACATCCATAGAGTATCATAACATCCATTGTGTAAACTTCATCAGGTTCCCATATCTTGTGATTGTCCAACCTTGATAGAATTTGCATTTCATTCTCAGTTGTCACCATTAATTGATTTTTCCAATCTTCCTCATGAATGTTAAACTCTGGCAAAGATAATGAATTGTTATTAGCAGAGAAACCAAAATCAGAAATCTCTTCATACCTTGCAATGTTGTCATCATAGGAGCCATTAGTTTAATAAACTTCACCCAATTGATCTGAATTTGTAGCCAAGGTTGCTGCTAAGAAATTCACATCATTTGTACCCACAAATCCTTCAATAAAATCATTGTGGAACTTGGTTATGAAAATCTTTTGAAATAAGGCATTTTCTTGTAACTTTGGCTCTTCTTCAACTTCATGCAATTCTGATTTTTCTTCATACTCATTCATCACAATTGCTTTCCCTTGAAGTTTTGAACCTTGCTGTTGCCTAAAAGTTTTCTTTTCATGGTCCTTGTTAGCAACCTATTCCTTAATTTTCCGTAGGTGTCATCTTGCATTGAGTGGCTATCAACTTAGCTTCCTTAGGCCTCCTTAGAAATTCATCACACATGTTATGGTTCCTCCTTACAACTTATGTGCTTGTTTGTAATGTGATTAATTTCTTTCCTACCTCAAGATCCCCACTTGTTTCTTGTGTACATGAAGGTGGTTCATTAACTACCACAGATGCAACATGAGAGTCAATTAATATTGGTTTCTTCTCTATGAACCGTTCTGACATCTCCTTTCCCTTAAACAATGACTCTTCAACTTTCTTTTCAGTTAATAAATAAGGTTTCAACAACTCGGGATGCTCTAACAATGTTGTTAGAATCTTCTAATATTCTTGAAAAACTTGCAAAAATTCTGTCATGAGTTCCTGATTTGTCTTCATCTTTGGAAATAGACCAACAGTCTGCTGAAACTAATATGAATAAATGCTGGTCACTTATCAGAAGCAATCTAAAAATGATCTTTTCTCTGTTAAGCCCTCAGGCTAGCAAGATGCACAACTTTGATACCACTGTAATATCCCCAAATAGGGATAATTGTACTTGCAGATAGATAAACCTTCAACAAAATCAGTCTATGCTCAGATTTATTTTTTGATTTTTCTGTCAATTTAAAGAAATTTCTGAATATTTCTAAGTATCAAAAAGTTACAGAAAATGCAATAAAGCTGCCTAGAATTTTCAGAAATAGCATACAATATTTTTCTGAGATGAATGTAACCAACAATGTAGAGGTTAAGGCCCAAATACCGTGGGAAATGCCCTCAAAACGCTAGCAGCCCTTACCAAAACTCCAAGAAAATCAACGTCAGGTCTCACCAAGACAACATACTTGTCCTTGTTGATATTAGCTTAAATGATGCTCAAAAACATGCAAGAATATTGTAGATTGTGCAAATCTGATTCCGATTCCTCTGAATCACTCCTCCAAAAAGGTCTCCAGAACCTGATAAGAATAGGCAGCTCTGAAAATGATGTGCTAGGGCATCACTGACCAAAGCCCTTCCATTGAAACACACCCTACTGACTAGAGGAAGCCTGTAAGTCTCTCCAAAATTAGGGATACTCAAGGGTTTCAACTTTCAAGCCTTAAGCTAAAAGATTGCAGCAGCAATAAAAAAAGTCTAATCACAAAATGATCTCCAAGAAAACCCTAATATGTTACATAATGACCCCTAAAAGAATGATTCAACCTCAACCATGGACCATTCCAGACTCAATCCAATGCTCTAAATAAAATCCCCAAAAATGAGCCAATAGGCTCCCTAAATTCCAATGCCCCCTTGACCTTTTGGCACATGTTTAATTAAAATCACTTAAAGAACCCTAATATGTTACATAATGACTCCCAAAAGAATGATTAAACCTCACCCATAGATCCATTCCAAACTCAATCCAATGTTCCAAATAAAACCCCTAAAAATGAGCCAATAGGCTCCCTAAATTCCAATGTCCCCTTGACCTTTTGGCACATTTTTAATAAAAATCACTTCAAATACATGTCTCTAAAGTCATTAAACTCGAGAGGGGGAAATACTAAGTCTTTAGGCTAAGAGTCACTTAAGTTGCATTAAACTCGAGACGGGGAAATACATGTCACTTAAGTCATTAAACTCGAGAGGGGGAAATACTAAGTCTTTAGGCTAAGAGTCACTTAAGTTGCATAAAAAGACATGCCCACAACTAAAGAATACAATAGAGTACAAGCCAAAGGCTCTTATACTTCCCCAATAATTCTCTCTGTCCTCTTCCTCTTGGGTAATCCAAGGAGAGGACAGCCAAGATATCATTAAGCCTTGTGGCTTGAGTTGGGGACATCATACTTGGCTAGATAAGAAATTGAGAAATCACATCACATCAATGCAAACACAGACCATCATGAAGCTTTGATATCAATTTAAAAGCTTTGGGATCAATATTCTGTGTTGCAAAGTAAGATCTCAATCTAAAACCCTAATGTGCTAAAACAATGACAAGAACAAGAATATGCCTTTGCAGTATGAATAGTCTTCTGGAATAAGCATATGATGACTAAAACACTATTAGGAATGTTGCAAAATAAAACAAGTATGAAAGAAAATATTTCTGGGTGATGTAAGATTGCTCTGACAACATTGATATTCCTACATTTGACACCCTAAATAACTAAAAAATGAGTTCCTCGCTTTGATACAACTATAGGAAAACCAAGACATTTCAACTCAAATGTAAAGCCCCATGTTACATCTTTAGTTAGCCTTGCTTTCCATTTCACTAAATATTCTTCATACATCTTAATTATAGTGCTATTCCCAAGCCTAACATTTAGTATCACCTCAATTTCTTCTATCCATTGCTCTAGTATGTGTTTTCTCCAATCCACCTCTATTCTATCTTTTCTCCAACTCTATTTAGTCACTCACAACCAAACAACATGCCCTCAACAGGCTGCAACTAGAAAATGTGCCCACAATATTGTGTTTTTTTTGGTGTTTGGCGTGCCAATGGTTGAGGGTGTCTTCACAAGGCGCAAATCCTACAATGTCCTCACGACTTTAAGCAATTCTTTTGCTACATTTTGCTAGTTAACTTGTCAATTTTCTACAAAAGACATTAAACTTAAATTTTGGGTGAGTGACTTTGGAGCAAATTTTATCTTGCCCGAACTTGCAAGTCAAACAAGTTTTTTGCAAGTTTTTAATCTATACATCCAACTAACATTGTTATCTTAATGAACTTACCAATATTGTTGAGACTATCCATATTTATTGTCACCTCCACTTTCGCTTGCGTCTCCATCTCAACTTTTCCTTGCAAGAATTTTCCCCAAGTGTTGCAACAAATCTAGCCTTACCTCAAGTTGAAGGACACACGATGTAGTTTATAAGTCAAAAAATAGGGCAATCAAAAAATCATACTATTGCAATTCCTTGACAAACCAAATAGATGACTGCTAAACTATGCAAAAAGCTGGAAAGAAAACCTAAACAATCAATTCCTAATTGACAGCAACAAACCTAAAGTAGAGGTAGACAACTTTTCCCAAAAAAATAGTTACCCAAAATATTGAACTCCACTCACAATAATCATGTGCCAAAGATTGCCTTGAAGTTGACTACTTTTGCCAATTTTTGTGGCAAAAGATGGCCTAAAATCAAATTGGCATGTCAACTTAACACAACATCCCTTCAATATTCAGATTTCTTATAATGATCAATTTTCATAAAGATCTCAATATTTTCTTTCTAGCAACTCCACAATCACCTCAATCAAACATCTATCTAAGGAGAATGATCTTATGCAAGAAAGGCTACTTTTCTAAAGAAAATTTAGTGAAAATCTCCTCCAATATATCCAAAAGAATTCTCCCACTTTACTAGAATCATAGCTTTTATACAATTTCTAAATCATACTAGAATAAATATGTAAACAAGAGAACAATAAAAAAAATCTACATAAATGAATGGCATCAATGCAACACACTCTACTTTTAGAGTCAAGCCACTCGATGGAGTAACCTCCAAAAGCCTTACAACAAGAACAAAATTTGGAACGTGATAAGAATAGTTGCAAATAACTGGAAAAAACACACAAGTTATCATGAATAATCGTGGCTTGGATAGATTTGGGCAGGAATCTCAAGGCACAAGAAAATTGTGATTTAATCCCAATTTGGAATGAAATTTAAAAACATACTTTCCTTATTTTTATGAATTTGTCACCATTTTTCAGTTTACCAGTTTTTTCCTAATCAGTTGAAAAAAATTATCTTTCGGTCTGTTGAGTCAATCTTGAGAGATATTTGCTACTCCATGATGATTAACAACTACTCACTACCATCTACATGTGACTACATTGAGATAAAGTGAACCCCTAATTCCAATGAGGCCAACTACCACGACAATATTAAATCTAAGAATTGACATATAATTAAGTCAAAGATTGCGCAAATCAGCCAGAACGTATTCCAATACATCCATTCTACTTCTGTCATGTAACCCTATAAGATACTCATTATACATTCTGTTGTGTGCATAATATTTTTATCATACGGTTAGATTATGCAGCACTTTGAACAAAACATAAACTAGTAATCGAAATTGTATTTCTCATACAGCTAAAGACAACTATGTCAAACATAGGAATAATCTATGAATATCAGAAATCATGCTTCCAAGAATCATACAAACATGACCCTGTCACATATGTTCTTTAATCTTGTACTATTGATATTCAAAATCACAAGTAGGTAAGTGAACCTGGATGAATAACCAAAATCGGCTTCCTGGCATCATCTTGAAAGCTTGCCCATTCAATTTGCATAACCACAGAACATGAATGCAAATGCCTTTTAATCGCAGAAAGATAGAGACACCTTTTGGCATGATATCGATGGTTCAAAATATCTTTTTCCAAAAGGCATGCCTGCATAACATGGCAAATTATTGTAACATCAAATATTTATTTGGCTTATCAGTAAAACAAACTAGCATTTCAAGTATCGGAAAACAATTAAAATTTTAAAGAAAAATTTACCTTTGGCATTCGCACCGCAAGGTCTACATTTACAAACGGTTTGGCTACTGTCTTAAGTCCATAACTACCAACAATTTCTACAGAATCTGGCTTCTTGAAATTGAGATTCACTTTATCACTAGGTGCCCCCAAGTCTTTGATAAAAGCAGCTGCTTCTGTTGCCTTGATCTGAATCCAAACCAAGCCACATCATAAAGATACATTTTTCAATAGCAACACAAGTAGTGAAAATCTTAAGGCAAACCACCTCCTAAATTGTATTTACTTGAATATTCTGTACACAATTTCCAAAAATTCCTTTTAGACCTGGGATTAAAAATCTATATTAATTTTTAAAAAGTAGGATTAGCATCTTTAGAACTTTTTTGTTTTTGAGGTAGACTTTTACAGTGGGAAGGATATCGATGAGGTTCAATCTATTATTTCTCTAGATCCTACCAATAAATATGCTTAACCTTGTAAACGTTGGCAAAACTGGTTGAGTGTCAATATTTAATCCATATTGAAGTCCTTTACAAGAATAGAAGTTTGTTTATTAACATATTGATTTTCATTAGATTGCAATGTTTTTCCTTTCACTCAATTTTTGTTACGCATGGATTTTTATACGGTTTGCTTTATGCTTTTTTAAAGAAAAGGAGGATTAGATTCAACCTTAGAAGCAGTATTTCAAAATAAGACTGGTGCAATGAAAAAGAGGGTGCAAGTGAGGAGAATGAAACAGATTGCAGGTAAGAAAATAACACTAAACAGGTCTAGATAATGGACAAATGTAAATGACAATTTGGCAAGAGATGAGGCGTTGTCGAAAGAAATTATCAAGAACAAAGTTCAAAATATCTTCAGTTTCAAAAAATTGCAACAGAGTGAGAAGAATTCGGTAAAAATTAAAAGGCGGCACAATCTGAGCAGCGAAGAAACGGTACATAGTGTTGTTAAAAATGCCGAATAAAACAGTAAGACAATGCGAGAGGAAAGAATGGAGGGATAGCAGAAACGGGTTAGTGGGAAGATAAATAAACGTCTTTCATATTTAAATAGTCCAAAAAAATACCAAGTATAGTTAAGCTGACCTGTTCGTCTGGAAGATTTAACAAAAAATCTCGTATAACTGCAATAGCGTCATTCAAAGGCTTGGTCTTTGAATAGTCCAAGCTAATTTCCTTTACGAGCTCCTTCACCTTCAAATCTGCCAAGTCAGGCTCCATTATGACGTTCTGCGCCTCCAGAGATAAGCCTCCAATGCTCAAAAACCCTTGGAAAAAACAGCTAAGGTTTAGCCGGGGTTTAAGCACAGTGTGTTTCAAAAGGTTTGCAGGAGAAAGTAAATGCGTTTCGGTTGAGCTAACACGCTCGAGAATAAAATTTATATTGACTTCGAATACTTCTTTCACATAATATTCAGTCCATGGGCTATTGTTCTCAGATAGTTGCCGGAGAAATCAACTGAGATCAGAAGTCCACCGTCGCTTCCCAATTTTAAACCCACTGCTCTCCACTCATCCGCTCCCAGAGAAGCAACTGCAAACTGAACAGAAAATTAAGCGCACATTGATGTTTATCAGGGAGCTCTCGTGTGAACAGGGGCTTAAGGCCGCCCAAACTGACGCCCTCTGGTTTTTTATTCTTTTTTAGGCTTGCGCACCCTACTCTTCAAAATGCAGGGACTTCATCCCCTTTTGGAATAATATATTTTTAAAATGAAAAAGACATTTTAATTGCTATTTTAAAAAAAAAAATATTATTCTTTATGTGTATTAATATATTTTATTGATTGTTAACAATTAAATATTAGAATATATACAAGAAAATATTAATTAAAATTATTTGAATAAAAAAGTGAAATTTTATTTTGATTGTAATTTTATATCAATCTTTTATAAATACACTAATTTAAAATGGTTAGTAATGTGAATATATTAATATAATTTAAAAAGCTTTTAATTATTTTTTTATTTTTTATAATCAAATATATTAAACATCTACATTGAAATGTTGTTTTTGATATAAATAATTTGATATAATAAATTATTGTATTTCTATCTTATAAAACTAGCATACTTACATTTTATAAATTAGTTTGAAGTGAACAATGTAACGCACAATATCGATGCTCGCGGAAGGGAAACAAGCAGAGATATAGAGTCGAGGCATGCATGAAGCCCTCAAACCGAAAGTAAAGATCGATCTAACATAATAATATAATTTAAAAATAAAATAATTATACGCAAAATGGCTCGCAACTTGCGAAAAAACGCAGCCAAAGGCTCTAGGGCTTTCACTCTGGTTCAGTTGCAGGATCTTGCTCAAGCAAGAAAGAGGCTTACTGCAAACCGATTTGCAGTCATGGGTCATCATCCTCCCTTATCCTTTAAGGCTTCCACTCCAAAGCAAAACAACAGGTGTTTCCTTTTTGCGAAAAACTCTCATGGGAGGGAACGGCGACCTTAGGACTTGCTCCTTGATTTTAGATTAGAAGGGCAAACTACCCACGGATGGCAGGAGGTTAGAGGTAAGAGATCTCGAAGGGCAATAAATGTGCAATCCAGGATTGAGCAAGTTGGCAAGGCAGAAAATAGTATCAGACAAAACCTTGGTGACCGAGTATGGATCGCTCCAATTACCTCCATAACTCTTGGTTACGCCTCAGGAGCCAACTTGATTCCTTTAGGTGAGAAGCGAAACCCTGGGAGGGCCTCTAACCTCCCGCCCTTGATTGGACAATCAAGGTGGGAATCAAAATTAGGGTTTGGCCCTAATCCCTTCATCTTTCATAAATTTATGCCCTACCAACTTTGAGATGATCATATTAGGGGTAAGGTGATTCCCAAATTTGCAGGGAATCATAAGGATCTCAAGCCCAAATATTTTTGTAACCAACGGGCGAAGCAGTTTAATAGGGAATCAGGACCTAAAGCACGCATTTGGCAGAATAGCTCACAGGGAGGTAATCCTAGGCCGATGAGCATTGATGACCCTAATCTGGAGGTTAGAGAAGAAATTATTGTCAAAAGATTAAGGGTTCATTGCAGAAAATTCGGTATTTTTGCTAAGTGGTGCAGGAATGGGCAACCTATTGAAAAAATTGCTAGTTGGTGGGAGATAGAATACGTGGGCCAGGTAAGTATTATTTCTCTCCCCAATAATTTTTTGTTCATTGACTGCAAATAGGTAGCATTAAAACATTAATTATTATCTGGGGATCCAATGTTTTATAAAGGCTACAATTTCATATTTATTGACTCAAAACCAAATTTTAATCCCAACTCTTATAAATTCAACAAGATGTTGAAATGAATTATTTTTAGAAATCTTCTTGTCAAACTTATGCACTCTCGGGTCCTTTTTAAACTAGGAGACAAATTACGAGGTTTTGTAGGTTTGGAAGAGACTTGGTCTTGCTCTGCTAATCTTAAAATGTTAGTAAATTTGGATATTGTTGGTTAACATATTTGTCCTTCTTAAATACCTTTCAAAAAGGACTCCCAAAAGCCCAAATTGAAAGACAAAAACAAGAACCAACAGTTGAGTCACTTGCAATGGTGAGTGCAAGTGCTCTCTGAATTTTGATATGAAGGTACAGCTCCCTTCGTTGGATAAAACTGTATATTTTCTGAATATGCTTTTAACCAGAAAGCAATAAAGGCAACTAACATCTGCTCATAGCCATGACACATATGCGAATAGTAGATTTATAATGAAGTGAACAAAGATAAGTAAAACACAGTTTAATTACCCACACCCAAGAAAATACCCTTTCCAATAGATCAAAATGCTCTGGACTCTGATTGAGTCTCTCTCATGCCTCAAAGGACATGGGGGACCATAATACCCAGACAAAGAGCTAACAACACATTTCTTTCCACAGACAAATTATTTCTAAAATCAAAGTTTCAGAATTAAATGCATACATAATTTAATGTAACAGAAAAGGCAATGAAAGGTAATTACAAGAGAAACAAAGCTCATTGTAATCAAAAGAAAATATTGACAAATCCACAGATCAACAAAATCTTCTTCATTCCATCAATGTCAAAATGTGAGCTCACAGACTCAACACTTCTGAAAAATAAAACTATGTCGTCCAGAAAACAATGCTCCCCCCTTTTTTACCGCCAAAAGATCAAAAAAAGAAGAACCCCTACTTTTTTCTTTCATTACATATATATAGCCTTTGAGACTTTCAGTTATCAATAACTGATTCTTGAAAAGATTATTAATTAATATTTTCTTTTATCTTTTATCTTCTCTCTTTTTTTTGCTTCAAATCTTTTATCTCGGAATTTTTATAGACCCGTACTAAGAGATTAATAACTTTTGAATGCGATAAGATTTTGCCAATCGCTCCGGTGAGTCTAAAACATATCCAAAATACAGCGCGATCCAATGGTTCAATTAATAATTATGCCCCCCGCATCGAGACTAATTTTTCTGACTCAAAAAATTCGTGGTTACAAGTTGCATTGAGAACTACAAACAATATACATGCCATTGTTATTGGATTTTTGAACTTTTTGAATTTTGAACTCACACACTCTGAACCTGCATCTGATGAATCTCTGAGCTCTAAATTTGAACCTCTAAAATCGAACCTTGAACTTTGAACCTGCGACCTTGAACCTAAACTTTGAACCTTGAACCTTGAACCTTGAACCTGCAAGGTTCAATCAGAAGGTTCAAAAACACAAACTGCACCCACAGTATGCTTCATTGATTGCTTTGTCTTTCCATTTTCCTGCGCATTGAACCTGTGAACCTTGAACCTACGAGGTTCAATAAAGAGGTTCAAGATTACAGACTTTGCCCACAATATGCTTCATTTATCACCTTGTCTTCATATTTGGCTGCGCGTTGAACCTTTGAACCTTGAACCTTGAACCAAAGAAGGTTCAAAGTTCAAGTCCAATGACAGAAAAAATTACAAAGACTTTACACTCATTAAAACTAAAGTTGTGATACAACCCACTTCAGTTGAACTCGAACTTTGAACTTGAACCCAAACTTTGAACTTTTTGAAAAGGTTCAATAGTTCAAGTTCAATGACAATTGCTCCTTTGGGCTACCATAGAAAAACTTGCATAACTTTTTACTGAGGGGTTCGTTTCTTGTGAAATTTTAACTGTAGAATAAATAAGCAAAGTAAAGCATAGCCCATAAATAATTTTTGCATAGGACACATGAGACTTGGGATTTAATTGTTTGGGCATATGGGTAACCCAAAAATAAAACAATTAAAATCTCCTAGCCGACATGGAGTTTGGCCATAAAAACTGGTCAATTTGGAGAAAAGGATGTTAAAATTATCTCTTCAAAAGGATTTTGTGTCATCTTTCCCATAATTTGAAAAATAATGATTTTTTTGTGACTGACAGGTAGGGGATGTCCATGAGGATCCTTGAAAGTTTGAACAAACGTGACCAACACTTTCAACATCAAAACATTAGCAATAGCTGGTTTTTAGTTGATTATGAGGCTTTAGGCACGAGCAAAAATATAGGGGTAACATTGGCTCTAATTGGGGACCAGGACTGTAAAGGACTAGGAGAATCCAGAATTTGTCTCTGGGAGAGATCAATGTCTATCATCCATTGGGCAATAGAGTCAAGACAAACAAAGCACGGGGAGCTTCTTGCAGACGAGGGAAGAGGCAACAAGGCAAAACTAACAAGCCAAAATCCAAACTAAACCAAGGCTGAAAACTAAGACAAGCTACACCTAGATCACACCAAAAATTTATTTACAAAAGATCAGGCAAACAACCCATGCCTCCAAGAATGCAACTGGTTGCTCATGTAAAGCCATCAACTGGTTGTGAGAAGTACCTGCCAGTGCGGAAAAGTGGTTGATATGTGAGTAGAATCATTCCCAATAAATAATCTGCAACCACTGTAAAGAAGGATCCGATAACAACACATTGTAAAAACTTCCTCAAAAACATATCAGGTCCAAAGAGCCACTTTGCATCATAGACTTCTGGTTGCAACATGTCAACACCATCTTGAGTGAGTTGATTCATACTAGAAATACCACAATCTTTCATACGAGTGTTAGAAAAATAAACCATGCTTTTGATGGGACAACCTTATTCAAAAGTGCAAGAATGATCTGTGAGAAAGTCTTTATCTAAATCTGAATTTTGACTCTCTAGACATTCATTTTCCAATAATTCATTATAAACATTAGCTTCAAAACAAAATGATTCCAGCATGGGATGACTATCAAATAGCTCATCTTCACAATCAAATTTAAATACCTCTAATTTAGATCGCCTGTGTGATATCATAACAGAGGTGAATGAGTTTCCCTTGGTTTGCATTTCAGTATTCTCAAAATTCTTCAATGTTTTGGGCTGCAACAATTCCTCAATATATTGCATGCAATCAAACTGAAAAGACTCATACCTTATCTGCATATCAATATGAGAGATACCCCCTACTTTTTTACCATAAGGCATCTCTTGTTTATGCTAATCTATTATGCTTCCCTGATCAAAATCATTAGCTTAAATTGCATTAGAAGTATCAAATGAAAAAGATTCAAATTCTGAAAAAGAGACATTTTCCAGCAAACTTCCATCTAATTGTTCATCATCAAATCCTTGCTCCATAGAGGAAGCATCCGAGCAAGTCATTAAAATTTCTGATTGTGCAGCTTGATCACCCTCATCTTTAAATGAATTATCATTCTCAACATGCAAATGACAAACCCTTGCAATGCTAGGATAGCTATTTTCAATCATAGGAGGTGCTTGGAAATGTCCATCATTAAAGACTGTTAAATTTTGAGAATAAGAGATAGGTAATGTTGATTTTGTTGCTTTCATAACAAGTTTCTTTTGTAGAGGTTCTTTCTTCGGATAAAACTTCTGATTATAAAGACAAAATTTAGATTGTGGTTCCCTCACAACACATTCATCCATGCATTTCATTCCACTTAAAAACACATCATCATCTACCTCAATAGCCTCTTTTTGTGCATCTTTCAAATTTTGTATTTTCTTATGCTTCAACTAGAATTTAATTTCAGTTTGCAATGCAGCAATAAAAACACATAGCTGGTTACTTTTAGTTGGTTGGCAAGCTTGAGGAATTTTACCAACACATCTATTAAATCTATCAATAAAACCTCTCATAGATTCATCATTTTTCATCTGAATTTGAAAGAAATTCAACTGCAACTTATAAGTATCAACCACAGGCTGAAATCTTCCAAGGAATTTTACCTTTAAGTCATCCCAACTAGTAATGCATCCATCTTGCAAATTACGAAACCATAGGGTATCGTCAACTTCACATTCATGAGACGAACATTCATCAGACAACATTTTGCACCTATTATGGACATTATGAGTTTATAGTTGTCCCATTTGGGCTTACCAATACACCGTTAGTTTTCAAGAGTATGATGAATGGAGTGTTTCACACCTACATTGACCAATATGTCCTTGTGTTTCTTGATGAAATTTAGGTATATTTGAGGACAAGGAAGCAGCATGAGGTCCACTTGCATCAAATTTTGCAGTGTCTTCGTGACCATCGGTTGTATGGTAACTTGGCCAACTGTGAGTTCTTCAAGACTAAGGTGAGATATTTGGGCCATATCATCTTAGGAGAGAGTATCTTAGTGGATTCCTTTAAGATTTATACTATCATGGATTGCCCAACAGTGACTAATGTCTTAGAGGTTTGTAGTTTCATGGGATTGGTGTTTTATTACCATCATTTTGTGAGAGACTTTTCTAAGTTAGCACATCCTATCACTTTTGTTTAAAGAAAAGGGAATAAGTTCGTGTAGTTCGAGCAATGTGAGGCAAATTTTTAGGCTCTCAAGGAGAATTTGACCAAGGCACCTATCTTGGTAGTGCCTAATCTAGTAGGAGATTTTTTTATTTGCATTGATGCATCGTTGGAGGGTTTGGGGACAGTTTTAATGTAGGATGGAAGAGTCATTATATATGAGTCTTATAAGCTCAAGGATCATGAGTTGAACTACCCCACCCATGATTTGGAGTTAGTGATAGTTGTGCATCCACTTTTGCATTGGAGGCACTTTCTATTGGGTCATCAGTTTGGGTTGCATACTGATCATCACAATTTACAATATATCTTTATTCAACCTAACTTCAATGCTAGGAAACATTGTTGGATGGAGTTCCTTTGTGAGTATGATTTTGATGTCCACTAAATCTAGGGCAAGGAGAATGTTGTCATAGATGCCTTAAGTAGGAGTAGGCATGAGATTTTAGTGATGACCCTCGGTGTAGATTTGTGGAGTTGTATCCTTGAGGCACTTCCTAGTGATACCTTTTATTAGGAGGTGGGAGCAAAGATTTAGGGAGAGCCCTTGAGGGTTCCAATTCTCGGGTATTTTTTGGAGTTAGATGGAGTTTTGCAACATCTTGGTCACATCTACATTCCTCTTGCCAATGGACTTTGTACCTTGATTTTGTGTGAGGAACATAATGCACCCTATTCAACACATCTCGATGTCAAGAAGATGCATGCCGACCTTAGACAATTATATCATTCTAAACTTTTTTACATGCGTTGGGTGCCCAGCTTAAATTTAGTTATGCATACCACTCCAAGAAAGACAAACATACATAGAGAGTAAATCAAGTTCTTTAGGATATGTTTTATGTATATGTCATGGATTGACAGTCTCATTGGGAGGATTATTTATACATGGTTGAGTTTGCATATAATAATGGGTACCATAGTTCTATTTGTATCTCACCTTTTTGGGATTTGTGTGGTTGTCTATGTTGTACTCCGTCGAGTTGGGAATAATTAGAGGAATGTATTCTTTTGAGCTTTGAGATGGTTCAAGAGATGGGGCAATAGGTAGTTCACATTGGAGAGGATTTGATTGCAATTTAGGACTTGTTAGATGCAATGACAGTCCCAAAGACACTGAGAGGGGGGGTGAATCAGTGTCTAGCCTGTTAATGGAATATTTGAACTTATTTACAACTTTGCAACTTAAATTAATGTACCGGTAAACAAGCAATAGTGGAGCAAAGAGAAATAACAGAGACAACATAAATGCACACCATAACACGAGATGTTTTGGCAAGGAAACCCGGTGTGGGAAAAACCTCGGTGGGATTTGTGACCCACAATATTTACTCACTGGCCAATATGAATAAATATTACTTACAGTATGGGCCTGCACATGCAGGAAGGCCAACAACCTAGAGCTCACTGCTCAATAGAAGAGTCTGACTACAAAATGGATAATTAAATCCAATACAATGTACTGCTCAAAATAGCATCTGCAATGCTTGATTTAGTACCGGTTTAAGCTCTGGTAGAAACCTCAACCAAAAACCTTGCCGATGAATGATATTCACTCACATAACCTATCTGCCTTATAACATAATCCTTTCACTATCTTCTACATAATATTCTTCTATTCCATGCTATTACAATAATGACTTATTAGATCTCATACATATATGAGTCTTTACAATACATCATATCGGCTTACAAATAATTAATTACATTTACAATACAGTTCATATAAGCAAAACTTTGTCTCATGTCGGCCTAGATGTCGGTATACTTCATTGCCAGTGTAATCTGGATGTCGGTGATTGTGCCTGTTGGTGCCTGCAGATGATGTCTGTGTTGCCAGTGAACCTATAGAATCCTGTTACCGGTTGGTTGCCATCAATGACAACATCAACCATTCTCATTGAGTGTAGAATGCCAACAGGACCATCATAAGAAGTATTTTGATGCTTGTACGTTGGATCACTAGTTCTTAGTAGGTGATAGTATTCTAGAGAGTGCATCCTTGGGAGAGCCCCATCCATTATAGGAAAGGCTCTAACTTGGTGCCGCATTTTGTTAGAACTTTTGAGGTTATCAAGAGGATTGGTCTAGTTGCCTATTGCCTTTCCCTGCCACATATCCTATCTCGCATCCATGATGTTTCCCATATTTTAGTGCTCTAACAATACATTTCTAATGTGACACATGTTCTTGATTGGGGTGCTTTATAGGTCAAGGATATGCAACTTTCTTTGGAGCCCATGTGCATCCTTCAACATCAAAGGCTAACCCTCAAGGGTCGAGAGTTAGAGTAGGTAAGGGTCCAATGGGACTCGAATGATGAGACTTTAGCTACTTGGGAGGATGCTACATGGCTAAGAGAGTTGTACCCATATCTTTTTGCAGGCTTCAAGGAGTAAACCTAGTTATAGGGGGGAGGATGTAATGCCTCGTGTTGCATTTCGTCATTGCTTTATTTTGATCCAAGATTGACTCTATATACGCTTTATACTGATTATGCCTATGTTATTATTTTGTATTCGAATCCACGTAGTGCACCTTGATAACAGTTATATTCATTTGATAGAGTAGATATCATTGCTAATGTGGATAGTTGTTTATACTCATAGATTTAGTGATGATCATACATGCATGATGTTGATATGATGATATGACATGATGTTATATGATGATACTTTGATTATATTAAAGATGATGTGGTTTCATGATGATGCATTGGATATGATCAATTGATTTGATGAGATGTTATGTTAATGACCATGTTTTGTTGTGACACCAAATAGGGAATTTTTATATATGCATTTAAGTTATATTACATTATATATATATATATATATATATATATATATATATATATATATATATATATATATATATATATATATATATATATATATATATATATATATATATATATATATATATATATATATATATATATATATGCACAGGTACTTGTGTTTTGGTTGACGTAGGTACAGGGCATTTACTCCGCTTGGCTTCATAGGTCTGAGCATGCCAATATCCCAACAATGGTTACATGAGATAAAACATTGGTCATTTATGTCACCCAACCCTAGCCATTGTTCCTAATTTTAATTATTTTCCTAATTTCATGTGATTGCACCTTTGATTACCATTTCAATATTTATCTGGTTACCCTAATGCATAATTGTGTAAGACCATTGATGACTGTTTGTGCATAGTTGGTAATTTGTGAATCGTCGCTATTATAATGTATATATTAATGACATTTTAATACATTGGTTGTGACTAAATATTTAATTGCAAGATATGTTTTGTATGTATTTGATTTAATGAGATTGCATGATTTACTTATGAGGGTAATTTTGAGATTTAATTGATATTTGAATTTGAATTTGATTTTATTATTTTATCCCTAGAAAAAAAGTGAGTTTATACTTGTACTTAAAGTTCATATTTTTACCTTCTTGTGCTCTCTAAAAACCCTAAATGCTGAATTTGAATTTTTGAGTTTGGGAGATTGGTTTTGTGGGTATTGGCTCAAAAGATTTGGATTGGTGGATTCTATTGGTTGTCTATAAATCTCTTCCTCTTCTAGTGTGTTCGGTGTGCTTTTCTATTTTGAATTTTTCATCAAGTTTGGAGGTAGGAATTCTTATTTCTCCTTTGTTTCTTAATTGATTGCTTCCAGTTTGTTATGAATGAATTGTTGAATGCTTAAAAACATTCCTCCAATTTAGATTTTGTCATTTGAGTGTTTAGATAGATTATGTAATGGAGGAAAATTGGGAATTAGGGTTTCACAAAGTAATCCACTAAATAACCCAATTAACACCACTGCATTGAAAAAGGGTTGAAACCAATAGATCTAGGCTCAATCCCAATGGGGAAAGGTCTAAGATACTGATTGGATTCAACTGGTTAGTATTTATTATCCTCTTTCTAAGTTGAATTTGGAATGTAATTGTGAAATTAGAGCAAAGTGATGGATAATTGAGGTAAATTAACATAAATAGTCACTAAAGATGTCCTATGGAGTCATAAAATGAAATTTGGGCAAGATAAGATGTTTAGAACTTGTTCCCAGAAGTTCAACCTGATTCTTCGAGACCAAGTAGCACAAATCTGCCTTGGTCCTCCAATTTTTTTGTCGTTGAAAGCTAAACTTTTTTGTCATTGTTGACATTGCCAGAATTTCCAAGTACATCTTCTACACCTATTTCTTGCACGCAGAAAGAAAGGGAGAGATGTTGGGGATAGAGGTTTGCCTAAGTCAAACTCCAGTTTATGAATTAACCTTGAATGAAATAATACAAATACTAAAATAACTATTAAGAATATATACCTAAGATTTACAATTGTTGATGATGATACAACTCTCTTTGAATGTAATCACAAACATGAATGTAATTACATGAAAAAAACACATGAACATGAAAAACCCTAATCACACACACATGTTTGCATGAAGATTGATGTAACTTTTATCCACGATGCTTGAATGATGAATATGCACCCTTGAATCTCTGAAGATGCTCAATGATGAATGCTTCATGAATGCACCAATTATAGGGATGGAGTCTTAGATCTAAAATTAATTGATATGATGTCCTTGTATAGGGTTTGATATGTAAATTAGTGATCAGGCCAACCTCCAACAATCATGTGTAGCCCTGATAATCAAATGCTATCAAGGAGATATAAAACCCGTCCCATTTCAAATTTGGGCCCATTTGAGAGCGACCAAGGCGTTTTGGGGTGCCCTGGTCCTTCTACAAACATGACCAATTTAAATAATTATCCTGGGTAGAGGGTATCCTATGATAGGACCTATAATGGAAAAAATTAGGGTTTCCACCATTGGATGTAGTAAAACCACTATTTTTTCTTAATTACCATCACATTAGGGAAAGATAGGAATTTAATAGACCTAAATCTAATAGATCTATATTTTGATTAGATTCTAGGGGTCTTGAATGTGCCTCTTCTTTCCCTTGAGTTGAATTGAATTGTTTAAGATGTTGAAATCAGGGTAAATGTATCAAAATTGAGGTAAAAATGCATGAATAGTGAGCTACAACCATTGGATCAAGCCATGATCCTAGATCTGAGGAATATAAGTGTATTCAAACCTATTCCCAGAAGGAACTCCTGATTTGTCAAGACAAGGATCATTCATAATTAAAATCACCTTTAGGCTGCCTTAGAATTAATACATTTCCACACGAAGCAAAATTTGAATAGGATAAGACTGCCCAATCATCTTCTTGAAATTCAGGGAAAAAGTGTAGGACCAAAGTGACCAACGCTCTGGTCCTAACCACTTTTTTCCAAATTTCTAGGGATGCGAGCCATTGTGATTCTAATGCTAAACCTTGCTTGGTGGCTCAATCCAATATGTGTAGATAAGTGAATTATGCTTTGAGAGTTGAAATTAGGGAAAGATCAAGGATAAATCAGGATAAAATGATAAATGACACACCTAGAATTAAGGACCCAAATAAGAGTGTGATGATAAAATAAAGTGAAATAAGACCCATAATATTGAATTAAATATTAATTAATTACAATAAAGGTCTTATAATTCATAGAGGAAAGGGAAATACTAAAATGGGTGTTAGGAGAGTGTGAAATTGGACGCACTAAGAAAGGGTGTACAATTTATGATGCTACAGGACCCACCAAAGGGTGTTTAGGACATCAAAGTTGGAGAATGAGGTCAAACTAGAGCTAGAGAGGGGATGAGGATAGGACATGCAAAAGTAGGAGAACAAACATGAGGTGTAAAATGGACTAGTTACAATTTGGGATGCTACATTTAGTTACCACTTTAATGGAAGTATGAGCATATGCAAATACTCGTAGTAAAGTAGAAAGATGAGAGAGAGGAGAAAAAATAGGAGCGAGATCACAAGGAGATAAGAGATCACTAATTTTGAGGAACCAAGCCCCCAACCTCGGGATCTTAAGTCACACAATCGCATGCAAGGACTCACAAAACAAGACAATGACAAAAAGACAAACAAAGACAAATAACACAAGGCGGCTCCAAGTTAACTAGTTGAAGAGACCTCGATAATCAAAATGTCTCAGCCACTAATATCATTCTCATAATACTATCACAAGGACACAAATGATCACATAAAAAGAGTAAGAGAATGCATGAGATGGTGAACTATGATCCATAAATAACAAAGCTATAAGCTCATGGGGGAGAGAAAATAGAGAGGACATAGATGCCACAGACTAGCAAGATGTGTTATGCTAGGTGATCCATATTGGGGAGGAGAGTCAAAATAGTCTAGTTGTGTTTTGCTAGTTTCTCATCATCTGTTGCGTATTCTGCTATCTGGTTTTAGGAGTTAAACATCGCATATAAGACTTTGTTTTGTCTAGTTTCGAGCATGCAACAACCTGTATAAGACATGAAATGAAAAAGAAAATGTTGGTTCTAGGAACATCTCGTATAAGAATTTGTTTTGTCTGGTTTCGAGAATGTGTACCCTGTATAAGATAAATATATGCCTGGTTTCGGGAACATCTCATATAAGACTCTATTTTCTCTAGTTTTGAGAATGTGTAACCCATATAAGATGTATAAAAATTATACGTCTGGTTTTGGGCATGAAGCATCTCATATAAGACTTTGTTTTGTCTAGTTTCGAGTTTGAACACCTCGTATAAGACATGCAAATATATAGTACAAAGAGGGCAATACTATGCCCCCCCCCCCCGCCCCCTCTTAAGATGTCAACATAGTCCTATGTTGATGTCTTAAGGAATCTAGAAACAAGGATACACACCTTCAACACTAAGGAGATATCCTTTTAGGCAAAAATGTTCATAAATCCAGGCTAAAGTATTACTCTTACAAGTAAGGACGAGATAGTTGAAAAAGAGATGTCTTGCAACAAGTGTAAAGGGAATCCTTTGGAGGAGAAGAGATATTTTCTCAAAAGAAATCTACCTCCAAGAGAAGTTCTTGTACAAAAAAAAATCGTCGACCAAAAGAGAGGAAGAAGAATAAGAATACATACCTTCCCCCTAGGGCTAAGTGAAAGGGATTCTTGATGAAGGATGACACACTTTTAACCTGAAGCGAAGGGTTTGTTTACAATATATATACATTACTAAGAGTAGAAGAGGTTGCAGACAAGGACACACCTCTTGGATAAGAGAGAATCCTTGAGAAAACAAACACTTCACACACATAATGACATTGTATCATAAGCAAACACCACTCAAACAAAGGAAAAGTGGATCCTTAGAAAGGATAGGAGAGATCAATGCCCCCCAAGCATAGGGACTATGAGAATAATTACACAACCTCCAAAGAGATATTATACATAAGAAGATGCACCACTTCAAGCAAAGAAAGGTCCCAAACAAGGAACACACGTGTACTTGAATGAAGGAATGTTTAATGCACAAAAAGACATCAAGATATCTACAATGCAACTCTAGAGAAGAGATAATCTTCAAAAAGGAGAGAGAAAAAAATTGAATATATATTGTCCTAGTCCCCCAAGCAAGGAGACAAGAAAAAGCCATGTTGCTGCCCCAAGATGATTGTTATTGAAAAAGCATCACTACTCATGACAAAGAGCCCCCAATGAAGTGAACTACTAGTGTCGTAGGGTGAGGAGTAACATGATAGGGTGAACGGAGTGCTAAGGCACTACCTCTTCACCGAGAAAAAGTGCAAGATTGGTTGTAAGAGCTACGTGGGCTCTATCATATTGTTCTTGAACAAATGCTTTAAAGGTCTTACAATTTCCAAGAGAACGAGAATAACCACGATGAAAAAAGACAATGCTCATCACATTCCCTATTATTATAATTGTGATTGAGTTTAATAAACGGAAAAACAACACATTGATCCTACTTCAATCTCCAAAAGATTCTTGTAGCTAATTTTTCTTGATTGTCAATAGGGGTTGGGTTCATCTCTTGAGATGCAAGACATAAGCTTAAGGATTGAAAGAGGGTTGAACCAAATAGATCTAGGCTCAATCCCAATGGGGATAGGCCTAAGATTCTGATTGGATTCAACTGGTTAGTATTGATTATTCTCTTTCTAAGTTGAATTTGGAATGTAATTGTGAAATTAGAGAAAAGTGAGGGATAATTAAGGTAAATTAACAAAAACAGTAAGCTACAGATGTCCCATAGAGTCACTATCTGAGGTCTAGGCAATATAAGATGTTTAGAACTTGTTACCAAAAGTTCAGCTTGATTCTTCGGGACTAGGTAGCACAGATTCGTTTTAGTCCTTCAAATTTTCATTCATCGAAAGCTGAACTTGTTCGTCACTGTCGATATTGTTGGAATTTCTGAGTACAACTCCTGCACCTAGTTCGTGCACACATAAAGAAAGGGAGAGATGTTGGGGATAGGGGTTTTCCTAAGTCAAACCTTGATTAAAATAACGTAAATACTAAAATATCTATTAAGGAGATATACCTCACATCCACAATTGTTGATGATGATGCAATGCTCTTTGAATGTAATCATAAATGTTGAATGTAATGGCGTGATAAACATTTGAACATGAAAAAACCCTAATCACACACACATGCTTGCACAAAGATTTATGTAACTATGCTCCACAATGATTGAATGATGAATATGCAACCTTGAGTATTTGAAGATGCTCAATGATGAATGCTTCACCAATAATAGGGATGGAGTCTTAGATCTAAAATTAATTGACATGATGTCTTTATATATGGTTCCCTAGGTAAATTACTAATTAGGCCGACCTCGAATGGTCATGTGTAGCCCCGAGAATATATAGAACTTTCCCCATTTCAAATTGGGGCCCGTTTGAGAGGGGCTAGGGTGTTTTAGGGCACTCTAGTCCAGATCAAGACGTCTCATGCCCTGGTCCTTATACAAATAGGACCAAAATAAATAGCCAGGGGGAGGGTATACCATGATAAGACCCACAAAAGGGTGTTCATGACATCAAAGTTGGAGAATAAGGTCAAATCAGACCTAGAGAGGGGATGAGGATAGGACATGCTAAACTAGGAGCACAAATATGAGGTGTAAATTGAACTTGTTACAATTTATGATGCTATAGATTGTTGATTTAAATTTTGAAAAGTGGGTTTGTATGGGGATATGTTCTCTAATTTTTATTGGAATATTAAAATGGCAATTTGAGGGCTTATTTGTGATGTTGGGTTGATAGGAACAAATGGATTTTCTCAAATTTTTTGATTTGAGCATTTTGAATTTTTGGAGGGCCACCAATGGTGGATAGCCTCTTGGACTAGTTTTAGGCCCAAAATGAGATTTGTCTAAAAGTGGATTTTGAATGCTTAGAGTTGATATTCTAGTGTGGAATTTTGATATTATGTATGCAAATTCTAATATGGGATCAAATTGGATCTGTTCTCTTGCTATTGTGACCAATGGAGTATGCCTTGTTTGTGTAAAAATTGCATTTTGTAATTGAGAACACTATGCTGTTATGGTAAATTGCATTGAGTTTGGCATAAGCCTAGGGTGTGGGTATTAGAGTTGAATTTGGGAGTGGCTCTCAATGGGGGTTGGGGCCCAAAGTGATCAGTAGGATAACTCATTAGAGAGTTAACTAATGAAAGTGAAAACATAGTTAAAAAATTGGGAAAATACATTAATAAGATAATTGAGGATAGCCTTTGCGTTCCTTGTGTGCTTGTACAGACTAAGGATGTATTGGGAAGGCTTGGTCATCTATGGGGTATTGATCTGGCATGATTGAGTCTACTTGTCAACACGATAGGACTACTCGGTTCTGCATGAGCCGTCCATTTGAGTTATGTGATGGCACTCCCACTTCTTGGTCTCTAATATCCAACCCATGTGTAGATTTGAGTAGTGATCCATAATGGATTCGTGACTTGGTATCATTCGTAGCACTGTTCTTGCATTGCATTCTTGTATGCCTTGATGTGTCGTCTATGCTTTGTGTATGATGTGTTTGAGCCTATTATATCCCTTGTTCGCATTGTATGATTGTTTGAGCCGTATAACTATCTCCACGAGCATGGTGGGGTGGGCCTAAGGGTCCCACATGGTTGGGTGGTGTTGAAAACCACCATTGGGGATAGTGGACTTGGTTTGAGACCAACAATGAGGAACTCATTCGTTGCCCTCAACACATGATCTTCTTACTCTCTCATTCTTGTGTGATGTAAACCAAATGTATATTGATATAGGAATGGTAAACATTGAAGATATGTAACTTGAACACTCTAAGTGGAGAATGTTGTATTGAAACATAATTGATATGGATTAGTGTAGTTTACGTGGACTAGTGTTGGAATTGGCCACAAAGTATGATCTTGTGTGTCTCTTAATTCATGATGTATCATGCGGATATCATAAGAAAAATTCAAATGGTGCTCTAAAATGAGTGTAGATGTGATTTGTATAGTTCAAAAGTTGATTAAATAGTCATCTCCTAATTCAGTCATGATATATTGACCAAGTTAGTGTGGTTTTTAATGAGTCGGATTAATTATGAGATTAATCAAGAACATTTGTATGGTGTCCCAAGGTGTCTTAAATTGGTTTATAGTTAGTGTGGACATCCCTTCATGGAGTCAGTTTTAGGAAAGTTTTGGTGGAGTGAATATGTTTTGAGTTCACTTGATTCTTGACTAGCCTTGTAGGTGTCACTCGGTGACTCGATGACATCATTCTTAACTCATTTTCTCACCAATTTACCTAATAATCTCAATTCAAGGGTTGTATGGGTTTTTTTACTTTACCTAGGGGTTTGGGGTGTCTGGGAGGCCAAATTGTCCAACTGAGAAGCTCACTAGTTAAGATTGATGCATGTCTCAAAGGATAACATAGCAAGTTCACTAGTCCGAGGAATGCCAACGTGGGTCAAGGACCAATGTGCAAGTCAAGGACACAAGAATTCCACACTAGTGTTCCAAAAATACACATGCGCCTTTTTAGGATGACTAAGTCAGGTGCAAGAGCTTAGGTTTGGTCATTTGGTTTGGAGAAGGATCTAAGAGCTAGGGGTGTTCGTTTGACCTAGTTTCAGATGTGTTGTGAAAGTAGCAATGCCAAGGAAACCTTAGAGGGATCTTGAGTAGGTTTTGAGTGTATTTTGATGGTGTTGGGGGCATCTAATTGTGATTAGGGTTTCATCAAAGCTCATCCATGACACCTAGGACCTAGTAGTTGGTCTTATTTGTTGTTTTGAGGCTTGCAACTTCAGGGATGGTCTTTTGTGAACCTAAACACCTCTTTGAACTTTCCATAGGGTTTAGGAGGCCTTAACCCTTGTTCATTTGAAGTTTTGGGTGTTTAGTCTTTCACATGTGCATTATCGGTTATCAGAAGTTTGACCTAATCTTTAGGTTTGAGCATTATTCTTGTATATATGCTATGCATGTTCACACTTAATTACTTAAAAAACAAACTTGTATCCTTTTGTATTTTGCTCATATCCTCTAGGTTTTGTTGGCGAGGTGTTACAATCATAAAAGGGCAATGGGTTCATGATAATGAAACCTTAACCAAATTGCACAATGATGCAAAAAAGATAGGAATGCTGGATCACAATAGATTAAGTAGTACCATTATTTATAAATTGAAAGGAGAAATGATGGGTTGACTTTACTTGGAACTATGGAGATTATCCCGTAGGCATATCACATGATGGAGAGTGTAGCACTCTAAGAGTGATGGATGATGGAAAATGATGAAAATTGTGAAAAAAGCATAGGAAATAGTCCCCTAAATAGACTCAAGTGACTATTAACTAGAATAAACGGTGAGCGAGGTCCATGCTCTTGCAAGGTTTTGACATGGCGGTGGGATAGGGAACAAAACACCCTCAAACTTTTAACATTAAAAGATGATTTTAGTACATTAGTAAAAGAGCGATTCTCTTTCACAAGTCAAATATGCATGTGGTTAAAATTGAATTTAAATAAGAATTTTTTTATATTTTTTTTGTGGTGGTTGAAGTGAATGATTATTGAAACTTGTCACCTTAAAATAATCACTTTTTCACTTTCATGCATATAACCAATAAGAATTTATTTATTGTAACTAGTCAAAAATTGAAACAATAACTTTAAGCTCTTAGCTTCCCCTATTACATTATAAGATTTTTTCTTAGAGATGCAACTTAAATAGAGGTACCCCTCGGGAGACCATCGCTTTAGTCTCGAAAGTGGGTTTAGTTTGGTTTATCGTTCTCTGATTTGATTTAGTACCCTCTGGTAGTTTGCTAGCTTTATGGGCTGCACATTGCAACTGGTGGCCGCTCTCTGTATGTGACAGGTCCATCGATACGAACACTATGAAGCTTTCTTAGTGTTCCCATAAGTAAAGTCGGAAATATTTGAAATACTTGTGGGCTTTGTCTCCAGGATAGTCTTTCATTCACGACATTCTAGTAATCTAACTTGGCAGTATGCTGTCGCGTCCGTGAGTTCTGAGCTACTCAAGTTTTGCGAACTACTATGATAACAACCTGAAAACCATTTTCTGTGATGACCTTAAAAATACTTGTAAATAAGTCAGGGAGAAATGGAAAGCCAAGGAGTTCCGAAAGAAGCAGAAGCAGAAGGAGATGGAATTTTGAAGATAGGAGACATGCAACTCCCAGGGAGACTGATTTCTGATGCTTCAGAAGAGATTATGCTGCTGTGGGCAATTGGGCAACCTTGCACAGCTCGCCAGAACAATTTTGTTAAACAAACATCCAACCACCTCAAACTGGATGCCTGTGGTCATAACCTCTCCATCCAGCAATCTCCATCCTCGATGGTGGGTATACATTCTCCATATTACTTTTCTCCGCATATGAATGGAAATGAACTGAATATAAATTGAATTCTGATATAAGTAACTGAAAAAAAAAATCACAGAACACGTCAGGTGTGACAGGAGGTGTTATGTGGGATAGTGGGATTGTGTTGGGGAAATTCTTAGAGCATGCTGTTGATTGCGATTTGTTGAACTTGAGAGGAAAAAAGTGCGTGGAGCTCGGCTCAGGCTGCGGACTAGTTGGGTATGCAGTAATTAGTAAATTTATTACACTTTTTCTCTACATAAAAAACAGGATGAGATGATTTGAACTCCTTAAAGACAAGATTTTATTTTCCTTAAAGTCAAGAAAGAGTCTGCATAGGCTGTTTAAGTTTCTTTATCTGTCAAGAACGTTGTTTGATTGGGATTTAAGATTTTACCTACTACGTTATGTTTGCAAATATCTTGGTTCATAGTGCCTCGTATTACTATTTGGGGGCAGGGCAAAAGGAAATATGTTTCATTTTCTGTGATTTTTCAGTTTTTGTGGGTACAAATTTGACTGGGGTTTTTCTGTAGTTGCATAGCAGCTCTTCTGGGTGGGAATGCCATTTTAACAGACATGCCTGACCGATTGAGGCTGCTTGCAAAGAATGTTGAAGAGAATGTGAGGGAGTTGGATGCACGAGGTTCAGCCTCTGTGAGAGAGCTGACATGGGGGGAGGATTTGGATTCTGATCTGTTGAATCCTCTGCCTGACTATGGTATGTTATTTACTTGCTATTTTTTTCTATTTCAAGCTTTTGTTTCCTTGTTTGGTGTTTCTGAGAATTCTAGTTTGGAATTAAAACATAATTTTTTGTCAGTTGAACTCAAACTCAAGAACTTAAGCTGTATAGGAGTTTTAAAAACTGGTTCAATCTATACAGGTTTTTGCTTATGTTCTCTCTTTCTACGAGCCATTTAAATTTTCAATAATCTCTTGGGGCGGTCTTCTAATAAACCCTTATTCATAATGCTTAACAGCAGTTTTTTGTATCGTATAGAATCCAATTTGGTAGATGGTTCATTTAGATGGATGGTTCCCTGACTGCTTTCTTTCAAGTAGACCCAAAGTGACAGAGACAAAGTGGGGTAAAGAGAGATATAATTTAACATCAAAGTACAAGACTAACAACCTATAGGATTATTTAATGCAAGGATCATCCCAGAACCCACAGACATCTCACACAGAGAAAATCCTTGTTGTGAACACATGGCGAGCACCTTAGCTCATAACTCTCGTTCATTTTTTTTAATGGCAAATTACAAGGCGGCAACTTTAAGATTATCCAATACCAGGAACATCATGGAATCTACACACATATGGTGCTGGATAGGTCATGTTGTTAAGACACGGAAGCCACCTTGATCAGAGCTTCTGCTCAATGCCAATAGCTAGAAAAGTCTCTCCAAGGACAAGCAGAAGGGTTGCATCTCAAATTCTGCTACACCGTGTTGTGAAGTTTTCACACATCGCCCCGTTGCAAATGGGGACCCCCACTTTTTTGCTTAGTTGTCTTAGTCTAGTAATCTAGTAGTGTCTTTAGCTATTAACCTCTTGCTCGAGAGGGGATACAGTGCAATCTCTAGGCCAGGACAGAATGAATCTTGAGTGTGGTAGGCAGTCAAACAAACATGAGGGATTCCTTAGGTTAGAGTCAAGGAAGGAAACTTTCTTCATATCCTTAAAACCCCAACCTACTCAAACCCACTTCCAGTGAGCCGCTAAAACCCCGGCCAGCCTTAGGTACTTCCACTTGACCCTCATAAGTTCGGCCATCCTTCACTTCCAGTTGGTGACCAAAAGTCTGGCCTAAGGAGTGGGATCAATGATGAACGAAAGTACTGCTGTCTCAATGCCTCAAGGGAGATAAGGTTGCCTTGATAAAAAAGGTAAGAATGATTTGAAAGTTAGATCAGGCAAATGATTGATTTGATGAAGAAATGAAGAAGTGATTAAGATCAGTAAAAATCAGCACTTCCACTTGGGGACTAAAAGTCTGGCCAGCTTCACATGAGTTCCACTTACCTATGAAAAGTCTGGACTTCTTTGCTCATTTCCACTTTAGGCCTAAACCCCCGACCTGCCTTCACATCAACTTCCTGTGGCACCCAAAAGGCCCGGCCTGTCTTGGACTACTGTCACTTGGCAATCAAAAGCCCGGCTAGGATGTACATGCCCTTCATTTTGCTGAGATTAATGCTTGATTAAGTGGAACACTTACTGTTTTGAAGGAAGAGGTTGATTAAGGCTGGTAAAATCTACCAAGCAGGAATGAAGATGCTTTGAGCAATTCATTGAACAAGTAATGCTGATACCTTGGTATCATTTCCACTTACCTTCCAAAAGTCCAATCTGCTTGCTATCATTTCCAGCGACCCCCTAAAAGCACGACCAACTGATGACCACCTCCACTTGGGGTCCAAATCCATGATCAACATATAACGTTTCCAGCGTGGCTCCAAAAGCCCGGCCAAACATGTTTTACTGCTAGTATCTATTAAGAAGCCCGGCCAAGCATATAGCATTTCCAGTTGGGGGTGAAAAGGAACGGCCATACATGTATTACTTCCGGTGGGCTACCAAAACCACGGCCCTCTCATCATCATTTCCAGTTAAGCCTTAAAAACCCGACCACCTTGGGTATCACTTCCAATGACCCCTTGAATCCACGGCCAAGGGCAAAAAGATAAGAATCAGACCTATAAAATTAAGATCAAACCTTAAAAATAAAAAAAATCAGAACTTAAGAGAAGCTGAAAGTAGAAATCAGTCCTCATGTCAATACCATTTCTAGATTAAGCACTTGATTATTTAGGTGTTTCTTTTGATGTTTGATACAAGGTATTGTGACCAGTCATTCAGGTTTGATACCAGGAGCTCAAGAAGAAGTGAAATCTCAGACCGAGAACAGGGAATTAGATCAGACCAGGGAAAGGTGAGATCAGAAATCAGAGCTCAAAGGGCATTGTTCTCAAAGGTTGAAGTCTTTATTAATTTATGTTTGCTTTTCAGATTCAAGGTTGGATGTGAGTCAAGTTTCAACATTATAAGGAGCTAGTTCACATAAGGGGCAAAGATCAAAACAAGGGTCTTCATAAGGCAAAGGTGGATCAGCATTGAAGAAATATACAACATCAAGACAGGGAACACATTACAAAGTAAAGATCAATGTCATGAAAGAGCAAGCATGAGAGTGAAGGTGCTAAAGGAAGGAATTTTACAAATATCTTGAATTTCCTCCGAAAATCCAAGAATCATTGCCAATATAGTAAGAAAGTGATCCAAGATGGAGGCTTCAAGTAAAGAGATTCAAGATCGAGGATAGGTGAATGATTAATGGTTTTGAAATTTACTTTCCTTTATAGGTGCTTCCACCCTTTCCCTCAAGAGGCCGACTTTGTTATAAATGTATAAAAGAAAATTAATTATATCTCTGCCAATCTGGCCGACTTCTTTATTGGAAATTCAAATTTGCTTTTGGCGCCAAGGATGAGGTTGGCTTATTAATGTATCAAACCGCCTTGTTTGCTTCTAGGACGACTTGCATCTAGTCTTCTCTCCACTCGGTATTTTTAACATAATGCAATACAGTTTCACCCTTGTACATTCAAGAGGTATATGCCTTTTAATATCAAAATTGCTTGTGCACTCTTGGAAGGGACATAAGCTAACCTAGGAGATGTTGAAGTTTCATCAATATTTGATGAAGGCACACTTAGTCTTCATGATCATTAGAAGGTTCATGATGCGGGAAAGGCTTAAACCACCTTCAAGGAGGCTTGTCTAGACATCTCAATTAGCAAAACACCTCTCTTCAAGAAATTTCGCTCTGGACCCTTTGGAAGGGTCAGGAGCCATTTTTTGCTATTTTGTTCAATTTAACTTACATTTTCATCATTTCACAACCTTGAACTTAACTTTTCAATCCTCTTGCCATCATGATCTCACAACTAGCCTTTTGCCTAGCTCAAACAAGGTGAAAATAGGGAGTTCAAAGGATTTCGCTTTCGACACTTTGGAAGGGTCAGGAGCGAAATTCATGATTAAGACTTAATTCCATCCCTTCCTTGCTCCAAATTACTTCTCAAGGCAAGTATATAATAATCTTCTCTCCACCAATGCCTTAGGAATCCATATCTTGATCTCGAACATGAGCAAATTAGATGTTTTTAAGAATTTCGCTCTGGACCCTTTGGAAGGGTCAGGAGCGATTTTCTTGTTTAGGCTCATTTTTGCATTTCCTTTTGCCTCAAATCATCTTAAACTTGTCTTATTGGTGCAGGAGCACCTAGTGAAGCTCATGGAGCACTTCATCAAATTTTGGTTTGAAATGGCCTATGTTGGTCCCAATTGAATAATGGGCTTGTTGTATGTCCAAAGGGTGTGTTTTGTGTGTTTAAGTGTCCTTTGTGTCTTAGTTTTGTTGTTTTTTGAGTTTTTGGTCAATTTTTGACCTTTTATGCTTTGTAAGCCTGGAATGGGCAAAATGTGAAAAAATGGTCAAAACGCCTTATAAAGCCTTGTTAGGCATTGAAATATGTTTGTGTAGTTATATTAAACCATTTCACATGGTAGAGTTAAGTCTATTTGGCTCACAAGTCAAAAATGCTCATTATACCAAAAATTGTCAAAGTTGTCGAGCAACATTTTGACAATTTTTTGGAAAATTTGTAAAAATAAGGCAAAAAGTGGTTATTGGTCCATACCTGGGCATGATTTAGGTTGTGCGTGACTATTTAAAGCCTCGCACAACTTTGTATCAGGTTGGCATTCGAAAACAAGAAGAATTCAATACAAAAACTAAGAATTTTGTCACTTTTCTTGCATTTTTGCTCCATATGCTATAGCAGTCCGTACTTCCTAAGCATTTGGCTGTACTGTTTTCATTTGAGCAGTTGTGCCATGTTGTGTTAAAGCTTTCTCACCTGGGTTTGTGTGCTGGTGTGAAGTTTTAACATTGTATCAAAATTATTTTGTTTTAGCCCTGTTCTTGGTTGAGTAAGGGTTTGGCTTCAACAATGGAAGCAACTTGATTTTCTTTGTCTCTTTCTCCATGGCCTCTGAGAGTCAAGTTGCTGTACGTAGCCTTCTTGTTTATACAAGTTTTTGTTTGATGGCAATGACAAGGAAAATGGTTTTTGTTGCTTACTAGGCGAGCTCCAATAGCCCGGCTAGTGAATTTTCATGGTGTAAAACAAAGCTTCTTTGCAAACTCCCACCAATTGGACCTCATTTTCAGTTTCCTAAGGTGGAATGAAGTTTGGACAGAGCTTTTAGACCAAATGAGAGGATGTTTCAATGAATAGTTTGTTGGAATGCATTTTGACTAGCCAAAGTGTTGAATACAATGGTTTTTGAGCACTTTTCCTCTTGAAACTTGGTTGCACATCAAGTGTTTGTCTTTATGCTTGCAGGACAAAAAGTTGGAAGGCTTTATAATGATGGTACTGACCTTCTCAAAAGATTTGGTGGTCTGAAGAAGAGTTTGGAATGTTGATAAGGTGTTTGAAGACTCAAAACCCTTGTTTTTAGGCACATTTATGGGACAGCAATTTTATGTCTTTTTCAGACCTCCTCATAGCACAAACTTGAAAGATCTCCATAAAGGGTATCCAGATATGCAAGGGTTTCATGAAGTGTTTTGGCAGTTTGTGGAGTTATAAGCGTTTTAGCAGTTTTGGAGGGCTAATTGGGGCTCTTTCCTTGTAGCCCTGTTTTGAGCTTTTCTTCAAATCAGGTAAGTAGACAATTGAATAGATCACCAAACCAAGTTGAAATAAGCCTAATAGGATGTTAGACAATGTCCTAGACCTCATGCAACTCTTGGTGAGAGATTTTGGTGTTTGGAGCTAAGAAGCAAAGTTTCACCTTTGTGAGACTTGAGAGCAAGTTTGAATGAAAACAAGAACTAACATGGTAGGAAGAACTCAGGGTTGGTATGAAGCATAGAACAGGAAAGACATCAAAGAAACAACACTTAAACAAGTGACAAAACCTTCAACAACTACCCTTAAGGGAACTTGCAAACCAAATTGATTGCAAACACACAAATTGAGCCAATTTTTGAGTATCTCCCTATCACTTATCCAATCTCTCTCACCACAATCAAGTCAATTTCTCATCAAAACAAGGTTGCCTTAGTGCACCTAAGTGAAATTGAGAGTCTAGCTAAGGATTTCGCTCTAGAACCTTTGAGAGGGTCAGGAGCTTGGATGATTTTCGCTTTGGACTCTTTGGAAGGGTCAGGAGCGATTTTCTCTTTTCTTGACTCAATTCACACTCAATTTCCCTTGGACTCGTCCCTTTGCCTTTCACTTCATCATACTCATGCCAACTTGCCCTAAGGTGATGTTCTTTTCAACGTTTTTGGTGAGGAAATGAGCTATATTGAGGATTTCGCTTTGGACCCTTTGGAAGGGTCAGGAGCGAAATTCATGTTTTAGCCTCATTTTGACTTCATTTCCAACCTTTCCCTATCAAAACAAGTGCTTTGCCTTCAAAAATGCATGGGACAAGGATTAGTTTATAAGTTTGGGCAAGGTAGAATGCCCTATGAAGGAATTTGCTCTGGACTCTTTGGAAGGGTCAGGAGCGAAATTGCTCTTCTAGGCTCAACCCTCATCCTTTTTCTCTTGGCTTTGCTCTAAGCTTGATCCTTGATCCGCTTTTCTTCCATATTCTTGCAAATTTGCTCAACCATTTAATGACTTAGGTGAAGAATTAGGTACTTTTGGGAAATTTCGCTCTGGATCCTTTGGAAGGGTCAGAAGCGAAATTCATGTTTTAGCTCAAATTTCATCACTTCATTGTCTTAAATTACTTCCTAAGGCAAGAATGTATCTGTCCTCCTTCATCCATGTCCTGGGAGCAAAAATCTTGGTTTCAAACATGGAGCAAAATAGGGATTTTAGAAATTTCGCTCTGGACCCTTTGGAAGGGTCAGGAGCGAAATTCATGTTTTAACTCGCATCCTTAACCTTTTCTTCAAATTTTCAAGCCAACTCCTTATAATTACATCTCTCCAAGCTCGTTCCTGCTAGCATTCGCCTCTCGAGCCTATACTTTGATCACTTGCTTCATTCAATTGACTCTGACTTGACAAAAGACAAGACTCTGGCCTAAAAACTTACAACCTTGACTCATCCTGACTCAAACTTCTCAACTTCTTTGCAAAATATACATTTTCCATCTTTCAAAGGCAAGATCCCTCTAAAATTACATCAGGGCTCTAGGCACAAAACAAATGACTTTCCCAAGCTTAGGTCAAATTTGGCTTTGAAAGGAACCCTAGGCAAGCTCTGCGAAGGAAACCCTAACTTACCCAGCCTAGGCAACCACTAACTCACTCAAAACACCTAACAAGCAGAGAAAAAGCTAAGCAAAGAGAAAGCAAGACCAAAAAAGGAGAGGGGGTCCCCATTTTGATGGGGCGATGTGTGAAATGGTCACAACAGATGGTAAGACTAATATTGACAATGTTTACTATGTTGAAGGTTTGAAGCATAATCTTTTGAGTGTAGGTCAAATGGTGTGGATAGAGGATTTCATTTGCAATTCAAAGATGGAAAATGCAAGATTATCAATAGATCTAGTTTGGAAATTGCATCCGGAACTCAGACCAAAGGAAATATCTTTCATTTGAACTCTGGTGAGAAGGCTTGCTTGATTGCTCAGATTGATGAAAGTTGATTATGGCATAAGAGGATGTGTCACGTAAATTTTGATTGCATAGTGAAGATCAGTTCAACCCAGGCTGTCAGAGATTTGCCCAAGATTATCAAGCCTCATAATCCGGTATGTAGAGAATGTCAAATGGGTAAGCAAGCTAGAGCTTTTTTCAGAAGCAGACATGATAGATCTAATGAAATTCTTGATCTTATTTATATTGATCTATGTGGACCGGCAATGACTAAAAGTTTTCAAGGTGATATATACTTTATGTTGCTCATTGATCATTATTCTAGAATGATGTGGGTTGCATTTTTGAAAGAAAAATAAGAAGCTCTTGAGAAATTCAAAATTTTCAAAGCTATGGTTGAGACAAAAATAGGATTGAAGATAAAATGCTTAAGATCAGATCAAGGCGGTGAATTTACATCCGGTGAGTTCAACAACTTTTGTGAGAAGCATGGAATCAGAAGACAATTTTCTGCACCTAGAACTCCACAACAGAATGTAATAGTGGAAAGGAAGAATATAACTATCTTAGATGCTGCAAGGTCAATGATGATGGAAGCCAAATTGCCTGATATCTATTGGAGAGAAGCTGTCAATACTGCGGTATACACTTTCAACAGAGTACACATAAAAGGTGATACCGGTAAGACTCTTTATGAATTATGGTTCGGTCATACTCCTACTGTCAGATATTTCAGAATTTTTGGAAGTAAATGCTATATTAGAAGAGATGATGCATTAGGGAAATTTGATCCTAGATGTGATGAAGGAATATTTTTGGGTTATTCTACTAAGAGTAAAGCATATAGATGTTATAACAAAAGATTGAATAGGATAATGGAAAGCATAAATGTCAAAGTGGACGAGCAAGGTAATAATCAGATCAGATCATATGACTATGGACCGGAAGATGAAATTGTCAGATCAGAACCGGTTGCGCAAGAATCAATTCAGAGCATTGATCCAGTTGCTCCAGCAACATCAAAAAATTCCATAGTGACCGTTGATGAGTAGAAAGAGTCAGAAAGTCAAGATAATCCTAAGACTCCCAGGTATGTAAAGCTGAATCATTCTGAAGATCAGATCATTGGAGATAAGAGGAAAGGTGTGATGACAAGAAGAAGGTTAGCTGCTGAAGAGGTATGTTTAATTTCTCAAATTGAACCAGAATCTTTTATTGAAGCAAGTAAAGATGAAAATTGGATGAGAGCAATGGAAGAAGGATTGAATTAGATAGAAAAGAATAAAACATGGGAATTGGTTCCTAGGCCTAAAGATAAAAATGTTATTGGAACCAAATGGGTTTTTAGGAATAAATTAAATGAGGAAGGTCAGGTTGTGAAAAACAAGGCTAGATTGGTTTGCAAAGGATATTCAGAGGAAGGAGTTGATTATGATGAAACTTATGCTCCGGTTGCTAGGATTGAAGCGATAAGACTATTTCTTGCCTATGTTGCACACAAGAACTACAAGGTATATCAGATGGATGTTAAATGTGCATTTTTGAATGGAGAGCTTGAAGAAGAAGTCTACATTGAGCAGCCTGATGGATTTTCATTATCAAAAGACAGGGACATGGTTTGTAGATTGAAGACAGCTTTATATGGATAGAAACAAGCTCCTAGAGCATGGTATGCTAGATTAGATAAATATCTTTCAAAGCTCGGTTTTAGCAAAGGTAATGCTAATAGTAACTTATATTATAAAATTGAGCATGATGACATACTGATCATTGAAGTCTTTGTTGATGATATCATTTTTGGAGGAGAAGAAAGTCTATGCATGAAATTTGCTGATGATATGAAGAATGAATTTGAAATGTCTATGATTGGAGAGATGAAACTTTTCTTAGGTTTGCAGATTACTCAGACTGATAATGGTATTTTCATTTGTCAAACTAAGTATGTGATGGAATTTCTTAAGAAATTTGGTCTTGAAAATTCAAAACTTGTTGGTACTCCTATGATAACCGGTTGCAAATTGTCTAAGGAAGATGAATCTCCTAGAGTGAACCCATCTAGATACAAATTAATGATTAGTGGATTACTGTACTTAACTCAGACCGGACCGGATATAATGAATGCTGTCTGCATTGCTTCTAGATTTCAGTTTGATCCGAGAGGAAGTCATGATATTGCTGTTAAAAGAATATTTAGATATTTAGCAAGAACACCAAATTATGGGTTATGGTATCCAAAGGATGATGATTTCAGATTATGTGCCTATACAGACTCAGATTGGGCAGGAGATGTTGATGACAGGAAGAGCACTACAAGTGGTGCATTCTTTCTTGGGAAGAAATTGGTTTCATGGCCTAGCAAGAAACAATCATGCACTTCATTATCTACTGCTGAAGCTGAATATGTAGCTGCTGCAACAAATTGCACTAAGATCTTATGGACGAAGCAAATGTTGAAGGATATAAGGGTAAGTTATGATGAGCCTATTGTTATTCACTGTGATAATACTGCTGCTATTGATATGTCAAAGAATCCGGTATTTCATTCCAAATCAAAACACATTTCTATAAGGTATAATTTCTTGAAGGAAAAGGTTGAAGCAAAGGAAGTCAGATTGGTTTATGTGCCTACTAAGGAACAAATTGCAGATATTCTAAAAAACCCATTGCCTAAAGATACTTTTGAATATCTTAGAGATCAGTTGGGGGTCACCACCCCTTCGACGGAGACTTAGAGATGCAGGGATGAATCAATTCGGTGAGCTTATAAGAAATATCTTCTGATCTGGGTTGACGGGATGATGCTGCTGCTCAGGGGGAGTAGTCAGCTGTTTGGTTTGGCATCAACCCTTTGTCATTGATGTCAAAGGGGGAGATGGTGTTCATGTGAAAAACATAAAATCTTAGGGGGAGAGATATTTTGTTGTTTCTTGATTGTTTGGGGAGATTGTCGGCATTCCTTGGCACTTGGATGTTTTTCACATTCAGTTTTGCCATCAATGCCAAAGGGGGAGATTGTTGGCAATAGTGATTGTGTTGTCATTGATGTCAACACTGTGCTCCAGTTGGATATGGTTCTATCTCGGTTGGTTACTGCTATCTTGGTTGGACCTGTTCCGGTTGGACTTGGTTATCAGCGATTCTGATCCGGTATGATCAGATTGGTTGTTTCAGTTTTGGATGGTTATTCAGGATGATTATATGCTTGTCATATTCAGTTGGTTCATGATTTGGTGCTCTGGAAGCTATCGCTTATGTTTTGGATTACCGGTTGATATTTCTTGGTATCGGTTGGCTTTACCGGTTGGTGATATTCGATGAAATGGTTAAGTGATTTTGGTCCGGCTTACAGAAATGGTTCCTAACATGCTGAAGGCATTCTTGATCCTGTCCTAATTGTTTGGTGGCTTCGCATTGGCTGGCGTGATGATTTGGTGATCCTATTTGGATCCAGTTGTTTATTTTGTGTTATTTGCACTGAGGGTTTCTACCGATTGGTGAAACGTGTTGATATTGGTCTTAGCGGAATTTCCGGCGGATATAATTGATTGGGAATTTGTTTTAGGTCCATGCTATGTAATGTAAATCATAATATTGGTTTGGCGGTATCGTGTGATGAAATTTTTGTAATTATGGTTTATGGGTTTAGGGTTTAGCCGACCTTGTTATCAAGGTTAATGATCTGTATTTGTAGGCGACTTATTCATGTAATTTGTAGAGGATGGTATGGTATGGTTATGTCTGCATTATCAGAGAGTGGTTTATGTGCGAACAAGGTTATATCATTCAGCAAAGGGTGTGAAGGTTTTGGAGTTGCAGGGCAGACATTTGTGCTTAATCGGAATTGTATCAAGCATTAGGAGATGCTATCTTCACAGTTCATTATCTTCGGATTGTAGTCCGATGTTTATGTAAGTCAGTGAGACTTCTTTTTGTGATGAGCAGTGAGCTCTAGGCGGTTGGCCTGATTGCAAGTGCAATCCCCATTGTAATTATTTCACATACTGCTGCAGAAGTATTATCTGACTGTGGGTAGGGTTTCCCACCATGGTTTTTCCCTTTCCTGGGTTTTCCACGTCAAAAATATTGGTGTTGTGTGATCTGTGCTTTCATGCTTTATCTTAAACTGTGCTGTTTATATTGTGCTCCGGTAAATGGTTTATAATCTACATTAATTGTTTATACTTGTGGAAAATTGATTCACCCCCCCCTCTCAGTTTTCCTCCGGTATCAGAGATTCTAACACTATGAACCCATGAGAATTCTGTAACATAGCCTATGTATGTGACATAGATCAGGAGGAAAACATTATCGTGCTTGGTCACATTCATTCCAGCAGGATTGTGATGCTGCTCAAAGTAAATATAAATCAAAATGCAAGACAATGGGGTAATTGTTGCTTCCGGTCCAAATATAAAGTTATACTTAGTGTCTTTTGCCACAGGTGACAAATCATAGCAATCTAAAATATTTTTTATTGTAGATATTTTAAAGTAGATCTTAGATATACTTAAAACAGGCAAATGATTTTAGTTTTATGTCAAATTTACTTTGACTTGGTAAGAGAAGCTTGAAGTGGAATCTTGCTCATTTGAATTAAGCACAAGTACAAAATCCTGCTTAATCATTTTAAGCCTTTTAAAACAATGATAACTTGTAGGTATGTATGTTTTATTGTGAGTGTTGTCAATCATTTGATATATTGATGTTGGGAGACCAAACACGAAATAATTACTGCCAAAATGAACAAACTACAAGTGCGATACAGATAGCCACAATAGCTATTGGGTTAGGTAACTGACCACTAAAATATATTTGCAATGTATAACTATCTTGTAGGCTATTATGTAACCACATGCAACTCTACTTATAGAGATCAGAATAAATACCAATGTAATTATAAGATTTCAGATAATTGCATGAAATCTTTATCCAGAAACAAACGACTTGAAGCTGCTCACACATAACCTTGCTGCTCAACCAAATGGCACAGACTCATTATGCATTGAATACATCTCAGATTTTCCATTCGTCAAGTATTCAACAATAAAATGCATTTGATAACTAATAGAGAATAAAAAGGAAGTGATGACAACTCATCCACCTACTTTTTGAGAAAGAGAAAGGAGATGAGGATGACACTTGATTCCTCAAAAATAGAAAAGGAGATGAAGCATGAAATATCTAAAGATATTTACCTAAGAATTAAATAAGTATTCTACTCAAGTAAGCTTACTAAGGTGTAATAAATAAATTTCTACTAACACCATCCTCAAGTACGACTTAAGTAGGTGAAATGAGTCTTGACAACCAAGAGCCATATTAAGTACCGGTACCCATTACAAAGTAGAGGATTCTGCTTGTTAAATAAAGATATAGATAGTCCCACCCAAAAATAGAGAGGAAAGAAAGGAAGGACTAGGTGCCCTCCCAAGGAACAAGCTCTTGAACTGCTAGCAAAGTTTGAGGGTGAACGTATCAAGGATTCCAATGAAGAGGCCAAAAACAATTGTTTCAACTCCTTTGGAAAGACGAATTGATGTGTCAAATAGTCACAAACTGGTGAAGGTGTATAACTATTGGATGCTGAAGAAAGTCCACTTGTATCAAATAACATTCCTTCTTTTAGGAATTGAAATTCCAAGAGGTCCATTCCATACTGGAAATCTTCCTAGTCCAAAATGGGATATGAAGGAAGTGACATGTAATTGTTTGGTAGTGCTTCAATGATCTTTGAATGTAGTGGTGAAAAAATCCTAAATACACTTAGTTTAACCATCAAAGAGGAACTAATAAATGGAGATACATCTTGCAAAATAGGAAATACCGCCAATAATTGCCACCATCGTGTATCCATTGAAAGAGGAGGATCAAGAAGACAAGGTGTGCTACATAGAGGATAGATTGATGAAGAAGTTCGATAAACATTTATATGGGAGCTCCCATCAAAGAGGAACACAATGCCTAGCGAGCAATAATGGCAGCCATCAGAATGGGATTTAATAAAGAGGTGAATCATATTGCATAGACAAGGATTCCAAAAAGGTGACTACTTGATGAGGGAAAGATACTGGAAGGATGTAGCGTTAGAAGGCACATTGTATTCTAGCAAATTTGACAAATTGTGTACATAAGATTTTCATAGTCCATTATTTTGAAAGTATTATTTTTGGCATAATTGTGCACTTTGTATGCTAGTAAATTTGACATAAGATTTGTTCAGGGGTAGTATAATGTAGGTGATCAATATTATTTTTGGCTATATAATAGGTGAAGTCTTGTATCATATGCATTCAATTTTGAAGATGGCTGAGTTGTTAAGGATCGTTTAGTGCTTAGGGGTTTCTATGACGCTTTACTGGAGTTGGTTATATTTGTTTGGAAACCACCTATTAGGCCGTGGTCTAAATTGTTCAATTGTTGTAATGGTGAAGTAAGAGAGAGTAGGGACTTAGGGTTCACTCAAAGTTAAATTGCAGTTGATTCAACATGGGTTGGTTGGTGCTAGCAGTTGGGCTATTTCCCATTAACCATCTTCTGTTGTATGGGATGAAGTGGGTTCTTGTTTGTACCTAGTTGCTTCAACTAAGGATGGTTCCAAATTTTCTATTAGATCATTGTTCTTCCCACAGGCTCTAGTTACTCACTTTGTCTCTCCAAGTGCCTCTAGATGTGCATATGACCTAGTGGCTATTGATTGACCAATTTGGCTAGAGGGTGACGGGTTTCCCACTTCAAGGTTCCTAGCTCTTGCTATCACTTGTTAATCATCTTCTTGAAGTTACTGGTTTTAGTTGTCACCTTCTTCCATGATCCCACTTTCATCTCTTTCAATCACTTTGTTGTAGTTGACAAGAAGTTGATATCTAGTTGAATCCACTTGCAATTGTAATGATTAGGGGAGGTCTTTGGGCTTTTCACAAGAACTCCACTTTCTATATTGTTGTCCTGCTTCAGGTAGTTCATCTTGTTCTCGCAAGTGGACAAATGTAATGTATCTAAAGATGGTGGTTTCTTCCTCCTTTCTATAATTGTGTTTATTGTAAAAATGTTGGACGAGCAAGGGATTAAGCCTCTACAACTGTGTACTTTGTTATATAAAGACATAAAGATGATTCAATGTTATGGAATTTTGTTGTGATACCTATTTTTGGTCATTATATGAATCAATGCTCCCTTATATGGTTGTCTCCTTTTAAGATACCTTTCTTTAAGATAAATAACTAAGGGTTGTAAATCTTTTCATACATGAATTACCATTTGAGTTAGTTTATTCTTAAGGAGTGTTGTAATCCTTTATTGAATGACAATATTATCATAATGGGTTATTAATTAGAACTATACTTGAACAAGCCATAATCCAGCGGTTTTATGATTGTAAGGCAGTGCCATGTATTTCAAATTGCCAAGAATTTTGCTATCAAAACAAAATGATGGCGATGCTTGATGACTCTATGTTTTCTTGAATAGGCACTAGTCAGTTCTTGAGACCCTTCTAATCCATCTATTCTCAAAATGAAGATCCTTAGAAATGTAATTTATTTTGTTCATGCTTGAAATTAAAAGAACAAGTAAAGCATTAAATTTCATTTTGTTTTAAGTGTCCTTTTTGCATTTGCATGCACATTATATCTGCTCGTGGTATGTTACTGTATACAATATAACACCCAGTGGATATTGATAGGGAATACTCCCTTGTCTTTGCAAAGCCTAAAGTGTAAGAGAGATATCTCTATCTCTTGTTTGCTGACCATCCTTTCAGTAATGTTGATCACAGAGTTTCACAACCTTTTAGGAATAGCTGCAATCAAGTTGCAGAACCAACATGATCTTTTGTTGTGGTGTATGGTTTGCTCGAGGAAATTCTACTTTATTGTTTGGCAGTTTCGATCTTCATTTTTCTGTTGTATGATCTGTCAAACAAACCTTCAATGGTCTAGTTTCTATTGTTGAGGATGCAAACCATTTAGTTTTATGATCATTATGGGCTACTATTAATCCTTATGTAATTGGCTCTTCCTCCAAATGTAGAATGGGCAAAAAAAAGAATCATTTCTATAGGTTTGTGAATTGGATGAACACACATTCATGGAATATGGGGATCCTAATTTTTTTTTGCCAATACCCGCAATACCAATTGGATTTAGTGATTGATTGAGGGAAGCCTTTTTAGACTCCAGTATACTGTCAAATGGGGTTCCTTGTTTGTTTGATGCTTCGCCCCTATTCATTAAATTGTATTGCCCTTGGCAAAGCCATTCTCCTTACATTGGCTTTTGTTTTGGATATGTTGGTTCTACATATACTTCTCATGTACTTCCAAGTTTTCTCTGTTAGTTTTCCTTTGTATTGCTAGCTAAAACAAGCATTGCATATCTTTGTTCATCTTTCATTTTGGAACCTTAACTAGTTGTGGACAAATCAAGTTATGATGAGGCTATTTTGGTGCTAGTGGGAAGTATCAGCATCTAGGTTCTCTTCGTCTACAATGGCATCACAAGTTTGGAAATTCTTACTTGATGTTACTTGATGCTTGTTTTCTTTGTCATCTGGAAGACAAGTTTTTCTTTTGGGGAGATGATGTAGTTAGCATACAATGTCTTTATTATGTTTTTTTAATATAGTTGTATCTGACTATGTATTGATTCTTTGTTGGTTTTTAGGTGGGTATAGGAGTTGGTTTATAGATGGTTGTGTTCTTGTGGCAACATGTGAGTCTTTTAGATAGTCTTTGCATAATTAGGTAAAGGAGTTTGATCCTTAGTTGAACATCTCTGGTCTACTTCTATAATAACTTCATGGGTGAATAAAGATATGTATTGTTATTTTTGTCATTAATTCAGATATCGGTCTTATCAAATAGAAGAGCAAACACATTGCCTTTAATTAATTAATAAACAAGTACACACAACAATTTGATGAACATAGAAGTTGCTATTTACAAACATGAAAAAAGTGAAGGTGCAAGGGTTGTCCAAGGGGTTGAGCTTAATTGGTTGAAGCATTGAGTTCACATTGTGGAGACCAAAGTTCAAATCCCGAAGGGACATCTGTCATGTAATTCTAAGTTGTGACTCTTGGTCTTCCATAGTTGGCTTCTAATGTGGAAGTGGTTTCTAAATAAGTGGATTTCTAAGTAGTCTAGTGTGGTTGCTTGGAAAGAGCTAATATTAGTCTCATGGCTGTGCTCACAAGAGCTTGTATTGGTCTCATGTTGATGCTGGTATGATCAGAATATTTGTAAACAATTAGCAATATAGAAAAGCTGTTAGAACTGAATTGGTACCATGAAACACTCAGAATGGGTGATAGTACAGATAACATACTAGCATCATCAACTAATTATATGACAATACAAAGGGACTAGAAAAGCCTTGAAAAACAGTCTGGATAAAGGAAAAAACTCCTTAGCTAAAAGGCTCATGAGACAGTTGAGGATTCTGAAAAATAGTTCACTATAAAACCATTCATTGAGCCATCACACACATTGTAATTATGTATATGGAGATTGAGAAGATCAAATGCCATAACAACCCTAGCATCACACACATTGTAGTTCAACAGTAGAATGTCTCATGAACTTCTCTAAGTGTGGCTTCCAATGATAATAGCCTATCACACCTAACACTAATGCATAGGAAGAGTACCACATGATAAAGGTAGTTGAATGGTAAAGTTTGCAGAGAAAGGCTGGGCAGGGTAGGTCACAAAAATTAGGCAAAGTAGGTTGAATATGCCCATGGGAGAACACAAAAGGCTCCTTTTCTATTTGTTTTCCACACCTCCAAATCTTTCATCATCATTAACAGTTAGGCACTTAACAAAGCATTATGTTTCTCCGTTGCTATAGAACTTGACTTTCCATCTGCCTTCTTTATCATGGTATCACATGTGAAGTTGTAAATTTTGTACTTTTTGTTACTTCATTCAAACAACAAAAAAAGAATTCCTTCAACTCCTTTTTAGTCCTATAAAAGCCCACTAGGAATCTGACACGCAATCATATTTGCTTTGAAGATGTTGAAGGTAAGCTTCAATTTTTGAGTGCTAAAACCCAACGGGAGCAAAGCACCAACACAAATGAATGTAGGGACTAGAAGCCAAAGGCTAAGAATAGGGAACACGAAAACCATTTTTTTGGCCCAAGTTTTTGGAGAAGAAATAAAAATATTAATTAAATTAAGTTGTCTAAATTAATATTTTTAGGCAACTTATTTTTAAATAATCATGTTTACGAGTTTAATACTTGATTTTCATAAATTGACTTTGCCTGGCACCAAAATAAAATAAAATAGATATTATAAAGTCACTTTCACGAGGAAAAAGAAATTAATATTTTAAAGTGATTTTATATTTAATTTCCAGAAAGTTTGGTTGGGGTTATAAAAGGGGGCTGAGAAGTGTTGATGTGTTTTTTTTGACACCTCAAATACATAATAAAATACTAAGTATTCTATCCTCTCTTGAACAAGGAAACCTCATATGCTAAACAATGTGATCAAATAAGGCAACCCCAAGGTTTCTTTAGTCAGATCTTGACGTGCAAATCAGATAGTCTTAGTTGAAATGCTGTGATATACTAGTATCACAAAGGAACTTATGCTTTGCTGGAACTTGGAAACTAACTTAACTTCTCAAACAAAGAAAGATCAAAAGGGTTAAAGGGATAGGAAATCTAATCTAAGACATAAGGACTGATAAAGCTTTAGATAGGCAAATTCCTTATGGAACTACTTTCTACTTGACCAGAGATAGCTCACAACACCATGCAAAGAGTGAAGTCTTCTAAGGTAGTGAAAGATTTTCATATTGCAAACATTTATTTAAATACCTTGCCGGCGCAATCCAAATGTACCATTCACAATCGAACTATTACCAATTATGAGGTTCAAACTAACCATGCAAAGCAACTTGCAATCAACAAATCACCAATGGTATGAACTAAGGAATTCATCAAATATCTTCACATGTATCCTCTATAATCAATGAACTTCAATTAACTTTGAGAAGTAACAAGAGACCATGCAAAATGTAGAAACACAACACAAAGATCCACCATAGCTTCAATGAAAATTATATATTGACTTCAACATAGTCTTGGCAACAATCTCTAGCTTCCTCCTACTCTACTTGCTAACTATTACTCCTATTTTCTAATTATTAACTATTAACCCTTACAAATGAAAAGGCCAAGCCTTTATATACTTTGAATTACAATTCAAGGGCCTAGATTGATTTGAAATCAATGGCCAAGATTTTGACAATAAAACCCTAATTGAGGTAGTTACAACTACCTCCTCATTGACCAATGATTAGATTACAAGTCTTTGGACACATGCCCTTCCTTTGAAAATAGACCAATGAGAAATGAGGTAAGGTATAATAAATAATATTTAAATGTGACTCCACATGTCACTTGCTTCTCTTTGGATGAGTTAGGTTCAGTGCACTTGGACATGTTGACTTGTCATGATTCGATTGGCTAGTGATGATTAGGTGCCACATCAACATAGATATCTATTGATACTCAACATCATCCAATTACTTGATGTGATGGTTTATATTCCCAAACTGCATCATCTTGATCAAGTTTCTAACTTTGATTAACTCTTCTAAAACTAACCACTTTCCTTGATCACTTTCACTTTTCCATATTCACATTCGAGAATTTTCCTTTTTTTGATGCATTTCCACTTTGAACCTTGGAATCTTTCACCTTGAATGTTCTTGACCTTGATTCTTTGATGTAGAACTTCCCCTGTTGCAATTATTCCTTTCATGTTGCAATGACTTTCTTCCTTCATGCTGATGAAGGAGTGTTCCTCTTGTTTTGCCTTGGCATGAACCCTTGATGCTATTTAGTCTTACAACTACCTCTTCATTCCTCCTTGAAGTGTTTCTCTTTCCCATCATTACCCATTTTGATCTTGGAATTCCAAAGGAAATCCAAGGTCATTGCAAAATCCTTCCTCTTAGAGTAATGCATTCCCATGAGCCTTGAAGTGTGCTAAGTCCCGATGTTATCTTTTCAAATTGTATATCTTCTTGTCTTCATTCCTCAAGTCCAAATCTTCATGTTTCTCCTCTTGCATTAGACTTGAAAAACGAATAGATACTGAATTAGAACATTATGAAATGAAAAGAACATAAATACTTAACAAATCATGCATCTTAAAACCCTCAAGTATGAAATAGGATTTTAGATTTGGAAATCTAGTCGTTAGGTCTACTCCTAAATTCGCATTTGATTTCTTCTCTTGAGTGCTTGAATCTGCAATTTGTGAATTGGATTTGGTACGATTAACTACCTTACCATCCCTCATCTATACATCTACACGTTAAACAAGGTCGGCTCATCCTTGATTTAAATCATGTTCGAATTATACACTTTCCACAAAGCCGACCTATTGTGCTCTTTCTTTGGGCGGGATTGCAAGGTACGTGTGTATTGGCGTCCACCCTTAGTGTATATGCTGATCCTCTTCCTTTTGAGCGCAATTGAGATGCTAAGAGGAAATTTCCTTCTTAAGGGAGTGCAATTAGCGCAATTGCACTACACAAGTGGATTAGCACCCATGTTTGAGCGGGTTTGAGACACCTATAAGCAATGTTTGAGCACAATTTTTCTATTGAGAGGGAAATGCTTAGACTTAGTGCCTATGTTTAATTTTTTGTTCATTCTCTAGGGCAGGATTTCACTTACCTAGTGGAATAGTGTTGTCACCGATTTCAGCTAGCCTGAATCGTGGGACAACCCCTACGAAACTTGTCCATTTCGTAGCCTACATCCTCCAAGGTTGGTCGACTTCCCTCGTAAGTCATGTCGGTTTGCGTCTTCGTTTTTGTCATTTTTTGTTTTCATGTTTTTGCCTTGATCTTTTATTTCATCTTTTGATTACACTTCGGGTTTTAAAACCCAAAATGCAGTGTTTCTTGCGTTTTCCTGCACGTCGGGTTTTAAAACCCAAATTGCATTTTTTGGTCTACAAAGAAGTGCAGGTTGGGTTTTAAAATCCGACCTGCAGGTCTTCCCCATTGGCAGATCGGGTTTTAAAACCTGACTTGCTAACCTCTTTGACAGTCACAACCCAATGTGCAGACCTTGTCCGACTCCATTGACAGGGCGGGTTTTAAAACCTGACCTGTCAATCTGAGTAAATCCGGAGGGAGGAAAATGAAGAATAAAGTATCCTCATTGACACTAAGTAGTTTTCACGTAGTTGCATCTTTTCTTACTACAAATTTTCTTGCAGTTGCATTTTTATTTTATGCAGTAGTTGTAGTCAAGTGAGACTTTGCAGTTAAATTAGTCAACTGTGACCACATTTTTCTCAACTCCTTCCCTATAAAAGGAGGAACCTCATTTGTAAATATTTATCTTTTATATGCTTAGCAAAACTCTGCCGAATTGTTGCCTCAAGTGAGACTTTGAGCTCTTTTGTTGTGAAAATTAATCAAGCAAATAAAGAAGACAATTCCCTATGTTTCCAAACTTTGAGTTGGGCAAGAAATTGTGTATATGAGTGAATGTTCTTTCGTTCATTGCTTATATATATGTTCTTTAATTCCTTGATGGTATTGGTGTTTGGTTTATGTTATTAAAGGAGCATTCTAATTGTGATTATTGACTTTGAGCTATCTTTCATATTTGGAAAATCTTATTGTGACATGGTGATTAAGTGGGAGGCTTTGTACTACAGTTGATTACTTTTGGTTAATGGAAGTTTCACTTATATCTTGAAGACTTTGAGCTGCAAGTTATAATAGTTATTAGATTGGAAATTGGATTGTACTCACATAAGACTTTGTGCTTATGCTGATTTAGGGATATATTTTAATCATTGTAGGCAAGTGTAGGTAGTTTGTTAGTTTGTAAGAAGTTTTATCAAGTGAAGGGATATATGTTAATTTTGAAAAAAGAGAATTATACACCTTGATCTTACCCCCCCAAATTTACTTTCAAGTTGTTGAAATACCAAAATTCAACCAGGGAACCTCCCCTTGATGAGAGGAGAGACTTTGTCTCAACATAGCTGTGTGAAAATATATTTTGTCATCGGTACGCTGGTGACAAAATATTCACCCAACAAATAGCATCCTTACTTAGTGTTTGTTTCTAGAGTGCACCTTGAGCCTAGACAAGTATTGTGAAGGGTGGGATTAAGAGGTATGTTTGCACAAATGTATTCATATCTAACTAGTACATCTCCTAGAGCTGGCTCATGGGGTATTCATGCATCGTTTGAGTCTTAGGCGCCATTGCATGATGCATGCACATTAGCGCCCATCTTCTTCACCCCTTAGCCAATTTCATAACTTCATGAGTGCATTTGGGGCATGGAGAGGAAATTTATTCCTTGAGCGCAATTGCACAAGGGCATGGAAATTCTTCCCTTGCCACAGTTAATTTTCCTCATCCCTCTTAAGTGCACTTTCACTGGGCCTAGGAAATGTTGAGCATATTTCCACTCCACAAAGGAAATGTGTAGCAAATTTCCTCTATGCTTAGGGAATTTCTCCCTTGAAGTGCACAATTCCACTTTAGAAGTGGAATTTTGCTGCACTTCCCATGCTGGACTAGCAATTCCATTTATTTCCATACCCTTGACATGGATTACCATGACTTCTCCTTCACAAATTTACTTTCCAAACATAGAAAATCAAGAGGTGGTTTTCCTAAGGGAAATCCACCTCAAACTTAATTTCACCTTGTCATGATTTTACATCCTTGGAAAGTTTGTTTACTCCCTTATCAAACCATGGAATTTCCAACCTAAATCCACTAACTCCACATCCAATGTGCAGGAATTTTTGACCTGAACATCCCCCTATCAAGGACAAACTCTTGCATCTCATGGATTAACTGACACACTCTCCTCTTAACAAGAAGGCGAAGAAACCAAAATTATTGCCAAGCTATGCAATCTAAGCAAAAAGACTAACCTAAGAAGCAAAAGAAGGGGTTGCAATGGGGCGTGTGTGCTTGCAACACAACAAGAAGGAAGGACATTATTCTAAAGATTGTTTTTTTCTCTTGGGAAATTTGTGCCTATGCCTAGATTTCTTACCGGAGGGATGAAAACCGCAATGGTCTCTTGATAAATGAAAACCTATAAGGTAGTGCAGTTCCAATTAGGGATCGATGGTGTGCTGAAGATTTGGGATTTGGTGATGAAAACCCTTAGGTTTCATCCAAAAGTTGTGCTAAAAGCAGTGTTGTAGGACTCAAACTTGCCTTGGGCTCAACAAGCTGATTTTTTTTTTTGACTCGAACTTGGACAAGGTGCCTAGACTTGGCGCAATCTCGACAAAGAATTGGCAAATTTGAAAAGCCAAGAAATTCAAAGTTTTTACAGGATTTAAAGCTTGTTTTATGCACCCTTTAATAAATAAACCTTAAAGACACAATAACCTCATCAATTAGGAGCTACCTTGATTACATACATAAGTATACATCGATCACATAAGTATAAATACAAATTTTAGCTGAAGGAAATAACATATTCAGATATATAAATATTGTCAAATGTATACAGAACTCATGGAATATGAAACCCTTGACATCAAAACAAATATCAAAACTAAAAATATAAGTCTATGGCTCAAAGGAGCTTGCATTACTCATCCCAATTCCTTACATCACGACAAGTCATGCGTTGGCGTCTAAGATAGATCATGGATGATGATGTAGTCAATATATTTAATATTTTCTTGTGTCTTAGTGACTAGTGTGTATATTCAAGTGAGGAAATTATTATTCAAGTTTTCTTGGACTCTTGAAGGCTGCATGTTTTGTTGTCAAGCTCATTAACAGAAAAGAATGGTTAAGTAAAAAGATTAAAGGTTATGTTCTAGTTTGACCTTATTTAGGATACTAAGAGATGGGATTGTTCTATGACTTGTCTATGCAAGGCATGATTGATACATTTTTGCTTTATGAAAATAGCTTTTCTTGCCAACTATGACTTAACTTGTATTCAATAGTACAATGACTATAGCGTGCCAACTTTGCCTATGGCAGTCCTTGTATACTAAACAAGTTGTCTGATGTATGAAACGAGATAATCCTTGATTGTGACTTTGACTGTAAAGATGCAGATATTTTCAACAAGAGATATGTATTTTGTGGATCAATGGCTTCAAAGCCAAACTATGCTGAGTGTGACATGTGGAAGAGGTTTCCTAACTTCTCATTTGCTAGTTGCCATGGGGATCTGCCACATGTTATCCTTTTGAAAGACTTGAGCCCAAGAGTTAGAGTCAAACTGAGATACTAGAGATCTTTCTTCTTCGAATATGAAGTTGTGATGCCAATCCCCATATAAGCCCCTAGCCATGGCACCAATCATAACTTAGGAGTCATCTACCATAAGATGTTTGATACTCAACAAAATTGCTTGCTTCAGTCCCTCCAAATGGTCCATTGCCTCAGCTTTGTTGTCACTGTCCAAACCTAGCTTGAGAGAGAATGCATAAATACAAGACCAAGTAAACATTTAAGGAGGCCCTTGGTGTTTGTGGGGCCAAGTTTTCTATGGAAGGCACCATTTAAATTGACTTTTTTATTTGCTTTGCTACATTCTGCATGAGTAGGGCATAATAGGAGAGTGTGTTGAAATCAACAGAAGAAAATATCTTTATTACACAATGCAAATAGCTACATTATGAAAATTCAGTTTTTTAAGACGGTTAGTTTTTCTATCAGCTATAACTTCCTACTGTTTATTAATGACCTGTTGACCAATTGCATAATAATATATGTTCTCTTTTAACATTCTGTAACCTCTTATATGCTGTCAATGATGATGAATATATGCAAATATAAATTGCTTAATTTTCTTGCATCTGAAATAAGATACAGTTAAGAGCAGGCTTAACAGAAAACACCTCTGCCATGCACAACATAGCTAAACAGACACATTATCTTTGGAGAATCTAAAACACTGGGAAGCAATAATACCCCCCTGCCAAAGATTAGTATCCAAAACTTTTATCAATAATACCATCTCATAAAACTTTTTCTTGGGCTGGGCAAATCTTTAAAATTACTTGACATTATATCTCATAATTCACAGTTAAATTCTTTCATCAGTATTTAGCTACCTATTTTTTTGTCCATTTCTGAAAAATAAATTGAATGAATGATTCAATAATCGGATAATTACATTGAATGATATACACACGTATATATAGAGGTTACAAGACGATGTTCTATAATTAGAACGTAACGTTAAAGTAAAAAACTAAAGAGCTAAACGCTAAATTAAGTGTGAAAGCTAAATTAAGCTTAAAAGCTAATTACATAAAAAAAGTAAATGACCATTAACCAAGAAACTAAAAATAGGTGACTAACATAGAATTAGATATTCTAATACCCTCCCTTAATGGTCATGCTATCTATCAAACCAAGCTGCCCTCTAAATTTGAGAAACTTTACCGGGCTCAAGGACTTGGTGAGGATATCTGCAGTCTGATCTTCTGTAGGAATGTACTGCAGTATCATTGATCCATCTTCAACATGCTAGCGGATGAAATGACAATGAAGCTCCACATGCTTTGTCCGCTCATGGAAGATTGGATTTTTGGCTAATTTGAGAACCCCTTGATTATCACAAAACAAGGGAGTAGGTCCTGGTTGAGACATTTGCATGTCTGCAAGCATCCTACGTAGCCAAATTGCCTCACATGCTGCCTTAACAGTTCCCCGATGCTCTGCTTCGGTCGAGGAAAGAGCTATTGCCTGTTGCTTCTTGTTGGTCCATGTGACTGCACCTGTACCCAAGCTGAAAACATACCCAAAAGTTGACTTTCTGTCATCAACACAACTTGTCCAATTTGAGTCTGTGAAACCAACCAGCCTAGGATCTTTGCTTCTGCTATACAAAATGCCAAAATCAGGAGTGCCCTTCACATATCTGAGCACACGCTTCGCTGCAACCCAATGTTCAACTTTTGGGGCTGACATGAAGCGAGAAATATAGCTCACAGCATAACTGATGTCAGGTCTAGTGGCGGTGAGATAGATGAGGCTGCCCACTAGTTGCCTGAATGAAGACTCATCCACTACAGGTGAATCTGATTTGGCTGATAATTTGAGCCCTATCTCCATAGGTGTAGATGCAAGTTTACAATCTTGCATTCAAAACTTATCCAGTAGGCTCTTGGCATACTTTGACTGAGAAATGAATATGTGGCTATCAGTCTGCCAAACCTCTACATCGAGACAATAGTGGAGAAGTCCCAAATTTGTCATATCAAAATGCTGACACAAATTCTGTTTGACCTGCATGATCAGATGTGATGCATTCCCAGTAATGATGAGATCATCAACATAGACTACTAGAAATAGAATATCATCACTAGTATGTTTGACATACAAATTGGGATCTGAAGGACTCCTCTGAAAGCCTTGATCAATCAAGTACTTATCAATTTTGATGTACCATGCACGAGGAGCCTGTTTGAGGCCATAGAGTGCTTTGACTAGTCTACATACCTGGTGTTCCTTACCGACAACCTTGAAACCTGGAGGCTGCGTCATGTAGACTTCTTCCTGCAAATCACCATTGAGAAAGGCACTCTTGACGTCCATTTGATGGACTTTCCATCCAAATTGAGTTGAGAGAGTGAGGACAAGCCTAATGGTACTCATCTTGGCTGTGGGAGCAAATGTCTCCTCATAGTCGATGCCCTCCTTCTATGAAAACCCTTTTGCCACCAACCGAGCCTTGTACTTATCAAGGCTTCCATCAGCTTTATACTTGACTTTAATTACCCATTTGCAGCCAATGGGCTTCTTTCTTGGAGGAAGATCGGACAATACCCAAGTGTTGTTTTTCAGAAGACTATGTTGCTCAGCTGCCATAGCTTTTTCCCATTCAGGTACACCTTTAGCCTCTGTATATGTTTGAGGCTCATAAATACTGTGAATGTTGGCCATAAGAGCAAAATTAACTATGTGTTGCTTGCTCTTACCTCTAACTGATCTACCCTCAATGAGCTCATCATCATGAAGATCACCAATCGTCTTGGCCCACCACTTAGGCTGGAGAGTAGAAGTAGCAACATCTGCTGCAAGATGAAGATTACCTGGAATATATGGAGCAAGCTCCTCTGGATGCAGATCTAGAAGATCCTGAGGAAAGTCAGGGGGTGCAATGTCATGCTTGGGAGACCCCACAACTTCAGAGTCAACTGAATCCCTCCCATCAGGTGGAGCTAAGGGAAGACGAACACCCATACTTACAGCCTTTGGAGGCTGATCCTCAGTGCTCAAATCAGGAGAGGAAGGCTGAAAAGGCCCTCTTTCTTCATCAGATACTACATCTCGACTGTATATGAGGTGATTAGTGTCTATATCAATTAGTCGATATGCCTTGTGGTTGTCACTGTAGCCGATGAACATCAATTTTTGACTCTTTGGATCCAGTTTGGTACGCTTGGCATCTGGAATCCAAACATAAGCTGTAGAGCCAAAAACTTTCAAATGACTGATTTTGGGCTTCCTGCCAGACCAAGCTTCCTCTGGAGTCATCTTCTTAACGACCTTTGTGGGAGACCGGTTCAGAAGGTAGACTGCAGTGAAGACCGCTTCCGCCCAAAAGTGTTTTGGAACATTTCTATGCTCCAACATAGACCGAGCCATCTCAGTGACTGTACGGTTCCTGCGCTCAACAACACTGTTCTGTTGTGGGGTGTAAGGTGTGGTAAGCTGATGCTTAATGCCATGTGATGCACAAAAGTTGGTGAACTTTGTAGAACAAAATTCCCCTCCATTGTTGGACCGAAGAGTAATTATTTGACAGCTAGACTCTTTTTCCACAAAGGCCTTAAACGTCTGAAACATGGCAAACACCTCTGATTTTTGCTTAAGAAAATAAACCGACACGCGTTTGCTAAAATCATCAACAAATAATAGAAAATACCTGCATCTAGTGACTGATGGAGTGTTTATGGGACCACAGATGTCCGCATGAACGAGCTGCAAGACCTTGGATGCTCTCCAAGCGTCTCCATTTGAAAACGGAGTCCTATGCTGCTTTCTAGCTTGACACGCTCCGCAAACTCCATGATTCTGAGTTTGAATCTCAGGTAATCCTACGACTAGATCCTCTTGAACCAACTAAAGGAGATAGTGGACATTGAGATGCCCATATCGCTGATGCCAAAGAGTGCTGATGGAAGTACTCCTAGCTGCCATGGCGAGTTCCTGAGAACCAGTAGAATCAACAAGTCTATAAAAACCATGATCCTCAATACCAACTGCAACTGTAGTGCGAGTCTCCCTGTCAACAATGTTGCACTTGTGCAACCCGAAGAAGACATCCAGCTGTGGTGAATGCTGCATAATCTGACTTACTGACAGTAGATTGAGCTTCATACCAGGTACAAAGTATACATTGAGGAATATTAAATCCCTCCCACCAGATGAAATCTGAACGTTGCCCTTGCCGACAACAGTATACTCTTCGCCTCCACCAAAGATCACTGAATCAGTGAAAGGCATGTACTCTGTAAACCAATCCCGACGATGTGTGAAATGTCGAGAGGCTCCAGAGTCAATGTACTAGGCTGATGATTGAACATCATTAGAGGAGGTTTGGGCCATGAACGCATAGAATGCAGATTCCTTCTGATCAGGATGCGTGCCAGAATTGGCTTTCTGCTTGGACCCTCCCTGTTTGGATTGCTGGGATGCTGTCAATTTCCGGCAATCTTTCACCAAATGGCCATATATATGACAGTAGGAACACTGTAAGCTCTTCTTTTTGGAAGACTGCTGAGGTTGACCTTGACCTTGTCCTTTTTGCTGGAAGGACGGAGCTTTACCCTTGTACTTATGCGAAGCTGAGGCTGTGAAATCCTGTTCAGTGGATGAACTAGCGTTGCTTCCAAACTACTGCTTCCATCGATTCTGCTGTAGCAGCTTGTTGCAGAGATCAGGAAACTTCAAATCAACACTAGTAGAGGAGATATTGAGCATATCAATGAAATGCTCGTAGGATCTGGGAAGGCTTTTCAGCGTGATCACTACCATATCCTCTTCCACCATGGTTCGGCCTATAGCTTCCAACTGATCACGGATGTCCTTGATCTTCGTAAGATGTGCTTGGATAGATGACTTCTCATCCATCATGATAGAAAACAACATATTCTTCAGAAAGAAAGCTCGGCTCTTGTCAGACATTTCATGAAGATCCTTCAAAAGATCCCAGATCTCTTTTGTTGTTTTACCTGAAGGCACCTGTGGGAATTGATCATCTGTGACAGAGCGTTTGAGAAGCATGGCAACCTCTCGATTCTTCACATCATGTTTGTCTTGATCATCACCTATTGTTGTAGGACGAGATTCCTTGCCCAAAACAAGCGGATCAAGGCAACAATACTCAAAGATGGTAAGCATACGCTGTTTCCAGGTGTTGTAGTTGTGGCCATTAAAGTTTTGACTATGTTCCAACATGATGTTGGTTAATGATGCCATCACGAAAATTGAGGTTGATCGAGGTCAATTGAGTGAAAGCAAGAGACAAAAGAATCTGATTTAAAAAAAGATCCAGAATAGAAGCAACTGCACAAAAAATCTGAAACCCTGGAGGAGAATTTTGGTACGAATTCGAAGGCGCAAATTTCGAGGTGAAGAAACCTAGAAGTTAAAATTTACTACAAACTTAAAACAACATAAATAGTGCCCAGAAGACAGCAAAATTCTCGACATTCACAGAATTAGTAGAAATTGCAAACTGTTTTTAAATTCCAAGGCAAATTCGCCGACACAAAATTTGAGGCATGGAAAACAAGGCACCCCAAAAAATATGAGACCAATCCAGAAAATCTCGCGGAAAACCCACCAAGAATCTGAAAACAGAATGCAGATTCGACGGCTCAAAATCAAGGCATGAAAAACGATGCACCCAGAAAAATATGACGATGACCCAGTTGAGGTCTCGAAAAACCCACCAAGAATCTGCAACCAGAATAAAATTTCGACTTGAACTGAAGGGTCAAAACCCTAGTCAAAAATTATAGAAACCTTGGGAAAATTTTCAACCTGCAAAAAAAAATCCGCCCCGGAAGAGAAAAAAAACCTGCTCTTTTTTTAACAGTTTTACAAAAAAATCTCTTCAATAAAAACTTCGAAAAATTTTAATAACAAAAACTTTCGAAATTTTTAATTTCCATGCTCTTATACCATGAAAAATAAATTGAATGAATGATTCAATAATTGGATAATTACATTGAACGATATACACACGTATATATAGAGGTTACAAGACGATGTTCTATAATTAGAAGATAACGTTAAAGTAAAAAACTAAAGAGCTAAACGCTAAATTAAGTGTGAAAGCGAAATTAAGCATGAAAGCTAAATTAAGCTTAAAAGCTAATTACATAAAAAAAGTAAATGACCATTAACCAAGGAACTAAAAATAGGTGACTAACATAGAATTAGATATTCCAATAATTTCAAGTTCCACAATAAGAAGTGATACTTAAGAGGACCCAAAATCTTCTTAGAATGATTTGCACCTCCAAGTTTTGCATATGGTTGTTGTTTAATAAGTGTACTTGGGATGAAATATGTGAAATGATAATCAATTCTAAACAAAGGAGGGAAAGACTCCTTAAATAAGAGATTACAAAAAAGCTTTCCATAATGGAAATGATCCATAACTAAGCAAAGCAAACTCAACTGAAAGAATCAAGAAAGTTTCTAAATACAAACCTAATGACATAATTGATCATTATAAACTAAATATAACAATATTATTTTAATACCCTCCCTTAATGGTCAATCTACTAACTACAACAAGTTTATCCCAAAAGTTTACAAATTTGTCTGGACTCAAGGACTTGGTAAGAATGTTTGCGGTCTGATCCTCAGTTGGAACATACTGCAACATCACTAATCCATCTTCTACAAGTTGGTGTATGAAATGACAATGAAACTCCACATGTTTTGTACGCTCATGGAAGACAAGATTTTTGACAAGCTTTAGCACCCTTTGATTGTCACAAAACAAGGGTGAAGGCCCTTCTTGAGACATTTGCATGTCATAAAACATCCTCCTAAGCCAAATTGCCTCGCATGTTGCTTTGATGGTTCCTCAATATTCTGCTTCTATCAAGGAGAGAGCTAGTCCTTGTTGCTTCTTATTGGTCCATGTGACTGCACTTGTACCAAGACTAAAAACATACCTAGAAGTAGACTTCTTGTCATTAACAGAACCTGCCCAATTTGAATCGGTGAACCCAACTAGCCTAGGATTTTTGCATTTGCTATATAGAATGCCAAAGTCAGGTATCCCTTTCACATATTGCAGTACCCGCTTTGCTACAACCCAATGTTTTACCTTTGGGGCTTTCATGAAATAAGAAATGTAATTCACAACATAACTCAAATCAGGTCTAGTAGATGTAAGATAGATAAGGTTGCCCACCAGTTGCTTGAAAGCTGACACATTTATAACCTTTGAGTCTGTTTTGGCTGAAAGTTTCAGCCCTTTGTCCATAGGTGTAGACAAGATTTTGCAATCTGTCATTCTGAACTTGTCTAGTGAACTCCTAGCATATTTAGACTGAGAAATAATAATACCACCACTTGTCTGCCAAACCTTTATTCCCAAATTCCATTTGATTTGTTCAGGCAAATGTGCCCCATTGCCTGTAATGATAATATTATCCACATAAATGACAAGAAGACTGATATCATTACCTATGGTTTTGGCATATAAATTAGGATCTAAAGGACTTCTTTGAAACTCCTGTTTATCAAAATACTTGTCAATCTTTATGTACCATGCCTTGGGTTCCTGTTTCAGGCCATAAAGAGCGTTCGTCAATCCACATACCTGATGCTCTTTTCTTGCAACTTGAAAACCCTTAGGCTGTCATGTATACTTCTTCCTCCAAATCTCCATTGAGGAAGACACTCTTCATATCCATTTGATGGACTTTCCAGCTGAACTATGCTGCCATGCTTAGAACTAGATGGATGGTGCTTATCTTTGCTGTAGGAGCAAATTTCTCCTCATAGTCCATTCCTTTTCTCAGGGAGAATCCCTTAAGCACCAACCGTCCTTTCTATTCATCAAGTGTACCATCAAACTTGACTTTGTACACCAATTTGCAGCCAATGGGTTTCTTCCCTGGGGGAAGATCTGAAAGAACCCAACCCTTATTTTTCAAAAGGCTTTAATGTTTAGATTTCATAGTCATTTCCCATTCAAGTTTACTTTTTGCCTTTGAATAATCTTGGGGTTCATAAACACTATAAATCTTAGCGATAAGAGCGAAGTTAACAGTATTCTACTTGCTCTTACCTTTGGATGATCGACCTTGAACTAGTTTGTTGATGTGTTTTTTATTCACTATGCAACATAGAATAAAATACCAAGTATTCTATCCTCTCTTGAACAAAATCCTCCGAAGTGCTAAACTACGTGATCAAATGGGATGACTCCAAGGTTCTGAATATCAGGTTTTGACGTGGTCTTGGATAGATTTAGTGTGTTTGATGTGATATTGCTGGAATCACAAGGGGGACTTACATTGATACCTCAATTCTTGAATATTGCTAGAATGTGAAAATTAATTTGATTTGAAAGAAAAAGGAAAAAAGATAAAAGGTTTAGAAAGCTAATTTAAGCCTAGGAATGCAAGAGCGATGGACAATCTTTGGTGAAACTCAACTAGACTTTGCTTTGCCATGCAAAGCAACAACTCCACAAAGTTTAGTGCAATCTCCTAAGGTAAGCATATGATGTTGAAATCACTACCACAGACATAGACACCATCAAGACAATGCATATCAATGAAGAAGTAGCAATTGAAGTTAAGCTTGGATAAATGAGTTCAGTTGACTACACAAGATACTTCACAATCACGGAAATACTAGTAGTATGAACATAAGAATTCCACCATTAATCATCCACAATAATCTTCCATCCATCAAACCAACATGAAAATAAATGGGAAGTAGAGACCATGCAAATTGTTGAATTAACATATGAAGTTCACCATATCTTCAGTGAAATTAACATGCTTCTTACAAAAATGCCTTTACAACAGTCTCCTTTCCTCCTACTCTACTCTAGCTGCTGCTTGCTATCTGCTACTTTCTACTGACTATCAACTATTAACCTTTACAAATGAAGAAGTGGAGCCTTTTTATAGTGCTCTTGTTACAATGAGTGGCTTAGATTGATTCACAATCAAAGGCCAAGTTTACAAGATAAAAACCCTAATTAGGGTTTGCTACACCCATTACAAAGGATTTAATGCTTGACCAATGATAAAATTACATTAAGTGGGACACATGTCCTTCATTGAATTATTCAACAATAGATGGTGAGGGTAAGTACATCGACCGTTGTGCCCACATGTGGTAGTTATCTGCCTCGTTAGATGAATTAGGTGCATAGAATTTAGACGCCTTATCTTGGAATGATGTGATTGGATAAGTGATGACCGGGCACCACCTCAGCTAGTTGTACACCTTGTAACTTATCACGAGTTGTAGGTGATTCAGGTATATCTCTTGATACTCAACATTTCAAAGCTCATTCATGAATGAGACGAAGGTAGGAGATATTCCCAATTTGCATCATCTTCTAACTTTGATTAACTCTTCTGGAACTATCTCCCGTCTTAATACTTTTGCATCCTCTTGCTTTGGAATTCCGCCTTAGTGCTGCATTGGTTGTAGACCTTGTGATGTTTATGCTTGTTCTTTCCTTCCTGCTGTGAATGCATTGATCATACTACTCCTTGCCTCCTATCTCACTTGTCTTTGATTCATCATCTTTGAGTTAATCTTCATCATTTGTTGCTAAGTTCTTCCATAGCTTGATTTGTTACCATTGCCTTGTTGAAGTGTAACTTTTGATGTTGATCTTTGAATGATTGTCTTCTTGGTATCTATTTCCTTGGGCTCGAACATTATGAACTGATCTCCTGCATATCCCCATCTCCTTCAAGCGATGAAGATCTTTCTTCCTTGCCTCCATAAAAAGCAAACAAACCTTGATCAAGATATAGAAGAGAATAATTTCATTCTTTAAATTTGGAAATGATTTCCCTTTGTTTGATCTCTGATTTTCACATTTCAAGGTCTTATTCATGTCTGATTTTTATTGATTTTAGGTCTGATTTTTCATGCTTTCAGTCTGAGACTTCACTTTTTATGTCTGATTTTGAGTTGAATTTCTGATTTGAACTACTTTTGCTCTTAGGCATGGATTTAAGCACCAACTGGAAGTCACCTAAAGTTCATGGCTCTTGACCCCAAGTGGAAGTCTTTGCATGAGGGTCGGGCTTTTTAGAGGTCATTGGAAGTGACTTAGAAGAGGTCGGACTTTTGACCATGCATTGGCAGTGGTTGGGCTTTTAGGGGTGCATAGGAAGTTCGGGTTTTTGAAGGGGCATAGGAAGTGATCGGGGTTTTGACCCCTCATTGACAGTTACAGTGGTCAAAAGGAGAGCGGACCTTTTGCCTTCAACTGAAAATTCATGGATCTCACAACTAGATGTGACTTCACCTCTTAATAATCTGATCAGCTTTTTATCTTCATATTAAATCATTCCCCTCTTAGCAATACAAACTTGCCTTCATGTCTTTGGGCGGGGATTTAGGTGCTGATTGGAAGCCTTCAAGATAGGTTGTGGATTTGAGCATCCACTGGAAGTGAGCAAGAAGTTCGTGATTTTGGTGTGCAAGTGGAAGTGGTCAGGTTTTTAGGCACTCACTGGTAGGTCAGGATTTTAGGGGTGCACTGACAGTGGTTGGGGTTTTCACCCCTCGTTGACAGGCACTCACTAGCAGGTCAGGGTTTAGGGGTGCACTGATAGTGGTTGGGGTTTTCACCCCTCACTGACAATGATTGTGGATTTGACCCCTCATTGATAGTGGCCCGAAGATATCAACTTTACTTGCTCCATTAGCTTGCTTAGGGTATTTCATTCATTGCAAAAAGATTTCACTCATGTCAATCATCATTATCCCGCAAAACATCAAGCATTTTACCTCAAGAGATGTTCATTTCACCAAGTGAAGAAGACTTTCTCATCTTGATTGGGCTTTTGGACCCCAATTGGAAGTCAACTAGAGCTGGTTGGGCTTTTTGAGGTTCACTGACAGTGGTTGTGGATTTTGCCTCCAAGCAGAAATCCTTCAATGTGGTCGTGATTTTGACCTTCAAGTGGAAGTGGGCATGGATTTAGATGTCCAATGGAAGTTCACTCCAAAACATCAATGTTACTTGCTCAATGAGCATTTCAAGGCATTTCCACTCGCTCTTAGCTGATTCCATACATCATTATCACTCAAAACCCTTATGTATTGAATTCATCAACATCCAACTCACCAAACATATGAGCCTTTCAACCTGATCTGACTTTGGGTAGGCAACTCGTAATGATCTCAAGGTTGGTTGTAGATCTTACCACCTACTGGCAGTGCTCACTCTTGTTCAACTTCATGGGTTGTGGCATTTACCTTACTCATTTCAAGGGTCCTTCATCATTAACCAAACCTCCTCATGATTGGCATTCACCAAACATTTCAATTCTTGTGATTGACTTCCATAGTTGCATTCATTGTTTCTATCTTTGATGATGATGATCAAATGAAATGATCATCATATATCGTTCATTTCTAAGGTGTTGAGGACTAACTGACTCATTTCATTCTAAAGAGAAAGATATGACTTGCTCATTTCCTGGCAACCTAGGGCACTGCACCTTCTCAAGTAAAAGGTTAATAGCCAGAGACACCACTAGACAACTAAACAAAAACAACTAACCTAGAAAGTGGGAAAAAATAGGGTTCCCCATTTGCAATGAGGCGATGTGTGAAAACGTCACAACACAGTTCATCATCCAGAACATCACCAACGAGTTTTTCCCACCACTTAGGTCTCATTGTAGAAACACCTTCACCCAAATCAACATGGTCACCATGACTTGCGCTGTCTTGAACTATATCATCTGGATGCTGATCAAGGTTCTCCCGAAGAAAATCTTTTGGTACAAGTACTTGCCTTAGAGATTCCACAAGTTTAGAATCAGAAGAATCCTCCCCTTCAGGTGTAGTTAATGGAAGCTGAACACCCAAATCTTTAGCCTTCAGAGGTTGATCTTCAGGGCTCTTGATGTTAGAAGAGACCTAAAAAGGCCCAACTTCTTCGTCAATCACTACATCCTTGCTGAATGCTTGATGATCAGTATCCACATCAATAATTTTGTAGGCTTTATAACTATCATTGTACCCTATAAACATTAAATTTTGACTCTTGGAGTCGAGCTTGGTTCTCTTGGCATCTAGAATCCATACATATGCAGTAGAACTGAAAACCTTTAGGTGGTCGATTCATGGTGTCCTCCCAGACCATGCTTCTTCTAGGGTCTTCTCTTTGATTGCTTGTGTCGGAGACCTGTTAAGAAGGTACATTGTAGCGTAAACTACCTCAGCCCAAAAATTCTTGGGAACATTCCTATTCTCCAACATACATCGAGCCATTTTCATAATAGTATGGTTCCTCCTCTCAACTACACCATTTTGTTGAGGGTTATAGGGTGTTGTCAATTATCGTTTAATACTGTGTTTAGAACAGGAGTCCTTGAATTCATTTGAATAGAATCACCCCCATTATTAGACCTAAGAGTTATGATTGCACATCTAGACTCTTTTTCTACTAAGGATTTGAACTTCTGAAATTCTTTCAACACCTCTGATTTTGCTTTTAAGAAAAACACCCACATTTTCCTATCGAAATCATCAACAAACAAGAGAAAATACCTCGCACCAATTACCAATGCAATATTCATTGGTCCACAAACATCTGCATGAACTAGTTGAAGGACCTTTTACGCTCTCCAAGCTTGTCCTTTTGAAAATGGAGTTCTATGTTTCTTCCCTGCTTGGAAAGCTCCGCAAACACCTTGTATCTACTGCTGGATTATAGTTAAGCCTTCTACTATATTCTCTCAAGCCAATTGAGAGAGATAAGATAGGTTGAGATGCCCATAACGCTAATGTCAAAGAGTACTGATTGAAGATGAATTCTTTGCAGACAATGCATGTTCCTGAACCTCTCTAGTGTCATCAAGCCGATATAGCCCTTGGTCTTCAATGCCAACTACAATGATTTTATTGGACTCCTTGTCAACAATATGACACTTATGTGCATTGAAGATGATATCCAACTTGGGATAGTGGCACATAATCTTACTCATTGAGAGCAAATTGAGCTCCATGCCCGAAACATAGTATACATTGAGAAATTTGAGATTTCTCCCTCCAAAAGTTATTTGAACATTGCCTTTCTCGACAACTATATACTTTTCACCACCACCAAAGATTACTAAATCTGAGCAAGTTGTATACTCAATGAACCAATCTTTCTTGTTTGTAAAGTGACGAGATGCTCCAGAATCAATATACCATGCAAAAGAATGTGCATGATCTACAAGTCGTTTGGCCATGAAAGCATAGAAGGTTGACTCCTTTTGCTTTGAATGTTCTGCAACATGAGCCTTCTGTTGAGATTTTCCCTGGTTGGATTTATGATTAGCTAACCACTTTTTGCAATGCTTCTTCATATGACCAAGTTTACCACAATAATGACATATGGTAGTCTTCAAATTCTTTGAAGTATCATCAGGTTTTCCTTGTCCTTTCTGATGAGAGGACTTGCCTTTTCCTTTGTCCTTGGCTGTAAAGGCCTGTTTCACACTGAATTATTGCTGCTACCAAACTGCTTCTTCCATTTGTGCTGCTGCAAGAGTTTGTTGCACAACTCATCAAACTTTAGGTCAACATTTGTAGAGGTGATGTTCAATGGCTCTATGAAATGGTCATATGACCGTGGTAAGATTTTTAGCATTATGAGGACCATATCTTCGTCTTCCATCTTATGACCAATGGCTTCCAATTGATCGCAAATGTCTTTGATTTTCATCAAATGATTCTGCAAAGACATTTTCTCATCCGTCATTATCGAGAACATGTTTTTGAGGAAGAAGGCCTTGCCTTTATTTGATGTTTTGCACAGAGATTTCAAGTGAGTTCGTACTTCTGTGGAGGTCTTGCCCGAGGGAACCTTTGGAAGCATTTCATCAGTGACAGAAAGCGCGAGACGCATAACTTCTCAATTATGCTCATCGAATTTGCCCTGGTCTTTACTCATAGTTGTTGGATGAGTGTATTTACCAAGGACAATCTGGTCAAGGTACCTGTACTCAAAGATTGTGAGCATTTGCTTTTTTCAGGTGTTATAATTTTTGCCATTGAACGTCTGGCTGCCTTCCAACATGATTTTGGGCAATGAAGCGATCCCTCCCGCTATCTGAAGTCACAGAAATTGAGGAAACTGTAGCTTTGTGAGAACACTGAATTTTTAGGAAAAAAATGAAAACCCAAACAGCAAGAAGTACCTTCTATTTTTATTAATAAAAAATTGTAAAAGCGATTGATGCTGAAAACCCATGATTTTTTCAAAAATCAGAAAAACAATCTGCAAACCATAGGCATTCAAAAACCCTAGGCACTCAGGAGGAAAAGACTGTTGAATTTGCAAAAATAATTTTGAACTGAAATTTTTTTTTTCAGAAATCCGTCCAAAAAACCCTAGTCATGTGGAGAAGACCCACCATTTAAAAAAAAATTGTCAAAAAACTCTGCTATAAATTAATGGTGCAACCAGTAAACACTAGTCATGCGAAAAAGATCTTATAGAAGTGTCGTGTGCAAAAACCAGAGAGAACCCACGATTTTTTCAAAACTTGTGCAAAAATAAACCACAGAAATGTTGTGGTTTGCAGGAAAAGGAAATGCAATTACCAGGGCAGAAGTTGGCTGTGATTTTGAGAAGAAGAAATCCGTGTTTTCGAAGATGAAAAACCTGCGATTTTCTCTGATAAAATCCATGATATGCAGATGAAAAAACCTGTGATTTTAAGCAAAAATCATTCAAAAAACTTCTGAAAATTTCTCACAAAATTTTGAGGAAAAAAACACAAATTTTTATTAAAAAAATTGCCAAAAAATGATTAGAAAAACTTTTGCTTTGATACCATGTAATGTCCCTACTATTTAGAGATCATTAACTTGCAGAACAGATTGTTAGAACATAACAAACATACAAATATATATATATAAGTAATTTAAATTGCAATCTACTTCAATGCTCAATTAACATAATCATAATTTTCATCTAATAAAAAGGATACGAATGCCATACAAAGTATGTCCTTAGGCGGCCGTGCGGCTCACCCTCTTGGAACCCCTTGGTTCCAAGATGTCCTTAGGCGGCTGTGAAGCTCGCCCTCTTGGAACCCCTTGGTTCCAAGATGTCCTTAGGTGGCCGTGAAGCTCGCCCTCTTGGAACCCCTTGGTTCCAAGCCCTCCAGGAAATCGAAGATGAGTTCGAATCCTGTCTTGGGTGTAACCTCTTTCACCCAAGCCCTCCAAGGAAGACCCTTGTCTTACCTTGCCTTGGGTGATGCCTTCATCACCCAAGTCCTCAGAGGGGATCGGCCCGACCTTTGAGTCCCGACTTGGGTATAACCTCTTACACCCAAGCCAGCGAAGGAAGACCCTTGCCTTTCCTTGTTTGGAGTGATGCCTCCATCATCCAAGTCCTCAAGGGAATTGACCAGATCCTTCTCTTCTTGGTTGAACTTAATCAACCAAGCCGTGTATATATGCATATAGATATTCATTATATACTGCCCTAGGGATTATCATAATCCCCCCTTAGACTAAGAGAGTTTCCTCCCTATAGCCTTCCTCATGTGATTTCATTCATAATACATTCCTTTGCATTTTCATTTACTATTTCCTATTTCATAATTCACATGTACATAGTTTTTTATTCATTACCTATATTCATAAAATGTTCATTAACCATTACTCACATGTATTCCTTAACATACATTCCTATTACACTTATATGTATTTTTCCTATCATTCTTTACTATTTAAGAATCATTCATTATATATGCTTACAACAAGTTCTTCCTTCCTATTTATTAATATATATATATATATATATATATATATATATATATATATATATATATATATATATAAAAACTATTCCTCTATGTATTAACGTATATATATATATATATATATATATATATATATATATATATATATATATATATATATATATATATATATATATATATATATATATATATAATGTCACTATCTATCTTTATGCATTTGTATTTATTAATGTATATATATTAATTATTCCTATTAATATATATAATAATCCATTGCCTATCTTTATATCTCTATATTTATTAATACACACTATTCCTATTAACCTATATAATATATAGAATAGCATTTATATATTTTTTTATATATTAATGCAAAAACTATTATTATACCCAATTCCTTACCTGTCTGCCCGTAACCTCCTCTGCAGTGCCTCGTCACCCCTTCCTTTTCCTTCTCCTCCCTCCTCTGCAGTGCCTCGTCACCCCTTCCTTTTCCTTCTCCTCCCTCCTCCCTTCCCCTTTAATCCTCGTGAAGGGATGTGCCCTTTCACAGTCCCCTTCCGCATGAAGGGGCGCGAGGGTAACCGCAGCCCAGGCTGCGTTTACCGTCGCATCCCTTTGTGCGGGGGTGATCGTGGGGGTGGGGTATTAATGAGTTTTAGGGGGGGGGGGAACTTATTATATTCGTTGTTTTCTTCTTCTTTTTTTAAATATACTATATATTAAATATTGCCTTTGTAAATGTTTTTAAATATCAAATAATACTTTCTTAATATATATATTAACTATATTTTCTTTATTATTTTTTTTATATTGACATTTAATAATATTTTTCTTTATTATTTTATATATTAAATACATTAGTATTTTAATCATTTATTTACAATATTTAATGATTTATTTCTTCTTTAGGATATTAATATTATTTAATGATTTGCATCATAGTTGAAAATCTCGGACTCGCCTCGGACTCGGCAAACCAAAATTTTGGACTCGGACTCGGACTCGTGAAAGACTCGCGAAAGACTCGGCAGAGACTCGGCAAAAAAAAAAAACCGTAGTTTTACAAAAAAACATAAAGAAATTAATGCATTTAGAGAACATAAGTGCCATAATTGAAACATTACACATGTCATATGATCTACAAAGTACAAACACGCAATATTTGAAATTTCATCATTCATGGCAGCATATTCAAGTTTCAAGTTTCAACTCTAAAATGTATAATACTATAATGGCAGCATAAGTATATAAATGTTCACAAAATTACATATAATGATATGTCCAAGTCCAACTGCAAATGTGAAAAACAGCAATGTGAATGAACAAACCAAAGAGAAGACTACATCTTCCTCTTTGTATTTTTCCTAATATAGCTCAATTTTTCAGGCCTTGAGCTAGAAGTAGTAGCAGTGGGTGTTGTGGTATCTAAATGGTGAGATGAGTCTTCTTCAAAGTCATAGTCCTCATCATCATCCTCATCTTCGTCCTCATCTTCATCCAATCTTGCTCCTTCTGCATCTTGTGCTGCTCCTCTCTCTATTTCTGCAATTTCTTCTTCGGTAAGGAGGACATCATCACCATCATTTTGTTCATTCATGGTCCAATCACCATATGGATCAATTTCATCCAAGTCAATGGCCTCATGTGAAACACCCTCCACCTGTCTAACTCGAAGGCGAAGGTTGTACCGAACAAATACTAGATCATTGAGCCGCTTTTGTGACAATCTATTTCTCTTCTTTGTGTGAATGCTTTCAAAGACACTCCAATTTCGTTCACACCCAGAAGCACTGCATGGCTGAGACAAAACACGGATAGCTATCTTTTGAAGATTAGGCGTGCCGGCACCATAATTCTCCCACCATAAATCTACAAAAAACATTTAGAAATATTAGAATTGAGAAAAAAATGTAACAATCAAGTTTGTAGGTTTTTTCTTGCACTGTTGAACTAAGTTACTAAATGTTTTACCTGGTTGTTGTTTTCCTCTCCTATCAATTGCTAGTTGTGATGAGAAGAGTCTCCCCTCTGCACTTTTGTAGATCTTGAACAATGGAATGAACATTTCCAAATTCAGAAATAGATACTAGATAGTCAAAGTGTCAAACTCAAATTCAATAATGAACATTTCCGAATTCATAAATAAAGATAGAGCAATTGCAAATGTCAAATCTCACCTCCAACTCATCAAGAACCTTGTCTCTCAACTCAGGATCAGGTGTCATCTTATCAATGCATGTAATAACACCTGCCATGACCTCCTCATCAGCCCTAAATGAATCAGAGAAGTAGAATTTCGGGTTCAAAAAGTAGGCGAAGGCATGTATCGGTTGGTGGAGTTGGTTTGTCCACCTACGATCAATGATGCGCCAAAAGATTTCACATTTTCTTGCATTTCCACGATAGTAATGTGAAATGGCCTCTTTGGCCCTATCCATGGCCTCATAAATGAAACCCATTGGCATGCCCTCTCCATCCACCATACGAAGAACCCTCACCAAAGGTTCTGTCACCTAAAAAAATTAAAACAAATTTTAAATTAATACAAAATCAACCCCTAAAAAATAAAATCAGCAAATAGACAAGATTGTATAAACTTTACTTTTGTGTTTGTTACTTACCGCAGTCAACTCCTCTCCATTTTTATTGAACCCATCATCAAAAACAATGGTCGCAATCTTCTCTGCTTCAGGTCTTTTGGAGTATGCAGACCCCAACCAAGCATCTGACACAAACATCTGCTTAAGATGAGGAATGGCACTAAGAATGCTCTGCAAAGTGATGAAGTGGCTAGCAAATCGTGTCACTCCAGGTCGCACAAGGTCCTTGCCATTTGTGTATTTTCTCATCAAAGCAAGCACCCAAGTATGGTTGTAGATGAATTTGGTGACACTTTTTGCATCTTCAACCACCTTCTTCACCCATCCAATCTTCCCAATGTCCTCTAGCACCAAGTCCAAGCAATGTGCAGCACAAGGACTCCATGTAATCGAAGGATGCCTTTGCATAAGCATTCTACCTGCAGATACATATGCAGCTGCGTTGTCCGTGATAATTTGGACAACATTCTCAACTCCAACTTCCCGAACCACACCATCCAACAGATTACACAAAGTCTCTGCATTTTTTATTTCATTTGAGGCATCAACAGACTTTATGAATACCATTGCACCATTTGAAGCCACCAAGAAGTTGAGAAGAGTCCTATTCCGTCCATCTGTCCATCCATCAGATAAAATGCTGCATCCTTTTCTCTTCCAATACCTTTTCTGATCATCAACCACACCTTCTGTATTTTTCACAGCTTTCTCTAGCAATGGCCCACTGAAGTCATAACCTGTTGGGGCCTTAAACCCCTTACCCGCCACTGTACATGCATTAACAAAACTTTCCCAATACACATTGTTTGCTGCATTGAAAGATAGATTATTGTAAAACCAAAAGTTTGAAGCTGCTATCCGTGCTTGTTCATGCTTCTCTTTATTCCATCCTGTACCTTCAAGTGAAGGTTGTGCACCTGGAACATTGCGTGGTACAAAAAAATTAGGGTCTGATCTAACAGGAGTGCCACTAGCCTCACCCTCATTGTCACCAAAAGATGAAAGTGACTGACGACCCCGACTATGACCAATGGGACCCGAAGTGGACAATGTGGGATTCATTGCAGCTGCTATGGCTTCTCTTGTTTTTTGCCTTTCTTCCTTATGCATATCATTCTCAGCAAGAATGGCCTTCATCTCTCTAATAATTTCAGGAGTTGATTTGGGGCATGCCTCCACACCATATCCAGGTATTTGTGCAAGGTGGTATTTTAATCTATTGATTCCACCAGTCATCCATCTTGTGCATTCGGTGCAAGTGACCTCCCCCTTTTTGCTTCCTGCAATCCCATATTTCCAAGCTTTATCTCTTTGTCTTCCTGACCTTGGGGTTGCCCTTGGAGTTGAACTTGCCATTGCTGATTTAACATGAAAAAAAAAAAATCAGCAGGGTTTTATGGAAAATCAACAAAAAAAATGACAATGAATCATTTGGGAAAAATAGCATTCAAAAACAAGAAAAAAAAAAGAGGAAATAACTTAGGAAAGAAAATAGAAAAAAATTTGGCAGCATATCCCCTTGTTTTTCAAGATTTTTTTCAGTTTCAAAACAATGAAATGATTCAAATGAAAAAAAAAAAGGAGGAGAAAAATCCTTACCTAGATCTCTCTTGCTGATTTTTCCTTCTTCCCTCTACTCCTCCAAACCCTTCTAACCTGCTCCAGCCAAAAAAAACCCAAATTGAAGTCAAAAAATGAAAAAAAAATTGGTTTTAAGCCCCACGGGCGCGTTTTTTCTGGGCCCGCGAGTCCCTGTGAAAGACTCGCGAGTCCGAGTGAAAGACTCGCGCGAGTCTTTGCGAAAGACTCGCGAGTCTTTCACAGGGACTCGCCTGGACTCGCCACGCGAGTCCTAGGCGAGTCGACTCGGCTCGCCAAAGGACTCGCGAGTCCGTGGCGAGTCCGAGGCGAGTCAAAGAGTTTTAAAACTATGATTTGCATCAAGTGATATCGTGGGGGTTATCATAGTCCCTCCGTTTCAATTTTGCTTGTCCTCAAGCATATTTAGGTCGGCCTCTTTTATTTGTGGGGGGCGGTAAGGAGTGGTGATGACAGATTTTGCTCCCCCTTTTTTTTTTATTATTATTATTTATTTTATTTTTATTTTATGCTCTTAAGGGTGCGTTGTATATCACTATGAATGATTTGATCTTTGGTCGGAGATTTATCCAAGACCTCTCTTTGATTATGCTTAAGAATTTCTTCCATTTTATTACACGATACTGTCTTTGGAGAGCCATCAGGAATGCCTTTTAATGTTAGCCTTCAAATCTGGCCCTTTTGTAGGGTCTGTCCTCATCCTGTATTTCTTCTGTTTTATTCAACTGTCCTCTTTTACATTCATGGCCTCTCACCCATGGGGTCTTGCATTTGAAGCATAACCCTTTCTCCATGAGCTCGCCTCTTTCCTTGCATTGGTGATTAAAGCTCCAAGGTTTATTGCACAAGTGGCAAGGCTTTTCCCGGTTGTCCCTCTGGGGTCCCTCATTCCTGTGTGGAGTTTTGGAGCCATTAAATTCGACCATCCTAGTTTTCTTAATGGCTTCTCCTAAGTTTTGTGGTTCTAGGGGTTTTACAAAATTCTTAATGGGGTCCTTCAGACCTTCTAAGAGCATGTAGGTAAGCCTTTTCTGGGATAGGTCGGGGACCATTACTGACAAGTTTTGGAATTGATCTATATAATCTTCAATGGTTCCTACTTGCTTAAGGTGTCTTAGCTCTTGGAAGTACCATTCTGAGTCTTTCTGGTCGAATCGGCTGATGAGCCTTTGGGTAAACTCATTGTAGGTGGAGACGCTTTTGTGTCCTAGGGTATTGAGACCGTTATGCCACCAATTATGGGCATTTCCGGTTAAATGTAGTATGGCAAATTTTATAGTGTCTCCTTCGGTCATTGGGCTGTATGAAAGGTAGGTGTCTAATTTTTGTACCCAAGCTTGGGCAACATCCTTCCCTGCCCCATCAAAACAGGGTAGGGACATTTTGTTGACTTTAGCTTTGAGGTCGTTACCCATAGGTTTCCTCCTCCTATTCTCATTAGTCTTGGATTCACAGAAGTCCCTGAAGGATACCACCCTCCGAACTTCTGGTTCCAATCTAGCATAAATTTGGGCGATTTCTTCCACCCCAAGTGTGACCGGTTCCTCCTCCTCCCTCACATGTTCTTCTCTAGGAAGAAATTCAGGAATTGTTTGCCTAAAACTCTGAGGCGATCGTTCGTTGTCAGCGTGATTAGAGTGTGTCTCTCTTCTAGGGTTTGACATATCTCTATTGTTGCTATTGGTACTTTGGAGGATTAACTGGCTCATTCTTTCGAATTTCTCATTGGTTTGCTCCATGAAAGTCTGGAACTGTTTGGCTAATTGATTAGCCATTGCTTTTGCTCCTTTCTTCCTCTGATATGTGATCATAAACTAATAACCTTTCCCACAGGATGGCAGGATTATGCTCTGATACCACTGTAATGTCCCTACTATTTAGAGATCATTAACTTGCAGAACAGATTGTTAGAACATAACAAACATACAAATATATATATATATTGCAATCTACTTCAATGCTCAATTAACATAATCATAATTTTCATCTAATAAAAAGGATACGAATGCCATACAAAGTATGTCCTTAGGCGGCCGTGAGGCTCGCCTTCTTGGAACCCCTTTGTTCCAAGATGTCCTTAGGCGGCCGTGAAGCTCGCCCTCTTGGAACCCCTTGGTTCCAAGCTGTCCTTAGGCGGCCGTGAAGCTCGCCCTCTTGGAACCCCTTGGTTCCAAGCCCTCCAGGAAATCGAAGATGAGTTCGAATCCTGTCTTGGGTGTAACCTCTTACACCCAAGCCCTCCAAGGAAAACCCTTGTCTTACCTTGCCTTGGGTGATGCCTTCATCACCCAAGTCCTCAGAGGGGATCAGCCTGACCTTTGATTCCTGTCTTGGGTATAACCTCTTACACCCAAGCCAGCCAAGGAAGACCCTTGCCTTTCCTTGTTTGGAGTGATGCCTCCATCATCCAAGTCCTCAAGGGAATTGACCAGATCATTCTCTTCTTGGTTGAACTTAATCAACCAAGCCGTGTATATATGCATATAGATATTCATTATATACTGCCCTAGGGATTATCATAATCCCCCCTTAGACTAAGAGAGTTTCCTCCCTATAGCCTCCCTCATGTGATTTCTTTCATAATACATTCCTTTGCATTTTCATTTACTATTTCCTATTTCATAATTCACATGTACATAGTTTTGTATTCATTACCTATATTCATAAAATGCTCATTAACCATTACTCACATGTGTTCCTTAACATACATTCCTAGTACCCTTATATGTATTTTTCCTATCATTCTTTACTATTTAAGAATCATTCATTATATATGCTTACAACAAGTTCTTCCTTCCTATTTATTAATATATATATATATATATATATATTAACTATTCCTCTATGTATTAACGTGTATATATATATATATATATATATATAATGTCACTATCTATCTTTATGCATTTGTATTTATTAATGTATATATATTAATTATTCCTATTAATATATATAATAATTCATTGCCTATCTTTATATCTCTATATTTATTAATACACACTATTCCTATTAACCTATATAATATATAGAATAGCATTTATATATATTTTTATATATTAATGCAAAAACTATTATTATACCCAATTCCTTACCTGTCTGCCCGTAACCTCCTCTGCAGTGCCTCGTCACCCCTTCCTTTTCCTTCTCCTCCCTCCTCCCTTCCCCTTTAATCCTCGTGAAGGGATGTGCCCTTTCACGGTCCCCTTCCGCATGAAGGGGCGCGAGGGTAACCGCAGCCCAGGCTGCATTTACCGTCGCATCCCTTTGTGCGGGGGTGATCGTGGAGGTGGGGTATTAATGAGTTTTAGGGGGGGGGGAACTTATTATATTCGTTGTTTTCTTCTTCTTTTTTTAAATATACTATATATTAAATATTGCCTTTGTAAATGTTTTTAAATATCAAATAATACTTTCTTAATATATATATTAAATATATTTTCTTTATTATTTTTTTTATATTGACATTTAATAATATTTTTCTTTATTATTTTATATATTAAATACATTAGTATTTTAATCATTTATATACAATATTTAATGATTTATTTCTTCTTTAGGATATTAATATTATTTAATGATTTGCATCAAGTGATATCGTGGGGGTTATCACATACCATGAAATGATAGTTGATGTCAAACAAAGGAGCGAAAGAAGAGTCCTTAAATAAGAGATTACAAAAGATCTTTCCCTGACAGAAATAATCAACAACTAAGCAAAGAAAACTAAACTGAAAGAATCTAAGAAAGTTTCTAAATACAAACCTAATGACGTAATTGACCATTATAAACTAAATATAACAATATTATTTTAATAATATGGAAGTTTGCATTTATTATGATTAATGTGAATGCCAAAACTCAACAATTCTCTTCCTCAACAAAATGAAGCGCATATATAGAAAGTACCAAATGAGACAATTCGGACACTACATGACTTTTGAAAGAAATATGTCACTGCAAATATGCAAATGTACATGCTTGTTGCGGTTTTTCTCTGAAAAAATCATTTCTTCGGAGTTAAATCAATCGAAGAATCTTGCACAACCTAATATTTTTAAATTCTTGCAAAGCATTGGATAACATTTTCTAAATTTAATTTATCTGCTAAGGCATTTTAAGCTTCAAAGGTGAAAAATTAAACAAAAAAAATTCAATAATTCAGGATTCTTTTCTAATAATCTAATTGGAAATTGACTATATTCCACCTTTAATGTGATCCCTAGCTCTCACATGGAACTCAAGTGTATAACTACAAATATGAATTTGCATGACTAATCCTAGTTCAAGTCCAGAATTTTTTAAATAATCTGATATCTGACAGAATATAGGTTGCTGTAATTTTGTAATTAGCAAGTCATATCATTTGCTGTTATAATTGTTAATTTTCACGTGAATATCAAATCAAAGACCATACTGATTGTGATGATACCTATGGATTAATTGAACTTTCTATGCCACATATTCTTTAACACTTGAATTGCTGCCTTTCAGTTCTTGGGTCAGATGTTGTCTACAGTGAAGCAATTGTTCATGATCTACTCACTACTTTACAGGGACTTTGTGGAAATCATACTATCATTTTCATTTCTGCAGAGCTTCGCAATGGTAATTTTTATTAACTATACCCACAGTTAGTTGTTTATTGAGTGCCATTTGCATTTTTATTTTTGATTGACAAATGTATTCATTTTCTTTGAAACAAGTGAAAAGCAGTAAAATATATTAACAAAAAACTAAGAAAGTCGAAAGATCATTACACAGTTCCCATTCTAGTGGACTTTTTTTCCACAGTAATGAGTTTGTGAATTTCATGGAAATGCCAAACGGTCCCTGTAAAGAAAACCAATCCATCCATGAAGAACACCTGTTCCGAATATATATATGAGAGTTTTGAAACGATACTATATAATAAAATTAAAAATAGGTTATAAATAGTTGGTGAAAATCAATAGAGAGTTAAAGGCTGTAGCATACCCAATAATTAACACAATAGTCATTGTGCGCACTCTCTCTCAATGACAAGTACAACACATGCCTAAAATTAAAAAAAAAGCAAAGTAAGAAAAAATAGACCTTTGAAAGATTTTTTGGTCCACCATTGGGGTCCTCTTCAACAACTTGCATGTCAATTGTCACAAGTGACCTCTCTTACTTACCAGTAGCCAACTGGGGATCTGCATCACGTCCTTTACATGAAGTGATTAGTTCTGTGTTGCAAGGGAAGATTTTCCTTCCCTTTAGGGCATTGCAACATGTCATATAGACATCTTAATATTTGTTTCAAGGCCATGGCACATATTTAAATTCCTCAATATCAGGGCCCTCCTTGAAGGGGACAAGAGCAACTGAACTGCCGGGGGAATCATAATTAATTGGTATAAACTCTTGCAGTTGGGCTTGCTCTTGCATGAGCATCAATTTGAGGAAATCAATTTTCTTTCATCTTTTTAAGCTCTTGGGTGTGAGCAGGAATTTTATTTGTTCATAAACATATTGCTAGTAATACAATTGTAATACAATCCTTAATTAGTTGAGGATAAGATCATTCACAATTGGTCTAATCTCAAACTTGATGGAAGCTTTTACATTCATCTAGGTGGCTCAAAAAGCTCTCATAATCTAGGTTTAATCAAATTCTGTAATTGGCACAGGAATGTTATCTATGAGGTTTTGGTCTAGATGTCTATAGGGCCATGAGGAATACGAATAGAGATTGACTTTTAGGATCTTTTGCCAAGTCCAAATCTTCAATGTGTTTCTAGGATTTTCTTGCTTGTTAGACTGGGGGAGTCATGGTGATAGGTGTAATATCCTGGGTGGAATTTTTTATATTTTGTGATCTACATATAATGATCAGCACAAAATCACGGTTATACAGCTATATTGGAGTTGAATGTACGTCTTTTGAGTCTCTAGATTCTGAAATGAATCTACCTCAAAGTCACTGAAAATCTCTTGGAATATCATCAAACAATTGTTAGGTCTCCTATGAAACCTTTGACTTGTTTAGACCCTTAAACATACAATGAACTGCAGATTTAAATTATGCCACCCACATTTGTTAGTGCTGGGGAGAATATGAACGTTGTACCTGAATACAAATATCCCTTGAAACCTATGCTTCCCCAAGTATTGGAGACGGGGATGGTAGGGGACGACGAGACGTGTTTCTGGTACTGAGGTACTTTTGGGCCAATGTTTAGGGAACAGCAGAGGATGGCTATTAAAAACTAGGAAATTTTTTAAAAATATAGAGAAATTTCAAATATTCATATTTATAGCATTGATAAAGCATTCATCATAGACATTGTAGAAGCTTAATACATAAAACTAGACTTGAATTGAGAGTTCACATGAGGATTGACAAACAAGTTAACAAAATTAAAATGCTTTCATTGTCAATGTGCATACATATTATATAAGAATTAAAACAAAATGTCGAAAGGATCCAAGTTTCAGCTATAAAATGACAAAAACATAGAAAAATATGCTGCCCCTAATCAGCAGGATCCAACTTGTAACAACCACTAAACTATAAAAAAAGAAACAAAGAGCGAACTTAATAATTTATAAATGAGTTTGCAACAAACTTTCAACTTCAGCTGAAATGGAAATTAACTAACCATCTAAGTGGCTTTCATCAAAACATGAAACTAACAGATTCAACTGAAAAAGTAGTTAAACTATAATAGAGCAGTTAAAGAATATACTTCATTTGCCAATAACAACAAAGAGAATTTCAGTTAATAATTTTCTTTTTCGAAGGAAAAGAAAAAAGTTTAGAGATTGCAATCATTAAGCTTCCTTTTGAAAACTTTGTGACAAGCTTCGACATAGTCTAGAATAGGGAGAGCATCATCAAGGGCTTTTCCACCCAACCATAGACCTGACAGTCTCTTTTATACCTCTCAATTGGAAGAGGCCCTATCCTTCACGAGGATAGTAGACTAAGGACTAGACCTAGTTGCCATCTTGCCATTTGAGCCTCGTGTTTAGAACCTACACGAACTGTAATGTCCCTACTAGTTAGAGATCATTAACCTGCAAAACAGATTGTTAGAACATAACAAACATATATATATTTGTATATAAGTACTCCAAATTGCAATCTGACTTCAATGCTCAATTAACATAATCATAATTCCTATCTAAAAAAGGATACAATGCCATACGTAAGTATGTCCTTAGGTGGCCGTGAGGCTCACCTTCTTGGAACCCCTTGGTCCCAAGCCCTCCAGGAAATCGAAGATGAATTCGAATCTTGTCTTGGGTGTAACCTCTTACACCCAAACCCTCCAAGGAAGACCCTTGCCTTTCCTTGCCTTGGGTGATGCCTTCATCATCCAAGTCCTTAGAGGGGATCGGTCCGACCTTTGAGTTCTGTCTTGGGTATAACCTCTTACACCCAAGCTAGCCAAGGAAGACCCTTGCCTTTCCTTGTCTTGGGTGATGCCTTCATCATCCAAGTCCTCAAGGGGAAGTGACTAGATCCTTCTCTCCTTGGTTGAGTCAACCAAGCCATACATTTGCATAATAGTTTCAGTTCATAAATGATCCGTTATGTTGACATGGATTCTTAATGCATTCTTTAATTAATTTATATATATGTATATGCATCAACATGATTTTCCATCCTTCACATTTGCAATATGTTTCTTAAAATACCTTATATTCATAATCCCTTTGATATGCAACTTATGTATATAACATTTACAAGATTACATTTTTATCCCTATTTTATGACTAGTGAATACTATACCTTATGATGCGTATAAATATTCACTAGACCCCCATGAACATTACTTATTAATGGACCTTACCCATTACCCATTGTTCATTAATTAATACTAACTAATATTAATGAGCCTTAACCCTTAATACTATCTATTAATATTAGTAATAATAAAAACCTTCATATATTATACCTTTAATTTAATTTGGGACAGGACTCTTACCTTGCTGTCCGCTGACCTCCTTCCTTTTCCCTGCCGTCTGCTGCCTTCCCTCCTCATTTGACTGCAGCCTCCCTTTATAGTTTGTGAGGGGTTGTGTCCCCACGGGCCCCCTTCCGCATGAAGGGGTGCGGAGGTAACCGTAGCCTAGGCTGCGGTTACCTACGCACCACTTCATGCGGAGGTACCCAGCCCGTTCGGGATACCTACGTTCCCCCCTTTTAATATATAAAATATAAGTTTAATTGCATTTCATATAATATTTCCTTTTAATTATTAATTGCATAATATATTATTTCTTTTTTAATATATTAAATATTAATTGCATTTCATATATTATTTCTTTTTAATATATTAAATATTAATTACATTTCAAAAGAATATAATTTCCTCTCTTTTTAATTTTAAATATATACATTTCTTTTAAATATATTCGATATTACATATCAAGAATATATTTAAATACCTTTCCATTTAACTATTTAAATAACTTTCCCTTTATTAAATAAATTAAATATATTTCCTTTAGATTATTTATTTCAATTTATTCCTTTACCACATCCTTAACCCCGCAAGTGATATCATGGGGGTTATCACACGAACCTAGTCGGTCACACACTATAGGTACCCCCTAACTAGTATGACTATTTGGCTAGTAGGTGTATCTGGTTCTTGTGAACTCACGGTCACATGCTTTAAGTAGTGCCACCTTGGCCAAGGTTTCATATAAACATGCACACAAGTGTTGTCAGACTTCACCACCCTTATTGGACTTGTTCACATTGAAGTTCATTTCCACATATAGGATTCTCAACAATAGGTACAATTGACCCACAATATTACATCAAATAAAAACTTAGTTTCTTGACAGCTTGTCATTAACAGTCTAAATGACCTTTAAGGTTAAACAACACATATAGTATGTAGAACACGATATCATTGAGAGGGGGGGTGAATCGGTGATTATAAACAATTTCAAACAATGTGTGCAACCGGTAGGATAATGAAAGCACTAACAAGCAACCACACACAAGAGCACATCACATAACACCGGATATACGAGGAAAACCCAATGTGGGAAAAACCTCGGTGAGAAATGTTGCTGGAGATCTACTGCTCCAATCCAGCCTCACAATGAAATAACAGTTTTACAATGTTTAGGGCACCAACCCAATAACAGTTTTACAATGGTTAGGGCACCAACCCAAGGAGTACCAACACCTAGCAATTTATGGGCACCTACCCAAAGGAGCACCAACCCCTGCATCTAGCACCTACTCAATGAAATACAATGAGATATAAATCAATACAATTATAAACACTTGTTACGAATGAGTTTTGTAACCCCTGCAAACAATTCTCTCTGTCGATTAAACTCCTTTCTGTCACACTGCTTCGTCTCTACCGATCCTCAGTTCTTACTGTCTGAATCCTCTACAACTCAGTTTCTGCCTTGCCGGATCTTCTCTGAAACTCACTCTGCTTTCCTTCACTCTCTGCTATTATCTTACCAGTTCAAAAACTGTCGGTTTAACAAACTGTTATACTCTGTAACAGTTTACCGGTTACCTTAACCCTTGTCGGTAACACCTATCTTACCGGTTCTTCTCCAACACTCAGTCGCTTCAATATTTTTCTATCACACTCAGACTGATCAACTCTCGCCTCGCAGAGATTCACTTTATCATAAATCTTTCATCCAGCATCAAATCACTTAGATCTACAATCTGCACATTTATACTCTTGCTTTCCCGCCAAAACAAAACTCAAACTTCACGCGCTTAAGGTTTTCTTCACCGACTACAATCCGTATCAAATCGGATCTCATCTTCTTGAATCGACAACCTGCAGCAGTTCAGAAAAAAGCTTTGTCCTCTTTTTATTCTTTCTATAAACGTTTACTATATTTAGCAAACTGGACTTAGTTCATCGATCTTGATTTTGTCGATCACAATAAATGATCTAGCAGTTTCCTTCTCCAAATCAGCAAGACAATCGGATATCCTACTTCGATCATAATGTCTCAAAATAAAATCTCTGCCCTTCAATCTGCTTTGAGCCGCAATCCTCTGCAACCAATCTGTGTTTTTCGCAGTCGACATTTAATACCGACCTAGTTGGCAACTACCTCGCCGACGCACCATTCACCTACCACTGCATGTTCGCCACCTGGAGTCCACGTGACATCTCTGTTAGCATCCAACTCACTTGATTGTGTCGGTTCAAACTCAGTCACCGACTGAACATGCTACCGGTATACACTAACTGGTTAACCTTCATATCGTGCACTTCTCTGTTCTGCCGGTTAGAACGTTATATCGGACTGCACTTACCGAGTTTGCTCGCTTACCAGTTGACAGACTTACCGGTTGACATCCCATACCGGTTGATATCAACATGCCAACAATATCTAATGCCGGTAACAACATCTTGCATACCGGTTGACATACTTACTGGTAGACATCAATGACAATACAATGCCAACATAGTACAACCTCTGTTGTAATCTGACTCATATTGACCCATGGTCAACAAAATTCTACTAAACATCTCAATTAAAACAGAGAATCGATTCCCATTGATTTAATGTAAGTCAAAGAACAATTCATTAATAAATTCAGATAAGGCATCTTCATATTTACATCTTAAGGAAGGTACCTACTTAATAATAAACTCCCTCGCCAGTCTCACGATCTGACTTAGAGGTTGAACAGAAAACTCGGTTCAATATTACTAATAAAGCACTCAAGAAATCGACTGAACAAAACATAATGCTATTAATGCAGCAAGATTTATCTGCATGGTGGTTACATATAAACACTTTGATTAAGTATTAATTAAATTCAGAGACCACGAATTAACTGCTCTGTCATACCATGAACAGGCTATACAGTCAGATCATCGCTCTGCTCTCAATCTTTTTAAGAAGATGGATTAATCTAAAAATCAATGCAGTAAACGATGATTAAACACATTCAACTATTCATATCTTTGCTATCAAAACTAGAACAGAATCGATACTTTCATTTCAATTCAGATTGAAAGGAAATGTAACATGCCTAAGTTGCATTGAAAATGACAAGGGATGTTCCCTCTTGATAGACAAACTATCACCGCACTAGAGCAGACTTCCATGATGATCCCAACAAGATTTCCTTGAACTTAAGCTGAAGGCTAATGATATGTACTTCCCAAAGACGCATGCCAAAAGAATGATTGCAGAGATAGCGGATGAATTTTGCTTCACCAAAAAGAAGTCATGATGTGAGAAAAGATAACACCGAAGATTCCACCTCCCTCCCAAGAAATGCCTTCACTATATTGAATGTGAAGTCCACCAAGAACTCGCCCATGCAAAAACACCTTCCAGCTTAATCGATGGTAATTAGCAAGGTAGACCTGAGAGGTGGTAGGGAGATAGGAAGTCACTTCTCCACCCCACCTCTCATCGAATTAATAAGCAAAGCTTCAGTTTACATAGCCGATAGCACAAAATATAATGAAATTCAAATTATATATATATATATAATCAATAACAACTCAATTTATTAATATTATTAAAAATTATTAAGCTCAAGAAAAACAACATACATGCAACTCACAGACAATAAAAGGATAAGACCGACCACGTGCTAACCGATAAGGCGAGACAACCACCTAGAAGACTAAGGTGACGACCAACTTCTAACAACTTCATTTAAGACTCAGGGCTTGATGGCAAGTTTGGTCTCTTTTGAAGTCTGCAATCTCTCCTTGATGATACTCTCTCTCCTTGAGGGTGTAGCTTATCTTGCATCTACTTGGTTACATGAAAATAGTTAGACCAATCTTATCTTCTCATTAATCTCATATATATATATACATAAAGAAAAGATAGACATTGCCAAAATAATCATTCATGGCTAACTATCAATTTATGCTTAAGATTACTCATCCACATATGGAAGTAATAAAATATCAATGTTTGACCATACATACAATCGCAACATTAAAAAATAAACCATTGTAGAAAGAGGTATGTAACACAATTGGTAAGTCTGTGTCAAAATCGAAGCTTGAGTTTGAGTCATGTTGGTGCGTGTTTTATGACACACCGAACACAGAATAAAGATGCCCAAACGACACTCTATTCTCTCTTGAATAAAATCATTGCGTATTCTAAGATTGCAAAAAAGATCATATGGCGATTCCAATGTTTATATTGCAAACTAGCGACTGTAATGTTGAATATATGGCGATTCCAATGTTTATACTGCAAACTAGCGACTGTAATGTTGAATATAGCTCGTTTGGTTATGTATGTTGGTAATCCAAGGGGGACTTGCAGGTTTCAATCATAATGAAAACTTTCTGCTTCGTTTTTGGGATTTTCTCAATTTAGACTTTAAAAAGGTAAAAAGGAAAAGGGTTTTAGGAATTCTATACTACTAGGAATTTAAGAGACGACAATGATTGGATGAAATTAATAACCATGCTTTGCTTTGCCACACTAGGACAACTGCACAAAGTATGTGCAATCTTCAAGGGTTGTTCTTAAGGTTTTCATACTATGAATAATACCATCAAAATGAACAATATTTATCCAAAACAGAAGTTAAACATTCACAAAATATGCTTAGGCTAACTTTACACAATGAACAAAAATCATTTGTTCATCAAAAGTATGAGCAACGATTTCACCAATCAATACTATCAAATCTTGCAATCATTTAACAAAATTGTAAAGCAAATTCTAGTCTAAGTTGAAGAAAATATGAAACCATGCAACCGTGTGATAACAATAGGGATTCAAAGCAATGCAAATGAACTTTTATTATCAAAGTAGTTCTTAGCAACAATTTCACAAATCTCTCCCATACAAATGAGAGAAGAGGTGCTTATATAGAGTTTCGAAGACAAATGAAAGGCCTAGATCAAACAAAGATCAATAGCCGAGATTAAAGCATAAATGCCCTAATCAGGGTTTCTAATAGTTATCTGATAAGAACAAATAAAGACAAGTGGCACGGGGAGCCTTCTTCTAGAAGGATGCACCGTTATCCTCTTTCTACAGTAGCATGTTTGATGGACTTGGACACAAGAGGATTGACCTCTTCCATCGTGACATGTGGCAGCATGTTTATCTTGAATTCCATTACGTCCAAGTCATCAACATATGTGGCAAAAACATTCTCCCATTCCAATTCTTGTTTTTGAAAGGCATCCCTAATGGAAAGGAAAGTTGATGCCTTAGTCAAATTTTGCTTAAGGATTGGTCCTGTGACTGTGAAGAAATTCTCCTGAGCTTTGATCCTCAGATTTTCCACGTGCATTTCATTTTCCCGAATTGTTTCTTTCCCAATAGCAACAACCACAAGGAAAATCTTGTTTTGAATCTCTTTGATCAGCTCCTCAATTTTGACACCATCAACTTTTACTTTTTCCAGAACTTCACTTCTTGCAATTAATGCCCAATACCATGTGTTGAAATCATATACAACTCCAGCTGCAATCACCTATCCATTTATTAATTCTTGCTTGGGAATTCCTTTCAACACCTTTAAGTATGGGATTATTCTATCTTGAATATCATGAAGATCTTCCCACACTTCTGACATGTCCTAAATTCTAGAGAGCAATGAAGAAGTTTGTTCATATGCCAACATCAAATTTTTCACAAATGTGACAACTTCTTTACTGCTGCTTGCCATCCATTCTTTAGTCTCTTCAACAGTCACTTTCCCTTCTTCGAAGTCCCCAATTATTTCCTGTGGAAGAGTCAAGAGTGGAGCTGATGCATCTCCTTGATTAATGGGTTTGGTCAAGTGTTGGATATACTTCTTCAACTACTCAACTTCCTTCTTGTACTCCCTTTTTTTTTCAATTTCCTTCTCCAATCTTGCCTTGATGGAAGTGATTGAATTATCCAAGTCCTCAACTTCCCGCCCTTGGTGGTTGGACCTAAGTTGATTGTTGTTATTTCATACTCCTTAGGAGTAATATCTTCTTTTGCCTTATCAACTTTTGGCACAACTATTTGAACTGAACGATAGCCTGCTTCGTCCTTTTCAATCGAAGAAAGCCTCTTGGCTGTCCTTTTTATTGCAACCCTTTCCAACATAGCCAGGAAATTTGCTGTATCATCTTCTTGTTGAACCTCCACAGGCGTCTTTACCTTTATCCTCCTCCTTAACCAATCAGGAATTGTGGGCTGCTCAATACCTTCCTCTTCTTGATTACTTTCTTCACTTGGATTATCCTCAACTCCCTGAAGAGCAAAAATCATTCCTTCTTGGAATTCCCTATCTAAGATATCCATCTCCTCATTTTCTGATTCAATTATTTCTCTATTTGAAGGAGATGGTGGTTCTTGATCCTCTTGTTGAATTGATTCCACATTTCTTTTTTTCATGAATTGGAGAAGGGATCCTCATCTCAGTTAGTGGTTCTTCCTCAAGAATTAATATATTGTTCAAACTTTTGGATGTGGCGGAATGAGATGGGCTTGATTTTTGTTTCTTTTCAGTAGCTTTCTCATTTACAATTTTCTTCCGTTTTGACTTCACAAAACCTTTAGCTACTTCTTTCTTTTCTCGTATTAATACTTTCAAGCGGCCTAGTACTTTGAGATGCTCCTTCATTATTAGAAGAATATGACTCCATGATGCCCATCAAATTGTAAGTAAGAGACATTTTTCTTCGTTTCAGCTCTTTTACTTGTTGATTAACCCACCATTGTGTATTTTTGACAACTGGCCGCATCAGAGTGGCCAAATCTGCAAGCTTTGGATCATAACGGAGAAAGAGACCTATTCTCATCATAACGTGGCTGTGTGTATTCTCCATCATCCTCTAATTGGCCAGGCACACGGAAAAGCTCAGTTGTTCTGATCAAATTTACAGGTAATCTTGACCATAGCCTTTTCCTAATATCAAATTCATCTACAACATTTGCTCAAATGTCTTTAAGATCCATCCTGTTCTTGTACTTTTCTCCATTCAACAACCCAATATGATTATGGGGATCAAAAATAGCTCTGGATCGGTAGAAGATAAATGGATACCATTGCATCTCCAGCCTTGTACTTCAGCTATTTGTGCTGTTGAATAGGATTCAATCATTTTCCAATAAAAAATGGAAAAGAAATTCCAGTTTTATGCTTGGTTCTTTGGAAGCTTTCATATGTCTCTAATTGCCTCAGGACTTCAAGCAATATCATTCTGTTGGTGGGATAAATTGGAAGTTTGTACGGACATCCGGTGAATCCTTGAACCCTTACATATGTGAATCTTGGATATTGACTGAACCAAGATCCAAATCTGCCTTCCTGGGTTAGTCTCTGATGAGTTCCTCCTTGCAGTATTCTAGTGATATACATTAAAAATGCATCATTCACTCGTTTGAAATGAGACTTCTCATGAAGTTGTAGCCGTGGGTAACAATCATATGCCTTGAATTCATTTTCACCATTACCCACTATACCCTTACAAATCAATCCTGTGTACCTATAATTTCTGGCCAGTAGGTAAATAATATAAGAACTCATGTAGAAAGATTTTGTTCTCCTTAAGTTTGTCAATTGTTCATCTGGGTTATTGCTAATTATCTTGGCCCAATTGAACATCTTCACTCCTGAGTTAATTTCATCAATAAAATATTACATCCAGGCCTCAAATGGCACACCTTGAGGGCTGCCCGTTCCTCTATTGAGTAGTAAGTGTCGGAAATGTTGTCATTGATGTCAAGACGGGAAAGTGAAAATGCTGTCATCATCATTCAATGAAATATCTAAGACGTATTGGATCAACAAACAAAGATTGATAGAGAAGATAATATTCAAATTAAAGATCTGAACATTAATTACAGGTTCAAGATAAAGAAAGAAGGCAAAGCATAGTTAGTTGATTCTTGGTTGAAAACATAATAACTAATGATTCCTTAATTCTGTCAGAAGTTTGACTTACTGTGGTTAGCATAGTTTAGAGATGATATGGACAACAATGAATGTGAAGGTGAACACATATGTGAATATAAAAATAAAAATAACAAGTTGGTGTTGAATTTATGACAGCAGCTAAGAACAGTAACAGAGCAAACTACTTAAAAGTCGATCCAAGACAGATGGCACAAGAGGTAGAGAGTTCGATTACCATAATACACAGCAGATAGACTTCAGATCAATGATTATTGTAGATAAAACAATTTCATAACGTACAAGTAAGGATTGATGAAATACGGCTTTAGTTTTTGGATGCTTTATTAAACAATGAAGCATAGTCATTATTTTGATGGAGATACGAAATATCAAATGAATATAATGTATAAAAGAATTGATCTGAAGTAGCACCCGATGCAAAGGACGCATATTCTCGGTATCTACAACAGTGACAAAGGATTTCTCTCAGGAAATGAACTAGCGGTACAGAATCAGACATAAACAGCGACCAACATTATTCTATGAAGCACTTTCATTAGTGGCTGATTATAATTATCAAGCAATTCTCAATAAAGAATGAAACATTGAAAATAAAGTATTATGAACAATGGATAACTCCCGTAATAGTGATTGAACTATTGAAATTAGTGCATCTGTTTGTCGGTAAAAACAAACTGCAGTTAATAATTAGCAATAATATAAAGATATCGACTCTATTAATAAAGGAACAAAAGATTGAAGGGAGAAAGAGACGTTGACTAAAGAAAGAGTGGCAGGGTATGTGAAAGCGCTTGAAGGCAGCCGATTCATATTAAGCCTCTGATGTAATCGACTTAATATATATGCACAGCGACTTGACTATTGAAGACAAATTGACTCATAGAAAGGCAGGTTTATTGAAAGAGTGAAAGAGACTATGATAAGCCCAGCGATGGAAGTTGGAAATAAAAGATTATGGTAAGCTAGCTGATATTAATACAAATGCAGCGACAATAACATTACAGGTTGTGATTATTATGAAGGTAGCGCTTAGATAAAGATGCGACTTTGCTAAATAATATAATAAAAACAGAAGTAAATAATATGTTAAAAGATTAATGTATGTAATAATCATGAAGAGGTGTGACTTATGTGGCCATGAGAATAATCAGTTTTGAAGATGTGTTGTGATTACATCAAAAGAGACAGCAACTTACAGGCATGAACATCGACTAGTATAAAGGCGGTAGCAATTTCATAAGTGTTCGTGATTACCACAGTTGATATATGAACAGCGATTCTGTATGTGGAGTGATTAATAAATCAAGCAAACAACAGCGACTTCATTAAAAGATGAAGAAGTGTGAATATGATCTAATGTGTTCCCTGATTATGAAATCTTATAACAAATACGATAATGATTGGTTAAGAAAAATGATTGTTCTGTCAAAAGGCACGTTTAGTAAAACAAATAAATTAAGGAGATGCGATTTGCTAATGATAAAAGCCACGACTCTTGAAGAAATGTCTCTTGGAAAGAGACACATTTCTTTAAGCAAGAAGATATAAAAGGAGGTCAAGATGATGAAAAAAATATAAGTGAGTGTATACGTGAAAATATGATGTGAGATGTTAGATGGTGAATTGATAATCAGAAAAGAAGGTAATACTGTGTTCGTGGTGTGCATCAGACTGAACACATACAGATCAGCCACAAGAAGAGTTTATATGAAAATTAACAGCAGATTGGACTGAAAATTGTGAGAAGATTATCTACAGGTGTATGGTGTACGGAGTTTGAAAAGAAAGATCAAAGATATACACCAAGTGTGTGCAAATAAAAGGAAAGATAATTCTGGAATTATTCAGTCACAAAGGAGGGAGAATTTCAGATGTACATGATGCTGTAAGAATAAGAATAAGGAGTATACGGCTACACATATGTATACTGTGAAGCCAATTATATCAGTATATGAGAGGTGCATAATATTGAAAATATAAAAATACTGTATGAAGTAAAATTCCAGAATAATCAGAAGAGTAACCAGATATAAGGGCTGTCATGTCCCCTCCTGGATCGTTATATATATATATACGGAGAGAAGAGAGAGACCCTAAATAAAGAAATTATTATTATTAATTCTGTCATGTACCTTCGATTTCTTGGAGGGCTTGGATGTAAGAAATTACATTCAAGACAGGAGTCGAATTCACCTTCGACTTCCTGGAAGGCTTGGGACCAAGATGGGTTCCAAGAAGGCGAGCCTCACTGCCGCTTAATGACATATCTTCGTATGGCATTCGTATCCTTTTTAATTGATGAGAATTGTGATTATGTAATTAAGTATTTTAAAGTTAGATTGCAAGTTAAATTAGTTATATATATATATATATATATATATATATATATATATATATATATGTTGTATTCTAAGTTTCTAACAATCTGTTTTGTAGGACAGTGATCTCTAACTAGTAGGGACATTATAGTGGTATCAGAGCGATGATCCTGCCATCCTGTAGGGTAAAGATGAATCATTCTAGTCAATAAGAAGAATCTAACAATGCGTGTATGCTTCGTGTTTGAAATTATCCATGTGTATGCTTCGTGTTTTTCATGTGTATGCTCCGTGTTTTTTATTCATATTGGGAGATAACTCAGTTGAGAAAATTGCCAATTGCTTGAGGACAAGCAATTTTGAGAAGGGCGGACTGTCATGTCCCCTCCTGGATCGTTATATATATATACGGAGAGAAAGAGAGAGACCCTAAATAAAGAAATTATTATTATTAACGAATGATTATTTAAAATTCATTAATTAAATATTATTTATGAGCATGATTTAAATATTATATATTGTAAATGTAAAATAGACTGTTATTGTTTATGTGCAATCAGATTTACTGTAGCTTGAATTTCTGGTATATTAGAGTCAGATCGAAGAAATGAAGAACTGATTAAGTCTCTCATCGATTTGCCTCTGTAGGTATGAAGGCAAATGCATATATATGTCACCGATCTTTATCTGTTTTGTTATGTACTACCAACACCAAGTAACAATATGGAGAATGGCGTATATATATGCGATTGTCTTCATGGAATCCTGCCCCCACAGGGGGTCGCGATCCTATGTGGAACCACGTGGTTCCACATAGGGTCGTGTAGGTATGAAGGCAAATGCATATATATGTCACTGATCTTTATCTGTTTTGTTATGGACTACCAACACCAAGTAACAATATGGAGGATAGCGTATATATATGCAATTGTCTTCATGGAATCGTGCCCCCACAGGGGGTCGCGATCCTATGTGAAAACACGTGGTTCCACATAGGGTCGTGACCCCTGTGTGGAGCCACGATCCTCTACACAGGCGTTCATAACTTTAACCAACTTAAATGTTTGCAAGGTTAATCTGTTAGTTAAACACTAACTAAATTCCAATCTTATTTAAATTGTAAATAACGGAATTAGTATTCTGTGTGCTTGGTACAATTTAGTTACGACTGAGACTATAATTTAACACTCCCTCTTAGTCTTAGGAGTATAGGCCTAAAACTTTAATTGAGTTCATCACTAATCTCATGAGAATCACATCACCTAGGTGTGAAGTATCAATGTGTGATACTAAGGATATACTCACTTTGATATCCAAGTTTAAGTATCAGCCTGTGATACTAAGGATATACTCACTTTGATATCCCTGTTATAGTATGTGCACTGATATTAATCCGCTTACATAATGTCTACTATAACTTATCATATTACTGATATTCAAATTGTCTGATTTTCAGTTTATATGATCTTCCAAACATTTATAAGATCGTCACCTTACAATGTTAAAATACAAGTGTTCATTATCTAAAGAATCGTCATCCTTTAGGAATGAACACAAGGAAAGGTTACATACTTCATATACTCAAATATATGACCAAGAAGTTTGCATAATTTTAGACATCAATTACATTTTAACCATACCAAGATACCTCCTGAAGTGATCAATTTTCACTCTTGCTAGGGGTTTGGTGAGAATGTTAGCTATCTGATCTCCTGTATTGACATATTCCAGTCTTATTACCTTTCTCTCTGTCATGTCTCTTACATAGTGATATGGGATCTCAATGTGCTTGGATCTATCATGGAAAACTGGATTCACTGAAAGTTTAATGCAGCTCTGATTGTCACAATGAATGATAGTAGGCTTCAGACTTTCACCAAACAGTCCTACTATCAATTTCCTCAACCATACGGCTTCCTTAGCTGCCATGGATGCAGCTATATATTCAGCTTCTGTGGAGCTCTGAGCTACGGATGATTGTTTTCTGCAGATCCAAGATACCATAGCTGATCCTAAGCTGAAACAGCATCCTGAAGTGCTCTTCCTGTCTATCACGCTTCCAGCCCAGTCTGAATCAGAGTATCCATGTCGGTTCAATGCAGTGTGTTCATAATGCAGTCCTGTTGACGTGTATTTTGTACACGACCAAACACAGAATAAAATACCTAAAGGTACCTTATCCTCTCTTGAATAAAGTCTCCGAATGCTGAAGATACCGCGAAAAGGATCAATCGGGATGACTTCAAGGTTCTTTTCTGTAGGATCTCTACATGTGGATAAGCTCTCTGTGGTACGATGTGATTTGCTGGAATCACAAGGGGACTTACACTTGATGACTAAACTTTTGATTTGCTTTGAATACTGCTGGAACACAGGATTTTACTGCCTTCGATTTGAAAAAAAAAGGAAAAAAGACGAGGGCGAGGAAAGGATCTAATCCTAACACTAAGAATGTAAGAGCAATGAATGATCTTTGATGAAATTCTAACTAAGTCTTGTTTTGACATCCCAAGACCATCTCCACAAGGTTAGTGCGATCTTCGAAGGAAAGCTTTATGATGTTCAAATCATTACTGCAGGCATAGACACCATCAGGCTGATGCATATCAATGAAGAAGCGACAACTGAAGTTAAGCTTAAGCTGAATGATTCCAGTTGACTACACAAGGCAAGTTTGCAATCAACAAACTGCTAGTAGTATGGATATACGAATTTCACCATCAATCAAACACATTTATTCCACTCATCTAATAACATGAAATCAAATATGAGAAGTATAGAGACCATGCAAATTGTCGAATCGACCCATAAATTTCACCATTTCTTCAATGAAGCTACAAGTCTTTTACAATAACATCTTGGCAACAATCTTTGCCTTCTCTCTACTCTACTCTAATTGCTATTCTATCAACTGGCTAATCACCTTCTAACTACTGACTACCTGTCTTCTCTCTAACTCCATTTTCTATTCTTATTTTCTATATCCCCTTTACAAATGAAGAGCCGGGGCTTATATAGTGCCCATAATACAATTCGATGGCTAAGATCCATTTGAGATCAATGGCCAAGATTCAATAATGAAAACCCTAATTAGGGTTTGTTACAACCGTTACATAACATTTAATGCTTGACCAATGATAAAATTACATCTTTAGGACACGTCTTCTCTGGAAAATTCGACCAATGGATAGCTGGGGTAGGTACATCGAAGTTTGTGCCACCTCCCATGAGTTAGGTACATTGAATCTGGACATGCTGAGGTGGACCACACTGACTGGAGAAGTGATGACTAGGATGCCACCTCGTCTGACACTTGGTTGATCCCAATTTGATGTTGCCGAGAAGCTAACTTTAATTAACTCTTCTGAAACTATCTGCTTCTTCAACGAACCCTTGCTCTAACTTCTTCTGTCTTTGATGTGCAGGATGATGATGTACCTCGCCTTGGAATGCTGGATTGGAAGAGGTTAGTCATGATGATGCTTGACCGAAGAAGGCCGTCCTTATCCTTGCTTGATCTTCTTTGATGAGAACCTGCCGACTTGTAGATCTTCCGGACTTTGTAGTCGCCATCTTGATACCTACACAACATTTCAAAATTAGTAATATATCTTGAAGTCTAGAAATTAAATTTAAAAGGAAGATTTAAGATTTTAATTAGGAAACTTCATGATAAATCTTGAGTTATCATTTCCTAATTAACCATGTAATACTTAGATTTTTCCAAAACAAATGCCCAAAAATCAAACCTTAAACAAGGGTGTCAAGATGATTTTTCCATACCTCCTCTTGAGTATTAAACTCTAAGAAATGATGCAAAAATAGATGAATTTCGCTAGGCAAAATGTAGATCAAAGTTCTCCCTTGGATAAAATGCGCCTCCTTTAGCCTTCAAAAGAATCAACTCCACTTCCTTCTAGTCTTCAACACTTGAAATAAATTCGCTCCAAGCAAACCAGATTTCACACCTCCAATTAGCTCTCCAAATTCGATCTTAAGGCAATGATTGAATGATTTGAATTGTGGAAAAACACCTCCAATATATAGAGCGCTCACCTTGATTCCCTCCAAGGCCGACTTGCCAAAAGGGAAATGGAAATGAAATAAAATCCCCCTCAAAAGAAGGCTGACTTGCTTGTAAAAGCAAATAAATGTATTTGAGCTCTCACCTTCATTTAAAATTTGAAAATTAATTTTAATGCCTCCAAAGTGGATTTTTGATTATTTCAAGGCCTAAAAATTAATTTATTAAATTAAAATGCCTTTGATTTAATGCGAATTTGATTTAGCTTTTCCAAAGGCCTCAAAGTTAGCAACTTGGTGAATTTTAAGGAATATCAACGCTCAATAATGTAAAAAATGAAGGATATCACCAATTTCGCCCTGGACCTTCAGTGAAGGTCGGGAGCGATTTTTCAATCTTGCTCTTAATCCTTCATCTTTTGGATTCCAAATTGCTTCCAAGACATAAAATATCATCTCTTCTTCCTATCCACACAAGATCTGGTCTCAATTCCTCAAACAAAGGAGAGGATCCTGAAAAATCGCTATGGGCCCTCTTTGAGGGTCAAGAGCGACTTTTTGATTTTAGGCTTGATTCTTCATCATTTTTCATTGAAACTTCATTCGTCATTAAGCAACATCCTTCCTTTATCCACTCCATCCAAATTCGCTTTGTTGTTGCAAGGTAAAATGAGGATTTTCAACAATATTGCTATGGGCCCTCTCTGAGGGTCAGGAGCGATTTTTCGCTATGGGCCCTCTTTGAGGGTCAGGAGCGATTTTTCATTTTCTGACCAAAATCATCAAGTTTCAAAGGCAAAATAATATTCATCATGCTTTTGGAGGTTTCTTCTCCTTATCCTAACCTTGCCTTAGCACCATTTTGAAGAAAACATGCATTTTTTGAAAATCTCGCTGTGGGCCTTTAGTGAGGGTCTGGAGCGATTTTTTGGTTCTAGGCAAATTCCTTTATCTTTTAATCTTCAAATCACCTCCAAGGCATAACATATCACGTCCTCCTCCTGTCCAAGCAAGATTTTATCTCAATTCTTCAAACCAAGGAGAGAAAACTGGAAAATCGCTATGGGCCTCTTTGAGGGTCCGGAGCGATTTTTGTAATTGCCTCCAAAATTTTGATTCTCAACGATTTCTTTTCACTTCAAGGCTTTTCAAACATCGTTTCAAACCCATGCCTAACCTTAGCTTTCCTCAAACTTAGGTGAAAAATTCCCATTTTAGGTTTCTCGCTGTGGGCCCTCTCTGAGGGTCTGGAGCGATTTTTCGCTGTGGGCCTTCAGTGAGGGTCAGGAGCAATTTTTTCATTTTGGGTTGATTTCTTCTTGTGGTGATCCTCCAAATTATATTCAACGAATAGAACATGCTTTCCTTCATGCCTTCCAATCATAAAATCACTTTGATCTTGCAAGAATAATGCATATTTGAAAATCTCGCCGTGGACCCTCTCTGAGGGTCAGGAGCGATTTTTGCTACTTGGACCAAAATGTTTCACTTTTCATCTAAAAATCACTTTGCCAAGGGAGATATCATCTTGTTCTTTGCTATGAATAAAAATTCATGTCCAAGAAAGGTCCAAAAATGTGCACACAAAGAAAATCGCTGTGGGCGAGCGATTTTTGCTACTTGGACCAAAATGTTTCACTTTTCATCTAAAAATCACTTTGCCAAGGGAGATATCGTCTTGTTCTTTGCTATGAATAAAAATTCATGTCCAAGAAAGGTCCAAAAATGTGCACACAAAGAAAATCGCTGTGGGCCCTCTCTGAGGGTCAGGAGCGATTTTTCCTTTCCTGGGCAAAACTCCTTCAATTTATCATCTTTGATCAAGTCTAGATACCTCATTATGCTCATTCTATCCTTCATCATGCTCTTAACCTCTCAAATCGACCAAATAAGGCTAGCAATGACCCTTATAAGATTTCTCGCTGTGGGCCCTCTTTGAGGGTCAGGAGCGATTTTTCTGTTTTCAACAAGGTCCTTCATCATTTCTAGTCAAAACTTCTTCAGGCGGGTGGAGAAAGTCATTTATTTTCCATTTATGGTCAAAACTTGGTCTCTTTTCGTTGCAAAATGAAGGAAATCAAAATCTCGCTGTGGGCCCTCTCTGAGGGTCAGGAGCGATTTTTCATTTTTTGAACTCTCTGTCAGGATAATTTTATGGAATATAACATTTAAGTATAAGTGATACTTTAAGTTATATTCCATATATACTTTCAGGATGTTTGAGAGTGGTTTTAGACCTCCAGGAGTTATATTGCAAAATCTAGTTTTTGGAGGTTTTTCAGTTTCCAGACTTAGTCAAATTTCAGGATCAGGACTTTCAGACTTAGCCAAATTTCAGGATCAAGACATTCCAGACTTCAGCACTTACCAACTTGACCTCACTCAAGCAGAACCTGCTATCCAGGTGATCCCCTTGGCGACACTCAAAATGCAAAGGCTAACCGACAAAACCCTAAAAGACCTAGAAAACAAACCCTAAAAAAGCAAAAAAAAACAAGGGTGTGAAATGGTCACAACAAGTCCATAGTCCAAGGTACCTTGTAGATATCTCAATATATGCTTTACTGCAACCAAATGTATTTCTTTGGGTTCAACCATGTGTTGGCTGAGTGCATTTACTGCATAACATATATCAGGTCTAGTATTGACTAGGTACATTAATGATCCAATAATCTGTCTATATAATGTTGGATCTGCAAATTTGGAATCTGCTATAGCCTCTTTTAGTTTATGTAGGTTTGTTTCCATAGGAGATGACATTGGCTTACAATTCATCATTCCAAATCTCTTTAGAATGTCAATGGTGTATTTACCTTGATTTAGATAAATACCATCTGGTTTTTGCCATACTTCTAATCCAAGGAAATAATGGAGTAGACCTAAATCCTTCATCTCAAACTCTGAAGCTAGTTCTTGTTTGCATTTTGCAATGAGATGATCTTCGCCTGTAATTAATAAGTCATCTACATATAATATGAGTATCAACATTTCACCTTTGATTATTTTGAAATACAGATTTGGATCAGCAATGTTCTTAGAGAAACCTATCTCTAATAAGTAACTGTCAATTCTTTCGTACCATGCTCCGGGAGCTTGTTTTAATCCATACAGTGCTTTCTCTAACTTGCATACATGTGTTTTAGCATTATTTACCTCAAATCCCTCAGGTTGCTCTAGATATACTTCTTCTTCAATTGTTCCATTAAAAAATGCAGTTTTTACATCCATTTGATGAACTTTCCATCCTTTAGATGCTGCTATAGTCAGGATTGTTCTGACATAAGTGTATCGTGCAACAGGTGCAAATGTTTCTTCGTAGTCAATTCCTTCCTTTTGTGAGAAGCCTCGAGCAACAAATCTTGCCTTATGTTTTTCTATACTGCCATCAGCAGCATGCTTAATTTTAAAGAGCCATTTAGAAGATACAACTGATTTTCCTTTAGGTCTAGGCACAATTTTCCACACATCATTCTTTAAGATAGATTGATATTCTTCTATCATCGCATCCTTCCATACTTGTTTAAGAGCCTCTCCGGCACTTGAAGGTTCAACATATATTAGGTCTGTCATTAGAGTAACATAGCTAGAGAACTTTGAAGGTCTTTTGCTTTCTCTAACTGTTTTTCTAGGTGCTGCAAAGGATTCTGCTTCCTGTACTGTTTTAGTGGCCCATAATGGTCTCTTCCTGGGATTCTCTGTTGTAGTGTTCTCAAGTTCTGAGGTGATATCCTCAGGATGCTCCCTCTGAGTTTCAGAAAGAGAATCTTCTTCCAAATTAATGGAATTAGTTGGGATTTCAGGTGTGATGGAACTCTTTGTTATGTTAATAGCTATATCTTCCTCAAATATGACATCTCTGCTTAATTCTATTTGTCTTTGACCAGGGATGAATATTCGGTAGGCTCTAGATGTTTCACTATATCCTACAAAAATCCCTTTCTGTCCAGTAGGTTCTAATTTAGTTCTTTTCTCCTTAGGTACATGAATATAAACAGGACATCCAAATATTTTGAGATGGCTAATATTAGGTTTAATTCCAGTAAAGATTTCTTTAGGAGTTTTGTCACCAATATGAGAGTGAGGACATCTGTTTTGAATGTATACAGCGGTATTAGTGGCTTCTCCCCAAAGTGCAGTTTCTAGGTTTTGATCTAACAACATAGCCCTTGCCGCTTCTACTATTGTTCTATTTTTTCTTTCAGCAACCCCGTTTTGTTGAGGATTGTAGGGTACAGTGAACTCCCTCTTAATCCCAACATCTTTGCAAAACTCTTTAAATACTTCTGATGTGTATTCCCTACCATTATCAGTCCTAAGAGTTTTGATTTTCCTACCAGAGTGATTTTCTGTAATAGATTTGAACTCTTTAAATTTCCTAAGAATATCTTCAGATTCTTTACTTTTAAGGAAATAAATCCAAGTTTTCCTAGAAAAATCATCTACAAAGATTACATAGTATAATGCGTTTCCTAGTGATGGTTCAGACATAGGCCCACATAAGTCAGAGTGAACTAGTTCTATTACTCCTTTAGTTTTTCTAGAACTGCAGGGAAAAGAGCTTTTAGTGTTTTTCCCTAGTGCACATCCTTTACAAACATCTGAATGAATTGGCTTTAGTTTAGGTAGTCCTGTGACTAATTTCTCCATAGAGGGTAGAGCACGAAAATGTAAGTGCCCTAGTCTTTTATGCCAAATTTCCGCTTGATCTATGACTTCATGAAGTAAGGTTTGATTTGGCTCATTACACAATTCATATAGGTGTCCTTGTCTGTAACCAATCACTTGTGCTCTTTTGAAGGTGGATTTTTTTGGCCATGCCATTACCTTTCCTTCTATGAATGAGACTCTATATCCGTCATCCTCAAGTGCAAAGATAGAGACTAAGTTCCTTTTGATGCCTGGTACAAATAGTACCCCAGTGAGTTGGATTGAGATTCCAGACTTCAGTCTGATTGTACATGTTCCGACACCTTTTACAGGATGTGCAGGGTCATCCCCTATTGTTACCTCTTCATTTGATCCCTCTTCTATTGAGTCTAGTAATTCTTTGAATCCGGTGACATGTCTTGACGATCCACTGTCTATCACCCAAGTGTTAGACTTGTTTGAAGCTTGACTTGATAGTGCTCAATATAATACAAACTTCTCAGCTTCAAGTTCTATGTTCCTCTCTACTTTGGCGAATGATGCCTGCTGTTTTACTTTATCAGGACAATTAAATGACACGTGTCCGTACTGATCACATCTATGACATTGGATTTTTGACATGTCTTTCTTATGAAAGCTTTTCCCATGATGGGATTTTCTCTTCTTGAAGTTTCTCTTCTTGCCTTTCTTACGGGAGTCGGTATTCAAAATGTGGAGGTCCTCATCTTTAGTTTTGTGATTTCCCCCTTTCATTTGCCTTGACTCTTCAAGGAGGCAGTCATCCCTTAGTCGATCAAATTCTGTAAATTTATCCCTTGCATTTATCCCTTGTTTGAATGATTCCCAAGATTCAGGTAATCCATCTAGAGTAATCATTGATAGTTCTTGCTTCTCGACATGATAATCAAGTTTTTGCAATTGATCTCTGAGTGAACCTATCCTCATGAAGTATGAGTTTATTGTTTCACCTTTATTTATACTTATGTGGTTCAACTGTCTTTTTAGAGCTAGGGTTTTGCTCGGATTGTTTATCTCATACGTCCTTTCAAGGGTTTTGAACATTTCATAAGCGTTGTCATATTTTAATATAAGTGGTATTATGTGATCCCTTACTGCATCTATCACGATTTTTACAGCTTTATCATTTCCTTCATTCCACACGGTTTTCTCAGGTTCGTCTGCAGGTTCGGGCTTGTCTTCTTTTATGAATTTGATCACTTTGTTCTCTTTTAATACTATCATAATTTTGACTTTCCAAGCCACAAAATTTGCTGCTCCTTCGAGTCTGTCCTCGAATCTGATTGTGTTTGCCATTTTAGAAATCTCCGATTTGATATGTAAACTTCGCTTTTAGTCTATTTGGATCTTAAGTAGTTAGGCTCTGATACCATGTAAATGTAAAATAGACTGTTATTGTTTATGTGCAATCAGATTTACTGTAGCTTGAATTTCTGGTATATTAGAGTTAGATCGAAGAAATGAAGAACCGATTAAGTCTCTTATCGATTTGTCTCTGTAGGTATGAAGGCAAATGCATATATATGTCACCGATCTTTATCTGTTTTGTTATGTACTACCAACACCAAGTAACAATATGGAGGATGGCGAATATATATGCGATTGTCTTCATGGAATCGTGCCCCCACAGGGGGTCACGACCCTATGTGGAACCACGTGGTTCCACATAGGGTCGTGACCCCTGTGTGGAGCCACGATCCTCTACACTGGTGTTCATAACTTTAACCAACTTAAATGTTTGCAAGGTTAATCTGTTAGTTAAACACTAACTAAATTCCAATCTTATTTAAATCGTAAATAATAGAATTAGTATTCTGTGCGCTTGATACAATTTAGTTACGACTGAGACTATAATTTAACATATATTATCAACATAATTTATATATTCAATAATAAATGATAATAAAATTAAAATACAAAAGATAGACATAAAAATTAAATTAATTTAAATATCAATACACTTATTTAGCACGGATTAATCATCCATTTATTTCTATCAGCAATAAATTATTAAATAAGGAATAACCATTTATCTCAATAATAATAAATTATTAAATATAATATTAATTTACAAACAATATTAATTGCTATTAAATAAACACATAGTGGCAGACCCAATCTGACATGCATCAGATTTGTCTGCCAATACATGTATAAAAGAGAGAATGAAAGCTACGAAGCAGAATAGGAAGATGGGGTGACACGGTATTATCTCAATAATACGAAGTAGAGAAGTTAACTATCTGTATACAAACAGCGAATATTAGAGTCTAGTTGATGACACATCATTAATAAAAAGATACTTAACACCAGCTTGAAAACAATGTTTTAGATTGATTAGTAATTGTTCACCACCGAAATATATTATGGAACATTAAAGGTAATTTCATCCCTTAAGTCCCAGCCTTCAGCAAACAACAAACAGAGGGTGTCAGAGATTGTCCCCTCACAGTAAGCAATATATGGAAATATAAGTAATATTAGAAGTTACGTATCGTATGATTAATATAAGCCACCATATAAATTAATAATTTGTATGGTATCACACAAATAAAGCAGCGCTGAAGAATAGTAAGTAATGACTACGAAAGTCATCCATTAATCGATATCTTATGTGGAAGTACGATATCAACTAAACAACGATTACCAGCCATCGATATGAAGACCAGCGATCATCTGAATCAGATGAGCAATAATTATAAGAAAAGATGTAGCAACGATTATGTCAACAACGATAAAGGAATGAATCTACATAAAGCTATCGTAATTAGCAAATAGAATATTTAAGTATTCTAGCGATTATAAGACCAATTGTTATTCCTTAAGATAACAACGATTAAGAAGAGATTATGTTAAGGAAATTAAGAAGAGATTATGTTAAGGAAACTAATCAGAAGCCCTTGGATAGCAAACCAATTGTTATAGAGAGACGTTGGGAGGAGATATTCTTTCATCGCTCATGAAGAGGTGCGAACCATTCAAGCTATAAGATATATTAAGGCATGAACACAGAGATTCAAAAAGGGGGGGGAAAGGAAAGACAACGCGGACATTAAGGAAAATAGGGATCGGAGGGAACTGCAGATTGGAGACCAGACTGCGGGCGCAGACAGGTAAGAGGTATCCCATAATGTAGGTGTAAATAAATATAAATAATAACATTTAATATATGTATTAAAGAATACAATGAATAGTTTAATATATATATTAATAAATATAAATAATGAACATCTGAATACATAGGTTAATGAAAGATTCCTAGGAATGTGTATAAACATAAGTAGTAAATACATATCAGGAATAGTAGGAATGTATGTTAAGAAATAAAAGTGAATATTGATTAATGAACATTTTTATGAATATGTGCAGAGAATACATGTTAAATCAGGAATATGCACATGTGAATTATGGAATAGGAAAATAACAATAAAATGCAAAAATGTATTATAAATGTAATCACATGTTGGAGGCTATAGGGAGGAATCCCTTAGTCTAAGGAAGGGATTATGATAATCCCTAGGGCAGTATATATACTAAATACCTATATGCATATGTATGGCTTGGTTGACTAAGTTCACCAAGAAGAGACGGATCTGGCCGGTCCCCTCCGAGGACTTGGGTGATGAGGTGCATCATCCAAGGCAAGGAATGGACATAGGGTCCTCCTTGGATGGCTTGGGTGTAAGAAATTACACCCAAGACAGGAATCGAATTAACCTTCGATTTCCTGGAGGGCTTGGATGTAAGAAATTACACCCAAGACAAGAATCGAATTAACCTTCGATTTCCTGGAGGGCTTGGATGTAAGAAATTACATTCAAGACAGGAGTCGAATTCACCTTCGACTTCCTGGAGGGCTTGGAACCAAGATGGGTTCCAAGAAGGCGAGCCTCATGGCCGCCTAATGACATATCTTCGTATGGCATTCGTATCCTTTTTAATTGATGAGAATTGTGATTATGTAATTAAGTATTTTAAAGTTAGATTGCAAGTTAAATTAGTTATATATATATATATATATATATGTTGTATTCTAACAATCTGTTTTGCAGGACAGTGATCTCTAACTAGTAGGGACATTACAAGGGCAGATGTTGTATTCTAACAATCTGTTTTGCAGGACAGTGATCTCTAACTAGTAGGGATATTACACGGGCAGATATTGATGAATACATATGAAGTTTAGTCACTGATTTACTGTAAAAATTATATCAGTGTGAGCAGAATTATTGTTCATTTTGAGGTGAAAATAGTGATCAGATTGGAGATTATTGTACAGATTTAAAGTAAATTAATGCGCAGATATATATATATATATATATATATATATATATATATATATATATATATATATCAGGATTATTGTCAGATCTGAAAGAGATGTGAGCAGAATTGTAGCAGATTTGAGGAAGATATTATAGCAGATTAATATGAGTTTAGTGAAGATATTGTAGTCAGTTATGCAACAGATTTGTTTTTCATTACAGCAGTTTGAAGAAAGAAATTAAGTGTCCATCATCAGTTGATAGAGCAACATTCAAAAGGTGGAATTTCAGATTTAAGTGAAGTGGGTTGCTGCTCATGAATTCTGAAGTGGGAGTTGGTGCTTCCAGTGGGTTGGTGCTCACAAACAGAGTTAGGGGTTGGTGCCTCTAGTGGGTTGGTGCCTATGAAATATTGTAAAAGAAGAAATATATAAAAGCATTGATTTACCGTGGTTTTCTCCCGTAAGGGTTTCCACGTATATATCTTGTGTTCTATTTGTGTTCATATTAGTTAGATCACATATGAATGCTGATATGAAATGAATATGTTAATAAGATAAGTTATATACTTATGATTGAAGTTGAAAAAGTTTAAATTGGTATAAGATTGTTGTTATACTGATTCACCGCCCCCTCTCAGTATAACCGTGTGCTCTTCAGTAAGATTATATCTCCATAATCTTCTTTGAAATCTGTGCGAAGGAGATTCTTTGGCATCCTCTTATAGGTAGGCTTGGGCTTTTCAAGCCATAGTTTGTTGATATTTGTCACACAAGGTTCAAGCTGTTCTTCATAGATCCTGGTAGTTTCCTCCTTGGTTTCGAATAAGGTTTTGTTGTAGTTTGGAATTCTGAATGCCTCGTGGATAGCAAGTTCTCCAAGATATGCCAATACTCTCCCGTCAGGTGTAATAATCTATCTTTCTTGGACATTGTAGTGCATTGCACATTCTACAATTAGCTCACTACACTCCACTGCTGGTGGAAAGCCGGCTGCTTGGACTATACCATTCATCATCATTCTTTGAGCAATTGGTGTGGGTAAATACCATTAATGTCCATACATTCTTCTTCTAAATTCCTTGAAATCAACATGACCAAGGTTGGTGTCTCTAACCTTTCTCCATTTTGAAGTGATTTTGGACTTGGGCTGCGTTCCTCTATTGGCAAACTTCATTTGAACCTTTCTCAAAAGTCCTCTTTGAGTGGTCATCGACCTCTTGAAAGAGACATGAAAATTAAATGAATATTACTCTCAATAAACTCTAAGATTCTAATCCTGATTCTGAATTCTTTTGCCTAAAATTTCACCTTCAGCCTGTCATAAAAATTAAAATTCTGTGAAAAAAACTAGACTAGGAATGGAGGAAATCTGCTCAACACTTAGTAAAATTCATGAAAAATTAGTGTTTGAGACAAAAAAGAGATGAAGGAAATCAGCCAATAACTCTGATTTTGAACTTTAAAATTGTACTTTTGACTGATTTTGATGGTAAATATGCCTTCACTTCTGAAAATTCTTTATTAATTCCTTCCGTTTTCCTAGAAAATTCACTTGTTATCCTTTGAAAATCTTCCTTCTTCTTGAACTTGGGACAGAAAGAGCTCTTCAACTTTTGAACTTGAGAAGAAATGAAAGTGAAATGACATGTTGAAATTGATATAAGGCTAGGAAGTTTGAACTTTTTTGGCATATTTATGTTTTTATGGATTCATCAAACTTAGTCTCTTTCTCATCCTCCTCAAAATGGCAACTCTATCTCTTTAGAAGATTTCCAAAAAAAAGTTTCTATTCTTGCTCCTTGGTGCCACTTTACACTTAGCCAAATTTATCCTCATCTTGTCCATGTAGGCGAATGTGTTGGCAAGGAATCTTTTAGATTCTCCATGTGTTTAAAAAAAATCTTTCCAAGTGATGGGCGAATTTGACATGTGTTGAAAAAAATATTCGAGGTGCTGGGTGAAATTTCTCTCTTGTATTTCAAACTTAGTCAAACTTTATTCATGGCAAACTTCATCTTGTGCTAGGAGTTTTCCTTTGATCTTGACAGACTTTACACATTGGCAAGTCATTTAGCTTTTCCTAGGCGGACTTCATGTGGTATCATGCCATTTTTCATTATGCTTGGCGAACTTTATATGTTGCTAGGACATTTCCTTGCTAGAAGGTGGGCGGACTTTGCCATGTGTTATGCCATTCTATAATACCTTGGGCGGAGTTGAGGTTTTGTCAAGACATTTTTATGCTGGGTGGACTTTGTAAGTCCTAAAACATCTCCTTTCTAGCCATGGCGGAGTTGATGCATTAACAAGTCATGTCTTGCTTTGTTTTGGGCAGAATTTGCACATGGTTAGACATTTTCCATTATGCCTTGGGCGGAACTCATGTGTAGTTAAGACATTTCCTCTTAACCTTGGGCGGAACTCATGCCTTGGCAAGTCATTTTCCTCTTGACCTTGGGCAGAGTTTGCATGTCATTTTGGCTATGTGCAAGGCGAAGTTCACATGTTGTCAAGCAATTTCTCACCTTGACCTTGGCGGACTTTCCTATGGCTCAAGACATTTCCTTTTTAGACATGGCAGACTTGAGCTTGGCACAGGACACTGCCTTCTCCATTTAGAAATTTTCTCTTTGCCATAAACTATGGATTTTCTCGCTCATTGCCATATTTGTCTGGAACTTCTAGATCAATGCCCTATCTGGAGATCTTTCCTTGCTTTCATACTTGGAGATACAAACTTTTCATTTTGAAGACAGGAACCTTATTGCCTTGAGATGATTGACCCAATCCTAGGTCAACTTTCAAAAAAGCTAAAAAAAAAAAACAAAAAGCAAAAAAGCAGGTGAAAAAGCTGCTTCCCGGATTGGTCCCAAAGTGCCAACAATGAAAAAACAAAAAAGCAAAAAAGCAGAATTCCACAAAAAGGAAGTTGTCAGAATTGACCCTAAGCAGTTGCATTTTTTCGTCCTTTGGCTTACCTTAGCACTTCTATGACGTCAAAATGTCCATCTGATCATAACTGTTCCAATTGAGCTAAGAAGTACTGGAAAACTCTTTGAAAATCCCCTAACTCTAAACCTGTGAAGATTGGCGAGCTAAAAACCCTAAAATAAGCAGAAAAATGGGGGTCCCCATTTGCAATGGGGCGATGTGTGAAAAAAGGTCACAACTAGTCATTGCTAGTATAAGGGGCTGTCCCGGGCAATAGAACCCCAAGTCCTTGAGTCCCTGAAACATTTCGGGGATGGGGACGGGGGTACCAAGGTAGGGGACACATCCTAGAGAGCATTGCTTGAAACTCTTGTCCAAATTGGAAGTGCAAGTCTGGACCAATAATGAATTTCCCATATTGATCAATGCCCTGGCTGTCACAGTGGTTTTAAAGGGCTGCAAGCCAAAATCTAGACTTAGATTGCTGTTATGACAGCAGTACAAGAGTCACATATAATGAGAGTGGTACAAGAGTTGCATATACCATATGGATCCATTGTATATCAGAGTTATGCCCCAACTTGCAGCACTATTCTGGAAATAATGATGTAATTTATATATGTGGAACCTAATGACTAGCTGTATGAAACCCTTTTCATTGCTGCACCTACGATGTAATGTATCAACAACGACCAATGATCATAAGGAAGCCATTATCATGCTCTGATGCCAATGATTGATATGGTGGATGATAGCCAGCTGTTAGTGCACTCTTTAAAGCAGTTTGCAGCCACAAGCTTGATATATTTCTGCCCAAATAGAGTGCAGAATTACTCCAGCAGTCATAATGCCCCTCCAATACAAGTGCAAACTAAATATCAATCTGCCATTTCAATGGTCCAGCCCAATGAGGACTCCTGTATGAAATCACTCGAAGGAATTTTGTTTTTTCATTCTCCATTTCTAGAACTAGAGGGTTTTCTCCCTCAGGGTAATTGAATTGAAATTTAATGCTCCAACATGGAGTAGATATAAAATAATAGAATTGTTTTTCAATATCCTCCCCTTCTCCTTGCTTGGCCTCTCTTAAATAGAATTTCTCTCCAAAATTCATGACTTTTATTTTCCTTCATGACCCTTGATTAATATTTTAGAGTAATTATTTAAGAAAAATAAATATTAGAAGAGACCTTATTTTATATTTTAACTACTTGAGGCACTGTTTATTATAATTTCATTTTCTAATAACACCTAACTAGCCTCTTTTGTGACATTATGATTCTCTTAATTTATTATTATAAAATCCCTTTTCCTTAGTGCAAAATTCCCAAGGCCCATGGGGAATGCATGATGGTTTTTAACTTGGCTTGATTTCAAAGATAGAAGACATTGCAATCTACTTTTCCCAAGATTGCTTGTCCTCAAGAAATTGTAAACTAGGATGCTTCTAAACTTCCTTTTCACTTGATTGAGTCTTTCAAAAGATACTAGGATCCCAAATCAATCTTGGAAATGCTTTGAATCTCTCTTATGATGCAGTCTATATCATTAATTCCCTATCTGTTGTTAAGTCTTGCAGATGTGGTTTCTTAACAACTTTATCTTTCTTTTCTTCAAACAACTTTGCTTGACTCTCCATATGGCCCTACAAAGCTTCTCAAGTCATACCTAACTTTGCTAATTGTTTTGTCTTTGCCACTAGTAACTTTCTTGGGGTTTGTTTCTTATGAAGAACCATTTCACCATTCAACTTTCACTTTGCTACTCTGCTATTATCACAAGTTGTAGAACTGGAACAAGGAGATATCTCTGCATCCATTTCAAAAAGTAGTTTATCCCATTGGATAAATCTCTTTGCATTCATCTCAAAAAGTGGGTTATTTAGAGCCCAATGAAAATTGTGAAAATTATCCATGTTATTAGATTGGAAATCAGTTTCCTAATTCAAAACCATTCATGTTGACCTGATTTTGAACTGTTGCCTTCTGAGTCCATTATTTCTAATTCCCCATCAGTTTCAACACACTCAAATTGCTTATCATTAGTTGTTGAACTAACAATTTCATCAAACTCAAAACCAATAGTAATAATTACTGGAATCTTTTCTTTAGTTTGTGGCTCTGATGTGTTTACTTCCTCATACTCCACCTTATTTTCTTATTCTTCATTAGATTTCCCCAACTCTTTTTATGATGTCATCGCTTTGTTGCTCCAACATTTTTGGCTGGGATCCCAAGATTCCTTGCATAAGAAGCAAAGATTTTCTTTTCTAAGTCTGTTTTGGCTATCATTATTTTTTTTTTGCAATGAGGGGGGGTCTTCTTTTGTTGATTAGGATGGTTTGGGTCCAAGACATTGATTTCTCTAGTCCTGTAACCGTTTTGATGACTTCTTGGGGATTTGTTTCTAAATTTTACTTTTTCTTTTGCTCCACCAATCATTTGTTGACTTTTTGAAAAATCCTTGTGATGTCTAGGTTCATGTCTTGATCCACTTCTGGTTCTCTTCATATTCTTGAAGTTTGTTAAATGCATTGCCTTTTAGATCTTTGTAGGGAGATTTCTATACTTTGCATATTAGGTGATAATATCACCTTGTATTGAACTTTGTGCTTCCCCCATAGGAACTTCTTCCCTTTGAATGAAAGTAGGATCAAGAGGTCCATCAACAAAACCAACCAAGGTTCTTTGTGTGTGACTACTTATTATTTCTATTGCTATTGACTTCAATTTTTTTTTTTTCACTATTCTGACTGTTGGAATTTATTGCGTTCTTTGGTGTTTTCTATTTGATATGCTTTACATGTAACATCTTCCCCATCATATCTAACATAAGGTCAAACTTCCTTTCAAAATAATGAATAGGATCTTCCAAATCTTTTTTCTCTCTTTCCATATTACTTCTTTTGCCTCAATTTCCAAAAGAGTTTCTATTTCTTTGTCCTTGGAAAATTGATGTTGATTTATTTTAAGTTCCCCTTGATGATACCTACTGGCCTTATCACTTAACATGCATATTGCAAAAATTAATATAACATAAAATTTTAATGTTCTATTAATTAACAAGATGATTATTACAAAGAGTTTCATCTCCTTATATAGAGATTGGAGAAGAAACCACCGAAATGGATAAACATTACATTACTTACTAAAAACTAAAATGCGAACTAAAAAATAGAACGAAAGCACTTGCTACTAAGGTGGCTTTATTACAACTGTAAGCCTAATCTTTTAATAATTTAACATGATTTGGTGTCAAGAGCCTCAAATAGTATGAATCGAGTGATTGCAAGACCTAATAGTTAGGTCAAACTTGAGAATAGTGTGCAAGGACTTAATAAGCTTAGAAATTTTGTATGCTTGAGTAGAGGTAATATTACGTACTAGATTGCACTATTGAGCAGATAACAATCAAACATAGCTAGAGATTTGCATGGCATGGGGAGTCTTGAAAATCAAGTAATTCCCTGACACCAGAAACATTTGGAATGATCATCTTGTGAATATTTGTGGATTGCCTCAATTGACCAATAGGGTCCAAGAAAGGAAAGTTGAAAATAGCGTATACTTGGTAGAAGGGCCTTTGTTAAGTTATGTTGAATCTATGGCCATTGGTACACACTGTGTAAGAAGCATTAAAGGAGGGAGTCCAGAAAGGCTGCAAGAAGGGATATGCCTTAGTTGACCATTGATGTTGATACAATATGATAGATTCGTGGAAGCTCGGTGCTATTATCTTGCAATTCAATTCTTTGTGTATGTGTGTGTGCTTGTCAATTGTGCTAGCATTGTATGTTTATTAAAGGGTAAGTGTTTATGTCAACTATGAGTTTGTGAGTCGTAGGGTGTCAACCAAAGTTGCGATTCTTGTGTACTATTGTGGTTTGGTCTTGTGCTAAATGCGTGGGAGTTGGTGACAAGAATGACTACATGAATTTGAGGCCATAGTGTGCCATATAAGCTACCCTTATGGAGAGAAAGACTCGCTGGTTGTTTGTGAAATAAGCTAAACAATGGTCATCTTGGTTGATTTGGGATAATGGTTGTCACAGCGAATAACTAGAAAGTGTTGCCTTGCCTTAGTGAGTTGTTGCATTGATTACAAGTTATTCCCAAGACGATGGCTATCTTGATGAATAATTGGACATTGTTGCCTTGACATCAAGGTGGTTCTTGTTTGCCAAGCTTAGGCGTATTAGTGTTGTAGCAACCCTCCTAGATTGCGTTGTGATTGCATTTGTGACTCAAATGTTTGAGGTTTGTGTTGTATTTGTTTGAATGCATGCTTGTTCATGTGTGAGCTACTTAAACTAGAGAGTAGAGAATCGCATATATCCATATGTGTGTGTATGATTTGATTAAGCTATAGTGTGATGAGACTTGGATTGGTTAATTGGTTGATTGGGTTGATTGAATGGTCTGCATAGCAAGGGCCATTGACAATGGCTAGTTTAATGTAACTTTAGGAATATAAATTTGGTTGTAGAGACTTAGTAATCGCTATGCACTTGACCCACACCCTTGTGAAGTTGAATACCCATTGTGATGACGACTCGATGGAATAGTAGATTGGATGATTGGATTGGCCTTGGAAGTTTAGCAACCTTGATCTTGCAGTGGTGGAAATTGGGTTATCTCTAACATCGAAGTTGATGGCAATAGTTATAAGAGCTAACTATGAATATGATGTTTCAATTTAGCTTTTGCAGGTCTCAAATTTGTATTGTTGATACTTGTCTAATTTATAATTATTCCTAATCTCTGCTAATAGGGTTGTGTTCCCAAAGAAATTTTGGATCAACTAGCCTTATTTTGTGTAGGAGGGAAATTAGGTGAGTTGAAGACCCTTTGGGATGTCTAGGTTCAAGCCCCTAAGATGCCAATTTGGAGGAAGTAGATGGATGATCCTTAGTTTCTTAAGTGTGGCTTCAAGGGCACTTGTGGTTTGCTTTTGGATACTCTGCCTCTTAACAAATAAATTTCAATGAATACGTGAATATATATAATTCTCACAATAATATATGTTGAGTATTCGACTACATATTGATATCCTATTCTTAATTAAAAGATTACAACCTAATGTTGATTTTGGTGTCTCAATTGTATTGCTATGAGTTGAAGGGATGCATACAAAATATTGTGAAATCAATTATCATTTCGATGTTCTTGTTTTAATTGGTTAAGTTGGATGTCTATGACTTGCATACTATAACTTGTGTTTGCAGTTTTAAATATATGAACCTCATGAGATTTTCATATCTTGTAGAGTTTGTGAAGCAACGCAAGTTTCCAAAGGGCATATTGAAAATTATCCAAAATACTAAATCAAATAATATGTTGCTATATTATTAGTTCACTTGGGATGATTTTTACATTAATTACAATATAGTTTTTGTGAAGCCTTTGCGAAATTCAACTACCCAAACCACTCAACAACTAAACACGTGACTAACACACTCAACAACTCATTGTTATAGCTAAATATCTAATATTAAGATCACTTTATTACAAAATGTAACCCTTACATTCTAACAAGGTTGCATTGTTAGTCTCCTCTGTAACAAATTCTTACCATTGCATCTTGGCATTCAGCTACTGACAAGTCCCATGGCATTGTGATTGATGCCTTCTATTATGAATTTCTTTGTTGCGTTGTTATATGTATGGGACTAGGTATGATTAAGGGGAGTCTTGCTTGTGCTTAATCAATTCACACATTTAGACCATATCACAAACGTAACAAATCATGATACCAGCCAACATACACAAAAGACATTATCACAACTCAGCACAAACACATAAATCATGTCACAAGCTTGACATCATAGTTTACCAATCCATGAACGTAGTACTAACCCATAGATGGACATAATGAACTTAGGCATGACACCAATCCTTGTGACACACTATGCCTTCTAGATTTCCTTCATTACAGCCTTTCTTTGAATCGCTCTTTCTTGCACAATAATTTCCTAAACAAGTGTTCTCTTTGCATCAACAACCTTTTCTCTTGACTTCTTTGGGATTTTATAAAGTTTCACAAACTCTAACCCTTCAGATTTCAATGGCCAATTGGGTTGCTTCCTCAATTTTCTTTGAAATCATTCATTTCTTTGAACTCTCCAACCATGTAATTCTTGGCTTTATTTGATTGGCTGCATGCCCAATGACACACTTTGGTTAAGGAACTTGAGTTTTCCTAGACATCAATATTTCTTCATTCTCTAGGTTGATTCACTTTGCACTTTATTCTCGATTTTCCTTTAATTGATTTCTTGGTGCAATCAGGTTTCCTTGGCTAGTAGTCCTTGTAGATACTTGGCTCTTTCCTAAGTGTTCCTTGTAGCCTCGACATCCTTGTACAACACACCTAATTGTAATGACCACCTATGATTAAGACTATTCTACTACCATTTTCATTGCATCTTTATGCAATCTTCATTATTATTGGATTGTTTGCTTAAGATTGTGATGTCAAGTATTTCTAGACTTAATAATATTGATGAGTTCTCCATTCATCTATCATTTCATCACTTGTACATTTGTTTCTCACATTGACTCTTTTGGAGAGGATTTTTCTCCCATTGGGGTTTCTCCTTTTCTCTATTTGTGAGAGATCTTTTGTAAATAGGTACCTAAAATGGCCTCGTAGTTAGGACACATCCTTGCATCTTTGCATCATTTGCATTGATTAGTTCCTCCCTAAGTTGAACTTAAGGAGGGGTGTTAGTGTGAGTAAGGTATTTTACCTAACCAGTTCACCTGTAGGTCCTATTCACATGTTAAGTTTACTTAGGTCCTAAGAATCTTTCTAGAAGTCTTAGTTGTCAACTAGAGCTTATCTTATCTTTTGGCATTTTATGTTTATGTCCTAGGTCATTTAATATTTTTCATGTTAGTTTTCTCATGTTATAGGATTAAGACACATGTCATTATCTTGTCTAGTCCTATCTCTCATCCTCTCCTATATAAGCAAAGCCTCTTGTACACTTTGTATCATAGATCAAGATCATCGCTTGATTTGATGTGTAGATCATAGGGGTATGTACCTTCATTTGATCCATTGTTGATCATTATACATTATTGGCATCCTTAATCATAGCAATCTATTTTGCAGTCATACTCTCTTGTGGAAGGTTATCTTTTTGTTTTGCAAGTGATCTTGGGTTGTGTGAGCTAATCTTCAACTCTTAGATGGTATCTGAGCTCTAGTTTTGCGACATCCTCAAACCCAGTAAACTGGTCCCTGATCTATTGCACCTGGAGAGTCCAGAAGGCCAAAATCTCCCATTTTCATATATAACACTTGATATTTTGGCAATTTTTAATTTTTCATGAGGATATTAAATTTGACGACCAAATTGTCGTTAGTGGACACTATGTTGAATTTGATGGCCAAATGACTGTCAACGGTGCTCAACCCCTCTATATCAAGTTCAACACATGGTCACACGTGGGCCCAGCCACCAACCCCTAAGGGACTTAATTTTGGCCCTTAAAGATCTAATTGGGTTGTGACTCGAGTGTTAGATTTTAGGTGATGAGATATTGTTAGAAAACTAGTTCCAAGCACTTTCCAGTGGTGCAGGTCTAATTATTAGGTTTTTTGGTAAGTCTTATTGTTGTTTGAAGTTAGATCTCCCTTTTAGACCTTTGAGCTCACAACTTTTTGCTAGGATATCATGTACGCTGCCTTTTATGAATGTGAGATTTATCACTAAACAACCATTTTCTAAAATAAGTTCAGCAAGCAACCACTTGTTCATCTATATATCCTCATTTAGGGAGATCCAGAAGCTTAGGCTGAAGGATTAATAGTAACATTATAATTCAACTAAACTCATCAAAATAACTTTTCACAAAGAGTGATCAATCTCCCTCGCTCAAGTAAAACTTTCACAATATAAATTCATATAATGGGTTAAAAGTCAATAATCACTCCAAATTGTATTGATATCCTTGGATCTATTTGCCCTAGTTTAAGTTCATATCCCTTTAGTGCTTTCAACATGCTGTATTCACTATTTGCTTTTATCCAATATTAGGTTATTTATCCAACCTCTCTATGTATGTGCATATAAGTATATGTGTGGGTATATATTTGTGCTCAAGTATGCTTGTAGGGTGCATTGTGCATTTGATACTTACTGTGCTACCATATAATGAGCCATTGAGGCTCCCTTGATTGCCCCTATTTTCTGCTGCAATATAATACAATATTTCTACCCTCCTATTAAGACCATTTACTCTCCAAATCCACGCATAGACATTAAATCAAGTCATACGAAGGATCATGCCCTTTACCTAGTCAATCCAATTGCCAAGAAGGTACTGTTGCCGGCATATTGTATGTATGGGAATAATAAGTAATTAAGTAATTAGGAAGTACTTTGTTTAGTGATGTAACCAAGGGTAGGTAGTTACGGGTGTGACAGATGTCCCTCGCACCCCCTCGATACCTTTATATACCATGTGATGTAACTTGCCATTATGACGATTATGAATGGAATGGTATCTTTTCTGTTGGCTAGCAATTGATATACATTGTGTGACTTAATACATTATGACTGTGTTTCTCTGAAGTCTATGGCATTACTGTTCTTTGTAATGCATTCCATCCGCATGCATTAAACTGTTCGCCTAGCGGGCAAACATCTGGTGCTGTTGCTGATTTAAACCTAGGAATGACGGGAGTATACTACATGGCACAACAATAATGGGCCAACCATTGAATGAAGGGAGGAGCAGCCCTGAGGAAGAACCCGAAGAATTGTTTGAAGGAGAAAGGGAATTGACAGTAGACTTTAGGTGCATGCTGCAAGCGTCCATTGAAACTCACGTACGAAGGGAAGTAGCACGAGAAGACGTTCCTGAGAGTGCTGTGTGGACTTCCCTCGAAGTGAGCCCCGCGATGAACCAGTTGATGAACAACCTGCCCAACCTATTGGCACAAGCTTTCCTTGCCCTTCAAAACTGCCGAGTGGAAACATATCGTGAGAACCTGTAATATCCCTACTAGTTAGAGACCACTGTCCTGCTAGACAGACTGTTAGAATGCCACAAATATATATATGTAACTAATCTAGTTTGCAATTAAACTTCAATTATTTAAAAACTAATCTCAATTCTTATTTAATAAAAGGATACGGGAGCAGTACTGGGACATGCCTTTAGGCGGCCGTGAAGCTCGCCTTCTTGGAACCCATCTTGGTTCCAAGCCATACCAGGAAATCGAAGGATAATTCGATTCTTGTCTTGGATGTAACGTCTTACATCCAAGCCTACTAAGGAAGACCATCATATATGCTCAATTCCTTGCCTTGGATGACGCATCTCGTCATCCAAGTCTACCAGAGAGGACCAGCCAGATCCGTCTCTTCTTGGATGAGTTTTATCACCCAAGCCATACATATATGCATATAGATACTCAGTATATACTGCCTACCAGGGATTATCATAATCCCTCCATTAGGCTAAGGGAATTTCTTCCCTATAGCCTCCATCATATAGTCACATTATTCATATTACATTTTACAATTCATTATCATTTTCCATTCCATAATTTACGTCTACATTTACATATTCTTTAATCCTCTTTATTGATCCTAGATATACATAAATATTTTGCATGGATACCTATATTTATTGCCACATACATATAAGTAAACATTCAGTAATATATATATTTGTAAATATGCATTAATATATATGTGTGTGTGTGGCACACACGTCCACACACATATATACCTTATGACTCGTAACACCTCTTACCTGTACGCAGTTCGCAGCCTGCTGTTGAAGTTCGTAAACCGTAGTTGCCGTCTGCAGATTGAAGTCCTTCCGTCTTCGTCCTTGCTACCCCCCTTTTTCTCTTTGGAGGTCTTTCTTTATCCCCGTGGAGGGGGAGGGTCGCGACCCACCACGGGGTTCCTTTCACAGGAAGAGGCGTGACGGTGGTCGCAGCCCCCGTCCCACCACTTCCTTGGGGGGGGGGGGCACCGTGGTGGTCTTCCTTATACACTGTCGCCGTTTTAACTTCAACATTTTTATTTTCATTAATACCTTAATTTAATAATACTTTTCTATATTATTTTATATATTAAATATATTAACATTTTAATCATTTATTTATATTTAACTTTTATTTAACACAAATAAATGATTTAACATAAATTAACAGTATTTAGTGATTTATTTCTACTTTTAGTATATTAACATTATTTAACAAATTTACATCAGGATATCTATCCGGGTTTATCACAGAACCGGCGGCGACAAATCTTACAGCAGTTCAAAGAGAGGAGTCGGTGTGAGGAGGAAGAACGTGACGAAAGCCGTCGGCGAACCTTCAATCCCACGGAACGAAGGAATTGATGTTGGTGACGTTGAATAAGGACAAAAACCGTGTGCCAAAGGGACAAGAAGAAGACGGGCACAAGGCAACAACAAGGGCACTAAGGTTGGAGCAACAAGCCGAACGTCGGAGACGGTTGAAGAAGGAAGCGGGAATGGCAATGATGGCTTGAGTGGCGAGGGCCAAGTTTCTGTGTTAAGAGAAACCACTAGGAAGCGGTTGGGGGACCTTTCCCTCATGTTGGAGGAGATTGGCGATGGGAGTATGGTAGAGCCATACACGCCATTTAGAGGTGACGAGTCCAGGAGAGAAAAGGAGATTGAGATTGAGAACAGAGAAGTGGGAGATACCGGTGTGACCGAAGGTGTCGAGAGGACGCAAGGGCATGGTAGTAGAAGCAATCTGTTTGGTTCAGGCTCATCACACCCTGGTAGTCAGAGTAACCTGGTGGGACCCAACGTACCAAATCTCAACGGACCACTTTATAGAGGACCAGTGACTGGAAGGTCGAGTTCTGGAGGGTAGACTAGGCCACAGCCAAGGAGCATAATGGCGAACAGGTAAAAGTTGCCTAAATTCACTAGAGACGGGAAGGAAGATCCTGTATGACATTGCTGGACATGTGAGACGATCTGGTCGGCCAATGGAGTAGCCAACAAAGCTCAATGGGTGGTGCAGTTCCTTGCCACCCTACGCAGGGTAGCCATTGACTAGAACTCCGATATAGATAAGACGAAGGTAGGAACTTGGGACGAGTTACAGAAAGCCTGAGACAGAGTTTCGACTCCTTCGGGACGACAATGAAATCATCGCGGAAATCCTGAGTATGGAGCAAGGAAAACACGAGACAGTTAGAGCATATAGCCGGCGATTGAAGGAAATGCTGGGAAAGATGGACAACTAGTCGACTGATGGATTAAAGAAAAGGTGGTTTGTGGAGGGTCTGAAATCATCCCTCAGGAAGAAAATGAAAATTGTACCACCCACGTCCTATGAAGATGCCTACAACCATGTGATGGACTTGGAAAGTGAAGGCAAGACGACTAGGAAGAAGAAAGACAAGTCCTTTGGTGACGAGGAATCCTCGGATGGAAGTAGCAGCGATGAGGGATCCAACAAGAAGGTGCAAGCCCTCTAGAAGGACATGCATTGCGTGATAGAAGAATTTAAAAGTATGTAGGGAAGCACGAGCAAGAATGAGGAAGTGTGGTGCACCGAGTGTAAGGAGGAAGGTCATACAAAAGGCACTTGTCCTAAAAAGGTCTTCTGTTTAATTTGCCAAGTGTTGGGACGCTCCACCAAAGAGTGTCCCTACAATATGAAGACACGAGAGAATCAGGTGCTCTTCACCCAGGAGTAGCCATTGCCATCCGCTGCGGCGGGCACATCACAACCCCAAGCCAAAACCACGACATCATCCGGCAGTTATAGAGGTAACCTAAGGGGAGGAAGAGGCAACAATAACAACAACAATAATCGGAGCCGAATGCAGTACAACGTTAAAGGACGACCTATGATTCAATGCTGGGCCTGCAACCAGCGGGGGCATTTTGCGCGGGATTGCCAGAAGGCTAAAACCCTTCAGAACTTGTGCAAATGGTGTGGTCCTGGCGACCACGAAGATACAAATTGCCCCAAGCCTGGAGTGAATCTATTAAATATTGAGAAACCTGGTGAGGAAAATGAGGTGTTGGCACTCACCCGGGCACAAGCAAAGAAGGCCACCTACCCGAACCCTCGTACAGAAAAAGAAAGAGCACTGTAGGCGAAGGGTGAGATTGAACGAGGCATGATGATAGAACGACGAGCAACAATGGAGGCGGCAAGCACCTCATCCCGTACGGAGGCAGAGAAAAATATTATGCGGCAAGTCTTGCAAATGGAGGTATTGGTAAAGGTGCAGGACCTTCTCGAAACAATGCCACAATTGAGGACTGCCATCCTGAGCTCTGTGCATAGCACGACCCACACATTTTCCTAGACATCTTCAAACCAACTGGAAGTCCCATTCAGCCCTTCGGCTGACCCAATGCTACTGGCCGTCAATAGTGGTCGACACCCCGCGGTGGTAGAGATGGGTATCCTTGGGATCATTCATACAGATACCATTGTGGACGGAGGATCTGGAGTAAATGTGTTGCCGGAGGAAACGTGGAAGAAGATGGGAAAGCCAAAACGTGGAAGAAGGTGGGAGTAGACCAGCATGGTATTAAGCCGCTCGACACCCTGATGGCCCAATAGGTGACCATTGGCACACAACCCTTCTTACTGGATTTTGTGGTAATCCCCCTTAAGAAGGGCGACGACGCCATCTTAGGGAGAGGTGGTTGGTGACAACGAAAGTAAATCACAATGGGAAGAGGAACACCCTCTCCATGGAGAAAGGTAGGCGGGAGTATGTCATTGATCTCTGCTCCAAATGGTAAGCGAGGAGTTGGCGTCTTTCTTGGAGTCTGAATCAAAGGAAGAGACGACTGGTGTGGATGAAGGAAAGGAGCCGATGGAACCAAATAGTGAAGGAGTGTTGGAACTCGATGGTTGCTCAGAGGACGACATGTGCTCATGAAATGGACTCTTCCATTGGCAGATGGAGGACTGAGCTGTTCCAATACAACATGCTCCAGATAGAAGAGCCAGATGAGAAAGATGTGTTCCCACCAGAGTACGAAGAATATAGAGAAGGGGAGGCCCGAGTGGATGATGCTCCCACACATCAATTTGAGAAAGACAAACCTATTAAGTATGAGGAGTCCAAGTTGAAGGTGAACAACTTGGGAAAGGAGGAAGACCCCAAAAAGATGTTGGTGGGGGACGATTGGGATCCCGTGTTGAAGGCGACAACTTTCAAAATCTTTTTAGAGTATAAGGATGTTTTTGCTTGGACATATAAAGATTTGAAAGGAGTGCCCCTCGAGTTGTGTGTACATCGCATTCAACTGGCACTTGGAGCCCAGCCGGTGCGGAAGAGGCCGTACCGGATGAACAAAAACTATGCCGCAAGGGTCAATGAGGAAATAGAGAAGATGCTGGAAGATGGCATCATCTTCCGAGTCCAGACCAGCGAATGGGTGTCTCCGATTGTCATTTCCTTAAAGAAAGAGGCCAATCAAATCCGGTTGTGTGTCGATTTTTGGTGCCTGAATGCAGTCACTATCAAGGATCCTTTTCCCATACCTTTCACGGATAGCATATTGGAAGAGGTAGACGGCCACAAAATGTATTCCTTCGTGGACGAGTTTTTAGGATACAACCAGATCTCGAGCCAAGGAGGATAAAATCTCAAGACCACCTTCGTGGTGGAGGACAACGTGTACGCATATAACCGGATGCCATTCAATCTGTGCAGTGCGCCTGCAACTTTTCAAATGATCATCTTGCACATCTTTGACAAGATGTCCGTGGGAAACTTTAAGGCTTTCCTCGACGATTGGTTGATTTACAGTGGGCAGGACACACATCTGGTAGCCCTAAGGGAATGCATGGAGAGATGCCGGAGGGCAAGGTTGGCACTCAACCCTAGGAAGTGCCGATTCATGGTACCGCAAGGCAAACTGCTCAGGCACATTGTTTGTAAAGCAAGGTTGAAGACGGATCCGGACAAGGTACGGGTGATTGTGGAAATGGAGCCTCCCACAGATGTCATCGGGGTAAAATCCTTCTTAAGCCATATCGGCTATTGTAGAAGGTTTATAATGAACTTTGCTCAGATATCCTACCCCTTGGACAAGCTCACACGGAAGGGCGAGCTGTACACGTGGGGGACCCCGAAAGGTGAACTTTTGAGGAGTTGAAGACCAGGCTGGTGGCGACCCCTATCCTCGCATATCCGAATTGGGACAAGGAGTTCCATGTCCATGTAGATGCCTCTAATTTCGCAATTGGTGCCACATTAGCTTAGGTGGGCAACCATGGATTGGACCATCCAATCTATTTTGCGAGCAAATTATTGTTTAAGGCTGAAAAGAACTACAACACAACAGAGCGAGAGGCCCTAGGAATGGTATATGCAATGCAAAAGTTTTGACACTACCTTCTGGCCACATTGTTCACGTTTTACGTGGACCACTAGGCCCTGATGTACTTGGTCAACAAACCAATTATTCAAGGATGGATCAGTCGATGGCTACTCCTGTTGCAGGAGTTTACATTCACCATCATTGTGTGACTCGGAAAAACCCATGTGATAGCTGATCAACTATCACAGATAAGGTCGGGGGAGCCACCAGAGGGGGTTAATGATGAATTTTCGGATGCTCACCTGTTCCAGATCGCAGTATTGCCATCATGGTATATTGCTATCCGGGAATATCTCTCCACTTCCGTGTTCCTGCAAGGTATGCCACCGGGGGAATGGAGGAAACTCGTGTTGAGAAGCCGTACATTCCAGTTAATTAATGGATTGCTGTACAAAATGGGGCCCGACCAGGTATTGCGTTGGTGTAATGGAGGAAGAGGTGCTAAGCGTTCTGAGGGAGGCACATGAGGGCCCCGCGGGAGGCCATATGGGACCCGACACTACTGCACGAAAGGTGCTACTTGCAGGCTTATGGTGGCCCACATTGTATAATGACGCCCTAGAGTGGGTAGTGGGATGTGATACGTGTCAAAGAGCCAGGAAGCCATTGAAGAGGGATTTCATGCCCCTCAACCCCTCACATGCTCAAGAGTTGTTCGAGCGCTGGGGGTTGGATTTTATTGGGCCACTCAAGGCCAGCCGTGCCAGGAGGTGCCACTACATTGTGGTATCCATAGAGTATTTAACTAAATGGGTAGAAGCGCGAGCCTTGCCTGACAACTCGGCCTTGAGTACTGCAAAATTCATTTATGAACACATAATCACGCGATATGGCATCCCCATCCAGTTGACTAGTGACAGGGGTGGACATTTTGTGAACCATGTCATCAAATTACTCACGGCTGAATTCGAAACTTTTCACTCGTTGTTCAACCCTTATTACCCACGAGCCAATGGGCAAGCTGAGGCTACCAACAAGATTCTAGTTGGAGTGATTTATAAATCGTGCAGAGTCGAGGGAGAAGATTAGGAAGAAAAGTTACCCTCTGTGTTGTGGGCCTACCGCACCACCTACAAGATGACTACGGGTTAGATGCCATTCCAACTTATGTACGGGCAGGAAGCGGTTGTGCCAGCCGAGTTCATGGTGCCAAGCCTCCGCATCGCCATTGAGAACAAACTCGGGGATATGGAGAGGCTAAGGGAGAGGTTATATGCCTTGAACAAATTGGACGAGAAAAGGATGATGGCTCAGTGGGCCACTGAGGCAGCCCAACAACGCAGGAAAATGTGGCATGACAAACACTTAAAGCAAATGAGGCTCACCCCGGGACAATTGGTGCTGAAGTACAATGGGCGCAATGAGATTAAACCCGACAAATTCAAAGTAAGGTGGCTAGGGCCATATAAAGTTCAAGAAGTCGTTGAAAATGGGTCAATCAAGTTGTGGACATTGGATGGACAGGAGGTTCCAGACAGTGTTTATGGGTTGAAACTAAAACCATATCATGAGCACAAGCAAAGGAATGGCCCAAAATCTTCTCATGGATATACTTAGGTAAAATTTAAATAAAATAAAAAAAAGAAAAAAGAAAAAAGAAAAAAGAAAAAAATGAAAAGACGAAGAACTCACCGTACGGTCTTGTTATTAAAACCGTATGAACCGATGAAAACATATTCCATAGAAACCGTACGGACATTGCAACAGTAGAAGAATCGCCCATGACGAAATCCGTATGGCTCAAGCAGAATACTACGACTGTCAAAATTTCCATACGGTCAAGGTAAATAAAAAATCTGTACATTGGCAAAAGCGAGCATATTAAAATCCGTACGGTGGTATAGGGGAGCAAATCGAGATCGGTACAACCATTGGAGGAGGACAACGTATGGCCAAAGGGTGGCGAGGAAGACCGTATGACAGTGGGAGGAGGACATCGTACGGCTGAAGGAAAGAAAAGGGGCCGTACGATGAGATACAATGATTTTCGTACGGCGCGATAAAATGATTTTTCATACGGTTGGATAAAATGATTTTCGTACGACTGTAGTTTGAGGTAAGCCGTACACGATAAAGGACGAAGACCGTCCATACAACAAATAAAAGGAAGAAGACCGTCTGTACAACGAATAAAAGGAAGAAGACCGTCCGTACAACGAATAAAAGGAAGAAGACCGTACAATATAGTGACCGGGGAGGCAGTACAACGTGCCGTACAAGGTATTGAATAATAGGGAGAAGAATAGATCCGTACCTGGCAATCCGTACAACAGGGAGAAGTCGCCGTACAAGGTATAAAATAACGACATTTGAAAAATATTATAAGTGTTGGTGGAAGTGTCTAGTCAATAGCGGCGTGGGGTATCAAGGGGGAGTAGGCAGCCGACGGTGGCATCCGAGCCGATATCTTACAGGTCGGCGGCAAGGTTGTTGTAGGATACCCCAGGCAAGACTCGCCGACACGAAGGGTACTTTTTTGGGCAAAACGCGGTGTAGCATTCGAAGGAAGTAGGATCCCACATATTGAGGGGAGTACGCACATGCGGAAATTTGTTACCCTAACCCTATTTTTTCTTTTATATTTAAGGGCACAAGAGACAAAAGAGAAATCAGTTAACGGACCCCAGCGGAGGAAAGAACTGGAAAAGACATTTGGAGCAGTTACTTGCTACAGTGCCGTCACCATCTGCTAACAAGAAAGATATTCGGATTTTGCCTTTAGGTGTCAAAGTAAGAGGCGGCATGGCTGACAACAACAAAGGCAAGGGCAAAAAGGTATGACCTAAAGTGCAGAGTCAGATGGTAGCGAAAGATGATGTGACCATCGACACCATTACTTTCGAGGGTTTGAGTGGAGTAGATTGTAGAAAATGGTGGACCAAGACCCCGCATGATGATCCGGTGAAGGCACATGTACACTGGGCCATTCAGATGCCCATATTTTGCATCAAAGATTTCGAGGTCGCATTCAGGGCTATGATTGGTGCATACGATAGCCACGCGGCAGTCGGTGTTCGACTATGAGCACCATCGGGTTATGGTCTCTTTGGCTTCCACAGAGTTCACGAGGGTTTTTGGTATCCCAGGGACGCGGGTGAAGAAAGTAGATAAGGGCCAAAAGATATCTCCAGACTTCAAGGATAAACTCTTGAAGTTGATGTGCTGGGACGACCTCACACATGCCGAGCTCGATAGCCTCCAGCATGCAAGCAAGGGAAGAGGTCTGAAGAAGTCTTTTTTACGAGAGGGAGAGTGGCGGTGCCTCTTGGATGTGTTGAAGAGACGCTTGATGGGAGCCAGTAGGGCTTCAGACATTGCCATGGCGCAGGTTGTATTGATGAATGGCATTCGCAATGGTGTGGTATATGACTGGGCATTTGTGCTCGCTGATAGGATGGAGGAATTTATGACCTTGCAACACAAAACTTTCTATATGTCGTACCATGCCATTGGACTCTTCTTGGACGCAGTGCGTCTTTAGATATTGCCCCAGACATAGCATTTGGTACCACACGATCGTGTACACCCTAGACAACCGCCTATATTCTATTATATCTTGGCACCGAGCGGAGACATACAAACAGGCAAGAAAAAAAAGTGGAGGGTGGTGGTGTTCGAGTCTGAGCCGGAGTCGGAGCTCGAGACTAGTGGTCTGAGTGAGGAATAGAATGCAGAGGACTCCGTAGATACGTCACAGGCCACGAAGGGTAGTTTCAGGATGGTAGGTAGAGGAGGACAGCAGGTGGAGGAGGAGACTGTGGCGACACCTCCCACAGTTACACAGGCAGCGGCAGCCACACCTCCACGGAGTGAGTTACCCCAGCAGACAATATCACCAGGTGCCACGGTAGCCCCTCAGACTCTACCACCTGGAGCAACAGTATTGGCAGTGCCTGTTCCTGGGTTTGGGTAGGCCTGGACACCAGTAATTATGATCCCGGGACGCATGGCCATGACATTGGTGGCCCCACCAGGAGCACCCGAGGCCCAAACGGTAGGAGGCAGGATTCCCACAGCAGCAGTGGAGGTAGGGACCAGTGGGGAGATGGTTGGTAGTGAGGCTGTGGTAGCATCGGAGCATCCTGGAGGGAGTGGTACCCCTTCTCAGGTAGATCTGAGTGCCTGGCTGAGTCGGTATAAGATGGCACCAGTGGCACCGGTTGGAGCAGCTGTCCTCTCTCCACAACGTGAGTTGCCGAGCCCCCACGAGATTGTAGACTTGGTAGGAGATAGCTCACCAGAGAACTCGTGGGCAGTGCAGGGAGACCATTCACCCATTCGTGAGTTGGTGCTGAGTCCCAGGTAGGAGCAGGAGTTGATACAGAGCCCCCCTCATGTTGAGCTACTGTAGAGTCCTCACCAGGATGCCCAGGAGAAAGTTGTCCCCGCATCTCTGAGAGTGGATGGTGACATGGATTTGGAGCAGTTTATTGCGGACATGGTTGCTGGAGCTTAGAGGATTGTAGCCTTGGCATGGTCCCAGGGAGATGCCAAGACAGACAGACAGTTGGAGCAGCTGCTTGGGTTTATGAGGAATGGCTACACGACACACTTTGCTGAGTGTTTTGAGTCGAGGGGTGGCCTACTACAGAGACCTTGCAGATCCTGGAAGATTGGGGTTTCTGGGAGCAGGTTGGAGAGACTAGCACACAATCCCTGTTGCGGAGGATAGAGCAGGTCTTCCGTGAGACATACTATGAGTTGAGGCAGACACAACATATTGCTCAGGGTATGGAAACCCAATGGCAGGAGGCCGTGTCGACGAGGGAGGAGTTGGCTACTTGACTCCAGTAGGTGGAGGAAGCGCATAGGGAGCAGTTGGCTTGGGAGAAGGCCTCACAGGTAGCAGAGAGAACTACCTTGGAAGCAGAGTTAGCAGAGGAGAGGTTCGAGAAGGATGCCTTGGGGGCACGGTTGGAGGAAGCTCGGGAGGAAAGGGCTATGTTGGAGAATCGTCTTGCTAGTGCCTTGAAGATGGTGGAGAAGAAAGATAAGGAAGTCCTGGAAAAAGGTCCCTTGACAAAGGTCCCTGTTGACAGAAAGACCTTGACTGTAATCAAGGTTTAATATTGTGTTATATGTAGTCAACCTTGGTGTTGTGCAATAAATAGGGAGAACTTAGATATGAAATAAGTAAAAACCAACTTATAATAAATTATATTCATTCATATATATACACATCCATAACATCATATATTTATATATTTTAATGTCTTGCACATGTCTTATAATTCATTCATCATGCTTCACACACACACACATATTCCACATTTATTTTCACATATATTAAATTCATACTATTCCACACATATTTCCACACTCTTCCCTTCCACTTTTCCCTCTTATATAGCCTCTTAATGCCTTTCCATCACATCCTTTCATAATAACACTTAATTATCTTATTCCCATTAATTTGCCTTTTATTCTATAATATTTTTCTCTTTTATAGCTTATTTAGACATATTAGAGGTGTTTAAGGCTATTAAGTGGTATATAATGTATATATGGGTCCAAAAATGACCCAAATGACATATGTGGTGCCTAACAACCCTCTATATCCTACGAACAACCCCCATAAAACTTTTAGAAACAACTAAGTCTCCCATAGCCTAGGCACCGCAATTGGAGACACACTTTTCAAAATATTAATTCACTTACGTTAAATATTAAAAAGTCACTTTTCAAACACTTAAGTGAAAATATTTAAAATAGTTTCCATCACCTTATGGAAACTTGCCAAGGCATTGAAAATGAAGAATCGAACATGCTGGAACCAACTGAAGCTAATAGATGATAAATGATGTTGACACAAGCACATACAATAAATAATAGTGTTCTCTGAGAACCAAAGATAACAAACCCAAAAAGATTGGTGCCATGCAACCACTTACTATAAATAATAGTCTTTTGCGGGGACCAAAGAGAGAAAACCTAGAATGATCAGTGCCATGCAAACACTTACTATAAATAATAGTGTTCTTCGAAGGTCAAAGAGAACAAACCCAAAAAAACCCATAAAGATTGGTGCCATGCAAGTACGTACTATAAATAACTGTGTTCTTAGAAGAGCAAAAAGAACAAATCTAGGAAACCCATAAATATTGGGGTTATGCAAGCACTTACTATAAATAGAAACTACTTTTAAACCCACTAAAACTTATAATTGAGCTCACCAAAAACACTGGAACCCTACCAACGCATTAGAAAACCTACGAAAACCTTGAAAAAATGGCTAATACTTAGAGAACAGGATGGCATAAAAATGGGGACATTACATCTAGGCTATAATCAAGCTCTCATATTCATGGCTTTACATTTATGATACATCAATATAAATTTAAACATTTATCATTTATGCCATCAATATTGATTATGATACATCAATATAAATTTAAACATTTATCATTTATGCCATCAATATTTATCAATTTTCGAAAGAAAATAACAACATTTTCACCCGTTATTTCTTTTAGGATGTCTTATGAATTTACAATTATGTAATACCTTGGCAGCAAATGAAATTCTCGTAATGAGCTACAAAAACTTACAAAATATCTGGGAGCTCAAAGTACCCATCTCTTTGATGACCTTAATTTGGCTAGAGGATGGCGGGTTCGGACGTTGGAAGAATTCCTTGGATATAATGATCCCTATAATAAACCAATTCACATATGCTCGTATTCCAAATCCTCTAGCTTCACAAGACTCTACCACCTCAAGTTTATGGTGCAAAGCAGCCACTTGGAGTTGAAGGTAATCCTTGACAGGTGTTTGCTCCAAAATCTAGGAGACCCTTGCAAAATCTTTGGTCGTTGCCTCAGGGAATGTCGGTGAATAATTGTGCCTACCTGCCATGAATTTTGATTAAAGCAGTTGTGCTACGAATCATTGTATACCACCAAACATCCAACTAAGCTCTCTAATTCACTGTTTTCTCACGGTGGAGACCCACTTAATATAAAAGTGGATAGGATTATGGTCCAACAACACCTTAAAACCACAGTAATGAGGAAATCAAAACAAGGAAAAAAATAGAAAGAGATTATTCTTTGCAAGCATAGTTCTATCGAGGTGTTTTTAGATTCTCTTGGGCTTGCCTGAGTTCGGAGCATGTGAACCAAGCTGGGGACAAGGAAGAGTAGCAGTGGTGATTGAGATATGAAAAATCCCTTATCTATGACACATGTAAAAATCCTTTTATGTTCCATGGATTCAATGAGATTGAAGTCTTGGTGGGCATCTAGGAGTGTATCTTGACAGTGCCAAGAGGACAACTGTCAAAATCGAAGAGCATATAAACAACCCATTGAAAACTCCTTTAGGCACATGACTCTTATTAATTGAAAACTCAACAATTGTTCTACTCACATACTTGTAGGCAATATCAATCTAGTCTTGTCCATTCCAAGAGTATACAATCATGGGTTGGCATCAAGATGCATGGTCCTTGTCAAATCGATCAAGGGTTGCATCACTGTTAGCCAAGAATTATTTCTTCTTGTGCTTCACAAATATCTAATTTGAGATGGTTGATGCTTCTCTTGAGCAAACTATTTTTCCTGGTGGTGAGTATGTATGAGAGATCAAGGGTTGCATCACTGTTAGCCAAGAATTATTTCTTGTTGTGCTTCACAAATATCTAATTTGAGATGGTTGATGCTTCTCTTGAGCAAACTATTTTTCCTGGTGGTGAGGATGTATGAGAGCAATGGTAAGTATTCCTTATCAAGCAGGAGTAGAAGCAACATTCAATTAAATGTGAGACACTACATTAGTCACCTCAAAATGGGCAGAAACATGGACCATACCAACTCTAGCTAAGCACACTAAGGTTTGCTTCATTACTTACTCTAGTGTACAAAATTTAATTCGTTAAAACTTAAAAGCATTAAATAAAAAAGACAATTTAGGGTAGTGGATTTTATCTGTACAATCGGTATTTGTAAGAAATTTTATGGAACATAGATATGATATCAGTTTGAGTTTTGCAAACTAGTTTTGTACAAAATGCTGATAAAAAATTAAATTTTATATTCTTTATATCTTAAAATTTAAATTTCTTAAGCATCACAGAAGACTATGACATATTTAATTGATTTTGTATGCAATGATTTTAGTGAGTTTGATAATAATGGGAAATATACAATATTATTCGGAGTGTGATATATTTATAAAATGTGATACACAAAACAGATTTAAAATGTTGTTGTTATTTTATGAGGAATTCAGGTCTCTAGAGATGCATGTTTTGAAGACTTCTAGTTTATGGAAAACAATCACACATCTTGTTAAACAAAATGAAAATTTTGCAATGTTTAACTTGTAATTTTGCTACAAAGTTTATCCATACAATCTATAAATTATAAGAAAATTTATGAAGCATGGCAATATTGAATTTTTCAACCCAATCTTATGTCGGGGTTTATAAAAGAGAAACTTGACTAAATATTTAATTTTTATAAATCTAAATCTCTATAGCATCACAATTGACAAATGTCACCACATATAATCAATTTTACTTACAATGTGATCTTTATTTGTAACAATGCAACTGTTTTATAAGGAAATGGGTCTTTATAAGTAGATATACTCAAGGCTTTCAATTTTATAAATACAAATCATACACATGATTTTAATACAAATTATTTCACATTAAAAGAAATATCAAGATGACATAAAAACATCTCTATTGAAGAGTTACTATGGGTTCACTTTAGTATAAAATGCAAATGAAAAAAATGTTAACATATGTGGCTAGAAAATAGTGAGTTCTATTAGTATTTATTTGGTATTTATTTGGAAACTGACATTCACATGGAGGTTTTCTTGTAATATCTATTTCTTCTACAATTTTGTTGTTTTAAAACAAATATTCTATAGATAAACTGAGGACATATTTTTTCTTTCTCTACCACATACTAGTTATATTTTATAATTTATTATATTGCTTTTGTATATAGTTTAATATCTTGATGTTACATTGTGGCAGATGCAGTACTTGAATATTTCTTGGAGTTTGCATTGAAGAACTTTAGTGTTGGGTGTGTCGATCAAGGGATTTGGCACCCACACTATAAAAGTCGTCGTGTAGTTATCTTTATCATGGCTAAATTGTAAAAATTCATTAAACAACATCTTTAACAATTTTGATAAATTATTAAGACTTGAGATTAAATGTTGTGGCACCTAATAAAATTTTTGACCACTTGTTCTACCTTGTAGAATCTTATTTGATCAATAAAAATATGGTGCCAATTTTTCCTCTAATAAATGCAGACTTTTCTTTGTAAGAACCTTCTTACACAATATTACAAAAAAGTTCTGGATATGTGAAGTCTAACATATATGCATGATACAATTTGAGTAAAGTGAAGTTCCCTTAGCATATGAACCGATTTTCCTTTGGTTTAAAAAATATATAAAGTGAGATTCATAAATTAAGTTCTTTATGATAATTAGAGAAGTGCGTATGTAATTGCAACAAATTATATTAGTGATGGTGGATGAAATGGCAAAATTAATGTCCTTCATTATTATATCATAACTTCATTTATGAATATGGTATATGTTTTGTACATTATTCACTCAGTTTAGACTTCCATCGGTTTTTTTCAGTATCAACAAAATGATATATTGTGTAAATGACATTGTTACATCATAATAGATCCACTCTTCATAGTTAAAACACATTAACCCAAGTCTTGTAGTTTGTTGGACATTGATATTTCCAAGCCTTTTCATGGTGATATTGTTTTGACGGCTAGGGATAAGATTTGGATTTACCTACTTAATTTTGAGGTTCTACCCTTCAAATGTAGATGATGCTTTGTCATTGGCCACTTGGCTTCTAATGGTCTTCTCTCCTTATGCAAGGGCATGCTGATGTGGTGGAGGAATGCCCTTGAAGATCATTTGACTATTCATGTTTTGACTCTCTAGCTGACGGTTTCTCTCAAGATGACAAGTCTTCTCAAGATATTGGAACTTATCTTCTGGTGTGATTAGAGCAAGTCTTGCTCCTGTTGCCCTTTCAACTCCTATTGGTGAACCCCACCCACCTACCTCAATTGCATAGTTTGTAATTCCATTGGCTTCATATCAACTTCAACTTGGCCTTAAGGGAGTTACATGACATTTCTTTGTTCCTTTTGTGCTTGTGGATGGGCCCTCTATGGGGAATCCCCCCCCAACTCCTAGATTTGAGGATATGGAAGATACTATCTTTTGGATAGTTATATAAAGGCATAAGGTCTTCTAAAATCTTTCTCCAAATCTCATACTAGAGTAAAGGGTGCAAGCTTGAATTGGATTGGGTATGTCATTGTTAGGCTAGATCTCTAGGTACTCTTTTGTCTCATGCATTTTGGTTGTAGTCATGTTTGTGCTTGGCAACTTGGTTGTAGTTGCAACTTATTCCTATTTGTGATGCTGTAATATTTGATTTTTCTCGTGGGTTTGCTTTGTAATAAGGTGGTGACATTTGTTTTCCATTTTATCTAACAAAAAACACATTAATGTAACAATTGCCCTCAATGGCTACTATTTTTTTTTTAAATTTCTTAAGTACCAACTTAACCGACCAAGCTTCTTGTTCTATCTTAGAAGTATCGACTTCATAATTTCTTCAATCACTATAGTGGTGACAATTATACACCACCACTTATGCTTGCACTCAAAGGTGACACATTCTTGAGGTTACGATCACCATTAGACCTAGACCTATGCCTCAAGAGTTCATTCTTGATGACCCTGCCTACGTATCCCTTTGAGGGAAGTCAAAGGCTTCGTAGTTCACCCTTGAAGGTGAGAGGGAGTTCATTCTCTCTCCTATGGATGAGATCTTTGATCTCTCTTTAAATCAGAACTATTTATTAAAATTAGTCCAATCATAATATAACAATAATGAATTGCAATCAAATAGTGTACAAACACACAATTACTCGAGGGTCATATCCTTTCATAATTCCCAAATTCCATAGAGAGTGGTTCAAGCACACATCACAAGATGATTGGCCCATACATTCGTCCTCATCCTAACAAGATCAAGTATATCAATTCCACATTAAGATACCTACCTATTCTTTATTAAAAATTCTCTTTGTTTCTCAATGCCCCTCTCTCTCTCCTCTCCTCGTATTGTCTTATCTTCCTCTCCCATGCCCTTCCTCTACTTTTTTTTATATGCCCTTTCCTCTTAACAAACTCGATATGCCCTAATTTGTGTCAGATACAACCATGCTTAGCATGTAGACCCATTCCATCAATGATGCATAGCTCCAATTTCGCCTCTTTTTTTGTGTTTTTTCATTTGTTTTCTCCCCATTTCTTCCTTGATGAAGATTTAACTGTTAGGCATCAAGAGGATAGAAGTGAAGAATTGGCAAAAGTTAGAGCAACAAGAGATGAAGGAAAAGGGGTGTTATACAAGGACAAAGTTGTTATTGCATGTTTTGGTCCTCATTCTAAAATAGGACAACAAGTTGGCAACAAAGTTATAGCAACAAATTCCTTAGCAGAGAGTAGAGGTGCAAGGTCATCATGGGCAAATGTGTTTGAAAACCCAATTTTGGGTCTTACATGTCAATATGAATAGCAATCAGCGCCTACCCAAGACTCCTTGAGTTTGGTTTGTTGGAACTGCAGAGGTTATCCGTGGAGACGTGGACCAGGGTTAGGGCCTATTGCGGAGGGGAGAGACACCATTTGTCTCACTGAGACACATGACCACGAAGGGTGTATGACCCCTCTGTTTAAGGGTTTTTCGAAGATGGCGGTTTGGAACAAGGCAACAGGAAATGGCAAAGGTCATGGAGGTATAATGGTTTTAGTGAAAGAAAGAGAAGGTCATCTAATTCAACTAGAAAGAGAAGACACAAGCAAACAATTTTTATGGTTCAAAATTTTGAAAATGGAAACCTCATTAGGATTGCAACGTGTTATTTTGCCCCACAAGTCTCAAAACATACAAAAACTATGGTTTGGACCACAAAGATCCATTTCCTGCCTTGAAAAAAGATATTGCAATTAATGCTCAACAAGGTGAGATCCTCCTTGTAGGAGATTTTAATGCTAGGACTGCAAGTGAGCAAGCTTGAATGTTTTGTAGTAAAGAAGATTGCAATCCGCTATGGCTCACGTAAGTCAAAGACCATCAGTGGACAAGAGTTTCTGAAGACAAAAGCTACAATCACTTTGGAGAAGAATTAATCACTATTTGTGGTGCTTTTGATTTAATCATCGACAACGACGTAATTAGATGGGCAAAATCTGGTAATTTCACCTGTAACACCTACAATGGGGAAAGTGTTGTGGATTATGCAATTTGTTCTCATAAGCCTATGTGAGAAAATGGAGGTAATGATAGTCGGTAAACAACTTTGGGACTTAAAATTTGACCATAGGCCGATATATTTAAGCTTTTCATGGGTAGATCAAAAGCGTCAAGAGGTGAAAACTCAGTGTACTCAACATTCTTCAAATAAAGGCATAATTCTTTTAACCCAAAACAACTGCAATATTTTCAAGGTTGCGCTTGAGAGACTTGTTAGGAAGGTGAGAATCCGGTTCCATGGTCTCCATAGCCATGAACTCACAAATCTAATCCATAGTGCATTGGTGGAGTGTAAAAGGGCCAAGAATAAGAAATCTGAAACAAATAGCTTTCCAGTAAATGCTTGGTTTGACAAAGAATGTAAAATTGCAAGGAGGAATTTGAGAGATCCACACAAGGAAGAGATCAACATAAAGGTTTTACAAGCAGATTTTAAAGCAAAAAAAAGCTGATTTTGTGCTCACAAGGCAAGAAGAATTAATTTTCCTTAGTAAAAATAACCCTAAGTCTTTTTGGAAGGCGCTGCAATCCAAGAAAAAGCAAACAAAAAACAATATTACAGCTAAACAATGGTTTGATAATGCTAAACAACTTTACAAGTAGGACTTTGGGGTGGAATCTCCTCCGATTTTCAACATTAATTCAGATCTTTTTACAAAGAAGGAAATTGAAATGGGTATAAAAAAGCTGGGTGTTGGAAAAGAAAAAGACTTGGTTGATCTTCAAGCGGAATATCTGAAGTGGGGTTTGAAATCTTTGGCACCACACATTATGAAATTTTTTAACAACATCATACGACAGGGTTTTCCCAAAGATCAGACTACTAGTCTTGCCATTCCTCTTTTTAAGAGCGGGGATGTCAATAATCCCTCTAATTACAGGACCATTATGATTAACCCTTTGTTTGCAAAGTTATTTGGCATCATGATAGAGAATAGGATTAGCAAGTGGGCGGAAGAAAATGGTAAGTGTGCAAAAGGGCAAGCTGGTTTTAGACCTAAGCATTCCACAGTTGATCATGGTATCGCTTTGAGAGATTTAATTGAAAAAATATGGGAAGAGAAAGAAGAGATCTTCTATTGTTTTGTTGATTTCAAAAATGCTTTTGACACGGTTCCTAGGGTTAAACTTTGGAAAAGAATGGAAGAACTTGGGATTCCCATTCATCTTAGAACAGCTGTCCATAGGCTCTATGAGGAGGTTAAAGTCAAAATCAAAACCTCTGATGGTCTCTCCGAAAGCTTTAGAAGCAATATCGAGGTCAAGCAAGGGTGTTCGTTATCTCCTACGTTGTTTGGTTTATACATTGACAACATGGAAGAGTGGTTAAACACTCAAGATGGTGATGGTGTTCGTCTGAATGAGTTTGTGATAAAACTTTTGCTTTATGTGGATGACCTCATTCTTATTGCTAAAATAAATCTTGGTTTGCAAGAACATTTGTATGCTTTGGAGCACTTTTGTAGAACAGTCGGGATGCAAGTCAATATCAGCAAGACAAAAATCATGGTTTTTTCTAATAAGTGGAAACAAAACCAGCATAAGTTTTACTTTGAAGGCAGTATTCTTGAAGAAGTTTTAGACTACAAATATCTTGGTATTGACTTCAACAAAAATCTAAATTGGGATGGTTGCAGGAAGAAGAGAATCCTAGGTGGTTGGAAAGCTTGGTATGCTCTTCAGAACAGATGTAGAGAAGTGGAGCTTTGGGATTGGAAGGCCTCCCAAACTCTTTTTGGGCTTTTAGTTCTTCCAGTTATTCTCTATGGTTGTGAATTATGGGCCAGGAGCACTTCAGGTTCACAGTGGAAGCAGATTGAGCAAATCCTAAAGCGCTTGATAATAAGCAAGTTCAAGATTAAAAATATAGATCCTTATGATATCATGTTGAGTGAAACTGGGGTTGCTCCTATTGAAGCTATTGCTATGGTTTGTCTCATTAGTTATCTCAAAAGAATTGGGCAAATGGAGGAAGGAAGATGGTCTAAAGTTGTTTTCAATGACACCTTGTTCAAAAGAAAGAAGACTTGGATGCAACGAAACATCAAATGGCTGAGTAAATGGAATATCTACCTAAATTTGTTCCCCACAAATAGTAAAGAGATAAAGGCTTTTGTTATGGATAAGTTTCACAAGCGGGCTTGGGGTAAAGAGTTAGCGAGAAAGAAAAAATATTATATCATAGAGTTCAATCCTGCTTATGATCATAATCAAAAAGCTTATATAAGGGCTAATGTTTCGTGGAAAGCTAAGTGTATTATTCCTCAATTAAGAACTAACTCTCATCAGCTCCGTAGTGAAATTGGTTGTTGGAAAAGACCAAAAGAAACCTGGGAGGAAAGAGTGTGTATTTTTTGTACATCTGGGAAAGTTGAAATTGAAAAACACTTCATTTTAGAGTGTGACACCTTCAAGGATGTTAGGGAAAATAATAATAAATTCTTGATTGTGGGATCTTGGTATGATTTTTTAGTGAGGATTTTGTCAAGAGGTTGGGGCCACTTGTCAGCATTTTACACAAAAAGCGGGCAGATCTGCAGAAATCGGTTAGATCTGATGTGTTGTTCCATAGACTTTGTTAAGTCTCGTGGACACTAAAATTATTTCTTCTTCTTCTTCCGATGATGTTGTAAGAGCCTTTCCCTTAGTTTGAACAAACTCTTCTATCACTTTATCTTTTTTCATGCCATATTCTGCATCCTCCTAAAAAAAAAGTCCATGCTTGCAGATTATGGGGTCATGTGTGATTTAGAGTCTACCTTTCCTGCCACATTCTTTCCCCAACCAATCCTTGACCTACAAATCAGACACCCAAGAGGAGGGATACCCATGCCTTCATGTGAATATTGGAGGAACATGGCACGGCTGCCATGCCCCACTGAATGTACCATCTTTGTCCTGCCTTAATTTGCACCAGTCCTTATAATTAAGAGTTGTCTCCTTGTTGGGTGATTGGTGTAAATGCCAAGACTTAGCCTTTGTTTTCTTTCTTTTCTTCCACAGTCATTCTCCATGGAATTGGTGAATGTGGGGATGCGACAATTAACCAACATTTTTCTTTAGATAAGTATAACAATCATCATGTTCTAAAGTTTTTCATTGATGATGTGTTTAGAGATTTCTTTCAGCATTAAAGATGGTTTGGGTTTTATAGTGCAATCCCAAATGTAGCAAGCATAGCTTTTCTATTTTGTAAACAAAGTTTTCACAACTCTTCTCAATCCTAAAGCAATATTCATGTGTTAATTGGATAAGAAAGCAAGTACATCTTATTTTTTCTCTCTTTTTCTAGTATTCTAAGACATGGTAAAGATTTATCTTTGATGTTGGAGATAGAGGTTGAGCTTGTAGCTTTCTATAACCATTTTGTCATTCCTAGTATTTGCTAATGCTTATAGGTTGTGTTTAGGATTCTTGTCATGCCTTGAGACAACCTCCACCAACAATGTGTTCACTTTTATAGATAGAGAAACGACAACAAATGATTAAATGCAATAAATAGAGCTTATAGTGAACATCAATAAAAAATGATCATCTCATCATTACTTTGCTAAGGCAAGGACCTGTTGTGACCTATTTCACACATCGCCCCATTGCAAATGGGGACTCCTAGTAGTTTGCTTTTTAGGGTTTTGTCTAAACGTTGCAATTTCATAAGTCTTCCTTTTTCGAGAGTTCAAAGTTAAATTTTTTGAGTGGTCATCTAGGTCAAATAGAGAAGTCATACCTCGATCAGTGTCTAGACATCACCAAAGCACTCTAGACATCACCAAAGCACTCAGAAGGCACGAAGGACAAAGATCACAATTGCTTTGAGTCAATTCTGACACCTTCCTATTATTTTAGGAATTCTGCTTTTTTGCTTTTTTGCTTTTTGGCATTTTGATACCAATTCGGGAAGAAGCTTTTTTGGCTTACTTATTATTTTTTTTCTTTTTTGAAAGTAGACCTAGGGTTTGGTCACTTAGGTCATGACATCGGTGCCCATGTCTTTAGAATCGAAAAATTATGTCTCTAAGTGTAAAAAGCAAGGAAAAAGCTTAGGGCTATGGTTTGTTCCAAAAGATCCAGATAAAAAACATGGTAGATCAAACTCAAGCATGGCAATGGAATAATGTTTGGAAGGTGGCTATCAAGTTTGCACCAGGTTTAGTCATGGCAAAAGACTAACAAAGTCCACCCAAGGAAGAATGGCCAATGTCTTGTTGATCATGAAGTCCGCCCTATGCATGGCACATGAAGCTTCAAGTCTGCTTAGTAGCTGGAAAGAACGTCCAAACAAGGGGTAAAGTCTGCCCATCGACAAAAAAGGTTATGCCAAGACAAGTAAGAAGTCCACCTAGCATATGGGATGGATGGCACAACACTTGTAAACTCCGCCCAAGCAAAGGAAAGAATGACACGAAACAATGTCAAAGTTCTCCATGTCTTGTCCACCTCCAAGTCCGCCAAAGAAGAGACTTGAAAGATAAGTCTAAACATGTGTCAAGTCCGCCTTGGCAAAGAGGCCTTGAAGTCCGCCTAGGAGGTAGAAAGCACTGTCCATCATGATATAAAGTCCGCCTTGGCAAAATGTTGCTAGAAAGATATGTCCAAGGAAGAGCAAAGTCCGCCCTAGACATATGGAAGATGTCCAAACCAGTTGAAGTTCACCTTGGGAGAAGTTGGATTTGTCTAGGAGAAGTTAAAGTCAGTTTGGCAATATGATTCCAATGCCAAAACACTAAGCAAGTCCGACTATGCACATGAAAGGATGTCCTAAGCATATATAAAGTCCGCCTTGGAAGGAGTGAAAAACAAGACAATCCTAAGACTACGTAAAGTTTGCTTAAGGGAGATTGAGGAGTAGTGTCTAACAAGCATGAAAGCTCGCCAAGAAGAAAAGCATGAAAGCAAGACAAGGTTTGGATGGCTAAACATCTTCAAAGTCCGTTTAGTACCCCTCCCTCAATCACTTTTTCGATACTAATTTTGACCATGGTTGACTTTTCAGTGGTTTTGTGGATACACTATGTGATAATATCTTTATTAAGATATTATGCTATGTTGGACTATGCTTTGATGTGTGATTCAGTGAATGTTGATTATGCATTAGTTCCTTAGGGATGATTAGATGTTAACTTTATTTATGTGTTATTGACCATGGACTAACACATTTACCTTATGTATGAGTTGCATTATGTATTCGTCTTCATGTATGTGTGGAGTCTGTATGGGGTGCGAGGAGATGATTTTCCATCACTCATTTCAGTCAGAGACGAAATGTCACGATTCTCCTTCACCGGTGTTATATATATATATATATATATATATATATATATATATATATATATATATATATATATATATATATATATATATATATGTTGGTTTGGTGATGCAGGAATTGCAGGTACAAGATGCTGACTCCACCTAGCTCCATAGGTTTGAGCGTACCTAATTAACCCGATGAAAGTAAAGGAGATAGTCTTAAGACCCTAAATATCATCCCTAGCCTTGCTCGATAGTGAGCATTGTTAGTCTTTTGTTAACTTTTCCTATGTTGGTATTGTGTGTGTGAAAAGTGGATAAGTATCTGAAAGCTGTAAGACACAACACTTCAATTAAGTAATTGCATGCATGGTTAGACAGATATAGTCATGAATATAAAAACCATAACAAATCGACCTATTGCCTTCTAAAAGATGCGAGTATAGACTTGCTCTCAAATTTGTCTAAGCAATACCAGTGACTAAACTACACCAAGACAAATGATTTAATCTATATGAGCACAAGATTAAGCTAAATGGATGCAAGATTAAGCTACATATGCAAGATTAAGCTAGATGAATGAAGATTAAGTTAGATGAATTCAAGCAATCATAATTAAACTAAATATGCAAAAAGCTAAACTAGGATGCAATAATCTCAAAGCACAATATCTTCAATGACTCCAAAGCAAAAACTACACAATAACAATAAATCTCCAGGGTGTTTTGAATGAGAGATGAAGGCTGAATTTATAGAGATTCAAAAGAGAGACCAACGGTCAAGATCGATTAGCAATGAGCGGTTGAGATTCCTCAAGAAAAAACACAATTGAAATAATTGAGATATCATATCAAGTTAACCTTGAGATAGATTCCAATAATAGCTTGATTGAATGCATTTAGATTATAAGTCTAAGTTTGCATTGGAGATAAATTTAGTTGATTCCATGCACTTGAGATAAAAATAGGCGATTCCATGCACTTTCCTTTAATTTGTTCAAGATTTTTATTTAGAAAAAGGCTTTTCAATTAAATTGAACTTCTTTCCTCAAGAAAAACTTTTAAGTTTTATTTTTAGAGAAAATGATTAATTCAATTTAATTGCTTTTTTGATTTCTCAAGTTATCTCAATTTAGAAAAAGAAATATCTTAAGTTTGATTTCTTCTCTCAATTTAATTCTTCTCTTTTGTTTTCAATTTAACTCCTTTTGCAGATTAATTCCTCTTTTTGTGATTAATCTCTCTTTGTACATTAATTCCTTTTTTTATGATAAATCTCTTTTTTGTAAATTAAATTCTTTTTTTTTATGATTAAATGGCAAATTTATTTATTAATTAAATATGCTAGGATATTTAATTAAATAAATAGGATAATTGATCAAAATGATTTACTTGGAATGATTTAATTAATTAAATAAATACATAATTAATATAGAGTGATTAACTTGTCATGTAACATTAATGATTGAAGGATTAATTAATTAGGCGCTCAAGGTTGATTTAATTACCTTTGGTTAGGACCTTGGTGATGTTGTCGAGATTAGGGGCCCATGGTTTAGGTGACCATTTTTAGGGTATTACAGGTATGCGAGTCAAACCTTTATTTTGTTTAGATGAGTTTTTGTGTTATGCGTTTTGTGACTTTATTAAATCCTTCTAGTGCTATTTTTATGTGAAATTAGTTATTAATACCTTAGGGTAATTAATAATTAACGTATATTGTCATGCATAAATTAAATTAGGGATAAATTAATATGGGACTTTTATATGTTAAAATAAATAAATCAATCATACTAGGTTGATTAAATTAAATTAATTGTTTAATATATATTATCTAGTGGATTTAATATTATGTCATGTGGTTTTGTAAAAAGTTATTTTAACTTTTAAAAATTAAATATCTTGATGGCTTTTTGTGTGAGAGAATTTAATTTTAAATTAAAAATTTAAATGTTATTAAATTGGAGGAAAAAAATTCAAATTTTAATTTTAGGAAAAGTGGTATTTTTATAAGGAAAGGATTTTTGCCCTAAAAGATATTTTTAGGTAAAAATCCTTTATATTTGGGGATTTTTCCAAAATAAGGGAGTTCTTGCATTTTGCGAAAAATTTCCTCTCTGTTGTTGAATGGGGGTTTTGCTGGAGGTGTTGATAAAATTGTGAAGGGTTTATTTTGGTGGAAAGATTTGGAAGGATTCTTCAATTGTTCATCCAGGAAAGCATATAAGGTTGGATTTAAAACCTCTGTTTTAGAATTTTAGTGCTGATAAAGAATCTTTGTGATTTTTTTGTGTGCTATGTTCAGTAGGGAAAAATTATTGAAGATTCTTGTAGGAAAGAGGAAAAATTTGAAGTTTAATTGTGGAATTGTAAAATTTTTTGTTTAGTTTATTTCATTTCTCCATGTGAGTCTTAGAGATGAAGAGCAAAAAATCTGGTTCAGGGAATTTGAAGTTTCAAAATTTTAATGTTTATGCTGTACATGGAAAATGGGGAAACTTGTATATACTTGAAGAAATTGTTTGATTTTGTTGTTATTATACAACTATGTTTTGTTTGATTTTAGTTAATTTTCTATTTTAGTATCACAGAAGAAAGAAAGTAATTTTTTGTGAATTTACAAAATTGAGGGGAGGGGGGGGGGGGGGGTGTTGTTTTTATTTATTTGTTTTAGGTTGTGGGTTCAACCTCAGCAGTGAACCCCATAATTGTGGGAGCCCCACCAGCAGTGGTCGCCACTGCCATGGAAGCCCCACGATTGTGGGAGCTCCATATCAGTGGGTGCCATTGCTGTGGCAACCCACAATTGTGGGTAAAGCCCACGACTATGGGGTTTACCACAGTCGCCACACCCCCACCTCTTCTTGTGCAATCTATTTTTTTTATGCACAGTCAGATACGATTTGATTTGGATATATATACTGGAATTACAATTATATATATATATATATATATATATATATATATATATTGTTTTTTTTAAATATATAAATTGATGTTAGTAAATATGGATTGGAAGTTAATATTTTTTTGGAAATTATTAAAGAAATTGAGTTAAATTGAAATTTATAAATTATAGTAAAAATTGGTCAGTATGATCTAGATGGAAAAACAAATCTTTATTCTGATGTAAATAATGGTTTGGTTTCATATATGTTTGGCTTTACTCATTATTGATTAAGTAGAAATTATTTTGCAAATGGAACTTGTTTTTAGTCATTTGGTTTGGAAACTTAATGGTTTAATTTTATTTGAAGGGGAAATTTTCATGTCTATGTGGGTATGGCTTCTTAGTCAAGTCACCGTTCAAGTCAATTGGCTATATGTTGATTTTGCCTTTTTCAGTTTTTTTTCCCTTTGTGGTCTTGTCTCATGTGTAGGCCGAATTGTCCATATTACACCTCCAGTTATTAAAACCTAGATGAAAGGGTTTGTATGACCAAGTGTATTTCTTAAGTTGTATTTGAACTCCTTGTGTATGGTTGGCTTTTGTGTTTTTGCTTTGGAGTTCTTTGGGGATGTGTAGTGTCATAAGGAAGAGTGGCTTCCAAGTGGGGGGTTGGGCCCAAATTGGCTGCTAGGATAATCTCCTCGGAACTTAGATAATTAAGTGATAACATAATAATATATTAGGGGGTTTGGGTAGCTTAAATCCTAATTAAGATTAATTATACCCTGATCATGTTTGAGTGCTCATACAGACTCAGGATGTAGTGGGAAGGCCTGGAATGGCAAAACCAACCACCTTGTCCTCACGAAAGGTTTGTTGGGTCCACATGAGACTTGGATGGGGCCGGGGGTTCAGGAGAGGTTTCTAGGATAACCTAGGATGGGGGCGGGGGCCTATAGAAGCCTGCTAGGATAACCATTCAAAGCTATGTGATGACACTCTTCCTTATGTTCACTGATGTGTAGTCTTGTTGATATCACCTAGAGTATTATTGTGAAGTCATATTTGTGTGTGTATGTTTTATGTGGTTACTCGATGTTATGTTTAGACCATGTGTGCATTCTTTATGGTTTGCTAGTGGGTCTTATTACTATCTCCTAGCACAGTGGGGTGGTTCCTTTATGGGCCACATGGTCGGGTGGTAGTACCGCTTTCCATTGGGTGTTCATTCCTTTCTTGCGAGGGTTGGCTTTACTGGTGTTCTAGTTGTTCTCATGGATTTGATCATCTCATGTACTAATTGGATCCTCTTTGTTCTTCTTGGAACATTTTTGTATCTCTTGGACCTTATATGGTCGGATGTATCATTTGTTTATGTATTCCTTCATGGAAAGATGTAATTTTGATGTAATCATTATGTACTCTTATGAGACTTGGTGTTATAAATGCAATGTAATTATGATGTAACCTAGGTGATAGATCTTTTATTTGTATGAATGAAATTATGCGTTAAATGCAATGTAATGAACTATGATGAATGTAGCTTTAGAAATGTAATGTAAATAAATACAATTGTATGTATTCACACATGCTTATTGTAATCTCCTAATGAAATTTTAAATGCTATGTTCATGTTGTAACCATTCTAACTTGAGTTAGATCAATCAACCTCATTCTTATTAGTTTTATTGAGTAATCTTCATTGGGAACCCTTTAGGAGTTTAAGTTAAGTCTTCCGCTTGTGCAAATTAAATGCGATGTTTATCTTAATGCATCTTTTAGTTCAATATTGTTTAAAAAAAAATGTTTTGCACTCTTTTTGAGTGTTTTTAGTTTAATCCTTTAGGGTTTCTTGGCGAGGCATTACAGTCCGCCTTGTCAAAAAATCCTCCAAGTCCACCCCCCTTATGAAATATGTCTAATCAACTATCAACTCCGCCCTAGAAAGAAGATGACTATACAAGAAGAAAGTTCGCCTATGGCATTCGACTTAGACATGAAGATGACCGACTTGCCATGACGAAGAAAAGAAAATGGCTAGAGAAACATATAATTTCTATAAAGAAGCACATGAAATCAACCATTGAAGGGCCAATCAATTAAATGGGTTGGAAAATGAAGCTTGACACTTAGAATACTTTTAAATTGTTTCCAACACTTTAAATTATTTTTGAAGGGAAAATAATTTCAATTTACTTAGAAAATTTTTCGAAAAATTCAACACTCAGGAAAATTTTGGAATTTGAGAGAAGGATCTAGAAGGTTCCTTGTTTTTTTTGGTTAAGGATGAATTCTTGAGAAAATAAAAACTTTCCATTTTGGAAGAATTAAAACAAGTCCAAGCTTGAGGAATATCAATGAAATTAAAAACAAAAGAAAAACAAAAAAACATGGAGCTTCTAAAATTAAAATTCCTTATTCTATATCTATTCAACAAGTCACTTTCAAATTCATTGTTCAGGTTTGGAGATTGGAGTTCGATTTTGGAAGAAGTTTTCTTTCTCTCTCTTGAAGCTTTGGAAGATTGAATTTTGAAGAAGTAAAATTTTCTAAGTGTTGAAAAGGGAGAAAATAAGTGTTTTTTCTGAGTTCTAGACAAAATTTTTAGAGTTAAAGGTAGATTTTCACTCACAAGAGCAAATTTGAAGGCCCAGAATCAAAGTTTGACTGATTACTTTCACCCTTCTTCTGTCTAATTCACTTATTTTGTCAAAATTTACTAAGTACTTGACCAATTTCATCCACTTTCAATATGATTTTTTGTAAAATTTTAGCTTTTTAACAAGCTAAAAGTGAAAATTCTAAGATAAAATGTCCAAATTGAGAATTAAAATCTTTGACTTTATTGAAGCCTAATGTTAAATTGTCGTGTGTTTCGCAGGTTAATGACTACCAAGGGAGCACCTTCAAGAAAAGTACAGATGAAGTTTTCAGTAAGGGATTGTAGTCGAAATCGAAGATCAATTCAAAATGGAAGAATGTCACAGACACCAACACCGGGAACACAAATTTCAAAGAATTCAGAAAAGGATGTATGGGCTAGAAGGATTTTTGCCAACACCCATTGCTCGCCGGATGATGAGAAATGGCATCATCCATGCAGTTGGATTTCCACCAACCATGGAATGTGCATAACTAATGGTCGATTGCATCTTACAGTATAATGCCCAAGAAAGAGAAATTATTGCACCAGATGGAAGAGTCCTCGCTTGTCTTGAAGAATTGGCCATTCAAGAAGCCTTCGGGATTCTGAGCTATAATCGAACTTCATATAAAACCAAGGAGGAAACTAAGAAACTCTATGAAAGTTAGCCTGAACTTTGTATGACAAACAATAATAAGTCATGGCCAGAAAAACCAAGATCCAACCCCAAGAAGCTGCAAAATAATTTATTTCTCTTTGACTTCAAAGAAGATTGTGACAATCTCATCCTACTGCTGAATAGAGTAATGGGCAGCCCCCAAGGTACGCCATTTGAGACATGGATGTATTACTTCATTAATGAGATCACTTTTGGAGTCAAGATGTTCAACTGGTCTAGAATAATCAATGACAATTTTGATGAACAACTGAGAAATTTGGAAAGGACAAAGTCCTTTTATATGAGCTCCTACATCATCTATGTATTAGCATGAGCCTATGGATATACAAGACTAATTCGCAGAGGCACTATTGGCAATAGTGAAAATGAGTTCAAGTCCTATGATTGGTATTTGTAACTGTAGCCGAGCGGAAAGACCCACTTCAGGAGGGAAAATGATGCTTTCTTGATGTATATCACAAGAACACTACAAGGAAGAACCCATCAGAGGATAACTCTAGAGGCCAAAAGTTTAATAAGCAAGTATGGATCCTGGTTTATCCAGTTTCCTAGATTTACATACATAAGAATTCAAGGGTTTACAGGATGTCCTTATAGGCTTCCGATTTATCCCACAAATTGAATGATCTTGCTTGAAGTCCTTAGATAGTTGGAGACGTACCAGGGCTTCTAGAGAGCCAAGTAGAAGGCGGCTATTTTCTTCCCATTCTTCATTGGAAATATGTTGGAGTCTTGTCCAATAGCACATGCAACTGAAAGTGCTAGATTGGAAATGTAGTGGTACTTGTTCACACTCTATCGATCCCGGGGCTGATTTTGATCCTTATAATCACATTGGATTAGTGAACGGAGAGAAATACATGCACATAATTATATTGGAATATTTTTTGGCAAATGTTGCAGATGAGTTTGAAGTTCGGAAAAGACTTTGGTCTGGACTACCAGTAAGCTTGATCAAAATGACTGAGCTCTTCTGAGTGTCAGATCAATTGGAAGATGATGGAGAATACACTCAGTCGTGCTTTGATGAGAATTGGCCTCTCTCTTATGAAGTGGTCAGATCTAGAGCTCACCAATTTAACCACCTTGATGCGGCTAGTTGTCAAATATTCACAGTGGTGGGTTGACCAACAGGTCCAAGTATTGAGACGAAGAGGTGTAACTTTCACATATAACCTGATGGGCATCATGGAATCATAATCTTCAAATGAAGAAAGTGCCTGACCAGTTGAAAGTGTCGACTCTCAGAAAAGGAATAAAGAAGTTGAGGGTTCTTTGACGATGAAAGGAAAGAAGGTTGTTAATGAGCAGTATGCTTAGAAGAAGCAAATATTAGAGCCATCCCATTCTACAACTTCTAAGAATGTAAGCAATGTATTGATTATAGAAAATCAACCACTTGATGAAATAGAAATTCCTTCTCCAATTCATGAAGGAAATGTGATGACAGTCCCTCAAGAAGATGAAGAACCACCATCTCCTACAAGCACAAAAATATTGGAGTCGGATAATGAAATGGATATTTTGGGTGATGAATTTCAAGAGGGAATGATTTATGCTCTTCGAGTAGGATAGAATATAGCATGTGAAGAGAATGACCAGGAAGAGGAAGGCATTGAGCAACCTACAGTTCCTGTCTAGCTGAAAGAAAGGCTGAAAGTAAAAGCAAGTTCAGGGAGAGGAAGATGACATGACCGATTTCTTGGCCAGATTAGGAGAGGTTTCTGTAAAGAAGCCCGCCAGGAAGTTTTCCACAATCCAGAGAGATGAAGCAAGCAACCGTACATTCCAAATTGTTGTAATAAAAGTAAACAAGTCCAAAGAAGATATAACCCATCAAGAGTCTGAAATTACCACTTTTGACTTGAGAACTACTTCAAAGGGTCAAGGGGTAGAAGACTTAGACAATTCAGTTGCTTCCATGAAATCCATAATAGACAAATAAGTAGGGAAGAAGAAATGATACAAAAGAGAAATTGAGTGCCTAAGACAGAACATTCAACACCTGACTAAGCCACTTAATTAGGGTGATGCAATAGTTCCTCCACTTCTGAATTCCTCGCAGGAAGGGATTGGAAACTTTGAAGAAGAAAAGGTGATGACAAGAGAGGCCAAAGAATGGATGACAAGTAATAGGGAGGAGGCAGCTACATTCGTAGATAAATTAATGCTGACATATGGATAGACTTCCTTCTTGCTTTCTAGAATTGTGAATATGGCAGAAGCATGGGTTGACCTCTAGGATATTCAAGACAAAATTATCCTATGCCTTAGAGTCTTGAAAGGTATGCATAAGCAAGACCTGATTGATAAGGAGATAATTGCAGCAAGCGATACCTATGATTTTAATGCATGGCATTGGGCATTAGTTACACAAAGTGAAATCCTAAAGAAAGTGAAGGCTGAAAGTGTTAGGTCCAAAGAGCAGATGAAAGATACAGAGTAAAATTCTCCTTGTAACTGCTGATTTGCTTGAAAAAGAAACCATTCGAGAAAGTGATATGCGGTTGGAAAATCTCAAGCTCAAAACTCAAGAGATTTTCTTCACTGTCACAGGACCAATCCTGAAGAAGAATTTGACCAAGGCATCAAAATTCTTATTTGTCCAAGATGCCTTCCAAAAATAGGAGCTAGAGTGGGAAATTTCTTTTGCCGCTTGTGCAGATGACTTGGATAGATGGGAATACAGGATCAATATGCTGCCACATGTCACTATGGAAGAGGTAGGTTCAATCGTGTCCAGGTTCATTGAACACACTACCAATCAACAAGATAAGGATGTGCCTTCCTAGGAAATGGTCGCTCATGCCACTTGTCTAGCATGCATTGATTTCTAGTGTTATTTTGGGAAACTCTATCTAGGGTTGTGTTGTCTTAATCTCAACTATTGATCTTAGATCGATCTTGACCTTTCATTAGTTTTCAGAAATTCTATATAAACTTTCATTCTCTCATTTCATTATTGTTGTGGAGAAATTTATGAAATTGTTGCTTAGAGCTACTTGAATAATAAAAAGTTCATTTGTAGATTTTTCTTTGAAATCTTATTGTTATTAAGTGGTTGCATGGTTCTATACTTTCTTCAACAATAGAATAATTTTCTTAGAGTAAATTTGCTTTCAAAGTTGTTAGATGAATGAAGGATTTGATAGTTTAGATTGGTGAAACTTTTGGTCATACTTTCTTTGGATGGATAATTTTCATTCAATGTGTGAAGTTAGCCCGAGCTTATGATGTGGATGCTTTAACTTTTACTTGGAGTAAATATTGTTCGATTGTTGGTATTATTCACAAGTATAAAAATCTTAAGCACAACCTTAGAAGATTGCACCTGCTTTGTGTAGTTGTCCTAGTGTGGCGAAACAAAGTGTTGTTGTTAATTTCACCCAGTCTTTACCGTCTCTTGAGTACATAGGAGTATCTTAGAACTTCTAAGCCTTTATCCCTTTTATCCTTTTTCTTGAAGTCCAAATCTGAAAAAAAAGAGCTCTCATTGCCATATTTGTCCAAGTCCCAACTTGTGAACGATATTTGTTGATTGTAAGTCCCCCTTGTATTTCAACATACATAATCAAGGAAGCTATCCAACATATAGTCACTCATTCGCACATATAGACCCTGGAGTCTCCTTGTTGTCTTTCTAACAATCTTGGCACAAGTAGTGATTTTGTTCATCAGAGGATAGAGTATCCTTGGATATTTTATTCTAATGTTCAGTGAATGATAAAACGTACACTATCAGGACCTTGTCAACCCAATATTAGGTGCACCCACTTAATGAAAGACAATTTTATTGCTTTGAATTTATCATATGATGCTATTATCAACCAAGGTCTTATTTTTGATGTGTGAACTTTGAAATTAGGTTCATACTTGTTAGAGGTAGTGTTACCCATAATTTTTTAAAACTTTTGATAAGGCATAAATCTTTATTAATTCTCCTCCTTTTCCTCCCTTGTTGCGGCCTTCTTGAGTTTCTTAACCTCTGTCGCGAGGTTCCAAACTTATAGAATTGCCCGAATCACCTGACATACTTAGAGGAATCTGCAGGAAGTTATCACCACGAGACGTCGGGTTTGTGGTTCTCTTTGAAATGAGTTTGAGGGTTGCGAACTTGTCCGATATTCTGACCCTCTGACATCCTTTATGTTGTGATTAAGGCAAGGCTTTCACAAAGATTTAAGAGACATCTCCAATTTTAAAGTAAGGACATTTTGGTGATGTAACCTCAAGTTATTTTTGTAACCTATTCGAGTGGCTATACGAGTGGGGAAAAAGATAGAATCATACTCGAATGCTGCCAGAATTAAATGAGCCTATCAGGTCAGAAGAATAACTGCTTCTTGTCATTCCTCTTTCTGCCTCATCAACTGCCATGTCATACACTTCTTCCGAGGAACAAATCAAGGGAATATTTATAAAGTACCGATATTAATGGCATTTAAGCAATTAAGGACATGAAAAAGGTGGCGGTGTGCGTTACTACATTCGATGCTGCCATTTTTGCAGAAAACATTAAAGATAGCTTAAAAATAAGAAATTGTCATGATTTGCCCATATCAGAATGGTTTTGCCTCATCACGGTGAGCTTTTATTTCACAACCCGGATTTGAATTGGCCAAAGAAGGAGCATGAAGATATAGTTCGATAGTTACGGTCTTTTGCATGGAAAGCACAAACTAATTTCGGTGAATATAGGAAGGCCGCCACTATATTAGAAAAGATTGCAGAGCAAGCTGAAAATCACAAACAACACTTGTAGAGTGAGCTCGCAACAAGAAGGAACCTGGATAATCACGTTCAACAAGATGGTTCTTAAGGCTAAGAAAGGTCCCTTAATCCAGCCAAATGTCGAACATTTGCAGGATGATATTCTTCTTGACATGAGTGACTACGTCGAGCAACTATACTTGATGAAGATAAATTTAACGAAGTCCTAAGGGAGATTATTGAAGAAGAAATGAAAGAAGATATGATCGACCATCAAATTGTATGACAAAATCTAATGCCTGATGAAGAAGAATGAGTATGAAGTTAATAGTTCATGAATAGGGTTTATTGAGTGATTTTTGTTGTCTTTGAAAGCATGTTTAAAACGGTTGTTTTCAAAACCATTATCTTTAAGAAACCGTTTCTTGAAAACGAAAAAGACTTGGGGCAATAGCAGGGAAAACTTTAAGAAACCCCCCCCTTGGACAAGGTGTAAAAACCTGGCAAAAGTTGTATAATTCTGAGGAAAATTTTAATTTTACTGGCGAATTTTTGCAGTTTACAGAGAAAAATAATAATCTTCATTGGCGAATTAGCCGTGATCGCTCAAAGTTTGTGAAAAATCCTGGCAAATTGTACTGTTTTTAAAACCCAATTTTTTTTTGCATGGGCGAATGGTAATTTTTTTAAAACCAGAAAAATATTTGCATTGGCGATTTCAACCTATTTTCAAACCATAAAAATAAAATATTGGCGATTTCATACTATTTTCAAACCATAAAAATAAAATATTGGCGATTTCAAGCTATTTTCAAACCATAAAAATAAAATTTTGGTGATTTTAAGATATTAACTTTAAGTAATTAAAACACGTGGCACACAGTTGTCAACTCTTTGCCTCTCATAGTCGTCAACTCTCTCTATCTCCAACTCGCAAGCTGAAAATGCTAAGCCTTCTTAACCTCGAGATCTAGCGACTGAGGGAAACTGAACTGACACTCGCCAATTCTCGACCACAAATGTTAAGTCCTCATCACCGCAGCGACTTGGAGATAGTGGTAACTTAAAAACTTTAACCCTTGTTGTGTACTCACCAACATAAAACTGTTTATCTCAGACCAACTCGAGACCTCGCGACCAAAGCAATTTCACTAACAATCTCCAGCTCGGTAACATAAAACGCTAACACCCAAAAAGCTAGAGACCTCGCGATGTAAAGCCAAACCAACTTGTCGCCAACTCGTGACTTGATCACATCTTCAGACATTTTACCTCATGAGTTGGCGATAACCATAAAACTTAACCACAAACTATCTGGTCACTAGCTCGCAACCTAAAATTTTTAAGGCTTGGATGCTGACTCGTTCCTGAGGGACTAGTTTGAAGGTTTCTCTTGAGTCGAGGTTGATTAGACAAGCGAGGACGACAGTTTCAGAGGCATAAAAGGATTTGATAGCTTCTGAGTTAGAGATGGGAGATCACGGATTTCTCTGAGAAATAAGAGCTCAGGTTGCTTGTTGTCAGGGATTTTGAAGCAGAATTTGTCCAATCAAGGAGGAATAAAATCAAAACAAAATTGTTCACAATAGATGAGCCTTAGCAAGATGCAGTGGATTTGATAGGCATGACGATGACTTCTAGGAATCTAGAGTCTACAGTCATGTTGAAAACCACCAAAATGATAATTTTTCACATGAATGCAGAATAAGCATCACCAAATAAAGTGTGAAAATGTTATAAATACAATAGAGTGGTGACTTAATTGGTAGAAGAGAAAATAAACCTTTTTCATTTTCTGAGAGTGGTTTTTTTCCTCAGAACGAAGATGATGTTTGAGTAGGATAGTGCATGGAGTTGTACTTGTTGTGTGCTCTGTGATACCGGATGGGTGTTTTTTTGTTTTCTTCTGTGTGAGTTTGTTTATTGTCAGAGGGGTTGTGAAAGTGAGAAGGATTGCCAGAGGGGGTGTGAAAGCCTTTTTTGTCAAGAAGGGCCAAGCATGGCACATCCTCTGCTTCTACTCTGCCATAGGATGGCAAGGGGTTTGAAGAAGGAGCCCGTAGAGGAATGAAAGAAGGATTTGTTTGGGTGGGGAGTGGTAGCCAGTCATCTTTGTGATGACATGGAAGCTGCAACCCCCCCCCCCCCCCCCCCCCCCCAACAGATTACATTTACCCTAAAGCTCCTGTTTCCACTTTCCCTAATCGTGGGCATGAAGGCTCAAGTTCCTCTTTCCATTTTCTCTGTTCCTAGGCATGAAGGCTTCCTCCTCAATTTGGAAACGATCTGTTGGACTTGGACAGAACGTAACATCTCACATTCCATCCAAAATGAAGGCATCAAGGTGATAATGGCATGACTCAAGCAGTTTTGCAAGTTGTATAGCCATTGGGGTTCCTTTTCTGGTTCCAGTAGTGATTCTAGACTCTAGGTGAAGGGAGCAAGTTGTATACTATATAGTCATTTATAGAGAAAATGAAAAGCATTTAGTGTCAAGCTTTGTCTATATATAAATTTTTATTGTGCATAATTCTATCTCATCCAAATGATCAGAATCATGAGATTTAATTTTTTTCATTTGTTGCATTGTTATGGTGTATGTAATTTTTCATTTAATGCTTCCTAATCCTATTATGCTCAGGAATGCAAAATTTCTGTTAGTCTGGAATCATATTAAATAATTAAGGATTCATCTCATTGTAATTGGTGGGCGGATTGTAGGTAGTCATAGAACACCTCCATATATATTACATAAACATCAATAGCATATAAAATCATAAGAGTATTAAGAATGAAAGTATTAAACACCACAATAGATTATTAGATAGGAATACAATTATACAACATAATTAGTAAAACATCAAGACAACAGACCAGTGCCTTATCCTAGGGCATAGAGTCACTTACAATTCAAGACAACCTGATAATAAACTTCAATAAGATTCATTTGCAGATAAATAGGTATGAAATTATGAATAATGCCATTACATATAGTTACACAACCCAGATTCATATGTAAACTGAAAAACCCTTGACCATTCAATTCACAGTGAAAACATAAATTCAACACAAAGACAATTATGTGAAGATCGCATTGCTCAAACTGCAAATGATATTGATATTATATTCATAATGATATCAGAAAGTAAATTCACAATGCAATTCAACTATGCACTTATCAAATTCCTGAACAATTGAGCTATTATAACTATATTAATATAAGAGTTTTCAAGTTCAACATCATTGATCAATAAAAGTGGCAACCTCAACCTAAGGATTCAACAAGCTTAGGATTACTGTGAGGAATCTTGGGTAGCAACCTCAACCTGAGATTTCTTCTTTGGCTTTAGCATGGCTTGCCACTTGTCCACCTCTTTGTCTGTTGGCCAACTGAATGCCTTTACCTCTTCCAACTTTGCAACTGAATCTGCCCATCTGGCATCTGTAACTACCCTGGATCAACAATAAACTTTGCATGGTCAACCTCAACCTTGAACAGTGAATCAAGCAGACCGTTAAGGAAATCAGCATCAACCTATTCATTTACATGCTTGATTATTTCTTCTTGCTCCAAAATCAAATCAAATTCCCTGGTCCAATCAGAAACTGATTTCAAATCTCCATTACCACCATAAATTGAAGGCACCAATTTATTATTCCCCAAATGTCTGCAATTTTTCATTTATAACCACATCCTTCCCTATGAAAAATGCATAAGCTGCATTCATTACCTCCACCATGTCTTTAGTGTCACTGATCTTGGGAGGGAACTTGTCACTATACATCATTGCAACATCTAGCTTATCCATTAATCTGCGTCTTCCTGACCAAACATTGAACAAAGGTCCAAGAAAAGCGACAGCCTCCGAGGATGTTTTTCTTGCCTCTTTCAAAGAAATGTGCATATCATGCACAACCATCAATTTGTCTTTCAATACACTAATCCTATGTTTCAGAATTCCTGACACAACAGAGATAGCCTTGACATTTTGTTCCTTTTCAATCTTTTCAATTTTCCCTACGTATTCCTCCATTTTTGCTGTCACATCAGCTGGTATTTCTTGTACTTGTTCCGTAATCTATATTGGAGGGGGCTCATTTGCAATTTTTTCTTTCAACTCCACTAACTCTTCCTCCAGAGCGCCCTTCTTCATCATTGTCTCTTCATATTTTTTAGACAATGCAATCAATTGGGTATATGTTTCTGTGTATCTTCTTGACAAATCCTTTGTTTTTGATAAATTCATGAAAGAAACTTGAGTAAAAAACGAGGCAATCTCCGTGTCAGTTGTGTTCTGCAAGTTCCAAATCATTCTATCAGCTTTCTTTTCTACTTGGATATTTAGAAGGTGGGGCTTTTGAGTGGAAGGGGCCAAAGACCAAGCAACAAGTGTCTTTGACTTAGGATTAAATCCTAGTCCTCTTATTACATCTCCAATTTCAAATTTAGTTCTAAACATTAGGTCTTCTTGCTTCCTAATCTGATCAATAATAAAAATAGACTGGATATCCCAGTCAGGCATCATAATCATACCAGTACTCTTTATCAGTTGTCTTGCTTGTTCCACATATACTTCCTCCTCGTCAGGATCATATTCCTGCAGTGCCTTGATGATCTCCTCTTTCTTTTCTTCATTTGCTTCCTCTATGATCAGATTTTGTTTCAACCTTGTCAAAAAACTTTTAAATTCATTTGACTTAATAAAGTCATCATCTTTCATGAACTCATTTGACAACATCACACGCTCATCAAAGCCTTGAGCAAGGGCTTTGTTTGTTTCTCCTTGTTCTTCATTCTGCCCTGCTTCTCTAAGATGTGTCCTTATTTGATGAAAGTAGTGTCCTTTTTCTGTAACAATTGCTCTAGCAGGGTCTCTCCTCATAATTGTACCGACCTTAGTGGTTTTTTGTTTCTTTGCAGCTGGCACTCGGGTAGATTGAACTTCATCCCCACTCTCTACATCATCAGCAGACACACTAAGTGGCCTCTTGCCATGTGAAGAATGTCCATCTTAGGGGTCTTGCTGCTAAGCAGTCACTTTTGGAATTTGAGGCATTTGTTCCATCAGAGTTTCATATAAACTCATTATTTTGTTAATCCTCTCCAGGTACGGGCTATCAGGGCAAAAACCTAAGAAACTAGGGTCAACAGCCAACAATTCTGCTTCAACTCTCATCAAATTTTTCCTTTTTCTTCTCCTTTCTTGTACTTCATCTTTTCTCAGGAAATTTCTAACCACGTCTTCATCATCCAATGGTTCATGGTCCTTTATTGTGGCCCAAGGTGTCATTTTTGGCATTGCAACTTTAATAAATTGTTCTAGATCATAGAATCTAGACACAACATTAACCAACCTATACTGTTTAAGGAAATTGTTTACTTCATCAAAGGAACTCCTACTAATGGTAAAATCAGACGCAACCCAAATCATAGGAAGAAAAGAACCCTTCCCGTGTTTATCAAGGTATTCTTTTTCAACCAGGGTCAATTGCCAGATAAACTCCATAAAAGCAATCCTAATTGGAACAAATTTTGGTAAAATATGGGGAGGCTGAGGACACCCATAGACTCTCATCACAGTAAAGTTATCAAAAAAAAAAAAGCCCCCCCAGTTATGTAAAATAGGCTAGTTTGGAACATACTGGTAAGGTCTCAAAACTCTCCTAACATTAATTGACAGTCGTTCCCTATTTATTCCTAGCATTTCCATAATTGGTGAAACAATCCAATTTTCAAAGAAAAGGAAAGAAGAATGGGGAGAACTACTGTCCCAAACCTGGGTCCATCTTTGTATTGGCATTAAGACACCAAATTCTTCTTTGAAAAGCTCCAATTCTTGAACTCAACATTATAGAACAAGATTAAATGCATCAACAATGAATAATGCTTGAATGTAGGGTTGGGTGCACCATTCTGAATTTCAACTAGAGCATTATGAATGTGTTCAACCACATAGCCCACATAATCATAATCTTTGTTAACATCTGGGTGTTGAATGTCCATAGCCATCATCAGTAATTCAGCTGACATTGTTGAATCTCCATCAAAACCCAACACTCTGCATAATCCATAGATTGTACAATGCATATAATGGTGGAAAGGTGTGATGTCAAATGGTGGTTCGATACTCTCTGGAATTATAACCGGCTTCTTATTCACCCTAGGCATGTATCTGAGCATTGCATGCTTCTTGATAACACCTTTGTATTTGTCATAATCCTCTGCAATCTGCTCCAAATCTATATCTGTACATGCAGCACCAGTAATCTGGAAAGCTTCAACAAAGCTAGCTCTGTTAATTGAAACTAGGGCAGACTAGTTCTTTCTTCTGATTACCCTAGATACTGGGCAATAGCATTTGCCCAACTCTTTGATCAAATCCACATCAACATACACATTTGGCACAATTAACTTTGCCATATTTAAATCCCAAGGGTTTGACATCGAGACACCCTTAACCCTATTTTTCTAGAAATAATGAAACAAAGCAGAACTAGTCATATTAAGCATGGTAGGGTTTCTGCATTGGCTCCATAAATCTCTCCATGTCAAATGATTTGTATTCAAAGCAATGAAAGTCCCTGGCATCAAATCTACAAATTCATCTTTGTATTTCTTAACCATCGTTTCCTCAGTGGCACTGGCCTTGGAACCTCTAGGTCCACCTGCTCCACTTGTCGTGGCCTTGGGCTTGGGCTTGGGCTTGGAACCTCCAGCACCACTCGTCGCCTGGCTCATTTTAGCTGCAGGAGAAAAACTTAACCAATTTTCTGAAATTTTTTCACACCCAACACTCTGAATTCTCCAACGTTGTTGTAGAGTTCAATTCACTGGATTACCTCAAAGATAGAATGCATTAATGCAATTATACAAAACCTCTGCTCGATCATGCAATTTATGGTATTTACTATTTGAATTTTGGGCACTGTCACTTCTCTCAAGTCTCATTAATTGCCACACTTGCATGAACTAGCTAGTAGCTACTGTGGCATAATGACATTAATTCAAACTTCAAACTGAAGTGCTCGAGTAAAATTTGAATTCATGCCCTTTTATTTGATTGGCGATTGGCATTCAAAATTTTTACAGAACCCAGCGAACAAGTCCATGTGTTAGCGAGTTAGCGACAATGCTACCAAATCCTCTTAATTGCAAGCTCGCAACCCCTTTTACGAATCCTCAAATAATCTCATGAGTGAGCGACAACCATTGATCTAACAAAACAACTTATTTCATCGCAAGCTTGCAACTAGAAACTTAACTTGACTTAAACCCTTGCGATCCCGTGACAACAAGACACTTAACTGCCTTCACATGCTTGCAACACTTTTTGACTTAAGACTTACAAACCCGCGAGCATGCGATGACCACAAAATTAGACCAAAACTTACTTGTCGCCAGATCACAACTTAAAATGCTAAACAACTTCAAAACCTGCGAGCAAGTGACTTAACTGCATCGCATGATCACAAATTAAAATGACTTAACCACAAACACCTCGTGACCTTGCGATAACATAAAATCACACCTAGTAACAACCTTGCAATATAAAATAGTATTTGGGCACTGTCACTTCTCTCAAGTGACCAAGTCTCATTAACTGCCACACTTGCATGAACTAGCTAGTGTGGCATTAATTCAATTAAACTGATAGAATGCATTAATGCAATTGTACAAATGTCAAAATCTCGGCTCGATCATGTCAAAACTTTTACAGAACCCGACAAACAAGTCCACGTGTCAATCCCCATATTTAATCGCACACTCTCAACCGGTTATAACAATCAGGAAAGGAACCGGCGAGTTAGCGACAATGCTACCAAATCCGCTTAATCGCAAGCTCGCAACCCCTTTTACGAATCCTCATATAATCTCACAAGTGAGCGACAGTCGTTGATCTAACAAAATAACTTATTTCATCACAAGCTCGCAACTCGAAACTTAACTTGACTTAAACCCTTGCGATCCCGCGATAACAAGGCACTTAACTGCCATCGCATGCTTGCAACACTTTTTGACTTAAGACTTACAAACCCGCGAGCATGCGATGACCAAAAAATTAGACCAAAACTTACCTATCACCAAATCGCAACTTAAAATGCTAAACAACTTCAAAACCTGCGAGCAAGTGACGAAACCAACTAAGCTGCGATACCAACTACATCACATGATCGCAAATTAAAATCACTTAACCATGAACACCTCGCGACCGTGCGACAACATAAAATCACACCCAGTTGCAACCTCACAACATAAAATGGTCAAGTGCAAAACATCTTGCGAGCTAGCGACAACTAAAATCTCTCAGTACTCGCAAGCTCGCGACTTAAACTGACTTGATGATAAAGGACCTGCGAGCTAGCGATAACCATTAAACATGTCTGACCAACCGTTTGACCACACTTGACGTTGACATAGACAAATAAATAGAGGACAACTTAGATTTTCAACGCGCGACAACTTCAGTTTACTAGCCAACTAAGACAAAAAACAAACACAAAACCCTAATCGCGATGAACATCATTTCAAGCATTTAATGTAGAATAGTAGAAAGGTTCTAGCAGTAACAGTTATGCAATATGAATAATTTTATGGATCTTGTGACACAAATTTGTTGCATTTCATGTTCAACATGTTACATAATGTGGAACCAAATACCAATTTACTAATAATTCAATTGTTTAGTAATAATTCAAATTCACAATTAAAAATATGAAATAAGTATCCGTTCTACTTCTGATTGACAAATTCAAGGAATACAATATCAAAAATCATCAATGACAACTATAGTATTGCAATTTTGCAAATTGAAATTGTAATATGACTCAAGAATTATAGTATAATTATAAATACCTATAAACTGACTGCTAATTCACTTCAGTGATTCAGTCCGACTGTCTGAGGCTTCTATATCCCAAATGGACTCAAGATCCGGAAATTGACTAGTACTAACAGGTTCATCTTCATTTTGAGTTGGGTATTCAAAAATGTCTTCGTCTTCATGCTGACCCTGAGTCTGCAATCCATCATATTCATTTGTCTCAACACTAGCACTAGCAGTAGCACCACCAGCTTTTAAAGTGTTGCACACCCCTTGTCTATCACGCATGGAATTCCAGATTGCCAGTGCCCTATCATATGGAAAGTCTCTAACATTATACTGGGTTACAAACAACCTCAAGCAAGTTTCCAAATTCTTGTCTAATTTGTTTCTGATCTTTGATTTCAAAAGCCCTAATGCACTGAAAACTCTCTCATCTTCCACCGACCCCAATATCATTGTTTGACATAAATCAACAAGTTTCAAATATTCTGGTATTGCAATACGCAATGCTTCACTTTGATCTATCCTTTTCCAAAGCCTTGTGATTGAACCAGGTTCAAATGGATTCTCCAAGTTAACCAACTACTGTTTCATAACCAATGCAAACTGTTTACATTGTTTTATAAGATGGTCTAAATTTAAAATTCCTTCTATTGGCTGTCCATTTCTAAATGCATCTTTTGAAAATGTCAATATCAATTCCTCTAGTTTTTTATGATACATCTTTGCGTCATTTGGATTATCTCTAATTGAATGCCAAAATTGAGGATACACACAACCCATGGCTTCAAGTATTTCTTCTCGAGGGAATCTTTCTCGAATCTCAGTTGAAAGTTCATATGCAATAGACTTCAAATTATCACTAACAGATTTAACAATCTTGTCAAAATCTTCCTTTTTAACTGGTAGTGCTCTGCCTCGCTTTCCCGTCTTAGATTGGTGCATTGGTATCTGAAATCCTTTTACAAAGACACATAACTCATTTTTTGTATTGAAATGTAAAAAATTTTCAGCATGATTCAAATCTGTAATTATCTGCCACCTAAAAAAATTTGGGCTTCGCCCTGTTAGATCTGAATATAGACCATCCAGGCTCAAGCATGTCATTTTACTTAGAGTCCTATACTCATTGATATACATAGTTCTTTCTTGGGCTTTCTTAACAAGTTTGTTCATTGAATCCAGCATGGGGAGAAGACTAGCTAAAGTTAACAGAGTCTCTATATCACTTAACTTATGTAAGAGATTAGGAGCTTTGTCTACTGTGACGTGTTGCTCATACATTAGTCCGATCAAGGATTGATATTCTGTTAGAACTCGTTCTGCTGGTCCATGCAAGGAGATCCATCTGGTCTCAACATCCCGGAGAAGCTTGTTTCCTCCTGTTACTCCCTCAACAAAAATCTGAAATTCTACAAAACGTTTAGGACTTCGGCAAAAGTATGAGTGGAGCTTGTGGACCAGATCTTCAACTTTTGACACTATAGGGAAATTGCTTACAATTCTATATGCTAAATTCATTCGATGGGCCATGTAGTGAATGCCAACCATGTATGGTGCAATACTAGTTTGTAATCTTGTGCAAAGACCGGTCCTTTGACCTTGCATTACTGCAGCTCCATCAGCTCCAACACACACCAACTTCTTGGCAATTGTTAAGTCATCCATACCTAAAATTTCATTCAAAGATTTCTTAACTTCCAAATATAAATTTTCTGCTGTTGAATTGCCCCTCATTTTACGAAAACAGAGTAGATGAGCTCAGCGAACGTGTTCTTTTACGGTATACACATACATACAAACCCAAGCAGTGTTATCTACCACAGTAACTTCATCTATGTATAATGAAATGAAATTTGACTCTTTTACACTCTCTTGTAAATTTTCCTTTTCCACCTCAGCGAGACAGTTTGCCATTTCCCATCCAGCGTTTATTGACCAATGTGACATAAGATAGTGAGGAACATTCAAAAAATATAATAAATTACTAAATTCTGGGAAATCTTTCATAGGACGCCCTTTCGACATAATATGAAAAACAACACTCATCTGAACAGTCTTTGCTAGGTTTGCATCTTTCACTGCATGTTCAAGCCCAGCCTTGATTGTATTTCCAAATCCACTATTACGAATCAGTGTCGTTTTGTGGTTATGCTCTTCATATTCCTTGGCATACTTAACATGAAGACATTCTTCCTTTGATTTCCATCTTACTACTCATGTTTCCTTTTCGTCTATGATCTGTTTTGCATAAACCTTACCAATATGCTTTTCTATGGTGTCAAGCTTTAGCTGCATCTTCTTCTCTCTTTTAGTTTTCCAGCTACAAATCTTACACCTGCATTCTGTTGGTTGTTCATCATTGTTTGGGACTGGTTCAATGAATGGGCACTTTGCTACCCAATCAATCTTAAAACCCCTTGTCATCTCCCCCTCTCGCCCCAGTTTTACTTTCCTTTTTCTTTTCTTCCTACCAACATCATCTTCAGTACTAGCATTTGCATTCGCCAATGGTATCTCATTGTGTGTATCCCTTAGAACATCTTCTGTCGTGTCAATATTGTCATCCTCATTTGATGCATTTAACTCGATGACAATCCCACCTTGTGGTACTGGTGGTGGTGAGCTACTGTGAATGGGTTCTGCAAATGCAGAGGTTGATGGACCAAAAACTTTGCCAATTCCAAAAAAAGACTTTATGGTACTATCTTTAAGTTTAAGTTTTGGGCGTTTTGATGGCCTCCCAATCCCTTTAGTTTCACTACCCTGAGGAGTCTTACCCTTGTCTCTGACATCTCAATCCCTTCACCACCCTGAGGAGTCTCACCCATGTCTGACTGTGACATCTTGAGTCTTGACCTCTCACTACGAATTAAAAGTTAAAACTAATACTATCAAGTATGAAGAAATGATTACTCACCTTTATGCCTTCTCAATTGTCTGAATCAGGAATCAGGAATGAATGCCTGGGCCTATGTTGTAGGATTGTAACTCTGGCCCTCCGCCCTACAATGAACTTCGACTTTCCAACTCAATTTGTAGAATGTGAATCGAGACTCGAGACTCCGAGAGCTCCCAATTTACTAATTAGACACGAACAAATTGTAAGAAAGAGTGTATTTATAACAATCCATGATTGCATTTTTGGCGAATTGCGTGGGGCCCGGGCGTCGCAATTGCCAATAAACATTTAATTTAATTGCATTTTTGGCGAATTGCGCGGTCATGCAATGAACATTTAATTTAAGTGGGGTGAAATGGGTCCTCGAATGCTTATAATGTTTTATTTGATATTGGCGAATTTGGCCAACGCATGCAATGGACATGTAATTTACCATTGGCAAATTAGGTCCTGGGTACGTGGTTGTTTAACTATTGCTGGCAAATAGTGGAGGTGATCTAATACCCACATTTGAGTGATTCCAGACGAATATTACGGGCATGCACGTCGATGGGGTGTGGTCATTGGCGAAGCCAGTTTCAGCAGTGTGTCGTTAACCCCAAAATTCCGAGCGATTTGACCACGATGGAGCCCAAGACTATTCATGCGGAATTCGCCAATTAGCGAAGATTCGCCACTAAAAAAATCTCTGGGTAATAGTTATAAATAAGTGGATTGGTAGATCTTTTAGGATCTTTTTTGGGGGCAAACTTTGTTTTACTCTAAAGAGAATAAACTTCTTTAGTATATTTCTGTTCTACTATTTTCAATACAGATAAATTGCTGGTGGCTTTTAGATATTCGTAATCTTTGAATTCTGATGTTTGGATGCTTTCTATTCTTTTGAATGGTTATTAGTGGATGAATTTATATTTGAGATGGTGAATGGTTTCAGTTTTCTGTTGCTACAAAGATATTATCCGTGAATTATATTTTGAGGTGATCTAGTTGATTTAAAATCTTGAAAAATCCAAAAGTGTTTGTATTTTATGCATGCCTTTGCAAATCTTTTTGGTTAAAAGTTCTTTCCTTATTTGCTTTCTGGTTAAAAGCATTTCAGTTAACTCTTCATTCATTGAATATCATCTGAAGGTAGTTGTCACCTTGTAAAATAAGTAGAGAATCAGTCAATAGATAGTTTGTTTAGACTGGTTCAACTGTGGTTACATTTGTCACCTTTGTGGGCGTTAGAATATAGAGTTAGGTGATAAATCTGTTAACCAACAGGTAGCAAACTTAAAGAGAGTACATTTTAAGAACACCACTTTCCATTTACAAATTCTCATTTCAAAAGAGGTTTATTTTTCCTCCAATGACCACAAGGGATACAACATGCAATGACAATAATTTAAATATTCTATAGAAAAACCCTCCAATCCCTCATGTTTATTTTAATCCAATGTGAGCTGCATTAGAAAATAACGCATTAAATGCATCCTTCAAGTCTTTGGCCGAAGTTGTTTTCACTTATACTTAGCTTAGTGTTACGGTCATGGGAACTAGCTTGAATATGCTTCTTTTTGCAAACAAGAGATTATGAAAGAGTTAGGTTGAACTTAATACACTTGAAATATAATGCTTTCATGTTTAATTTTTAGATGTTAAAGAGAGATTATATTTCTTCCAATCTTTAATGCCACTATTAACATTATATAGTTATGAGGTTTGGGGCTTTGAGTTTTGCACTATAAAATGAGATTGATTGATAAAGTTGTCATAAGCATGTTATCTAAAGTCTTGGGTGCAACATGGTGAGTTTCACATGCAATTATTTTAGTTAAACTTGGCATTCAACCTCTTCATATTTCAGCCATATTTCATGTATTAATATTGTTGCTTAAATTATATGTATGAAAATATAACATTTGGGAATAACAAATATTCATTCAAGGTTCTCTAACTGTCCATGGAGTTATAGAGACAAGGTATCGAGGACACTATATGCCCAATAGATGTACTTGTATTGGTCTTGATAGTAACCATCTTTAGCCTAATACTTTCTCCATTTATGCTCCTCACATGTTGAAAATTGATATCCATCGAGGATGATATCTTTTAAAGCTTAAATGATCAACTTAGAAGGAAGTAATAGAACCATTGGCAATAAAATACATCTCTACTTGAAAACATTATTATGAAATTTGAGATGTATTTATTATTTCTTCCTAGTACATCAAGTTATCATTTAGCTTGATGTTCTCCTTAGATCATTTGCAAGGTTGTCTCAACATGCCTAGAATTTGTTTCTTACATGACCCGATGTAGATATAGTTTTAGAGCTACAATTTAGAATCATTTAATAAAATGCAAGGAACTAATCTCATTTAGGACATCTCACATTTAGAAACGAGGAAATTGAGGAATTGTAAAACATAAGAATTTTAGAATAGAAGAGGAATGTGAATGGTTGTCATTTGATATGTTCCCATCTTCTTCAAATGTAATATCTAAAATGGGAAAATAACCTAGTGACACCCACTTTAATTTTTCTTGTTTTGATCAAATAAAAATTGTCTCACTGAATATGGCTCAAACACCTTTTACATTTGGTTCAAGGTTAGAGCATTGTATTTGTAGACTTGATCTTATTTGGACACTTGACAATAATGAACACAAAATAGAGGAGTGCTTTGTAGTTAGGTACTTAGTCTGTTATGAGATCCATAGGAAGTTCTACTATCACTTTAACCATCTAGGACAATATTTTAATTCAATACCCATGCATATCCACATGTGGATCATTATTACCACATGTATACTTTGTTACGGTATTGTGCAAAAGTGTGCAAGATAACATCTTGTTATGCAAAACTATCTACAACAATGAATTGTCTAAGAGAATTTATGATGCATGTACGAGCATACAAGAGAGGAGTCATTTGTTGACTCTACTTATTGACCAATTTATGATGCATGCTATGATCCATCATAGAGAATTTTGAATGGAGATAATGGAACAAAAATGGAGTGCCCAACTTGCACAATTACATATGAAAGGTTATGACAAGGTATGTGTAATAACCCACTTTACTTAATCCAAAAAATCAACTGATTTTTTTTTATATATAAAAATATTGATTTCTTATTCTTACTTATTCTTAATTATGTTTGATTCAATCACATAATCAGGCACATCTATCCAAACGAGATAACCATCCATCCAACCGACATGGGCATCTAACCATACGGGTTAGGCATCTATCCATATGGGACTAGGCATCTAACTATACGGGTTAGGCATCTGTCCATACGAGACATGCGATTTCATCTATCCAATCTAGGATAGGCATCTACCCAAACGAGGTAGGCATCTATTCATAAGAATAGGATATGCTCTGGCCAGAGACTTTAGACTCATCGAGACCATCTAGGTCTTGAGCCACTCTCTAAAGACTACACTCCCCTACTAGGAGTGCACCGAGGTCGCCGTCCTTAGGAGTATAAAAATAATTACATAAAGAAGTTTGATTTCCGCCTTGGAATTTGACCCAAAGCCTCGGGAAGTCAAGCGAATCCGTACGAGATTGCTTCTTAGATAACTAATTATTTGATAATTACTTTGAATGTAAATTCAAAGTTAAATTCTTAGTTAGATAAATAATTAGTTATCTAACTAGGAATTTAACTTTGAATTAATTTAAGATTCATGAATTCAAAGTTAAATTACTTTAAATGTGAATCCTAATACTTAAAGGTACTAAATTGCTTGAAATAAAATTTAAATTATCAAATAATTATACTTTGAAAATGAATTTAATACTCACTTGTTGAAAGGAAAAGAAAAACAACTATTCAACAATAAGCTTCAAATTAACCACATTATTCTTAATTACTAATTGTTTGAAAAAGAGATTAGAAAAGAGTCTAAACACTTGCTAGTTAACCAAGTAAATACTATTAAGTCACCTAATAAACAATTCTAATCAATAAACTTCTAGTTGCTTTTGAACTAATACCTTTGCAAGATTATAAAGTGATAACTAATTACTCCTTCCACTTGAAGTAACATTAACTTCATCGTTGGATACATTCTACAAACAATAACATTATCAATTTCAAATACTTCAAAGAGAGCTAATGTTTGCTCCTTAAATTACCCTCCATTAGAATTGTTATTTAATTTTCTAACTGATCACGTAATAGGTTTCTTGAAACTCATTTGGTAAAACAATTTATGTTTTGAATAAACTCTCTTTGCATTCTAATTAATACTATTACCATATGAATATTTAACTATACTATTTACCTCTAAATTTAACGTTAATTAAATTTAGCCTTACTAATTACTTGTATTATTAAGTGTAACTTTTTCTTTTTACTAGTCTTATGTTTCTTTTTAGCTGGAAGGTAAATGTTTTTAACTATTAAAAGAATTGACTATTCTCACTGCCTTGTATACTCATATCTTGGAATCTAATAAAGAAACAAATCAAATAATCAACTTTTCAAATTGAGGCAAATCTTGATCTAACATTAACTCATGTTGCTTGAAATACCTAAAAGGGTTACTATGAATCTAAACACATTTACTTGTTAGGCAAATTCCTTTAACCTTTGATACTTGTACTAATTGAAATATACAAAAGGTAGTTTTGAAATCCATTAAATAAAGAACTTAAATATTTGAAATATATTGAATGTCTTGAGGGAACCTACTTACTATTAGGATTTATTTATTTGATGAAAAGATCCAAAACTATGGAATAGGTGTATCATTGGTGCAATAACATTTTCCTTTACTTTGTTTTTCCTAAGTGAAACTAATTTGTTTAATAAGGAGATTAACTATTATATCTACATCCTAAGAAGGATTAATTCAAGATGATAGATCTCTTAATGCTCTATTATCTATCAAGTGTTAATTGACCCTTTTGCCTTATGTTCAATATTTATCTTTTCAAAACCCAAGGGACTCTTTTCCCATCATTGAGGAGATACTAACTCTTTAGAATTTAAAAAAAAAGTTCAAATTTGCAACTTAATTTTCCATATTAAAAATCTAATAAGGTATCCATTAATATGAGTTAGACCATTTTCGCTTAAATTTTCTTTTAATATTTTAATAATCTAATTCCTAAAACTAGATATGATATTTTAAATACATTTTCATTAATTTTAATAAGGTTAGATTATAAATAGGTCTCATTAATCCCTTTTAAATAGATCTAAAAAAACACAAAACCATTTTTTATTAAATAGTCCTCAATAAATAAATCCATTTCTCACTAAATTCAATTAATTTTCAATTATTAAAATTTATAATTATAAACTAATCCTAAATGATTTTTTTAATGACCAAGTGTATAATTAAATTTCAAAGAACTATAAGCTTATTAATTTTAATCTTTCAAAAAAACTTTCAATATTCTAAAACATTTTTAATTTTAAATTAAAATTAAAAAATTAAAAAAATAAATTTGAACTACTTATTTTAATTATACAAATAAATTTCAATTACCTAAACAACTTAGAATATAAATAAAATTTTCAATTATTTGAAAACATCTAAAATTTAATTACAAACTCTAAAGTATAATTCAATTTTAATAAAACAATTCCTAACTCAATATATATATATATATATATATAAAATTAGTAATCAACTCAAAATCTTTTAATAATATAATAAATTATATTTATTTAGTCTTACAAAAATAAACTAATTTTTTTTAAAAAAGTAAACTTTAATATATATATATATATAGAGGTAAATTTACTAATTTATTAATCAAGGCAAGATTTACTTCTTTTTTTTTCTTTTTTTAAAAAATTTCATACATGCACACGGAATAATTTTTTTTCCCCCAAAATCTAGAGAGATAATATGTTTCTAAAAAGTACAGAGATGAATTTTTTTCTATAATGCACATAGATGAATATTTTCCTAAAATCCACACACATGAATATTTTCCTAAAATCCACAGACATGAATATTTTCCTAAAATCCACAGACATGGGTATTTATTGAATATATTTCTATTTTTGTTTTCTTTATTATGATTTAAGATTACTTTGGCAACAAATTTAATTTTGTTCAAGTTATTCTAATATATATATTCCATTCTAAAAAAAAAAATCTGTTTTTTGTAAAATAAAGAAAGTTGATTGAAGAACAGATTAAACAATATTCGAATTTGTATATGCATATTTTGAAATAAATCTATTAACCAATTTTTTTCCTACATGCAAAATAAAGAAGAAGATTTTATTTATTTATTTTTTGTTTTTTTGATAGAAAAGCAATTTTGTTACATGTATTTGATTAAATCCATCAAAATAAACTAAAAAGTGCAAAATTCTAAAAGAGACGAGAAGAAGATTTTCTTTGAAAAGAAAAAACAAGCAATGAATATGCAAGAGGAGAACTTGGATTTGAATGAAGAACCTTGCTGACCTCCTACAATTCCTCCTTGAAGCTTGGTAATGATCTTCTCCAAAATTCTGTAACACATCTACAAAATTTCTCTTACAACTAACATGATATTGAAAATAAATTCATAATAATTTCAAGACTACTTTATCATCCAAAAACAATGAACTCCCCTTTTTCGAAAATCTAGAATTCAATATATAGAAAAGAGAGTCATTTTAATTGATTTCCATATTCTTTTCCCAAAATAATTTCATGCAAAATGATTAATTGTTATAGTGGGGGTTACATGCAAAAATTGAATTTGAAATTCTCTTCTAGAACCTTCTCATTTCCTCCTACAACATGTGCTAAATAGCATATTGAGAAAATAAACAATTTCTAAATTAATTTCATGCAAAAATGATTGTTGTCATAGTGGGGGTTACATTTGACCATGCATTCAAAATTCAAATTCAAATTCTCCATTTTATCAAAATGCATTTTGTAACTCCTTTGTCATAAAAATGCCATGAATATAATTATTCTTATCATAGCATAATTTTGTAACTCCCATGTCATATATTTGCTAAATATAATAATTATTCCTTAATATTTTGAATTTAAAATTTATTTTTTAGAATCTTCTTATTTCTCCTATACCATGTGCTCAATTAGGATATTGAGAAAATAAGCAATTTTCAAATAAATTATGACCTCATGTGTGTGTCACCACTTAAATTCCTTTTTATTTAAAAACTTCAACCTCATTTCAATTTATCTTTTCTTTCTAACATTACTCATAAAATTAATATAATAATAATAATCTCCCCTCGAGGACAATGAGAATTATTTCTAGGAATGTTAGGGGCAATGTCCCTAACAAGAGACACTTAATCAAGTCCCAGATGGACTTAATTAAGTATGATATTTTTATGTTGAAAGAAACAAAGTTGTCAAAGGAGTCTGCTGATTTGGTTTTTTCATCTTGGAGAAGGTGGAATTTTCTTTCTTCTCCTCCTTGTGGTGCTTCAGGAGGTTTGGCACTGCTTTGGAATAATTATAATATTGAGGTACAATTAGTGGCATCTGCTACAAATTGGATGTTGACTTTAGTTATAAGCAAGATTTCGAAGGTTAAATTCTGGCTTTTTAACATTTATGCTCCGTCAGGAATTCAAGGGAAGAGTAAGTTATGGGGTGAATTAAAGAGGATTTCTTTTCCCTTAAGACATGGTTCCTTTATTATCTTTGGGGGTGATTTTAATGCTATCACTGATTTAGATAAGAAAAGAGGAGGTGTTTTCCCTAATAAAAGGATTATGGATGACTTTGGGGATTTCATTTATGATATGAGCCTTTTTGATTGTAAGTCTCAGAATGGGGTTTTCACATGGACAAACATGAGAAGGGATTTTTCTCAGATTGCTGAGAGATAAGATCAGTTTTTGTTATCTAAGAATTGGATTGATTCAGATTTTGAATTCTTTTCCTCTATTCTACCAGTCTCGGGTTCTGATCATTTTCCAATTTCCCTTTCACTTATTGAGGATAGGGCTTCTTTTAAGTCTCCATTTAAATTTGAGCCCATGTGGTTTAGGGATTCTTCCTTTTTGCATCTGCTTATGAAATGGTGGAATTCTGCTCCTTTTTGTTCTAGCTCTCGTATGTTTCAGATTACTAAGAAGTTAAGTTATTTGAAATTGAATATTAGGGAATGGAATATCTCGCATTTTAAGAGCATTTTTCAGGAGAAACAAAGGATTCAAGATATGATTGAGTGTCTTAATACTCATGTGCTTCAACATGGTATGGTGCCACAAGTTTTTGATGAATTGAAGTCACTAAAATTACAACTTGAGGAGGTGTTAGCTAGAGAAGAAATCTATTGGAGACAGAAATCTAGAGAGTTATGGCTTTCAGATGGTGACAGGAACACAAAATTTTTTCATTCTTCAACTAAGATTAAAAGATTTAAGAATAGGATATCTTGTATTCAATGTCAGAATGAGAATTTATTGACAGACCCAGAGGACATTGCTTCAGAGGCAGTTAGGTTTTTTAAGTCATTATTATCTTCAGAAAATGGAAATCTCAGCAATGATATTATATCTAATATTCCTCCTTTAGTATCTTTGGAAGACAATAAGATGTTGATGTCTCCCTTTTCCTTAGAATAAGTTAAGAGTGTTGTCTTTGCCATGAATTCGGATAAAGCTCTAGGACCATATGGTTTTACTCCTTTATTTTTTTAGAAATGTTAGGATTTTGTGGGAAATGATGTTTTATTGGCTCTCGAGGAAGCTAGGAGAAATAGGTCTATTTTAAAAGAAATTAATACTACAATGATTGTAATTATTCCTAAAAAAGAGGATACTAAACTTTTGCTAACTTTCGCCCCATTGCTTTATGTAACACTTTGTATAAGATATTTACGAAGGCAATTTCCCTTAGGTTGACAAAAATTCTACCTAGGATCATTTCATTGGAGCAAGGTGGTTTTGTTCCTCGAAGGGAGACGATAGAGGGTGCAATTGTAGCACATGAGGTGTTGCATTCTATTTCCACCCAAAGAAGCCTGACCATGATACTTAAACTAGACATGATGAAGGATTATGATAGAGTAGAGTGGGGGGCTTTATGTGTTGTTCTTGAGAAGTTAGGTTTTTCCAAGGCCTGGGTCAAATGGATTCGTGCATGTATTTCTTCTCCAAGATTCTCGGTTTTAATTAATGGTTCTCCTTGTGGTTTTTTCACTTCCTCCAGGGGTTTGAGACAGGGAGATCCCCTTTCTCCCTTTTTGTTTATTCTCCTAGCTGAAACCTTTAGTTGGGCTATTAGGGTTGCTAAAGTGGGGGGGCTTTGGAATGGTATAAGGATTCAAAATATTCCCCAAAGTATTTCTCATTGTCTCTTTGCAGATGATACTCTGTTATTTGGACATGCTTCATTAGTTGAGGCAAAAGTGATTAAAGGAATAATACAGAATTATGCATCATTTTCTGGTCAGAAAGTGAATTGTGATAAATCAAAGATTTTCTTCTTTAATACATCAAAATCATTCAACATAGGTTGCAATCCTTTTGGGGATTTGAGACTGGAAATATTCCATGTACTTACCTTGGGATTCCTTTCTTTGTTAAACAGGATAAGATTGGTTTTTGGGATAAGATTATTTCAGTCATTTCTAAAAGAATTCTCTCATGGAATCATAGATGGTTAACTTTGGCGGGTAAAATTGTTCTCATCAAGTTTGTTTTGAATGTTGTTCCCATATATCTCATGTCAGTTTTGAATGTTGTTCCCATATATCTCATGTTTGTTTTGAAGTCTCCAAAAGAAGCTATTGTTAGTTTACAGGATACTCTTAGAGATTTTCTTTGGAACAATAATAAAGATGGTAAGAAGAAACTCCCTTTAGTTGCATGGGATAAGGTATGTTTGCCTAAGGAACTTGGGGGAACAGGAATTCGGAGTCTCAAGAATCAGAATTTAGCCTTAGGTGCTAAGTTGGTTTGAAAATTATATGACAAACCTAGCTCCTTATGGGCACAAATTATGTTTGCCAAATATTTAAATAATGGACCAAGAGAGTATATTTTTAAAGTCTCAAATTTGCCTTCAGGTTCTGCTATTTGGAATTTCCTTTGTAAATGTAGATCAATTATTTTGCCTCATCTCTCATAGATTGTTCATAATGGTAGAAAGATCAGATTTTGGGATGAAGTATGGATTGGACACACACCTCTGGTGAATATTAGGGATTGGTCTCCTCTGTGTTATTTTTACTACTTTCGGATTAATATAAACTCAGAAATTAGAATTTAGTTTGATTAGCTGAAAGATTTAGAGATTTCTAGATTTAGGCATCACATAGAAATGAACAAAGAAATAAGAACAACACATGGTAACCCTGGGAAAACCTCCTAGGAGGAAAAACCCAGCCAGAAAAGATCCTCAGATTTGATTATGGATTATATTCATATAACAGTTACAACACTTATCTTAGGTCCTTGAAGATGTCTGAAATGTTTGCTCTTAGGGCTAATGGAATCAACCACAGGTCTGCACTTTCCTGTATATCAGGTCTGCTCCTTCAACATACCAATCAGCACTCAGACTCAAGCCCTAGATCTGCACTCTTGATGTGTCTTAGATCTGCACTGATTCAATAACCCTGACACTTTAATTCTGGAACAACTCAGCCTTCTTTATGACAACAAGAACTTGATGTTTGCTTCTTTAATTGGCAGGGATGATTCACATAAATTCTTTCACCAGCTTTTGCATTAATGAGATTGTATACTTCACATCCTTAGGCATGTGTGAACTTCGCATCATTAGCAGATATGTATTTCACTTGAAGGATGTGTATTAATTGTATTTTGAATGAGGCAGATATGTCTTATATATATGTGATGCAAAATATTTTTTATGTCGGCCTAATATAAATTAAATTACTTTTAATTTATTTGAATCTCTTTAATCTAAAATGCCTTGATAGATAGGGTCGGCCCTATTTAAGAAAGCACGTTATTATGCATATAGCGTGGGGTTTCATTGTGTAGGGTGGAGTGAAGTGAGGTATAGGGCCCAACCCTACACGTTGGAGAAAGGGGCTGGCCCCCTTGGGCGGATTCCAATGTTACCCAAGGCAATTGGAATCTGCCATTCTCTAATTATAATCAACACTCTGATCACTATTCTTTCCTCCCTTTAGGGTGTTTTTGTAGCAGATTATTTTGAAATTGTGAGTAGTGGACCCCTTAAGCTAGCTAGATGGAATTCAATTGATTTCTTAGATGTTGATCAAAGTATGAAATTAGATTTTGAGAAGATTTTGGGGGATAGAATTGTATTTCTTTCTGATTCTGAGGATGAACTTATTTGGACAAAGAATATTTCTGATAAGTACACTGTTAAAGATGGTTACAACTCTCTTATGGTTGCTAAAGATTTATCATCCTGGCCTTATAAGTTGTTTTGGCATTCAGCTTGTCTTCCTAAAGCTAGAGCCTTTGCTTGGTTGGTAGTTCAGGATAGAGTCCTTACAGGTATGAGACTGGACATGCTTGGCATTACTGTTGTTTTCCCTTGTGTCCTTTGTAACAAAAATTTGGAATCTTCTTCACACCTGTTCCTACATTGTGATTATGCTTATGAATGTTGGCAGTGGTTGTTTGAGAAGTTAAATATATCCTTTGTTATTGGTAAGGATCTTATTTCCCATTTTAGATCTTGGCCCTTTATGTTTGCTTCATCTTTTTGATGCATGCCTTTGGATCATATCTCCATCTATTGTGATTTGGAATGTTTGGCTAGAGCGAAACAACATGATATTTAAAAAAACAAGTTCTCCTGTGTCCGAGGTTCTATTAAAAAATGAGTCTTCAATCTCTGAGGTTGCTTTGTCGTTTATTTATAAGAATTTGGAAAATCTTACTTCTTTTTTCGCTCTGTGATGGTAGAGTTATTAGAGTTTGGAAGATGCTGTCAGTTTTACCCTCTCATGGTTCAATTTTAAAAAAGAATGATGCAATAGGTAAGAGAGGCTCTGCTAGATAGAAACCTCCTACGCAGGGGCACTTTAAACTGAATTTTGATGGGGCCTCTCGTGGCAACCTCGGGCTGGTTGGGGTAGGCATGGTAATTTATGATCACAATGCAAATTTTATTCGAGCTAAGTGTCATGCTATTGGTTTTAAAACTAACAATTATGCGGAATTTCATGCTTTGTCTTTTGGATTGGATATGACAATCTCTTTGGGAATTAAGGACTTAATAATTGAAGGTGATTCTATGGTGATTATTCAATGTGTTATGAAAAAGAAATCGAATTGTTGGAATTTGCAGTATATACTTGATCTCATTTTACAAAAATTAGAATTGTTTGAATCTTTCTTGTTATCCCATTGTTATGGAGAAGTAAATGAGATTGCGGATTATTTGGCAAATTTAGCCATTGATAGCAATGCTAATCAGCAAGAGGTGGGTTTTGAGGAAATTCCTTCTAGGGTATGGGAAGGTTTGCAGCAATAGTTATGTGATTTTCTTGAATAATGTTGATGTAAAATTTTATGATGATAATTATTCTCGCTTTCCCCTTTCATTTCAAGTATTCATGTTCGTTGTCTGGAGGAGAGTTTGAGCCCATGGTATTTGATACAATAGTGTTTTCCAAAGGTTTTTTGATACTTTCTTTTTTGGTAGGAAGGTTTTTGGCTCATGGGATTTGGCACAGGGCTTTGGAAAATTTTGTCTTCTTCCATTGATAGCAGTTGTGGAGTTTGCATTTGAAAATTATCCGATGGGTTTTTTTTTTTTTTTTTTGCAAATTGCCATATGGGCTTTATGTAAAACTGATATTATATGTGTTGTGACCGCATTTTGTATGTGGTTTTGGGTGGGGTGTATAAACTGATATGTTAGATACTATAGGTTTATTTTATGAGCTGTGACCGAAGATTTTCTTCCCATGGTTCTTTCCTCCGGTATGCTCTTTGAATCCTATGTAAAAAATAAAAAATATTAATAAATTTTTTTAGTGGAATAATCCACTTTTATTGAAAATAAAATAAAATAATAGTAATAATAATAACAAGTCATACCAAGGTCCAAAAAGAAGGTTATGACAATATGATATAGGTCTTAAGAGAATATTTAATTTTTAGCTTGTAAAGCCAAAACTAAGGAAAGCATTGGAATTTGAATCTTTGATTTGGGTTCCATTTGTAGGTCATGGTATTAGCCTATGGTTTGTGGTTTACCACTCATGATTTCATGCTTTGCTTTATCTATTAATTGGATGTTAGAGATTGAGGTTTAATAGTGGTTTCCAATATACTTTGTTTGATTTACTCTATATTTGTATGTTAGTGACTTCTTTTATAAATGCTTGAGCATTGATATTGTTGATGGTAATATAATTGATTCGTATTTCAGAATGTTTTTACATGATAATCACTATGTTTGAATATTTTGTATTTTATATATCTTATAATTTCCTATTAATAGTTTTGATTGTTTTTCTTTTTACATCTTCTCTCATAGATTAGTATAAGAAATAATTTTACAATCTCAACTTCTTGATAAAATTCTTTCACGAGTTATCCTTTGCTTGGTTGATCTTCTTGGCCAATGCCACTTCTAATCAGGTATCCCGTCCATGGTTTTGATTCTCATGGTTTCTTGGAAGAGCTGTTTCTAAGCATTGGTAAGAAATCATCTCCTGGACTTCACGTGTTAGGTATTATCCAGAAAAGACAGAGTTCAATAAAGACCCTTTTTAGTTTAAGCTTTAAAGACAGAAAGTATCGAACTTGAAATGTCCGGAAAGATTTGTTTAATGTATATTAATCTTCTTAACGCACGATTGTCTGCTTGGTATTTTCAGTCCCAGATAAGGCCGGCCAATTTGAACAGTTTTTTTTTAAGCTCTTTCCTTTGGTATTATACCAAAAGCCAGATACCCAGAGCATTTTTCATCCATCTGCATCTCCATTGTACAGATAGATCCGACTGGACTCTGTATACATCTCACTTTGTGTAACAAATTCTATGTAAAGACCACTTTGCTTAGCCTTTCACATTGCCATTGCTGTTGCCCTGAAGCTTTAGAAAAATGTTCAAAGCCATGAGCATAACTGATCTCAGTACAGGAAAGCCTGTAAGCCTCTCAGTTCCAATTGTGCAAGAATTGGCATTACAGGATCCCCATATAGTGCCTGAAAAGTACGTGGCATCTGAACAGGACAGACCATCTCTTCTTCTCCCTACATGCGAATCTGATTCTGTCCCTGTAATTGACATGTCAATTCTACATGACAACCCAAAGGAATTGGAAAAGATTGCATTAGCAGCCCAAGAATGGGGATTCTTCCAAGTAAGATCCACCAGCTTAAACCTTCATAGAGTCTTGATCTACTTCAGTTTGGCTTTAATTTTGTGATTTGTGGTGTTTGTATATGCAGGTAGTAAATCATGGAATTCCTGGGTCTTTGATGGAAAGAATGAGGAGTGTAGTGAAGAGCTTCTTTCAGCTTCCACTAGAAGAGAAGCTCAAGTATGAGATGCAAAATAATCAAGGATATGGCCAGGCATTTGTGGCCTCTGAAGAACAACGCCTTGACTGGGCTGATATCTTGTTCTTGTTCACCCTTCCTGTTGAATCTAGGGACATGAAACTGTGGCCAACAACTCCTGCAAATTTCAGGTATAGAACAGAGTTCATAAATATTTTTATTTAGATTCAAGGGAAACCCACCATAACCTAAACAGAAGAATCCACAACTTATTTGAGAAATCTAGATATGCCAAAAAAAACAATATGTACCTCCCCATAATCCATGAAAAATTTGGGTATGCTAACAATTACATCATATTTTTTCCCATGGGAAACGTCCCCAAAGTACCACCACCTCTCTTCATTACATATTTATTGCAATAGATTTTATTTAAAGATTTCAATTCACCTCAATTTATATATCAGTACCGCCCCACAATGACTCACTGCAGTTCCCTTTGCCCTCCCAAATTTAGACTCTTGATCCCATCCCTGTCCCCCATCATGAAACTCCATGGGGCTATGCCTTTTTGCAGTTTGTCTTGTATGCCAAGACCACCAAAACTGGCGCTACATGCCATATACATTCAATCAATGCCAATTTTTTGTGTTCTATTTCAATTTTTTAATGTGACTCTACTGTTAATCAGCTCTCGAATTCAAATCTCATATATTTAATGGTCTGCATATTGGCACGCATTGCAACTTAATGGTGTGAAAATTTTGTAATGCAGAGAGACTATGCAGGACTATGCTTTTGAGACAAAAATACTTGCAGAAAAGCTTCTAAGTGTGTTAGCACAAGGTTTGGGGATAAGACCAAGTTGTTTTGTTGAAAGCTTTGGAGAACTGTGCGCGGCTGTAAGGATGAATTACTACCCACCTTGCCCAAGACCAGACCTGGTTTTAGGGTTAAGTCCTCACTCGGATGCATCTGGAATCACCATATTGCTGCAAGATGACAAGTGTCCATGGGTAGCTCTTCAAGTTCGTAAGGGTGGAGAATGGGTTTCTATTCCGTCCATCCCAGATGCTCTTGTTATCAACATCGGAGATCATCTTGAGGTACTGCCCACTTCAAATTTATGTTACAGATTTAGTTTATATTGAATTTTTTTTCCTGTTTTATTTTAGGAATAGTTAGGAGGACGTTATACGACTGTCTATAATTTCTTAGTGACATTCAGTACTAGCGACACATTGACATTCACAGTCACCCTTATCTAATGCAATATTAGATTACTCATTCAGATATTACATACGGAAACAAATAGAAATCGACAAATTATTATAAATAAACACAACATCACATATACATGTAGAAACCTTTGTTAGAAAAAAACTCTAGCATCATGAGGAGGCACATGTATATAATAATATTCAAACACAAGAACACATATGCAAGACACTTTCTTCCTTTAATTTGATAGCATTTTAGTAGCCCTTTGTGTACTTGTAAAATGTCTATGTAACTCATTACTCCAATCCCTTATACATGTACAATTTTATTAGGCACATTAAAAAGTAGTTTTACAATACCATGGACACCAAAACCTTGAGTCAAGAAAAACAATACCAGAAGTACCAAAAAAAATGTCATTTTTTGGGGTGGTGTGGGGAGGGGGAAGAGGGGTTGGTCGAACATGTAGGATCCTCCTTGAATCCTCCCAATATAGGTTTCTATTCCAACTAACAAGAATGACAAAGTGATGCCCCTCAGAGCCACTTGTCATGTCTATAGAATTGCAATAAATATCACACAACCCTAACATGTAGTACCATCTATGTTTTCCTTGCATTAGATATTACTACACAAACATTTCTTGTGGGTACTGAAGACACATTTTTGAATGCATCAATAAAACTCATTTTAAACATGATAATGGATCTAAAAGTCAATCTATCTAGAAGCTCATATTCCCAAAATTCATTCATTTTCAATCTATAGATCTGTAATCCATGCTTAGTCCTTTTCAATAATTACGATCTCAAAATCTACATTATCATACTTTGTTTTTACTTGATTTCTCTATGTGTACTCCTCATGATATGTAACATCCCCTTTTTGGGACATTAGAAGTCAATAAAATAATTAAATTTTAAGTTGTCAAATTTTAACAAATTTAATGCCAACTTAATTTAATTATTTAATAAAGTATTAAAATGACTTAATGGAGCTTAGTGAATAATTAATAAAGTCATTTAAATTCAAATAAAGGGGAAACAAAGAGACAAAGGAAAGGAATATGAAGAGACAGGCATAAGGAAAACAAAGGGTCACATGGATGTGCTACAAAAGAATATTGAGAGGCTCATTATGATTATGCTTGGTTTATATTTGGTCATTGTTTTCTTTTGGAGAATTTTGGGAAGCTTTGCTTTCAGATTTGAAAACCCGAGGACAAAAATCTCCAGGATTTCTCGGTGGGTTGGATGGAAACCCAATTCATCTTTGGAGGTGGATTCGCGATAGAGTTCACAACTAGGTATATTTGTGAAGTCATAAATATGAAGAAATAGAGGTATTTCATATTTGTTTAAAAAATAAGGATTGTAATGATTTATCTTCATTATTAATTCAGATTTTAGTAAAAAAATTACATGATTTACAATATAACCTATTTGATTAAAAGAAATCAACTTGCATATAGATTGTTTGCTCAAATTCCTTTGAACATTTGGAAAAATTTGAAGCAAATATCCTAGGGGGATATTTCATGATACTCATTAATTAAAGTGGGCATATTATCTATTGATTCTAATTTCAATTTGTAGTGTCCCCTTCTTGAAATAGGATTTAGTAATAAATATAATAATAAAATTTAAATATAAGCAATGAAATAAATTTAACAAGATGAATACAATAGGAAAAATGCTTAAAATACTTGATAATAATATGCCACTTCGAGGGGAATACCTCCAATAGCAATAACATCTCAATACTCAATTTGATCATAATAACAAACCTATACTTGCTATATGTACCATGTTTATGCCTTGGATAGTGCTTGGATACCACCTAGGCCAACTTAGATACTTAAATGTTAACTCCTAGTATGACCTAAACACATATATATGATTATAGTTAATAATTAATTATGTAGTTTATTTAAGAATTAAGGTAGCCACAAGTCGACTACTCATAACATAATACACACTATAGGGTCAAGAGAATAATAATACCTCCCTCTTTTCAAAAGTATTGTCCTCAATGCTAACTTTTTCTCTTTCTTCTTCTTCATATCCCTTTTTTTCTTTTTTTATTCTTTTTGTTCCTTGTTCTTCTTGTTCTTTCTTTGTTATTGCTCTTTCTCTTTATTTTGTTCTAGTTCTTGCTCTTGCTCTTGTTCTTTCTCTTTCTCTTTCTCTTGTTCTTTTACCTCTTTTTTTTTTTTCTTCTATTTCTTGTTCTTTTTTCTTTTTCTTCTTCTTTTGCTACTCTTTGGAGCACCTAGATAGTACTTTTCCAAAAAATGTCCTAGAAATTAGCTAATTTGTAGCCTTGAGAGTGAAGTTATTGGAAACCCTAATTTTTTAACAAGTAACTTATTTCTACTCCAATTTATATGAAATATATACTATAGACTCTTCAATGACCTCTTCAAAAGCACTTTTAGAATTATGAATAAAGTCACTCAGATTTGAGAGATATGTGCTTCACAAAATAGTTTGGCAGAAACACTAATTCTGCAATAACTCAACTTTGCTTTAATTCCTCTAAAAATTGGCCTAAATATGCTTCAATATGTTCTTTAAAAACACTTTAAACATCAGAAAAAAATTCACTCAAATTGAAACATATGTGATTTCCAAAATGACTTCCAAAATTGATGAAAAAGCCTTGCCTTCGTGGTGCCAAGATCATGCTTTGATATCGCTTGTAATAAATTAAATTGCACAAGAAGAATATAGTGGGATATATGCTGCCAATAATTGATAATAATTTGCCACTTTTGGGAGGGAAACCTCCTAATCCACTTCAAGTAGGATACCTCCATTAGTCTTCAATGATAACTCAATACTTCACATGATAATAATAACCTATACCTCCTATATATACCATACTTATGCCTTGGATACCACTTAGACTGACTAACTTACTTAAATATAACTCAGATAACCTAGATACATATATATGATTATGATTATAACTATGTAATTTATTTAAGAGTTAAGGTAACCACAAGCCAACTAATCATAACATAATTTACACACTCTAGGGTCGAGGGCATAACAAAAATATATAATATAATATAATTAAAATTTTAATTTAATTAAGTTCAATGAATGGTCAGAAGACATGAAATGAAGATATGTGACTCCCTCAAACATGAGATATAAAATTGAGAAAAGTTCATTTGAAAATCCTAATATTTTGAAGGTATTTCCAATATGGTTTCCTAATATGATTAACTACAAGGAAGATGCCTTGAACCAAATATTTAGAAATCCTAATATTTTTTACTAGAAATCATATTAGGAATTCACTTTGGAAATCATATTTGGAAATCCTAGCGAATTCCTAATATGATTGGCTACAAGGAAAATGCCTTGAATCAAATACTAATAATACATGGTGTATTGGTTTAGATGTCAATGATGCTTATGTGGATTTAGATGCTATCATGGATTCTTGATACTTAATGTCTTTAATGTTAGCTTCTAGTGATTAATAAAAGGTATATGTAATTCAAACCATTGCCCCAACATACTCAAGATAGACAAGTGATGTTTTGCAAACTCATACTTCTTACCAATCAAAAGGGAATGTGTTTCCCTTTTACATTTTAATATTAAAGCACTTGCCTAAGATGAGAAACATGTTCTTCATACATTCTACTAAAGGGGAAGATATCATCCAAGTAGATTTTCTAGGATTTCATCAAGCACAATATATTTTGTGTTTTCCTTTAAATTCTTGTTTCTTTCCTTGCAACTGATCTTTGTGCATGACCTTCTCATTAAATATGACATCTCTACTGTTGGTGTTAGAAATAAGCCACACCCGGACCGATGATGGGCTGGTCCAAGAGGGGTCAGTAGATCAGTTATAGAGCACTCCAGCAGCATATGGAAGGTCCTAGGTTCAAGTCCTAGCTGGTCCATGTCTCAAAATGGTATCAGAGCTAGGTCCAGGCTAGGAACCCCAAGCACACGAGAGGTGTGGCTTAAGGAGGGGTGTTGGTGTTGGAAATAAGCCACACCCGGACTGATGATGGGCTGGTCCAAAAGGGGCTAGTAGCTCAGTGGTAGAGTACTCCAACAGTGTATGGAAGGTCCTAGGTTCAAGTCCTAGCTGGTCCATGTCTCAACATCTACTTCTAACGATTTTGTGATTTTCATAATCCCACAAATGATAACCAAAACCATAAATCCACATCCAATAAAATTATACTTCTTGGATTTTGCCTCAAGCTTTGTTCTATTTTCTATGCCAATATGGACAAATGATTCACAACCAAAGGTTTTAAAAAATGAGTAGTTTACCTTTTCACCATCCATGCCTCCTATGGAATCCACCATCTAAGAAACTTAAAAGCCCTCTTTTTATTAAGTAAATTTAAATTTTATAACATTTACCCAAAAATGTAATGGCAATTTTGCATGCAATCTCATACTCCTTGCATGCTCCATGATTGTCCCATTCATCCTTTCGAACACACCATTTTTTGTACGGTATTCTTGGAACCATCTTTTATCTACAAATCCCATGGTATGAACAATAACTATCAAACTATTTGTTGCAGTATTTACCTCCTTTATCTAATTTGAGAGACTTCAACTTATTTCATATCTCATTCTCAACCAAAGCTTTCCATTGTTGAAAAGCAATACATCAATTTTTTTGGAAATGAAAAACTTATTTTTTTAGTTGCATCATCAATAAAAGTAACATAATAATAAGAGCCACCAAGAGATGATACCCGAGTCAATCCCAATACATTTGAATGCACGAGACCTAAGTTTCCACTCTTCTTATCTTTCCTAACTCTAATAAATTTGGCTCTCTTTTTTCATGAACATTGTTTTCATAGACATCCAAATAAACTTGCTTCAAACTTGGCAATAAATTTCTAGAATGGAGAATCCTCATCCCTTTCTCACTTATGTGCCCAAGCCTATTGTGCCATAATGATGTATATTTTCTTGTGGAAGCTAAGGAAATGGAACAATCATAATTACTAGTACATAAATACAAGGTATCTACCTTTTCTCCTTTTGCTTTATTAATGAGCTCTAGTGACCTATCACAAATTGTCTAAAAATGTAAGTGTGCAATCTTCACTTCCTAATTGTCTTGCTAAAATTAGGTTTCTTCTCAAATCAGGAACATGCCTCACTTCTTTTAGAAACCACTGATTTCCATTTGGTAATTTCATTTGTATCTTACCCTTTCCAATGATTTTTCATGGCTCATCATCACCCAAATAAATTTGTCCAAAATCACCTTAAACCATAGTTTGAAAAATATTTTCCTAAGAGGTGTGGCATGAAATGAAACCCTTGAGTCTAACACTTAAGAATCAATAATATTATCTAAAGAAAGGATAAAAACATCTTGCAACACATCACTTGTTACATTTTGTTCCTTTTTATTTTCTTGTTGTATATCTCCTTGTTTTTCTTTTCAAGACCAACAATCTTTCTTCAGGTGTCCTTTCTTCCCTCAATGCCAATAGTCTAGCCTTACTCTAGATTTGGATATGTCCTTAGATTTCCCATGATTTGTTGGGATCCTTCCTCTCTCCCTCTATCTTCCCCTTCTTTCCACAATCAAATCATTACCTAATGTCTCACTTGTGCTCTTCTGTCACATTTCCTCGCTAAGGATAACGCTAAAAGTATCATCAAACTTTAAAACGTTTGAACCAGAGACAAAATTACTTTTAAACCATGACCAAGCTATTATTGTTTTTTTATAAATGAGCACAAAATCAAGAGATACCTAACCTCATCATCAAAGTTACTTTACATAATTTAACTAACTCTAGTGGTCGTGTTAAACTCATTTTAATTATCAACAATAGACCCACCTTTTGACATCTTCATATTGATTAAATTTTAAGAAATACCTTATTGGAAGCTGAGGTTTTTTATATAGTTTGTCTAATGTTGACATTAGGTCCATTTTTGTTGTTTCTTTTGATATATTAAAAGCCATTGATGTTGGCAACAACAACCAAATTGTCCCTAGTGTCTTTCTATCAAGAAAAAGGTCTCATTCTAGATCTATCATATTTGTTGGTTTCTTTTCTTTTCCACCCAACGATAAGAAAATATCCATTTGATATATATAGTCTTCCATTTGCATCTTCTATAGCTCTGTTAGTTTTGGTCGTTGAACATTTCAATTTTAAACTTGGCATTTTTTTGTCATTGCCCCACTCGAATTTGAAATCTATTGTGAAAAGACTAAAATACACGACTCTAATATTAGTTGTTAAGGTTTAGCTAGATCTAAGTAATAAAGATTATTAATTATAATACAAAATAAAAGATGCAAAAATAACAATTCACAATAACACAAATATTTAATGTGGTTCACCTAGTGTGGGCTAAATCCATTGAGAAACAACTATCCACTTTGTTTTTACTATCCAATGAAGAGCAAATTATTATCAGATGATTTTTCACATTCTACAACCACTTATTTATCAAGGTAACTCCCCTTGCATTCCTTTGTCAATTGATATGGGGGGAAACACAACTGATAAAGTCACCAAAATTTAAGCCTAACAACATGATCAGTGACCACATACCAACACATAATGTAAGTTGGAACATTTCACAATCCAAATGATAGAACAAGCTAGTCAAACAATTCTTTCTTAGTCATAACATTGATTTCCAATCATCTTATTCTTTAATTTGAACTTGATAATACCAAGATTTCAAAGCTAGATTTGTAAAATTCTTGTCATGTAGTTGATCCAATAAATTAGAATATGAAGCAATAGGTGCCTATTTTTAATTAAAATTTTGTTCAGTACCCTATTATCAACACACATTCACCAAGTCTAATATTTATTTGCCACAACTACAATAAAAACAAGGAAAAGTAATTGGTCCAATCACACCTTTTTCTATGACTACCTTTAGTTGCAACTTAACCTTATTAGCCTCTAAAACACTTTGACAATACAACCCAATGTTTGAAAAAGGGGACTTGGAAAACAATTGAGTCTCATGTTCTATAGTTTCATAGGAAGTAGTCCCTTGAGCTCCTAGAACAACTTTGAGAATCGATTCACCAACTAACTAATTTCTCACTATTCTTGATGAGTATACATCCCAAGTAAAGTCTTTATCTCAACCTCCAAAAGATCTTCCTTTCCACATAGCAAAAAAGAGGAAACTTTCCAATTACATCAATAAGTCTCTTGGCTCAAGAAACTCTAACCATGGAAATCTTAAACCTTCTAATATACAAGTTCAAAGTGAAGACTTTATCATTCTAGTTCATATACTAATTTCTCCTTTAAAGTAGATTTCATCTCTCTCACATGGAGATATGACTTACATACAAGACACAATAAACATCTAGGCATATCATGTCAATAATCACTTCATCCTTAAACTTTGGATTAAACCCATATGTCAATTTGCATTATGTTGCGACTTAGATGACCTCTCTTTGTTTCAATCATATAAGGATAGTTCCTAGTTTTCAACCCAAGCTTATTTACAACTTTGAGACATTAGGTTTGCTTGTATCAAACAATGTATCAACCTTCTTATGAATGGTTACTTTATTATTTTTAGCACCACATTTATTTTTCTTAAATCAAATAATAAGCAAATATTTCTTGAGGGTATCAAACACCTATTTTTGAAAAGACAAAGCATAAACTTGTAATATAGGATCATATGTTTTGTCCATAGAATAGTAGATTGAAAGTCAAGCTTGCCTCTAATTCCCATGATTTATTCTTCTTAACTTATAGATTTAAAATTCAATATTAGATCTTGACTCTTAATCTTTTGTCACAATATCTTATCAAAGACACACAAAACTCTAATCTCTTATTTCAAATCAATGTATGTGTATGTGTATATTTTTTTTTTTATTAATTAACATTAATTATACTTCAATCAATTTACATATCCAATTTATAAAATATTTAAAAAGTTTCAATCAATTTAGATAATGTATATAGAATGTATTAGTTTCCTCTACAAGTATATGCGAAAGAATTAAAAAAAGAAGTCTAGATCACTCTTAATTTGTATCTTAGAAGCTTTCATTAGATTTAATAAAGTCCACTTTCATGCTTCTAACAAGTTGTATGAAAAGAGAACCTCATGGCCTACATCTTACCTAAGCTATTAGGTATATACCATTCAATATTTCATTGGTAAATGGTACATATTTTCTTTATAAATTTTTATCATGAGTTGGTTTAGTGGCCAATTATTTTGAAAAATAGAATGATAAGTAAATGGAAAACATTTTTTAAGGTGTGTATAGAAGTGATTTACATTAAATTTTAAAATGTTTTAATTAAACTTTGCTTTGTTTTAATTAAAATTATATATATATATATATATATATATATATATATATATATATATATATATATATATATATATATATATATATATATGTATATATACATATATATATATATATGTATATGTATATATACATATATATATATATATGTATATGTATATATACATATATATATATATATGTATATGTATATATACATATATATACATACATATATATATATATACATATATATACATACATATATATATATATATGTATATATACATATATATATATATATATGTATATATATGTATATATATATATATGTATCAATATTATTGTAATATTTATATAGAAATGAAAATGATGATAATAAATATTGACAGGTAATTAGCAATGGAAGATACAAGAGTGTTGAACATCGTGCAGTGACAAGCACGAATAAGGAAAGAACATCAATTGCTACATTTTACAACCCACACAATAAGATGGAAGTGAGACCTGTTCCAGAGCTTCTAGATGATTACCATCCTTGTTTATATAGAAAAACTACAGTTTTTGAGTATGCCATGCATTATTTATCTGATAAGCTTGAAGGAAAGAAATCAATTGATTTTTTAAAAATTCATGAAAACAATTGACTATTGTCATTTAGCTATAATGGTTCACTACCAATTGAAAACTAGAACTTTTATTTAAAATAATACGCTTTCATTTTATTATTGTTCTTAAAAAACAAATATTACATTAAGGTACACTTAAATAAATTACCACATGGAAACTAAATAATAATAATTATGTGATTAGAAGAAATGTATATGAATTTCATAATTATTTTTATAAGATAAATAATTTAATTGATAACATATTTTAATCATTTTGAAAGATAATATCTCTATATTTATCTACAATGTTAAGTCTACAATGTGAATTTAAAACAAAAAGATTAAAAAAATGCATAATTATCCATGAATTAATTATTACTCAAACAACTTAACATTAGATTAGACAATACTATAAAGAGTTCATGTGTAATTTGGTAAAATTATTTCGTCTATTGTATTATTATTATAGCATTAGTGTGATGATATTTATAAGATTTTTTTAATAAATTAATAACTATTAGAAAAGTAGGAAATTGGGACCATTTTTATAAATTAGTAACTATGATAATATTTATAAAATTTATTTTATAAATTATTATAGTATTAATTCTTTATTCTGTTTGTTGTTTTTGCAATTTGGTTGTTGTTGTTTTCCTCTTTTGGTTGTGATGTTTCTTTGTTATTTTTAGCTAGCTTGGATTGTTTTGCCTTGTCTTATGGCAACTTTGTATAGGGTCAAGACCCTAGTTTCTTGATTTATTTTTTTGGTCTTGTTGTAAAAGGTTCTAGACTCTTTCAAGATTCTTGCTTACCTTAGGGCCCCAACTATTTCATCCACTTATTGTTTTTTCTGTAGCTTGGCTACTACTATTCCCCTCCTTTGATTATGACGTTTCGAGCTAGATTGGGCTTGTTTTGCCTTCCCTTTTGACAACTTTGTATAGCAAAGAGACCCTAGTCTCCCACTTTAATTTTATGACATTTTTCTACAAGGGCTTGGACCATTTAAAAATGTACTCATTCTAATGTTTATTTGATATGACGATTGATTACTTAATCTTATTAATATTTTTGATATTATTTCTCGTATAAATATTTTATTATTATAGTATGTACTAAGATATGTGATAATCTATTACCACTCACATAATCTTTAATTAAGTATATTATGAGTCCATATGTATAATATCATATATTAAGTTGGTTTGATTATAATAAGGACAATGGAATTTTCAGATGGTTGATCAAGGACATACCAAAGCTATTATAGTCCAATATTGAGGTCATTTTAAGTTGGTTGAGAGGGTTTATTGTGAGATTAAATTTTCCACAACTTCGTTCCCATGTCTTCAAATAAATAAAAAATTGGGAGATTTTTTTTTCTTCTAAGAAGTGATATCTAGGCCTAGGTATGTTACAATAATTTTTAAGAGCTATTTGGATTTATTTGTGTAATTTATTAGAAAATTATTTTTCTACATCATTTGTGGGGGCTTCAACAAGAGGCAACTAATACCTCCTAAAAAGAATCTTGACAAAGATGATATGATAGTAGAGATGGATAATATGACCATTATAAATGATGAATATCCAAGGTTAAGGAGGGAATACTGATATAAATAGATGATCAAATGCAAAGAATCACCAAAAGAAATAAATTACTCAAAATTTCATTGGGACATGAAGCCATCAACTAGTTTTTGTCACAAGTTATCAAATATTAGTGCCCCCAAAAACCTCAAGGAATTATGTTTCCTTAAAAAGAGAAGGGTGCAATATTGATTAAATTAGGTAGTACTCTCAATTTTATCAACAATGAGTTGGTAACATGATCGAACTATCTTTTTCAATCCACCCCTAGAATTTTTGGTTATAATTGTGGATGGGGGCATAATCAATTATTCATAAAAAATTACACATTATCAAATTCACCATGGGGAAGTAAATTCTCAATTGTCCTATGTTCATTGTCCCAATGGTTAGATAAAATATTATTTTGGGGTCCAGTGGCTCAATAACTGAGTAATAATTGAGATGAACTTCTAGGAGATGTTCACACATTTTCACTTAAGGGTAGGGCATTTAAACTAAGATGACAGTGTGTAAAATTTACTAAACTAGTAAACTTTCCATACATTTAAAATATTATTAATAATGGGGCAAATAAGGGTGTGGTTCAGTTACTTTTATTAGAAGTGCAATAGTCAAAGGGTTCTACATCACCACATCCACAAGAAATTATATATGACCACTCAATAATTTTTGGGGATAGGCCAAATGATTTCCTCCTAGACGAGATATTGAACATACACTAAGGTACCAACCATCATCCATCACAATTTCTTTGAGGGTACACCAAAAGGTTAAAATAGTGGAAGAACACATGCAACACCAACAAGAGGTACTCATTAGTCTCAAGGAGATCAATGCAATGACACATAATAAAATTAAGTAACAAGTTGATCAACACAAATATTTAACCCAAATAAAGTTACCAAGGCTCAATGGAAGAGAATAATAATATTAGAACCCAAGTGAATCCTTCATACATGAAACAAGTGGTTGAAACTAAGAAACATTATTGAGTATCTAGTCAAGTTCAACAATCTAGCTAGTAAATATGCAACATGGGTAGATGAATCATTCTTGTAGAAGCATCAATGGATCAACATTGAGTATAATGTTAGTTTTGAGAGCATGGGCATGTTGCACCCTTATAATATAGGATGTACTGGGATATTTGAAAACCTACTATAGGCCACATAATCCTAATTTTAGTTTACTATGATTCCATATTCATAACCAGAGTGTTCTAAATTATCCTCATTGGGATTAAGACACTATTGTTGGACATTGTTGCTGCTAGGATATGTTGTTGTCATTGATCTCAACATATTCTTGCTCCGGTGATTGCAGATTGGTTCATTGTGATTATGGTTTGGTGTATGGAGTACTTATAGTATCACTATATTCTTTTGTATTGGTTTTGGTGATCCGAGAAGTTTAATTGATCATATCAGATGATTCAATTTTGCAGTTTGTTATTTTGATTAGTACTTTGTAGAGTTCAGTATTTCCTCCGGTATATTCCAGTGTGATAAGATCTTGATCTGAGATTTTGGGATATTGTTTGGGATAGTCTTGTGTATCTTCATTTCAGATGGTTCGTGATTTTTTTCTCCCCAGGTTATCTTTTCTTCGTGACAGTTGTTGTTGTTTGAGTGTTCTTGAGTATCGAATGTTGATTGATGAAGATTTGATAAGTGGTGTTAGTGCAATTGTTGCTGATGATTCTAATGTGCTTGTTGGTGTTTCCTAATTGTGTCCTATTTGTCCCAACGATCCATATTGATCATTGTGTGAGTTGTTGGTGATTTTGCTTAACCGACGATGTTCTTCGTGTTATGCGGTTTTCATGGTGGTGTAGAATGTTGCGATTGATCTTGGCATGATTTCCGGTGGTGTTGCATGTTTGGATATTTGGTTTAGGACCATGTTATGTCATGTATATCATTATATTGGTCTGGTGGTAGATCTTTGTATCGTGTGATGTAATTTTGTAATTGTGAGTTGAGGGTTTAGCCGACCTTGTTGTCAAGGTTGATGAATTGTATAAATAGGTGATATTGTCATGTAATTTAAGTATCGAGGCTGTGTCTGCATTATCAGATAGTGGTGTATGTGGGATCAAGTGATTCATCCTTCGACATTGTGATTGAGTAGAGATTGGTGATTGTAGAGAAGACAATTATGCTTAAACGGAACTGTCATTAGGCATTTGGAGATTCTATTTCTTTCAGTTCATTTCTTCCGGATTGTAGCCCGAATCTTGTTGTAAATCAGTGAGACTTCCCTAAGGGTTGTAGCCTCCTGGATCATTATATTTTGAGTAGTGAGCTCTAGGTAGTGAACCTGAATGCATGTGCATTCCCCATTGTAATATTTTCACATACTACTGCAGAGTATCATCTTATTGTGGGTAGGTTCCCACCGTTGTTTTTCCCTTAGCTGGGTTTTCAACGTTAAAATCTTGGTGTTGTGTGTTGTGTTATCAATTTTCTTATCTTTTTGATTGTTGCAGTTTATTAGATTTATTTTTGTGATTAAATGTGTAGATCCGGTGAAAATTGATTCACCTCCCCCCCCTCTCTATTTTCCCTCTTTGTTTTTGCCACCAACTATAATATACCTTTGATGCCTACATATAGGAGGTAGTGAGTAGTTGTCAATCATAATATATTATTAATTTTATTTTTATTGAATAGTTTTGGAGGTTTCTTCTCTCAAAGCAGCCTCTTATTATCAACTATATACAACATATTTCCTAATATATTCTTCTTTCGTTCAAATAATTTCATTATAAATCTTCATTATTTTTTATGTCTCCAAAGGAATTTGATTTCTTTGAAAACTATTGAACTTACTTTCTTATCTCATTGTAAATGGAAATATTTAATTGTTTTAACTCTCTTAGGATTATATATATAAATTCCTTACACACTATTGTTAGTGTAAGGAGTGTCATTTACTTTGCAGTCCTCAATCTATCTTATGTATATTTAATTATGTAGATTCAATATATAATGTAGATCTCTAAAATATTTGGAGTGGGATAAATGGGATGCCCATGTATGGGTGGGGATATTATATGTTTATTATACAAATTCTATGGGATACTTAGGATATTTTATAAGAAAGCATTGAACATGAAGATTAAATAAAAAATTGTCAAAATCAAGAGTTAAAAAGCATCTTTCTAATTTGATGGTTATGAAACAAACATTGAATGCCTCGTGGAAAACCTAAGATTATGATCTTAGTTAATTTGACTGCTACCACATAATCTATAATGTTATTTATGATGCATACAAAGTGTGTAAGAAGTATATGAGATGTAAGGGGATTCACATACTATATCAGGGTGAACTCACAATGCTATTTCCCACTTTTTTGTACATCCTGATTTTTGCTGAAATCATACATTTTTTAGAAAATATAACGATTTAAGCTTTAAGAGGTCCCATTTGAAGTAATTAATTGAAGAGAGTTAGATCAAAGGCTCTTAGATCAAAATTTCTTGGATAGAACCTCTATACTTCTAAATCATACTTGCAATGGAGTCTCCTTTGCATCTATCAAATGCTGATAAAAAACCAATTTTACATTAGCTTTTGGGGGATCAAATGAATTCATTTAGAAGTTTTGATTTTTTAATTATTTAACCCTTATTATAAGCTTTCCAAATAGTATAATTTTTAATATTTTAATTTCATTAATATATTTTTATTTTATCTCTTATGAATGTAGGGTTTTCACCGAAGATGAACTTCTTTGTCCAATGCTTATGGAAAAATAGTCCCAAAAAATTATGAAAAATATTTATGCACTAGGTATTGAAGTCCTCTTTCCAACAAAAAGAAAAATGATTTTCATTACATATACAACAAGTTATGTAATATCAAATGGACATATGTCAAAATTACATTTAAGTCGACTTCAAATCTTAATAAAATATGAAATATTGAAGACAATGTTACAAAACCAATTTAAAACACTAGATATGGATGTTGCAAAACCAAATTCGAAAGAATCATGTTCATATCTATTATAGAAAAATAGTTATGCTATACAGAGTGAGTATCACTCTTTAAAAATGTTATTTTTGAGGGAGATAGAAAAATGGAAGTAAATTGATTCCAAAAATTATCAAAAAAATATTTATAGAATCTACATGCAAAATGACACAAATCACTAGTTCACATCATCTACAAATTCCTTAAGGTTTAGAAGTAATAGGTGTCTGAATCTGAAGTTTTTTTTTTTTTTTTCTTCTTCTTCTGAAAATGAATATTGCAGTGTCAAAGTTGGCCAAAAAGTGTAACCCATAAAGATGCTTGATAATGACAATAGGAGCATTGCATTATTCTCATGGCTCATTGTTTTGACTCATGATTTTGGATAGCACTTGATGATTTTTTAAATCTATCTTTTCTATATATTTGAGGTATTATATAATGGATTATAAGGCTCTTTTGCAAGTAATATTATTTGATTATAAGGCTCTTTTGCAAGTAATATTATTTTCCCAATCAAATGATAATTGATTGTTTTGGTTTATACTCTTATGAGATTAATACAAGCCTTAATATTTTTTAGGTTGATTTTTTTTGCAGGGGTTTAACTGGATATAATTACAATGTTTTGGTTTATATTTACTATGTTTTCTTCTTCATTGGTTCATTAATTTTATTATCTCAATCACATGATTTATTAGATTACATCTCTAATATGAGAATATTTTCATAGGATCATTTACCCTGATAATCAACATTTGGTAATAGATATATGACTTGATTTAGATGGGGATGTTTTCTTGTATCATTGTGATTTTTTGCCTATTTGTAGTGGGATTATTATTTTAGTAGTATTCTCGATACAAGTGTGGCTTAAGAAGCCAGGTTTGATACATCTTAATTAGAGATTAAGAATATTAATGGATCTAGATTCAAGTTATGAAAAATAAAATGGAGTATCTCTTAGAAGAGAGCGGTCAATAAAGAGTTGTGACACAAAGTATAAGGATATAGATGTTTAAGATGAAGATTGGATAAAAGGTGAACTCGCAATGATGGTTCCTACTTTTTGGCCAACTTTGACACTTAGATGAACATTTTGAAAAAAACCTTCACTTTCCAACATGTAATGCCCCGTTATGAGGCCCAGAGGACTAAACAAATAAAACAACAAAAATGCTTATAATTTTTTTTTAAAATAAACAAAATAAATTGTACAAATGTATGGAGTGACATGACACTACAAGATAACGATAAGATGTACACGTAATATGTAGAAATAGTCCTCAAGGCCTGACAATGATGTTACTCAAGAATAACATTAACCATACAAACAATAATATATATGAAACCTCACAAAATATGATAGCACTATCTATTACAATGGAACATGATACATATTATATTACCATGAGAATATCCATAAGATCATTGGTTACATTACAGGGTATCGATAAGGATATAATGTCCAAGAGTACATACAATGGAGTGAATACATAAATCTGATACACAATGAAAGTCTTCAATCTTCCCACGAGCCTTCTTGAGCATGATGCAGGACGAACCAAAAACCAATGGGTGTGAATATCACTTCATCCAACCATGTGGTACCATCTCATCCACCCCCCATGCTAGGAGGTATCAGCCGGACCCAAGAGACAGAAGGAAGAACAAGAGGATACAAATGACACACACGAGGCTCACAAGACTATTGTCACAAGAGATTCACAAGAAAACCCAACAATCTCTAGAGGAACAAAGAAATCCATGGAAGATAAATAACATGAGTGACCACTAGGTATGCAGTAGGGAAGAGTGTCATCACTAGGTTGTCATGAGTTACCTTGGTGAGTCTTCACTATGTCCCGACCCCCATCCTCAGTTAGCTTGGTGACCTCTATCGACCCCGACCTCCATACAATCTCTAGTGGACCGCACCAACCTTTCGAAGGGACAAGATTGGTGGATGCCATTCCAAGCCTTCTCTACTTATCCTGAACCTATACGAGAATTAGAGAGTAAGAGAGGCAACATTAATCTTTATTAACGTGAAGTAACTACCCACCCAAGTTCATTAATTAAATTTCCACTTGATTAAAAAACCCTCATTGAGTTACCCTAGCGACCACTTTGGGTCCCGACCCCCAATAAGAGCCACTCCCCCTTGACCTGCAACTAGGAATTCAAAACCAACACAAGACCAAAGACATTCACAAGCTTGAGATGACAAGGTCCGACCATAACAAGGCTCTACTCACTTGCTAGAACAAGATAACAAAAGTGGAGTAATAAATGTGGACTAGGAATGACCATCTAGCTTTAAAATGAGAAACACAGGTGCGAGCAAACAATCATCACGAGAGAGAATATAACATACAAAAAAAGGACTCAATGCCCACATAGCCTCTAGAAACCAATAATATTTTTCACTACAATCCCATGGTTCCAACTCAAGATAGTCTGGGTTCCAAAGAAATACAAAGTCACATGATCCCAACATATGATAACCACACACAATTTATTAAATGAAAAGACCTTAGATTTAATTTCACATCCTTTGATTTTAAATAATATTAGTTCTAATAACCCGCAAAATAAAGCCAACAATTGTCCAACCATAATCCTTATAATTAAAAAGATACAACTATCAACAAGTCTTTTATTATGTTTAAGACAACATTATACTAATCATACAAGATCAGACACATTAAATTACTTAGAGGATCCTAACTTATACTTCACATCAAATAATGTTCAAACATTATTAATTTTGTTAACTCACAAAGGAAAACCAAAATAATCCACTTAGGTCTAGGTAACTCTCACAAAGCAATTGATAATTATCTTACAAGTATAGATAATCACATAACAATAATTCTTTTACTTGACTAACATCAAGATATCATTCAAATATATATATATATATATATATATATATATATATATATATATATATATATATATATATATATATATATATATATATATATATATATTTGTAGTACCCCTGCCCTAATTAGATTCTAATCTCAGTTTGACCTTGATTAGTTATCAGGTAATCATGTTATAGTTAGATGTTTTAATTAATGTCTGTACCTATTAATGTGGTTGTCACATCAATTCGTATGTAAGTTTATTATTCTCCTGAATTGTGATGTTAATCTTGGGCTCACATTCTTATTATATATATATATATATATATATATATATATATATATATATATATATATACACGCATATGCATGTGTGATTCATGGTTGCAAAAGATTGCAGGTATAGTACTGCATGGGTGTGAGGTTCGACTCCATCTGGGTTCACAAGTTTGAGTGCTCCTCATTAACCCTTAGAAATTGGATTAGGTGGTCGGGAGATCGTCATTTGACCCTAGTCGTGCTCAAGTGAGCTTTACTCCCCCCCCTACGTGGCAGGGTTTTCCCCACCACGTGGATGTCACAACCCTCCTTTATCACTTTTTGATTTGATACAATTCTATTATATAATTTTTGGTTGAGCTATTGAAAATGATTGAATAAATAATATAAATGAATAAAAATGGACACACACACACACTTGCAGAATACAATTCAAAGGCATTATTTTTATTTTTATTTTATTTCCCCACTCCCAATTATGGCACATGTTGTAGGAGGAATTATAAGCTTCTAGAGGAATCTCCTCCACCTTGCATGTAACTCCCCCTTTGTAGTAGGATCTTCTTTGGTAGCCTCATTTTCGTTGCAGGATTTGTTAAGTTGTTCTTGAAGATTTCTCTCAAGTTGCAAGGAAGGATCTAAAAAGGATAGCTAGAGGATTCAACTTCGAGCTTCGATAGTCAGGTTCTCTTCTTTTGCCATCTCTCATTTACATATGAGAAAGTTTTATTAAAAAAAAAAAAATAGTTTCTAGATTCTTTAGTTGAATATAGTTTTCTGAAAGAAATCATTTCTTATTTGTTAGATGGGAAGAAAATCTATTTTTTTAGGAAATGCAGTGATAAAATTTCTTTCTCTTTTTAAATACAAATGCAGATTCTCTTGTATATCTTATTTAATCTATTTAAAAGAAAGAAAATCAGATTTTGCTTTTCTGTTTTCTTTTTGAAATCTAGAGAAGATATTGAAAATAATAATAATAATAAATAAATCATGCTTTTCAACATCTCTGTTTATTTTCTTTGAAAAACTCAGTTTTTCTTTCCTATCTCTGCAAGTAATTCTTTTTCTCTCTATGAGTATAATAATTTGCATTTAGGAATCTCACTATGAGAAATAGTATATAAACTATGAATCTTTCTCATTATTGTTCTGTTATTTATTTATTCTCGAAATCTCTCTCTATGAAATCCTTTTGATTTATATAAAATCTTCTTTTTCTTTTCCTCTATGAAATCTACTCTTTCAGAAATCTTTTTATTTATTATTCTCTGTAAAAAAAACAAAAAACTACTCTCTGTGCAATCCATTCTTCCTATAGTATATTTTAACTCGCATGGTGAATTCTTTTTATTTCCAAAATTAAAAGAACTTAAATTTTATGTGTATATTGTCTCTGTGGTATTCGTTTTATTCCCATAATTTTCTTTAATAAAATAAAATTTTGAACTTCATTTCCAGATATAAAAGAACTTAATTTCTATTTCTTTTATTCCCAGAACTAATAGAATTTGTATTTTAATTTTCAAATTTAAAAGAACTTAAGTTTTTTTTCACATATATATAGTGTCTCTATATTATCCATCTTAATTAATTCCAGAATTTAAAGAACTCTAATTTATATATATATATAAAACCCTTATCAAATTTTTATATAATTTAACACCGTGTCGTACATTAATTTCGAAGCATTTAATTATGCATCGTGCACATTTTTAATTTCACGGAAAACTGTGAGTTTAACTAAATGAGGGGTGGTGGGGAGCAGTACCCACCACTCCCCCTGCGGTCACTGTCATGACAGTGGCCGTAGGGGGGTGGAGGGCCCACGGGCCCCACTCTCTCCTCTCCCTTTCCCTTCATAATAAATGATGGGTTGAGTATTATCTTGATAAAATTTATTTTATATTAAATTCGATATGTATTATGGTTAACATTTAGTAATATGATAAAAAGTTACTTATATTAAAATTGATATGTAATAAAAATTAACATTTAGTAATATGTTAAAACTTATTTGTATTAAATAATATTTGGTAATATTAATGTGGTTGCTTCGATTTGTCCCTAGTACTAAGGCGTTCGTGGGTGGGGTCTAGGCTTGGTATAGAAGGATTGAATAGAATCCTAATTTGAAAGACAAGTATAATAAAAAAGAAAAAGTAATTCAATGCATACTCAGAAGGAATCCCATACAGATTCGCTTGACTTCCCGAGGCTTTAAGCCAAATTCCAAGGTGGAATTCAAGCTTGTATTACATTATTTTGATTTCTCCTAAGGACGGTGACCTCGGTGCACTCCTATTAGAAGAGTGTAGTACTTAGTGAGTGACTCAGGACCCGAATGGTCCCGATGAGTCCAAGTCTTTGGCCAGAGCACCTCCTATCCCAATTGGATAGATGCCTACCCCGTATGGGTAGATGCCTATCCCGTATTGGATAGATGAAACCTCCTGCTCCGTATGGACAAATGCCTAACCCATATGGTTAGATGCTCATCCCGGATGGATGAATGCCTAATCCTAATGGATGGATGCCTAGAGTATGCGATTGAATCAAACACAAATGATTAAATTAAACAAAAAAAAGAATGGTCAAATTTTATTGGGTTAAGTAAGGAGGGTTATTACATGTGGTATCAGAGCAAAGGTTCAAATCTAGGCCTTGTGCTCACTTCAATTTAAACAACTAAGGGAATGTTTTGTAATGGTAGAAATTAAATTTTAAAATCCTAAATCAAGAACTAACTACATCATTTAACTTTCAGGTAAAACCCTAGAATGGCTAGAGGAAGAGGAAGAGGAAGAGGAAGAGGTAATGGAAGACGTACTGCCACTAGGAGTCAAAGGGAAGAAAACCATGAGGAAAACCATGAAGGAAACCATGAGGAAGACCATGAAGGAAATCAACATAACCCAGGGAATAACAAAGATTGGGTCGAGGCTATAATCAATCTTCTAACCGAGCAAAGGGATAAAATCAACTTCTTGGAACAGTTAATGCAGGACCTTAGGGCAAGGCAGAATGGCACTGAGAATCGAAGTGGTACTGAAAAATGGAAACCCTGGTAGTAGTCAAGGGAATATGATGGCCAATAGAAAGGAAAATAATATATTGGAACTCTCTAAGGACTTTAAGAAAATCACCCCTCCTAAGTTTGATGGGAGGCAAATTGGTGAAGGAGCTGAGAATTGGTTAAATGAAATGGAAAAGTATTTTGAACTAAGAGATTTTAGCAAAACAACCAATTTCAATTCTAATTGACATTCGGTCATCTGAATGTTTCATCTCACTTGAATTAGTAAGCAAATATGCATTAAAAGTTAATCAAATGGAGTCATCATGGACGGTTCAATATGGGGATAAGGCAATTGGGGAAGTAACTAAGTGCTTGCCAAAGGCAAGGGTACAATTTCCTGAGTTTGAAACAAGGGTAGATCTCTATGTGGCACCCCTAGGATTATATGATGTAATTATTGGAATGAGTTGGTTAACAGATCATCAAGCTAATGTAGATTGCTATAACAAAGTTGTTGAATGCTTGGATGATGGGGGGAAAAGGGTCAAAATCCAAGGAAAGTTTAACCCCATTAATATAGAAACCATATCAACCATGCAATTAAAGAAGGAAAGAAGAAAAGGAGGCCTAATCTATATGGTTGAAATTGATGAAGGAAAAGAGGAAAATACCCCAACCTTTGAAAATACTCCTTTCTTAAAAGAATTCAAGGATCTATTTCTAGAAGAATTACCTGGCTTACCCCCTAAAAGGAAGTTTGACTTTTCTATCGACGTACTACCAGGAGTTGAACCAGTATCAAGGGCACCTTACCGAATGAACACAACTGAATTACAAGAGCTCAAGATGCAATTAGAGTAACTCTTAGCTAAGGGATTAATAAGGCCAAGTGTATCACCATGGGGAGCGCCAGTCTTATTCGTTAAGAAGAAGGATGGAACCTTAAGACTATGCATCGACTATAGGATGTTGAACAAGGTCACAATAAAGAATAGGTATCCCTTACCTTGCATAGAGGATCTTTTTTACCAAATGAAAGGAGCAGCAGTTTTCTCAAAGATAGACCTCCGGTCAGGATACCATCAACTCAGAATTAAGGAGGAGGACATTCTGAAGACAACTTTCAAGACTAGATATGGGCATTATGAATTCACAGTAGTTCCTTTTCGTGTAACCAATGCCCCAGCTGCATTTATGAACCTAATGAATAGTGTACTCCATGACTACTTGGACAAATTTGTTTTGGTATTTCTGGATGACATATTGATTTACTCTAGGAATAAGGAGGAACATTTAGTACACCTACAAATTGCTTTGCAAAGGTTGAGGGAACATAAGTTATATGGGAAACTGTCAAAATGTGCCTTCTTCGAGGAAAAGGTTCACTACCTTGGGCATATAATATCAAAGGAAGGAATAGCAGTTGATCCAGATAAGATAAAGGCAATAGTAGAATGGCCGATCCCTAAAAATGTTTCAGAAGTAAGAAGCTTTATGGGGCTAGCAGGGTATTGTAGGAGGTTTGTGGAAGGATTCTCTAAGATAGAAAACCCCATCACCTCATTACAAAGGAAGGGCAAAAGGTTTGTGTGGACAGAACAAAGTGATAAGGCATTCCAAATTTTGAAGGAGAAACTAACTTTAACACCCATTCTAAAAGTACCAGATCCGAATGGGCACTTCACAGTCGTAATTGACGCTTCTATCAAAGGTTTGGGAGGAGTACTTGTCCAAGATGAAGGGGTAGAAGCTTATGAATCTAGGAAGTTAAAGACTCATGAAGTTAACTATGCACCCCACGACTTAGAGTTAGCAGTGATTGTGCATGCCCTACAGAAATGGAGACACTTCTTACTATGGAAGCCCTTTGAGTCAAAGTCAGATAACCAAGGACTAAAGTACATCTTTACCCAACTCCACTTAAATGCTAGACAAAGAAGGTGGTTAGAGTTTCTAAGTGAATATGATTTTGAAATTGAATATATTAAGGGGAAGGAAAATAGGGTGGCAGATGCTTTGAGTAGGAGGAGACACTTGATGACTATAACAACATTCAAAACTTCTTTCAAAAGGCAAGTAATGGATGAGCAGGGGCATGACCCATGGTATGAGAAAGTCAAATTGACTTTAGAATATGATCCAACCGATCCTAAGATTGAAGGGTATACATTAGACAAAGATGGGTTACTCAAATACAATAATAGAATCTATATTTGTAATGCCTTGCCAGAAACCCTAAAGGAAAACAACACAACTAGGCAACTAAAGGGTGAAATAATTTTTAAAAAGTCTAAGTGCACTAACTAAAACCATTGCACGTTTAATAACACAACAAAAGTCTAACATATGTTTTCCTAAGGGTTACCAACGAAGGTTAATTCATAGATTATATTAACACCACAGTTAATCCATTTAATTAGATAAATTGAATACTTAAATTTAAAACTACACATACATCCAAATTTCATAATAAAGAAATAAAAGTATTCCAATACATCCAATCTCCATAACCCATTTAAACATAAGATCAAAGAAATAAAATTCATTTCACTGACACAATATTACAATATCCATAAATACATGGCTTCCAATAATACCACTGATTACAAAGTTACAAATATCAAGGTTACATAAAAGTCTGATACAATGACCACAAGGTCTCAACTAAACAATGATCTCAAACAAGAGCTGGTACACAAACCACGAACCAAGAAAATACCAGCAAAGCCTTTCCTCGCCTGAAGATATAATCTAGAACATTCGAAGGAAAGTGGCACTACCACTTGACCATGTGATCCCAAAATGGAACCACCCCACCGTGCTAGGAGATAGTAGAAAACCCTCAAGCAAGTAAAGTAAGACAAGTACAAAAGGACTACAAGACTTTGCAAACATCCATGTGACTCAACTCACAAAACACAAGCGACTCTAAGAAGAGAGTGTCATCGCATAGCTTGATGGTTACCATGGTACAACCTCCATAAGTCCTGGCCCCTGGTAACCTCTCCCGAGCCTCCGGTTCCAACTAAGTCTCATGCGGACCCTACCAATCCTTTCATGAAGACAAGGTGGTAAGTTTTCCATTCCAGGCCTTCTCGTAACATTATGAGCCCTGTACAAGCACTCACCTATGCACGAGGTACACTTATCTTAATTAATATTTATCTCACTCCCCCCCCCCAATATATTATTATGTTATCACTTTTTAACTAACTTTCGACGGGTTAACCTGTCATTCACTTCGAGCACGACCCCCACTCAAAAGCCACTCTCTCTCATAGGACACTAACAGGAAATGTCTCTCTACAAGAACTCTATGGCGAAACAGACAACCATAAATAATCCTAACAAGCACAGGTGAAGGATACACAAATACTAACCCAAGATTGACCATTTGGACAAAAACACACAATGGCTCATATAAAAAAGGTTATACAACAACACCTCATCTAGGAGAAATAATAACACAAGACACAATGACAATTCAACCAAAATACCAATGAAATTTAAGCTTGACTGAAAACACCATTTACACAAGATCCTAATACAAGCAATCTTTTCTTAAAACAGCCAAAGCATAAATTATTTGCAAATAAAGATTTTTCTAGTAATGAGAAAATACAACTATTTAATACAAAAACATCCTTCTTGTCATTTGTCCAAAAAAAAAGATTTAACATAAAAATAATTCTCCTAATGTATTTTCAACATATTTATAAAAATTATAAGCTCTATTTCTAAAATATTTCAAACTGTAATTAAATCATATTTAAAATAACATTTAAAATATTATAATAACTACCATAAGAAAAACATATCTAATATATATATATATATATATAAACACATATATGAATATACATATATCTATTTATATACATATATAATATAACACATAATAAATTTTATTTATCCAACCCTTGGGTACGAAACCTGAAACAACCATACCGCAGTACGCACAAGGGTTAGAAATTAATTAAAAATTTAAAACACGTTAAAACTTGTTTATAACCCTTGGCACGTAGCCTATGCTATTGCTGGTAGCTAGTACTACCGGTCGGTAGCACTGCTACCGTCAGTAGTACTGTGTACTACCACCAGTAGCGGATGCTACCATAGGTAGTATGCCCTACCTTATATATATATATATATATATATATATATATATATATATATATATATATATATATATATATATATATATATATATATATATATATATATATATATATATATTTCCAAATTCCTAAAAAAAATCATTTTACATAATTCCCATAGAATTTTAAAATTTCATATAAATTGAAAACTCCTTCACATAATTTTATTTCAAACACAATTTTTTTTAAAATTTAGATAATCAAATAAATTTAATTCACAATTAAATTTATTTCTAAGAAACCACAAGATTTATTTAAAGGACTATTAATACAAATTAAACCAGAGAGAATAAATTAATTTTCTCAATGTTTTCAAAATTACATCCTTCCCATAAACTAGAAAAACACATCACGCATGGATTTTAAAACAAAACTCGAATTCACCAAAAGAGGGTTTATATTCGACAATAATTTTATACACACACATCAAACATAGAAAAATAGAAATATCTACTAAAACCCACAACTAAGAATTCATCCAACCTGGTATAGCTTTCCTGGAAGAAATTTGTAGAAGCGCCCTAACTTTTTCAATAAGCTTCCAATAAATTCCTTCACCTAAATTCCAGATCTGTTATTGTGTAACTAAAATAAAGACCTATTCCCCTATTTAAACTAAAATTCTAGGTTCAATAGCTTTTTCTAAAAAAACTAAATTTAGAATAAAAGTAATTTTCTTTTGTTTTCTAATTTTATAACAAAAGATAAGCAAACATGTAATAATTACAGATCATTATTCTTTCTTTTCTTTTCTTATGCAAATTAATTAATTTCTAAATAAAGAATTAAAACAATACTTTAATTCTAATTAATTCTTTTATTCATTTATTTATTTATTCTTATTCTTTTAATTATTTAATCATTTATTTATATAAAATTTAAGGAAACAATAAATATAATTAATCTAATTTATTTTTCTATTTAAATAAAAATATATTTCTAATACCATGCAGCTTAATTTAATAATTTCTTTTAATTAACTAAATTTATAATCTCAATGCATAAACAATACAATAGTGAGATAATTTCATAAACTTAATTAATCAATTAATTAAATCCACTAAAACACTCAAATTAAACAAATCTCAAGCAATTACCCATAAAAGATAAAATGACAAAATACGAAGGCCGAAAAAACTAACAAAACGACCAACTGACGACACTCACATGAGTGTAACTAAGTGAAATAGGGTCAACTACTATCTCCTCCACTTCCATCAGAAAATATAAGGCACGCTCAGACCTGTGAAGCCAGGTGGAGACGATACCCCGTACCTACCCGGTACTTGTACCTTCAATAATCTGCATCACCGAACTACACATGCATATATATAAAATATAGAAAATACAACTTACACACTGATGAAGGAGAATCGCGACATTCCCTGTCTCACTGAAATGAGTGAAGGAAAATCGTCCCCTTGCATCCAATACACTCGCAAACACACAACATATAATTACATATTGCATAGATAAAGTAAAATGTCAGTACATAGCAATAATCCATTAAATTACATAAATCACAAATACTGAAATACTGCAAATAAATTATACATCTCATTTCCAGATAAAGCATAATGTCAGACAAATATGAATAACATATCATGGTAATGTATCCACTGAAAACAAACAATAATAAAATATGAGTCTAATGAGTTCAAACAAGTAGGGGTACTACATTTCCCCCCCAAAACTAGGCTTACTCCTAGAAGCCTAAAAAAAAAAAGAATACAGCTCTCTCATCTTCGCTACGTCCTCCCAAGTCGTTGAGGTCTCATCATTTGGGTCCCATAGGACCCTTACCTAGTCGATGGTACGACCCCTGAGGATCAAATCCCGACGCTGAAGAATGCACACAGGCTCCATGGAAAGCTGCCCATCTTCAACTTGCAAAGAGTTCCAATCAAGAACATGTGTCACATCAGGATGATAAGGTCGAAGAACTGAAACATGAAAGACATCGTGGATGCGGGATAGACTCGGTGGCAAGGCAAGACAGTAGGCAACATTTCCTATCCTCTCAAGGATCTCAAAAGGTCCAACAAACTGAGGCGCCAACTTAGAACCCTTTCCATAATGGATCGGACTCTTCCGCGGATGCACTCTCAAGAACACATGATCGCCAACAGAAAACTGACAATCTACCCTATGAGCATTTGCATACTTCTTCTGTCTATCCTATGCTGCTTCTAAATGCTCAAGGATCCTATCTACCTGCTGCTCCATCTCCCGAAGAATATCTGGTCCTATAAGTACCCTGTCCTCTAGCCGATCCCAACTCAGAGGAGTGCGGCAAGGACAACCATACAATGCCTGAAAGGGGGACATACCTATGGAGCTATGATAACCATTGTTATAAGCAAACTCCACTAGATAGATATAGTCCTCCCAACGTGATTGTTGGTCCATCACATACATGCGAAACATGTCCTCCAAAACTTGATTCACTCTCTCTGTTTGACCATCTATCTCTAGATGATAAGCTGAACTAAAATTCAACTAAGTCCCCAAAGCATGCTGAAGTGAGGTCCACAATGCTGAAGTAAAGACAGGATCTCTATCAGATATGATCTGCCTCAGAATTCCATGCAATCTCACTACTTCTTATGAGAAGACTCGTGCCACCATTGTTATCGTATAGGAAGCTTGAATAGGAACAAAATGAGCAACCTTAGTCAATCTGTCAACTATGACCATGATGGCATGATGATGACATGAAGAGACAGGCAAACCAACAATGAAATCCATGAAAATGATATCCCATTTCCAATCCGGTACTAGATTAGGCTATAAAAGCCTTGCCGGGTGTTGATGCTCTGCCTTCACTCGTTGACACTCTAGACACTTCGACACAAAATCAACAATGTCACGTTTCATTCCAGCCCAATGATAAAGCTGTCTAAGATCTGTGTGCATCTTCTTGACACCTAGATGTCTTGAATAAGGTGCATGATGGGCCTCAGTCATGATCAAGACACGAAGACCCTCCAAAGGAGGTACAAAGATCTATCCATGATGATGAAGAAGTCCATCTGCCTCCAGGTTATACCTAGAAAATCTACCCTCTAAAGGCCTTCCAGACTCTATCACAACTCTAACATCCTGATACCAAGTATCCTGAGGAAGAAATCCAAGAATTCTCTCTCTCAAGTCTACTCCAAGGGATAATGCTGAAACTTCATGCCGCCTACGACTCAAAGTATCTGCCACTACGTTCTCTTTCCCCTGAATATAACGAACCTCAAAATCATATTCGCAGAAGAATTCCATCCATCTTCACTGTCGAGCATTCAAGTTTGGCTGTGTGAATATATACTGCAAATTACGGTGATCACTATACAGCTCAAACTGACGCCCTAACAGGAAATTCCGCCATCTAACCAAAACATGAACTACAACTACCAACTCTAAATCATGAACTGGATAGTTCAACTCGTGGTTCTTGAGTTTGCGAGACTCATAAGCAACCACACGTCCATCCTGCATAAGTACTGCACCTATACCTTCCAAAGAGGCATCTGTGCATACCATAAAATCTCCAGACGGATCAGGAACTGCCAAAATCAGAGCACTGACAATGAGTTCCTTCAAGGTCTTAAAAGCTGCTTCATACTATTCCGACCAAACAAACTTCTTCCCTTTTCTCTGAAGAGAAGTAATCGGGTGTCCTATCTGGGAAAAGCCTTTAACAAAGCGACGGTAATATCTGGCCAAACCCATAAAACTCCTAACTTCTGAAATGTTGGTCGGTGCTGCCCAATCAACAATGGCTTGGATCTTTGAAGGATCCACAGATATACCTTCTCCCGAAACCACATGACCAAGATAGTTCACCTCAGTCTGGAAGAAGTCACAGTTTGCTAAATTGGCATAGAGTTGATTTTCCCTTAAGCACTGCAGTACCTGACGTAAGTGACCCTCATGCTCCTCCTCCATAGATCTAGAATAAATTAGAATGTAATCCAAGAATACAATGATGAAATGATCAAGGTAGGTGCGAAAAAACCCATTCATTAAGCTCATGAAAACTGAAGGTGCATTCGTCAACCCGAATGGCACCACTATGAACTCATAGTGACCATAACGAGTACGAAACACTGTCTTATGAATATCTGCATCCTGAATGCGTAACTGATGGTATCCAGACTTCAAATCAATCTTAGAGAACACCTTGGCTCTCTTAACCTGATCAAAAAGGTCATCTATACGAGGCAATGGATATCTATTCTGGATGGTTACCTTATTCAGCTATTGGTAATCAATGCATAACCGAAGAAAACCATCTTTCTTCTTAACAAAGATAACAGGCGCACCCCAAGGGGAAACACTAGGATGAATGAATCCCTTGGCCAATAATTCTTCTATCTGCAATTTTAATTCACTCAACTCTTGAGTAGTCATCTGATATGGAGCTCTTGAAATAGGTTTTACACTAGGAACCAAGTCGATATGAAAGTCTATGTCTTGCTTTGGAGGCATACCAGGAGTATCCAATGGAAACACATCCGCATACTCTCTAAGAATAGGATGACTATCAAGAGTGATTTATTGACTCTCTGACTCATCCAATTCCTCAAGAGAAATTGCAAAAAGCTGACATCCTCTACGCATACACTGCTTAAGTTGCATAGTGGAGATCATATGTAGGGATATCGGCCTCTGTACTCCAACAATCTCCACTTCTTTTCCTAGGTCATCTAAACACTCCACTGTCTTCTTGCGACAATCTACACGAGCACTGTGAGATGATAGCCAATCCATCCCCAGTACAACTCCGTAAGAGCCCAAAGGAATAACACGAAGGTCAACTGAAGTAACTATGGTTCCTAATTTCAACTCACAACTGGGAACAAAGGCATCTACAGAAACACGGACACCTGTAGCCAACTCTACTTGCCACCTATCTGCCTGATTAGCAGATGTAAGTCCGCACCGCTCCACAATGGATGAAGAAATAAAAGAATCAGAAGCTCCAGAATCAAAAAGTACAGAGATAGGGGTTCCATGCAACATACCTGCTCCCTCAATGACTATACCCTGATGATTAGCTTGGCGGTCATCTACCACTGCAACTACTCTATGGGTTCTCCCCTCATCTCCTACTGTAGGTTCAGATGTTGCTGGCCTCTGACTACCTATGTTGTGGAAATTTTGAGGGCACTGCATAGCTCTGTGACCAAACTGCCCACAAGAGAAGCAAGCTCCTCTATTACCTGTCGGTCCACTAGATTGCTGGAAGCTTCCCTGGCTAGGGGCGTGAGATGCACTCTGCGAGGCCTGCCCTGTAGGGCCTTGTTTGCCCCTCTGCCAGTTCCTACCCTTCTAATATTGAGAATTGCCACCTTGTTGGCCTTGGAACTGTTTTGGTTTTGACTATTGCTACTATTGTTGCCCACTCTTAGCGGGTGCTTGAGGAGTTCTAAATGGTGCAGCTGATTGGGACTGATTTCCCCGAGCTTTATTTCCACTGGTAGGTGCACTTCCTATCTGCACACCTGTCTGACCACCAAGTGCACGACTAAGGTTCAGCTCAACTAATCTGGCCTTCATCATGACTATCTCCATTGAAGCTAGCTCGAATACCCTCACACCTCCATTGATACGATCATTCAAACCTCTTAGGAAATGTTGGACAAGCATAGCCTCATCATTACCAATTCTGGCGTATTGTTTGAGCTCATAAAACCTGTGCTCATACTAGTCTACTGTCATCCCATACTGACGCAAGGCATAAAACTCATCTACTCGAGTCTACCTCCACTGGGGTGAGAGAAATCGTGCCCTGAATCTCTCCAAAAATAGTTCCCATGTGATGGTGTTAATGCATACACCGATCTTCTCCTCCTCTAATCTCCACCAGATTGAAGCAAATTTATTGAGATGCATAATAGCACATCTCACCTTGGTGTTGCTACTATATGGAAACATAGTGAAACACTGGTCCAAGCCGATAAGCCAGGTCTTTGCCTCAAGACCAGTACCCATACCATCAAAGTAAGGAGGATTGGACCTCATCAAGTCCTTTATGTGACCTAAGGAAGGTGGATCTTAGACAACTGGAATCTCCCCTCGCCTTGGTGATCTCTCTCTCTCTCTCTCTCTCTCTCTCTCTCTCTCTCTCTCTCTCTCTCTCCTCTAGAACCTATTGAAGCAACTCCTCAACTTGAGCATGAATAGGCTGCTCAAACTCAGGCCTTTGGCCTAACCTAGCTAGAACCTCCTGAAATATCTATCTCAGCTCTTCCCTTTCGGAAACATGTTCTCCTGCATGCTGAGAGTTCTAATGAACAGATTGTTCCTGCTCCTAATGAACTGACTGTTCCAGCTCAACACTCACATGAGTGGGTGGTGGTGAAGGACTGTGATGGTCAGAACCACCGCTAGGAACACTAAAGGAAAACAACACAACTAGGCAACTAAAGGGTGAAATAATTTTTTTCTTTTAAAGTCTAAGTGCACTAACTAAAACCATTGCACATTTAATAACATAGCGGAAGTCTAACATATGTTTTCCTAAGGGTTACCAATGAAGGTTCATTCGTAGATTATATTAACACCACAGTTAATCCATTTAATTAGATAAATTGAATACTTAAATTTAAAACTACACATACATCCAAATTTCATAATAAAGAAATAAAAGTATTCCAATGTATCCAATCTCCATAACCCATTTAAACATAAGATCAAAGCAATAACATTCATTTCACTGACATAATATTATAATATCCATAAATACATGGCTTCCAATAATACCTCTGATTACAAAGTTACAAATATCAAGGTTACATAAAAGTCTGATACAATGACCACAAGGTCTCAACTGAACAATGATCTTGAACAAGAGCTGGTACATAAACCAGGAACCAAGAAAATACTAGCAAAGCCTTTCCTCACTTGAAGATACAATCCAGAACATCCGATGGGAAGTGGCACTACCACCCGACCATGTGATCTCGAAATGGAACCACCCCACCGTGCTAGGAGATAGTAGAAAACCCTAAAGCAAGCAAAGTAAGACAAGTACAAAAGGACTACAAGACTCTGCAAACATCCATGTGACTCAACTCACAAAACACAAGTGACTCTACGAAGAGAGTGTCATTGCATAGCTTGATGGTTACCATGGTACAACCTCCATAGGTCTCGGCCCCATCCTGGGTTTTTCCTGTAACCTCTCCCGAGCCTCCGGTTCCAACTAAGTCTCATGCGGACCCTACCAATCCTTTCGTGAAGACAAGGTGGTAAGTTTTCCATTCCAGGCCTTCTCGTAACATTATGAGCCCTATATAAGCACTCACCTATGCACGAGGTACACTTATCTTAATTAATATTTATCTCACTCCCCCCCCCCCAATATATTATTATGTTATCACTTTTTAACTAACTTTCGACGGGTTATCCTGTCATCCACTTCGGGCACGACCCCCCCTCGAAAGCCACTCTCTCTCATAGGACACTAACAGGAAATGTCTCTCTCTACGAGAACTCTATGGTGAAACAGATAACCATAAATAATCCTGACAAGCACAAGTGAAGGATACACAAATACTAACTCAAGATTGACCATTTGGACAAAAACACACAATGGCTCATATCAAAAAGGTTATACAACAACACTTGGTCTAGGAGAAATAATAACATAGGACACAATGACAATTCAACCAGAATACCAATGAAATTTAAGCTTGACTGAAAACACCATTTACACAAGATCCTAATACAAGCAATCTTTTCTTAAAATAGCCAAAGCATAAATTAGTTGCAAATAAAGATTTTTCCAATAACGAGAAAATACAACTATTTAATACAAAAACATCCTTCTTGTCATTTGTCCAAAAAAAAAGATTTAACATAAAAATAATTCTCCTAATGTATTTTCAACATATTTATAAAAATTATAAGCTCTATTTCTGAAACATTCCAAACTCTAATTAAATAATATTTAAAATAACATTTAAAATATTATAATAACTACCATAAGAAAAACATATCTAATATATAAATATATATATATAAACACATATATGAATATACATATATAATATAACACATAATAAATTTTATTTATCCAATCCCTAGGTACGAAACCTGAAACAACCATACCACAGTACGCACATGGGTTAGAAATTAATTAAAAATTAAAAACACGTTAAAACTTGTTTATAGCCCTTGGCACGGTAGCCTAAGCTACCGCATAGTAGCCTATGCTACCGCCGGTAGCTAGTACTACTGGCCGGTAGCATTGCTACCGTCCGGTAGCACTACTATCGTCGGTAGTACTGTGTACTACCGCCAGTAGCGGATGCTACTGTAGGTAGTATGCCCTACCTATATATATATATAAAAAAAAATTTTAATATTAATTTCCAAATTCCTAAAAAAAATCATTTTACATAATTCCCATAGAATTTTAAAATTTCATATAAATTGAAAACTCCTTCACATAATTTTATTTCAAACACAATTTTTTTAAAAATTTAGATAATCAAATAAATTTAATTCACAATTACATTTATTTCTAAGAAACCACAAGATTTATTTAAAGGACTATTAATACAAATTAAACCAGAGAGAATAAATTAATTTTCTCAATGTTTTCAAAATTACATCCTTCCCATAAACTAGAAAAACACATCAGGCATGGATTTTAAAACAAAACTCAAATTCACCAGAAGAGGGTTTATATTTGACAATAATTTTATACACACACATCAAACAGAGAAAAATAGAAATATCTACTAAAACCCACAACTAAGAATTCATCCAACTTGGTATAGCTTTCCTGGAAGAAATCTGTAGAAGCGCCTTAACTTTTTCAATAAGCTTCCAATAAATTCCTCCACCTAAATTCCAGACCTGTTTCTGTGTAACTAAAATAAAGACATATTCCCCTATTTAAACTAAAATTCTAGGTTCAATAGCTTTTTCTAAAAAAACTAAATTTAGAATAAAAGTAATTTTATTTTCTTTTCTATTTTTATAACAAAAGATAAGCAAACATGTAATAATTACAAATCATTATTCTTTCTTTTCTTTTCTTATGCAAATTAATTAATTTCTAAATAAAGAATTAAAACAATACTTTAATTCTAATTAATTCTTTTATTCATTCATTTATTTATTCTTATTCTTTTAATTATTTAATCATTTATTTATATAAAATTTAAGGAAACAATAAATATAATTAATCTAATTTATTTTTCTATTTAAATAAAAATATATTTCTAATACCATGCAGCTTAATTTAATAATTTCTTTTAATTAACTAAATTTATAATCTCAATGCATAAACAATACAATAATGAGATAATTTCATAAACTTAATTAATTAATTAATTAAATCCACTAAAACACTCAAATTAAACAAATCTCAAGCAATTACCCATAATAGATAAAATGACAAAATACGAAGGCCGAACAAACTAACAAGACGACCAACTGACGACACTCACATGAGTGTAACTAAGTGAAATAGGGTCAACTACTATCTCCTCGACTTCCATCGGAAAATGTAAGGCATGCTCAGACCTGTGAAGCCAGGTGGAGATGATACCCCGTACCTACCCGGCACTTGTACTTGCAATAATCTGCATCACCAAACCACACATGCATATATATACAATATAGAAAACACGACATACACACCGATGAAGGAGAATCGCGACGTTCCTTGTCTCACCGAAATGAGTGAAGGAAAATCGTCCCCTTGCATCCAATACACTCGCAAACACACACCATTTAATTACATATTGCATAGATAAAGTAAAATGTTAGTACATAGCAATAATCCATAAAATGCCATAAATCACAAATACTGAAATACTACAAATAAATTATACATCTCATCTCCAGATAAAGCATAATGTCATACAAATCTGAATAACATATCATGGTAATGTATCCACTGAAAACAAACAATAATAAAATATGAGTCTAATGAGTACAAACAAGTAGGGGTACTACAATATTCCTAACTCAGGAGACTTAAGAGAAACAGCCTTGTCGAAGGCTCATAATGCCGCTTATTTAGGGCACCCAGGAGTTAACAAACTTTATGCAGATTTAAAGAAGTTATACTTTTGGCAAGGGATGAAGAATGACATAGTCAAGTATGTGGCTAAATGTTTGGAGTGTCAAAGAGTAAAGGCAGAATATAGACATCCAGCTGGATTATTACAATTACACGATATACCTCAACACAAGTGGCAAGTTATTAGCATGGATTTTGTGCAAGGGTTGCCTATGTCACCTTCTAGGCGTGATACAATAACGGTGGTAATTGACAAACTCACTAAGGTGGCACACTTTATACCAAGAAATCTGACGGATGATGCACCTACCTTGGCTAGGCGCTTTGTTAAGGAAATATTTAGGTTGCATGGAATGCCAGAGAAAATCATATCAGGTTCACTTAAAGGTTTTGGACAACTCTTCAAACAACTCTAGGAACTCAACTAAATTTTAGCACTGCTTACCATCCTGAAATCGATGGTCAAACAGAAAGGACAAATCAAATTTTGGAAGACCTACTTCGCATGTACTGCATGGACCAACAGAAGACAATGGGAAGATTACCTACCTCTGGTAGAGTTTGCTTACAATAATGCATATCAAACATCCTTGGGAATGGCACCTTTTGAAGCATTGTATGGTAGACCATGTTGAACACCTTTGAGTTGGGATAGTCTTGAAGATAGAGTAATTGTTGGACCAGCTATGCTGAAGGAAATGGAAAGGAAAACTAAGGAAATTAGGCAAAGATTGAAGGAAGCCTCAGATAGGTAGAAAAGTTATGCAGACAAGAAAAGGACGCCAAGGGAGTTTGAGGTGGGAGAGAAAGTCTTCCTAAGGGTTAGGCCACACAAGAGTTCCATAAGGTTTGGGAAAAAGACTAAGCTTGCACCTCGTTATGTTGGACCTTTTGAAATATTGGAAAGGATTAATCCAGTTGCATACCGGTTGGCCTTACCTCCCCAGTTGAGCCAAATCCATGATGTCTTCCATGTATCTCTTCTTAAAAAGTATGTACCTGATGAGAAACATATTTTGAATTGGGATGATTTATAGGTCCAGGAAATGGGAGGAATAATGATAGAGCCATTCAAAATCTTGGAGAGACGCCAGTGCCAATTGCACAACAGAGAGGTTGATCAATGCAAAGTACAATGGAATCAGTATGATGAAAAGAATGCCACGTGGGAAGATACTAGGGAAATGCAACAGCTGTTTCCTTTTTTGTTTTAAGCTAATCATGAACTATAGACTCTTTTGGATACATTCAATAAGTGCATCGGGACGATGCAAAAATTAAGGGGGGGAGGATGTCACAACCCTCCTTTATCACTTTTTGATTTGATACAATTCTATTATATAATTTTTGGTTGAGCTATTGAAAACGATTGATTAAATAATATAAAAGAATAAAAATGGACACACACACACACACTTGCAGAATACAATTCAAAGGCATTATTTTTATTTCCCCACTCCCAATAATGACACATGTTGTAGGAGGAATTAGAAGCTTCTAGAGGAATCTCCACCACCTTGCATGTAACTCCCCCACTAAGTTTTTAATCAATTTGCATGAGTCCAATATTGGAAAAGAATCTGTTTTTTAATTAAATTCTCTAGATAGTGGAATTGAGGGATTTTTCTTATAAAATTTTATGCATGTTTCAAAGATGGGAGTTGATTAAGTTTTGAAGAAAATTTTCCCAAGTTTTTTTTTTGTAGTAGGATCTTCTTTGGTAGTCTCATTTTCGTTGCAGGATTTGTTAAGTTGTTCTTGAAGATTTCTCTCAAGTTGCAAGGAAGGATCTAAAAAGGATAGCTAGAGGATTCAACTTCGAGCTTCGATAGCCAGGTTCTTTTCTTTTGCCATCTCTCATTTACATATGAGAAAGTTTTATTATCAAAAAAAATATAGTTTCTAGATTCTTTAGTTGAATATAGTTTTTTGAAAGAAATCATTTCTTATTTGTTAGATGGGAAGAAAATCTATTTTTTTAAGGAAATGCAGTGATAAAATTTCTTTCTCTTTTTAAATACAAATGCAGATTCTCTTGTATATCTTATTTAATCTATTTAAAAGAAAGAAAATCAGATTTTGCTTTTCTATTTTCTTTTTGAAATCTAGAGAAGATATTGAAAATAAATAAATAATAATAATAATAAAAATAAATAAATCATGCTTTTCAACATCTCTGTTTATTTTCTTTGAAAAACTCAGTTTTTCTTTCCTATCTTTGTAAGTAATTCTTTTTTCTCTCTATGAGTATAATCATTTGCATTTAGGAATCTCACTATGTATGAATCTTTCTCATTATTGTTCTGTTATTTATTTATTCCCAAAATCTCTCTCTGTGAAATCCTTTTGATTTATATAAAATCTTCTTTTTCTTTTCCTCTGTGAAATCTACTCTTTTAGAAATCTTTTTTTTTATTATTCTCTGTAAAAAAAAAAAAAACTACTCTCTGTGCAATCCATTCTTCCTATAGTATATTTTAACTCGCATGGTGAATTCTTTTTATTTCCAAAATTAAAAGAACTTAAATTTTATGTGTATATTGTCTCTGTGGTATTCCTTTTATTCCCAGAATTTTCTTTAAAAAAATAAAATTTTGAACTTCATTTCCAGATATAAAAGAACTTAATTTCTATTTCTTTTATTCCCAGAACTAATAGAATTTGTATTTTAATTTTCAAATTTAAAAGAACTTAAGTTTTTTTTCACATATATATAGTGTCTCTATATTATCCATCTTAATTCTAGAATTTAAAGAACTCTAAAAATATATATATATATATATATATATATAACCCTTATCAAATTTTTATATAATTTAACACCGTGCCGTACATTAATTTCGAAGCATTTAATTATGCATCATGCACATTTTTAATTTCAAGGAAAACTGTGCGTTTAACTAAATGAGGGGCGATGGGGAGCGGTACCCACCACTCCCCTTGCGGTCACTGTCATGACAGTGGTCGCAGGGGGGTGGAGGGCCCGCGGGCCCCACTCTCTCCTCTCCCTTTCCCTTCATAATAAATGATGGGTTGAGTATTATCTTGATAAAATTTATTTTATATTAAATTCGATATGTATTATGGTTAACATTTAGTAATATGATAAAAAGTTACTTATATTAAAATTGATATGTAATAAAATTAACATTTAGTAATATGTTAAAACTTATTTGTATTAAATAATATTTGGTGATATTAATGTGGTTGCTTCGATTTTGAAAAAAAGGAATATACATATGTCACATAATTATGGGTTTAATTTAATAACATAAATAGACTGTTAATTGGTTACACTAATTATAACTCTAAAATTATTTAATGTGATTATATATAATTAAATTGTTATTTTGGAATATAATTCATATAAATATATCAATACATAGATTGATAATTTAACTTACACTAATTGTAATTCTAAGCCTTATATATAGATTGTAAACATAAAGGAGTAATTTAGTTTTGGGGAATTAAATAATTTCTTTTTAGATTAATTAGATGAGAAACTTATTTTGCCAAATGACTTTAGAAAAAAAAAAAAAAAAACTTTAGAAGGGATAATTCATTTGTAATAAATTTAATGATAGACTCCTCTAAGTAGTTTTATTTAGTTAGATGATTCATTTTAATTCACTTCTCCTCTTTTTTTTTTGAGAGTCAAACCTTAATTGTCCAATCATTAGTTCATGCAAGTTGCAATGCCATGTGAGTCTCTTTTATTTGTTGTGCAAATTACTTGATATTATCATGCAAGTTACACTTCTCTACTCATCCATGCTAGGTACGCGATGATGTTATATTTCAAGGTGTTAGATGATAGTTCTCTTATTAATTTTCTCGAGTATTGTATAGATTCTACTTCAAGTAAATTTCCTTCTTTTACACGTAGAGTTAATTTTGTGGCATAATTCTCAATAATGGTATCAATTTACCTACATTAGAATAAATGCTATTATCTTTTGAAGAATAAGAGTTAGGCATCTTAGTTAGAAAATTAAACAAGGGGAGTTGGAAAACAAAAAAAAAAAACCTTAGCAGTGTTCGGTATTTACGGTGCCTCTGGGTCATGCTTACGGGTAATGCCATCATGTTGAACTACTGCACTTAACGCCTAATAAAGCTGCATCAACGATGTCTGTGGCATCGTCCCTATAAATCGTCGGGGAGTAATAAGGGACACTTGGAAGTTAAAATCCAAGGGGCGGGTAATCCCCCTTGGATTGATAATTTAATAAGATAATTCTAAAATGATCTTTCATCTGCCTAGTTAAACCATAGTAAACTCCTATAGGGATGATGAGTGAAATGCTCTTATGAAATTGATTTAATCTCGAAGAATTATTATCGATTGACAATTGGCCAAGGGTGACGCTTATGATAAGAATTAGGATCTAGTTGTTTTAGGCCACAAGCAATAGGCCATCTTGAGCCTTTGCTTAAGCGCTACCACCATGGGTAGTAACCGCAGAGAAACTGTCTGAGACATTGACCCTAGAAAGGGTTGCATACCCACTAATTAGTTTACACCAAACCATAGAGTAGAAAATAGAACTACATATTTTATGCCTTGATCCCATGCTGAAACGGCTATGTAGGCAGTCTTGGGATGGAGTTGTCCCTAGTACTCAGGCATTCGTGGGTGGGGTCTAGGCTTGGTATAGAAGGATTGAATAGAATCTTAATTTGAAAGATAAGTATAATAAAAAGGAAAAAGTAATTCAATGCATACTCGGAAGGAATCCCGTACGGATTCGCTTGACTTCCCGAGGCTTTAAGCCAAATTTCGAGGCAGAATTCAAGCTTGTATTACATTATTTTGATTTCTCCTAAGGGCGGCGACCTCGGTGCACTCCTATTAGAAGAGTGTAGTACTTAGTGAGTGACTCAGGACCCGAATGGTCCCGATGAGTCTAAGTCTCTGGCCAGAGCACCTCCTATCCCAATTGGATAGATGCCTACCCCGTATGGGTAGATGCCTATCCCGTATTGGATAGATGAAACCTCCTACTCCGTATGGACAAATGCCTAACCCGTATGGTTAGATGCTCATCCCGGATGGGTGAATGCCTAATCCTAATGGATGGATGCCTAGAGTATGCGATTGAATCAAACACAAATGATTAAGTTAAACAAAAAAAAGAATGGTCAAATTTTGTTGGGTTAAGTAAGGAGGGTTATTATAGTGGAGGGGTAGCTCATGCTCCCTCGGGCAACATCGCTACCAAAGGGTAGCGACTACTACCTTCAGGTAGCAGCCCTACCTAAGCGTAGCACCTGCTACCATTGGGTAGCAACGCCACCATTGGGTAGCAACGCTACCAATGGGTAGTGACTGCTACCTTTTGGTAGCAGCAACTACCATGTTAGCAGCGTCCACCTTCTGAGGAGAGATGGTGGGCCTCGCGGGCTTGCCCATGTTGTTTTAAAAATATGATATATATATATAAAAAATTTTAGTTTTCTATTTAAAAAAAAGAAGGTTTTATTAATATTAATTTTTAATTAATATATTTTATTAATAATTATTAATTTATAATTACTAATTAATGTATAACATTTTTATATATTAATTGTAGTGATTAATAAATTAATGTATATTATTAATCATATATTAATTGCCCTTTTGTAATTAATGTATATTTTTTTAAATATATATTAATTGGGGTTGAATTATGGGTTTATTAATTTAGGTATATATATATATATATATACACACACACACACACAAATTAATATCCTCAGCTGGTTTATTGTTTTTATATAGGCTTGGGAACTTTATTTTATTGGGAAATTATTTTCTAGTTTAAGTTTCCTTAAATGTATATTTCTATTTTCTGGAAAGTATATCTTGGCTTCAAAAAGAAAATAAGTTTAGATAAACCGTGTCGAGATAGAATGGAAATGATGTTTTTATTTTGTAAATAAATATCATATTTAGTTGGTTAATGTTTATTTAATTTTATTCATGTGTATTTGGTTTAAAAACTCATAATGATGTATTTATGTATGTTCGATGCAAATGAACCTTAGCGAGTTAGAAAACCATGAACGACCTGTACCTAGATGAGGTAGATAACTGCAATCAAACTCAGATCATTTAGAAAACTGGATCGAATTTTAATGTTAAATCAATAAGAAAGAAGATTGTCTTTTCCAATCTATGCCTATGCATGTTTAATTTTCTGTATTCGCATTTTCTTAAGTAATGGCAAGACGTTGATTTGTTTGATTGGACCCTACCGTATGGTTGATTTGAGGTACTTGTTTCTGTCCTCGGTCCTGAGTTTGACTGTTGTCTTGTGATGGTGTTGTATCTGGTCATGTCCTTTATGCGGGTGTCGAATGTTGTTTCCTGGTTGGTCATAGCTGGTCAGGTCTCTAGTTAGGGTACCGTCAGTCAGTGTACCTCATATGAAGTTGTGTTTGACCAAATGGTTGTTCCCTCCATATTGAACTCTGTTTGCTTGACCTTGTGTATTCCTTGGTTTTAGGAGTTCGTTTGAGTATGTTCGCTAGTATGTTGTTGTGTTTCCTTTGATAGGAGCGTGGTGGTGGAGTCGTCCTGATGTTATTGCCCTCATGAGAACCTGATATTCATGTTAGACCATGGGATGCTTATGATGGGTTGCGAAGATTTAATTTCGCGGATGTTCCAGTTGATCTGTTATTAATGTTTTTTTTATTATGTTCAGTTGGATCCTTTCCTATTCAGGGATCATTTTTGTATTTATTGGACCAATATGGTCGTATGTATTATTGGTTATGTTCGCCTTGATGGTAGGATTGTAAATAATGTGAACCTTATGTATCCTTCACTATTGATCAAGTATCAGAGGGGTCTTGCAGTTGAGCAGACCTGGAGATGTAGCCCACTAAGGGTGAACTCTGAGATCATTTCGGTGTTAGATGGTGTTTTTACATTCTTATGTTTTCTTTTAATTTGGCATGTATAGATGCTTTATGTTAAAATATATAATGGGGATTAGATGAAGATAATCATAGATGCATGCATGTAGTCATTTTATGTAAATGCAGTAATTAGGACCATAAAGGAATGTCGACATGATTAATGGAATGTATTCAGTGAATGATAGCAAAATTAAGTATGCATGGAAAGTATTCATTAGTTTATGATGAAGTTAAAGTACGTTATGGAACTAGATGCATGGCATGTGTTTAATGTAAAATTGAACGTAATGAATGGTTAAAATTTATTGGATGAACTTAATCATGTTAACCATAGTTTTAACTCTAATGAATGAACGTCCACATGTTATCTATGTTTTAACTTTAATGGGTAAATTTCCTCATGTTAGCCTCATCTTCAACCATAATGGATGAACCCGTCCTATTATCTATTATTCTAATTTACTGAACAAATTATATCCATGTTTCAAATAATAACATGTAGTTAAGTTAATCTACTTATTTGGATCAAAGGTTGTGAGTTGAGTTAGATGTTAAATTAAGTAATCATGTTGGGAAACTCCTTAGGTATTGTTTAGTCTTCCGCTGTGTCATCTGAGCTTATGATAACTCATTGTATCATTATGTTATGTTTAATTTTAATTAAAAAAAATTATTTGCACTCCATTCGTGTGTTTTAGCTTTATCCCTTCGGGGTTTCCTGACAGGGCATTACATATATATACATATATACATATATATGTGTATATATATATATATATATATATATATATATACATGTATATGTATACATATACATGTATGTATACATATACATATATATGTATATATATACATGTATATATTACACACACACACATATATATATATATATACATGCATATATATGTATGTATATATATGTATATATGTGAATATATATATATATATATATATATATATATATATATATATATATATATATATATATATATATATATATATATATATATATATATATATATATCTGTGTGTGTGTGTGTGTGTGACAATCTGAGATAAACACACACACACACACATATTTATAATTAAAAACGGTAGTAATAATTAACCCAAAAGTGAAGGATAACACCACATGCTTAGATCCGTACCAGGACGAAGTCGATAACAGGCTGGTCCAACCAACGTTTTTAGTTTGTACATCGAGTTCATACTCGATGGAAGAAGAATGAACACTTAAAACAAATAAATATTAACAACACTAGATGGTGAAATTCCGTCGAAGGCATACCGAAAATCACCATCGGTAAATAACTAAGACAAATACGGCTAAAGCGATGAACAACACACAGAGCCATAGAAGATAAAAATTACAATCCAATTGATAATCGGTAAACTTGGAATGAATTGAGCTGACAATATTTATAGAAGATAAAAATTACAATCCAATTGATAATCGGTAAACTTGGAATGAATTGAGCTGACAATATTTATGAACAACTTGTTGATAAATGCAATCAATAATAGATGGTTGACCACAACATTAGTAGAAAAGAAAACCGATCTAGCAATTGATTGCTAACAGGATACACACCTATCGGCTATCAAGAATGCAATACATATTAAGGCTAAGGAGAACAATAGAAGGATCAATTTCCACAAAGATCAAAACTAATAAGGAAAGGGAAAGGAAATCCGATATAGTGAACAGTGACCAAGCATGTACGGTGAGTAATACCAAAACAAACAAAAACAAGGCAACATTAAAGGAGAAACAAATATCAATTTCCAATTTTGATTAATGAAGGGCAACCTAGAACAAATATTGCTCAGATACTATAGGAAACCAATCGATAGGTGTCATGCGATAACCAGTTAGCTCAGACATTCATTGAATAAGGGGGTATATCAAACGAATATAAAAAAATAAGTTGAGTACAAAATCGAGTGAAACAACAAGCCATTCAATCACACAGTGCACCAGACAATATAGGGCATATGCCATCCAGATTATAACAATTGGAGAAAGAAGGAAAAATAAACTAAAAATATTAATTGATTGATATAGTGAGGAAAAAAGGTTAAAAGCCAAAACATGTAGATAGAGAACAAACGAAATCGACCAATTCAAAGATCAAACAAATGTATCTCAAACCATATTGAGACATGCATGAACATGGAAAACAACTCATATGAAGAATAAAATATTAGGAATACTTGAAACCATAAGCTAATGGAGACATTAACATGAAAATTTACAGAAATCAAATCAAGGCAAGTACAATGACGACCTGGAATTTTACGTTTGATGGAGTATCCCTAGAGTTGTAGAGAAGACCACAAATTCTCCAAATGATTTGAGATTCAACACCACACCTTCAGGTCCACTTCTAGGATTAAACCCATACCCCCAAAATTCTCCAAACGATTCAAGAACCCCCCCACCCAAACCCAAGAAATTTTACTAGAACGAATTCTGCACGGGGCCTCCCAATGCTTCCTCCCTGCTTTTTCAAAAAAAAGAAAAAGCAGGGAGATATCCATTTCCAAAAAGTAACTCCTCTATTAAATTTTGCATGCAAGATATTCCCACTAACTCAACAATTAATTATAATTCGTAACCCCTCCTACGCACATACAAGTTTTAAATTTTTTAAAGTAAATAAGTAGTAATTATATTTTAATAGATTATTTCATAAGCACAAATGAAATATCCAATAATAATAAATATCTAACTCCCTTAAGAATTATAATTTTTAAATTTGGTAAGGTAAATTAAATCACTTAGCTAATACAATTAGCTTAATATAAAATTGCACAATTTTCAATTTTATTAATTAATTAATCCTTAATGCTCAAATACACAAATATGAATTAATATAATTCTCTATCTAAATATTTATATTAAAATAAATATTAAACCAAACACTAAATTTATGATATGCGAACTAACAAGACGCGAAGGACCGACTTGACGAACAGGTGACATGACCAAAAAACAAAACCCAAGACTATCAACAATCCACCAAGATACCTTACAAGAATCTCGTTCCGTAGGAATGATGACACAACAAGGGGTCTGACCGATAACTCCAATTTTCAACTTTACCATTGGGTCATTGAGCACGCTCAGACCTGAAGATTCAGGTGGAGTCAATGCTCAGTACTTGCAGCTGCATAAACAAATTGTCAAGAATATATATATATATATATATATATATATATATATATATATATATATATATATATATATATATATATAAACCATATAATCAACATACCATGAAAAGGGAATGGAAGTGACATAGCTTTCTCGTATGGAGCAGTGTGATGATTTTCCCTTTCACTCAAGCACATCAAAGATGGACAACAAAGTACGTCAGATCAATAAGCATCGATAAGCATAATCATTCTCAATTATAACAACACATATATAATCCATTATAGTAATTGAATCTGACTACTTGAACATGGATACATCATATGATCACATCATAGTGAACAACATAAAAATCATCACCATAGAGCATAGAGTATGATTAACACATATAAATCCAAAGGTCATAGAAAAGCATCATAACCAAATCAAAATCGACCAATACCAAAAGGGTCGAAGCCACACAGAAACTCAAGCCACAAAATCTGACAAGCCAAAAGACGGTGGGCACTACATCCTCCCCCCTAGTATCAGGCTTACTCCTGGAAGCCTACAAAGAGAAAAGGATAGAGCTCACACATACAAGAATCCTCCTCCCAAGTAGTAGAAGACTCATCATTAGGATCCCACTGGACTCTGACTTGCTCGATGTCTTTACCTCTGAGAACCCTATGCATGTTCTCTAGAATGCCCATGAGCTTGAGAGATAGCTGCCCATCCTTGACCTGTAGAGCAGTCCAATCAACAATGTGAGAAATATCATGATGATACAGACAAATATTTGAAACATGGAAAACATCATGAATGCATGAGAGACTAGGCGGTAGAGCAAGTCGATAGGAAACTGGACTGATCCTCTCTAGAATCTCAAGTGGACCAACAAAATGCTAAACAAGCTTAGAGCCTTTTTTGCATAGATTGGACTCTTCCATACTCGCACATCCAGGAACACCTGATCACTGATAGAGAACTGACGATCCACCCTATGCGCGTCAGTGTACTTTTTTTGCCGATCCTGCGCCGCCACTAAATGCTCTCTGATCCTCACAACCTACTGCTCCATATCATGAAGCATATCCAAACCCAGATGCACTCTATAACCTAATCGATCCCAACTCAAGGGAGTCCAACAAGGACAACCATATAATGCCTGAAAATGAGCCATACCGATGGAACTATGGTACCTATTGTTATAAGTGAATTCCACCAAGTATAGGTATTCCTCCCAATGAGTCTTCTGGTCCATTACATACATCCGAAGCATGTCCTCCAACACCTGGTTGACTCTCTCTGTCTTCCCATCGGTATCAGGATGATAGGATGAACTAAACTTCACCTGAGTCGCTAATGCTTATTAAAGAGACTTCTAAAGGGTTGAAGTGAACACGAGATCTCTATCAGAAATGATCTATTGTGGAATGCCATGAAGTCTAACAATATTCTCCATGAAAGGATAGAAAAGGAGCGGAGCGAAAAGGAGCGGGAATCCCAAATTTCAAATTGGGAAATGGCGGAATTCTTGGGGAGGGTGGATTTCCTGGAAACTGCTGTTCCTCTAGGATCAGATCTAGCAAGCAGGCAGGAGGTCAGACATCTCAAGGGTCAGAAGAGGACAAGGAAAAAGTAAAACCGGGAGAAGAAAAAGATTCAATCCCTAGGGACCCACACGACAAAGGAAAATGGGAAAAAATGGTCTTCGCTCTTTGGAGTGAAGCCGCTAGTTAAAACTAGGCTTTCGGAAGTAACGAACATTTCAGACCCCGCCTCTAGTCTGGTCGCTATTTCTGTTCCGGACAAAGTGGTCGATATGACTATAGCTAGCCTATCTATGACATTAGTGGGATGATTCTCTGGCTTTAGGCCTAACATTGATGATGTTAGGAATTTCATAAGGAGAAAATGGATTGTAAAAGGACAAGTGGAAGTGGCAGCGCTGCCTAGAGGGTTTTTTACCTTCACTTTCAACTTTGAAGAAGACATGAACAAAGCTGTTTGCGAAGGCCCCTGGATGTTTGGCAAGTCTTCCCTGGCTCTCCAGAAATGGGCCCCGAATCTCATCCTGGATGAATCCTTCTTTGTTTCTGCGCCAGTCTGGACATGCCTTCCGGGTCTTCCGCTCGAATACAGGAACGAGGGAGTTTTCAAGGGCATTGCGAAATCCTTTGGAGAACTCTTGTCGATTGACCCGATGATAGCGGCTAAATGAAGGTTAGTCTTTGTTCGCATTTGTGTAAATGTTAACCAAATGACAGATATGCCTCAATCCATAGATATCATATCTAAACTAGGAAAATGATCCCAAGCTATTGAATATGAATCTCTTCCATTTGCTTGTTTCCACTGCAAAAAATCGGGGCATTGGGCAAAATCTTGTCCGCTCAAGAAAGGCAAGGAACTCAAAACTGATAGTAATACTAAGAACAAAAAGATATGGCAAATGACAAACAAAAAAGAAGATTCATCAACATCCGAGTGTAACCAAAAAAAGGATGCAACGAAACTTATGAATGAAGTCAAGAGGACTGGGAGTAGCAGCAATGATAAACAGGATTACGTTTTCTCCAACGACCCACCAGAGAGCTCTAAAGAAGCAGAGCCAGGAATGGAGTTGATCAATAAAGAAAACTCAGAAGCTAAGGAGAATGAAACTGTTAGTCAGGAGAAGGAAGAAACTATTCTGGACCAGGAGGACGGATCAACTAGCCAGGAGAAGGAAGAATTCTATCCAACCTCTTCACTCTCTAAATCGGCCGAGGTAAACTTTAATGAAGCCCAAGACCCTTCTGATATTGAGCCCTTACTGCCTTTAACTAATGGAAGCCCAAAGCCTCTCCTCTGTAAAACCCCTACCCAAAGTGTGCATGTGTTGGATGAGATTCTCCGGATACCCGAGTCGAAAGAAGGAAAATAGAACAAGGAGGAACTCAATGGAGGAATCTCAACTAGAAGAAAGATTAAGAAGAAGGCAAATGTTGGAAGTCAAAATAAAAAGCAGGGAAGGCCATCCCTAAAACATCAAAGGGAACAAGAAAGCTGGAAGAACCGTACTGATGGAACACAATGTTCCATCGAGTCAGCCCTATCCCCAGTTAAAGCATGAAGATTATATCCTGGAATATCAGAGGGCTAAATGTCCCCCATAAGCAGGATGTGTTACAAAATGTCATCAGAGATCATAAACCGGATGTGGTTCTTGTTCAGGAAACCAAGATGTCTAAAGAAAAAGTTGAAAGGATCAAAATTTTCAAAGAAAACGGAGTCATAGGAACTAACTCGGAGGGTTCTTCTGGAGGAACTGCGATTTTTTGGAACAAAAATACTATAATAGGAAAGGAAATCATCTCCGCTTTTAATAGGAACTCATTTTTGCTTGAGCATATTAAGGACAACTTTGTTTGGGTGTTATCTAATGTCTACGCTCCTAATACCAAATCCAGGAGAGCTAAATATTGGAAAAGCCTTGCCGCTGATAGACTCCAGTTTGCTGATCAAAGCTGGATTATTATGGGAGACTTCAATACCCCACTCAAAGATGAAGAAAAGATGGGAGGTATCCCTTTACATCTTGATGGAAAACAAGACCTTATGGATTTCATTAATGACTAAGCTATCATTAATGTTGATCTCCAGGGCATCAATTACACCTGGACCGATAGAAGAACGGGAGCTGATTTGATTCAAGTTAGGCTTGATAGATCTTTAATTTCTCCTGACTAGCTTTCTAAGTATAGTTGCTCCCTTGGTTCTGTTATCAAAATCGGTTCAGACCATTTCCCCATCTCCTTCTCTGCCAACTCTTTTTCGGCAAAGAGAAACTTCCCTTTTAGATTTGAAAAAGCTTGGCTCTCCCATCCTTCTCTAGAAGCCTGCATCGCTGAATGGTGGAACTCTGAAGTGGAGGGTAAGGCTCTTTTTAGAATTGCTAAAAAGCTCAACATCATAAAAGCCAAAATTAAAACCTGGAACAAAGAGATTTTTGGGGACATATTCAAGAACAAAACTCAAGTCAAAGCTGAATTAAAGTATATTCAAGATAGAATCCAAGAGGTGGGGTTGACCGAAGATCTTAGGATGGCTGAAAATGATCTTTTATCTAAATACCACTCCATCATTTCTAATGAAGAGACTTTCTGGAGACAAAGATCTAGAGCCTTGTTCCTGAAGGAAGGAGATAAAAACAACCGCTTCTTTCACTTAACCTCTCTCAAGCACAGGGTAGCCAACAAAATATCCAGACTAACTTGCAATAAAGGCGTCCTAACAAAGGATTGTGACATTAGGAAGGAAGCTCTCGAGCATTTCAGTACCTTGTTGGGTGAAATGGATAACCTAGATTACAGTAAGCAAAATACCCTTTTACAAGCTATCCCTTCTATCCTATCGGAAGCTGACAATCGCCTCTTATCCCGTATTCCTTCTAATCCTAAAATCAGAAAGGCGGTGTTCTCCTTTCAGGGTGATAAATCCCCTGGCCCGGATGACTTTCCCATGTTTTTCTTCCAAAAATTCTGGCACATTGTGGAGGCTGACATATGCAATGGTGTTAAGGAATTTTTTGGCTCCAGAAGACTTCTTAAGGAATTGAACGCCACTTTCATTGTCCTTATCCCAAAGAACCCCGGAGCTGATTCTCTTAACAAGTTTAGACCCATCAGCTTGTGTAACTCTATCTACAAGATCCTTTCCAAGGTTTTGACTTCCAGGTTGCTGGATGTTCTCCCAAGGATTATCTCTATCCAACAAAATGGCTTTGTCCCCGGAAGACAGATTTTGGACTCTATTATCTCTGTTCATGAAAATATCCACTCCCTGAAAGTAGCGAATAAACAGGGATTCTTCCTTAAGTTAGACATGGCTAAATCTTTTGATAGAGTGAACTAGCAGTTTCTCCTTAGGATCATGAAATTGTTTGGTTTTGGCGACAAAGTTATCCAGCTCTGTTCTCAACTCATAGAAACTTCCTCCTCTGCTGTTATTGTTAATGGCTCCCCATCTAGCTTCTTCAAAAGCTCCAAAGGTCTCAGACAGGGAGACCCCATCTCCCCTATCCTATTCACCATTCTTGCTGAATGCCTGGGTAGATTCATCCCTAAAAATGTGGAAGAAGGCAATCTCAAGGGTCTAAAACCTTCTTCATCCAATGTTGTCTACTCCCATGAACAATTCATTGATGACTCTATCACCATGGGGGAAGCCACCATCTTGGAAGCCAAAAACATGAAGATCATTCTGAATACCTATGAATCTGCCTTTGGTCAAAAAATCAACTGGGATAAAAGCTCTCTGTTTTTCATAACACCCCGGCCCAAAGGAAAATTAGGATTGGTAGGATTCTTGGTTGCAACATATCTGAGTTTCCTTCTACCTATTTGGGGCTTCCTCTTTGTCTCAAGCCTGAGGATTCCTTCTGGAATAAGTTAATAGACAGACTCAACCTGAAACTCGCTAGCTGGAAAGGGGTTGTCCTTAGTCAAGCTGGTAAAGTCACTCTGCTCAAAGCCACTCTCCAAAATATTCTTGTGTATGCTCTTAGCTTGTTCAAAATCCCCTCAAAGTTTGCAGAAGCTATTGAAAGAATCCAAAAAAAAGTTCCCTTGGATGGGTGTGGAAGTTAAAAATAGAATCCCCCTTATTGCCTGGAATAACATTTGTTCCCCTAAGGCCTCGGGTGGGCTGGGCTTAAGGAACATTAGTTCTATGAATAAAGCTTTATTAGCCAAGAAAATTTGGAGATTCAAAGGGGAGGAAAAAGAATGGAACTCTATTTGGAAAAACAAATATCTCTATATGCAATCTTCTGAGGAAGAATTCTTTGACAACTCTTTCTCTGTTGATGGATCTGCCATATAGAATGTCGTGCAATCTACTAAAGGTTGGGCTGCTGCTGGCAGAACTTGGAACCTTGGGGATGGGAGGAAAATAAGATTTTGGGAAGATAGATGGATCCTGGATAAACCTCTGGAGGAAATCCCTATCCTCAAAGATTGGAAAGACAGTTTCAAATGCAAGTACGGTGAAATGGTAAGATATTACTGGAGAAATGGGGACTAGATTGACTTTAGCCAGCAGTGTTTGGATCTCAAGTTCCTTCAGATTGCTCTTTCTGCTAAAATCCCTAGAGACAACAAAGATGACATTTTGATATGGGGGAAAACTTTGGATGGGAAATACTCTGTTTCCTCTGCTGTGGCTATTCACAATGTCCCGATGGAACCTATTCCCATCTGGGCTAAAGTCTGGAATAAGAACTTAGTTCCCAAAGTCAACATCTTCTTTTGGATTTTCAGCCAAAATAAGATATTAACCCTGGATAATCTTCATAAAAGAGGCATTATTTTTCCTAATAGGTGTTCTCTTTGTTGCAGGGAAGAAGAGACAGCTTGCCATATTCTCAATCAATGCTCTTTTAGCCAGGATATCTAGAAAATCATCCTTTCCATGTGGAACCTAAGCTGGGTCTTCCCGAACTCTCTTGGTGACACTTGGATTCAATGGCATTGTCCTAACTCTAATCCTAAAATTGTGGAGACCTGGAGACTTACTCTGTCGATTGTTATTTGGAATATATGGAAAGAGCACAACAACATGATTTTCAGAGATAAAAGGGCTATTCCTGAAGTGGTTGCAGATAAAATCTTTAGGAGTATTTTTGAATGCCTCTATTGTATTGATTAGGGACTTGCTGCTAAAGATGATTTCAAAGATAGGTGGAATCTTTCTACTACTACTACTAGCAAGGAGAAAGGAAAAGAAGGTCTTGTCTGGTGTTTTCCCCCATAGGGATGGATTAAGGCTAACTTCGATGGGGCTTCTAAAGGCAATCTGGGTAAAAGATGGATATGGGGGCATTATCAAGAATTTTGTTGGAAGTTGTCTTAAGGTGGTGGTTGGTCCTCTGGGGAATCAAACTAGCCATTTTGTTGAAGCCTCTGCTACCTTGAATACCTTAATTATAGCCAAAAATCTTAATTATGATAAAATATGGCTTGAGGGGGATTCACTTAATATTATTAAGTGCTTAAAGGGGGAATCAAAGCCTTCTTGGTCTATTGAGAATATCATCATGAAAGATAGAGAGATCATCGCCAGTTTCAAAGAAATTATTATACAACATGCCTTCAGAGAGCAAAACAATGTTGCTGATTGTTTAGCGAATACTGGAGTTAACTCTGACGCTCAAATGATTTGGCACGAGGATGATCTCAATTTAAATATTAAAGAGATCCTCAAAAAGGATCGTTATACGGGGAGAGAAGGACAATTAAATCATGACAAGTAAAAAGCATCATTTATGCCTTGTTGGAAAGGCCATCATTACCTGGCATTGTGGAAGATCTCCTACTATCTCCAATAAATCACCGCATGCTTTGTGGGTTACTCAGTGTGAAAATTTGAGCAGCATCGGGAAAGAAGGTCTCAATCTACAAAGAAATAGAGCAGATAGCCTGCATTTGAAAATGGGAGGAGACCTAAGACACGAAGAACCTGACAACACGTCGACCTGGAAAACAATGCCTAAAGTCTAGGCGAAGCTAGAGAAGGGCTCTCTTACTAGCTCCATGGAAAATATTAAGGACTATGACAAAGGTAGGGTTAACTTAGCCATTTCCAAGATTTCTGAAAACTGGTCTAGTGGCTCTTTTAAACTTTACGGAGTTAAATTTAAGCTAGATGTTGGGCTTATTTCAACTGTGACTGGAATGCCCCACATCGGGCTTAAATTCTTTCGAGACCTCAAGGTCTCCAACAATGCGGTTAACATATTCCCGCGGAAAGAGAAAGAGCGGGCCAAAATAGGCAACGCTACCAGGGGCTACTACGAAGCTGCAAACATCAAGAAGTTGTGGGGCTGGGTCTTGAACACAATCATGGAGTATATTACGGTTGAAGGTCGTTTCTCTAGGGCCCACACCTACCACTTCGTGCTCTTAAACCATTTCAGACACGACAAAAAAGTGTCTCTGCCCTACTACCTTTTTCGGTCCCTTTCCAGGTCCCTGAACAAACACAGGACTAACCCTTCCAGCCCAATTCTCCACAGCGGGCTCCTGCTGCTCATCTATGAGCATTGCAAAACCCTCGCTCTGCGGGAAAATAAGCGGATTTCCGCTTCCCCGGGTAAAAGAAAGATGGAAGAGGGAGAAACTAGCAAGGAAAAGGTGTCATCTAACAAGAAAAGGAAAAGTGCCCTCGAGTTGGAAACAGAGGACATTGTCAAGGAAAGCAGTGGTATGGAGACGGACGAATCTAACGGTGAAGACAACTGGAAAGAAGAGGAGCTGGGCAACAAGGAAGAAAGTGGAGATTTTGAACCTGGTCAACATAGCCCTATTCTAAGCGATCACCCTAGTAAGGACAATAGCCATTTGATGGAAGAAATGGCTACCAAGGATAATGAGGAAACCGAAGTTAATTTTGAGAAGGAAATAAACAAAGACCTGACCGAGGAAAGGGATAGAAAGGGCAAGGAAAGTGCTGGTGAGGGGCTTATCCTGGATAATCTCAAGAAGCTCTCGGAGGCCAGAATGGATTTCGACAGACAGACCTACGAAACCCTGAAAAACTTGGAAAAGAAAGGGATAAATTCAGATAAAAAGAGGGAGGATGAAAATAGAGAGCATATTAATTGGAAGCAGGAAATGGAGAACAAGGTAAAATCACTTGAAGAGGGAAAAGAAGTGATGAAAAATCTGATGGGAGTTATCCCAAGTATCCTCTCTATTGTCACCAAAAACCTGGAGGACATCGCCAAGGTCTTTGACCATACTCCTAAATCGGTTGTGGATCTTGACCTAGAGGAGGAGACCATCCAGACTGGAAGCGTTGATGCTACCCTGGCAGGCGGGACTGCAAAGAGAACCAAGGCCAGTATCAAGAAAGCTGTGGCTGTTGCTGCTAAGGACCCTCCCAACTTCAAAGACAACATCAAAGAGCTGCAAGAAATTAGCAGCACCCTGGCTAAAGCCCTGGAAAAAATCTGATCCCTGGATGGCCTGCTGGCTTTTTGGGGCTTTTGTGGGTTTTCTTCAGTTTTTCGCTGGTTTTTTCTTTTTGGTTCTGTTCCTCCCTGTTTCTCATGGCTTTGCTATTTAAGTCTTGCTTGTAAAGGGTTTCGGGGCCCCTTCAAAACCTTCTTTTTCATTAATCAAAAACAATATTCTTCATGAAAATTTTATCCACTATTGTTGCATTATAAGAAGATTGAATAGGTGAGAAATGTGTAACTTTGGTCAACCTGTCCATGATGGCCATAATAGCATCATGACGACAAGGAGACTTAGGTAACCCCACAATAAAATCCATAAAATAATGTCCCACTTCCACACTAGAACAAGATGTTAATGCAAAAGACCTGCTGGATGTTGATGCTCTGCCTTCACTCTTTGGAACTCTAAGCATTGAGCTACAAAGCCAGCTATATCCCTCTTCATACCCAACCAAAAATACAACTGTCGAAGATCCGCATGCATATTCTTAACACTAGGATGAGCGGAATATGGTGCTCAATGTGACTCACATAGAATCAAAGTACGAAGATCCTCAGAAGAAGGAACATAGATATGTCCCATATGTCGCAAAAGATCATCGAAATTGAGAGAATAACCTCTGAATCTACCTTCCAAAGCTCTACGAGACTCCACTTCGGCACAAACTTCCTCATACCAAGTATTTGCAGGGAGTGCTGCCACAATCTTTCCTCTCAAATCCACTTCAAGAGATACTGCATAAATCTCATGCCAACAAAGACTAAGGACATCTACAACCACATTCTCCTTTCCCTGAATATATTTAAATTCAAAGTCATAATCGCACAAGAATTCCATCCACCTCCTTTACCTAGCATTCAGGTTCAACTGCGTAAATATGTATTGCAAGCTATGATGATCTGTATGCAACTCGAACCGATGCCTCGAGAGAAAGTGCCTCCAACAAACCAAAGCATGCACAATAGCTGCCAACTCAAGATCATGTGTAGGATAATTAAGCTCATGGTTCTTGAGTTTACAAGACTCATAAGCAATCACTCTCCCATCCTGCATTAACATCACACCTAACCCTTCCAAGGACGCATCTGTGCAAACCATGAAATCACCAGATGGCTAGGGAACCGCCAAAATAGGTGCCCTGGTCAACTTCTCCTTAAGAACCTAAAAGGCTTCCTGACACTTCTCCGACAACACAAATTTCTTCCCTTTTCTCTACAGGGAAGTGATAGGATGGGAAATCCTCAAAAACTCCTGAACAAATCTTCGATAATAACCTGCCAGCCCCATGAAACTACAAAACTCAAAAACGTTCGTAGGTGCAGGCCACTCAAGGATAGTCTGAATCTTTGAGGGATACACCACAATGTCATCTCCTGAAATAACATGCCGAAGGTACTTGATCTCTGTCTGAGAGAATTCACACTTTTCCACATTCGCATATAATTGGTTCTCCCTCAGACATTGAAAAACCTGCCTTAGATGTTCCTCATACTCCTCCATGCTCTTAGAATAAATCAGTATGTCATCTAGGAACACGAGGATGAATCTATCTATATAAGTTCTTAACATGCCATTAATAAGGCTCATGAAGACGGATAGTGCATTAGTCAACCCGAATGACACAACAGTGAACTCATAATGGCCATAACAAGTGCAGAAAGTTGTCTTATGAATATACACCTCCATAATCATCAACTGGTGGTAACCTGGCTTAAGATCAATCTTAGAAAATACCTTCACATCCTTGATCTGGTCAAATAAATCATCAATCCTTGGCAATGAATAATGATTCTTCATTGTAACTTTGTTCAACTACTGGTAATCAATACACAAGCGAAGTGACCCATCCTTCTTCTTCACAAATATAACAGGTTCTCCCCAAGGAGAGACACTAGGATGGATAAACCCTTTCACCAATAGATCTTCCAACTACAAACGAAGTTCTTCAAGCTCCTATATTGTCATTCGATAAGGGGTGCGTGAGATTGGTTCAGCTTCGGGTACCAAATCAATGTCCCTCTTAGGAGGCATTCTCGAAATCTAACTTGGAAAGACATCTGCAAACTCCTTTAATAAGGGATGATCATCGAGGGATACCTCCTGACTCTCATCCAACTACAAGTCATTCACTATCACAACAAATAACTAGCATCCCTGACGCATACATCGTTTTAGCTGCATAACAAAAATTAGGAGTAGAGAGACAGGTCTCTGGATGCCAAACACTTCCACCAAACTACTAGAACGGTCCAGACACTTGATTGTCTTATTTTGACAATCTATGACTTCTTGATTGGCTGACAACCAATCCATGGCCAAGACAATGTCAAAGGAACCCGCATGATGCGCAAATCCATAGAGGTATGGATGGTACCAATCTGCATTTCACACCCACGAACCAAGGATTCAACTGCAACCTTAACCCCTAAAGCTAACTCTACTTGCCACCTAACACCCTGCTCTACTGCCGCTAGTCCTCATTGCTTAACACGATAAGGTGTAATAAAATAATTAGATGCACCAAAATCAAATAAGACAAATATAGTATTACCATGCAACACACCAGATGCCTCCACTACAATACTCTGATGATCTGCTTGGCGTTTGTCAACCGCTCCATGAATCCTGTGGATCCTACCGACATCTCCAACTGTAGTCTTTGAAGTAGTTGGCCTATAGTTGGATCCCTGTGTACCCTTCTGAGGGCAATACTTAGTGTAAAGCGGAAAAATCGAACCCTAGTCGTTCTCCCCTCCCCAACTTTGAGGAGAGAGAAGGGAGAGTCACTAGGGTTGATGGTTTTCACTTAGGAGAGACTTTACATTCAAAAGAGGGGTTGAAACCCACAAGATCCAATCCCACACAATGCAAGATTGGATTCTAAATGAGTTTCAAGGGTTAAGACATCAAGGATACCCTCTTTTGTAAAGAAATGTAGATAGAAAGATTGAACTAGAAATGCATGTAAAGTGGGAAATATTCGCTTATAAACAGAGATAGGGATATGGTATGAAGCTGCGGACCTGGAATTAGCAGTAAAATGTCGAGACGGTGCTGTTCTGCAAATTTGAGCGAAAGTTGACGGGACGATGGCGCCCGACGTGCACACAGTCCTCCGAAAAATTCGCGAAACGAAGGTGGATCTATTCGTCTCTGCACAAGGATTCCAGATCTTCAATTACAGCCGCGTACCTGCAACCTACACACAGAAAAGAGAGGACGATTGGGGGGTTAGGGATGAGGGGTTTGCCTTTAGGTCAAACCCTGGTTTTGGAATTAACCAAGAAATGAGAATGCTGTAAATGTAAATGTTTGTAATGTAAACAAGTACTGATACCTTGTTGTAAGAATGTTTGTATTCTTACATGCGAAGGTGTAAATGTTGTTGTATGTAATGTGTTGTAAGTGATCTCCTCTTCAATGGTTGAATCCTTGTCTTGAATGCAACACTTAGCCTTGAATGGAGACTTAGGATGCTCAATTGCTTGAAGGAATGCTTGAATGCTTGAATGCTTGAATGTTTGAATATCGCTTTCGCCTTTTTCCCTACATATGTCCTCCTCCTTTTGAGAGGGGAAATTTAGTTTATATACATGTCAATTAGGGCTGATAGACTGATTTTCCTGACCTTAGGCCGACCAGGAAACATTATTTTCCAATTTGCAAACTTTAAAGACCCGAAGCCCCATAAGAGACTGGGCCCAAAATAGGGCCAGGGACCAGGGCGCTGGGCGCCATGGTCCAACCTCTAGGGACAACAGGGTGCAAGGAGAATCAGGCCAGGGTGCTGAGAAATGCAGTTTTTGGTGTCATGAACAAGTTTCGGGGTCTCCATTCAGGTTCCATGTTGCATCGCCATCGTGAAGACCCAAATGCAGTCGAAATTGCAAGTGTCGCAATTTTAGGATGCTACATTTAGCCCCCACTTTAGCGGGAGTATAAGCGTACGCTCATACTTCCAGTAAAGTACAAGGAAACAACATTCAAAAACTTTCACCACGTGAAGGAGGCAAGATACACCAAGCCCCCAGTGGACTAAGGATCTTACGACTTCGATTGACAAAGTAAAAGGGAAGATCACGAGGGAGAACCATGACTGTCAGTAGTAAGGTTCCCTCACTATGAGTCATGCAAGAAAGATATCAAAAATTTTCAAGGCAAAGCTAAATTTGTCAAGAAATTTTCAAGTATCTTGAAAAGATATGAACGGGATGTATGCCCCCCTACGTTAAAGCGATCGCACACGCCTCACCGGGGGTGATTGCTTTAAGGTAGTGATACATATAAGAATGAGAAGGGAAAGGAGCACGTTATCACAAGGATTTAGCCCCCAAGTGTGAGATAAGCCCAAGGATAATAGACACAAAACACAAAGCACAAGGTGACTTCGCTTTCCTCAGGGTCAGTATGCTGTATGATAATTCATGTATATCATATGTATGTATGCATAATTGTTCTTCATTCCCCAATCAAGGAAGGTCACCTAGAAGAAGGGAACACATGTGTCTTTTGAGTCAACATGAGAGAGACCAAAAGAGATCTCAATGCTTTGCATCGTCCTCAAGTAGACAACACTAAGGACAACAAATAGAAGAATGAGAATAACACATAGAAGAAGTAACAAAAGAGAGGAGGAGAGAATCTGCTATGCTAATGAAACTAGTCTAGCACGTCATCTACCCCCTGATCTTGCTGATCAATATTTCGGGAAGGCAGGAAACACGCTAGAGGAGGAACATCCAACATAGTAGATGGAGCTATCACAAGATCCAAACAAGGGCTATGTTCATACCCCAAGCCACGGTGTTCTTGTCTAGGAGCTAGGATAAGTGCTTTAGAAAATTCGTTAGATAGATGGTTATCAACATCAACATATTCATATTCACTATCAGAATGAACAGGAGTAACATTTTCATCATGAATAACATTTTCATCTATATCATCATCAAGATTTATAAAAATAGGATCTTTAACTCGCACAGGATCAAGACCATCATGCATCTTATGTTTAGGAGATTTCGGCTCAATCGTCGGCTGAGGAGAAAATGGAATAATATTGGCTGAAGGTGTTTTTGGGGATTGCAAAGTTTGAGAAGCAGCTGCCTGAGCTCTAAGATGACGCTTTAGCCGGTGTTCACGTGCAGAACGATTTCATCTAGTCTTAGTAGGAAGTTGCGAAGATTGAGGAGGAGGAATGTTCTCATCCTTATCACTTGGGTGTTTAGGTTGTGGTCTCTTAGGTTGAACAATAGGAGAAGAGGAAGGTCTCTTCTCTCCATAAGAGGAAGGTCTCTTCTCTCCATAAGAGGAAGGAGGAGGAACTGCTCCATATAAGGGAGGAATATTTGGTTTAGGAAGGAGACCAAGTCCATCATGACAAGGAGGGATAGGTCTACTTTTAGGAAGTTTATTAGTCATAGGCATAGTCACATTCATAGGAATGGGTTGGGAATCTTCTTGAGGAAAGACATTAGTTTTATCTTTCAAAGGAACAACTTCCTTCTCAAGAACGATAGGAATATCAAGTTTGGGTGTTCTAGGTTTTCTTAGAGATATGATCATATCTTTTTTCCACTTTTGATAAGATTTGAAAAGATGATCACTTCACGGAGGAAGAGATTGGAATTGTTTAGGCCAAAAGTAATCAATAGGAACGCTAGAAGTTCTTTCAGCTGGTTTAAAGAGACTATGATTGACAGTAACAACTTCACCATTATGGGGAAATTTCAAGCACTTGTAAATAGGAGAAGCAATAGCTTTCATGGAAGATAGCCAAGGATAGCCTAGCTTCACACGAAATTGTTCGGATGATGGAATAATAGCAAAGTCCACATCAAGGGATTTGTTATGGACCTCAATAGGTAATGTAATAGAACCAATTGCAGGAGAAGAAAATGCATCAAATAATTTCACAACCACATTTGTTTCGTCATAGATCACTTGATTCAATTGCAAAGTAAAAAGAAATTCTTCAGTAATGACATTAACCATGCAAGAAGGATCAATAAGCACTCCACGGCAAGGTGTATTCTTGACTTTTGCAACTATATATAAAGGACCATCAGGTGCCCTGATAGTTTCACTAGAATCAAAGGTGATGGAAGGTTCTTTAGGGATTTTCTGCTGCTCCACAAAGTTGATCACATTAGGAGTCATAGACACAAGATCATCAGGTGAGACAGAGGAATCAGTAGTATCAATTGCATTAGAGGTATGAGAAGGTAATGGATCAGTAAAAATCTTAAGATTTTGGTTAGGAGGAGCTACAGATGTATTGCCTTTATCATTCACTCCAGAAACAGAAATAGTATTATTATCAATCAAATCTTGAATTTTACCTTTTAAAGCAAAACATTTTTCAGTATCATGCCCAGGATGACGATGAAATTGACAAAAAGATTTGTTATCAAAATAGGGTGAATTAACCTTTGTAGGATCTATTTGCCTTATAGGAGGAAGAGTAAGCACATTTTGTTCCAATAACTTATTCATAATACTATGCAATGATTCATTCAAAGGAGTAAACTTTCTTTCTTTCTTGAAAAATTTAGAAATAGGAGGCACACCTGATGCTGCATTCACATTGTTGTTGATGATGTTTTCATTGAATTTAATGGACTCTCTGTTCGGTTTAAACTTTCCAAATGGTTGTTGACTACTATCACCCTTATCACTCGGAGCCATAGGATTTGCTTGTTCCATTTTACTCACAATCAGTTGATAATGGTGAAGAGTTGCGCACAACTGTTGGAAAGAAGTAAACTCAGAAAACAAGAGTTTTTCTCTAATATCTTTTTGTAAATTAGAAATAAAGATTATTTGAATATCATTGTCAGGCACTGGAAAAGAAATTTGAGCATACAAATGCTTATATCTACCAATTAAATCAGTCACTTTTTCTTTAAGACCTTGTTTGCAATGCATTAAATCAATCAAAGTAACTTTAGGACTTATATTGTTTTGAAATTATTGAATGAAAGCATTTGCAAGTTGTTCGAAAGAAGAAATAGAATAGGAAGGCAACGAGCAATACCATTGTAGGGCTTTGTCTCTTAATGTTCTAGTGAACAGTTTTGCAAGCAACCTTTGGTCATAAGCAAAATCGGTACATATTGTTTGAAAGGTCTTAACATGTGTTAGAGGATCACCCTTACCATTATAAAGCTCCAAATGTGGAATTTCAACATGTTTAGGGGGGATAGCTCGAAAAATGTCAAGAGAAAGTGGGCTCGCAACATCAAATGTAGGCACACTAAACTTAGATTGATTCATAGAAGCAATTTGTTGTTGTAAAGAAGAGACAATTTGTGCAAGATTGTTAATGGTCACTTCAGTCGAAGAGTTCATATTAGACGTGTTAGATTGTGATGGAGGTGTTATGTTATTGAAAGAAGGTAGAGAGTAAGGTGGTGGGACACTATGATAGTTAGTCATAGGAGATGATTGGACAGGAGGAACACTACAAGGAGGAATGGAAAACGAATTGCCCCCTTGCGTCATGTTCATTTGTGGTGATATAATAGGAACACTTATTGAAGGAATGAATGAAGAAGTCGGATTGAATGAAGGAAGAGGGTTGATTGAAGAAGAGGGATTGCCCCCATGACTGGTGATCATAGGGGGAATGTCTTGTGTTGAAGTAGTCATTATGTTTGATGTAAAAATAGGTATACTAGCAATAGGAGTTGTCAAAGGAATAGAATGATTAACTTGAGTAGGAGGTTGTGTATAACCTAAGGTTTCGGCACAACTTTTCATCGGCATCACATTCGAATCCACAATGTGTACAATACCATGCAAAATATCAATTCCATTCTTATCACTTTGAACCATACGTTTTAGACCCTCAATTAATGAAAGAGATTGACTATCAGGGTATTCTTGAGACATCCATTGTCGAAAATCATCAAATTGGTTATCCAATTTTGAAAGTTGTTCTACAGAAACCTCATGGAGAGCTTCTTCATCATTAAGAGGATTAGAGGAATTACCCATGTCCTCGTTAAAAAGGCCATTCAAATTAGGTTCCATGTCCTCGGTAATTACACCTTGGAAAGACTTAATTCTAAGGCTTCGTCGAACGGGAATAGTGTAAGTAGGACTTATTGTTGTAAAACTCATGCACTAAAGAAAGAGAGAAGATTTTGAATTTTAGAGGTAGCAAATTTCAATAAAATCAGCCAATCTCCTAGATTTAAGCTGTTAAATGCAATCAGGACAATCTCCCGAAATTTCGGAAAAAATGTCCGGGACCGTGTCGAACGGAGTGCACACGGTCCTCACAACTTTTTTCGAAATTTTCAGGGATGAAAGTTATGATGATTTTAAAGCTAATCTGAAAAAATTGAGTGATTTTACGATCTGTAGATAGGCCAAATTAAAGTTGCAATCTCAAAATTGAACCCTACCAAGATTGTTGAAAAATGTAAAATTTGAATTTTGAAAAAGAGAGGGAAACTGAAATTTTGAATTTTATGATTTTAGAAGGAATACTGAAAGCAATGCCAGTTTTGAAATTTAAAAGTTGACTCGATTTCATGCAAAATTCAAATTTTGAAAGTGGAAATCAAGGTTGTTGCAATTAAACACTTAATTTCAAAAGTCACAAACTGCAAAAATTTGAATACAACACTGAAATTCCGAATGAATGCTAACACAATTTTCAGATTTAGGACTGTAAGAAACACAATTTTGATAGGAATTTTAATTTCAACAATTTTTGAATGATTAAAAGCCTCAATCCAAGCAATCGCTAGACCAACTTTGACTTTAATTTTGAAAGTGTTAAAATTGATAAAATCAGCCAAAATTCTGGATTTTAGCAGAAAAATACAGTAAGATCTAGCTCCCGAAATTTCAGAAAAAATGTCGGGGACGATGGCGCTCGGGATGCACACGGTCCTCGCAACTTTTTTCCAAATTTTCAGAGATGAAAGATATTGTGATTTTGTTGCGGAATCCAAAGTTACAGCCGATTTGGAAGTGTTTTGATCAGTGAAATTATCAGTCAACGGTTGAATCAAGGAGGTTTTAAAAATTAGGGTTTTGACACTTAACCACTTAATTTTCAAAATTAAAGCACAAATATGAATTGATAATTTGCAATAGAAGGGTAGATCTGAAACAAGCATTAACAATTAAACATTCCACAAGTTTAATTACTTTAAAAGAAAATTTTAGGGTTTTTATGCAATTAGCCTCTAAAATTTGCAAAAGATCAAACATGGAAATATAATTAGGAAAGCAAAATTTTCAGATCTAACCATGAATAATCAGAATGAGGATGTTCACGTCGGGTTCACCAAAATGTAAAGCGGAAAAATCGAACCCTAGTCGTTCTCCCCTCCCCAACTCCGAGGAGAGAGAAGGGAGAGTCACTAGGGTTGATGGTTTTCACTTAGGAGAGACTTTACATTCAAAAGAGGGGTTGAAACCCACAAGATCCAATCCCACGCAATGCAAGATTGGATTCTAAATGAGTTTCAAGGGTTAAGACATCAAGGATACCCTCTTTTGTAAAGAAATGTAGATAGAAAGATTGAACTAGAAATGCATGTAAAGTGGGAAATATTCGCTTATAAATAGAGATGGGGATATGGTATGAAGCTGCAGACCTAGAATTAGCAGTAAAATGTCGAGACGGTGCTGTTCTGCAAATTTGAGCGAAAGTTGACAGGACGATGGCGCCCGGTGTGCACACGGTCCTCCGAAAAATTCGTGAAACGAAGGTGGATCTGTTTGTCTCTGCACAAGGATTCCAGATCTTCAATTACAGCCGCGTACCTGCAACCTACACACAGAAAAGAAAGGATGATTGGGGGGTTAGGGATGAGGGGTTTGCCTTTAGGTCAAACCCCGGTTTTGGAATTAACCAAGAAATGAGAATGTTGTAAATGTAAATGTTTGTAATGTAAACAAGTACTGATACCTTGTTGTAAGAATGTTTGTATTCTTACATGCGAAGGTGTAAATGTTGTTGTATGTAATGTGTTGTAAGTGATCTCCTCTTCAATGGTTGAATCCTTGTCTTGAATGCAACACTTAGCCTTGAATGGAGACTTAGGATGCTCAATTGCTTGAAGGAATGCTTGAATGCTTGAATGCTTGAATGTTTGAATATCGCTTTCGCCTTTTTCCCTACATATGTCCTCCTCCTTTTGAGAGGGGAAATGTAGTTTATATATATGTCAATTAGGGCTGATAGACTGATTTTCCCGACCTTAGGCCGACTAGGAAACATTATTTTCCAATTTGCAAACTTTAAAGACCCGAAGCCCCATAAGAGACTGGGCCCAAAATGGGGCCAGGGACCAGGGCGCCCTAGTCCAGAAGGACCAGGGCGCTGGGTGCTAGGGTCCCACCTCCAGGGACAGCAGGGTGCAAGGAGGATCAGGCCAGGGTGCTGAGAAATGCAGTTTTTGGTGTCATGAACAAGTTTCGGGGTCTCCATTCAGGTTCCGTGTTGCATCGCCATCGTGAAGACCCAAATGCAGTCGAAATTGCAAGTGTCGCAATTTTAGGACGCTACACTTAGCAATGTGACCCTCCTGACTGCAAAAGAAACATCCTGAACTCTAGCCAAAACCACCACTCCTAGAAGGTGCACTCAACTGTTGATGATCACCTCTACTAGCTGATGTATGTGTACTGAGAGAAGGATGGTCATTGTGGGCATGCTTGTTCTTCTTCCAATTTCTATTCTTTCCTAACTGAGCACCCTCATTCTGATGATAAAAAGAGTTCTTATGCTTCGACTGATGTTGTTGCTGACCACAGAATGATCCCGCTCCCTGGGAATGTGTTTCTCTAGAACCCTGACCGCTAGTGGGTGTACTACTAGTCTACACTCTAGTGTGAGTCCCATGTGCCCTAGCAAGTTTCTCCTCAACCAAATGAGTTTTCTCAACTGCAACCTCCATGGTCTTAGGTTCAAAAACCTTCATGTCTCCATTGATTCGATCATTGAGACCCCTGATAAAATGCTACACTAACATGGTCTCATCATCTCCAATACCTACATATATCTTGAGCTCATAGAAATGATGCTCATATTGCTGTACTGACATGGCTAACTGACAAAAATCATGGAACTCATCTGCTCTGTGCTGCCTCCAATGATCTGATAGGAATCGTGTCCGAAATCGTTCCACAAACAACTCCCAAGAGATGGTGCTAATATCTAGGTGAAGATTCTTCTTTTCTAACTACCACAAGGTGGATGTGAAACCCCTCAGATGCATAATTTCATATCTTGCTTTAGTATTGGTACTGACGGGTGCATTGTGAAACATCGGTCTAGCTCGATCAACCAATTCTCTACCTCAAGACCAGTTCTAGGACCATTAATTTTAGGAGGCTAAGTTCTCATCAATTCCTTCATGTATGAAGCCTCCTATTTTGACAAGTCATTAATAGGCCTCACAGGCAACCTCTCACAAGCCCCATTCTCCTGGCAAGGATTGAATCGGTCAAGGAGCTTCTCAAGCAAGAGTTGCTATGGGTTTCCTGTCGAAGCTGACTACTCATGATTCTGATTCCCAGAATCCTCATGGGAACTCTATGAGGGGGTACTGTCAGATGCTACCCCTTTGCCACGTTCCCTACCTCGACCTCTGCCATGACCTCTACCTCGTGCTCTTGACATCCTTTTGGACAACACAACAACACGTAAAAGGCAAGCTAATGACATAGATAAAGAATACGCAAAATACATACAAACAACAACTGAGCCCAAGAACACCCAAAGAACCTAGTGTTTGAACTCGTGCTCTGATACCAAGTGTAATGCCCTGCTATAAGGCCCAGAGGACTAAACAAATAAAACAACAAAAATGCAAATACTTTTAAAAATAAATAAATAAATAAAATAAACCGTACAAATGCATGGAGTAACATGATACTACAAGATAATGATAAGATGTACAAGTAATATCTAGCAATAGTCCTCAAGTCCCCACAATGATGTTACTCGAGAATAACATTAACAATACAAACAAGAACATATGAAACCTCAAAAAATATGATAGCATTGTCTATTAAAAAGGAACACGATACATATTATATTGCCATGAGAATATACATAAGATCATTGGGTACATTACAGGGTATCTATAAGGATATAATCTCCAAGAGTACATATATTGGAGTGAATACATAAATCTGGTAAATAATGAAAGTCTTCAATCTTACCACAAGCCTTCTTGAGCATGATGCAGGACAAACCAAAACAAAATGGGTGCGAATAGCACTCCACCCAACCATGTGGTACCATCAAGTCCACCCCTCGTGCTAGGAGGTATTAACCAAACCCAAGAGACGGAAGGAAGAACAAGAGGATACAAATGGCACACACGAGGCTCATAAGACTACTGTCACAAGAGACTCATAAGAAAACCCAACAATATCCAAAGGCACAAAGAAATCTATAGAAGATAAATAGCATGAGTGACCACTATGTATGCAGTAGGGAAGAGTGTCATCACTAAGTTGTCATGAGTTACCCTGGTGAGTCTTCACCAGGTCTCGACCCCCATCTTAGGTTACCCTGGTGACCTCTACCAACCCTCAGCCCCCATACAATCTCTAGTGGACCACACCAACCTTTTCAAGGGACAAGATTGGTGAATACCATTCCAGGCCTTCTCTACTTAACTTGGACCTATACGAGCATTCAAGAGTAAGAGAGGAAAAATTAATCTTTATTAATGTGAACGAACTACCCAACCAAGTTCATTAATTAAATTTTCACTTGATTACAAAACCCTCATTTAGTTACCCTGGTGACCACTTTGGGTCCCGACCCCCAATGAGAGCCACTTCCCATTGACCTGCACCTAGGAATCCAAAACCAACACAAGACCAAAGATATTCACAAGCTTGAGATTAAAAGGTCCGACTATAGCAAGGCTCTACTCACTTTCTAGAACAAGATAACGAAAGTGGAGTAATATAAACGTGGGCTAGGAATGAACATCTAGCTTTAAAATGAGAAACAGAGGGGCGAGAAAACATTCATTACGAGAGAGAATATAACATACAACAAAGGACTCAATGCCCAGATAGCCTCTGGAAACCAATAATATTTTTCACTACAATTCCATGGGTCCGACTCGAGATAGTCTTGATTCCAAAGAAATACAAGATCACATGATCCCAACATATGATAACCAAACACAATTTATTACATGAAAAGACCTTAGCTTTAATTTCACATCCTTTAGTTTAAAAAAATATTAGTTCTAATAACCCGCAAAAGAAAGCTAACAATTGTCCAGCCATAATCCTTATAATTAACACACTACAACTATCAACAGGTCTTTTATTATGTTTAAGACAAAATTATACTAATCATACAAGATTATACACATTAAATTACTTAGATGATCCTAACTTATACTTCACATTAAATAATGTTCAAACATTATTGATTTTGTTAACTCACAAAGGGAACCCAAAATAATCCACTTAGGTCTACGTAACTCTCACAATATTTATCTAACAAATATAGGTAATCATATACCAATAATTATTTTATTTGACTAACATCAAGATATCATTCAAATAGTTGTTGGAGAAAATGAAGTAAGCTCATAAAGTTCATATATATATATGATAAAAATAATAACTAAGTTGAATTGAAGCTGTCAAAGAAAAACAGAAAACAATATGACAGAAGGAACCATTCGTTTCAATTCGAGTGACGATATATATATATATATATATATAATTAAATACGGTAGTAATAATTAACCTAAAAGTGAAGGATAACACGGTGAGTAATACCAAAACAAACAAAAACAAGGCAACATTAAAGGGGAAACACATCGATTTCCAATTTTGATTAATGAAGGGCAACCCAGAACAAATATTGCTCAGATACTAAAGGAAACCAATCAGTAGGTGTCATGCGACAACCAGTTAGCTCAAGCATTCATTGAATAAGGGGCTATATCAACTGAATATAAAAAAATAAGCTGAGTGCAAAATCGAGTGAAACAACAAGCCATTCAATCGCACAGTGCACCAGATGATATAGTGCATATGCCATCCGGATTATAACAATTGGTGAAAGAAGGAAAAATAAACTGAAAATATTAGTCAATTGATACAGTGAGGAAGAAAGGATAAAAGTCAACGCATGTAGATAGAGAACAAACGAAATCAAACAATTCAAAGATCAGACAAATGCAACTCCAACTGGATCGAGACATGAACAGGGAAAATAACTCACACGAAGAACATAACATTAGGAATACTCGAAACCATAATCTAATGGAGACATTAACATGAAAATCTACAGAAATCAAATCAAGGCAAGTACAACCCCGACCTGGAATTTTACGTCCGATGGAGTATCCCTGGAGTTGTAGAGAAGACCACAAATTCTCCAAACGATTCAAGATTCATCACCACACCTTCAGGTCCACTTCTAGGATTAAACCCATACCCCCAAAATTCTCCAAATGATTCAAGAACCCCCCAAACCCAAGAAGTTTTACCAGAACCGATTCTTCACGGGCCCCCCCCAATTCTTCCTCCCTGTTTTTTCAAAAAAAAAAAAGTAGGGAGATATTCATTTCCAAAAATTAACTCCTCCATTAATTTCGCATGCAAGATATTCCCACTAACTCAATAATTAATTATAATTCGTAACCCCTCCTATGCACATACAAGTTTTAAATTTTTTAAATAAAATAAATAGTAATTATATTTTAATAGATTATTTCATAAGCACAAATTAAATATCCAATAATAATAATTATCTAATTCCCTTAAGAATAATAATTTTAAAAAATGGTAAGGTAAATTAAATCACTTAGCTAATACAATTAGGTTTATATAAAATTGTGCAATTTTCAATTTTATTAATTAATTAATCCTTAACGTTCAAATACACAAATATGAATTAATATAATTCTCTATCTAAAAATTTATATTAAAATAAATATTAAACCAAACACTAAAATGATGATCTGTGAACTAATAAGATGTGAAGGACCAACCCGAAGAACAACTGGCATAACCAAACAACAAACCCAAGACTATCAACAATCCACCAACATACCTTACAAGAATCACTTTCCATAGGAACAATGACACAACAAGGGGTCTGACCGATAAATTCAATTTTCGATTTTACCATTGGGTCATTGAGCACGCTCAGACTTGAAAATTCAGGTGGAGTCGATGCTTGGTACCTATAGCTGCATAAACAAACTGTCGAGCATATATATACATATTAACCATATAATCAACATACTGTGAAAAGGGAATGGAAGTGACGTAGCTTGCTCATATGGAGCAGTGTGGTGCTTTTCCCTTTCACCCAAGCACATCAACGATGGATAACAAAGTACAGCAGATCAATAAGCATAATGATTCTTAATTATAAAAACATATATATAATCCATTATAGTAATCATCTAACTAATTAAACATGGATACATCATATGATCACATCATAGTCAACAACATGAAAATCATCACTATACCAACGGTCCATAGAACGTAGAGTATGAATAACACATATAAATCCAAAAGTCATAGAAAAGCATCATAACCAAATCAAAATTGACCAACACAAAAAGGGTCGAAGCCACACAGAAACTCAAGCCACAAAATCTGACAAGCCAAAAGAGGGTGGGCACTACACAACACTTGTAACTTTTAAACCGTTAAGAATTTGAAGATGATGTAAACTAGTGATTTGTAACATCTTGTCTCCAGATTCTAATTATATTTTTTTCAATTTTTTTGGAATAAAATTGTATTGATTTTTCCATCTCCTTTGAAAAGTAGTTTTTTTAATAGGAAACGACATTTTTAAGAGTGATGTGCATCTTGAAATGCATAACTTGTTTTCTATAAATGATAAAAAACTCAATTCTTTCGAATTTTGGTTCGTAACATTAATACCCAGGGTATGTAGTTGGTTTCATAGTAATATGTTGAATATTTTTCATTTTATTAAGATTTGCAATCAAACTAATTATAATTTAGACATAGGTGTATGTTTGAACACATAACTTGTTCTATATATATCGAAATTCTTTTTTTTTTTGTTAGAAAGAAGACATCAATACCTAGGGCATAGATATTTTTTTAGATTTTTTTTTTATTAGTTTACTATTTTTTCCAATGCGTTGAACAGAGAAGTTCATGTTCAATGAAAAACCTATATTTGGGTAGAATTTTAAAAACAACGTCATAATAAACTCTTAATGTAATAAAATTATAGTTGTTGGAAAGCTTTCTTCGAGGGATACCATCCCACATTTTGGGTTGTCAATATTATCTCATTTGAGCCTTCAACCAGAAGTTTGAAGGCCAAAATTTCTCAGAATTCTGAAGAGATTGGGGGAGAGATGCATAGATAGGGGATTCAAACGAACACCCTAAATTTGGTTAAAAGGCATAGCGAATAATTCAATTGCGCCTTGTGGATATTTTTATATTGAATGTATTAGAGGAGACTACCATTTTTTATTTTTGAAAGAAAATTAGCAAAATCTATCAAAGAAAAAATCTATCAATTTGAGCTGAAGAATGCGGTGGATGTGGAAGCTAATGATGAACAAGACACTTCTTTGGGACCCAACAAAAGGACCAGAGGTACGTTGAAGAGGAAGGTAGTTGGACATCCTCCTGATTTTAAGAAGCTTAGGAATATTACTAATACTATGACTAAAATTGAGAAAGAGGTTGAACAAACCATGAAACTGCTAGACTAGGGCTGGCTCTCGGCTGCTTCTATGTTGGTTTTCTGCTAGATTTATTGTGTTTTGTGTTGTCTTTTTGTTTTCTCTAGATTGTGCCCCATTTTTTATTTTGTGGTTTATCACTTTTATGGGGATTTTTTGTTGTTGTGTTCTTTGTTGGCTTAATTGCTGGTTGAGACATCATGCAGCTTTTATTTTGTAAAGGGTTTTGGGTCCCTTCAAAACCTATTTTTTTCATAATAAAAAACTTTAGTAAACAAGATTTGTTTAAAATGTAATTATATTCCTTAAAAATGAAGGAATTAAACTTCATAACCAACCATGTTTAAATGGGCACCTTTAATATCATTTTGAGTTAGCTAGGTAGTATTCATGTTGAGATAGAAGAGGAGGGTATTTATGTATTTTTTTACTTTTCTCTTTACCAAAATCTTGGGAGAATGTAAGCATTGCATTGATTAGTTTTTCTAGTGGTCCCAAAATGAATGTCATTGTTTCCATTTTAATTAGTGATGGAATGGGATAATACATAGATGAGGATTCCTAGGATGCACTTCATGTATGAGGTAGATCCAATGAAAAAGATGATGAGAAAAATGATATATAGAAAGGTTTAAATAAAATATAATGTCTTAAATCCTTGGTAAGAATAGGGTTAAATGTTGAAATTGTGGTAAACAAATCCATATAAAAAAGTAACTAATAATAAATCCTTTGATAATGAAAATAATGCTTTATTTATTTCAACTAACATTACTAATGATGTCATTCAAATACATCTCTCACACATTGGTGATCTCCTACTATAATCATATCTCTCGTGTACCCCTGGTGTCTACTCATTTCCTTTGTAGGCTTCTAGTGTGGATGCAACTTGTGATAGATTTTTATTGTGGGTGTGGCTTGATCTATTTGTGTTGTGGATCCTTTAGAGCTTGATATCCACATAATTAATATACTTATTGTTTTGTCTTCTTCTTCTCTTTACTATTTTTATGTTGTGGGCATAAATGGGGTCTTTCCTTTGTATCCATGGATTGGGATGGGGTTTTGGACGATTGTGGTTGTCTTCCTATGCGTGCATTTGTTTGGAACCTACGTTGCTCATAGTCCCCTTATTATGGTTTGTGAGTAGGATATGTTGTGATCTAATTTGTAGGTTTAACCATCTGTATCCCTCTCCTCTAGATCTACATAAGTGGGTTATAGTCTTGGAGGCCTCCCATTGGTGGTGCAATTGAGATTTTTCCTTATGCCAAGAGTTTTTATATTTAAAGGTTTAAACCACAACATGACATGGAGTTGGTGTTGAATGGTCATGTGTTTTTTTAGGGGGAGCACTCATCCCTAATCTTATATGGTTCTATTCTTTCAACTATATAATGGAATCTCTCAATATTTTTTTGGTTTGAGTGACGTTGCCTAATATTCCTCTTCAATTTCAAGAATATTCTTGCTTTAAGAATATTTGCAACTCTATTGGTCACTCTTTGAAGGTGGATTCTATCACTTATAATGTTAATCACATTTACTTTGCATGTATCTTGGTGGATATTGATATTTCTAAGGCACTTCATGGGGATGTTGTGTTGATGGTTTAGGATAAACATTGGATCTAGTTATTTGATTATGATAAAACTTTGTTCCATTATAGATGATGATTTTCTATAAGACATCTTGCTTTTAAATGTTTTTGTTTATATCATAGGAATGTAATATCTATAGCACTACTATTCCTCCATTGGTTATTTGATGGTGGATGTTTCTATTGGTATGGACTCTTTGGTGGGTGAGACTACTCCTTCGTCAATGGAACTTGATATAATCTTACCGGTGCTTCTAAAGGTGGCATCGCTTAGAGTGGGTGTATTTTAGGTTACATAATTGATTAGGACTTCACCCTTTGAAGTAGTTCATAATTTTCCTGCTTTGGTTCCATTTTCCTTGGTAGAGGGCTATAGAGGTGGATTTTCTCTTTACTAGTCTTTGGATTTTAGGATGTGTGCAACATCTCTGCTTGGATCTTCCTCCTCATCATGTGAGGTGTTTTTAGTTGTGGCATTATTGGAGGACTCCCTCCTCTCTCCATTCTTGGAGGAACAATATAATTATGTTTCTTAGATGATTGTTCAAATAAGGAAGAGAGTTATTCCTAAATCTATTTTTAGAATTTCATACCTAGGTTAAGAGAAAATTGATTACAAAGAAAGGAACAAGTATAGTGCAAATTTGAGTTGTTTTTTAGTTGATGCTTTGTTATAAATATGTTTTAGGATCCTATTAAAACCTATTTACCCAAAATGAAAAATATTAACAATGATAATTTGTGGTTGATTATTTTAAATGCCCCATATTACATGACAACATAAAAAGTGGATTTATTTATATAGAGTGTGTGATAGTGGTGTGGGTCCTTAGTCATAATAGTTGACATGATATTATAACAAAGGTGACATAAAACTTGTGTTCAATGATGAGAGAGTAAATCCATCATAGATGTGTGACACATTCCACAATTAGCATGAAGTTTACTATAATTTTCTAAAATTACTGATGTTGGAGTGTATATCATATTCTATAGGAGCCAATGAAGGGTTTCTATAGGGAATTTTTTTCTAGTTAAAGGGATCATAATGTAGGACTTTACTCTAACTTTATGAATCTATATATTGTAACTCAAACTATGTAAGTAAATAGTTAGACTCATGCATATTGTGGCACCACGTGATGGTTCACATTAGCGAAAGATGGCTTAATACCCTAGTCAATAATATATATATTGGGTGGTTTGTTTGATATTCTATATATTTAGTCTTTGTGAACGCTGTGTTTGATAAATAAAGTTTAATTCGAGTAGCACTAGATCTAAATTATTATTAGAGATTTATCATATTGATACTTTTTGTTATGGGGATAATATTTTAGTTGGAGATTATTACTATATTTCCTTTATTAAGGACTAGTCATGTTATATTTAGATCTATTTTTTGAGGCACAAATCTAATTTTTTTTAGCAAATTTAAACATTTTAAAGTTTCCATTGAAAATTAAAGGATAAAATTAAAATTATCAAGGTTAGATAATGCCGGAGAATATTGTTTTAGAGAATTTGATTAATATTGTCAGTATGTAGGTATTGTAAAGAAGAAGACAACTCTATATACATAAAAAAAATATGGCACCACAAAGAGGATGATCACAACATTAATGGAAAATGTTAGAAGCACAATAAATAATTCTTAGTTTGGATGGTATTGTGCTTAGTGAGACCCTAAAACTCTCAAATATTAAAATAATTAGAAAAACCATAAAACAAAAATTCACAATAAGTATTGCCTGAGTTGGCCTAGTGGTGGAGAACTTATGCTCTTGAAAGAGAGGTCACAAGTTCAAATCCCACAAGGGGGTAGGGTATGTACATCATATCGGCTTCGACCCATTACTTATTAAAAATTTTTTAAAAACCACAATATATTTTTGTGGAAATGTAGGGAAACCTCATGATTATTACAAGGAGGTTGGTAGAAGACCATCCACCACCTATCCTAGAAATTTATTTTTATAGCTTTATGATTGCACAAATGGATAGGGAATTCCTTGCAATACAATGCAAAAGGTGCATTACTTTTAGGATCTATTAAAAAGAGCACATTTTTTTGTCTTTTGTTATCTCTTTTTTTTTAATTACATCATGGGATAAATCTATCACATACAATTGGTGACATGATCCTCTATGTATTTCCTATTGATGGGTTAAGCAGTTTCCCTTCCCCAGAGCACAACCATAGGGTCCTATTATTTGGACTTGTCATTAAGTCAATTTTATTCATCATTTCTTCTAATCTATATTATAGTGATGCATGTTGGGGATTTCATGTCAATGCCTCAATGTTTCAACCAATTCTACAATTAGTTTTTGTTTTGTTTGAAAATTTCCCTATTTTATCTTCCTATATTTGTGGAATAGTGTTGGAGGAGATTAAAGTGGTATGGGATTTTTCTCTATATTTCCCTCTTACACATTGGATTCAAGGTTAATATTCATAAAAGCTTATATGAAAAAATAAGAAAAACAACAAATTATTCTACAAAATAAAAATTTATGTGAGATTTAAATAAATTTTGATAATACTAGACACGAGGATTGTGAATGCTTATTTTCACCAAAATATGCTTGTAGAATAACAAAATTTGTATCTCGATTGATTTGGAGGTTGTGGGATATAATAAACCCATGGCATGCGTTTTTCTTTTTACAATGATAGAAAGACATACACATGTTAAATTACATAGTATGGATCATTCTTTATTCATGTTTTAAAAAAGAATGTACACAATTTGGTAAAAATAATGCTTTCTGGCCACTTTTTAACCGTCAACTTGGTGCATTCACCCTATTCAATATCATTGTTTATTTTTAGGTTGGATCTCTGCTTCTACATAAAATGGATTTGAACATGTGTAGACCATCCATTATCCTCCAAAAAATAAACTCAAGTATTCTTGTTAAATTAATCAACCAAGAATCATATTTCAAACAACTGTGAGAATTTATTAGTTATGTGGATTGGTCATATTAAGTGCAATAGCTCAATTTCTATGATGCTTTACGTACAATGCAAGGGTTCCCTTTGATAATTCTCACACACATCCTTTACAGACATCATTGAATATAAAGACATGTGGAACACCATGTGCTATTTTTTTTGTCTCTTTAAGAAAACAATACATTGTAATTTTTAACATAAAATATCCCACAAAATCACACAACGAACATATAGCATCATTCACTAAATGAATCAATGCCTAGTTCTCTTGACCATAATTTTTTCAATGATCCACCTGTTATCCTTAAAAGTACTATTTTTAGTAATAGAGAATTTATTCCTTAGATAGTCCAACATTTATTTCCAATAAACTCAATCTTGTATCATTTAATAATAATTTGTCACATTAAAAAGATATTATTCACCATTATAGGAGCATACAAAACATTGCCAAAGAGAGCATTCTTTAAATTCATAGTCTCTAACACCAAGCATTGTTATTGAATGGTCATTGTCAACCATAATATTCTAATAATTTCCTCCTTGTCTCAAAAAAAAAATTATCCTTGTAATGGTAAATATGCTTATGTGTATGTGTATCGAGAACCTAATATGATGTTTTCTTTGCAACACTATTCACCACTATCATGCTTCCAACATTATGATCACTAGAATTAAGCTTCCCAAAAACTTTGATAAGTTATCTATCCCTTCTTTTTCCGACATTTTTTTTACTTTATGATTCAACATAGGCATTCATATTTCCTATGATTTGAATATTTCTTTCATTCAAATGCCCTTAAAATCTAACTCTTCGTACTTCTCAAATATCTTAAAATATTGCTCTCTATTATTATCAACATTCTTGTGTGCTTTTTCTTTTTTGCTTCTTTTCTTTCTTTAATTTCTTGTTCATCTCATTCCTTTTAGTATTCTTGTAAAAAATATTTTTCTTGTGAACAAGTAACCATTTTGATGTTAAAATAAGGACTTACAAGGATGCTATACCACAAAGATTCGAGTGTTTCAACATTTTCAATTCAGCCAAAACCTATTTATTGAGATTCTCCCCATGATGTGTTCTTCATTGAGTGACAATCCCACATAAGAGTTAAGGTGTTTTTTAGGGAATTAAAAATTATGTAGAACAAAGATGCACATCCACTTGCCATCCTTCCAAGAGTCCTTTTCCTAGATCCATGAGCTTGGTTCTATGCTTTTTTAGCTTATTCAAATATGCAAGGATATTTTTTTCATTCTCAAACCTAAGATTGCCTAGTTTCATTATTATATCTACTTGAAGTGACATTTGTTAGTAATTTCATACATATTTTGTAATTCCTCTCAAATTTGGTATTGAGTTTCACATTTGGTAAGTTGTTTTCAATTTAGGGCTTCAACAATAGCTTCATGGCTCCTAAAAAGATTCATCTATATTTAAATTGCACAAAATTACCTTTAGGTAACTAAAGTGTAGTTGAACCTTGATTGACATTGTCCCTATATACACATTCTCTAATAGACAAATGGTCATAATGTATTTCCACTCAAACTAGTTCTCACCATCAAGGAGAACCACCTTATCCATGATAGTATATGCAAAGTGTGATGAGTTTCAAATGTTTCAAAACATGTAAATTTTTTTTATCACACCATGAATAAACCCTTTTTTCTCTAAAACCTTATCATTATATCCTTTCAATATACATATATCCCTAGCATACCACACCTTTTTATATACCCATATATACATCAAAGAGTGGTGACATGAAGAAGAATTATTTCAAGATACCAAAATTCTTAATGGACACTAATACTTCTAATATACCCATTAGCACATAGAAGTAGATTAGTATGATAGAGTAGAGTAATAGAAGACAGTAGAGTGGCACCATAAAATAGTGTGTGAAAAGGCATAAGTTATATCTAATGGTCTATATAATATAAAGATATGTAAGAATTAGAAGGATCAGTCACCCCTCTAATAGTACAAGTCACCCCTCTAATAGTACAATTTTATCTGTACTAGATTTATTAATGAGAGAGGGGGTAAGTTGGTGTTTTGTTTTTTGTTATTTCATATCAGAAAAAAATATACACATGATAAAACAACATAAAACAATTATAGAAAGTAAATTAAATGAAACTTTTACAAGAACAATACAACCTCAATAATATTTGTTAATAAAAAAAAATTAAAATCTATAACTAGAAGTGCTAAATCTAAATTTTAACTGCACCATTATGAAGAGATAAAAAATATGTAATTTTTCATAAACATTTTGTCCAAATAAGACATCTCTTTACACAATTTAAAAATTCAAGGAAATCGTGCTCCCAAGAGGGTTCTCAAACTTCTTTTTTTCCCTTGGGGGCTATCCATGGTTAAAAAATTCAGCCAAACTCTAGATCATCATGCTCGAAAAAGAGTTCTCAGCCAATTTTTTTACCTTGTGGGCTATCCATCTAATCACTGCCTCAAAATTTTCCACTTGACTAGAGGATAGATACTCAACACTCAAGTTCAAATAAAAAGTTTTTCCCACCACTAAAAACTTCTCAAATGCTTGTAAACAATCTCAAACCGCTGCCTTGCTCATAGAGATGCCGTAATGTGATTGAGGTGGCTAAGTAGAGCTCACCGTGCAAGAGAGAATAATACCTATAAATACTAAATGACTACCCATAAATAAGAAAGCAAAGTGAACACCAATAAACAATACTAACAAACTTTATTGCAACTGCAAATCCAAAATAACTTGAATAACTAAAAATGCAATCAATAAAGTGTACTTAATGAGAGAAGTAACAGTGTGCCTAAAGGGTGTTGTTTAGTCTTCTTGAACCAGAAGGATAAAACTTTGCATGGATTTGTTTCAAAATATAATTTCAGATGTCTTGATTATGTTTCCACTATGGTTTGAAATTTGAAGTAATAATAGAATGCTTTCTTACAATTTTCAATAATGAATTATAATTTATATGGTGTACTCACCTTGAAGAAGATAGCAATAGTTATGAATTATAATTATAATTTTCTATTGTGATAATAGTCTATTATTATTATTATTTATTAGCAATAGTTATAGGAGAATGGAATTTGACTAAATTATTTGATAAGGTTTGATATTCAAAGTGGGCGTAAGTATTGGTTGAGCTAAATGTATAAATGTATTCAATCAAATATCTTACTAGTGTGAGTATGGGATGATAGATAATTGTCTTAAGTATTGACATTAATAAATGTAACATACCTAATGAGAATTTTGAAATCGATTGTAAGGAACAAGTGCAACTCCTTATTTAACTTTATGGGTCAATGTGAATAATTGAACTACTAGTTATTTAGGCTCTATAAATATTAAGAGTTATAAGATAACGATCACAATTTGATTCTTTAAGCAAACCTAATTAAATCTTGGTGGGTAATCACTCTAATATTTGTGTTAATAAAATGATCTTATAGTGGTTATATCATGTTTTCGATATATTATAAATCACAATGGTGGATGTGTTTAAATTGGATTTCAGTGTCTTTTGTAAGAAGTTCTTTAGTACATGTTAGCTAAATTGTGAGTTCAATTTATGATTTTGAAGAGATGTTTGAATTTTTTGTGTCTACTTCTTCTCAATATATTCAAGTCTAATATTAGTATTTTAGATCATAATTAAATAATCATCACGTTAGAACATATGTGGTGATTGAAAATATGCATGATACTATTGCTTAAACACTCTGATTAGTGCAAAGTATAATATAGAGAATTATTTTAGATACTTGAATAGTCTAATTTCCTTGAACCTTATGATAATTTTAATGGAAATAATAAACTGAGCATGGCATGTGACTATATAGCTCTCTTCTATGAGATTAATGAGGTAACTATAGAGTAGAACAAGATGTTATAATACTCCCTTAGTTATAAACAACACTATGTATAAGTACTTAATCACAAGGTGATGAGTTCATGATACATGGGGTAGGTGAGAAATACATGACTTGGGTAGCGTTCACATTTAAACAAAGTTCATAATTAATGTTGTAAGTATTTCAAAGTTAAGATGGTTTATATTTGCTAATATTTTTGTTACTACAACCTTGTGCTTTGATATGACTAGATTTATTTTATATTGACTATGTTGCTATGCTATTTTTTTTAATTAATTGTCCTTAGGTGACACTATGGTCTAAGTAGACCATTTAAGAATATTGTACTTTTAGCCAATATTTTATTCCTTAATCTAATAGGTGTGTATTAGATAAGGGGAATCCATATAGTTCTATATTTTGTCAGTTAGTAGTCATTCTTCAAGAGTGCATTTGATCCTAGGAATTCTAATAAAAATCTTGTAATATGGTTGTCCTAAATTTATTTGGTCAACAAAGGCATCCTTTTTTCCCCTCTTCTTTCTCACATTTTCTTTTTTTCTTTATGTAATATATTTTATCTATTTAATATATTGCAGGCTCTGGCCTTTTGTTTAAAAAATATAATGTTTGGAATCAATAACCTTTTTTACATAGGAATATTTAATATGTTCTAAGGAATGTATAAATCTTTATGATTTTAGGACTCGAATCACATAGATCTCTTAAATCTAATGGTGCATAGAATAAATTTGTATGTCTTGGATATCCCCTAGTTAATGGAATTTAATTTCTTCTATTAACATTATATTTAAATCCATCTTAAAGAAAAGGATGCCATGAGTATCAAATATGTTGGTTAGTTGTTCTTTCTTCCTTTTGTTCATAGATAATTGATGAGTAACCATCTATATCATGGATATAATTATCATAGCTTAATTTCTCATGAGAATTACTAGTAAAAGATGTTGACTACTCATTAGCATCCCCTATTGTCACTTGTCAATGAGTTACCATTCAAATAATATGTATTAATTCTTGGCAAATTCATGATTGTCATGTGTTCATGAATATGCATTGGTGTTTATACTTTCATGTTTGTATGAGTAATTGCTTGGTAATTTAGTCAATGTCAAATGAGTGTCATATATGGAGCAACAAAGAAGGATAGGTTTCTACTTCAAACCAACCTAATAATAGTCAACCCAAAAGATAATTTGGCCAAAGATTACCGATCATTAGTAAATGCTTACTATTTATTCTTTATTCTCTTTCTCTTTCCCATATCATGACCTTGTTTCATTAGCAATTAAAATGTAGATATATCATGTTGTAATAGATTCCATCACTCCTACCAATTATAGATTGCTAGGCATCCTTGTGTAGAGTTGGGTATTCTTTATTCAAAGGATGTTGTGGAATCATATGCTTCATGGTTGGTTTGTATAGTACTCCAATGATTTCTCATATGTGGTGTTCTCAAGTAGAGGTTGCATGTTAAATGAACCTGAGAAGATTTTTTTAGTTATGTACTTTATGTACTTGTTATACTTGACCTTATGGTCTTCATGTAAAGGAAATAGTTTCCTTTTGTTTGTCCTAATCATTGGGCTATGTACTCAAACATTTTGATGAAATCCAATAGCTTCTTATATTTGGTACAAGTTGGATCAATTAATGTTTAATTAAAATTATAATGAGTTATTTTATGTTTTATTATTGAGGTACAATTCTTACACCATCATATCCCTTTAATCCAATATTTTGTATATCCTTGTCAATTTCATCTCCCTTAGAAGAATCTTCTAACATAAAATCTACATTAAAACCATATTTACATTTTGGAGAAGGCTACTTATCTCAATTTATACCTACATCCATAAGTGAAATGAACACCAATATAGTCCATGTCAAGTAGTTATTCAACAACAAATACTATCACCATGAATATATATTCTTTATTCCTCCATCAATCTCCCTATTGTGAATCCACAATAATTCATCCAAATCCTTATCCTTCAAATAAAATATATAAAATAAAAAAAATTAAAGATTTTTTAAATTTAAATAAGTAAAGAGAAAAATTATCCTCTAGTGAAACTCTATTTGTGTGGTTCCTTGGACAAGTACCATGAGGAAAATGTATCAAATAAATATAATGCATAAATCCTCTATCTACTAGCACCCTACACTCGGGGACAAGCTTCTTCCATCCTACGGGGGGGAATCTTCTTTCATCCTATCTACCCCATCCTACCTAACCCATCCTATTTACCAATCTATTATATCTTCTTGACTCTCCCATCATATCCAATCCATGATCCCTTCATGCTTTTGATCTTAATAAGGACAAGAGAATCATATTCAAGCGTGCTCTAGAGAAAATAAGCCCTAATTTCTCTATAATTCGCCCCTCTTACAACCTTCCATATGCACTACAATACATTTAGCATGATCTATGTTTTTCCTCAGTGAAAGTCCTTGGAGGTCACACCTTATAACCTCCCCATCCAATAATCCTCCTATAACCTATTCTAAGCTATCCCTATATCCTCCCATCCTTGTTTCTACACTTGGTTTTCCCTTTTCGTTAGATACCTAAATGTAATCCAATTGAATCCACCTATATTATGCTCACACGAATCCTAAAATTTTGACACAATCCAATGCATCTAATCTTGATCCATGAATTCTTGTCAACCAATCTAGTGAAACATCCAAAAACAACTTTCTTGCTAGCTTTGTTGTAAATGTTTAGCCATTTTACTCAATTTATTTTCATTGGGATAGATGATTCCCAGTCCTTGCATTACTATCATAATGAAAAATGAATTCATTAGGGTATATCATTCCTAATCCTTGCATTACTCTTATCTTAAATAATACTATCCTTGTTATCAATTAAATCAATCAATTTTTGGCTTGCCTAGGGGCAATATCTTTGTTTGTCTTTGTGTCATCTCTACATGATTTCTAATGTTTATTGTCATTCATTTTTATCCATATCAATAATTTCAACATCTTGTCATAATAATATCATGGTCCTCTATATCATGGTGGCGTTTGACATATTATCATATGTGACCTTATCTTTTGGATTATTCCTTTACACACTTATGCATCATTACTACAATATTTATAAGTTATGGTCTATAACTTTAAGTGCTATAACAAATAAAGGTTTTTTTGTGGTGAACCCACAATAGTGGGCTACACTTTTTTGGATGAAAGAAATTAACTCTTTTACCCAAAACTCAATTTTAGCCACGTTCTATTGAAACCCCCTTTCAATTGAATGCAAAAAACATGTTTGATCGAAACCTGCTTTTGATAGAATCCAAAAAAGCGTTCAATACAAAAAATTTATCAAGGGGGTTCAATAGAAAAGGGGGTTTGATCAAACCCCAAGGGGTTCAATTGAACCCCTTTCGATAGAGCATATGTTCTATCGAACCTCCATGTTAGAGATCTCTCCCCCAAACTCTCTTGGTTTCTGCAAATTTTTAGCCTTCGAAGCTCAAATTGGGGGCTCAAATGGATGAATTTTGACAAACCCAAATGCATGATAGTAGTACTCGAAGTGATCTTTCCAATGATTATTACTTTAATATATTGAGTTTATTATGATTTTTTTTTAGATTAACTAATGTAGGTTTCACTCCAAACATCAACTTCTGAGTTCAACGCTTATGGAAAAATAGTAAACAAGTGAAAAAAAATCTGAAAAATATCTATGAAATAGGTATTTAAGTCCTCTTTCCAACAACAAAAAAAGATTTTTGATACATCCACAACAAGTTATGAGCGACCAAATGAACATATGTCAAAATTATAGTTAACTCGACTTCAAAACTTCATAAAATATGAATATTGAAGATAATGTTATGAAACCATTTACAAACATTAGATATGGATTTTACAAAACTAAATTCGAAAGAATCATATTCATATCTATTTTAGAAAAAAAGTTATGCCATACAAAATGAGTATCACTCTTTAAAAATGTTGTTTTTTGTAAAAAACTAGTTTTTGAGGGAGATAGAAAAATGGAAACAAAATTGATTCCAGAAAATTTCAAAAAAAATATGTTTAGAATCTACACACAAAATTCCACAAATCACTAGTTCATATCATCTACAAATTCCTTACGGTTTAGTATTAATAGTTGTTCAAAAGTGAAGTTTTTTCTAAAAATGAATATTGTAGTGTCAAAGTTGACAAAAAAGTGTAACCCACTATTGTGAATGCTACCTTCAAGAAACATGACTATCACCTCTCATCCCTTTCCATATCCTATCCTTGCATCACTTAAATTCATCTTCTTATCCTTATCCATCTATCATTACATATCCTTTTATCTTTTATCCTCCAATCCGTTCACCTATTTTGAGAGCCCACCCATGTTCGTCTATCATCTTGAGGGGGAATCCTCCTCTGTCCTTGTAATCACTCACATCCTTCCAATTACTATGGCATCCTACCACTAGGTCATCTCTTCCAAAGCCACTATATTTTGTTCTTCTTTGAAATGTCATTGCTTTGCATAGTCACAATGCCTTTTCAAAGAGGAGCAAAATGTAGACACTTAAAAAAATCCAACATCCTAGCATTTCTTATCACATATATTTTTTGTTTTATCAATCAAATAAATTAAAACAATTTATTTAAGTAATTTTCTCATTATTCTAAAGTTTTAGATAGATAAATGTCACATTTATTTAATAATTATTCCCTCTTATTTATTTAAATTTCACTTTCTCTCCTTAAAACTCTAATATTCATAAGGATTCAATAAACTACTCATTTATATCTAGATATCATAAAATAAGTATTATAATTCTTATTTTTTCTCCATCATCCATCTCATGATCACTTAACCAACTTAATCCTATCTATTTATCTTCCCAACTAGTCTCAAATATTAATCCATTCAATTAAAAATCCATAAATATACCATCCCATAAGTCATTTAAGGTCCTCAATTTGAAAGGCATCATTGTGATGTCACTATGAGCAACCACATTCCATCCTTCATCAACAATAAATATTTACAGTATAACTACCATTGGCATAGTAGGTACCATGTGCAGGTGAGGAATGTTTTATTTCATTCATATTTAAATATGATTTTTTTCTTTGATTGATGTATAGGTAGATGTGAAATAAGATTTTAATAATTTTTATTTTTAATTTTTTTATAAACATTCTTTCATACACACCTATTTCAACCATATTGTCTCTTCTCCTTACATTCACTTTTACCTCACTCCCACCTTTACTTTGATTTGTCATTACTTATGGCTTCTCAAGTTTCCCTTGTCTCCCTATTTTCATTCCCTAATTCCTAATTTTTCTATTAGTTTATATCTACTCAATCCCTTGTCCTTGATGATATTCTAGAGTATGTATATTTAGACTCGTATCCTCTTTTTATTGGTCACATATTGGCTACTCTTTTAAAACATTCCACCTTCACTAGTTTTATATCCTTATTTTTATATGATTTATAAAATCTTATGTTCTTTCAAGAAACTTTCTTTATTAATTTATCTTTTATACCTTCCCCTTCCCCTGTCCACATGATAATGCTTACACTTATTGTAGTGTCTTTCCTAGACTCGCATTTTCATTTATGGTTCGATAGACTTTTTTGGACTCATGGTTGATGTTTTGATGATATTTGGTCGATACTTATGATATTATTTAGACTCTAGATGCTTATTGATGATGATGAATATTTGATATGACTCGTGATGTTTGATGATCTATATGATTGATGATGCTAGTCATACTATATGACATGTGGTAATGGATGATTTCTATGGATGTTGGTACCCAAGATCACTGTGATGGATAGATTTATATGATTCATGGATTTTATATGCGTTCATTATTCTTATGATATTTGTGATGTAATGTTAATACTAACTCCTAATTGTGATCATGGGTTTATGCGATGCTTTGATGTTATATTGTGTGATTGTATTCGTGAAAGGGATGATACCTTATCACTCATTGTGAGCATGATATGGTGTTGTGATTCTCTTTTCACTTGTCTGTTTATTATAGTTTATATATATTGTATATGTATCATATTGTGCTTTAGTGGTGGATGCAGGAATTGTAGGTATCGAACATAGACTCCACCTAGCTTCACAGGTTTAAGTGTTTCCTATCCCAATGGCAAGTTGTTGGAGATGACATAGTTTCCCTCACACACTCTAGGCTTAGGATGTATGCCTTGTCAATAGCGCCACGATGAAATTTGGTGTTTGAGTATTGAGTCATCATTGTTTGATCATTTGTTAGTTTGCTTGAGGAGATGTGAGTATGTGGTTGTATTAATATTAATACTTAGTAATGTTCTAAATATTAAAGTATTAATGTTATAGTTGATTGTTTATTTGACATTTATTTATTGTTGTTAAATTTAATTTATTGATTACTTAGTATTTATTTAATTAAGGATTGAATTATTGATTTACTGTTAATTAATTATTCAATTATTATTTAATGGTTGATCATGTTTTATTTATTTGATTTTATATTTAATTAACCTTTATTTATTTATTTTCTTTAGTAATTGAGCTTTATTTATAATGGCTTTATTCATTTAATTATTATCTATTTGGTATTTAATTATTAAGTTGCTTATTAAGTTTATAACAAAAGATTATTAAATATTATATCCTTGTTGTTATAAAGTTATTTAATTTAATTATATTCCCTACCTGCCTTTTCACCCTATTGTTTGTTTTATAAAAGTAGGTAAATAATATTTACCTCGTAATCTTGCATAGTAGGTATGAAATATAGTTTTATGGAATATTTTGATTGGTCGATGATTTTCTATAGTTTTGAATGAAATTTTTTATTTATTCAGCCGTGTAATGCCCTGCCATAAACCCTAAAGGAATGCATCACAATCTATGCAACTAAGGGTGATATATTTTTTTTTTAAAGAACAAGTGCACTAATTATAACCAATGCACGTTTAATAACATAGCAGAAGACTAACACATGATTCCCTAAGGGTTACCAACCAAGATTACTTCGTAGATTATATTAAAACCATGAAAAATCCTATTGCTCAGCTATTTAGGAAAATTAAATGTTAAAGATAAAAACTACACATACATCTAAATTCCATAATGAAAGAATCAAAGTAATCCAATGCATTCATTTTATATATACAAAAGATTAAAACAATTGAATTAACATACATTCCAATGATTCCTTTTTACAATATCCATAAATACATGTTTACAAAAATACCATGAATTACAATGTTACAATATGAAGGTTACATAAAAGTTTGATGCAATGACCAACAGGTTTCAACTGAACAATGATCACGAATCAGAGTTGGTACATGAACCACGAACCAAGAACACCAGCGAAGCCCTTCCTCGCCTGAAGATACATTCCAAAACATCCGATGGGAAGTGGCACTACCACCCAACCATGTGATCCCGAAATGGAACTACCCCACCGTGCTAGGAGATAGTAGAAAACCCTCAAGCAAGAAAATGAGACAAGTACGAAAGAAATACATGACTCCACAAACATTCATGTGACTCAACTCACAAACACTAGTGACTCTAAGGAGAGAGTGTCATCACATAGCTTAAGATGGATACCATGGTACAACCTCCTAGGTCCCGGCTCTTTGTCCTGGTAACCTCTCCCGGCTTCTGGCTCCAATTAAGTCTCATGCAGACCCTACCTATCCTTTTGTGAAGACAAGGTGGTAAGTTTGCCATTCCAGGCCTTCTCTTAACATTATGAGACCTGTACAAGCACTACACCTATGAACAAGGTACATTATCTTAATTAATGTTTATCTCACCCATCCCAAATCAATTATTAGGTTATCACTTTTTATTCGACTTTCAACGGGTTATCATGTCATCCACATCAGGCATGGCCCCCGCTCAAAAGCCACTCTCTCATAGGACACTACAGGAAAAGTCTCTCTCTACGAGAACTCTATGGTGAAACAGACAACCATACCTAATCCTGACAAACCACAGGTGAAGGATACACGATTTACTAACCAAAGGTTGACCATTTGGACAAAACACACAATGGATCACATCCATAAAGTTATACCTCGACACCTGACCAAGGAAACATAGGACACAATGAAAATGCAACAAGAATTGGAATTTAAACTTGACAGAAAACACCATTTACACATGATCCTAACATAGACAATCTTTCCTTAAAATAGTCAAATGCATAAACAACTTGCAAATAAAGACTTCCAGAAAATAAGAATTACAACTCTATTAATACACTATTTAATAAGTCATAAACCTAATGTTTCAACAGTAAGCCATTACTCCCCAAACTCTCCTAGAGAAGCGACTAATAAGTCTTAATACCTAGGTTCTGAACGCAAGCGTAAATTTCTTTCTTATAATAAAAAGTGTGCAATATGTTCTTAAACAAAATTCCACTACTATAGCTATAATGTAATTACACTTAATATTCTATGATTTTTCATTAAATAACCCAAACAATAAATGATACTTCACCATAACTATTACATAAGCAAGATCATAATCATTACTTATAACAAAGGCTTCCGTAAATAATAAGCAAAACTAAAGTAATTTTTGGCCTCTTGTAATCTTGACTGGTTTCCAAGACCTCGACGCCCTTCCGCCAAATAGTAACCCACCTTGCTAGCGAACTTATCTCCAATATACTCCCAACTCTATCTCAAATCTAACTCTCTTTGATACTTCAACAGTATCCTCTCTATCTCCCTATCCTATTCTATTTTTCTCCTCTATTCTATTCTTTCCTCTATTCTATTCTTTCTTTTATTCTATTCTTTCCTCTACTCTATTATTTTCCTCTCGAGGTCTACCGTCCTTCCTTGGATGCAAATCCATCCCCCTTCTTCCTTCCTCCCACCTCTATTTATCCTCAAATTCCCTATGACTTGCTATTCTCCAAACTCGCTATTCCCAACTTTTTATTCTCCAACTTGCTATTTTCCTATTCCATTCTCTATTCCTTCGTTGCATCTCCCCCCCTTTTCTCTTCCAACTCAATGGTCTATATATATAGGGTTGTCATCTACCCTCTTTCCTACTTTCGGGCTATCTCTACTAGAGGTGGATTGATTCTAAGTGACACCACTCAAGATCTAATTGCATCATAACAGTCCTAATTGTATTTGAACACCTATGTGTTCACCATGTAAAGTTATTCACTATCCATTTCATGACACCACACCACTAATGTGATTAAGTCCATATTTATAGATTAGCCATGTGGCTTTTAACTCCAAGACTAAGTCGATTTTACTAAAAATAACTTCCTAAAAACATGCAAGGTTAACTTAAACTACTTCTTACTACGCATGTTGATAAATATGTTGGTGAGTATATGTGGGTTGGTAAACCACATTATTTTCCAACTTCCTACCCCTACATTACTTCCTACCCCTACATTAACTCCTTCCACCACATACCTTAATGAGCAAGGTTGCATGTTAATCGGTGCCTCCACCGTATTTGCATGTTAACTTGGGCTATGTAAAACAAAAAGGGAGGAGGGTGGTCGGTGGTAATACCAACCCCTCCCTTTTATTAAGGGGGTGGTCGATATTACTATCGGCCACCCTAGTTATTTGATTTAAAACTCTTTAAACTTAGCCCGCCACCTTGCTATTATTATTATATTATATATTTTTTTAATTTATTTTAATTTCCTTTTTTTATTATATATTTTTAATATATAGTTAATGACCCTTTCACTTAAATATATTTTTAAACATTAATCATTATTTAACAAATTAAATATATATATGTAAATATATATTTCGGTTTTTCATTAAAGTAATATTTATCATTTTTTTTTTTTAAATATGTTTTTATATATCATAATTACATATTTATATATTTGTATATGATCGATTCATATACACGTGTATGTATATATATGTATATATATATATATATATATATATATATATATATATATATATATATATATATATATATATATATATATATATATATATATATATATATATATATATATATATATATATATATATATATATACACACGATCGATTTCACAATTATTTAACTTGCATCAATATAACAAAACGATTAATTAAAAATCAATCATTCTATATATATATATATATGGTACGTTATATTATATACTCTAATTTATTCAACTTCCAAATAATCCTATTAAGATAATCAACATAATTGAACATGACTCCTAATTACCTACACGTATATATATATATGTGTGTGTGTGTGTGTGTGTGTGTGTGTGTGTGTGTGTGTGTGTGTGTGTGTGTGTGTGTGTGTGTGTGTGTGTGTTGAGTCCAAATCTACATATAAAATACGTATAACTATAGTATAATTTGAAAACCACACATCGAACATAGTTTTGATAATTCACCTACTTCTCCACGAAGGACATTAAATCTTAGCATCACTATTTAATTCACATTATCAACAATTTTTCACCCTTCACAAACAAATAAAACATAACATGCAATAATTAAAATCACTTAAACACGCAGACTGAGCAACATCAAGCGATTTCTCATAAAAGGTCAATCAACAAAATACGAAGGTTAACGACTGACAGGATGACTAACTGACGACACTCACCCGAGTGTAACTGAACAAAATAGGGTCAACTACTATCTCCTCCACTTCCATCGGAAAATATAAGGCACGGTCAGACTTGTGAAGCCAGGTGGAGACAATACTCGGTACCTACTCGGTACTTGTACCTACAATATCCTGCATCACTGAACCACACATGCGTATATACAATATAGAAAACACGACATGCACACCGATGAAGGAGAATCATGACGTTCCCTGTCTCACCGAAATGAGTGAAGGAAAATCGTCCCCTTACATCCAATACACTTGCAGACACATAACATATAATTCCACATTGTATAGATAAAGTAAAGTGTCAGTACATAGCAATAATTCATAAAGTGCCATAAATCACAAGTACTGAACTACTGCAAATAAATTATGCATCTCATATCCAGATAAAACGTAAAATAGTGTCAAATAAGTCTGAATAACAAATCATGGTAATGTATCCACTGAAAGAAAATACTAATAAAATGAGTCTAATGAGTTCAAACGAGTAGGGGTACTACAAGCCACCTATGCATTGTGTCGGGTTAGCATTTTCTGGATTTTCTTTGCACATTGGTTTATTGGCTAGAGAGTATTGGTTGATTGATTTTGGCTTGGATTGGCTTCATGGATTTCTCTTCTTCAACTTCATCTTCCATTACTTCAATTTTCCAGGTTGGAGGATTTTGCCTTTGAAATTTTCTTAATTTCTTGCCAAAAATGAATTATTATGTTTTCTCTATGTTGGTGTTTGGGTAGATTGTTTATTAATTATTGAAAAGGGATAGTAGTATTTTATTACATATAAGTAATTATAATTTGTAGTCACACAAATCTGTCCAGCTTAATTAAATAAATATTCGCTATTTATTTGATTAAAAATCCACTAGCCATCAATTAATTAAATTAATATTTAATTAATTCATCCCCAAACATTCTTCTATTAATTAAATAAATTATTCAATTTATTTTAATTCATTCATTAAATCAAATTTCAAATCAATTAAATAAATAAAATCTATTTATTTAATTAAATCCCCCTATTCCTCTTTTAAATAAATTAAATAAAACATTTATTTAAATCATTATCCCCCCCCCACTTGCATTTTCCTACAAAATGCAACTTGCACACATTTATTGAAATAAATGAATTTTTATTTTAAATAAAATCCTATTTTCCCTCACCCACCAAACCCACTTGCAAATCTAATTCCCTTCTAAATTCTTCTAACCCCTTCCTAATTAGCCTAATCCATCCCCTAATTATTGTCACATTCCTAAGCAAAATGGAGTCACTTCTCAAAGACTCCAAAGTCTTTGAAAAGCATTTAATGCTTTGTGTGTTCAACAAATTAACCCCCAAAGTCTTCCAAGACCACTAATGGCTCTTACATGACCATTTATGGCTCTTACATAACCATTTACGGTTATATCAAACTTGTCCCCCTAAACATTTATTGTTTTGACCATATTCATCCATTTCACATTTGCACAAGAGTTTATCCATTGGATAAAAGCTTTATTCTTTGAATAAAGAGTTTATTCATTCAGCCAACCTTGACCTTAGCTCCCAAAGTCATGTCAAGCATTAAATGCTTATTCCGTCCCCTCTCAACCTATCTCACATTGACACTTGTCATCCTGGGATTGGATTGAAAGCTCTCACGTGGATTTGAAATCATTCAATCCTAACCTTTGTTGAGATTGCTCAATCTCAACCATCCATTGCTCTATTTTTCCTATAAATAGAGCCCATTTCTTCATAATCCAGATCCTAAAAACTTGTATGCATTTAAGCTATAGGCATTTTAAGAGAGCATTTTAGCATAATTAACTAATATCTTGTCATTTTGGATAAAATCAATCATTTTAGCATCAATAGCATAGTATTAGCTTTTCATTTCAGATTTGGAGCACAATACTACAATCTCAATCCTCCATAAGCATCCATAGTGCAAAAAGCTGCTCAGAGCTACACTATTTTGGAACTTGGAGAGGAGAGGAACAAGGGAGAAAGAGTTAAGAGCATGTTAGGAGGTATTTGGAGATGCCTCATCATATTTGCTTCTTTAGTTAAATATGCTTTCATGTTTTTAGTGTCTCTCTTGGTATGCCTATTTAGATTAGTCTTCGATTGAATAACACTAATGGTTTTCTGGTTTCTTGTGTTGTTTGTCATTCGCTAATCTTGTCCATTTTGCAGGGCATCATAATTAATTTGGTTGGTTTGAGAATTCCTATTTTGAAGTTTTGAGTTCATGTGTGTTTTCTTTGCAAGGAAGATTTTGGTAATGCTTGTTGTGTGTAACTCGGTGTTTAATCAGACTTCTTTGATATTGTATTTATTGAGTTGGAATGGCATTTATATGTTTTATCAAGATCTTTTTATGTCCTTTGTGTTTCAGTTGCATTATACAAAGTAGGAGTTGTACATATGCTCTGTATACGCACTATATTGTCTATATTCGTTGTTCAATTTGGGATTTTATCATTATTGAATCTATTGAAGCTTTGCCATTTTTTATTATATTTTTATGAGTCTTCCATGTTGTGATTGAAATCCTATTTGTGCATTGTAGTGTCTCCCTTTGTGCTACAAGAGTTTGGGAGCTTTCTGTGCAGATTGTGTGCATCTATGATTGGGAAATGGAGTCATTATCACTAAGTTTGATTGAATCCCTCATTTTTTGTGTTCCCTTGTCTTTATTTTTCATTCGTACACCTTTTGGGAGTGTCTCTTTATCATCTTGCAAGTTCCTATACATTTCTGGGCAGTTTCAATGTCAGATTCAACTCTTTTTCCTTTATTTTTCCTCTCTTTCTCAAACGCACTATTATATGAGTCATATGCACTAAAATAAGTATAATATGCACTATTTCATGAATCATATGTGCTAAGTTGTAGGTTGTATACGCTATTCTACATTTCAAATGAGCAGATCTGCCTATATTTTGCAATTTTTAGGGTTTCTAAGTTCTAGGTTTTGTCAGTCTAGTTATGGGGGTTTCCTAGAGGTTTTGTGTGATTTATTTGAGATTCTTTGAGTTTCAAATGATGTATTATGATTTTTTTATATGGATTTATTCTTCGGTAAGTGGTTATGTGCCTTACCGTTCAGGGTTGCTATATGCGATATTTTGCTCCAATAAGAGGGAGATTATCCTTGTTGTTGAGGGATGTTATTAGAAATCCAATGGGATGTGTTTTTTCTCACTATTAAGGGTTGGATATGCCTTTTTTTATCTCATATTTCCATTATTATGCTTTGGTGCATTGTTGTATTATTTCTTATGGAGACTCTTGCTTGTTTATGGGTGTAAGTTTAATGTTATGTAATGGATTTGTTCTCAGTATTGATGTGGTTGTGTATATGTTATTGTGAGACTTCATGTTGATGTTTTTTTCTATGTATGTTCACCTTGAGGTTATGGTCCATGGATGGGAGAGTTGTCTCTTTCATATATAGGACCTAGGTTCTGAGAAATAGATCTCTAGGAGGGGGTCTAGACCTATGGTTCCACATGAAGAGTTTCTTTTGAATTGCAAGTGATAACCTTAATAAATTGATTAGTGGGTTTGGGTAATTAGGATTCACTCAATCAAGATAAGAAATTGGTTTATGTATGCCCCAATGGATAATCCCATGGAGGTGGTTTTGGGATGATCTTGGGAAGACCGTAGGAATGGTATATTGATCTCTCTTGATTGGATCTAGTGATGAGATGGTTTCCACATGAGTCTAGCATGTGATGACACTCTTTACCTAAATGAGTCCATAGTCCTTATGCCTTATTTATTGATCTTTCCTCTGGGAGAGTTTAAGTTTATTGATCTATGATTTAGCCATGTGTTGTCATTTGACTTATTGGATTCTTGTGGTTATCTTGTGGTTGTCAAGTTGAGTCCTTTGGTTGTTAGGTGTCAACCTGGGTCTTGAGTGTGGGTTAGAACCTCATGTCATCTCCTAGCATGAGGGTTGGTTCCTATTTGTTTCCACATGGTCGAGTGGTTTGATGCCTTCTTCCATGGGAATGTTCTACTTCAGATGATAGTGTGCGTGGATGTGGATTCTACGGTTATTTTCAAGTGGATAACCTATGGAGCTAGTTTATTTTTATTTGAGATAGCATTGTATCTTATTGAATATGTATAAGTACATAAAAAGACTTTGTATCTTTGTATCACTCTTTATGTAGCGTATTTTGTATTAGGTATGATCTTGTAATGAAAGAAGATGTAAACATTGTTTGTATGAGATTCTATGATGAAATAATGAAAGGATTGTGTTTTTTTTAATATATAATTGAGTTCATGAGATGGATAGGATATGCGTAATTGTAATTGGAATCCTATTTTTTATGATTAATACTTGTTGTAATCTCTTGTTAAGCATGTGATGTGATATCTAGATGAGATGTATCATGGTACTTATAGGAAATGGAATATGGAATCATATGTGCTTTTGTAATGTGAAAGGATGGGTTTAGAAACATTTGGTTTGGTGTTTTAAAATGAACCTAGAATTTGGAGGTTAATGGCTAAAGTGGTAGTAAGTGGTTATGTTAATAAGTAGTGATGTTAAGATACCCTAGGGAAGGTTTAACAAATGGATATGTGTAAGGGTTGTCAGATGTTATGTTGTCTTTATTTCTGCTTGTGTTATATGGTAGTATGATCATGTTTATGATGTTCTATTCATTCTTGTAGATAGTAAATGTTGCACTTGATATGAATATGGTAGTTTTTCATAGTTTCATATGTTGTTTAGTAGATGTTATTAAAAAAAAATATCTATTTGTAGTTAGTTTAAGTTTATTTCTCTAGGGTATTTTGGCGGGTATTTAAGTTTAAGTTTATTTTAAAATATTTGCTATAACATCTTGTTTGAAGATGATGATGTTCATGATGATCTTCCAATTTTCTCTTCTTCCTTCTCTAGTTCTATTACTCTTCTTCACAAGCATGATGGTGGTATTTATACTTAAAATTATTTTATCTCTATAGATTTCTTTCACTCTCTAGATTCATCATAGGATCATGAGGCTCTATTTTTTGCCCTCCTTACCCCGGATGATCCTGTAATAACCCACCATGATTCATCCAACAAAAATTGAGTATATTTTTTTTTCTTTATTATGTTTTATTCAATTGCATACTCTGGGCATCCATCCAATAGGATTGGGCATTCATCCATTCGGGATGAGCTTCTAACCATACGGGTTAGGCAATTGTCCATACGAGACGTAAATTCCATCTATCCAATACGGGATAGGCATCTACCCATACGGGGTAGGCATCCATCCAAACGGGATAGGAGATGCTCTGGCCAGAGACTTAGACTCATCGGGACCATTCGGGTCCTGAGCCACTCACTAAGTACTACATTCTTCTAACAAGAATGCACCGAGGTCGCCGTCCTTAGGAGTAATAAGAAAATAATACAAGCTTGAATTCCGCCTCGGAATTTGGCTTAAAGCCTCGGGAAGTCAAGCGAATCCATACGGGATTCCTTCCGAGTATGCATTGAATTAAATTTGATTAACTTATCTTTCAATTAGGATTCTTACTCAACCAAGCCTAGACCCCACCCACGAACGCCTGAGTACGAGGGACAACTCCGTCCCAAGACTGCCTACATACCCGCTTCGGCGCGGGATCAAGGCGTAAAGTATGTAGTTCTATTTTCTAATCTATGGTTTGATGTAAACTGATTTTGTGGGTACGCAACCCTTTCTAGGGTCAGTGTCCCAGACAGTTTCTCTGCGGTTGCTACCCACGAAGGTAGCACTTAAGCGAAGGCTCAAGATGGCCTATTGCTTGTGGCCTAAAAAAAACAAACTAGATCCTAGTACTTAACATGAATGTCGCCCAATTGCAAATCACCAATATCCCTTCGAGGTGAATAAATAAATAAATAAATAAAGTCAATTTCATGAGAGCTCTTAACTAGTCCATCCCTAAGAGGGGTTTACTATGGTTTATCTCAACGGGTGTGAAATTCAATTAAAAGTTATCTTATTAAATTATCGATCCAAGAGGGATTACCCGCCCCTTGGATTTTTATCTTCCAAATGTCCCTTATTACTCCCCGACAATTTATAGGGACGATGCCACAGACGTCGTTAATGCAGCTTTATTAGGCGTTAAGTGCAGTAGTTCAACACGACGGCATTACCCGTAAGCGTGACCCAGAGGCACCATATATACCGAACGCTGCTAGTTTTGGTTTTCCAACTTCCTTTATTTAGTTTTCTAACTACGAATAACAAAATGAAGCGTAAACAATGGAAGTAACTACCTGAAGTGAAATTTGCATAACAAATGAAACTTGCATAATAGTAACTGCATGAAAGATATAATAATTCGCATGCTATGAACGAAAGCAATTAATCCATGATGTAAGATGACTTAGGGAGTCCAAAATGACGGTCAAATCTAAATATTTGCAATAAGGTAAGTTAATCTCTAAGGACCAAATCAAGCGTCCCAATATTTCTTAATTTTTTTTTTTGAAGAATATAGTCTACGATTTTAAAGTCTATAAGGATAGTTTAATTACAATCATTAATCCCATTTTTAATTGAAAGTCAATATCCTTAAATGTACACTAAGGAAAACAAAATCATCACTAAATGTCATTATTATCAACCTTAAAAATTAACTAGATGGTAATTAACTTAGTTTATTATTATCAAAAAAAACAATTTAAAACTTTCAACTTTAAATTACAAAAAAAATCGAATTTAAAAAAAAAGTTTTTGTTGTAAATACAAAGGGGCTGCGGGGTGGGGACCACGGGTCCCATCACCCCTGCGGCCCTGCAGTCGCAGGTCCGCAGGGATGAGGGGATGCCGTGGGCCCCCCCCCGTACCCTGCGACGGTTTATTGAAACCGTCCATGCAGACTGCGACCGAGTACGTGGAAAGCCGTGCGTTACGGAGTTTTAAGGAGATTTTCCTACGTTTGATGGGGTTTTTTTCTTGCCTTTGTTCTTTTTAATTTATATATGTATATATATATATATATATATATATATATATATATATATATATATATATATATATATATATATATATATATATATATATATATATATATATATATGAGTACATAAATGTTATATTATTATTATTATCTTTTTCTTATATCTCATACAGGAGTAATAAATTTAATTTTAATGAGTTATTGAAGATTACTCAAAGCAGGGTAATAAATTTCAGAGGTAAAATGAAGCAGAAACCAGAGGATTTTTTTCTCATTTCTTTGTTTTTCTACAGGGAAATACATTTACAGATAAAGAGAGTTTAATTCTTTTCTCCATTTCTTCTGTTTCCTACACAGGGAAAACTTATTCACAGAGAAAGGAATTCATTTCTCTACACAGGAAAAATCTCATTCACAGAGAGAGTTATCCATTTCTTTACACAGGGAAAATTCGTTCACAGAGAGAGGAGATTTATTTATACACACAGGGAGATCTAATTTTTATCAAAATAAAATGAATCTAATTTCCATTTACTCTGAAACTAATTTCTTATCAGCATTAAAAAGAAGAATTTCATTCTACAAAATCTGAAACAATTTTCTTATCAAACAATGAAAAATAAATCTAAAACTAATGAATCTTATTTTCAAAAATGAATCCCATTCTAAAAAAAATCTGAGACAGATATCTTATCAAAACAATGAATAATAAATCTAAAACTAATGAATCTTATTTTCAAAAAAATGAATCTCATTCTAAAAAAATCTGAGACAGATATCTTATCAAAACAATGAATTTTATTCTCTAAAATCGGAAACTAAAAATTTAAACAATGAATCTTATTTCAAAAAAAATGAATTTCATTCTACAAAAATCTGAAACAATTTTCTTATCAAAACAATGAATTTTATTTTCTAAAAATCTGAAACTACATTCTTATCAAAAATTTAAACAATGAATCTTATTTAACAATAAATCTCATTATTTACAAAATCTTAGGGACTAATTTCATATCAAGAAATTTCAACAATGAATCTTATTTAAATCTTGACTCTCATTTTCTACAAAATCTAAACTAATTCTTTAACAAAATACAAATAAATTTCGTACTCATAATTAATCTACTAAAATCTAATCTACCATAAAAATGAGATGCATGAACTAAGTTGGAGGAACCTGGATGCTTGAAGATGGTGTGGAGTCTTCCTTGATCCTCCAAGTTGAAGAGAAAATCCTCCAACAAAATCCTTGCTGCCAATGAAGTGGACTACCCAAGAGAATTCAACTTGTAGAAATTTCTTATCAAGATTAGCTAGCTTTTCCTTTGAAACTTGTTCCCATTTTATAAAAGAAATTACCCTTTTCCCACTACCTATTTTTTTAATTTAAAAAAGAGATTCTTCTCCCAATTTGGCCTCCATGCAAATTAATTAGGCTTAGTGGGAGGAGTTACATGCAAGGAGGTGGAGAAGCCTCTAGAAGCTTCTTATTCCTCCTACAACATGTGCCTTAATTTGGGTGAGGGAAATTAAATAACAATTTTAAAATATATATGCATTTTCCATGTGTGTGTGGTTTATTAATTTATTCCCTTACAACATTCATTCCATAATTCATCCAAAGAATATAAATAGAGTTTTGTATTTTAAATCAAAAAAAGTGATAAAGGAGGGTTGTGACATCCTCCCCCCCTTAATCGGTGCATCGTCCCGATGCACTTATTAAATGTATTCAAAAGAGTTTATAGTTCATGTTCAAAACAAAAAGGGAAATAGCTGCTGCAGCTCCTTAGTATCCTCCCAGGTGGCATTCTTCTCGTCGTACTGGTCCCATTGCACTTTGCACTGATCAACCTCTCTGTTGCGCAACTGGCACTGGCGCCTCTCCAAGATTCTGAATGGCTCTATCATTATTCCCCCCATTTCTTGGACCTGCAAGGCATCCCAATTCAAAATGTGTTTCTCATCAGGTACATATTTCTTAAGAAGAGATACATGGAAGACATCATGGATTCGGCTCAATTGGGGAGGCAAGGCTAACCGATAAGCAACTGGATTAATTCTTCCCAATATTTCAAAGGGTCCGACATAACGAGGTGCAAGCTTAGTCTTTTTCCCAAATCTTATGGAACTCTTGTGTGGCCTAACCCTTAGGAAGACTTTCTCTCCTACTTCAAACTCCCTTGGTGTTCTGTTTTTATCTGCATAACTCTTCTGCCTATCCGAGGCTTCCTTCAACCTTTGCCTAATTTCCTTAGTTTTCCTTTCCATTTCTCTCAACATATCTGGCCCAATAATCACTCTATCTTCAAGACTATCCCAACTCAAAGGTGTTCGACATGGTCTACCATACAAAGCTTCAAAAGGTGCCATTCCCAAAGATGTTTGATATGTATTATTGTAGGCAAACTCTACCAAAGGTAGGTACTCTTCCCATTTTCTCTGTTGGTCCATGCAGTACATACGAAGTAGGTCTTCCATAATCTGATTTGTCCTTTCTGTCTGACCGTCGGTTTCCGGGTGGTATGCGGTGCTAAAATTTAGTTGAGTCCCTAGGGCTGATTGAAGTGTGGTCCAAAACCTGGAAGTGAATCTTGCATCTCTGTCTGATATGATTTTCTCTGGTACTCCGTGCAACCTAACTATCTCCTTAATGAAACGTCTAGCCAAGGTGGGTGCATCATCTGTCAGATTTCCTGGTATAAAGTGTGCCACCTTAGTGAGCTTGTCAATTACCACCATTATTGCATCATGCCTAGAAGGTGACATGGGTAGCCCTTGTACAAAATCCATACTAATAACTTGCCACTTATGTTGGGGTACATCGTGCGATTGTAACAATCCAGCTGGGTGCCTATGTTCTGCCTTGACTCTTTGACACTCCAAACATTTGGCTACATACTTGACAATATCGTTCTTCAACCCTTGCCAAAAGTATAACTTCTTTAGATCTGCATAAAGTTTGTTAACTCCTGGGTGGCCTGAATAAGGGGCATTGTGAGCCTCCGATAAAACTACTTCCCTTAAATTCCCTGGATTAGGAACATAGATTCTGTTATTGTATCTGAGTAGCCCATCTTCATCAAATGTGTACCCTTCAACCTTAGGGTCGGTCGGGTTGTGTCTTATAGTTAATTCGACTTGCTCATACCATGGGTCATGTCCTTGTTCATCCATTACTTGCTTTTTGAAAGAGGTTTTGAAGGTTGCTATAGTCATCAAGTGTCTTCTCCTACTTAAGGCATCTGCCACCCTATTTTCTTTCCCCTTAATATATTCGATCTCAAAGTCATATTCGCTTAAGAACTCTAGCCACCTTCTTTGTCTGGCATTTAAGTGAGGTTGGGTAAAGATGTATTTTAGCCCTTGGTTGTCCGACTTAAGCTCAAAGGGCTTCCCTAGTAAGAAATGTCTCCACTTTTGCAGGGCATGCACAATTGCTGCCAACTCTAAGTCGTGGGGTGCATAATTGACTTCATGAGTCTTTAGCTTCCTAGATTCATAAGCCACTACCCCTTCATCTTGGACAAGTACCCCTCCTAACCCTTCAATAGAAGCATCTGTTACAACTGTGAAGTGTCCATTTGGGTCTGGTACCTTTAGAATGGGTGCTGAAGTTAGTTTTCCCTTCAAGATTTGAAATGCCTTATCACTTTGCTCGGTCCATACAAACCTTTTGCCCTTCCGTTGCAACGAGGTGATGGGATTTGCTATCTTAGAGAATCCTTCCACAAACCTCCTATAGTAACCTGCTAGCCCCATAAAGCTTCTTACCTCTGAAACATTCTTAGGGATTGGCCATTCTACTATCGCCTTTATTTTATCTGGGTCGACTGCTATTCCTTCCTTCGATATTATATGCCCAAGATAGTGAATCTTTTCCTCAAAGAAGGCGCATTTGGACAATTTTCCATATAACTTATGTTCTCTCAATCTTTGCAAAACAATCTGTAGGTGCGCTAAATGTTCCTCTTCATTTCTAGAATAAATCAAAATGTCATCCAAGAATACCAAAACAAACTTATCCAAGTAGTCATGGAATACACTATTCATCAGGTTCATGAATGCAGCTGGGGCATTAGTTACTCCAAAAGGAACTACTGTGAATTCATAGTGTCCATATCTCGTCCTGAAAGCTGTCTTTGGAATGTCTTCTTCCTTAATTCTGAGTTGATGGTACCCTGACCGAAGATCTATCTTGGAGAAAACTGCCGCTCCTTTCATTTGGTCAAAAAGGTCCTCTATGCGAGGTAAGGGATACCTATTCTTTATGGTAACTTTGTTCAACATCCTATAGTCGATGCATAGCCTTAAGGTTCCATCCTTCTTCTTAACAAATAAAACTGGCGCTCCCCATGGTGATACACTTGGCCTTATTAATCCCTTAGCTAAGAGTTCCTCTAATTGCATTTTGAGCTCTTGTAATTCGGTAGTGTTCATCCGGTAAGGTGCCTTTGATACTGGTTCAGCTCCTGGGAGTACTTCGATAGAAAAGTCAAACTTTCTCTTAGGGGGTAAACCGGGTAGTTCTTCTGGAAAAACATCCCTAAACTCTCTTAAGAAAGGGGTATTTTCAAATGTTGGTGTATTTTCCTCCTTCCCTTCATCAAATTCGACCATAAAGATTTGTCCTCCTCTTCTCCTTTCCTTCTTTAATTGCATTGCTGAGATAGTTTCTACATTAATGGGTTTAAACTTTCCTTGGATTTTGACCCTTTTCCCCCCATCATCCAAACATTCAACAATTTTGCTATAACAATCTACATTAGCTTGATGGTCTGCTAACCAACTCATTCCCATAATTACATCATATAATCCTAAGGGTGCCACATAGAGATCTACCCTTGTTTCGAACTCAGGGAATTGTACCTTTGCCCTTGGTAAGCACTTAGTTACTTCTCTAGTTGCCTTATCCCCATATTGAACCGTCCATGATGACTCCATTTGATTAACTTTAAATGCATATTTGTTCACTAATTCAGGTGAGATGAAACATTCAGATGATCCCGTGTCAATTAGAATTGATATTGGTTGTTCAAATAGTGTACCTGTAGTTTCCACGGGGACATTCTGGTATCTTCTTCTTTGGTTCCTAACTGCTGCATGAATCCTCTGTTGGGGCCCTTGTTGGGGTTGATTGGCTCTAATTTGTCCTTGCATCCTGGGGCAGTCTCTAGCAAAATGATTTTCCCCGCACATAAAGCATCCGCCTGGAGGACCTCTCCTACCTTGATTTCTAGGGGGATCATTCCTTGTTTCATTTCCCCTGGGTGGATAAGTTATCCTGTTCTGCTGGTCATTCCTGTTATAGTTGCCTCTGTTATCATTGCCCCTGCTATTATTGCCCCTGTTATCATTGCCCCTATTATTGTTGCCCCTGTTATTATCATTTCCATTCCTCTGATATTGATTAGGCGGTGGTCTCCTTTCGGAAGAGTTATTCCTTTGACCCTTGTTGAAATTAGTGTTTCCATTGAATTCTTGCTTCCTTTTGAATGAGTGATTCCCATTATAGTTTCGTCCTGCTAGTGTCTGAATCTTCCTCTCTTGCCTTAGGGACTTTTCAAGTACTTCATTCATATTTCTGGGTCCATGCATGTCAACCTCTGCCCCTATGTTGGTATTCAGCCCCAAAATGAACTTCCTTGCTTGGCCTTCTTCATCCCTTTGGTACATAGGCACATACTTAAGCAACTTGGCGAATTTATCCCAATATTGTTGAACGGATAGGGACCCTTGACGTAGGTTATGGAATTCTGTCACTTTCTCATCAAAGAACAATTGAGGAAGCCACCTATCTCGAAAATGGTGAACAAATTGATCCCATGTGATTGTATCCCTGTTATACCCATTTTGTTCCTTGGTGTTGGTCCACCAACTAGCCGCCTCCCCTGTGAGTTGATAGGAGCCCCATAAAGCCTTAGTTGTTTCGCTGAAATCTCTTAGCTCAAAATATTTCTCCATTTCATTTAGCCAATTCTCAGCCCCTTCACCAATCTGCCTCCCATCGAACTTAGGAGGGGTGATTTTCTTCAAATCCTTGGAGAGTTCTAATATGTTATTTTCCTTTCCATTACCCATCACATTTCCTTGATTGCTACCAGGGTTTCCATTCTCGGTACCACTTCTATTCTCATAGTCATTCTGCCTTTCCCTAAGGTCCTGCAGTGATTGTTCCAGGAAGTTGATTTTATCTCTTTGTTCGGTTAGAAGGTCGATTATAGCTTGGACCCCATCTCCATTATTCCCTAGGTTGTGTCGAGCCTCTTCATGGTCTTCCTCATGGTTCCCTTCGTGGTTTTCCTCATGGTTTTCCTCATGGTTTTCCTCATGGTTTTCCTCCCTTTGACTCCTAGTACGTCTTCCATTACCCATTCCTATTCCTCTTCCTCTTCCTCTTCCTCTTCCTCTTCCTCTTGCCATTCGAGGTTTTACCTGGAAGTTAAATTATGTAGTTAGTTTCTTTCTGAAGAATAAAATTTAATTTCTATTATTGTAAAACATTCCCTTAGTTGAATAAATTGAAGTGAGCACAAGGCCTAGATTTGAACCTTTGCTCTGATACCACATGTAATAACCCACCATGATTCATCCAACAAAAATTGAGTATATTTTTTTTTCTTTATTATGTTTTATTCAATTGCATACTCTGGGCATCCATCCAATAGGATTGGGCATTCATCCATTCGGGATGAGCTTCTAACCATACGGGTTAGGCAATTGTCCATACGAGACGTAAATTCCATCTATCCAATACGGGATAGGCATCTACCCATACGGGGTAGGCATCCATCCAAACGGGATAGGAGATGCTCTGGCCAGAGACTTAGACTCATCGGGACCATTCGGGTCCTGAGCCACTCACTAAGTACTACATTCTTCTAACAAGAATGCACCGAGGTCGCCGTCCTTAGGAGTAATAAGAAAATAATACAAGCTTGAATTCCGCCTTGGAATTTGGCTTAAAGCCTCGGGAAGTCAAGCGAATCCATACGGGATTCCTTCCGAGTATGCATTGAATTAAATTTGATTAACTTATCTTTCAATTAGGATTCTTACTCAACCAAGCCTAGACCCCACCCACGAACGCCTGAGTACGAGGGACAACTCCGTCCCAAGACTGCCTACATACCCGCTTCGGCGCGGGATCAAGGCGTAAAGTATGTAGTTCTATTTTCTAATCTATGGTTTGATGTAAACTGATTTTGTGGGTACGCAACCCTTTCTAGGGTCAGTGTCCCAGACAGTTTCTCTGCGGTTGCTACCCACGAAGGTAGCACTTAAGCGAAGGCTCAAGATGGCCTATTGCTTGTGGCCTAAAAAAAAAAAACTAGATCCTAGTACTTAACATGAATGTCGCCCAATTGCAAATCACCAATATCCCTTCGAGGTGAATAAATAAATAAATAAATAAAGTCAATTTCATGAGAGCTCTTAACTAGTCCATCCCTAAGAGGGGTTTACTATGGTTTATCTCAACGGGTGTGAAATTCAATTAAAAGTTATCTTATTAAATTATCGATCCAAGAGGGATTACCCGCCCCTTGGATTTTTATCTTCCAAATGTCCCTTATTACTCCCCGATGATTTATAGGGACGATGCCACAGACGTCGTTAATGCAGCTTTATTAGGCGTTAAGTGCAGTAGTTCAACACGACGGCATTACCCGTAAGCGTGACCCAGAGGCACCATATATACCGAACGCTGCTAGTTTTGGTTTTCCAACTTCCTTTATTTAGTTTTCTAACTACGAATAACAAAATGAAGCGTAAACAATGGAAGTAACTACCTGAAGTGAAATTTGCATAACAAATGAAACTTGCATAATAGTAACTGCATGAAAGATATAATAATTCGCATGCTATGAACGAAAGCAATTAATCCATGATGTAAGATGACTTAGGGAGTCCAAAATGACGGTCAAATCTAAATATTTGCAATAAGGTAAGTTAATCTCTAAGGACCAAATCAAGCGTCCCAATATTTCTTAATTTTTTTTTTTGAAGAATATAGTCTACGATTTTAAAGTCTATAAGGATAGTTTAATTACAATCATTAATCCCATTTTTAATTGAAAGTCAATATCCTTAAATGTACACTAAGGAAAACAAAATCATCACTAAATGTCATTATTATCAACCTTAAAAATTAACTAGATGGTAATTAACTTAGTTTATTATTATCAAAAAAAACAATTTAAAACTTTCAACTTTAAATTACAAAAAAAATCGAATTTAAAAAAAAAGTTTTTGTTGTAAATACAAAGGGGCTGCGGGGTGGGGACCACGGGTCCCATCACCCCTGCGGCCCTGCAGTCGCAGGTCCGCAGGGATGAGGGGATGACGTGGGCCCCCCCCCGTACCCTGCGACGGTTTATTGAAACCGTCCATGCAGACTGCGACCGAGTACGTGGAAAGCCGTGCGTTACGGAGTTTTAAGGAGATTTTCCTACGTTTGATGGGGTTTTTTTCTTGCCTTTGTTCTTTTTAATTTATATATGTATATATATATATATATATATATATATATATATATATATATATATATATATGAGTACATAAATGTTATATTATTATTATTATCTTTTTCTTATATCTCATACAGGAGTAATAAATTTAATTTTAATGAGTTATTGAAGATTACTCAAAGCAGGGTAATAAATTTCAGAGGTAAAATGAAGCAGAAACCAGAGGATTTTTTTCTCATTTCTTTGTTTTTCTACAGGGAAATACATTTACAGATAAAGAGAGTTTAATTCTTTTCTCCATTTCTTCTGTTTCCTACACAGGGAAAACTTATTCACAGAGAAAGGAATTCATTTCTCTACACAGGAAAAATCTCATTCACAGAGAGAGTTATCCATTTCTTTGCACAGGGAAAATTCGTTCACAGAGAGAGGAGATTTATTTATACACACAGGGAGATCTAATTTTTATCAAAATAAAATGAATCTAATTTCCATTTACTCTGAAACTAATTTCTTATCAGCATTAAAAAGAAGAATTTCATTCTACAAAATCTGAAACAATTTTCTTATCAAACAATGAAAAATAAATCTAAAACTAATGAATCTTATTTTCAAAAATGAATCCCATTCTAAAAAAAATCTGAGACAGATATCTTATCAAAACAATGAATAATAAATCTAAAACTAATGAATCTTATTTTCAAAAAAATGAATCTCATTCTAAAAAAATCTGAGACAGATATCTTATCAAAACAATGAATTTTATTCTCTAAAATCGGAAACTAAAAATTTAAACAATGAATCTTATTTCAAAAAAAATGAATTTCATTCTACAAAAATCTGAAACAATTTTCTTATCAAAACAATGAATTTTATTTTCTAAAAATCTGAAACTACATTCTTATCAAAAATTTAAACAATGAATCTTATTTAACAATAAATCTCATTATTTACAAAATCTTAGGGACTAATTTCATATCAAGAAATTTCAACAATGAATCTTATTTAAATCTTGACTCTCATTTTCTACAAAATCTAAACTAATTCTTTAACAAAATACAAATAAATTTCGTACTCATAATTAATCTACTAAAATCTAATCTACCATAAAAATGAGATGCATGAACTAAGTTGGAGGAACCTGGATGCTTGAAGATGGTGTGGAGTCTTCCTTGATCCTCCAAGTTGAAGAGAAAATCCTCCAACAAAATCCTTGCTGCCAATGAAGTGGACTACCCAAGAGAATTCAACTTGTAGAAATTTCTTATCAAGATTAGCTAGCTTTTCCTTTGAAACTTGTTCCCATTTTATAAAAGAAATTACCCTTTTCCCACTACCTATTTTTTTAATTTAAAAAAGAGATTCTTCTCCCAATTTGGCCTCCATGCAAATTAATTAGGCTTAGTGGGAGGAGTTACATGCAAGGAGGTGGAGAAGCCTCTAGAAGCTTCTTATTCCTCCTACAACATGTGCCTTAATTTGGGTGAGGGAAATTAAATAACAATTTTAAAATATATATGCATTTTCCATGTGTGTGTGGTTTATTAATTTATTCCCTTACAACATTCATTCCATAATTCATCCAAAGAATATAAATAGAGTTTTGTATTTTAAATCAAAAAAAGTGATAAAGGAGGGTTGTGACAGATCCAATATCTACACTTATTTATACTTCCTTTCCAAATAGACCATGAATCTCTATTGATGCTATACATTTATTTACCCTTGAGGATCCTTTCTCTAATGATCCCTAGGTTTAAAATGTTCATTAGGTTCATATACATTACAAGAACTTATTTTTTATAAATAACCCCACTTCTTTTCAGGATACGTGTGTTATTTACCTTGAAATCCCTTGTAAATATTGTTGTAATACTGATCATTCTATTTAAGATTAAATATTTGTAGATAATATTTAATGTATATATCTCTAATGATCATGGAATGGGCCAAATGGAACACCATGTGGGAATCAGAGGCACATATGAAGTGGAATTTTCCTCTAGATACTTGGAAATATTAATTGTAATGGGAATGGAATAAGGGGATAAGTCATCCTTAGGAACTTAGAATATGTTAGGACTCTATTGTACATTTGGAATTTTCTACACCTAGAATGGATTGTATAATCATTCACAATTTTAGGGGACCTAGGGCATTTCCTAGGATAGTGGGTTTGGGGGCGAGTTCAAGAGTAGCAAGCCTTGAGAAAAAAAAAATGGACCTTTTCAAGGTAGTTAGTCCAATATTTTATGTCCATTATTTGTTTAAACCACTTATAATTTCCTATAGTGATGTTCCTATAAATAAATTCACATGGATGGGCAAGAAGAATTATTTGTATTCATAGTTTGAAGAAAGGTTGTGTTATAGGTGTAAGGAGATAAGGATTGAATAGATAAGTTGAGTTTTTTATGTATTCTTGTATTTGAGATTAATAGAAAATTCTTCTCTCTTTTGTGGTTATTTTTTTACTTGAAAGAGTTTCTCATGTATATTAATAATATTCATTGTATGTATGATCTTTTGTTTATCATGATTCTTTTTTTATGCTCTTATATTGCTAATAACTAATTTATTTCATCATATTAAATTAAATTCAAGATCAATAAACTAATTAATTTATTGTATCATTCCATCCAAATTATTGCCATGTCTATTACTCTTCATTGTATATTTTATTCTTATCCTTCTCATAACACTCACTCTTCAATGTAAAAGTGTATTATTAAGGAACACCTTAAGCAAAATAATATTAATGATAATTTCAAGTGCCACATTAAGTGAAATTCAAGGTTATCTTGTTGATTTACTTCTTCTCCTAAAAGTGCTCTCAACTCTATTGATGCTCTCTCTTTTGACTCCTTCAGTGATATTATTGTAGTTATGATTAAATTCCTATCCATGATGATCATTGGAATGCTCCTCTTGCCTCAATTTTCATTATTTCGCTACCTCTATCTCATCTCTTCTAGAGATAATAAATATTCCCTACACATCGTTTCCTTCCATCTATATGTGACACCTCTTTCCAAGTTAAAGATCCAATCCATTATTTTTATCAACCTTCTCTTATTTTGCCTTATAAACTTCTCCCAAACAATAATTTACTATTTCGTGTTTCTTATCCTTCTACTCCTCTCAACCCTTCTATATCCACTTTATTTCCAATACCTCAAGGCCTCCACAAGAGAAACTATTTATTATATCATATGAGATATATAATCATTGTTGTATTATCCTTTTTCTTTTGATTATCTTATATAACGTTCTTCTATTAGTATTAAACTCTGGTTTTTTTTAAATATAATGACCAAGGTGCTCCCTTGCATAATGTACACTAGTGCTCTACTTTCTTCTTGAATCTTACATGTGATGATCATACCTTGTCCAAAAATTTTCCTAGTACCTTTATAGATCATTCTCTAGATTTGTTCTATACCTTGCCTCATTATTCTCTATACTCCTTTTTTGAGATAATATGTGTATTTGTACACCATTTTTAGTATAATGCGGGCCCTGAAGTATGTGTTATACAATTGGAATGGTGAAAATAATATTCCAATGAAAATTTAAGGGACCATGCTTCTCACTTATTTTAGTGTTGTGTGCACATGGGTTTCCAACCTCTTGATTATCTCCTCTAGCCTCATTTACTGAATTTTTTTTTGTTGTATATCCAAAAAAACATTTGTCAACCAAATAATTATCTTTTTTACTTATCTCCTCTTGTCATTAAAGTGGAAAAAAATGTGTTTGCATAATCTACTCTCCATCAAGATAACCTTTGATCCCAACAAGTTAGGGGTACCTAGATATGTATGCATACCATAAATTTTGTGTTGTGGAGATATTGTTGACGACTGACTTGGTCTCCTCCTGCGATTAGTGTCCATGCTTCTCCCGAGACTTGCAAGTGGTGTTCTCATTAGTGAAGCATTAATGTCTCTTCTAGTTTGTTGTGCCCTTCCAAGTGTTAGAGGTTCGAAGTGATAAGATGCTCATTTCTGGAGAGATAAGGAGTGAGGAAATATTGGAGTGATAAGGTGAAGGAGACATGGAGAGATAAGGTGAGAGTGGAGTGATAAGGAGAGAAACAATGGAAGAGATTGGTGTGGAAGATCATGAAGGTGTTAATACCTCTCGATGATGACACAATTGATTTTCATAACAAGGGGCGAATCTATAGTAGATCAAGTAGCATTTGCAACTCTGATCTTAGCCTCCTAAAACTTATTACCATTCTCATACCATAATACTCTCATTTAGATGACCAATTTTTCATACTATTTTTCTCTAACTCCTAGAGTGAATTCATCATAAAGTTGTATTTCTTCAATCACCTTTAATAAGTGTAATATAGGCATTCACTAGTTTAGCAATGTAAATAAGGAATGAGCCTACTTCTCACTCTTTTTACATTAAGCAGGGATGAAGTTAATATATTCAATCTCAAATGTTTGAAGAGAGGTTTAATGGTAATTGACTTCTATATTATTTGAGTTGAAAATGAAATATGGAAAATATGTGAATTGAATGCTAGATCTATGGCTAAAGAGGCGAAATCAACAAAAAATGGCATGTACAAGTAGCCTTAGATTAGATATGTAGACATAAGCACAAATGTGGAAAGAGGAAGTAGAGAGGAACTTGTGTTCGATTCTAGTATCTAAAGTGTTGGATAATTTTTCTTGGGTCACCATTATCCTTAGAGTGTCAAATATGGATAACAGATATGTTTCCAAGATTAGGATGTTGTTATGAGTGTTTCTCCAAATTTTTGCTAGAAATGTCAGAAAAAATTTGCCCAGGGTGACCTTGTCCTTCGATTTTTATCTTTACAAAAGTTGATTGTATGTGTCTCGGTCTACTCTTCTCAAATCTATATATGTCATCGCTAGATCATGTCACTTGCACACACAAAAGGGAAAAATGGTGTTGTTGATAGGTGTTTTTGTTCGAGACTTGGGTTGTTGTACTTCTTTGTCATTGTTGTCAACATATCCTATGTCATCATCGATGTTGAAGTAAGGATGGTATAGTGGAAGTCTCAATATGCAAGAAACAAAAATTAATGTCCCATTGGAAGAATGGCTTGCATTCCTTCAGTATGTGAATATTATGTAATATGGTTCTGAATATAATGTCTATATTCTATGTATATTGCACTATCATATTTGCAAGTCCTCTATTTCTTAGTTGGAAAATTTGGTTGTTGATGTTTTTGATAGTAAGGTTGTCTGTTAGAATAGGACTAGAGAATGCCTAGTGGCTTCCAAATATATGGATTCAAGTGTTGTGGTTTGGAGGATTTTTTCATGTGGTCTATGCAGCGTTCCGATCCATTTTTCAGGTGATAATTTGATTGGCAAGTGGATTTATAAATTTTTGAGTTCAATGTTGTCAACTAGTCTAGTCTCTGACTAACTGTGATGTTGCATCATACTTGGATCATATTCTTTTGGTCTTGGTTTTATTTGGATGATGAGTATGGTTTTTTTTTTAGTCTCACCATGGTGTATAAATCTGCATTATGCAATTTTCATTAGAGATTTATTTTTTGCCAACTAGCTAACGTGCTTTAATGCTCATCTACATGTTTCTTTTGATACTTAATTTTGAAGATGTATTAGCATGTGCGGTTCATTAGAATCATTTGAAATAGAAGTGTTATAATGTTTTGGATCCTCATTATCTCCTAGTGTGGAATGGAATGGTTGTTATTGGTTCAGGTGGCCAAATTTATGTAATATTGTTTATTCTATTTGTGGTTGACTTAGTTAAGGGTTTTGATGATTATCTTGAATACAAAGGAGTGTGGATTTTTAAGTGAAGGTATGGAATGAGTGTGAATTGATGTGCAGTGGGTGTGAATAATTTTCAAGAAGTTTTGGTATTGGAGATGTGCGAAAGATTTCTACGCAGAGCTTTGATGATGATATCTTCAGTGTGACAATGTTCTGAGATAGTATTTGAAGCCAGATGTGTTTGCCATTATATTGGTCACTTGACATAGTGGTTGAAGGAAAATTTCATGATCATTATATCTTGTTCATTTCAATTCAGCTATTCCTTTCTAGTTGAAAGACGATGAGTCTCTTGTCAACTTTCTGTATCTTTCCATGAAACAGTGTGTTTCAACTTTACAAGTCACTTGTATCTTGCCCTAAGGTTGTGCTCTTTAGTTCTACAAGTCCTCTAAAGAGAAGTGGGTTCTAGAGGCAACCTTGTATCAAATTATATTTATATTACCAGGAATTAAGTACTTTTGAGGCTCAGACTAATTCACCCCTCCTCTCAATCTCGTGGTGTGTTCAACAATTTCCCTAGGTCAAATCCTAAGTTTGGAATTAACCCTATAATTAAATTGGAAATGTTGAAGTAGAATATTGGATATTATACCTCAAGCTTTATGAAGTTGATGAAGGTTGATGATACAAGGCTCTTTGAATGTGATTACAAGTGTTGATGTAATAATATGACATGACATAATAAGACATAAATGACTCAATCATAAATGCATGCTTGCATGAAGATTGTTGTAATTTGTTGCTCCATAATGTCTAAATCTAAAGAACACTTTGAATGATTTGGTGCGATGAAATTTCACCTTGATGCTTGATATCATGGATGGAATGTGAATTCTTGTGATATTTGTGGATGGATGTGAAATTTAATTCAAATAAAGCTCTTATATAGGGTTCTTAAGGTATTTCATAAATTTAGGCCGACCCCCAATTGTCATCTTGAGACATCGAGGATGGAAACCAACTAGTGAGAAGCGAGCACTGATATATTTAAATTTGGGCTCAATTTGAGGGACAAGAATGCTCTAGGCACCCATCCAAAACAAGGTGAACAAGACATAGATTGGGTGCACCCTTCCCAAGATAGAGGTTCAGATCACTATGCAGGCAAATGACATCAAGTTTGTAGTACAAAGGCTACAAATAGGCTTGGATAAGAACTAGGAGAAAACACACTACTGCAAGGGCACAAAAAGTAGTGTAAAATTGTACAAGGTTACACTTTATGATGCTACACTTCCAACCATGGAAGACATGCAAGACATGATGAATTTTATGTCTCAGGTCCATACAACATATGATGCTTCAAATAGGTCTAACAAGAATCTCTATCTCATCACCATGAGATCCTTTCCAAAAGGCACTTTAATTTATAAGCTAAGATAGTTGCAAGCAATCTAATCACTTCTTATATGTCTATGGTAGAGTTTGGTCCTAGTGCACCTGACTTGGGAGCTAAATGTTGGGTGCCCTATCAAAGGTAGGTCCTCTTTTTAACCCTTCATGTAAACCCATTCAGGGTTATTGGCATCGTGAATATTATTATCTACCCTCCCATAGTGGAAATCCATGTGTGAGGTCTAGAATTTCAAGTGTAAATGTAAATGTTGCACCTTGGAGAAGTCTCCCAACACTACCTTCAAGAGCTTGAGTGCATAGTTTGATGAATTGAATGATAATGAGACATAGGAAGCCAACACCACAAGATTGTGAGGAGAATAATTTCCCATAAATTTTCACAATTCTATAGATTTTTCCTAGGATTATGAAAATATGAAGAAAACATGTGTTTCTTGTTGTGGATATTTTACAAGATATGAGCACATTCAAGTCAAGAAGAAAGTGAAGAGAATAATAAGGGTCAAGATGCTCACATACACAAATAATAAGGCTTGATCTGAGACTTGATTCTACTCATACCATGCATATTTGCCATATTTTTTACCCCTGCACTTCATTTCCCCCTGTATTATGGTGCTTGATCGGTCGAGACCAGGATGCTAGTACCCTGGTCTTCCCAATTAGGACCCATTTTTGGGCCCTTTAACAGTCATAAAATTTGGGCAGGATCCTGACCCCATGTTGGTCCATGTCGGAAAATTAAATTTTTTTTCAATGGGTAATTATAAAAAAAGGTCTATCCCTCTCATTTGCATATACATTCGACATCTGACAATCATATTGATCAATCAATTCAAGCAATCAAGCATTCAAATTAAAGTGAGCAAACAATCAGTCTTCTTTCAAGAATTGGAGCAAAGATAAGGTCAAGATTCAAGCATTGGAGTTGACATTCATGTTCTGCATTAGAGAAGACTTCATGAAACCCTAATTCCATGTGGAGACAAACAAAACTTCACAAGGAGGTATAGAATTTGTGTTTCAGTCAATATTCAACACCTCCCTCAAAATGAGAACATTTTCATTACTGAAATTCAATTATATTTCATTTCAATTTCAAGGTTAAATCCTAAACTGGGGTTTGACTTAGGCAAACCCCTATTCCCAACCTATTTTCCTTCTCTAGCACGTGAATAGGAACGAGTACGCAGCAACAATATTCAGAATTGGCTTTATTTACAGTGATGAATCAATTCCCCATTTTAGTGTGAAAAGTGCAAGGGACTAGAGTGACCGTTGTTATGGTCACAACAAATTAGGAGCTCTTTCTGGGAACAGGTCTGAATACTCTTATAATCCTCAAATCCAAGTTCGTTGCTCAATCTGACTACTGAAACTTACTGTTCATGTGTTTTTTACATAAATTCCAACACATTTACCCTAATTTCAACATTTTCACAATTCAACTTAAAAGAGGACAATCTAATCAAATTGAATAGAATTCTCAACCCTTATCCTTGTCGATTTGTGGCTAGATCCATTGGGTTTACCTCCCTCTTTTAATGTAGTGGTAACCAAGTAAAAATTAGTGGTCTTTCGTCCTTCTATGGTGGAAACCCTAATTTTTCACCATTACAACTACAAACCTACCATCTCTAGTGCTAGACTATTTTTTTCCATAAAGGCACCTTGTGTCAATACCAAATCCCTACTAGCACAAGTTGATATAGTTTTAAAGGATTCTAGAGCACCAACCGCTAGCACATAACCTAGACCAAGCATAATTTTTTAGGGTCTTTGATTCCCATGTCTAAGTCTAAAGAATTCAGTAACACCTAACATTGACCATGGTCTCCACTATTATCTCATCCCACTAGCCTTTCTACAACATTTCCTAGGCTCTTATAATTGGTTGTTAGTTGATCACATAGAGAAAAATTAAGGTGGTGTCCCTCCTACTTTTATGGATGTTATATATCTTTTCTCTTCTTATTTACTTACACTTTATCATTCTCATTTCACTATTAGTTTATTAATATATTACTTAGATTAACACATTGAAATAAAGGAAACTACTCTAAAATAAACATCCAACAGTTAGGATTTGATTGTATATCTTTCAACCCCTCAAGTTATAAATTCTCTCTTTACATGTGTCTCATTCAAGGTATTATTGATGATAACACATACAAAGAGAATTTTTGAAAAATAATTGAAACAATAAATGAACATAGTGTTCATGTCATAGCTAATCTATTGAATACAAATCTGAAATATATATCATAAAACTATCCTTTATCGTGATTTTGAGATAGGTGACTACCAAATACAAATAAAAAAGATATATCATAAATGTATCCTTTAGCATGATTTTGAGATAGGTGACTTGATCCTTTAATCTAATCCCAAGAATATAAATGGAAAAGAATCAATTTATGAAAATTCAAAACCCATTATTTGGGACTTCTAGTTTATGTTCTTAATATGATACATGTTTCTTTCATCAGATAACCCTTGATGTCAAATATTTGGAGGATTGTGTTAACACCATATACATCTAAAATTCTAGTACTCTTAAGATTTCCTCCATTTTAGATTCAATTTACAAAAAAATAATTAGACATACATATATAGATCTTGAGATTCTTTTACAAGTCCACATCACAACAACTTCTTGGTCTAAATTTATGTTCATGCTCTAAATTTATTGATTATTTATGCTTATACTAACTATGATTATATCTTGGGCTACCATGATGATTGTATTTTTCCCTAATTCTTATCATGAGAATAACATATTTATTTGTGCTTCTAAGATACTTATCTAGGTATTCATGGTTTTGGAGCATTTAATTTATGGTCCTAAGTGGTGGCAAGACTTGGGGCATCTTTCCTCTTTATCATCGTATATGGTTGTTAGATAATGACATTTTTATATTATTTCTTATTAGTATTACATGATTGCATCATTTTCTATATATATTTTTCTTTTCCTCCAAGTTTTTTTTTCCATTTTATGAATACAACTAATTGGGGTGACATACAAAAATGGTAACTCTAATCTTTTGGAATTGTTCATGTAGAGACTATCGCACACCCATTCATTTTTTAGTTGTTGAGTGTATTGTCATTTTAGTTATTTACATAGTATTATATAAGTTGTCATTAAACAATGTATTACCATCTTCCCTTTGATTGTATGTTATAGATGACAAATGTAATATCATGCTAATTGTCTATGAGCAATATTCTTTTCGCTTTCATTGTAAATAGATAGTACTTATATTTTACATTTTTTTTAATACTTTATAGATGTCAATCATTAGATCTTCTTTCTTTTCACCCTATAAGATTTTAGATGGAGCACTCATGACAAGGAAGAATGTATCAAAGTGATGTGTGAAAGGAAACTTGCAGCCATACAAATGACAATTTCCGCATAACCCAATTGAAAAATCAAGCAAATAAACACTTAGAATATATATGCAAAGAATATACAACATACCCATCAAAGATGACACAAGAAATAACCTGGGAACACCCTCATGAGGTAAAAAGTCAACCTCCAAATCCATTTACTATCCATGTATTATTAGCAATGCAAAATTAAAAATATAACCATGAAAGCCTTTGAAACCCTAGCCATCAACAAGCACTCCATGTGAATACGCATGTAACCACACATCTCATGTCATACTTCCAACCTCCACAAATGCTAACTTGGCTTGGCCAAACAACTACCCTTGTGGTTGTTTTTATAGGCACAAGCTCCCACAAAACCACCAAGTGGTCTTACATCAAAACCATGTGCTAAAACCATGGGCTACTTACCTATTGCCCCCACATCTAATAGTGGGTACTTTATTAAATTTATTTTTCCCAATATTAAATAATTACAATAATATATCTCAATGTTACAATACAACTCATCAAGTGACTCTGAGAATATTCTAAGGGAATCTCTACACTTTACACGTCCATGTGCAACTCACATAATAAATAAAATATTACAATTACATAACGTTATGGAAGGTGTACAACACCTATTTTCTCACCAATGTCTACATCTATAATTGTATCCTATTATGAGTAACTTAATATTTACTTTTATGTTGGATGCTTGACTTTAATTTTGGATGCATTCTCATGGTAGTTCGCGTGCAATCCAAAGTGGGTAGAAAATTTAATGGTGAATTATTTTGAGGTCACTTTTTTTATTTTATCATTTGATTTCTATTAAGAGATAGCACATAGTCTAATTCATAATTAGCTCCAATGACACTTATTCTCAAAAACTACTTTTACTATATTCAATTAATCCATTTACTACCTTGGGTCATATCTTCAATTTACAATAGTAATAATGTAGGTAACTTATGTAATTGTAGGAATGAGCCTTAAAAAATTTAAACTTCAAATTCAAATTTGGCTATGCTTGTTTTCCCTACACTTAACCACTATAAGTTGACTTGAAGCATGAAACATCTTGCTTGCACCTTTGGAGTTGTAATTAAAGACTAACTGTAATACATTTAAACATCTAGCAAATCAATGGAATGATCACCTCTTGTACACATTAAAGAGCTTAATAAGAATCATCTAATGACATTAACATATCATCAACATTCTACAACATATTGTATGATTGCTTGTTACCTTCAATCTTTAGACAAAGTCATTAATTGATATCCTTGTCGATTTAACAAAAGAGAATACTAATACCTATTGTGTGTGAACTCCTCACTACACAACAAACTTTTTATATAAATTTAAAAATAAAAAATAGCAAATAAACAATTCATTAATGTAAAATGTAAACATCAATTTTATAATTAGACATGTGAAGAAGTGTTCTAAGCATAACTCAGCTTGTTCAGTCCAAACGTAAAGACGCAAATATTAATCAATCTTTTCACCGTGCTAATAAATAATATAGAAATAATTAGTTTAAAACTTACAATATTGACATGTACGACAGTTTGGCCGAGTGGTCTAAGGCGCCAGATTTAGGCTCTGGTCCGAAAGGGCGTGGGTTCAAATCCCACAGCTGTCATTTTGAATTCTGTAGTTGTCCGTAAAACGTTTTGTTGATCTTCTCTAGTTAGTTTAGTCTATAAAAATTAATTTCTTTCAGGTACAAGACAATGTATAAATAAAAACATTTTTATTAAAAAGTTTTGAGTTCTTCTCATTCTTCAATTTAAGGTGGTTTGTTTGCTTTTAATTTTGTCTTTAAAATTACAAAACAATATATTAATAAAAAAAATTTGAATTCTTTATTGTTTCTTTTTTTTTCCCTTTTTTAAAATTTTTTAATTTAAAATGGTTTGTTTGCTTGTAATTTTATCTTCAAGAAGATTTAGATTTAAGGCGATTCATTATCATTAATTTCATGTTTTTTAGGATAATTTTTTTGAAAGTGTTCATGTTTGTCACAAAAAATTACATTTAAATGGAATACTTAAAATCAATCTTTTGAGCGTAATTTTATTCCTTCAATTTCATATTAATAGACTCAAAAAGTTTCCTAAAGAGATTAACTTTCACATAGATATAGGCTATTGAAAAAATTATCTTCTTTAGCTAGAGTCCATGTATTATATATCCCAAGAGCATTTCATATTGTTTTTAGAGCACCATCATTCCATAAAAACAAAAGAAATGATATCTTACACAAAGAAACATCCAAGAGGGTGTTTCTTCTATTGGAACAAAAATACAATGTGAAATGATTCAAAGACAAATTATTGGAGCACTTAAAGTGAGGGTTACTATAAAAGGATGATGTATTTTTCCTCTTTGAGTGAAAAAGGTTGAAATGAAGAAAACCCTCCCACATAAGGAAATGTCAATACCATCTTAGATCTTAGATCTTTGGTTTTCGATATTTATCTATCCAATAGATTAGTGATTTGCAGCTATAACATCTTTTGTCATTTGACCATCATCTAGAGAAGAGGCTAAATTGTCTACTTTACCATCTTCAACAAATGATGTCTCTTTTGGTAGAAGTGTTTCCTCCTCTTGAAGTACCTCTTCTTAAACCATCTATGTCAAAGGCTTATATTAGAAGCATCAAAACCCGTAGGAGCCACATCCAAGGACAAGATGGAAAAGGGCTAAAAGAAAGAAGGATATTTAACAAAATCTTATAGGTTTTTTCTCTACCTAATATTTTTCTATCAGTATTCAAAAAAAATTGTCTTTGCTCTCATTATTTTTAGGATTTTTAGAACAATGTTTTTGAAAGTGTCCATGTTCATGATAAAAAAATGCATTTAAATGGAATACATGCATCATCAATCTTGTAAGTGTATTTATATTCTTTCAATTTCAAATCAATGGACTCAAAAAGTCCCTTGAGGAGATTAACTTTCACAAATATACACCTACTAAGGAATTCAACTTTTTGGGTGGAGCCCATGTCTTAAATGTCCCAATAACATTTGTTATTTTTTGTAGTACATCCTCATTCCGCAAAAATGAAGGAAATAGAGTCTTACCTAGACTAACACCTTAGAAGAAGTCTTGTTTCTTCTATTGGATCAAAATACATCATTCGATTATTCAAGTATGGACTATTGTAGCCCTTAAACTAAAGGTCATTGTGAAAAATTAAGTATTTTTACTCTTTAATTAAAAGGGTGGCAACAAAGAAAACAAGGAGAACCCTTCCATATTAAAATGTCGATATCACCATAGATATTTGGTTTTCACTCTCTAGTTGTCTAATTGATTATTGATTTTTAAGAGGACCATACATCTACAAACTTCCCAACATCCATCTCAAAATACAATATGAAATTTTGTTGATTCCTCCATGAAAATATCAACAAAAGGAGTGTCATCTCAATGTTAAACTATTTGAAGGGTTTCATTGCCATTCCTAAGAAAGAGAAGACCAATAGAAATGCAGGTATGCACTATAATTTTGACACTAATATCCACTCCAATAGTGACATCTCTATATGAACAAGGGATCTTGGAGATAAAGGAACAAAAATAAGAGCAAAAAATACAAGAAAAAAAGGCTTGATAGAGAACTTTAACAAAATTATACTGAAAGGAAACTTGCCCCCAACAATCATAAGCAAGCCAAGGAATGCATGTAGAACAAGAGAGCCAACAAAAAAATGGAGAGACTTGATGACAGGTGAATAACAAAAAAGAAAAGAGGGGTCGAAGCAAAATTAGGTGGTTAATAGGCTTATTGTCCGAACACTAACACTATTTTCTTGATTGATTATTTAATGTTGATGTCTTGATTTTAAATGATTTTTTTACAAAATTAGATTTTTATATTTCAATTAGATTAATGTTTTTCCATCATTCATGTTATAAAAAGTAGATGTTATAAATTTTTAAGATTACTTATTAGACTATTTTATTATTGGTGTTATAATTTAATTTTTTTAATTCACACTATAAAAATTAGATTTCAATTAAGAGTAATACTAGATCATGAGGTAAATGTATAGTTGGTATCTATTTTTTAGTTTAAACTCTAAAAATTGTTGTATTTTTATAGATTGGTATTTTGATTTTTTTAATTTACAATATAAAAATGAGATTTTATATTTTGATAAAGATTAATATAATGTAGGAAAAACCTAAAACCATATGATGCAGGAGTATCCCTAGTTCTTGGCAATCTTGCATCAACCAAAAATATTTCCTTACTATTTTGCAGTTTCAACATTTCATTTTGCATTTTCTGGAATTGGCTCACCGGATCTTGAGGAGTTGGATTTTGCTTGAGGACTTGATCATCTACCTTATTCCTAAACCGCGGAGCATTTGGATCATTTTTCGACAAGTTATTGTTGGAATCCAAGAACACTAAGAGGGGGGGGGCGTGAATCAGTATTCTACTGGAATGGAGAAATTTAACCTTATTAACACAACAACTCAGCAACTGATAAACATAAAAACATATAACAATAAGTAACAATGCAACCACAAAGATGAACACCATAGCACCACGGATTTATACGTGGAAAACCTCAAAGAGGAAAAACCACGATGGGATTGGAGACCCACAATATCTATCCATTGATCAGATGAAAAAATATTATAATAAGGGGCCTACACATGTAGGAAGGCCAACAGCCTAGAGCGCATTGCTCATCACAAAAGGAGTCTCACTAACTATAGAAAACATCGGACTACAATCTGGAATGAAGATTGAACTGCAAGAATAGCATCTCCTATGCCTGAGTATAGTTCCTGTTAAGATCAATACCGGAGGCCTTAAACCTCTTATACAAACCCAATTCAATCACCTATGATTGACCAAAACCTCTGCATATGATTACAACCTTATTCCCATGATCCACAAAAAGATCTTACATCATATTTAAACCAACCCGGGACCTAAACAATTAGGTCGGCCACGTAAAAGATAATACAATAAATCCATTACATAATCTCACAAACCAATGATAAACCAAGTCGGCCTAAGACTGAAACAACATAAACCAATCAATAAATCCAATCGGTAATGCATCGGGAGCATCAACTAACACGTTACATAAACCAATCCATAACCTAGTAGAATAGCATAGAATAGAATATGTTCGGTGCTAAATGCAACACCACCGATCAACTAGAACACGAACATGATAACCATCAGCATCACGAAAACCTTCTAGAAGCCGCACCAACACCACTTATCGGATTCATCAAAAGATCTTCAACAAAGCTCCATCGGTAAAACCCTTACCGATAAACAAAAGGCTTACTAGAACAAATGATAGCATCTAGATCATCAAATCTTGAACTACCAACTGAATGAGATACGAATCAGGAGCACATGAATAACCAATCCAAACCAATTCCAATAGCTGGAACATACCGGAGAAGATCTCCAGATCAACATCATAATCCAACCACTCTACTGGAACTCGGTAGACAACAAAACAACTAGTGTTGACATCAATGAAAAACATCAATTCAACACATAATCAATTCCTCCAAATTGCCAACAGTTATCACTACCGGTTTCCGAGACAATTTTCTGGTACCGGCTACCTAGACCTATTTGTACTTGTAATATACCGAGATCTACTGGATCCCTTCCTTAGCTTGCGGAGCCTTGAGCATTGATTTCGATGTTCTTTGGCGTGTGGGCGACCTTCCCTTTGATCTACACTTCATCCTTTGTATTTTCTGGAGGAATTTCTTTGGTGGAGGCCGACCTTGTTGTTTTTACGTGTTAGGTCTTGTTCTTCGACATTTGATCCCTTTTTGGGCCAACCGGATCTCCTTGGATCATATAAATCATTGTAATTGAGCATTAGAAAGTAGGGCAAGTAGAGATCAGTTAAGATATAGAACATAGAAGATAGATCTTAAAATTTAAGGCCCCAGTTGTGACCTGTTCTATAATTATGCATGTTTTAGCAGTCCAATGAGATGGTTTCTGTAACCTGGTTGTTACCGGTTGATTGCAAATAGTTTTCATGATATAACTCATTTATTTTTGCATTGCCTTCGTCATATCCTTGTGTTTCTGTTGTGTTTACTCTTGTTGACCAGTTCAGATTGATCTCTTTGAGGTCCCTCCTAACCGATGACTACACCAAGTGGTATCAGAGCGAGCTTTCATTCTAGAGATTGTGTTGTCGTGAGGAGTTTTTTTGTAGGGTGGTGGACTGTGGATCCAACCTATAGCTGCAGAGGACTGACGTGAAGATGGAGCAAAGAGGAAATAGGAATGGTGGAGCGCGTTGGAATGTAGACCCTGTTGTGATGGAAATTTTACGAGGAATTGCATCCCAGTTGGAAGCCATTGAGACAGACCAAAGAAGAGGTCGACATATTGAAGATGTGAGTGAAGATGAAGGAGAAGAAGCCCCGAAAGAACAAGTAAACCCACTAGCGATTGATCTAGATGAAAAAAGGTTTTTGAGGGTTTTGAGTAGGGCGAATACTAAACCTCATTTTACCCCACCAGAATATGATGGAAAGTTGGATTTAGATGAATTGATGGATTGGATCTCGGAGATGGAGAAATATTTCGATTTTGAGAACACTGCAGAGGAAAGGATAGTGAAATATGTTTGTACCTGGTTGAAAGGACATGCCTCTCTTTGGTGCGAGCATTTGCAAGTTGATAGATAGAGAAAAGGTAAAGAGAAGATCAAGACATGGGATCAGATGGTTGCTAATTTGAAATCAAAATTTATGCCAACTGATTATCAAGTGGATCTATTCCAAAAGTTGCAGAATTTGAGGCAGAAGGAATCTAATGTGAAGGAGTACACCGAAGTGTTTTACAAGTTGAATATCAGATCTAGACATGTTGATGATGAAGTTGAACAAGTTGCAAGATATTTGAATGGATTGTGGATGTCTATACAAGATTAACTCAGTTTGATCAAATTCCAGATTGCTGAAGAAGCTTATCAGTATGCCCTAAAAGCATAAGAGAAGTTGAACAAAATACATGAGCAGAGGCAGAGAGGTAGAGGTGGAAGGTTTTCCGAAGGAAAATTTCAAGGAGGAAGAGGATATACTAGAGTTAGAGGAACCTGTACGAATCATAACAAGGACAAGGAAGTGAGAAAAGAAGGTAATTCGTATCGGAAGGATGATAGAAATTTCTTCTGGAGGAGAGAACCGGATGCTACTAGAATGAGAATTTTAGAAAATATGACAGAAGACAAGACAAGAGAGTGTTTAGAGGAACTTTCTATAAATGTGGAGAAGAAGGACATCGTGCTTTCGAATGTAAGAAGATAGAGAATACCAAAAGAATAACAGTGGTGGAAGAAAGCCCCACCGGATCAGCTAATAAAGCAGAAGATGGAGAACTATTGATGATGAGGAGAGCTTTGTGTCATACTAGAAGACATGAAGAGCCCTTGCAATGGAAGAGTTTGTTCAAGACCAGATGTAAGGTATCTAGTAAGTGTTGTAAAGTTGTTATTGATAGAGTTGAAGAAGTTGAGGAAATACAACTTCAGAGATCCCAAGAACACTTGCATGCAAATACCTGTCACAAGAGAAGAATGGAGGCACATAAAGCAAAAAACCATAAATGCTCTGAAGAAGAAAATTATCATTCAGAAAGGGAATCAATTTTTAATGAACAAGTACAATACAATCCTTTTAAAAGGATAATAAAAACCCTAAAGATATGCAACCCTAAAGGGATAATGTGTATTTAATAATTAGAATAATTATTAAATACCTGCAATATTTGTTAAATGCATGAGTTTAACTTAAGCGTAGAGTTTAATAGACTAATAATTGAATAAATAATTATTAGCTAATACAAGATAACTCTAACACCCCCCCTTAAGATGAACTTAGGGAGTAGCTAAAAAACTAAATGCATGAAGCAAAAAATGCAACTACATGATGAAGGCAAATTTGGGTCTCGGCAACAAGGCTTGATGAGATACCCAATCACAACCAAATCTTTATGAACTGGAGAAATAGAGAAAACCACATGGGAAAAAACTCCATTGAAGCAGGAAATAGCTACAAACACTGTCGAAGAGTAACTACTGATCTGAAGAACCTCCACTGAAATAGAACATGACCAAGTAGAGAAGACTGTAATCTGCATGAGTGCCCTCAAATGGCACTACTCGAATCAAATGGCAAACAAAGGCAAACAACTGAACTCGAAGATACAAATGGCATGAGACACCAAATCCTGAAGAGCTGACCAATCGAACCAAGGAAGCATTAGAACCAATAGGACAAACCTTCCCATAATGTTGAAAAGGGAGAGGGACAGGTACACTGAAAAGAACTACCAACAAGAACTACATGACAAAGAACCAGGAACATCGAAGGTGCAGAGAAAGTACATAGTGTCATGGAAGGAACACTCACTTGACACACATCATGAGGTGAATTTCGTGGAAGGAACACTCACTGGACAATGGTAGATGGCAAACAAGGCAAACATCAACCCCCCCATGGCACTTTATAAGTAGTGCATGTACAATAAGGCACAAGAGATGCAAGATTCCATGTAAACAATGCATGATGGCACTTTATCTCAGTGCATTTGCATAAATACAAGCTACAATGATAAAAAGACTGGAAATAGAAATGAGAACCAAAATAGAGACATCCTACCCAGAGAAGAGATCCCAGGACCTGAAACAACCAAGATATCCACCAGAGTGCTGAAAAGTAAAAAATTGAATAAAATATGTATGGAGAAAATTATGGAAATAAAACTCATATGTCTGGAAAGTGCACAGAACAAGGTTTCCAACAATATAAAGTTTTCGAAAAATGAAGTTCGGATGCTCATTCTATGGCTCCTGGAGTGCAAAAAAGAGACCCCACTTTGACTAGAAAAAAACATAGTCAAACAACAAAATTGGAAAAAATTACCAATATGATGAGGTCTGGCTCGGAACCACCTTTCCGACACGTATTCGTTTTCGAAAAAATGACTCTGTATGCCCAAGTTATGGCCAAAAGAAAACAAAACCTCTCTTTTTGAGCATAAAAGGGTAAAAAAAAATTTTAAAAATTAAATATATATATATATATATATATATATATATATTTATTTATTTATTTTATTTTTTGTCATATATATATATTTATATTTTTTTTATTTTTTTTGACAAAAATTTTCTGACTCATTTGTAGGTACGGCCGTACGGATTTTTGTGTCTCGTAAAGCGTGCCAATGAGAAAATCATGGCCCAGATGCACTTGTCACCGAAATAGGTCGAATTATATATCAAAATGAATGGAAACGCCCTTTGGAAGCCAACAGTGAGATCTATTTTGGCCCAAACTGATCTTTTTTTTTTAAATGATTTTTTGACGAATTTCTTGAAATTTGTGCCAAAAAAAGGCAAAACCAAAGAAAAAATTTTGGAACCCAAATTTGTCAAAAATTGACAAATTTTAAATGGAAATGGGGGTTTTAGTGCATTCTGAGCTCAACGGTGAGGTCCGTTTGAGCCCAAAATGATCAAAAACAAAACAAATACCCCATATCCAATAAAAAAAACTCTGAAAAAACTTGAAACCCTCCTCCAAAAAATCTTTTGAAAAATCAGGAACAAGTAGCAGCAAATGTAGGCTCTGATACCATGAAGAAGTTGAGGAAATACAACTTTAGAGATCCCAAGAACACCTGCATGCAAATAACTGTCACAAGAGAAAAATGGAGGCACATAAAGCAAAAAAGCATAAATGTTTTGAAGAAGAAAATTATCATTCAGAAAGGGAATCAATTTTTAATGAACAAGTACAATACAATCCTTATAAAAGGATAATAGAAACCCTAAAGATGTGCAACCCTAAAGAAACCCTAAAGGGATAATGTGTATTTAATAATTAGAATAATTATTAAATATCTGCAATATTTATTAAATGTCTAAGTTTAACTTAAGCGTAGAGTTTAATAGACTAATAATTAAATAAATAATTATTAGCTAATACAAGATAACTCCAACAAGAGTTGGCTTGGATAATCTTGTTTCAGAAGAGATGGTGAATAAGTTGAATTTAGAAAGATTGAAACACCCTAAGCCTTATCAGATTGCATAGATTCGGGATGATCATAAGTTGTTGGTAAGTGAGCAGTGTTTGGTGAAATTAAAAATTGGGAATTATCATGATGAAGTCTTGTGTGATATTATGCCTATGGATATTTGTCACCTTTTATTGGGTAGACCTTGGCAGTTTGATAGACAGACAATACATGATGGGAGAAAAAATACATACACTATTGTGGCCAATGGGATGAAGAAAACCTTGTTGCCCTTGGAGGAGCCTTTGAAGAGTGAAGTCTGTATGAATGCTAGAATATGTTTGATGGATGGAAGGAAATTCTTGGATGGAATGAGACATGAGAATGTGTGTTTTATCTTAGTTCCTAAGAAGACTGAGAATCTGGAGAATGAAGAAGAACAACTGGGAGAGATAAAAGAGTTTTTGAAATAGTATGAAGACATCATTTCAAATAATGTTGTTGATGGATTATGACCTATGAGAAGTATCAGTCATTGCATGGACCTGGTTCTCGGAGCTAGTTTTCCTAACAAAGCTGCACAGACACCAGCAAAGAATGAAGAGTTGAATAGACAAGTGGAAGAATTATTGAAGAAAGGCTTGATCAGAGAAAGTTTGAGTCCTTGTGCAGTACTAGAAGTATTAGCACCTAAGAAGAATGGATAATGGAGGATGTGTACTAATTCCAGATCAATAAACAAGATCACAGTGAAATACCGGTTTCCTTTGCCTAGGATGGATGACATAATGGACTGTTTGAGTGGAGCCAAATACTTTACAAAGATAGACTTGAAGAGTGCATATCATCATATCAGAATCAGAGAAGGAGATGAGTGGAAGACAATATTCAAGACAACTGAAGGAATGTATGAGTGGTTGGTGATGGCTTTTGGGTTAACTAATGCACCGAGTACTTTCATGAGGTTGATGAATGAGGTATCGAAGAAATTCTTGGGTAAGTTTGTTATTGTATATTTGGATGACATTCTTATTTTTAGTAAGACAAAAGAGCAACATTTATTGCATTTGAGACAAGTTTTGTAGAGGTTGAGAGAAGAAAAGTTGCTAATAAATCTTAAGAAGTGTACTTTCATGAAGGAAGATTTAGTCTATTTGGGATTTGTGATATCTAAGGATGGTTTGAAGATGGACCCTGAGAAAGTAAAAGCAATTGTTGAATGGCCTACACCAGAAAGCATTAGAGAGGTAAGATCATTTCATGGATTGGCTTTATCAGAAATTTTAGTTCTGTTTGTAACCCTATGACTGAGACAATGAGGGGAGATATGAAAGAATTCAAGTGGACCACTGGAGCAAACAAAAGTTTTGAACTGTTGAAGTGGAAAGTGACTGAGCAGCCTATGTTAGCTTTACCGGATTTCAACAAAGTATTTCAAGTGGATTGTGATGCAAGTGGAACATAAATAGGAGCATTCTTGATTTGAGAAGGGAGAGTAGTAGCTTATTTCAGTGAGAAATTGAATGATGCTTGGAGGAGATATTCAGTGTATGATCAATAATTTTATGCCATAGTTCAAGCCTTGAATAATTGGAGACATTACTTGTTGCCTAAGGAGTTTGTGTTGTATACGGATCATCAAGCTTTGTAGTATTTGAACAGTCAGAGTAAGTTGAATCAGAGACATATGAGATGAGTAGAATTTTTGCAAAGTTATACCTTTGAGTTGAAGCATAGAAGTGGGAAATCTAACAAAGTTGTTGATGCATTGAGTAGAATAAGGAATTTGCTGACAGAGATGAGAGTGACAATATTAGGATTTGAGGAGTTGAAGACCTTGTATGATGATGACCCAAATTTCGCAGAACCTTGGAGTGCATGTAGAGAATCAGTTACGGTAGATAGAAGCAAGTGGTTGGATTACTTCATTCAGGATGGGATGTTATTAAGAGGAGTTCAGTTGTGCATACCTAAGAGTTTTATGAGGGAGAATCAGAATCTGATAAAGGAGAAACATAGTGGAGGATTAGTTGGACACTTTGGTGTTGATAAAATAGTAGCATCAGTGAGTGAGCATTACTTTTGGCCCCATATTCATAAGGATGTTAGGAAATATGTGCAAAGTTGTAGAGTTTGTCAAGTTGCAAAGGGTAGTAGTCAGAATGTGGGATTGTATAAACCTTTGACAGTATCGAAGAGACCTTGGGAGGATATAAGCATGGATTTCATACTTGGATTGCCTAAAACACAAAGAGGGAATGATTCTATATTTGTGGTAGTGGATAGATTCTCAAAGATGGATCATTTCATACCTTGTAAGAAGACATCAAATGCAGTGCATATAGGTGACCTATTTTTCAAGGAAGTGGTGAGATTGGATGGATTACCTAAGAGCATAGTTTCAGAAAGAGATACTAAGTTTGTTGGTTATTTTTGGAGAACACTTTGGAAGAAGATGAAGACAAATTTGAAGTTCAGTTCTACTTTTCACCCACAGACTGATGGACAGACAGAAGTAGTTAACCAGAGCTTGGGAAATTTGTTAAGATGCTTAGTTGGAGACAAAACCGGAAGTTGGGATTTGATCCTTGCACAAGCAGAGTTTGCCTACAATAATTCAGTAAACAGGAGTACCGGAAGGACATCTTTTGAGATTTTTACCAGAGCACACCCTAGAGGTATATCAAAATTAAGAGATATTAGCAGTGAAGATCGGAGAAGTTCAGAAGTAGAAGACTTTGCATATCACATAAAGGATTTACATATTCAAGTTAAGCAGAATTTGGAGGACATGAACAACAAGTATAAGGATAAAGAAGATGAGAAGAGAAGACATAAGGAATTTCAAGTTGGTGATGAAGTGATTGTGTATCTGAGAAAAGAAAGATTCACAGTTAGAACTTATAACAAGTTGCAGGTTAGGAAGTTTGGACCTTGCAAGATTTTGAGAAAGTTTAGTTTCGGAAATGCATATGAAGTGGAGTTACCGGATAGTTTGAGTATTTCACTTGTATTTAATATTGTAGATCTACATCAGTATCATGAACCGGAATTCAGTGAGGACAATATTGTAGACTTGGAGAAATAGTTGCCCCGGAAGGAACTAGATCATATTGAAGACATTTTGGATAGTAGGATTGGGCGTAGTACCCAAAGAAGTCAATATAAGGAGTATCTTGTAAATTGGAAGGGAAGACCGGTTGAAAATTCATCTTGGATTTCTCAGGTAAAGGTAGACCACCTTGGTTTTCCTCTGACCCCAACAAAGTGAGAGACTCACTTTTTCAACAACCTCGGATGTCTGATGTCGGAGCATCCCTGTTTCTTGGCAATCTTCCATCAACCAAAAATATTTCCTTTCTATTTTGCAGTTTCAACATTTCATTCTGCATTTTCTGGGATTGGCTCACCAGATCTTGAGGACTTGATCATCTACCTTATTCCTAAACCATGGAGTATTTGGATCATTTTCCAACAAGTTAATCACTACTGGTTTCCGAGATAATATTTTGGTACCGGTTGCCTAGACCTATTTGCATTTGTAATCTATTGGGATCTACCAGATCCCTTCTATAGCTTGCGGAGCTTTGATAATTTATTTTGATGTTCTTTGGCATGTGGTCGACCTTCCTTTTGATCTACACTTCATCCTTTGGATTTTCTGGAGGAATTTCTTTGGCGGAGGCCGACCTTGTTGTTTTTACACATTAGGTCTTGCTCTTTAGCATTTGATCCCTTTTTGGGCCGACTGGATCACCTTGGATTGTATAAATCATTGTAATTGAGCATTAGAATGTAGGGCAAGTAGAGATCAGTTAAGATATAGTACATAGAAGATAGATCTTAAAATTTTAGGTCTCGATTGTGACTTATTCTGTAATTAAGCATGTTTAGCAGGCCAGTGAGCCATTTTTTGTAACCCGATTGTTATCAGTTGATTGTAAACAGTTTTCATGATATAACTCATTCAATTTTGCAATGCCTCCATCATATCCTTGTGTTTCTATTGTGTTTACTCTTGTTGACCGGTCTGGATTGATCTGTTTGAGGTCCCTCCTAATCGGTGACTGCACCACCATAACAAACAAGGGAAAAGTTTGGGAACTTAAATTATTGATGTATAGACAAGCTCAGGGTACTCTTTTTAAGTATCAATCATTTTGGATTGTTCATTTGATTTTATTGTTTCATAATGTAAGTAATCACAAAATCAACACTGAAAATGTGATTTTTATTCATTTTGTATGTACTTCAATTATTGGAAAGCTTTAAGAACTTATGAGTTCTTGTTGGAGGATCTCTGAAAGAAAAGAGCTCCAAGATGAATATGAGTAGTCACATGAAACCCTTGAATCATATGCTCACACTAGAAATTTAGTAAAATTAGGGCTAATAAATTTTGTTTTAACACTATATGACTTCAGAGAGATTATCCTAAACAAAAATTAAATGTTTTTTTTTTTGAAGAAAAAAATATTAGGATTAAATGTTTTAGAAAAAATACAAAGATATACAAATTAATAAAACATATAAGGAGATTCTCTATGATTATCTTAATTGGATAGGAAATGTCAAGAAAAAGGTTGCAACTTTTAAGCTAACCATGGGTTTTGGAGTATTTTTAAGTTATTCATTACTCCTAAATTTAGTTTTTTGATTTTTTAAGAGAAGTCCCACAAAAATCATTGACATAATCTACATATCCACATGTGATGGAATTATCATTTTTTATCTATTTTCTTGAAAAATCGTGAGGGCCCCAAACTAGAATTTATAATATATCCTAGGGGTATAATTTTAAGTGCTCAGTATACAATTCAAGTGTCCTCAAAGACCAATGATAAATGTAATTTTATAAATGAATATTTTTCTTTGGTAAATGTGGCATGGATGAATAGTTCAAGTAGATGCCTCTAGAATATTAGATATTTAATTTTCATGAGAATGTGGAGAGTGATTGCCATTAGAATAGTTTGTAACCTATGCATAAGAGGTAACATAGTTGGCAAGCCAAAAAAAAACTAAAAATCGTACAATGGGGAACCAACCTTTTTTCACTTAGGGTTTTCATAACCATTTTCACACCTGAGGAATGGACATGATGAAGGATTGGTTTTAACCTTGGAGGGTAAACAAGCACTAAAATATTTTGATAGTTCTAGATCTAGATACTCCTACACTCTGTAGGGATCCATTTATGGTATTTAATATGTTTCCAAAGTAAAATAAATAGCTCACATAATACACCAAATTCATGTTATTCATTGAGATAGTCCACCAGATAAGATGTTTGCAATTTACTTTTTATGTAACGAAGTTGTGAGCAGATAGGGGTAAAGTAGCAACTCCAATTAGCGAATCCATTTTTATGAATAGAAGGAAGAGATTTAGGTTAATCTTATTATAAAAAGATATTTTTCTTTTTAAATGATTTTTTGAAATAAATTTTATTTTATTATTTCTAATGGAGATCTAAAAAGATCTAGGGAATAAAAATGAAAATATATGAAAACCATAATCAAGTATTTTACATCTTAGTTATCATTTTGATTTTAATTTTAATTTGTCATGCACATTGATAGAAATATTTTTGTTCAAGATTCTATAAATATTTTAAAATATTTTTTATATATTTTCCCAATGATTTAGATGGTATATTTAATAAATTATCTAACTTTTCAAATTTAATGATTACATTTACCATAGATAGACTCATGCATAGAATAGTATAGCATTGCATGAGTCTCATCCTTAACCTTTCAATAAAAAATAGCTCAATATAGAACATACCTCATTCCCTAATGGACATATTCCTTAATAAATAGTTGGTGATTAAAATTCCAAAAAGTATGTTTAACATGTTCAAAGCATATTGTAACAAGCAACTAACCTCAATCTCTATTGCATAAATCAGCTAAAGACTTTCACAATAATTTTCACAATAAAAAACTTTGTTGACATAAGTAGGATATATTTTACCAACAAGTATAAAATATTTAATCCTAGTTATAAATAGTAATTTGTAAAATTAGTAATTCAATGTATTAGATACTTAGATTTTCTATGGACACATATCATAGAACACATCAACACATTCATAAAATTAACACAGTGGTTTTACCTAGCTAAAGCTCATTGCTTATATTATATTCAACATATTATAGTTGTAGTGTCTATTTTATCTCCAATTTATGCTCTCTATTATTTTCTATCTCCTGTCATGTAGCCTCTTTTCTCCTTCATATATCATATCTAAATCACTACAATATTGCAAAATAAATGAGTGAGTTACATTACAACATCATGATGTGTGACTATTAGTCATGCATTTTATTCATTTATAGTAAACTAGCAATCACACCTTGGTGTGCAATGAGTATTTTGAGGAGGTGTGAAAGGTCAATTAGGGAAAAAAAAATTGGTCTATGTTTTGTTTGAATTTGTGTAGTACTTGAGGTCAAATGACATGCCGTTTAAAAAATGGTGTTGTTTGTGCAATCAATATCTCAAAGGAGAAGTGATAGATTTAAATTAAATATGCATCCACTTATAAGGATCCAAACACAATTGAAACAAAACCTCTAAATCAGAAAGATAATCAAGTTCCATTACCAATAGGCTCATGTTACGTTTGCAATATAGTGTGTGTGTGTGAGAGAGAGAGAGAGAGAGAGAGTGAGAGAGAGAGGAGAGAGAGAGAGAGAGAGAGAGAGAGAGAGGAGAGAGAGAGAGAGAGAGAGAGGTAATAAAGAGAGGATTAGAGAGAGAGAGAGAGAGAGAGATAACAATACATATAAGGGGGAGAAATAGGGAGTCTGTATGTGTATGAGTTAGAGAGATAAGTATAAACATATAAAAAAGAGGGAGAGATAAAGAGCTACATATAACTTGGGAAAGTTAGAGGGGTGAGAGAGATGGAGAGATCTAGAGAGAGAAAGAATGAGACCATGAGAGAGGGGGAGATAGAAATATAAAAACATATAGGAAGTAGTATAGAGACAAATAGAGAGGTGTATCTAGAGAGAGAGTTGGAAAGATGGAGAGAGAGAGAGAGAGAGAGAGAGAGAGAGAGAGAGAGAGAGAGAGAGAGAGAGGGAGAGAGAGGGAGAGAGAGGGGGGGGAGAGAGAGAGGGGGGGGAGAGAGAGAGAGAGGAGGAGAGAGAGAGAGAGAGAGAGAGAGAGAGAGAGAGAGAGAGAGAGAGAGAGAGAGAGAGAGTGTGTGTGTGTGTATGTGTGAGTGAGAGAGATAAAGGAATGTGGGTGTGAGTGAATGAGGTATAGAGATACAGATAGATAGGGAGGTGGAGAGAAATAAAGAGAAGATAGAGAAGTAGAGAGATGTAAAAAGAGGCAATGATAGGGAGAGAGGGAGATATAGGGATAGAAAGAGGAAGAGATAGAGAGATAAATTTAGTAGGAAAGATAGAGGGAAAGAGAGAGGTGTGCAAGGAGAGGCAAAGAGATACAAAAAGGGGAGAGATATCTATAGAAATGGAGGTGGATAGGGAGAGGAAGAAGGAGATGGATAAAAAGAGCTAGAAAAATGGAGAGACTAAGAGAGGGGGAGATAGATGGTAGAAAAATAGATATAAAGTTATAGAGAGAGGTGTAGAGAGAAGGAGATATATAAAGAGAGTTAGATAGAGGTAGAGATAGGGATAGAGAGAGAGAGAGATGAGAAGCAAAAGAGAGGTCTATTTATATCTATTTCTTTGTCTCTCTCTACATTTATCATTATACCTCTCTCTCTCTCTCTCTCTCTCTCTCTCTCTCTTCTCTCATCTCTCTCTCTCTCTCTTCTCTCTCTCTCTCTCCTCTCTCTCCTCTCTCTCTCTCTCTATCTATCTATCTATCTATTTTCCTCTTTAAGTGTGTAATGGGTACACTCAAGAAGTCTTAACAGTGGATTATCACATCCTTAATCAAATGATATGCTACCCTAAGCATAACTCCCCAAGGACACATGTTATCCTTGAATTATTGGCATAAAACAATTAATCAAAATTTGGTTTCTCTCTCTTCCTTTTTCACTCTAAACTTTCAAAATAGATTTTAAGTTGAAATTGATTTTATTGTATAATTTTTTTTTAATTTCTATCTTTAAAACTACGTTTGGTAAACTTTTTAACGTGACCAATGACATTGGCAGATACACCCTTCGACTCCATGTGAAATGATTTTGGCCCGGAGCTATAAACTGGTGAGGCTGCAAATGAGGAACCTCATCCCCACACTTCACGTGATCAAACCGCAAGCACAATGGCCTAGTGAAAGCACAAAGAAATGTGAGCTCAATGGCCTAGTAGGGATTTGAACCTTGGTGGTCGCTTCACCAACGAAGTGTTTTAACTGTGACACTACACATCCAAAGACAATTTTTATTATAAAAATCAAAATAAATATTTAAATATAATTATTTTACGATAATTGAAAATTTAATAAGGCAAATAATTATGAATTAAATTTATTCTACTATCTTTTAATTATTGTTTGTAATTTCATAAAAAACATAAATAATTAAAATAAATTTTGAACTTAATAAAAACTTATCCTTAAAACAAGAAAAAGAAGAATGAGCATTAGCATAAAATTAGTTGTTTCCATTTTTTTAATAAATTTATTTTTCCATTTTGAAACTTAAAAAACAAGATATAACAAGTGCCACATAGTGGTGAGTACTTGTTGTCATAGTATTGTAATAAAAATATTTGTTCAAATTTTTAATTACTATAATTTTAAATTGTAATAAAAATATTTATTTTAATTTTTAATTATTATAATTTTGAATCATTTCTATTTTAAAATTATATTAGAATAATTGTATTTATGTAATATTAACTACAACTATTATTTTAATAAAATAATTTAAACTAGCAATTGCACTTTGGTGTGCAAAGGGTATGTCGAAGAGGTGTGGAAGGTCAATTGGAAAAATTTGGTATGTTTTTTGGATAAATTTATGTAGTGCATGAGGTTGATTTTTTGCCATGATGTTGTTTGTGCAACAAAGGACTTAATTGAGAGGTGATAGATTAAAATCAACTATGCATCCACTTACAAGGATTCAATCATAACTTAAATGAAACCTTTGAATTGAGAAGATAATCAAGATTTATTAGCAACAAACTCATGTTATGTTTGCAATAGGGCGAGTGTGAGAGAGGTTGAGATAGGGCTATATCAAAGGAGGGATATATCAAAGGGTAATAGTGAGAGAGAGATGGGTAAAGAGATAGATATAGAGATAGAGAAGAAGATGGAGATATAGATGGAGTCAAGATAGAGATGGAGAATGGGGAGGGGGAAATGGAGAGAAGGAGAGAGATATGAGTGAGATAGAGAGAGAGGGGAAAGGAATATATAGATATGGAAGAGAAAATAATTAGTTGGAGAGAGATGAAGGTATAAAAAGATAAAGATAGAGATAGGAAGTGATATATAGAGAGAGGGAGAGATATAGTCCTAGAGAGAGATGGAGATAGAGGGATAGATGAAAAATGTGATAGGGGGAGATAGATATAGAGAGGAAAAGATGTGGATATAGAGGTCCAAAAAGAGGTAGAATGGGAGAGAGATGGATGGATAGAAGGAGGCATGTCTAGAGATTAGGGAGAGAGATAGAGGCAAAGATGAAGATAGGAAAAAAAAGAGAAAAAAAATAGAGCAAGGGAGAGGGGGAGATAAAAGATAGAAAGAGAGGAGAGAGAGAGAGAGAGAGAGAGAGAGGAGAGAGAGAGAGAGAGAGAGAGAGAGAGAGAGAGAGAGAGAGAGAGAGAGAGAGACAAAGAGGAATAGAACTAGAGTTAGAGATATATAGAGAGGGGAAGAGGGAGAGAGATAAATAATTGGAAAAATAGATATGGAGAAAGTGTGAGAGAAATAGGGGAGATAGATATATATTGGAAGAGAAAGAGAGATATATAGAGATATACAGGAAGAAAAGGGGAGAAAGAGGTAGAGATAAAGAGATAGATAGGGAGATAGGGAGGGAATGAGGGAGGGAGAGATGGAGAGAAATAGAGAGGAGGATAAGATAAAGAGAGGGATGGCCTGGAGATAGAGTGGGGTGGAATTGATATAGATGGAGGAAAGTATAGATAGATAGAGAGGGACAAGGGGAGAGAGAGAGAGAGAGAGAGAGAGAGAGAGAGAGAGAGAGAGAGGTTTAGACTTCAGAGAGAGGGAGAGAGATAAATAGGTAAAAAGATAGAGAGAGAGAGGGATAAACATGGAGTTTGTGTATATATATTAGAGAGAGAGTAGAAGTAGAGAGATATAAAAAGAAGGACTGATGGGGATATAGGGAGAGATAGATAGAAAGAGGGAGAGGAGGGATATATAAGGATAGAAAGAGATAGATGTAGAGGTAGAAAGGATCTAGAGAGTAAATATAAGTTGTAAAATATAAAGGGGGTGAGAAATAAGGAGAGATGGAAGGAGAGAAAAAGGGGAGAGGGAGAAATAGAGATAAAAAGAGGGTGAGAATTAGAGAGGGGGAGACAGAGAGATAGAAAGATAAAGATATAGGAAGTGATATATGGAGAGGTAGATAGGGATATAGAGAGAGTGAGAGAGATGAAGGAAGAGGAGTGTAAAAGTTCTATAGAGATAGTGAGATAGAATAGAGATAGGGAGGGAGAAATAGGTTGGAGTGTTCGTTTGTATGAGTAAAAGAGAAATAGAGATAGATATATAGAGGGAGAAAGATATACAAAAAGATAGAGAGGGGGGAGAGGGAGAGATGGCAAATAGATAGAGAGATGGAGATGGAGATAATAATCAAATGGCATGCTACCATCAACATAACTCCCCAAGAACATATGCTATCCTTAAATTATTGGCATGAAATGAGTAATCAAAAGTAAGTTCCTCTTTCTTGCTCTCTTGCTCAAACTTTTAATTTAGGTGTTAAGTTGAAATTTATTTTATTATATAAATTAGAATAAAATTCAAATATAATTATTCTATAATAAATAAATTTTTAATAAGATAAAGTATAAATTCTAGTATCTTTTAATTATTATTTGTAATTCCATAAAAAAAAATACAAATAATTAAAAAACAATTTTAACTTAATAAAAAATTAATCCTTAAAAGAAGAAGTGGAAGAATTAGAATAAATAATTAAAAAATATATATCTAATAAAAAAAGATAATATTAAAAGATATTCCTATCAAAAAAAAATAGTAATAAAAGAAATATTTAAATTCAAAATATAATTATTCTATCATGATTAAAATTTTAATAAGACAAATAATTATAGATTAAATTAATTATAATAATTTTTAATTATTATAAAAAAAATATAAATAATTAAAATAAATTTGATCTCTTTGTTTGATCTTCATATTTTATTTGATTTTTTTAATTTGAAATGGAAAAATGTTGTTTTTAGTACCTTTCTTTTAAATATGGAAATGGTTTTAATTTTTGGTTATGACTGTGAAGCTATATGTTGAAATGCTATCATTTTCTTTGTACAAATTGGATGTTGTTTGAGAGTTTAGTGTCTTATTTTTGTGTAAAGTTAATGAAAAATCAACCCCTAAAAGAAAAAGATGAAGAAGAATTAGAATTAAATAAAGCTGATTTTTTTTTTTCAATATTTTGAAACTTAAAAAAGATAGAAGATCCTAATAAAAGAAATAATATTAAGAGATATTTTGGCTAAAATTATATAATAATAAAATATAGATATTTTTCTTTTATTCATATTTTTTTTCTAATAAATAATATTAAATGTAATTTTTTATTATAAAAAATCTTTATTTTAAAATTAATATAAATTTAATCAGTTTCAGATTAATTCTATAGTCTTGCATTCTTCTCCTCAATTTTGAACTACTGATTTTAATAAGGAGGTCAGTTCATATTGAAATGCCTTCGACATAATAATTATAATATAATATACATTTTATAGTGAAAATATATAATTTTCTTATAAACATAATCCTGCTTTAATTTAAAATTTATATAATTATAATAATTAAATTAAGCTCTATTAATTTGTAGTGTAATATTATATTATTTTTAATACTAATGTAATATTAATTATAATTGGTTTTAATAAAATAACTATTAATAATTATAAAAGTGAAAATAGACATTTTTTGAATAACTTAATGCAAAAATATTTAAACTTATGGCTTTTTAAAAGTATTAAAAAATAGAATTAGTTCAAAAAATATATAAAATATAACTATAAAGAATACATATAATAATTAGGTTTATGTTTTTAATAGAAATATTGGTATTTAATTTTTTATTTAATTTAATTTAAACTGAATCAAATCCTTATAATTGGTTTTATTATCTATATTTTGAGATTAAAAAAATTATTAAAATTTATGTCTATTTGGAATTTTTTTAATTTTTTAATTTTTTGCTTGGAAATGGGCCGAAGCTTAATTGCTTTTGATTGGAGCTATGAACCAGCGAGATCACATTTTTGAGGGGCCTCATCCTCATATATTTTCAGCAATAAGACCTTTATATCTCTTTGTGTCATCATGTCTTTCACACCCAGACATGAGCTTATCTCTCCATTGCCTATGTTTGGGACACATGGGGCTCAAGCAACCCAAGACCTCCCATACAGGAGGCTCACAATCACTGAGTTGTGGGGTCATCCCCTCTTTAGAAAGAATATTTGATTTACAATATAATAAATAAATAAAATAAAATAAAAAACTTTTTAAAATAGACATTTTAGTAATCTAGATAAAAACCTAAAAAATTTATCATTCCCAAAAATTTGCTCCTATAACACCAAATATTTTAAACCAACCATTGTGTAGATAGATAATTTTTACAATATTTTAAATTTAAAAATATAAATCTCAACTTTACAAAAACCATATTTTTTTAAGCAAAAATAATAATCACTTTTGATTTATGCAAACTAATTGATTAATTGAGCTTCACTGAATGCAATAGTATTGCCTATGACAAGTACTAAAATAAGATTAAAGTTTATTCTTATTTTAATAAGATAGTAATACAAGATAAATTTTTACAAATTTTGGGTGAAAAAAAGCTCATGGAAATGATTTAGTTAGAATGTCCTTATACTTAAGGATATTGGTGTATTGCAATAGTTGACATGTCTTTTTGCCATGCTATACTCTAGACACTTCTAACATTGTGGATAAAATTTGTTTTGTTTGAAGTGGCGAGTGAGCATATATGTGTATTCTCTTCTATGTGATTCCTTGCATTTTATTGTTTTTGTCAGTATGAAAAAAAAAACACCTTCTCACTTAAGCTTACTTAGGTCATTTTTAATTTTTGTCTCATTTTATAAAATTTAGACATAGATATTAATATGTCTAGGGGTTTCTATCATTTCCCTTATATCATGGTCATTTTATTACACTGTATATACTATAATTCATTTTTTGGTGGCAATATAGTAATTTTAATTTTAACTCTTTGTTGTAGAAGGTTTTTTGGCTTTGCTAATGGATAATTGAACATGTGGGTCTTTCTATATTCCAACTTACTGCCAGAGCTCTAAATGAACAAATATCTTCTTATTTTGTAGTATTTTTGCCATAAGCTATTATATGAAGCCTCTTTAAGCAAATCAAACCTCATTGTTGTATCCAAACTGCATCAAAACCCTAATATTGCCTATCTAAATGCTAAAATCGTCACTTTTTTTTAAATAGCTTGAAAAAGAATATTGAAAATAACAAAAAACACTATCACATGGAGACTAGGAGCCACTAGAATGTCAAAACTTGTGTATTGATTATGTATAACTATATGTCTAGGAGAATTTTTTTTGAGAAAAAAATGTCACCCTAAGAAATTGCCTCAATTTTTTTGAACTCCCATTTTAGTTTTTCAAAAAAAAACTTGATGGCTTTTTCATATAATTAATAGATTTTGTTTCACTTTAGTGGTTTAACAATGCCACATGGTGGTTCATACCATTGGTGTTTCTTAAAATGGCTCAATTGATCAACTCTTCATCTCCAACTCCCTATCATCAACCTCTGGTCACATTGATGATTGAAACCTCAATTATGTGTGTTCATTCCCCTAAGCTCTAATTCCTAGTCACATGGTTGAATAAAGTGTTGGAGTGATTTTAGGACAGCTATCTAATTATTTATTAATTAGGTCCTTTAATTGCCTTTTCACTTAAGCTAAACTTAGGTGTTTTTATTATCTAGAGTTTATTTTCCTAACATTAGTTATAGATGTAGTTGAGATTAATTTAGCTCCTACTTTACATTTCTTTAGTTCTCTTAATTTTAGCATTAGGGTTTGCACCTAAGATTTCATTCATCCTTTATAAATATTCATTCATTCATTGTAATTGTACCTCCAATATTGTATCTTCAATCATTCTTTGTGCATAATAAAAAATTATTTGGTTGTTATAAAGCATATTATCTTTGTTTGATCTCTTTTGTGTGATAGGTATTTTTCTTGTAGATGATTATTGGCTCTTGTGGTTGATCACCAACTTCTACATGGTATCAGAGCATCAAATCTATCAAGTTATTATCTGCATGCTTGAGGGATCCAACCTAGGGTAATTTTTTTGTGCATATTGGGCTCAAATTAAGGTTGTCATCATGTTTGTAGTGTCGAAAAACCTTAAGATCGATTGACATTTTTTTTTTAATTGGAGCAGTTGAAATTTTGGGTCAAATTGGCTAAGGTCATAAAAATTGAGGCAAAATCCAAGATCAGTTGAAAAATCTAAGCACTTTAGAGCAAAATGGAGGTCACCATCACACTTAGGAGGCCTGAGAACCTAAAATTCCCTATTAATTTGTTGAAAGTGGAGATTGAGAAATTCTTTACAAAAAGCCAAAAAAATTCCATTTTCGAAAAGTTTATGTTTTTGCAAAGTTTTTGTTTTCAGCAAATTTTTCGTTTTCAACAAGTGTTCATTTCTATAAAGTTTCTATTTTTGAAAAATATATATTTTTAGGAAATTTTCTATTTTTGGAAACTTACTATTTTAAAAAAAATTCTATTTATGAAAAGTTGCTATTTTAAAAAATGTCCATTTTGGGGAACTTTTCAAGCCTTCCAAACCATAAAAAGTAGTAGTTGGTTTTTTGCCCATAACTTCATCATACAAAGTTGAAATTGGGCAAATGAGATATCATTAGAAAGATGGTTTTCACAACAATATGATTCTATATGTTATTTTATTAGATTTTGCACCAATTTTTTGTACCAAGCCTCCAAAGTTAGCCTTTAGTTTCTCACTTCCACGGTCATAACTTGAGCAAACAGACTCTATTTTTTGACTTCTACCCATCATCAAAAATATCTCAGAGTCCTCTATCTAGATTTGTAGTCACTTTTTTTATAGTATTCATAAGGTACTCAATGATCTTAGCTTTTGTCATTTCTAAGTTTAATGATTTCCTAACTTATAGAAGTGCAAAAGAGTTTGTTTTTCTTGTTGTGGGGGGTACAATCATCATCTTTCAAATTCCTATATTTATCTTACCCTATCCTAATGGAATATCCTTCTATTGAGAAACCCACCCCTCATAACTATCATATCTAGAAGACTATAATGATCAGATTGCTTTGTTCTAGGGATTTATGGTCTTGTTTAGATCAAACCCAACCCGACTTGACTGGTGAGTATGAGATCATTCAACATAGGGACAAGACAAATCAAGCTATGGATTTGATTACCCTATATGTTTTAGATAGCCGCCAATTCCATAGTGATTCCTACACCACTCCTAGGGTTGTGGCTCAAATATGAGAAAATTTTTAAAGGTATTAATGAGTTTCGTGTTTTTCATCTTGAGATAAATCTGACATCATTGACTCCTAATTCATCTTTCTATTGAGGAATTTCTAGAGAAGTTCAAATCTATTAGATCATAGTTGCAAGGTTGTGGCAAGCAAAAGACTAACAAGGTGTGCATCTTCCTAATTTTGTCCAAGCTTTGAGGCTAATTTTATTTCTTTTCTTCATCATTATATTCCACAATGGATGCTTTGGGTACTGCATTCACTATGCCTTCATTTGAGGTATTTTATGAATGCTTGACATGGAATAGGCCAAGCTATGACAACTTGATTCAATTTCTAGTTCCAAATGTCAAGCCTTAGTTTTTTAGACTCCTATATCTACATGAAAAGAGAAGAAGAAGACGAAGCAAAATAACATAGGTACTTAGTCTACTCAATCGCCTCTAGTTCCAGAGTTTAATGGACATGATTTAGATACTTCTACCTCTTCGAAGATGTCTTCATCTAGGAAGGACAAGCCTAAGTTTTCTTATTGCACCAAGCCAGTTAATGATGAGTATCAATGTTATACAAATTAGATTGATTGGATTAAAGAACTTCTTTGAAAGAATAATGTTCAGTCGCCTTCATCTAGTGAATCCTCTTCCACCACTTCAAGACCTAGACATTTTGTCTCTTCATCTATGGCACGTGATGAAGACAAAATGAAGGGTCATGCTCTCCTTGAATTGACACATTTTCACTCCTCTAGATGCCTTCTTGATTTAGGAGCTTCATATCATATGGAATCATCAAAGGGCATGTTCTCTTCTTTTGAGCAACATCCTTTTCCACATATTTTGATGGGTAATAACACTAACATGAGTGTTAATGGGAGTGGTTCTATTGAGGTTTATGGTGGCACATTAAATAATGTTCTTTGTGTTCCACCATTATCTTCCAACCTTTTTTCCATCTATCAAATCACTCATAGTGGGACAAGAAAGATAGTTGAGTTCACCTCTGATTCAATGCTCATCAGATATTTGCATAGTAGAGAGCTTGATGTAGTTGGTAGTGTTGATCATGCAACATGGTTGTATGAGTTCTCTTATTTTTCTCCCATTGAGCATGCATTTGGTTCTATCCCTCATGCATTGAGTGTGAATAAAAAATTTAAGGAGAGGTATGGTCACTTGAACCTATGTGTGCTTCAATCATTTGTAGTGGTTCTTGAGACTTGTTTGAACCTCGTCCACCTCCTACTTTAAAGATCAATTTAGTTCAACAAGCTGACTATTCCCTTCTAGTTGCAATATAGTGTGATGAGTACTTGCTTGATATTATAGGGTTATTTAATACATCACACACTCTAGACATTCATAGTAGTTTGGATTTGCTTCAGTTGATTTGACAAATCATAATTTAGATAGTTCGACAATTGAGCAATCTTCCATGGCACACATCATGAGACTTTTCCTTCCATTGCCTTTCATTGAGCTATTTTAGCCTTGGTCACTTGATTTGTTTCTTCCTAATGGGAGGAATATGGTTTGCCACTCTTGGATCATCTTTAGCATTAGAGCTTCTCTCTTATGGGGGGGATACATCGCCTCTTCTTTTCTCTCCCATGGGCGGATATTCATTGTACTTATGTGACCAATTCAATACTTGGGGGATCATTTGGAGTCCTTCATCTTAGTTACATGTATTTGTACCATCATAAATTATAACCGGTACAATTTACATGTCATATTTGTGCTTCTACTTTAATGTGTTGTAACCCCATCCCCTCTCTAGATTCATTTTGGTCCTATCATCCAAATTTGATGTCATGTACACCCTTTGGTGGACCCCATCATGGGATCCCCTCCCCCATTTATGATTGTTTTGGTCCTTCTTGTTGGAGGGATAAGGTGCCCCAAAGTGCCATGGTCCCCCTCAAATGGGCCCCAATTTGAAATGGGGCAAGCTCTATATTTCTTTGATGGCTTTTGGTCCCCTTGGCTACACATGATCATTGGAGGTCAGCCTAATTAGTAATTTACCTGAGGAATCCTATATAAATAAATCGTATCAATTCATTTCAACCTAGATCTCCATATCTTATTATTTGTGCATCTGTGAAGCATTCATCATCAAGCATTTTCAAAGATCCAAGCATGTATTTCATGCTTCAAGCATTGTGGATAAAATAAAATCAATTCCAATTTCCTTTTATTGTGTCATCCTCTTCTTCCGACAAAGTTAAAATTGTTTAATCGGTATTTTATTAAATTTTGCATTAATCAATTTTGTAAGCATGTGTGTGTGATGAGGGTTTTCCATATTCATGTGTCTATCATTCCATTGCATACAACTGTATCGCAATCTATAAAGATCCAAGCCTATATTTCATGCTTCAAGCATTGTGGAAAAAAAGTTACATCAATCTTCATGAAAGCATGTGTGTGTGATGAGGGTTTTACATGTTCATGTGTCTATCATTCCATTACATTCAACATTTTTAATTACATTCAAAGTGTTAGGTCCCGGGGACAACTGAAAGGGGGGGTGAATCACTTGTCAAATAAATTCAAACCAAAAAAACTTAACCAACTTTAATGCTTGATACCGGTGAACCATACTTGTATGCCGGTAGATGGTTTTATCAGTTAATTATAGTACATGTAAAGATTAATGCATGAAACAGAAAGACAATAACATTCAAAACACATAACACCAATATTTGTACATTAAGGGGAAAAACCATAGTGGGAAACCTTACCCACAATTAGATGATACTACTGCAGATAGTATGTGTATACAAATGGGGTCTGCACATGTAGAAAGGCCAAGCACCTAGAGCCCACTACTCAAACACAATAGGAGTCACACTGACTACGATTGGATGGTTAAATCCAATAAGGATGTACTGCTCAAAATAGCATCTTACTATGTTGGATTCAGTACCAGTGTAGCTCTGATTGTCTTCACAAAAACCCTTCTTCAACCTTAAAATGATGTCTGCATGTATAACTCTGCTTATTCTCGCATATACCTTCACACAATTATTTTTCACATTCCTCACTAATCTTACAAATAAGATCTTACATTTATATCATAACCTAAGACCAAATTTAGTAGGTCCGCTCTAAAAGATATTACAATAGAATCAATTTACAAATAAAACAATGTCTGATGCAATAATTGATTCAACATGTTAGCTTGATGCATTTACAACAATAATAAGACATCTCCATAGCATGATGTGTTCATCTGGAAAAGATAAACCTACCGGTGAATAATCTGGACCTATTTGTTGGTAACAACAAATATGCAAATATGAATATGCCAATGAAAAAATCTCCAAGATAAAGTGTCCAAATGATGTTTTCGAAATAACCAGGTGTTTTCCATGCCATTCCAAGTGTCGATGAACATTATATCTTGTTGGTGTACCAGATACCAATGACTGTGCATAAGTTACTTGCTTGTCGGTGAATGTTGTTGATTCTCCAAAGTGCCAGAGTTGATAAGTGTTAGTAGGTGTTGACATCAATGACAAAACCATACCAAAATACCAACAATCTCCCCCTTTGGCATTGATGGCAACACAAGATGGAAAAACCATCAAAGTGCCAAAACAGAAATGCCAAATACCAAAAACCAACAATCTCCCCAAAGTAACAATCTCTCCCCCTAGGAGTGACATGTGTTTTTCTTGTGTTTTTCCATACCAATCTCTCCCCCTTTGACATAAAATGCCAAAGCAATATAAAGATCATTTTTCAGATACAAAATATTAACCAATTCAGTATACCAACTACTCCCCTTGAGAAGTAGCTTTCTCATCAAAGATGGAGTAAAAGATTTCTCTGTTAATTCTATCAGTTGATGACTATCATCAACTGTCTAAGTCTCTACCGGTGGGGGTATGACCCCAAGTTGTTCTCTGAGATATTCAAAAGCCTCCTTAGGCAGAGGTTTAGTGAAAATATCTGCAATCTATTCTTTTAGTATTCACATAAACTAGTTTAATTTCTTTTGCTTCAACATTTTCCCTTAGAAAATTCAGTTTGATAGAAACATGTTTGGTTTTAGAATGTAATACCAGATTCTTAGATATATCAATTGTTGCAGTGTTATCACAATAGATAGTAATAGGTTCCTTGCATTTTGCCTTTATATCTTTCAACATTTGCTTAAGCCATAGTACATGTGTACAGTTAGTTGTTGCTGCAACATATTTTGATTCAGCTGTTGATAAAGATGTACAACTTTGTTTCTTACTCAACCAAGAAATTAATCTGCATCCAAGAAAAAATGCTCCGTCGGTGGTGCTTTTTCTATCATCCACATGTCCTGCCCAATTTGCATCTATGTATGCACATAATTCAAAGTTTTCATCTCTAGGATACCATAATCCAAGATTTGTAGTGCCTTGTAAGTACCGGAAAATTATTGATAATTCATTATTTTCTCTAGGATTACTCTAAAATCTTGAAACAATGCATACTGCATTCATGATATCAGGTCTTGTTTGTGTCAAATACAGTAAACCTCCTATCATAGATTTGTACCTAGTCGGATTAACAGGTGTAGATTCATCCCTTAGTGATAATTTGTCATTTGTAGTCATAGGTGTGCTTACCGGTTTAGAGTTCTCCATCCCAAATTCCTTCAAGTACTTGGATTGACTCAAGAATATACCTTTATCAATCTGTGAAATCTGCAATCCTAAAAAGAATTTTATTTCTCCAATCATAGACATTTCAAATTCTTGTTGCATTTCTATAGAAAACTCTTTACATAATCCATCTTCTCCTCCAAAGATTATATCATCAACAAAAACTTCTATAACCAAGATGTCATCATTAGTCACTTTGTAATATAAGTTGTTGTCAGCATTACCTTTAGAAAAACCAATCTTCAAAAGATACTTATCCAATCTTGCATACCAAGCTCTTGGAGCTTGTTTCAATCCATACAAAGCTTTCCTTAACCTGCAAACCATATCTTTGTTATTTGTCAAAGAAAATCCATCAGGTTGTTCAATGTAAACTTCTTCTTCAAGATCTCCATTCAGAAATGCACATTTAATATCTATTTGATATACTTTGTAGTTCTTGTGTGTTGCAAAAGCCAAGAATAATGTGACTGCCTCAATTCTAGCTACCAGTGCAAAGGTTTCATTATAATCAATTCCTTCTTTCTGAGAATATCCCTTACACACTAGTCTTTCTTTATTCCTGATTACCTTACCATCTTCATTAAGTTTGTTTATGAATACCCACTTTGTTCCAATCACATTTTTGTCTTTAGGTCGAGGAAATAATGTCCATGTGTTATTTTTCTCAATTTGTTCTAGTTCCTCTTCCATAGCTTTAATCTAGTGTTTACCTTCACATGCCTCATTAATTGATGATGGTTCAATTTGAGAAATAAGACATACATCTTCATTTGCTAGTCTTCCTCTTGTCATAACTCCTTTATACTTGTTCCCAATTATCTGATCTTCAGAGTGATTCAGTCTTACATACCATGGTGTCTTTGTTTGCTATTGTTCCTCAGTTACTGTGGAATTTTTAGATGATACCGGTGTAACTGGATCTTCATTTCTTGTACCGGTGGGTTCAATGTAGGTTCATTTGTTAGAATCTTTGTTGCTAGTTCAGAGTCTATATACCTTGAAGTTCCTCTGAAATTTTCATCAATCTTCACATTTGTACTCTCAACAATTTTTTGCAATCTCTTGTTAAAACATCTATATGCCTTGCTCTTAGATGAATAACCAAGAAATATTCCTTCATCACTTCTAGGATCAAATTTGCCAATATACTCATCTCTTCTAATATAGCATTTGCTTCCAAATATTCTAAAATATTTAAGAGTAGGAGTAATACCAAACCATAGTTCATGAGGGGTCTTACAGGTTTCTCCTTTGATGTGAACTTTGTTGAATGTGTAGACCGTTATGCTTACTGCCTCTCTCCAATATACATGTGGTAGATTTGCTTCAGATAACATACTTCTATATGCATGCAAGATAGTTATGTTTTTCCTTTCAACGACTCCATTCTGCTGTGGTGTCCGGGGTGCTGATAGTTGTCTTATGATTCCATTCACTTCACAGAATGTATTAAATTCCTTAGATGTAAATTCTCCTCCTTGATCTAATCTCAGACATTTGATTTTCTTACCGATTTCATTCTCTACCATTGCTTTGAATAGTTTGAACTTCCCAAGTGCTTCTGATTTTTCTTTGAGAAAAGTAACCCAACACATTCTAGAATAGTCATCAATGATTAGCATAAAATATCTATCACCTTGTAAACTTTTAGTTCTAGCTAGACCACATAAATCAGTATGAATTAGGTCAAGAGCATTATTGGATTTTTCTGGAATACTTTTAAAAGATGTTCTAACTTGTTTTCCAAATTGACATTGCTTACATACTGGATTGTGAGGTTTGACAATTTTAGGTAAATCTCTAACTGCCTTAGTAGTACTGATTTTTACCATGCAATCAAAATTTACATGACAGAGTCTCTTATGCCATAGCCAACTTTCATCAATATGTGCAATCAAGCATGTCTTTTCACTGTTATTCAAATGAAAGATGTTACCTCTAGTTTGATTACCGGTTGCAATTTCCAAACCAGATCTATTCATGATTTTGCATTTTTCATTTTTGAGTTGTAATTGAAATCCTTTCTCAACTAATTGACCAACACTCAAAAAATGATGCTTTAAACCTTCCACATAGTATACATTGTCAATATTATGCTTACCATCAAGAGAAATTGTACCTTTACCTTTGATCAAACAAGCTTTATCATCTCCAAATCTTACTAAGCCTCCATTATATTCCTGAAAGTTCAAGAATTTTCTTTTATCACCAGTCATATGATGTGAGCATCCTGAACCAATGATCCATTCATCCTTAACTTCAATTTTAGCTGCCAAGGCCTATTCTACTGGTTGAATAGTAGATGTCAGTTGATCTTCTATTATAGCAACAAAAACCCATCCATTGTCTATCGGATCTTCATCAGAATCATCAGTCACTCCATCAGCAAGATAACAAGATTTATCTTTATTCTTCTTAAATCTGTATCTCTGATATTCAGGGTTAGGCTTATATGTTCTCCTAGCTTCTTCTCTTAGTCTATCATATCTATTAGGGCATCTAGAAGCCATATGACCAATCTTATTACAGTTAAAGCATTTAAAGGGTGCTTTACCTTCATACTTACTTCCAACTGGACCTTTAGGCATTTTCCTTGCAAATAGTGCTTCAAGTTCTTCATTTTATCTCCTGCTTTCCTCAAGTTCTCTTGCATAAAAGGCTTTCCAATTAGACTTGTCAAATGATGGTACAGATGATGTTGATGCCTTAAAAGCTAAATCTGTCTTTATAGTAGCAACAGGACCAAATTCCTCAATTTCAAAAGCTGAAATTTTTCCAATCAATGTATCCCTAGTTACTGATGTATTAGGCATTGTTCTTAACTCATTTATAGCAGTAACCTTCATTTTATATGCTGATGGCAATCCTCTTAAATCTTTTGAAACAATTTCATCTTTACTTAAGGTTCCTCCACAACATTTAATACCCAAAACAATTTCATTAACTCTTTCCATAAAAGCAGAAATCCTTTCATCTTCTTCCATTTTCATATTTTCATACCTGACCCGGAAGCTTTCAAGTTTTGCAATTTTGACTATGGAATTTCCTTCATTCAATGTTTCTAGATGATCCCAAATAGCTTTAGCAGTTGATCTATCTGATAATCCCATGATTTGCTGATTTGTTAATGCGCTCAAAAGTGTCTCTTGCTTTGCAATCATTTTCTTCATCTTTAGCCAAGTTTGGTGGATTAGGCTGACTGGTTGTAGGAGTTGTATAGCCATTCTTTGTAACATCCTAGATGTCCTTTCCAAATTTATATGTGTCTCCATTCTGATCTTCCATATTCCATAGTTGGTTCCATCAAGCTTAGGACTATTCTTCCTGAAATAGTTAGTAGACATTGGATCTCCTCAAGCTGTTCAACTTCTGCAAAAAGAGGACTAGGCTTTGATACCAATTGTTAGGTCCCAGTGACAACTGAGAGGGGGGGGGGGGGGGGGGTGAATAAGTTGTCAAATAAATTCAAACCAAAACAACTTAACCAACTTTAATGCTTGATACCAGTGAACTAGACTTATATGTCGGTAGACAGTTTTATTAGTTAATTATAGACCAGTAAAGATTAATGCATGAAATAGAAAGGCAATAACATTCACAACACATAACACCAATATTTGTACGTGGAAACCCTGTAAGGGGGAAAAACCACGGTGGGAAACCTTACCCACAATCAGATGATACTACTGCAGATAGTATGTGTATACAAATGGGGTCTGCACATGCAGAAAGGCCAAGCGCCTAGAGCTCACTGCTCAAACACAATAGGAGTCACACTGACTACGATTGGATTGTTAAATCCAATAAGGATGTACTTCTCAAAATAGCATCTTACTATGTTGGATTCAGTACCGGTGTAGCTCTGATTGTCTTCACAAAAACTCTTCTTCAACCTTCAAATGATGTCTGCGTGTATAACTCTGCTTATTCTCGCATATACCTTCACACAATTATTTTTCACATTCCTCACTGATCTTAAAAATAAGATCTTACATTTATATCATAACCTAAGACCAATTTTAGTAGGTCGGCTCTAAAAGATATTACAATAGAATCAATTCACAAATAAAACAATGTCCGATGCAATAACCAATTCAACATGTCGGCTTGATGCATTTACAACAATAATAAGACATCTCCATAGCGTGTCGTGCTCATCTGGAAAAGATAAACCTGTCGGTGAATGATCTGGACCTATTTGCTGATAACAACAAATATGCAAATATGAATATGCCAATGAACAAATCTCCAAGACAAAGTGTCCAAATGATGTTTTTGACATAACCAGGTGTTTTCCATGCCATTCCAAGTATCAGTGAACATTATATCTTGCCGGTGTACCAGATACTGGTGACTGTGCATAAGTTACTTGCTTGCCGGTGAATGTTGTTGATTCTCCAAAGTGCCAGAGTTGATAAGTGTTAGTCGGTGTTGACATCAATGACAAAACCATACCAAAATACCAACACAAAGAGCATTGCATCATCATCAACAATTATAGATCTATGGTATATCTATTTAGCATTTATTTCAGTATTTACATTATTTCATTCAAGGTTAATTCATAAGTTGGGGTTTGACTTAGGTGAACCCCTATCCCCCAACATGTTTCCCTTTCTTTTTGTGTGTGGTAAATACATGCAGAGATATACTCGATAAATTTGGGAGAGTAAACAATGACAAACAAGTTTATCTTTTGACGACAAAAAATTCAGAGGACCTAGGCGAATCTATACTACCTGGTCTCAAAAATTTAGGTTGAACTTTTGAGAACAAGTTTTAAATCTGTTATTTTGCCCAAATACTAGTTGGTGGCTCCATGGGACATCTGTAGCTTTTTGTATTCGTCAATCTACTTCAGTTATTACCTATTTTGTCCTAATTTCACAACTCACTATGAAACATTCAACTAAAAGAGGGAGTCAAATCATACACACAAAACCAATGAATCTAATATAAATCTTAGCCCTTTCTATATTTGAATTGTGACTAGATCTATTAGGTTCACCCCTCTTTAATGAATGGTTAATTTGGATCATTAGTGAAATCCTAATTTTCTTAATTTATAACCATTACATTTTTCTAAGCACAACTTCTTTCATGCTTATTTTTTATTTGTATTCTCAGATCTGATTTGTATGCATTTTATTTTCAAATTTGCACTCATAGATCATATTTTCAATTAAAAACATAAACTTAGAGGTTAAATTCAGGAAATCCCTAATTTATTTTGCTAAACTTGACACTTGTGTTTTTAGATCTGATTTTAGGTATTCATAATGGCATTTACCAGATTTGATTTGTTTTCCATTTCACATATGATTACATTTTTTTAACTTATATTTATCAAAATAATGTGTTGAATAATGGTTTCTTTTACTTTACATTGCTTCTTTTTATTCATAGCACTTTGGCATATTGCATTTTTAGAATTTTAAAAATATTTCCTATTAATAAATCACATCTCAAAGCTTTTATCTATATTGCATGTTGTTTTATCATTATATTTTTAAGAAAATGCATTAAATGTAGATCACATAAAAAATTTTGTAGACAATGATAATCATAGAGATGACATTACAAAAACTAACACTTGTAGCTCTCCTAGGGTATCTCATGTGAATGAAGAAAGAGTCAATACTCATATCAATGATCACTCTAATGGAGAGTAAGAATTGAAGAGAAACATGGCACCATCTTCTTCTCATACCCTAGTGCAAGGAGGGCAAGATAAAAATTTGGGTGTATCAATCTCTCTAGATCCTCCTTATTCTCTTAGAGCTTATCTTAACCATCAACACATTTTTAGAGAAGATGTTGTTATGCATTTTATTCATGATCTATCTTCCCACATAACATTAAGTAAAGATGAAGCCTTAGATGATAAGGATCTTCCTTCCCAACCTATCAAAGAGGATATGAAAGATGATAGAAAGGAGAATCTCCCTACAATGGATATTCCTTCTTCATCTACTTCTCCCTTTGATCCTTCTAGGTGTCCTTGGACTACAAATTTTAAATAAATTCATGATATTATTCCTTCTTCTTCCAAATTGAAAATTTCTTATAGGAGTGGTTATAATATAATATCAAAACAAGGTTATAGATGAAAACATGAACAAGGAATCAAAGTCCCTATAAACCCTCCTTAACAAGCTAGTACATAAGGTCTAGGACATCCTCATCATTCACCTGTGGATGATTTCCTTGAAGTGAAAAATATTAGGGATTATTTTTCAAGACATAAACTCTATCGTCCATCTAAAGGTGCTTCTTCCTCAAATACTCCTTTTGTCTCATATCATCAAACTAATGACCATCATGCCAATGGTTGTACTAATGTTTAAAAAGGAATGCAAGGACTCATTGATAATGAAATAGTCAAAATAATAGAAAAAAAGTATGTTTCCTTCTACTACCATACCTTGTCCTACATCTCAAGAGACGAAACCTACTCCTGTTGATAATAATAAAAAGTTAGCTACAAGAATATTTTGGAGATTGAAATATGATAGGAATGTTGTGTTTCCTCCCATAAAGTATACTTATAAGACTAAGGAAGGTGATGAGCATTGTCTTTTTCATAATTCTTGAAGACACCAAAAAATGTCTCATCAATCATGTACTAATTATTCATCCAATTAGTTAAATAATTCTTTAATTATTTAAATTAATTAATCTTTTTCTTCTAAATTCATATGTCTTCATCATCTTACTAATTATTCTATTTCAATTCTATCATCAATTAATCATTTAGCCCTTTTCTAAAATATTAATTAAATATTTATTATTTAATTAACTGTGAAATATAATCCTTTAATTTAAGTAATCTTTATTATTTAATTCAATTCAATTTCTAAATAATTAAATTATTTTTTTTAATTATTTAATTAACTAATTAATTCTTCTAATTCCAATTCCAAGTCCCCAAATTCTAATTTCATTTAATTCTTCTAATTTCATCTAATTTCATTCATTCTCCAAATTCAAATTCAAATTCATGTTCTTCTAATTTCGTCTAATTTCAAACACATGTGCATGATTTTAAAAATCAAATTGAAAATCAAAGTCAAGTTCTAAATATATTCAAATAACAAAATTAAATTTAAAATAAATTCAATATTTGAATTAAATCTCATGCAAAGATTAAATTGAAAATCAAAGTCAAAGTGCAAGTACATGCTAAATTAATTAATTCAATTAATTAACTAATTAAATCATTATCTTTCCAATCTCTATTTCTATCTTCCACTTTGCTTTTTTCCAAAAAGCTTTCAGTTAGTTAACTATTCAATCTATTTTAATTGACTAATTACATCATTCTTTAATTCTCTTCCAATCATTCTTTTTCTTCTTACAATCAGTTTTTTTCTCAATTAGTTAACTCATTTATCTATTCAATCTATTCAGTTCCACCTTCAAATCAGTAGTTCAACTATCAATCAACATGTGAGCTCACTTAAGTTCCACCTCTTGATCAATTTGTTCCACCTCTCAATCAATCATCTCCAATAATCTATAAATCCAGCATTCAATCTCCATTTTTCAACAATCATGAACTTTGAATCTTTGTGTCAATTGCAAGTCGGCAACATAATATTTGAGAGCAATCATACCACGAAGAAGAGAAGAACAATGGAAGTCATATGCAGTCATGGAATAGGAAGTTTTGATTAATATTTTACATCCTTATTGCTTTGTTTGTATTATTTCATTGGTTTATGTTTGGATTTCTTGAATAGTTAAGGAAATCATGATTATCCTTATTTCCTGTTTAGCAATGATGAATTTTAAGCATATACATTTTGGTGAACTTGATGTGAACAACAGCTAATTAACCCTCTGTGTTTTCTATGAGATTTTGCAGGATCATACGGATTTTCAGATTTTTTGTAGGTTTTGTACGGATTTAAAAGTGGATTTAAACATCACGCAATTGTACAAACATCATCACGCAATTGCATAGACAAAATTATGCATTCGATTAGATAGGGTGATGCATTCATGCAGAACCCATTATGCATTCGCCTAGATAACATTACGCATTCGCCATTCATATTTAGGCATTCTGTCTTTCATTTTTCTGATTTTATATCCTCTAATTCTGTCTAAATTATGCATTAAATTTTGCAAATATGAAGATTTTTTTTTATCCTTATATGATGCTTTCAATATAACATATTATGGCACATAAGGTAAAATTTAAGATTTCAGGTGCTCAAAGAATAGTAGAACAAAGGAGGCAGGCCAAAAATTACTACCGAATCCTAAAGGCGGAAAAGAGAATACAAGACCTCAAGGACCAACCAGCTATTGACATATACAACAACCTAGTTCTTTTATACAAAGTGAAATATGTCTTGCTTAATATAGAATGGTTGATGAGAGATCTGACTAGGGCCTCACAGTCTGTTTTGCAGGTTTTTTATGAAGTTTAAGCTTTTTGTAGATTTTTTATTGTCTGTTTATCTATCACACATTCGTACTGTGAGGTTAATGCACTTGCCCTATCAGTTTAACGCATTCGGCCAATAATTATTACACAATCATCTAGAAAGCATTGTGCATTTGGTTTGTTAGGATCATGCATTCGTTTAATAGGTAGTTTGGTTTTCTATTTTTCTGTGTGTTTTCTTGTTATTGATTCCCTCTTTGCCACGTGTGGCAAAATTATAGAGAAGGCTTGACCATCCCAGATTATTTTGGAAACCACTAACAACTTGATTGTAGGATCCTTTAGGGTTAAATCACATTTGGATTTTGGGTTTAAAATTGACATGCATGATCTCATACTTCGGCTTGGTGCTTAAAATTGATCTTGAGATTAAAATTGGTGTGCATGGTCTCACACTTCATCTTGGTGCTTAAAATTGATCTTGGGATTAAAATTGACATGCACAATCTCACACTTCATCTTGGTGCTTAAAATTAATCTTGAGATTAAAATTGACATGCATGATCTCACACTTCAACTTGGTGCTTAAAATTAATCTTGGATTAAAATTGATGTGCATGATCTCACACGTCAGCTTGGTGCTTAAAATTGATCTTGAGATTAAAATTGACATGCATGATCTCACACTTCACTTTGGTGTTTAAAATAGACATGCACATGCGTATCTCACACCTCAGTTTGGGCTTTAAAATTGATGTGAATTTGGCTTATGAATAGAATAAATCACGCATTGCAATATTTAAGGGAAAAAGAACTTTTTTATGTCTTGGGTGGACCTATTGTTGCATTAAGTACCTTTCCACCCACCTTCGGGGTCTTGGGAGAGAGGGAAAGGTGATAACGATGCCCACTTTTCTTTTTAGTAGTGAGGGGTATCTTTGATTGGGAATTTCATCACCCCAAAAAGGTACTTTGAATTGGGATGCGTTGGGGATATCATCTCTCCCGGCATACTCTCGAGCGGGTTTTTTGAGCTGCTATATAAATATATTTGTCAGGCAGCTAGAGTGTTGAGTGAATTCGACGTATATGGGGGCCTTCCCTGCATCGATAAGCTTAACTAAAACCTTAAGTGGCTTGCTTTGAGAATCCATCATTGGATTGCGACCCCTCAAAACTTACAATAAGAACCAACTTAGTAACCCAAATCCCACGTTCATTGGTTCTGAGAGTGTGGATCATAGCCCATAGATACCGGCCTCCATGTACCTTGCATGATGAGATAGAAAATCCTCAGTGATAAGATCTTCGGATATTTGGGGTAAGAGAGACTGGCATGCCCGAGAAGTGTGTGTCGTGGAGTGGAGCCAATGTTGCCAGACTCTCTATCTATCCATCTTGTTTCGGTATTTTTTTGTGGGGGGGCCATTGAATGGTTTTCACTATCCAGCCTAAGATTGCCTTTTGTGTTTTTGTATGTATCGTTGTGATAGACCAGTATTGAGTCAGTATTTGGGCTATTTTAGGCCCTATCTTATGTAGCTTTGAATTCTCAGAGTTCATCAAAACATAGCTCATCCAACTATACTTATCTTCAAAGTGACCCCTCGAAACTTACAATAAGAACCAACTTAGTAACCCAAATCCCACGTTCATTGGTTTCAAGAGTGTGGATCATAGCCCATAGATACCTCCATGTACCTTGCATGATGAGACAAAAAATCCTTGGTGATAAAATCTTCGGGGTAAGAGAGACTGGCATGCCCAAGAAGTGTGTGTCGTGGAGTGAAGCCAGTGCTGCCAAACTCTGTATTTGTCCATCTTGTTTCGGTATTTTGTTGTGGGGGGGGCATTGAATGGTTTTCACTATCCAGCCTAAGATTTCCTTCTATTTTTTTGTATGTATCGTTGTGCTAGACCAGTATTGAGTTAGTATTTGGGCTATTTTAGGCCCTATCTTACGTAGCTTTGAATTCTCAGAGTTCGTCCAAACACAGTTCATCCAACTATACTTATCTTTAGACAGTGTTCTCGAAATTGAAAAACAAACTTGTCCTACAAATATAGTTACTTGAAATAAAGTCTATCTTGAAATACCAGACAATCCAACAAAGTCCAAAATTTAACATACTTATGACCATAGGTTTTCTGAGAGTCCTTATATTTTGCATCATCCTTAGCATAGTGCTCATTATTGTCTTCATTATAGTCCTCTTTACATCCTTACTTTGTATCAGTCCTTGCATTATAGTCCTCGTTTACGTCCTTACTTTACATCAGTACTTGTATTATAATCCTTGCATAGTCCTCATTATCATCCTCATTATAGTCCTCATTTATATCCTTACTTTGTATCCATACTTGCATTATAGTCCTTGCATAGTCTTTGTTATCGTCCTCATTATAGCCCTCATTTATGTCCTTGCTTTACATCAGTCCTTGCATTATAGTCCTTGCATAGTCCTCATTTGCGTCCTCATAAAGTTCCCCTATATGTCATCATAATCTTCACATACATCCTTACATTGTCTTTCATTGTTCTTAGAAAGTCCTCATTTGTATCCCATTAGTGTTCTCATAATCTTTGCATATAGTCCTTGCATAGTCATCATAATATTCACATAACTCCTTACATAGTCATCATAATCTTTGCATATAGTCCTTGCACAGTCGTCATAATCTTCACATAACTCCTTGCATAGTCATCATAATTTTGGCATATAGTCCTTGCATAGTCATCCTAATCTCCACATAACTCCTTGTATAGTCATCATGATATTTGCATAGGTCCTTGCACAATCGCCATAATCCCATTTTTAGTCCTTGCATAGTCTTCGTCCTCATAAGACATAGGGTCAAATCATTATCTCCATTTTGCATTATCTTCAAAATTAGGTTGTTCCCTAATCCAAGTCCAAAGTTGCATTGTCATTCTTTAGGATTTCATCTTGTCATTCCTTAATCCAATTTGTCAAAAACAACAAAAACATAGGTTGCATTTGTCATCTGTTAGTTGCATTTGTCTATTTTCAAAATTCTCAAAATCCAAAAAAATAGGTTTGCACTTTCATCATTTAGTTGCATTGTATTTCATCCCTAAACTTCAAAAATCCAAAAAAATGGCATATAGTGCAATGGTTGAAACAAGCTCTCAAACTTCTAGGAGACAAAATTACCCTTCTCAAACTTCCAACTTTTGTGGGACCATGTCATTGCAACCAAACAATCAATCATCTCAATCCTACATATAAATGTCCCAAAATGTACATCAAACTTATCAGGAACAAACAAGTGTCATACCTATTTCTCCACTACTTGAAGAGAAACTAGCTCAAGAAATAGATATCTTGGAACAAAAGGTTAAAAAAAGTGAAGAGAGTAGATCCCAGATGTCCAAACTATTTCAAAAATTTGGAAGTCCCAATACAAACTTAGAGCCAATTGATGTGTGAACTCTTATTATGCAATCAAACATACTAGTTATTCTCACATAAATAAACATGAGAAACCATTATCAACAACAAACACATCCAACAATGCAAGTCCAAAAACCAATACAACAAACAACACAACTCTCAGCATCACAAATTATGCAAACTAGTCAACCACTACCAACATCACACAAAATTACACAATTAATTTTGCCTTCAGTCACATCAGATGTTTGGGAATATCCTCCTATGTCTTCAAATATACCACCAAGGGTCCCCAAATAAATGCATGTGTATTTACAAACATGTCACCCTTTGGACATCAATCAAACATGGTCAATGTGTCACCTATCATGGAACAAGGTAAATTGCCCATGTCTAGCAATGGCTCTTCCCATCAAGACTTTGCACCTCAAGTAGCCTCCATATCTTCCAACATTTCCTCATACCCTGAAGTCACACAAGAGAAGTCCACACCATCTTTATCCAGCAACGCAACCTCCCAAGGACTATCGACAATAAGTTTTCAAGCTTTAATACAATTCATGATGCTAGTCCCTTCCATGCTTCAAAAATTTAAGACCCGATCACATAATATACTCATATTATAGTGAGTCCCATCCAAAATCCTTTCTCATCAGGCTAAAGTGTTGAAACCTTCCAAGAGTCTCCCATGCATATCCAAACTCCTACCCCATGTCAAGAGGATAATCGAAAGTCAAAAGAAATGACTCCTAGCATAAATCAAGATCAAGATACAATTATTCTCCAATCTAATCCAATTTTTTATCAAGATCCCACCTATGAAGAATCTCATGATGATCCCCTCATTCTTTTGTATTCCATCCAAGATGATCCCCTTCCATCTCAAGAGAAAAGTGCCTTTCCAAGTCCCATTCAACATCCAATTCCTAAGAAAGATCATGATATCCCTTCCATTCATAATTATCCAATTCAAAATAATGAGAAAAGCACAAAATCCAGTGATCCAATTCAAAATCAAGAGCAAAGTGTAAAATGCAATGATCCAATTCAAAATCAAGAGCAAAGCGCAAACTCGAATGATCCAACTCAAAATCAACAGCAAAGCATAGACTCTAATGATCCTATTCCAAGTCAAGATCATAGATTCCCTTCATCTCCATGTCATAATCCTCCTAATCTTTCACAAGATCCCATCACCCCTATCAAATCTATTCATGAACCACTTACCTATCAAATGGGTTCCTCCACTTTCATTCAAGTAATTCTACTTCATGATCCTCTTCCATGTCAAAATCCAAGTGTCTCTTCTTCTAAATTCCAACATAAACATATCTTTTCATCCTTCAAATCCATTTTGGGTCCTTTTATTCCAAAATCAAAATTTTCCTCCCTTCCATCCATCATACGACCTTACATTCCTCCATCACCTATCCATATGACCCCTAACTCACAATCCAGTTACCCTATCATTAATCAAGATCAACAAAGGTACACATCTTGGAGCACCTTCCAACCATTTGCCTACATCAACCCATCTAAAATACCTCCATATCATTCCTATTCATCTAGGAATCCCATTCCCTCTGAAAGCAATTTGGATGTCAAACATAAATTCCATAAGTCCAAAAATTCATATCCATCGAAAGATCAACATGTCCCATCTAAAAGGCATGTAAAATCAAAGAAAAATTTGATCCAAAAGAAAAAAGCAATATCCAAAAGGCTACAAAGGCCCATTATGAGAAAAGAAAAATTGAAAACTATGTGGGTTCCTAAGTCTCTTATAGAATCAATGCATTCCAAATGATCGGAAAGAAAAGAAAAATCAAAATCAATGTGGATTCCCATAAAAGCATTGTATCATAAAGAAAAATTAAAAAGTGGCATCTAGACTTCTTGTTCCAAAAACTTCCTTCAATCGTCCATCTACACATCTTCCACTTCCCAAATCTATTCTTCCATCATTTCATTCATTCAATTCCACATCAAATTCTCCCTCAAAATCTCAAAATCCAAGATCCACTTTTCTTTCATCTCTCTGTTGCCTCTCAAGGTGTGCGCCAACGTCAATCTTGAAGACATTTATATCCACCCGATCTCAAATCTTCCAACATCCTATCTATTATCCAACACTTATTTTCCATCCTTGCATCATTCCCATTCAATCCTTTGCATAAATTCTTCATCGATGAAATAAGCATTTGTGTCATTTTGTCACATGCTCGCCCATGCTTAATCTTGTGTTCAGTCCATTTCTTAGATATCTATTCATGAAACACTTCAGAATTGGAGGTTGTTCCTCTTTAACACTATCTTTTAGTTGGGATGCATACTCGATCCAGAAACAGAATCACTTGTTGTATCTTGATATTGACATCTTCAAATTACTATATCTCATACATTTAATCAATCTCTTTATATCATTGTGATCTCTTATGTGAAGAAATGGCTAGTGAAATCCTACTTCAGTGCCACTGTAATTCTCGAACCTATGTGAGATTCATTACTTACAAGCCAATGCACAAAAGAATCAATGACAAGAGAAAAATCAATATCAAAGAATCAAAAGGAAAAAATGAGCAAAAAAAAATGCAATATCAAAATGCTTTGCTTTGGGAACATGTGAGTAACTCCATCAGGGCTATGGACGTCTGGCTGGAAATGGAGAAATATTCATGAGATTACAGCGATAACCTTGTCGGAGCTATGAATGCTTGCTGGCAATGAGGCTCTATCTAGGATGCTTTTGAAGTCAAGATAATTCACATAGCTAGTCATGTTGGATTCTAACAATTACAATAATCACATGAGCCGGAATAAACCCACTTGCACACACATGGGTAATCAAAGACTAAGTACCTTGATCCATTTTGGGATTCTTCTTCCCTTTTGAGTATGCTTCCTATTCGCTAGATTTTTTTGGTTGAATTTTCCAAAGGTTCTAAGTGTGTGTTGGGTTTCTATCTTTGAAATGTTTAGGAAAAATTATTCAAGTGGCACTAGATGTTGTGACAATTTTACACATAGCCTTTTTTGCAAATGGAAACCTCTACACTTGGGGGAAAGTTTCATCCACTCTATCCTTTATGTCACATCTCCCATTATCCTTCCTCCAATGTCCATTACCATATCTACATCCATCTTATTTTTCTATCTTTAATCTTGACAAAGCTAAAGATCTTCATAAACATCATCCATCACTATCTATGATCTTGCTTCACCTTATTCATACCTTTTAGTCCATATCCCTTACCATATCTATTCCTTACTTCCATCATCCATCACTATCTATGATCTTGCTTCACCTTATTTGTACCTTCTAATCCATATCCCTTATCATATCTATTCCTTGCTTCCATCACTCATCACTATCTACGATCTTGCTTCTTCTATCCACATCCTATCTCTATCTGTATCCCCTTTCTATCCCTTGATCTTGATCAAAACTAAGGGAAAAAAGAAAAATAGAAAAATATAGTTTCAAAGAATCTGTTGAAACATCCCTTCATGTAGACCACATGCCATTCAATGCACCATTTTATCATCTTACATTGTCAAATCCCTTAGCTTGGAAACATTTTATCCATCGCACGATATTCCTTAGAAACCAACTCATCTCTGATTCCATAATAAGTTACCTTCATCATTCTCCTACCAATATTCACCTCAATTGTTCATTAATCCACTCATAATATTCCTTGCCTTGCTAGACATTGGGGGCATAGCTGAAAAAAAATTAAAAAAATCATAAAATGTCCTGAAAAAAGCCCTAAAAATTGAAAATAAAAGAAAGAAAGCATAGACCATCCATCAAAACAAATCAAAATATTGAGCTTAACAAATCATACATATCAACAGACAAACTCCCAAGCTAGTCTACAACGTAATCGATCAATTGCCTTTCAGTTTTCAACATCCTTATCCAACAACGTGCCTTTATGGATATATCATTCCTAAAATGAGAATCCTATAAGATATCATATCTTAATGAATACATCTTTCCTACAATGGGCATCCTATCAAACAAACATCCAATCAAGAAGCACTTATCCTTGGCAAGAAGATCAGTATGGTTGTTGACTCATTTGGTTAAGTTAGTCTTATCTTTTATTTGAGTTATCTTTATCAATTGATGACAGGTCATGTTTCATCTCTCAAAAAATCAATCCAAAAATATTCAAATAGGATCTTGAAAAATACCAAAACATTTGAATACGATCCTGAAAAAATCAACCAAAAAAATTCGAAAAAGTCCTGAAAAAAATAAATCCAAAAACATTGAGAAAACACAAAATCCCAAAAAAATAAAAAAAATAAAAAAAGCTCTTGGAAAATAACTAAAAATTAAAAAACAATAAAAAAACTTGCAATAAAATGCCCCACTAGAATCAAACACCCTAGCAAATATCTAGAAAATGTTTCGCACGAAGTTAACAAAGGATACAACTACCTAAGCAATAATCTGCAATCAACTGATCAAACTATCTTATCAATCGTATCATCCATATCAAGTGATCATTATCTTGTCTTAAATAGAAGAGGATACACTCAAAATTAGACAGGTCAGTCTTAAATGGGGTCCAAACTTTTTGAGATCAGACATTATCAACTATCAAATCAAGCAATCAAAATGAAGGCAAGGATCAGTATGGCTGCTGAATTTTGTCCTAGTTAGTCTTTATCTTTTATCATTGGGTGATAGGTCATGTTTCTATGCTACTCAAGGATGTCCACAAGTGACTATAGGATCCGGGATGGGCATGATCCTTTTTCTTTATTTGTTGTTTGTGGTGTAAACCAATGAAGTTCTGGGGCAATAGTTCCAGTACTGGGTGTCTATGTTGGTACATTCATTCGGCAAATATCCTATAAAAAAGTCAAGGATAGTTATGCTTGTGACTATCACACATACCTCGACTCCTGACATTATTACTGGAATGAAGGGTTCACTCCTTGTCTGCTACGTGTTTGTTTCTTCGATGAGATATCTTTACATCTTGGTTTCTTATACCCTGATGTGCAAAGATCCATTATTACATAATAAGGCTTAATGATGGATATATTGCGCTATGAATAAAGGCACCAAAGTTCGTGAAAACCATCATCTTTATTTTCAGTCTATCGTTATCAATCCATCATCTCATATCAATCATCCTCAATTACTTCTAATTATCATATTTCATTCTAAGGTTCATTCTCTCATATTCTATCTCAATATCATCTTCACATCACCTATCTCTATCTCTAATCAACTAACTATTATTTTATCTCAATATCACCTTCACATCACCTGTCTCTATTTCTAATCAACTAACTATGCTTCTATCTCACATTCTTCTTCATTTGAGAGATCATTCATACCTTTAATGCATAAACAATCTCTCAAGGGGGCATCCTACCTCCATCTATCGATATACTAAGGCATATTTACACCCTAAGCGTAGTCGGGGCATACACATTGGGGCAAGAAATTTTATTTTTCTTTGAAATAACATCGTTCCAACATTGTCTGAAAGAGGGGCAAATGTAGACACCAAAAAATGTCTCATTAATCATGGACTAATTATTCATCCTATTAGTTAAATAATTCTTTAATTATTTAATTAAATTAATTAATCTTATTCTTCTAAATTCATATTTCTTCGTCATCTTACTAATTATTCTATTTCAATTCTATCATCAATTAATCATTTAACCCTTTTTTAAAATATTAATTAAATATTTATTATTTAATTAATTGTGATTTTAATCCTTTAATGTAAGTAATCTTTATTATTTAATTCAATTCAATTTCTAAATAATTAAATAATTTCTTTAAATTATTTAATTAACTAATTAATTCTTCTAATTCCAATTCCAAATCCCCAAATTCTAATTTCATTTAATTCTTCTATTTTCGTCTAATTTCATTTATTCTCCAAATTCAAATTCAAATTCGTGTTCTTCTAATTTCATCTAATTTCAAATACATGTGCATGATTTCAAAAATCAAAGTCAAGTTCTAAATATATTCAAATAACAAAATTGAATTTAAAATAAATTCAATATTTGAATTAACTCTCATGCAAAGATTAAATTAAAGATCAAAGTCAAAGTGTAAGCACATGCTAAATTAATTAATTAAATAAATCATTATCTTTCCAATCTCTATTTCTATCTTCCACTTTGCTTTTTTCCAAAAAGCTTTCAATCAGTTAACTATTCATTCTATTTTAATTAATTATTTCAATTAATTGATTAATTATATCATTCTTTAATTCTCCTCCAATCATTCTTTTTCATCTTTCAATCAAATTTTTCCGTAATCAGTTAACTCATTTATCTATTCAAACTATTCATTTCCACCTCCAAAACAACAGTTCAACTATCAATCAGCATGTGAGCTCACCTGAGTTCCACCTCTTGATCAATCTGATCCACCTCTCAATCAATCCTCTCCAATAATCTATAAATTCAGCATTCAATCTCCATTTTTCAAAAATCATGAACTTTGAATCGTTGAGTCAATTGCAAGTCGCTAGCATAATATCTTAGAGCCATCATACCATGAAGAAGAGAAGAATAGTGGAAGCCATATGCAATCATAGAATAGGAAGTTTTGATTAATATTTTACATCCTTATTGCTTTGTTTATATTATTTCATTGGTTTATGTTTGGATTTCTTGAATAGTTAAGGAATTCATGATTTTTCTTATTTCCTACTTAACAATGATGAATTTTAAGAATATACAATTCCTACTCTCATTCTCTTGGAAAATGTAAATCCTTTAAATCATTTTCTCAAGAACAATTTGGCAATGCTCGTATATCTCTTACAACTGATCATGCACTCTTTCTTGGTGAAGAGGTAGTGCCTTAGCACTCCATTCACCCTATCATGTTTCTCCTCACCCTATGACATAGTAGTAAACTTAATTGGGGGCTCTTTGTTACGAGCGGTAATGCATTTTCAATTACAATCATACTTGGACAACAACATAATTCATCCTTGTCTTCTTGCTTGGAGGGCAAGGATAGTCTATTTGACTCTCTTTGTCTCTTTTTTTGAAGATATACCTCTTCTATTAAGTTGTATCCCAAATAACTTGATGTCTTTGCTCACATTGAATGTTCATTCATATGATTGCATGTATGTTCCTTGTTTATGACCTTTTCTTTGCTTGAAGTTCTACATCTTCTTATGTATAATCTCTCTTTTGAAGATGTGTAATTCTTCTCTTTTTTCCTATGCTTGGGGGGAATTGATTTCCCTTATTCTTTCTAAGGATCCACTTTTCCTTTGTTGAGTGGTGTTTGCTTATGATACGATGTTATTGAAGTTGTCTATTCAAGGATTCTCTCTTATGCAAGAGGTGTGTATCCTTGTTAACAACCTCTTCTTCACTTGGCAATGTAGATCCATTATGAACAAACCTTTCACTTTGGGTCAAAAGTGTTTCATCCTTCATCAGCAATCCCTTTCACCTAGCAATAGGAAAAAGGTATGCATTCTTCTTATCCTTCCTCTCTTTTGGTCGATGATATTATTTTTTGTTCTTGAAATGTCCTCTCGAAGGTAGATATCTTTGAGCAAAGATCTCTTCTTCTCCAAGGACTTCCTTTACACTTGTTGCAAGATACCTTTTTTACAACTATCTTTTCCTTGCTTCTAGGAGTTAAACTTCTTTAGCTTGGAATTATGCACATTGTTGACGAAAGGATATCTCGTTCATGTTGAAGGTGTGTATCCTTGTTTCCAGCTTCCTGAAGACATCAACATAGGACTATGTTGACATCTTAAGGGGGGGCATACATATCGCCCTCCTTGTACTATATTGTATTATATTTTGCATGTCTTATATGAGGTGCTCATTATCAAAACTAGACAAAACAAAGTCTTATACAAGATGTTTCATGCCCAAAACCAAACATGGCCTTTTTATGTCTTATATGAGGTGTTCATTCTCTAAACTAGACAAAACAAAGTCATATGAGATGTTTTGTGCCTGAAACCAAACATATTTTTGTTTTCATGTCTTATACGGGGTACACATGCTTGAAGCCAGACAAAACTTAGTCCTATACAAGATGTTCCCAAAATCAGACATTTTTTGTATTTCCATTTCATGTCTTATACTGGTCGTTGCATGCTTGAAATAAGAGAAAACAAAGTCTTATATGAAATGCTTAACTCTTGAAACCAGACAGTAACATATGCAGCAAGATGAGTGGAACTAGCAAAACACAGCTAGACTATTCTAACTCTCCTCCCCAATATGGATCACATGGCATAATGTAGCTTGCTATTTCATGACATCCATGTTCCTCTATTTTCTCTTCCCCATGAGCTCATGGCCCTTCTATTTGTGGATCACAGCTCATCATTTAATGCATGCTCTTGCTCTTTTTATGTGATCACTTGTGTTCTTGTAATAGCATTTCAAGAATAATATTAGTGGCTAAGAAATTTTGATTATCAAGGTCTCTTCAACTAGTTGACTTGGAGCCTTTTTGTGTTTTGTCTTTGTTTGTATTTGTCTTATTTTTTGTGTCCTTGCATGTGATTGTGTGAGTTAAGATCCTAAGATTGATGGCTTGGTTTCTCAAAATTAGTGATGTCCTATCTCCTTGTGGTCTCTCTCCTAATTGCTCTTCTCTTTCATCTTTCTACTTTACTGCAAGTATTTAAATAGGCTCATACTCCTGTTAAAGTGGGGTCTAAATGTAGTGTCATAAATTGTAACTAGTATAATTTACACCTCATGTTTGTGCTTCTACTTTAGCGTGTCCCATCCCCATCCCCTTTCTAGGTATGTTCTGCTTCTCCATCTAACTTTGATGTCATGTACAGAAAAAAAACACAATGTTGTGTCACCCTTTGGGCTAACTAGTGCAATCCGGCTAAACTAAGTTTAGTCGAACTATTTTTCTACAGCGTGGCACCCATTGGCATGATCGTGGCGCCTAGATGGCACCAATTATAACTGTTAAGAGCTTAACTGAGTTTGGCCTAACTAAGTTCAACCAAACTCACCTATGTGTCAAGTGATGTGGCAGCAAAATCACCATTTTGTTTGCATTCTAAAACTTTTCACTTCTACTCTATTTTTCTTCAAGTAGAATATTTTTTTACAAAAATAAAAAAATATCCTTTTGTAGAGCTCGAAGTATGGAATCTGGACATATAATTTTTTTAATATTTTGATTAATTTTACTATTTTTTATTTTTTAAACATTGCAAGCAGGTTTTTTAAGTTCAAAAAGAGGTTGATTTGAAATTAAAAAAAATATTGAATGATATTAAAAAAAATTAAAAGAATATTTTTCACTAGATGAGAGCATCTTCTCCAAAAGCGTATAATTTTCTTTTTGATAATGATAAATTTAGTAGACAAAAGGTGATGTCGGATGAAAACTACCAAATTCAGCTATGTTGGACTTTAAAATATTATTACGAGAAAAATATACATCAAAATTTAAATTATTATTTTTTAGCATTGCATATATATGTCCTCTTTTTGGAAAATTAAAATCAGAAAAAAATAAGTTCATTTTCATTTTGTTTGGTGACACCGACTAGAACCCCTAATTTTCAGCAATAATTTTTTTGTCTTTGAATACTTTAAAAAAATGTCATATTTTATTTTTTTTAAAATAAAAAATAACAGAGATAAATTTCATTAATATTTCTACATTTGATAAGTTTACATCATTTTGAAATTCAATTTAGAAATGTCACTTTTATGCGGTTGAAGTTAAACAGTTTTAGTTGTGTTGGCCACTTCCTTTATATAAAGGGTGACGCAGCATTGTGTTTTTACTCATACACACTTTGGTGGGCTCCATCATGGGATCTCCTCCCCCATTTATCTTTGTTTTGGTCCTACTTGTTGGAGGACTAGGGCACCCCAAAGCGTCATGTTCCCCCTCAAACGGGCCCCAATTTGAAATGGGGCACGCTCTATATTTCCCTAGTCGCTTTTGGTCCCCATGGCTACACATGACCATTGGGGGTAGGCCTAATTAGTAATTTACATAGGGAACCATATATAAAGACATCCTAGCAATTAATTTCATCCTAAGTCTCCATACCCTATTATTCATGCATCCATGAAGCAATCAGCATCAAGCATTTTCAAAGATTCAAGCCTAAATTTCATCTATCAAGCATTGTGGAGCCAAGTTACATCGATCTTCATGCAAGCATGTGTGTGTGACATTCAAAGAGCATTGCATCATCATCAACAATTGTAGATCTGAGGTATATCTATTTAGCATTTATTTCAGTATTTACATTATTTTATTCATGGTTAATTCATAAACTAAGGTTTGACTTAGCAAACCCCTATCCCCCAACATCTTTCCCTTTCTTTTTGTGTGCAAGAAATAGGTGTGGAGTTGTACTCAGGAAATTCAATAGAGTTGATAGTAACGAATAGGTTCAGCTTTTGACAATGGAAAAATCAGAGGACAGGGGTGAATCTGTACTACCTAGTCTCGAAAAATCAGGCCAAGCTTCTGAGAATAGGTTCTAAATCTATTCTTTTTCCCAAATCCCAATTGGTGGATCTGTGGGACATCTATAACTTTTTCTATTCATCGATCTACTTTAATTATCACCTATTTTTTTCCTAATTTCACAATTCTCTTCTAAACATTCAACAAAATGGGGGAATCAAGTCACACACAAAACCAATGAATATAATAGAAATCTCAACCCTTTCTACATTTGAATTGTGGCAGGATATATTAGGTTCACCCCTCTTTAATGAGAGATTAATTTTGATCATTAGTGAAACCTTAATTTCAAATTTACAACCATTATAGTAGTACCTTTTTCATTTAATTGCATCTCTCACTTTTGGAGGGGGGGTTTTCCCATGTAATTTTTCTCCTTTTCTCCATTTAGAGAGACCTCATTGGTGTGAATTGCATTTATTTGTATTGGTTTCTATTTGAGTACTTAATCAGGCCTAGTTGACGAGACTCATTCATACATGCATTTTGTATTCATCTTTAGCTCTTTAGCTTATCCCTAAGTTAATCTTAAGGGGGGGTGTTGGAGTAATTTTAGGATAATTATCTAATTATTTATTGATTAGGTCATTTAATTTCTTTTACACTTAAGCTAAACTTAGGTTCTTTTTATCATCTAAAGTTTTATTTTCTAACATTAGTTATAGATGTAGTTGAGTTTAATTTAGCTCCTAGTTTGCATTGCTTTAGTTCTCTTAATTTTAGCATCATGGTTTGCACCTAGGGTTTCATCCATTCTTTATAAGGATTTATTCATTCATTGTAATTGTATCTTCAATCATTTTTTATGCATAATATAAAATTCTCTGGTTGTTATAGAGCATATTATCTTTGCTTGGTCTTTTTTTTGTGATAGGTGTTTTGCTTGCAGATGATTCTTAACTCCTATGATTGATGATAAACTTCTACACAAAGCTTAAACCTAGGAGGTATTTTTTTGTCTTGGGAACCTAAAGGAGTAGTTTAATGGAAATAAGCATAATTTGTGCATACAACATCCATTTGTTTTTTTAAAAAAAGGCATCATAAAGTTATTTTTGTGATCTAGACATAACCATCAATTTGATTTTTCTATATTTTTTGCTACATAAAAATTCAATCTAAATAAAACTCTTTCTTTTTATCTACTATTATAAAAAGAGTTTACTTTTCTTGTTTTATAATAAAATATGGAATAAAAATGGGAAAAACCTCTTCCATTAAGCATCTTACACCACACAATTACTACACATAGAAACCTTATATGACTTTTTTTTCTCATGTCCAAGAGATTATGGTCCACCTTGGATGATACAAAACTCAATTTCACTCAAGAATGTAAAATATATTTTCACACAAAAACAAGATGGATTATGTATGTGACTAATTTAACTAGATGTTTCAAATAGTTTATTGATTCACATTTGGTCTTGTAAAACTCCTAAAAAGATTTAGAATAAGTATAAAGATTTTTTTCGTATAGTTAATGAGTTTCAAGACCTTTGAAATGAGGTAGAGTTGACTACACGTGCACTTTATTCTTTCTTCTTCTTTATAGACTTTTAGGTTAAATTTAAGCCAATGGTGTTGCTATTGTAAGGTTGTGAAAAGGAAAATAATAACAAAGAATGCATTTTATTAATTATTTCTAATCTTAGAGGTCTACTTTAGGTATTCCCTTCTACACTTTATTTGAATGTAGTTGCATTAGGTGATTATTGTATCATTCCTTTTTTTAAGGTTTTTTTATGATAAACTAATAGTTAAATTCTATCTTCAATATTAAAAACCAAGTACTGGTAGCACAAATCATCCAAAGCAAAAGGGAAGAACAAATAGAAACATAAGATAGATTTTTCATCAAGTGTTTAGAATTCTTCTAAGCCAAAATAAAAATCAAAATAGAAAAAAAAAATGATTTCCATGTCATGTGAGTCTTTTTCAAAGACAAAGAATAAATTGAGAGAACCTTGTAGTTTTTTTTGGCAAAGAGGGACATGCCATAAATAGATTTTGGAAGAGACTAAAGAATTTATAATAATCGATGCAGTAGCATACCATTTCATCCTCTCAAGTATCCTTCTACCAATATAGTTAAAGGGTAAGCCCTTTCTAAATGGACTTTGTGTTATGTAGAGATTGGATACTTTATTTAGGAGCTTTTCATCATATGTCACATTCTTAGTAAATTTTCATGTCACTTCCAAATTATATCATTTCACATATTATAATGGAGTATTTAACACATCTTTCAATATTCTAGGATAAAAAACTATTTAACTAGAGCATGGTTATATATAGGATGTAGTTCTAGTTCCCGATATTTCATCCAACCTCCTTTCTATATATCAAAATATCACTCTAGCACTAGTAGGACAACTGAGTTCTCACCTTATGATGTTTCTATTCGAGAGCTTCATGATCTTGAGATTACTGTAGCTTCAAGTAGTGTTGATCATGCATCGTGATTATACATGTTTGATGAATTTTAGAGTTCATCAAGATCATCTCTTATAGTTGTGCTATGCTCAAATTCATCATTGCTAAATAGGAGATAAGGACAATCACGAATTCCTTAACTATCTAAGCAATTCAAACATAAAACCAATGAAATAGATGCAAAATAGAATTAAATTAAACAATATGAAACTCCCTATTGTGCATCATGGCTTCCATTGTTCTTCTTCTCTCTATGGTATGATGGTTCTCAGATATTGCACTGGCATCTTGCAATTGACACAAAGATTTGAAGTTCGTGATCTAGAGGAATTGTGAGGATTGAATGCTCAATTTATAGATTTTTGGATGAGATTAATTGAAAAGGTGGAACAAAATGATCAAGAGGTGGAACTCAGGTGAGCTCACATGTTGATTGATAGTTGAACTGCTGACTTGGAGGTGAAACAAAACAGATTGAATATATTAATTGACTCAACTAATTGAGAAAAAGCTAACTGAAAGAAGAAAAAGAATGATTGGAAGAAATAAAGAAGATGACCAAGAGAACTAGAAGATGAAAATAGAGACTAGAGAGATAAATGATTTAGTTAATTAATTTAGCATGTGCTTGCACTTTAACTTAGATTTTCAATTTAATCTTTGCATGAAATTTATTCAAATAATTGAATTTATTTTAAATTCAATTTAGCATTTGAATATATTTAGAGCTTGACTTTGATTTTCAATTTGGTTTTTGAAACCATGCACATGTATTTGAATTTTGGAAGAATTTAGAAGAATGTGAAATTAAATGAAATTAGAATTTGGGGGTTTGGAAGAATTAATTAGTTTATTAAATAATTTAAAGAAACTATTTAATTATTTTAGAAATGGATTTTAATTAAATAATAAAGATTATTTAATTTAAAGGATTAAATCATAATTAATTAAATGATAAATATTTAATTAATATTTAAAAAGGGGTTAATGATTAAATGATTAGAGATAGAAATTGAGAATAGAATTATTTAAATAATAAAGATTATTTAAATTGTGGAATTAATCAGAATTTATTTATTTTTTTCAATAAAAGTGGCATAGCCACTAAACTTTTTTATATTATTTTTAATAAGATTTTTACAACGGGTACAAAAAAGGCATACCGACAGGAAAGAACCCGCAAGAAAACCTTTGGTTGTCGCCTTGAGAAGGAAACTATACTACCCTTACAAAATATGAGGATCCTGATGACCCAAAAACTCACCCAAACCCATATAGATGCCTTGTGTACATAGACCCCATAGGGCGCATATCTCAACTGATTAAAAAACTCAGTTGGTTACAAAAGCGGGGCTGGATTGCAAAAAGGTTTACAACAAGAAGAACTAGGAGCCCATCAACTGATAACAGCAGTCAGATATAAAAAGAAGAGGAGCATGCCGATATACCAAGAAGTGAAGCCAAGGAGGACTGAAACTAGAACAGACTGGAAATCTCTACCTCCATAGAATTGAGAAAATGAGAACTATCCAAAATCCATCTCAAAAAACATCCTGCAAAAAAATATGAGATATTTGCAAAGGTAGGAACAATTAGTCCAAAAACCAATTACTCGAGCTTTCCTCCAGAGGAGAAGGTCCGGCATTATGAGGAACCAGTGCATGTATGGGGATCACGGGGAGAGGAGTTGCAAAAGAAGCAAAACAAAAATTGATTAGAGCATGAAGACCAACTAACACTTCCCGTGCTCTGACTGAAACCTGGGGAGATATAAAACCAGACAAACTTTCCACAGATTTTAGAGCTTCATCAATAGTATCACAGATCAGGCCCATTCTAATTTCAGAGAGCAAATGCCCATAGTGCCCATCTTCCAAAAGATTTTGAAGAGAAAGAAAACCCCCATAAGGAAGAGTACCCATATCAAAAATATAACTATCCAAAGCTGACCGAAGATGATGCATATCAAGCATTGGAGGCACCACAAATTTTGATGCAATAAGTTGGACCAGAGTTTTATCCCACAGAAGATCATAACATATAGTAAAAAAATGAGACAAAACTTCTGAAAAAGAGATAAAAGAAGGAGAGAGCAACCAACGATTACCCACCACCCTACGAATTTCAGACTCCAACTCCAGATTATGCAAAACAAAAACTCTCCCAAGCTTTTCAGAAACATAACCATAGTTGTCAACAATGTCTTCCTCAGGAATAGATACTATAACACGATAAGTCAAAAGAATAAAAGACATGAGGATTATTTACCTTTGCCTCAGAGAGAAGAAATCCTTCAGATACCATCGAAGAGGGAAAACAAAGACATTCTATAGTAGAGTTAATAAATAGCCGAAAGAAAACTAAATTAATTAGCCACCATACACTGTAATGAATGCCATCTATGTGAGGAGCCAAGAATAAATATGCCAAGAAATGCATCCCAATTGATCAAATAAAAACAAAGGCCTAAAATAATGTTGCCACCTTTCATAATAATGAATGATCCGCTCATGTGAAAAATCAAGTCTCAAAAAAATCATTGTAAGAAATGCATCTCGGGTGAGCCAAAAAGACATTAAACCTCATAATCGCCTCTGTGAGAAGTACCATACTATCTCCACTAAGGCCGATAAACAGTACAACAGTAATCATTATATTGAAAGCCAAGGCACGTCACAATTAACCAATGCATGTATTCCATATCCCACGTGAGAGAGTAAAGGAAATGGTAAAGCATGCCGCCACTCTCGAAATAAAACCAATAAACATAGTTTCCCATAATGCTTATGACAGCTCGCAACCACACTATGTATATGGCAACAATTACCTATATACAGAGATAGATTACCAGCTGAGCATAAACACTTACTATAATAATGCATGATCCGCTTATGTGTTAAAGAAATGTATAACGAGTGAACCACAAAAAGCCAATAATAATTAAACCTCACAGTCACCTCTGTGAGCAGAACTGTACAATCTTCCTTGAAGCCGATAGAAAGAATCGGCAATAATCATTACATAGAAAGCCATGACCCATCACTTTTAGTCAAAACAACATGAGTTCAAAATCCCCCACTTGAAAGCAACCTCGAAGAAAGACTCTGAGAGGAAAATCTCTTTCAAGAAGCTTTTTAATTTTAATTTGAAGATAAATATGATAATCCAGAGCCAATAAAGATAGTCACCCTTAATGCTTATAACAGCTCACAGCCAAACTATGCATCTGATAATTCACATACAGAATCAGATTACCAGTTGTGTATAAACAATAATAATGCCTATCCGGACTGGCAATAGAAGGAAATTTCTTCAAAAGTCAGGGACAAAAGACCACAAGATTATTGCAAGAATTCCAAAACTGAAACAGGAATGTCAACAGGGCTAATATCACAAAGAATAGCATTACTATCAATAGCAAGGTTAGCTAAAAAATCTGCTACTCGATTAATTTCTCTATAACAATGAGTAATGAAGAAAGAATCAAAATATTATAATTGTTGAAGGATAAGATCAAGAAGATATTGCAATTGCCAACAATGAGATTTCTTATTTAACACACTCTGAATGATCACCAAAGAGTCCCCTTCAATAATGAGGTCTTTAATGCCAAGGGAAATAGCCAATTCCAGACTTAAAGACAAAGCCTTAAATTCAACAAAGTTATTAGACTGAATACCAATTGCATGACACCTAGCATGAACAATCTGAGTGTGGTGATCAAAAATCACCATACCTACCCCAGCTAAACCCAGATTTCCACGAGAGGCACCATCAAAGTTCAATTTGAACTTACCAAGAGGAGGAGGTTTCCAAGATGCCAACTTTCTTTTATTTAAAACAACACCTTTTCTCAAAATTCAACCATGGGAAGGAAGAGCAAATAGCATGCTCCAAACTCTAGTCACCCTACTATCCCAATGAGAAAAAGAAGTGAGATTATCCAAGTTCCTACATATATATGACAAGGCAACCTCAGAAATGGACAATTCAATCTTTAGTAGGACCTCAGGGAGAGAAGAACTAGTATTTCTAAAGATCTTGTTATTACGCTCTAACCAAATATTCCATATTACAATAGATGGAGAAATAATCCATAAAAATGCATAAAAGGATGAAGTAAACAAAAGTGGCTAAGAACTAAAAAAGGTAATCAGGTCATTTCCCATAACAAATGTCAAATTCAATTTATCAAACAACCACTGCCAACATTGATATGCAAAATCACAATGTAAGAAGAGATGGGAAGAGGATTCCAAGTGTTTATTACACAACACACATGTGAAAGCAACCATGATACCCAACCTGTCCAATCTCATGCCTGTGAGAACCCTATCTTGAACTGCCAGCCAAGCAAAAGCACCATCTTTTGGCAAATAGGTTGAATGCCAAAAAAGTTTATACGGCCAAGCAGGGTGATCATTATCCTTCATGAGGGAATTATAACCATCCCTCACCGTATATTTACCAGAAATATTCTTAGTCCAAACCAATTTGTCCTTAACATCAGAAAGGATAACCACCCTCTCACTGAGGACCTTGGTATACTGCACTTTCAAATCATGATCAATAACCAAAAAATCAATCGGCTTCCATTTAGCCAATCTCATATTTCCACTATAAGTAGTGTCAAAGTAATCTGCCACCAAAGTGCCCCAAAGGGAAGAAAGAATGGATATCAGGGGGGACCAATTCCTAAGACTTCGTAATGGAGGGTGACCATTCCAGCTTTCATCCCAAAATCTGATCTTAGTGCCTTTATGTACAACCCAGGAGAGATTCGGCAAAATAACAGATCTACATTTACATATGAAGTTCCACATAGCAGAACCTGAATGAAGATTGGAAATCTAGAAAATATACTCCCTAGGACCATTATTAAGATATTTAGCAAACATAATCTGAGTCCATAAAGAATCGGACTTCTTATACAAATTCCAAACCAATTTTGCCCCCAAGGCTAAATTTTGTTTTTCCATATTTCTAATACCAGTACCCCCTAGGTCCTTTGGTAAGCAAACTTTATCCCATGCCACAAGAGCAATCTTTTTCCTCCCATCTTTATTGCTACTCCAGAGAAAAGACCTTAGAGTATCCTGTAAGCTTACCAACACATCCTTTGGAGATCTTAATACTGACATAAGATAAATAGGAATTGCATTCACCACAAATTTAATGAGAACAATTTTGCCAACTAGATTCAACCACCTATGATTCCAAGAAAGGATTCTCTTTGAGATGGCCGAAATGATTTTATCCCAAAAGATAGAATTATCCTTCTTGATAAAGAAGGGTATACCTAGATAAGTACATGGAAGTGACCTGGAATCAAAACCCCAAAAAGCCAACAATCTAGTTTTGATTAATTGCGGCGTGTGAAGAAAGAAGATTTTTGACTTTTCAGGGTTTATTTTATGACCTGCAAAGGAGGCATAATTCTGAATAACTTCATTTATGACCAAAGCCTCCTGCATGGAGGTTTGACCAAATAACAAGGTATCATCTGCAAACAAGCAATGTGATATAGATCTGGGTACTCCCGGAATTTTCACCCCAAGCCAAAGGTCTTTCAATTTCGCAACCTTGATAGCCCAACTAAAAGATTATGCTAAAAGAATAAACAGAAATGGGGAAAGAGGGTCACCTTGTCTTAAACCTTTAGAGGAGGGAAAAAAACCATAGGGGGAACCATTAATTATAATTGAAAACCTTGCAAACAAAATACAAGCTATTATCCATTTAATCCAAGCCCTGGAAAAGCCTAACCTTTCCAAAACAAGACCTAAAGCCCTCCATTCTACTCTATCATAAGCCTTAACCATGTCAAGTTTTAAAATCATGGTTGGGGATCTCTAGAGGGAGATAGAATGTAAAACTTCATGAGCAACAATGGCTCCCTCAGGTGTCTCCCTATTTGGTACAAAACCACCTTGTTCTACTGAAATGAGTTTAGGGAGGATTTTGGATAGCCGAATAGATATTGCTTTAGTGAAAATCTTATATAAGGTATTACACAGAGCGATAGGACGAAAATCAACAAAAGAATTAACAACTTCCTTTTTAGGAATAAGAGCAACCATCGTGGTATTAATTTCTTTCAAAATTGATCTATTTCTCCTACTTTCTTTAAGAGCGAGGAGCAGATCCCTACCCACAAAATCCCAACACTTCTGAAAAAATAAGGGAGTGAACCCATCCGGCCCAGGAGCCTTATCAGGGTGCATAGAAAAAACTACTAGCCTAACTTCTTCAAGGGAAAAAGGAGACATCAACATTTTGTTATCCTCAGGCGACATTAGAGATGGAATACCAGAAATGAAATCATTTTGAAAATTACCACCTTCAGAAGATAACAAAGTTTTGAAGAAACTTACTGCCTCCGTAGCAATCTCCTCGAGCTCTGTAAGTAACTTTCCTAAAGAATCTTTTATACAAGAGATCTTATTCCTACTCCTTTTTAATTTAGTGGAAGAATGAAAAAACTTAGTATTTCTATCCCCATCAGACAACCATACCTCTCAAGATTTCTGTCTCCAAAAAATCTCTTCTCTAGCTAGAATTTCTTCAAGTTCTATCCTTAAAGATTTTAGCTCATCAAAAACCAGAGGAACTATACCATGATCAAGCACATACTAGTTAAGAGTTTCTATCATATCCTGAATTCTCTATTTTTCATGAAAAATATTTTTAAAATGTAAATTATTCCCTTCTTTAATGTTCAGTTTTAAGAACTTCATCTTATTAACAAATTGGAACATTCGAGAACTTGCACAAAAGGGAGCAAATTCCCACCAGTTCCTTAGGAGAGGTAAAAAAGAGGCATCTCTGAACCACATAGGTTGAAACTTAAAAAGAGACCAAAAGGGAGCCTTATCCTCCAAAATACAGAGAGAAATCAGAAAGTGATCAAAACCTAACATAGGCAAGATGGAGGAAGAAAATTCAAGGTTTGACTACAACCAATTTTCAGAAAGTAGGAACCGATCTAATCTTTCTGCTATTTGTGAGAAATCCCTTCTCATGTTTGTCCAAGTAAAAATAACGTTCTAAGACTTACAATCAAAGAGACCCATATGAAGGATGAAACTCCCAAAATCCTCCATGATTCTTTTGTTTGGAAAAATCCCTCCACTTTTCTCACTAGAATCCAAAATCACATTAAAGTCCCCTCCAAAGACAACAAGAGACCCTTGCTTCAAAGGAGAAGCCACCTTACTCAAATCCCTCCATAATTTCTTTTTACCCTGAATCCCAGAGGGAGCATAAATATTGAACAACCAAAATTTAACCTTAGAAACCTTTCTAGTAACCAAGAACAACATCCAATGGACTGCCAAAGAGACCAATTGTATCTCTATATTATAATCATTCCATAATAAAGCTAACCCTCCTGAAGCACCAACAGAAGGCAAGAGAGAAAGTTCCAATTCTTCCAAGATGAAAAAAACACATTAGTAGATTCATCAGACAATTTTGTTTCCTGAAGCATGACCAAATCACACTTGATAAAATCCAATTATGATTTAATCAAGTGTCTCTTGTTAGGGGCATTTAAGCCCCTAACATTCCAGGATATAAGTTTCATTTCTCTTGAGGGGAGGTCAAAACTCCCCTCTTCTCAACATCAAGAGACTTAGTAAAGTCTCCAAAGCACTTCTGCAGGTTCTTTTTGACAACCCCTGATCTAGTCACAGGAGGACTGAACAATTGAAGCTTATCCTTCTTTCAATTACCTAAGGAAAGCAAAACCTTCCTCTTATCAATCCCAGGAGAAAGGGATAGAGTCTTCTGGATCCGAGCAGCAACTTCTAGATTAGTACGAGAAACTTTAGGAGGTCTACCTCTTCTAGGAGAACCAAAAGGAGGGGACAAGACCAAAGAGGATTGAACAATGGGCAAGTCCTTACCATTATGTAAAGGAGAGATCAGTTTATCAGTCAATTTTTCATCTTTAGAACCCAAAATGTCAAAAGGATTTGAACTTGAAACAATAGGAAGAGATTTGATTTGTCCTAAGTCACTATCAATAGAGCAAATAACTCTTTCTATCACCTCCATCCCACCAAGGGGGGCATTATTTTTCAACAGCTCATTCACCTGTTGTACTAGCTCTAAATCAGGCACAACTATCTCAGGTAACTCATTGAAACCTAGAGTAGGCTCCTTATCTAATGATTGAGGACCCTGATGAGAAGAATCAGAGTTTAAAAGTTTAATCTGAGCAATTAAGGATGAGTCAGACAGATGCTCTCCTTCAGAGACCTTTTCAAAAGAAACCATTTTAGAAGTATCCAAGGCTACTGGATCACGAGGAGAAGCCACAATTTTATTCTTTGAATTGTCCACAATATCCAGGGGATTTGAAATAGTCTCAGAGTGTTTCCTAAATAAGTTGGAGATGAGCTCTGTAGTTTTTAATGTTTTGTTCGTGGAAGGAGAAACATTGACCTGAACAGAATTTAACTGATCCTCTTTATATGGATTTTTCCCAACAGAGGTTATGATCTGCCGAGGCTGAATTAAAATACTAGGGTTCACATCTATTGAATCCATCACCTGATGTTTTTTCTTAAAGTCCATGAACAAAGGAGCATCTATGATAAGGGGGGATTTTAAAAGCTCAGACTCCAGTTTCCCAATAGTTTGACGCCAAATCCCATCATGAGATTTGATATTACAAGTACGGGGATAGACAGTTTCAGGCATAAGTAAAACACATATTTTTACGAGAACCTCCCCCTCCACAAAATCCAACTTGGATGTGACAAACGTCCCAAATGAGTTACCAATTTGTTGCAGAACATCAGGGTCCATGAATTCAAAGGGGAGCTTAGGAAGAGCAAACCAAAAGGGAGAAAAACTATATTTTGACCAAGCAGGAACATAGAAGGGCTTCCAGGTAGAAACAGAAAGAAAATGCTTCCCAAACTAGTGGTGAGGAGACTCCAAGACCCTATCCCGAGTCAAATTAGAATCGAAGACAATAATAAATGAACTAGCTGAGAGGAGCTGAAAATAATGAATATCCACCCAACATTTCTCAAGTTTAGCAAAAAGTTTTGACAAACAAATTTGATCCCCCCAAAGATCCCCAATAATAGCATTCGAATGAAGGGAATAAGCCTTTTTATCAACATAAGAGCCAAGAAGATCAACGCAAGGAATGGGAGCCCAAGCATGAGGCAGAGGATTAGAAATATGACATACCTTGTCCTTTTCAAGACTAGCATTGTTAGGATTTGAACTTACTTGACCGACCACCGAAGTCGCAGAGACAGAAACCCTAGTTTCCATTGCATCGGTACCCATTTTGCTAGAAGGATTTGGCGAAACCCTAACTTCATGATCCACCCGTCGAGAACCAACCATTGGAGCAAATGAATGATTTTTCCCATAAAGAGATCTCCGATGAAAAGCGAGATTCCAACGGTGGTGCCCTTGATTACCATGATTTGCAGACTGCCGAGTATAATTAGCCCTAAAAACTTGCTTGCAAGCAAGATTATGATGCGGATTAGAAAACCCCTAAAAGTAGGTAGACATAGGCCTAAACAATTTGCTATGAACTGGTTGAGGTGGTTGTGAAGACGGAAGCGCCTTTTCCTCCCAACAACCTTTGGTAAAAACCCATTGAGGAGTGTGCGACGGGTCATCCCAAGTGACATCTGCCCAAACCCCTAGTCGCCGATTGTCCTCCATGACACCGAAAAATTGCAGAGCTAATTTAATACTCACTTGTTGAAGGGAAAAGGAAAACATAATTAATCAAAATTAATTAAATAATAAATATTTAATTAATATTTAGAAAATGATTAAAATGATTAAATGATGATAGAATGAGAAATAGAATAATTAGTAAGATGATGAGGAAATATGAAATTAGAAGAATTGGATTAATTAACTTAATTAAAGAATTGAAGAATTATTTAATCAATTAGAGGAATAATTAGTACATGATCAATGAGACATTTTTAGGTGTCTACAATAGTGTACATGAAAATTATTGGAGAAAAGGTTTATAATGAATTATTTTATCATATCAATTATAAGCATCCACAATAGATGAGCACATAAGAATTAGTGACTAGTCTACTTGAGATTTCATGCATAGATGGAAATTATTAACATTGTGTAATTGTAAATTATCATAGAGATACTTATCATAAAGCTAAGGCCACAAGAGTGAAGGAACATTTAGAGTTGGTACAAAATGATTTTTTTCCATTTTTTACTCCTTTATTTTCAAGGGCCAAGTGTGTGCTCACATTTATCGATAACTTATCTAACAGTACATAGGTGTACTTTATTAAGTACAAGATTGGAGTATTTAGTACTTTCAATACCTACAATACATTTGTGGAGAAGCATTATAATCTTTAGAATAGGAGGATATATACACATAGATAATGTGGGAAATATGCCAATCAAGCTTTCAAACATTTTTGTAGTGAGTGTGGTATTCAACATTAGATTATAGTTCCCTACACCCTTTAGTAGAATAGTGTAGCTCAAAAAAGAATATAACATAATGGGAGATGGCCAGTTATATGATTATATCATATTCTTATATGATTAAATCATAGAATATGAATTCATTTTTTTGGTTGAAGTAATCAATTGTTCCAATAAAATTCAAATTATATGTAACATAAGGCACTGTAAAATATAACTTGTAAGGAGGCTTGGTCCCATGTTAAGCTAGATATATCTTCATTATAAGTATTTGGTAGTGAGGCATGTGAATTTATTCCAATTGTTAGCAAAATTCCACAAAGTAGAAGATTAATAACTCATATTTTTTAGCTATTGTGGGTATTTATTAAGGCTTACAAGTTATTTTATACTATTTCTAGAGATGACTTGTTTAGGCAAGATTCCCAGTTTGATTATAGCTTTCTTATTATTAATTATTTGTCACTAAATATTACCTGCGTCTTCTTCATCTCTTTAGGATTCCTTATTTCTCGAGGATGAAAATGTTATTATGGATCCACCACCATAAGTTACATGGACTTTTCCTCATTAGGCACACAAGACTCTTGATACAATTAGATATTTGGTTAATGATCCTTTATATTCTCATCATACTCGCTCATAGGTATATTAGGTGACAGTATTTTGATTCATGCCATTTTATATTATCCTCAAAATATTTTAGATGTTGCAAGCATTCCTAAGTGGGACATAATTATTAAAAAGGAGTATTCTTCTTTGACAAAGAATCATACTTGAGATCTTGTGCCTCTTCCTAAGGGAAGAAATTTGGGTCAATGCAAGTGGGTGTATCACACCAAATCTAAAACAAATGGTTTTTTTTATAAGTATAAGACCCATATTGTTGCAAAGTGATTTTCACAGAACAAAGATATTGACTATTTTGAGACCTTTACTCCTATTACCAAAATGGATTCCATTGATCTTGTACTTTCACTTGATACATCAAAAGGATGTGTCTTCTTGCATGATGACCTTCATGAGGATTTTTATATTGTGAAGCTTGTAGGATTTGTGTAGGACTTCACTTATTTGTAGGCTTCATAATTCATTATATGTCCTCAAACAAGCCCCTCAAGCTTTTTATTAGAAGATAGACCTGTTATTGCTTTCTTCTAGTTTCACACAATGTCATTTTGATCCCACAATTTATTCTTAAAGCTATGGGAATGATATTTTTATTCTTGTGCTATAAGTGTATGACTTGATTCTTACAAATAGTTCATCTCCCATGATCTAAAGTATTCAAAGAACATTAATTTGGATTAGTTTGATATGATAAATATTAGAATTTACATTATTTTCTTGGTTTATAGGTTATTTAGCCTTTGAATGGTATTTTTAATTTTCAATAGAATTATTCTCCTAATTTATTTATAGATTCGACATGTTTTATTGAAAGCCTACTCCCATGCCATTTCAATCAAATATTGTTTGGAAACTTGAGTTGTTGAGTTGTGTTGTCATTGATATCAACTTGTCTGGTGTTGTCATTGATGTCATTGTGTTGTAGATAGTTTGAAATTGAGTGTTTTGATGTTGTGTGGTCTGGTGGTGATATTGAGGTGTTTTCGAAAGGTTGGTATAGTAAAAATTTCAATATGTAGGAAGCAATATTTAATGTCCTAGTGGAATAATGCTTTGCATTCCTCTAGATTGTAAAGATATGGATTATGGTTCTAGATATAATGTTCACGATCTATGTATATTGCACTATCAATTTTGTAGGTCCTCTGTTGCTTAGATGACAGAGTTGGTTGTTGTTGTTGTTTTTGACAATGAGATGTTCGTCATAACTGGTCTAGAGAATGCTTGGTGGTTCTCTGTTGTGTGGAATCAAGTGTTGCAGCTTGGAGGACATGTTCATTTGGTTTGTGCAATATTCGAGTTCAATTTTCTTGTGTTGGTTTGATCTAGTATAGGGAGTTATGTTGTTCTATGTCCAGTGTTGTTAGCTGGTTTGGTTTCTAACTAATTGAGGTGGCGTATCTTAGATAATACTCTTTTGGTCCAGATATGCATTGAAGGTTAAGTTTTGATGTTGAGATGGGTCTCACCGTGGTATGTGTAAATCCACATTGTGTATTTTATATTGGAGAATGTTTTTGGGCTAACTGGTTAACGTGCTTTATTGTTTATCTACATGTTCCATTTGATGTTCAATTTGGGGGATGTGTTAGCGTATGCTTGGAAGTATTTTAGAAGGATTTTTTATGATGTATTTGGGTCCCCTCTATCTCCTAAAGTGGATCATGCTTGATATTATTGGTCTGAGTGACTGAATTTATGTAAAATTATTTATTCTATTTCTGGACAACCTAGTTGAGGTTTCCAATGAATAATCTTGTAATGCCCTGCCAGGAAACCCCAAAGGGATAAAACTAAAACACAAGAATAGAGTGCAAATAAATTTTTTTTTAAATTAAACACAACACAATGATACAATGAGATATCAAAGTTCAGATTACACAACAGAAGACTTCAATTAACACCTAAAGAGTTTCCCAACGTGATTACTTAATTCAACATTAAACTCAACTCATGCTAATAATCCAATTAAGTTGATTAACTTAATGACAAGATAATACTTAAACAAGGGATAATTTCTTTCAGTAAGATAAAAATATAGATAACATGATAAGGTTCATCCATTAAAATTTAACCATACATTACGTTCAAACTTTCATTAAACATATGTCATGCATCTAATTTCATAACGTACTTTAAATTCATCATAAACTAATGAATACTTTCCATGCATACTTAATTGCGCTATCAATAACTGAATATATTCCATTATTCTAATCTACAATCTTTCATGATCCAAATTACAGCATTTAGTAAGCTGACTAGATACATGCATTTAAGAATAACTTCATCTAATCCACTTTATACATTCTAACATAATGTCAACCATACATGCTAAAACTAAAAAGGAAGCATAAGAACATAAGCCTCACATAACACCAAATTGATATCAGAGTTCACCCCTAGAGGGATACATCTCTTGGTCTGCTCAACTGCCATACCCCTCTGATAATTAAATAAGTTAAGAATACATAAGGTTCACATCATTTACAATCCTGCCATCAAGGTGAACATAACCAATAATACATACGACCACATCGGTCAAATAAATACATGAATGATCCCTGAATAGGAAAGGATCCAACTGAACATAATAAGAAGCAATTACAAAAGATCAATTGGAGCATCCACAAAACTAAATCTTCGCAACCCAAGGTCTAGCATGATATCAGGTTCTCACAAGGGCATAAGCAACAGGATGACTCCACAACAGTGCTCCTATCAAAACAACACAACAACGCACTAGTGAACATAAGGGACAAGTGTCATCACATAACCTAGTATGGTTACCATGGCAGGTCTTCATAGGTTCTGGCCCCATCCACTGGGCTAGCCTAGCAACCTATTCTGAACCTCCGGTGTAGTACCCCTTCTCGATCGAACTTATTAGACTTATATTTTGCTGCAGTTTACTTTTCAGTTGTTACAGTACTGCTAAACATTATTCAAACTTATTTGATATTATTTCATGCTTTAACTGGATATGTGATGTATGCTTTATTACAGTATTTCATTACTTGTGATTAGTGCTATTTTTACGGATTATTGTCATGGACTGACACTTTTACCTTACATATGCGATGTGTATTTATATGTTGCGTGTTTGCAATTGTATTGGATGTGAGGGGATGATTTTCCTTCACTCACTTCGGTGAGACAGGGAACATAAGGATTCTCCTCCATCGGTGTGTATGTGTCGTGTATTCTATATTTGTATATATGCATGTGTGGTTCGATGATGCAGGATATTGCAGGTACAAGTACCGGGTAGGTACGGGGTATCATCTCCACCTAGCTTCACAAGTCTGAGCGTGCCTTATATGTCCGATGGGAGTGGAGGAGATAGTTGTTGACCCTAATTCTTACCCTCAGTCCACTCATGTGAGTGTCGTCAGTTGGTCATCCTTTCCTTTTGTTCGGCCTTCGAGTTTTGTTCGTTTGACTTTTTCAGAGTCTTAATGTGTTTTTTTCAGTTTGCGTGCCCTAGTGGGTTCAATTATTTATTTGAGTTTATGTCGTCATTTCATAGTTGGTATAAGTAATTTATGTATTATTATACCTTTATGTTATGGACTTAGTTAATTGAGTGAAGTTATTAGATTTAATTTAGTAACTGCTTTATATTGGAAAAGTGACTATATTTAAATCAAGTGGAAAAATAAAATAAATAAAGTTAATTACTATTGCTTTTAGATTTAATAAAAAAATAAAGATGAGAGTTAAATTATTATTTTGTCACTTTTTTAGAAAAGTTAATTAAATTCCATGAAGAAAGAAATGAATTTTTCAAAAAAATGAAATTCCCATTTACCTTTTTGAAGGAATTTAGAAAAGTAATTTTATTATTATTGAAATTATGATTGGATAAAAGAAAAACATTTCAACCTAAAAGTTTAGGTTAAAATATTTTTCTATTTATTCCTATGAGTGCTTTGGAAGAGGGATGCATATTTTTGGAGAAGGCAAAATCTGGAGATTGTTTGGGAAGAAGGTTTTGGTTTTGGTTTGGAAATCTGGTTGCAGGATTGAAGTTCTCCAACAAATTTCTTCCTGGAAAGCTCCACAGGTTGGATAGCCTCTACCTTGTTTGTTTTTAAAAAAATCTATATTTCTTCCCCTTCTTCTAGATGTTGTAAAAAAAAAAAAAATTGATTAAATGATTGTAGTGGTTTTGAATTAGCTGTTATGAGATTTATTGAGAATTTCAGACCATTTTTTATTAAAAATGCAACTCCAATCTCTTTATGATTTATTTCATGTTATGTTTTTGGTTTAAAATCAATTCTTCCATTTTTGTTTATGAATGGAATTTGTTTTCCTGTTTATTGTAGTTTTTAATTTTGTGAAATTGGGGGGTTATATTGGCAAAAGTTTGCCAAAATTTCCCCTTGTGCCTCCAATTGATTAAATTTCTTTCTGGTAGTTTCAATTTTGGAGGAAATTCTGAGTTTAAATTCCTCTTCTTTCATTCTTTTTTTGGCCCAAAAATTCAATTGGGGATAGCCAATCTATTTAGTTTCCAGCCAATTTGTCTTGGGGAAATAAATTGTTTGGTTTATGGTGCTTTTCAGAATCTTTGTTTTGTCTCAAAGATTGAGTTTTCTGGTATATTTCTTCACCACTAATTATTTTTGTGTGTTATAGTTTTAATTCCTTTTTAAAAAAAAAATTAATTGGCTGTGTTTTTTTTAGACTCTGTTGTCTCAGAGTGGGGAGTAGAGATTTAATAATCTCTGTTTAAAAAAAATAAAATTAATTAATTAGGATGGGGGTCGGGACCTATGAAGGCCTACCTAGGGTAACCATCTTAAGCCATGTGATGACACTCTCTCTTTAGGGTCACTAGTTTTTTGTGAGTTGAGCCACATGAGTATAGTGGAGTCTTGATGTACTGTTGTTCTTGTCTTGTTTGCTTGCTTGAGGGTCTCCTACTATCTCCTAGCACGATGGGGTGGTTCCATTTTGGGATCACATGGTCGGGTGGTAGTGCCACTTCCCATCAGATATTTTGGTTCATACCTTCATGCGAGGATTGGCTTCATTGGTGTACCTTTAGTTTGTGATTCATGTATTAGCCCATGTTCATGATTATTGTACCTTTGAGACCCATGTGGTCATTGTATCAGTAAACTATTTAACCTTGGCATTGTTATTATGTATCTCATTTGTGCTATTGGAAGCCTTATAAATATTGAGTATTATAATCTTAATTCAGTGGAATGAATATTATTTCAGTTATCTTTATGCCTATGTGTAAATGCTTCATTGAAAATCAATATATTGTATCACTTAAAATCTTTCAATGTGAAATTCAGTCTATGAATATGATTTAATTAATTGCATTTGAGCTCCCTAATTAGATGGATAATTGGATTAACATTATGATGTTGTTTTAGCTATGAAGTAATCTTCATTGGTAATCCTTTAGGATGTCATTGTTAGACTTTCGCTTGTGTTATTATACGTGCAATGTTATAATTAATGCACTTAATCTTTTTTTTTTAAAATCACCCTTTAGTTGCCTTATATTGTTGCATTCCTTTAGGATTCTAGGCAGGGCATTACATCTGGCCCATCCAAGCCCCATGTGGACCCACACATGCTTTCATGAAGACAATGATGATGGTTTTCCATTTCAGGCCTTCTCACTGCATGTCGAGTCTGTACTAGCACTCATCCCATACATGAGGCACAATTAACTTACTTAGTGATTCATTAACTAACTCTCTAATATGCTATTAGGTTATCACTTATTTAGACACACTTTCAATGGGTTACCCAGCAACCACTTTGGGAGTGGCCCCCAATCGAAATCCACTTTCCCAAATGACACTAGACTACACTCAAATGAACTCCTAAACCAAGGAATACACAAGGTCAAGCAAACAGAGTTCAAAACGGAGGGGATACCCACTTGGTCAAACAAGACTTCATACGAGGTGCACTGACTGACGATACTCTATCTAGAGACATGACCAACTATGGTCAACCACAAATCAACATTTGACACCCACATAAAGGACATGACCGCATATAAACCATCACATGAAAACAGTAAAAACTCGAGATCAAGGACATAAGCAGGTACCCAATCAACAAATGATAATAACCAACAATCACAATCAAGGACTTGCCATTTCATAAGCAAATGCGAATACATAAATTTAAACATGCATAGGCAATAACCGAAAAAGACAATCTTTTTGTCACAACCCTCCCTTATCACTTTTGGATTTAAAATACAATTCTATTATATTTTTGGATAAGCTATTTAAATGATTGAATGAATATTATAAAAGAATAAAATAATAATACACACACACACACACATGGAGAATATACATTATTTTTATTTATCTATTTTCCACTTCCAATTATGGCACATGTTGTAGGAAGAATAAGAAGCTTCTAGAGGATTCTCCACCACCTTGCATGTAACTCCCCCACTAAGTTTAATCAATTTGCATGAAGTCCAAAATTGGGAAAGAATCTCCTTTTTAATTAAATTTTCTAGATAGTGGAATGGAGGGGAAATTTCTTATAAAATTATATGCAAGATTCAAAGAAGGGAGTTGATTATGTTTTGAAGAAAATTTCCCAAGTTTTAGAAGTAGATCTTCTTTGGTAGTCTCTTTTTTTGTTGCAGGAATTTTTAAGTTGTTGTTGAAGGATTTCCCTCAAGTTGCAAGGAAGGATCAAAAGGATAACCAGTGGATTCAACATCAAGCTCGATAAACCAGGTTCTCTCCTTGATATTTCACATTTACTTATGAGGAATTCGTATTATCAATAGTTATAGATCTTCATTTATATAAAGAAATTATTTTATTAGATTTTAAATCTTTCATTTGGGGATAAATAATAATGATAATGCTTTCATAGTTATTTATTTATTTTATTTCCCTTAAGAAAATATGCACAAGATCTTACTTTTTGTTTTTTTTCTTTTTCCAAAGATTTTAGCAAAAAGAAAATCATATTCTTTTATTTGTTTAAAATCTCTCTCTTTCTGAGATTAAAATTCTTCGTGTGATTTGAATCTTTATTTCTTCCCTTTAATCCATGTCTCTGGTTTTTCGAATGGAATTCTGAATCTCATTCTTAAATCTCTCTGTGATTATTTCCTTTGTGATTATTTTAAATCTCTCTGTGATTATTCTAAATCTTTTTGTGATTATTAATTAGATAAATCTCCCTGTGAGTTGAACAAAGACCTCTTTGTGAATATTGGTTGAATAAAATCCTCCTGTGAATACTGGAAACGAATACTGGAAATAAACAATTCCCCTGTGAAATCTGGAAATAAACTTCCTCCCTGTGAATGCTGGAATAAGCTCTCTCTCCCTCTCTCTGTAAATGTTACCCTCCTATTTACTGTAAAATCAATCTAAAACAATTATTTGATCATCTATTTTATCCATGTTCTTATAAATAAATTCTTTTTTGTTTTTATATATCATTAAGTAAGGGAATATGAAATCATATATATATAAAGTTTATTTCAAATGTTAATATATATTAATGTTGCATTATAATTATATTAAATTTATTTCAAAGTTAAAATATATTAATGTTTCATTATAATTATTTTAAATGTATTTCAAATGTTAAAATAATTTAATGTTGCATATAGCACGGTCTTCGAATGTTGACGAAGGCATACAGGGGCAACAGTTATTATAACCACCGGAGGGGGCAGTGGTACCCCCCACTACCCCTGCAATCACTGTCATGGCAGTGGCCGCAGGGGAGTAGAGGGGCCCACGATGTCCCCTCAACCCTGCAGGCCTACGCATGCAAGACCGCAGGGGTGATGGGACCCGTGGTCCCCACCTCGCCCCCCGCCCCCCCCCCCCTCCCCCGCCCCCTCCCCCTCTATTTATTATTAAACCCAAGCAATTCGCCTTTTTGTTTTAAATTTGGGTTTTTTTTTAATATAAATGTATAAAATGCAAATTAATATATAAATTTCTATTTAGAAATTGTTAATTATTTAGATATTGATGAATAAATTGCAAATTAGAAATTGTTTATTTTATTTTATTTTTTTTCCTTAGTATATACTTCAAGTTATTGAATTTAACTTAGAAAATTTTATAAATATTGGGGATTATTGAATAGTAAATTCATGATTTATTTAACTATAGTAAGTTTATACTTGTAAATTATTTATGTTATAATTAGAATCATTCGATCTATTAAGACCCATTAGGGCACTTAGTTGGCATTAAGCAAATAATTCACATTAATATGATTTGAATCAAATTCCCAAAATTTAATCGCTATTTTTGGATTGCTTAATCATGCAAGTTGCACTATTCTTATAACATTCAAATTACTTATAGATTAATTACATTTATTGATGTTTTCATACCATGCAAATTACTTATAGATTAATTACATTTATTGACGTTTTCATGCAAGTTGCACTACTTTTATAACATGCAAATTTCTTATAGATTAATTACATATATTGATGTTTTCATGCAAGTTGCACTATTCTTATAACATGCAAATTACTTATAGATTAATTACATTTATTGACGTTTTCATGTAAGTACACATGTAATTATTAATATGCAAGTTTCATGATGGTCATTGTTATGCAAGTTATATTTCAAGTAGTTATTTCAATTAATTAAATTTTGCGCATTCAATTAGTAGTTGTTTCAAGTATGATGTTTTCATAGCTCATAGTTAGAAAACTAAATAAAGGAAGATGGAAACCAAAACATAGTAGCGTTCGACATATACGATGCCTCTGGGTCACGCTTATGGGTAATGTTGTCATGTTGAACTACTGCACTTAACGCCTAATAAAGCTACATCAATGACGTATGTGGCATCATCCCTATAAATCGTCGGGGAGTAATAAGGGACACTTGGAAGTTAAAATCCAAGGGGCGGGTAATCCCTCTTGGACCGATAATCTAATAAGATAATTTTTAAATGATTTTACATCCATTGAGATAAACCATAGTAAACCCCCTTTAGGGTTGGTTAAGTAAAATGCTTTTATGAAATTGATTTTAATCTTGAAGAGATATTGGTGATTGACAATTTGGTCAAGGGTGACGCTCATGATAGGTGTTAGGATGTAGTTGTTAGGCCACAAACAATAGGCCATCTTGAACCTTTGTTTAAGTGCTACTATCGTGGGTAGCAACCGCAAAGAAACTGTCTGGGACATTGACCCTAGAAAGGGTTGCGTACCCACTAATCAGTTTACATCAAACCATAGAGTAGAAAATAGAACTAAATACTTTACGCCTTGATCTCGTGCCGAAGCGGGTATGTAGGCAGTCTTGGGACGGAGTTGTCCCTCGTACTCAGGCATTCGTGGGTGGGGTCTAGGCTTGGTAAAAGAAAGATTGAGTAAGAATCCTATTTTGAAAGATAAGATAATTAAATTGGAAAAAGTAATTCAATGCATACTCGGAAGGAATCCCGTATGGATTCGCTTGACTTCCCGAAGCTTTAAGTCAAATTCCAAGGTGGAATTCAAGCTTGTATTATATGGTTTAATTACTCCTAAGGACGGCGACCTTGATGCACTTCTGTTAGAAGAGTGTAGTACTTAGTGAGTGGCTCAGGACCCGAATGGTCTCGATGAGTCTAAGTCTCTGGCCAGAGCACCTCCTATCCCAATTGGATAGATGCCTACCCCGTATGGGTAGATGCCTATCCCGTATTGGATAGATGAAATCTTATGTCTCGTATGGACAAATGCCTAACCCGTATGGTTAGATGCTCATCCCGGATGGATGAATGCCTAATCCAAATGGATGGATGCCCAGAGTATGCAATTGAATCAAACATAATGATTAAATTAAACAAAAAAAAAAAAAGAATGACCAATTTTGTTGAGTTAATTATGGTGGGTTATTACACTTTCCATATTGATTAAACATTAAAAATCGATACAGTTTTCTAAATGATCTAAGTTTGATTGCAGTTTGTCTACCTCATCTAGGTACAGATCGCTCATGGTTTTCTAACTCACTAAGTTCATTTGAATCATAACATAACATAAATACATCATCATGAGTTTTTAAACCAAATTCACATGAATATAATTAAATAACATTAACCCACTAAATATGATATTTATTCTTCAAAATAAAACATCATTCTTATTCTTTTTCGAAATAAATAAACCACTCTCATATCTCCAAAACAAGCATATACTTTCCAAAAATGGAAATATACATTTAAAAGGGAGTTAAAGCAAAACAGGCTATCATTTTCCGAATTAACATAATACTTCCTTACATATATTTTTTCAAAAAAATATACTAACCAAAATATTAATTAGTATATATATATATATATATATATATATATATATATATATATATATATATATATATATATATATATATATATATATATATTATATATAATAATTAATAAAGTCATAAATTAAAAGCAATTAATATATATTTAAAAATATACATTAATTATTGACCAACTATTCATCAATTATTATTTAATGATTGAATTAAATAATAATTAAAACTTATTTTAAAAAATAACTATTATTATATTAATATATTATTTTATTTTTTTAACAATAAAAAAATTTATATATATAAAAAATTATAAATTCCAAAAAGTGGGGGGTACCCACATGGGCCCCTTGGTAGCCCACACTACCATTGGTAGCGCCGATACCAAATGGTAGCAAATCGCTACCATTGGTAGCAGATCGCTACCATTGGTAGCACTGCTACCAACTGGTAGCAATCGCTACCTCTGGTAGCTTGCTACCTCCCCGCGTGGTGGGGATTTTCCCTACCACATGGGGGTTGGGCATAAAAAAAAAAAATTAATTTTAATTACAAAAAAATAAACAGAACCCCCAAATGCAAAGTCTCAAACAAAGACAAAACAAAAATATAGAGACAACCTTCCAGAATGCATGGTTTTCTCAAAAATCCAAATTTAGAATAACCAGAACTAAAATAGGCAAATCTTCCCAACCAGAAGATCATATTTGGCAGACTATGATGGATTTATACCATTTATCCAATCCATTCAACCAATCTTGCCCGAAACAAACTAATTTCCCAGATTAAAACTTAAATTTGAGAACAATTGTGGAGTTTTAACAAAGTTTATTGAGAACAACCAAGATTTTAAACTGGAGGTCTGATAAGAAAGCAAGGAGGGTTTGAGTCTGTGATTTCAAGGCAACTCTTCTATTTCCCACACAAAATAAGAGATTATCTACAACCACAACCAGATTTCTTTCCAAAAAACCATACAATCTCAACAAAACAAGAAATCAAAGAGATGAACCAGAACCTACCTCATTTAGCATTCCTGGAAAAGATCTGATGAAGAGCCCAACCTCCCAACTCAAGAAATTTCCTCTTCCAAAATCCCCAAATTTTCATTCCAAAAAAATATATTTTTCTTTCCAAAAATCCTCCCCAAAAAATATTTTCAAACCTAGGTTAAATGGGAGATTGTTGACCAAAATTTTTATTTTTGAATTTAAAATATTTTTATTAAAAATAAAATCCCAAAATTCATTTTTTTCAACAAATCATATACATTAAACTTTATTTTCAACAAATCATATATATTAAACTTTATTTTCAACAAATCATATATATTAAACTTGCTTTTCAAATTAAAATTGATTTTCCCAAATAACTTAAATTACCCTTTTCTATTCCAAAATGCCAAAGAGATTAAATTAATTCTATTTCAAATAAATTTAATCTTTCCTTTCAAAAAGCATAACTGAAAAATATTTATCATTTAAAATTAGCCATTTAATTGAACTTGCTACCAATTTGCATTGAGAAATTCTAATTAGCGATTAATCACATAAAAGGGAACTTATTTAATTTAGTCCCCAAAAATACTAATGCATAAACACACATTAAATCAAATTAAATACTAAGGATTAAATACTTAATTTAACCACACACAAAACACGCAACCCAAGAAAGCCAAATAGATAGACGACCTGCATACCTAGCCAAAGGGGGTACTGACGGACGACTAACGATGCTCACTTGAGCATGATTATGGTCAAATGAGGGTCTTACAATCACCTAATCCAAATTCTAAGGACCAAAGAGGTACACTCAAACCTGCGAATCCAGGCAAAGACGAACCTCGCACCCATGCAGTACTGTACCTGAAATCTCCTGCAACCAAGAGTCATACAAGCATACATATATATATTTCATAAAAGTGTTAGCTCGAGATTAATAACACAAAATAGAAGAACTAATACACTTGCATACGAATAGGTGCAAAAACCACATTAACAGGTACGCACAAAAATCAAAACATTTGACTATAACATTATAACATGATAAACTAACCAAGGTCAAACCAAGATTAGAAATTGATTAGGGCAGGGGTACTACAAATCTTGTATATATAGATGTGTGAATGTATGAATTGAGGTACATAATGTGTGTGAACCAATGTGAAGTAGATATGAATGATATAAAAGCAAATTTGATGCAAAAGTCAATTTGTGAAGAGCTTTGATGATGATATCTTCAGTTTGACATTTTTTTAAGATAGTGGTTGATGTCAGATGTATTTTTCATGACATTGGTTTCTTGACATAGTTATTCAAGGATAATTTCATGATCGGGAGATCATATTCATTTTATTTCATATATTCCTTATACTCATTGGAAGAAGATGTGTTCCTTTTGGTAGCTTGTGCAATCATTTGTATCTTTCCTTGAGATAGTAAGTCTCAACATTGCAAGTCATTTGTATCTTGTCCTAAGCTTGCATGCCTTAGTCTTGCAAGTCGTATCAGGTGTTGTGAGCTCCTTAGCCCCTGGCCTAAACATTGTAATCAGTTATTCATATTGTGAGTGTGAATCTCACCATAGTTTTTCCCTATTTAGGTTTTTCCACATAAACTAGTATTCATGTGTTTTTGTGCTTTGTGCTCTAACATTTCATAATTGTAGTAATAAGTTGATTGTGGGTTGAAGTTTAAGAAATAAGAAGAAAATTATTTTGAGGTCCGGATTGATTCACCCCCACCCCATCTTAGTCCTATGGTGTGTTCAACAATTGGTATCAGAGTGAGGTTCCTCTTAGAGAAGTTTAACCACTTGAGGAAGATCCAGAATGGTGTAGGAAGTTAATTACAAAGCACCAAAGTTTGATGGAACAAACTACTCCTTGTTAGGTCCCGAAGACAACTGAGGGGGGGGCGGGGTGAATCAGTTGTCAAATAAATTCAAACCAAAAATAACTTAACCAACCTTAATGCTTAATACCGGTAAACCAAACTTTATGTCGTTAGATAGTTTGTCAGTTAATTGCAGTATCGGTAAAGATTAATGCATGAAACAGAAAGACAATAACATCCACAACACATAACACTCATATTTGTACATGGAAACCCTGTAAGGGGAAAAACCACAGTGGGAAACCTTACCCACAATCAGATGATACTATTGCAGAGAGTATGTGTATACAAATGGGGTCTGCACATGCAGAAAGGCCAAGCGCCTAGAGCTCATTGCTCAAACACAAATAGGAGTCACACTGACTACAATTGGATGATTAAATCCAATAATGATGTACTGCTCAAAATAGCATCTTCGTATGCTAGATTCAGTACTGGTTCAGTTCTGATATGCCTTCACAAAAACTTTATTCACCTTCAAATGATGTCTGCATGTATAGCTTTGCTTATTCTTGCATATACCTTCTTACAATTCCTTTTCCCAATCGCATATCGATCTTACATATATACCATAGCCTAAGACCAATTTTAGTAGGTCGGCTCTAAAAGATATTACAATAAAACAATTACAAGTAAATCAATAACCGATGCAATATCCGATTCAACATGTCGGCTTAATGCATTTACAATAACAACAAAATCATCTCCAAAGCGTGTCGTGCTGATCTGGAATAGATAAGCATGTCGGTGCTTATTTTGGACCTATTTGCTGGTAACAGCAAATATGTAAACACAAATATACCAATGAACAAATCTCCAAGACAAAGTGTCCAAATGATGTCTTCAACATAACCAAGTGTTTTCCATGTCATTCCAAGTGTCGGTGAACAATGTATCATGCCGGTGTACCAGATACCAGTGACTGTACATAAGTCTCTTGCTTGTCGGTGAACATTGCCAATCCTCCAAAGTGCCAGAGTTGATAAGAGTTAATAGGTGTTGACATCAATGACAAAACCATATCAACATATCCAAAATACCAACAATCTCCCCCTTTGGCATTGATGGCAACACAAGATGGAAAAACCATCAAAGTGCCAAAATAGAATTGCCAAATACCAAAAACCAACAATCTCCCAAAAGAGATCTTAACCAGAAATCAAAATTTAGATACAGAGAGTAATCAATCTCTCCCCCTGAGAGTAACATGTGTTTTCCTTGTGTTTTTCCATATCAATCTCTCCCCTTTTGACATCAAATGCCAAAGCCAATACAAAAACCGGGTTCAAATACAAAATACCAACCAATTCAGTATACCAACTACTCCCCCTGAGAAGTAGCTTTCCTCATCAAAGTCAGAGTAAAAGATTTCTCTGTTAATTCTATCGGTTGATGACAAACATCAACTTTCTAAGTCTCTACCGCTAGGCGTATGACCCCAAGCTGATCTCTGAGATATTCAAAAGTCTCCTTAGGCAAAGGCTTAGTGAAAATATCTGCAATCTGCTATTTAGTATTCACATAAACCAATTTTACTTCTTTTGCTTCAACATTCTCTTTCAGAAAATTCAGTTTGATAGAAACATGTTTAGTTTTAGAATGTAGTACCGGATTCTTAGATATATCAATTGTTGTTGTGTTATCACAATAGATAGTTATAAGTTCCTTGCATTTTACCTTTATGTCCTTCAATATTTGTTTAAGCCATAATACCCATGTACAATTAGTTGTTGCTGCAACATATTTTGATTCTACCGCTGATAAAGATGTGCAACTTTGTTTCTTACTCAACCAAGAAATTAATCTGCTTCCAAGAAAAAATGCTCCGCTGGTGGTGCTTTTTCTGTCATCCACATCTCCTGCCCAATTTGCATTTGTGTATGCACATAATTCAAAGTTTTCATCTCTAGGATACCATAAGCCAAGATTTGTAGTGCCTTGTAAGTACTGGAAAATCCTTTTTATTGCTGATTCATGATTTTCTCTAGGATTACTCTAAAATCTTGAAACAATACATACTGCATTCATAATATTAGGCCTTGTTTGTGTCAAATACAGTAGGCCTCCTATCATAGATTTGTACCGAGTCGGATTAACAGGTGTAGATTCATCCCTTAGTGATAATTTGTCATTTGTAGTCATAGGTGTGTATTGGTTTAGAGTTCTCCATCTCAAATTTCTTTAGTAACTCCTTCAAGTACTTGGATTTACTCAAGAATATACCTTTATCAATTTGTGAAATCTACAATCCTAAAAAGAATTTTATCTCTCCAATCATAGACATTTCAAATTCTTGCTGCATTTCAATAGAAAAGTCTTTACATAGTCCATCTTCTCCTCCAAAGATTATATCATCAACAAAAACTTCTATAACCAAGATGTCATCATTAGTCACTTTATAGTATAAGATGTTATTGGTATTACCTTTAGAAAAAACCAATCTTCAAAAGATATTTATCCAATCTAGCATACCAAGCTCTTGGAGCTTGCTTCAACCCATACAAAGCTTTCCTTAACCTGCAAACCATATCTTTGTTATCTGTCAAAGAAAATCCATCAGGTTGCTCAATGTAAACTTTGTCTTCAAGATCTCCATTCAAAAATGCACATTTAATATCCATTTGATATACTTTGTAGTTCTTGTGTGTTGCAAAAGCCAAGAATAATCTGATTGCCTCAATTCTAGCTACCGGTGCAAAGGTTTCATTATAATCAATTCCTTCTTTCTGAGAATATCCCTTACACACTAGTCTTTCTTTATTTATGATTACCTTACCATCTTCATTAAGTTTGTTTCTGAATACCCATTTTGTTCCAATTACATTTTTTTCTTTAGGCCAGGGAACTAATGTCCATGTGTTATTCTTTTCAATTTGTTCTAGTTCTTCTTCCATAGCTTTAATCCAGTGCTTATCTTCACATGCCTCATTAATTGATGATGGTTCAATTTGAGAAATAATACATACATCTTCATTTGTCAGTCTTCCTCTTGTCATAACTCCTTGATACTTGTTCCCAATTATCTGATTTTTAGAGTAGTTCAATCTTACATACCAGGGTGTCTTCGTTTGTTGTTGTTCCTCAGTTACAGTGGACTATTTAGATGATACCGGTGTAACTGGATCTTCATTCTCTACCAGTGGGTTCAATGTAGGTTCATTTGTCAGTATCTCTGTTGCCGGTTCAAAGTCTATATACCTTGAAGTTCCTCTAAATTATTCATCAATCTTCACATTTGTACTCTCAACAATTTTTTGCAATATTTTGTTAAAACATCTATATGCTTTGCTCTTAGATGAATAACCAAGAAATATTCCTTCATCACTTCTAGGATCAAATTTTCCACTATACTCATCTCTCCTAATATAGCATTTACTTCCAAATATTCTGAAGTATTTAAGAGTAGGAGTAATGCCAAACCATAGTTCATGAGGGGTCTTACCGGTTTCACCTTTGATATGAACTTTGTTGAATGTATAGACTGTTGTGCTTACCGCCTCTATCAAATATACATGTGGTAGATTTGCTTTTGATAACATACTTCTAGCTGCATCTAAGATAGTTTTGTTTTTCCTTTCTACAACTCCATTCTGTTGTGGTGTCCAGGGTGCTGATAACTGTCTTCTGATTCCATTCACTTCACAAAATGTATTAAATTCCTTAGATGTGAATTCACCTCCTTGATCTGATCTCATACATTTGATTTTCTTGTCAGTTTCATTTTCTACCATCACCTTGAATAGTTTGAACTTCCCAAGTGCTTCTGATTTTTCTCTGAGAAAAGTAACCCAACACATTCTAGAATAGTCATCAATGATTAGCATAAAATATCTATCACCTTGTAAGCTTTTAGTTCTAGCTGGACCACATAAATCAGTGTGAATTAAGTCAAGAGCATTATTGGATTTTTCTGGAATACTTTTGAAAGAGCTCTAACTTGTTTTCCAAATTGACACTCCTTACTTACCGGATTGTGAGGTTTAACAATCTTAGGTAAATCTCTAACTGCCTTAGTAGTACTGATTTTCACAATGCAATCAAAATTTACATGACAGAGTCTCTTATGCCATAGCTAACTTTCATCAATTTGTGCAATTAAGCATGTCTTTTCACTGTTATTCAAATGAAAGATATTTCCTCTAGTTTGATTACTGGTTGTAATTTCCAAACCAGTTATGTTCATAATTTTGTATTTTCCATTCTTGAATTGTAACTGAAATCCTTTCACAACTAATTGACCAACACTCAAAAGATTATGCTTTAAACCTTCAACATAGTAAACATTGTCAGTATTATGCTTACCATCAAGAGATATAGTACCTTTTCCTTTGATCAAACAAGCTTTATCATCTCCAAATCTTACCAGACCTCCATTATATTCCCGAAAGTTCAAGAATTTACTTTTGTCACTAGTCATATGATGTGAACATTCTGAATCAATGATCTATTCGTCCTTAACTTCAACTTTAGCTGGCAGGGCTTGCTCTACCGGTTGAATAGTAGGTGTCAGTTGATCTTCTGTTATAGCAACAAAGACCCATCCATTGTCTGTCGGATCCTCATCAGAATCATCAGTGACTCCTTCATCAACAAGATAACAAGATTTATCTTTATTCTTCTTAAATCTGTATCTTTGATATTCAAGGTTAGGCTTGTATGCCCTTCTAGATTCTTCTCTTAGTCTAGTATGTCTATCAGGGCATCTTGAAGCCATATGACCAATCTTATTATAGTTAAAACATTTAAAGGGTGCTTTACCTTCATACTTACTTCCAACTGGACCTTTAGTCATTTTCCTTGCAAATAGTGCTTCAAGTTCTTCAAGTTCTTCATTTTCTCTTCTTCTTCTTCAAGTTCTCTTGCATAAAAGGCTTTCCAAACAGATTTGTCAAATGATGGTGCAGATGATGTTGATGCCTTAAAAGCTAAATCTGTCTTTATAGTAGCAACAGGACCAAATTCCTCAATTTCAAAAGCTGAAAGTTTTCCAATCAATGTGTCTGTAGTTACTGATGTATTAGGCATTGTTCTTAACTCATTTATAGCAGTAAATTTCATTTTGTATGCCAGTGGAAATCCTCTTAAAACTTTTGAAACAATTTCATCTTCACTTAAGGTTCCTCCACAACATTTAATACCCAAAACAATTTCATTTACTCTTTCCATAAAAGCATAAATTCTTTCATTTTCTTCCATTTTTCAGATTTTCATACCTGACCCGGAAGCTTTCAAGTTTTGCAATTTTGATTGTGGAATCTCCTACATTCAATGTTTCCAAATGGTCCCAAACAACTTTAGTACTAAATCTATTTGGTAATCCCATGATTTATTGATCTGATAATGCACTCAAAAGTGCTTCTCTTGCTTTGCAATCATTTTCTTCATCTTTTCCTAATGTAGGTGGATTAGGTTGACTTTGAGTAGGAGAAATATAGCCATTCTTTGTAACATCCTAGATGTCTTTTCCAATGCAATTTAGATGTGTCTCCATCCTGATCTTCCATATGCCATAGTTGGTTCCATCAAGTTTAGGACTGTCCTTCCTGAAATAGTTAGTAGACATTGGATCTCCTCAAGTTGTTAAACTTCTTCAAATAGAGGACTAAGCTCTAATACCAATTGTTAGGTCCTGGAGACAACTAAGAGGGTGGGGGTTGAATCAGTTGTCAAATAAATTCAAACCAAAAATAACTTAACCAACCTTAATGCTTAATACTGGTAAACCAAACTTTATGCCAGTAGACAGTTTGTCAGTTAATTGCAGTATCGGTAAAGATTAATGCATGAAACAAAAAGACAATAACATCCACAACACATAACACTCATATTTGTACATGGAAACCTTTAAGGGGAAAAACCATGGCGGGAAACCTTACCCACAATTAGATGATACTACTGCAGATAGCATGTGTATATAAATGGGGTCTGCACATGCAGAAAGGCCAAGCACCTAGAGCTCACTGCTCAAACACAAATAGCAGTCACACTGACTACAATTGATGATTAAATCCAATAATGATGTACTGCTCAAAATAACATCTTCATATGTTGGATTCAGTACCGGTTCAGTTCTGATATGCCTTCACAAAAACCTTCTTCACCTTCAAATGATTTATGCATGTATAGCTCTACTTATTCTCACATATACCTTCTTACAATTCCTTTTCCCAATCGCATATCGATCTTACAGATAAGATCTTACATATATACCATAACCTAAGACCAATTTTAGTAGGTCAGCTCTAAAAGATATTACAATAAAATAATTACAAGTAAATCAATAACCAATGCAATATCCAACTCAACATGTCGGCTTAATGCATTTACAATAACAACAAAATCATCTCCAAAGTGTGTCGTGCTGATCTGGAATAGATAAGCCTGTCGGTGCTTATTCTGGACCTATTTGCTGGTAACAACAAATATTTAAACACGAATATACCAATGAACAAATCTCCAAGACAAAATGTCCAAACGATGTCTTCAACATAACCAAGTGTTTTCCATGTCATTCCAAGTGTCGGTGAACAATATATCCAGTCGATGTACCAGATACTTGTGACTGTGCATAAGTCTCTTGCTTGCTGGTGAACATTGCCAATCCTCCAAAGTGCCAGAGTTGATAAGAGTTAATAGGTGTTGACATCAATGACAAAACCATATCAACATATCCAAAATACCAACACTCCTATTGGAAGGAAATGATGGAATATCATTTGGAATTTCTACTAACTAGAATGTGGGATATTATCAAGACTGGATATACTGCTCCAACAAATTATCCTAGACTCTAAATGAGATCAAGGCACATGAGAATAATAAACTTATGTGGAAATTTATGAAGGATGATTCTTATTTTTCTATTCGAAATTAGAATGAATAAATCCAATCTGGTTAAATCAACCTTGTTCAGAGTATGAAAGGGTAGAGTATTGAGTGTGGTCATGACAAGGTTTCAATTGAATAAATCAAGGCATTCTCCCTCCATATGACCAGAACAACTACAGAAAGTCACTACACTCCTCAAATTTAGATGAAGAAAAAAATATATTACTTAAATCATGAATTTCATGGAGTAGAATCAACTAAAAATATCCGGTCGCCTCACAACTGTTGCAAACCCTCCATTCATCTTCCTTAAACCTATAATTTTGTCTTCTGCAAACAAACAAATAAACCTAAGAGTAGAATGTTAAATCTAAAAAAATAGTTTTTTTTTTTTTTTTTAAAGAAAGATAATCATGGCTATATGGCCATGTTTTTCTCACAATCACTACTTGCTTTAACCATGGTGTTTCCATGGAACTGGATGAAACCCTCCAAACTTTTAATCTACAAAATAAAGTCCACTGAGAAAATTAATAAGATTAGAATGAAAGAAAATGTAAATGACAGAGGAGTAAACCAAAATTACTCCAAATTTCTTACCAATATTTTCTTGCTCGGCTCTTCTAGCCTTTCTACCTACAAGTTTCATAACAAACTAAAATTGAAGGCTCTTTAAAATAATAATAACTAGCACTTGCACCAAAAGAGGTGCAATGGTTACGTCGATAGTAAATATAATTTGAATAAAATATTGGAGAGTACAAATCATAGAATATAAATAAGAAATTTTTATTATTTATCACATAAACAAATTGATATCGTAGAAAGTGATTTTCCATAACAGAAGAACCTCAGTTGAAGATATCATAATCAAAATGATTTGTTTGTTCCAAGGAGATGATTTCGGAAATAATGCTTTGAAAGTAAAAAATAAAATTTGATTAATAAAAATTGCTATCTATCATATATTTTTACCATTACCTTCTTACAAATTAAAAAGATAGAAGTTTGAACTAAGAAAACTATACTACATTTTTCATCTTGTATTGCAGTAAGAGTTAGATATATTGCATAGTAATATGGTTAAGGTGCAACATGCATACTAATATTGATTATATGTTGCGAGTGTTTGATTTGAGAGTAATTTTTGTCTTCCTAATTATGGTTGTGCAGGCCATGACTTGGTTTCTTCCCAAGAGTTTTCCTTCTTTTGAGATTGGGGCAAAAGTTGGTATTCTTTTTTTCTTTTTCACTTTTCTCAATCAAATGTTATATTGTTTTTTCCCTCATATATAGGTTCTACTATATTCAATCACTAGATACCAATATTGGTATACAACTGAAATGAAAAATAAGATCAGAACTAATGAAATTTAAATTTTTCCAAGCTCACAACTTACTCTAAGCAAATAAATGGAATTTTCATCATTTTAGCTTGATTTTTCTCTATGAAAATCAAATTATCCACTAAATTCAATGAAAAGACACTTATAAATTGTGGTCTTTACTCAGCACTTTGGTACACAACTGAAATGAGAAATGAGTTCAGAAGATTGAATTTGAATTTTCTCAAGCTCATAGCTTAGTTTCATGATTTCTTACTGGATGGGAGTTTCATTGGGCCAGTGGATATCAAAATGATAAGCAATGGAAGCAGCAGGGGTTTATTTACCACAGAGAATATTCTGACAGGTGAGACATTATTTCTAAGCGAGCCTTTGGCAGTCTCTCATAAGGCTTTGCAGGATCCCATTGAAATGGCCTGTGTGAAAAATGCGCTGACAAATTTTCCGGCGACATGATCATGTGACATTTCTGTGAAAAATTTTCCGACAACTCGAGTGTGAGACATTTCCGATGGGAAAAGCCCATGTTATAATAGCCTATTGGCTAATAAAAGATTGTCAGGGCTTTTTCTTGTTTGCCAAAATCTAATGGTGGAGAAAGAAACTTATCGAAGGGATGAGATTTATTCCTATTTTGCTTGGTTTTCAATTTTAGATAGTTTTGTTTGTTATTTATTATTATTTATCTTCAAGTGTTTGGGATAATAAAGAAAATAAAATGATTAATTATTCTAGCCTAGTTAAGATAGACCTCAATATTATTAAATAAGTCATAGTAGTAGATTAATTTATTTTATTTTTTCGAGTGGAAACAAACAAAAATAAACAAATAAATAAATAAAGATGTTTTAAATAGAAGCATTATCAATTGTTTAAGTCGTTAACAAATGATATTTAGTTCTAACAATTATAAATTTAATTAAGTTATTATTGTTTAAATGTTTAATAGATTCAAGTAAATTATTTTGGTATTTAATTTTGACAAAAAGCTTATCCTCTCAAATCTATATAAATTTAAGTATGTTAGTAAGTTTTAATTTAATTAATTTGATATTATTATTTTTTAATTGGGTTATTTTATGCATTAAACTATGACAATAGTAATTAGGGTGCATTGTGAAAAAAAATTTGGGTTTCACCATGAAGATCAATTTATTTCATATAGTTGATCTTAGGGAAATTTAAGTTTATAATGTAATTCTCTTAATAGAGTGACTTAATATTACCTAACCCCATAGGTATGCTTGTCATCACTAGGGTGTAAGGTTGGTTAACCATTTTCCCATATCATTTGATAACCCTCTCTTACCTATTTGGCGGCATACCAGTCATGACACGTGATTGATTTCTTTAGGTGTGAAAATTAGTTTGATTATTAATTCTTCTGAATGCGTTATTATGCTTTTTATTTTAGGAATTAAAAAATAATCAGAGTTGTGTTGTGTTCACATGTGTTCAAATGCCTCCTCATGATGGAAAATAATAGACATTAGAAAGAAGAATTAATGTTGTTACCTTTTAATAAATAGCATTTTATTAATTTAACCTTGTGGGAATAATAATATGCATTCATACTAGCACATTTATACTAGCTCAACCTAGTTGCATTAATTATAGCATTGAGTTGGAGACAATTTTTGAAAGTTTAACTATCAAGTGATGTTGTAGATGGACCTTAGTGAGTGTGATTTGTGTCATGTCATCACCCTGCGAAGGGTGGGGCATGACAGTTTCAATTATCAATTATTTAAGTGATACATTATTCGCTAAGGTTGTGGGTATGAAGTTTGCTAAAAAAATCTCAAAGAAGCTAAGTAGTGTGTTTGAAGGTGATTTGAAGACAAAGCAAGCCAAGTTGGCAAACCTAATGAACAAGTTTGAGAATTTGAGGATGTTTGATGATGAGAACATTGAAAGCTATCTACACTAGGTAACTGAGATTGTGAGTGCAATTACAGGTATTGGTGGACCATTAAAAGAAAGTTAAGTGGTGACTAAAGTAATGTTAGCACTATGGAAATGCTACAAATCTAAGAAATGTGTCATTGAAGAAAGTCATAATATGGACAAATAGACTTTAGATCAACTCTATGGCTCACTCTTTGCCTTTAAGATTGATGCACTAGATGATTTGCAAAAGAGAAGAAAGAAGCAACATTCAAAGCTACCAAGAAGATTGAAGATGAACCTAAAGCAAGAAATGGCATGGATGAGATAGAAGCAAAAATTTTGACAAGACTAAAGAAAAGATCCAAAAAATACAAAGGTAAGTTACCAAGTTCAAATGTTTCAATTGTGGAAGAATTGGTCATTATGATTCTATATGTACTTATAGGGAAGATTATGGTAAAAGACCTAATGATTTTAAGAAGAGAAAGGATAGTTATAGATGAAATAATAGAAATAGAAGAAAAGATGATAGAGACAAACATATGTAAGAAGATTTTTTGTTCAATGGAGACTTATTCATCTAAGGATGGCGATGGTGATGATTCAAAAGAAAAATCATTGTTTTTAGCTATAGAGGAAAAGAATAATGAAAGATTTGGAAATATAGAATTTGTGGAGAATAGTGAGAAACCAATAAGTGTGAAGACCATACTGTTAGACAGTTTAAATAACCGAAAGACAACTAAGAGGGGGGGGGTGAATCAGTTGTCACAGATTACTAGAACATTTAGCAATTAAAAATTTAATACCAGAACCCAAAACATTAATACTAGAATGCTTAAACCAAATATCGGAATAGCAGTTGGACCAATTAAGCATAAACAATAATCAGAGAAAAAATACCATCCACATGACACCAAGATTTATACGTGGAAAACCCGGTAAAGGGAAAAACCACAGTGGGAAGCCTACCCACAGTTAGATAATACTTCTGTAGTAAGTATGTGAATTACAATTGAGGGGCCTACACTTGCAGGAAGGCCAACAACCTAGAGCGCACTGCTCATCACAAAAGGAGTCTCACTGACTACATAGAAATCCAAACTACAATCCAGAAGAAGAAATTAACTGCAAAGATAGCATCTCCTATGCCTGATTACAATTCTGGTTGAGCTCAATACCGGAGGACTAAATCCTCTTACATAAACCCAATTCGATCTCCAATGATCAACCAAATCCTCTACCTGAATGATATTACATTTTTCGCACATTACATATCCATATCTCATTCCCTTATCCTTATAATCTACAATAAGATCTTACATCATATATATACAAACCCTCGACCATAAACAATCAGGTCAGCCATCAGACAATAAACCAATTACATAATTAAAAAACATGTCGGCCTTAGACCAAACAAATAGTATCCAACACATAAGACATCTCGAAAACACATCAAGAGGTCCAATCCACACGTTACATTAAGTCGGTCCATAACCTAGATCAACCGGGACCCATTATAGGTCCACACGCTAAAGCAATGATCTCCATTCGCCAAGTCTCGAACATGATCACCATCAGCATCTTGAATCCATACCAAAAGTTGCACCAACACCACTTAAGTATATCATCAAAGCTCTTCCGGTGAAATCCTCGTTGGAACCACAAGCCAAGCTTCCAAGCAAACAGGATAGCATCTGATCACAAGACCAAAACCAACTTACTGAATATGAACATGAGTATCATGAATAAGCCAATTCCATAAACAAACCATACCAAAGCATACTGGATCATGCTGGATCCACACCAACTAGAAACTACTCAACCTACCGAGACCAGAAGGGTGTCGATAAAGCATCCAAAATAGCTAGTGTTGACATCAATGCAACACATAATCAATTCCTCCAAATGGCCAACAATCTCCCCCTTTGGCATTGATGACAACACTAGATGTGAAAAACATCTAAGTACCAAGAAATGTCAAACAAGTCTCCCCCAATGGAAGATAGTCAACAATCTCCCACATATATTTATATCAATGAAGTTCTCAAACAAAGACCAAACTCCCCATGTGAATGATATCTCTGTAAAGCTTTGAAATACACATATATCTCTCCCCCTAATGTATACAACTCCTTAAGTTTTTCTTTTTCACATCAATATCTCTCCCCCTTTGACATCAATGCCAGAAATCTGACAAAAATATCAAAGTAAAAAAGCTAACTACTCCCCCTGAGAAGTAGCATCCCCACATCAATGCTAGAATAAAAAATATAATGCATACTGGACTGATGCCAAAAAGCATCAATCGGTTCTTTGTTGGAGGGGTAGAAACCCTTAACATGTCTCTTAGGTACTCAAATGGTTCTTTAGGAAAAGGTTTAATGAAAATATCTACAATATTCTCTTTAGTGTTCACATAAACCAATTTGACTTTATTTTCTTCCACCTTCTCCTTCAAAAATTTATACTTGATAGATATGTGTTGTCTTAGAATGAAATATCAGATTCTTTGATATATCAATAACAGTAGAGTTATCACAGTGAATAACTACCAGTCTAGTGCAATGCACTTTGATGTCCTTCAACATTTGCTTCATCCATAAAAATTGTGTACAATTAGTAGCAACAACAACATACTCCGCTTTCACAATAGATAAAGTACATGATTGTTTCTTGTTGATCCATGAAACCAACTTCTTTCCAAGAAAGAAAGCTCCATCGGAAGTACTTTTATGGTCATCATCAACATCTCCAGCCCAATCAGCATCTGTCTATGCACATAAAGTAAATTCATCATCCTTAGGATACCACAAACCATATTCAGATGTACCTTGCAAGTGTCTAAAAATCCTTTTCACCACACTCTCATTATCTTCTCTAGGATCACTCTGAAATCTAGATGCAATACAAACAACATTCATTATGTCAGGCCTAGTCTGAGTCAAATAAAGCAGACCTCCAATCATAGATTTGTATCTTGTAGGATTTACCGGTGCAGAAACATCTTTCCTTGTCAATTTATCACTTGTAATCATAGGAGTACTTACCAGTTTAGAATCTCCAATACCAAATTTCTTTAATAATTCCCTAGCATACATAGTTTGATAGATGAAAATACCTTTGTCAGTCTGAGTAATCTGCAAACCTAAGAAAATGTTCATTTCCTCAATCATAGACATTCCAAATTCCTTCTCCATATTTTTAAAAAATTCCATGCATAACTTATCTTCACCACCAAAAATAATGTCATCAACAAATACTTCAATAATCAGTATATCATCATCAGTGATCTTATAATATAAATTACTGTTAGCATTACCCTTAGTAAAACCAAGCTTCAAAAGATATTTATCCAACCTTGCATACCAAGCTCTAGGTGTCTGTTTCAATCTATATAAATCTTTCCTTAACTTGAAAACCATGTTTGTATCATCTAATAGTGAAAAACCATTAGGTTGCTCAATATAAACTTCCTCATCAAGATCCCCATTCAAAAATGCACACTTAACATCCATCTGATAAACCTTGTAGTTTTTATGGGCAGTATAGGCAAGAAATAATCTTACAGCTTCAATCCTAGCTATAGGTGCAAAAGTCTCACCATAATCATTTCCTTCCTTTTGAGAACATATTTTACAAACCAATCTAGCCTTATTCCTTACAACTTGACCATCCTCATTCAATTTATTCCTAAAAACCCATTTAGTTCCAATAACATTCTTATTTTTAGGCTGGGGAACCAAAGTCCATGTGTTATTCTTCTCAATCTGATCTAATTCTTCTTCCATAACTTTCAACCAATATTCATCTTTACATGCCTCAATTACTGATATCGATTCAACTTGAGAAATTAAACATACCTCATTAGTTACCAATCTTCTTCTTGTTATTACTTCATTGTTCTTATCCCTAATGATTTGATCTTCTGAATGATTCAATCTCACATACCTAGGATTCTTCTGACTCTCTATTTCTCTTCCCGGTTTTTCAGTTACTGTAGAATTTTTTGATACTGCCAGAGTAACTGGTTCAACACTCTATTCTAGTAAAGGTGCTACCGATTCAGATATAATCATTTCCACTGCTGGATCCTTCTCATAAACTCTGATTTGACATATATTCAGCTCATCCACCTTGACATTAGCACTCTCCACAATTCTCTACAATCTCTTGTTATAACATCTATATGCTTTTCTTTCATTATAATAACCAATAAATATGTCTTCATCACATCTAGGATCAAATTTTCCAATGATATCATCTCTCCTGATATAACATTTACTACTAAAAATTCTTAAATACTTAACTGTAGGTATATTGCCAAACCATAATTCATAAGGTGTCTTACCGGTTTCTCCTTTGATATGTACTCTGTTGAATGTATAAATCGTTGTGCTCATTGCTTCTCTCCAGTAGATATGAGGTAGACTAGTTTCCATCATCATTGTTCTAGCAGCATCCAAGATAGTTCAGTTCTTCCTTTCCACAACTCCATTCTATTGAGGTGTCCGAGGAGCTAAAAAATTGTCTCCTTATACCATGCTTCTCACAAAAGTTATTAAACTCACTGGATGTGAATTATCCACCATGATCTGATCTCAAACATTTAATCTTCAATCGTGTCTCAGTTTCCACTTTAGCCTTAAATATTTTAAACTTTTCAAAAACCTCAAATTTCTCCCTTAGAACAGTAACCCACATCATCCTAGAATAATCATTAATGATTAGCATGAAATATCTATCACCTTGAAAACTTTTAACTCTAGCAGGACCACACAAATCAATATGAATAAGATCAAGAACAACATTAGATTTATCTTGTATACTTTAAAAAAAAGTTCTAACCTATTTACCCATTTGACATTCTTTACATACCAGATTATAGGGCTTCACAATCTTAGGTATATCTCTAATAGCCTTAGTTGAACTGATCTTCACAATGCAATCAAAATTCACATGACACAACCTTTTATGTCATAGCCAACTCTCATCAATTTGTGCAATCAAACATGTCTTCTCACTGGAATTCAAATGAAATATATTACCTTTTGTCTGTGTACCGGATGCAATCTCCAAACCAGATTTGTTAATGATTTTACATTTTCTATCCTTGAACTATAATTCAAATCCCTTATCTACAAATTGTCCTACACTTAAAAGATTATGTCTCAAACCTTCAACATAATAAACATTATCAGTGTTGTTCTTACCATCCAATGATATAGTTCATTTTCCTTTGATCATACATGCTTTGTCATCTCCAAATCTAACCAAACCACCATCAAATTCTTGCAAAGATAGAAACTTCCCTTTATCTCTAGTCATACAATGTGAACAACCACTGCCAATTACCCATTCATCCTTGTCTTCAATTTTAGCAACAAGTGCCTTCTCTTCAGGTACATCCTCTTCCAATACCGGAACATCTTCCTTGATGGCCAGGAACACCAATTCCTTCCCATTGCCGGAACCACTAGCAGAGTCTTTTGTCGGTTCATCATCAGAATCAGTCATACCTTCCTCATCCGCTATGTAGCATGATTTGTCTATGTTTTTCCTATACTTATACTTGTTCTGATATCCAGGATTAGGCCTAAATGATCTTCTAACTCTTTCTTCAAATCTTGAATTCCTTTCAGAAAATCTTGATGCAAAATTACCAATCTTATTACATGCAAAACATTTAAAAGGTGCTTTTCCTTCATACTTACTTCCTACCAGTCCTTTAGGTACTCTTCTAGCAAAGAGTGCTTTGAGTTTCTCAAACTAATCATCTTCTCTCTTCATATCATCCAATTCCTTTGCATATAAAGCTTTCCAATATTGCTTATCGGTTGTTGATGCAGATGTATGAAAAGTAGGTTCAAACTACATAGCTCCAGAAGGTCCAAATTCTTCAATCTCAAAAGAAGATAATTTCCCAACCAAGGTATCTTTGTTCACAAATGTATTAGCCATTGTTCTCAACTCATTAATAGCAGCAGCCTTCATCTTGTAAGATGGTGGTAGGGCTCTCAAAACTTTAGAAACAATTTCATCTTCACTCAAAGTTTTACCACAACATTGAATTCCCATAACAATCTCATTTACCCTTTCCATGAACTGTTAGTCGCCATAGGATCTTCCTCAATTGGTTAATCTTTCTACAGAGAGCACCAAAGCTCTGATACCAATTGTTAGACAGTTCAAATAACTGGAAGACAACTGAGAGGGGGGGTGAATTAGTTGTCACAGATTACTAGAACATTTAGCAATTAAGGTTTTAATATCAAAACTCAAAACATTAATATCAGAATGCTTAAACCAAATACTAGAATAGAAGTTAAACCAATTAAGCATAAACAATAATCAGAGAACAAATGCCATCCACATGACACCAAGATTTAAATGTGGAAAACCCGATAAACGGAAAAACCATGGTGGGAAGCCTACCCACAGTCAAATAATACTTTTGCAGTAAGTATATGAATTACAATTGAGGGGCCTGCACTTGCAGGAAGGCCAACAGCCTAGAGCTCACTGCTCATCACAAAAGGAGTCTCACTGACTACATAGAAATCCAAACTACAATCCAGAAGAAGAAATGAACTACAAAGATAGCATCTCCTATGCCTGAGTATAGTTCCAGTTAAGCTCAGTACCGGAGGACTAAATCCTCTTACATAAACCCAATTTGATCTCTAATGATCAACCAAATCCTTTGCCTGAATGATATCACATTATTCGCACATTACATATCCATATCTCATTCCCTTATCCTTATAATCTACAATGAGATCTTACATCATATATATACAAACCCTCGACCATAAATAATCAGGTCGGTCGCCAGACAATAAACCAATTACATAATTACAAAACATATCAGTCTTAGACCAAAAAAATAATATCCAACACATAAGACATCCCAGAAACACATCGAGAGGTCCAATCCACACGTTACATTAAGTCGGTCCATAACCTAGATCAATCGGGACCCAATATAGGTCCACACGCTAAAGCAATGATCTCCATTCGCCAAGTCTCGAACATGATCACCATCAGCATCTTGAATCCATACTAGAAGTTGCACCAACACCAATTATGTATATCATCAAAGATCTTCATCAAAGCTCTACTAGTGAAACCCTTACCGAAACCACAAGCCAAGCTTCCAAGCAAACAGGATAGCATCCGATCGCCAGACCAAAACCAACTTACTGAATATGAACATGAGTATCATGAATAAGCCAATTCCATAACCAAACCATACTAGAGCATTTTGGATCATGTTGGATCCAAACCAACCAGAAACTACTCAACCTACAGGACCAAAAGGGTGTCAGTAAAGCATCCAAAACAACTAGTGTTGACATCAATGACAAAACATCAATGCAACACATAATCAATTCCTCCAAATGACCAACACATACTGCATACAAAATTATACCCTAAAGCATGGATAATTGTTTCCAAATATTCAAATCACATGACAGGTGATAAAGGAAAGTTTCTTGATTTTGAGAAGTACGATTGTAAATTTGTAAAGTTTGTAGGTGAGGAAGCTACACCTATTTGTGGAAAAGGTACTATTTTTATTGATGCTAAGCATAAGGTTGATAATTTTTATTATGCTAAGGGTTTGATACATAACCTTTTGAGTACGATTCAAATCTGTAGTAAGGGGAAAAACTCATATTTCATGGGCTTGGATGTGAAATTATAAAGGGAAGTCCTAAGAGATTAGTTATAGAAGGTATAAGAACTAATGGTAATCTCTACTATGTGAAGGATATTAGTGGAAGCAGTTGTATATTGGCATGGAATAGTAAATGTTGATTATGGCACAAAAGGATGAGACTGTAAAGTTCTGATACCAATAGCTAACAAGATGAGAGGGGGGGGTGAATCATACAAACTTAATCTTCCATAAAATCAACAGATTCAACCTCGGTAACTTATACTTCAGCAATATAACCAAAAACGGCTAAACATGCTAACTCATAAACACATAATCATCATAACACATATAACACCAGATTTAACGTGGAAACCCAAATAGGGAAAAACCACTGTGGGATTTCGGACCCACTAAGAAATATACCCTTATAGAGTATGTTTGGTTAAAAGAAAATCCTGTTAAAGATTACAAACACATTTCTAGATGTGACCCGGTTAAGGGATTTCCCTCAGACTTGTTAGAGTCTTGCACTTTGTTAGAAGTGACCTTGTCAAAGGATTTCAAACACTCATTTAGAATGTTACCTTGCTAGAGGGTTTACAAATAAGACTGTTAAGTCCACTCGGTTAAGAGATTTTCTGTCACTTATAAAATAAACAACGGTAATAAAACATATCTACAACTTCACATCTGAAATGCTAAAGCAGATTCTTATTTGCTCAAAACAATCTTGTCATAAGACTTATCTAATCCCTTGATGGGCTTGCTGGGCTTCTCAATCCGTTCTCCAATAGATCTTCAAGCTTTTGAGCTCAGTAAACATTCCTATAGCATCACTGTGCATACATTTGCCTACTTGCATTGCTTATCAACAATTCCTTATTTATAAACAATTTCTAACTGCTGAATCTCCTTGATCACATTTCCCATGATCAATCTTAGCCATCAGATCATCAAACTTGACTAGGTTCAATGTATCCTTCGATATGAAAATGTTTTACCTCGCCTTGGAACTTGCATTCCTTCCTAGGAACTTATGCTAGGTTATTGCGGTTCAATCTGTGTTGTAGATCTTCCTCTTGATTTTTCATTGTCGTAGATCCTTAACAAACTTCATGCGCGGCATACCAATCATTTATTCATCTCTAGCTCATCAGTATCCTTCATTAAATAATGCTTTTATCCATCCAATGTGATCTATTATAACTTGGTTGCAACTCAATAAATACTAAACTTTACTCGGTAGACATTCTGCCTTCATTAACCGATATCGATAACCTTAGGGTTTACCGACTAGGTTCTTTACTTGGTTACATAGTATAGTATTAACCTTACAATCAACAACATATGTAGGATATCAAAACAATCTAAACATCATAATCTCATCATTGTCTAACTCGGTAATAGTTGCCCATTGAATAACTTATTTCTCCCCTTAATTATCATATTCTTTCTGTGTCTTTTACCGACATCTTAATTCTCTTCAAAACAATCTTCTCAAGATATGGAAACATCATACTGAATCATAATATCAATTTCATGACATCAATGACAAAATAATGTTATAAAGATAGTTATCATCCTTCTTCAGTTATATCAATAATCTTCAACAACCTTCTCAATATCTTTAATGAATATCAACAATCTCCTTCTATTGAAATGCCAACAATCTCCCCCTTTGGCATTGATGGCAATACCAACTTTTAAATGGTAATACCAACAAGATATTCAAATTGATTTGGATTCAGATTGATGTAGAGACTTCTCCTGTTATCCTTGAGCTATTTTCTTCTTCTGAAGTCTTCTAGGCTTTCTCCCTCTTTCATTAGTCTTCTGAGTTGTTATCTTGCATTTAGTCTTCTCCCTTTTTCAGTAATCTTTTCCCCCTGTCATTAGTCTTCTGTTATCTTCTTCATTTAGGGCTTTACCATTTAGTCTACCATTTAGTCTTCTCCCCCTTTGACAACAATGCCAAAAAGTAAAAGAACTAAATCATGAACTCTTTTGTTGTGAAGTGCTTGCTTTTGCTGAGTTACACATGCAAATGTAACATCTAAAACTCGATCAGAGCAATCTTTCCTTCAATACTATTTCATGTATCCTGTTCCCTGGTCACGTTCCTGCACACCTTTAGAAAACTTCCTAAAGTGCGTAAATCAACATCAATTCACACATAATATTCTATAGATTCATCGAATTGATGCTTTCACCAAACTCTGTAAGTGAGTAGAAGATAGGGGTAGGACCCCTAACTTGCTTCGGAGACTCTTAAAAGTGTCTCTTGGTAGTGGCTTTGTGAAGATGTATGCAATTTGCTCCTTTGTGCTAACATATTCCAGCACAACTTTCTTTTCTTGAACTTCTTCTCTGAGATAATGATACTTGATAGAAATATGTTTTGTCTTAGAGTGCATTACTAGATTATTTGAAATGTTAATGGCACTAGTATTATCACAGAATATAGTTACTAGCTCGGTAACTTTCTCATTTATACCTTCCAACAGTTGTTTTATCCATGCTATATTAGTGCAATTCAATGTTGCAGCAACATATTCAGCTTTTGTTGTTGACTGTGAAATACATCCTTATTTCTTGCTAAGCCAACTCACTAGTCTTTCTCCTAAAAAGAAAGCTCCTCCACTTGTTCTTTTCCTGTCATCAATGTTGCCTACCCAATCAGCATCAGTATAAACTTTTAAATCAAAATCATTTCTCTTTTCATATACTAAGCCATAATCTTCAATGCCTCTCAGGTATCTGAAAATTCTCTTGATTGTTGTCATATGGGTTTCTTTGGGATCTGCAGAGAATCTTGCAATAATACCTATTGCATGTGCTATATCTGGTCTACTGTGCACAACATATTTTAACTTTCCAATCATGGATTGGTAAAGTGTCTCATCAACAGATGCAGATTCATCATTCTTTGATAGTTTACAGTTGGTAGTCATAGGAGTACTTACTGGTTTTGAATCCTCCATTCCAAATTTCTTCAAGATTTCCTTTATGTACTTGGATTCAGTAATGAAAATCTCATCTTTCATTTGCAGTATCTGTAAACCTATAAAATACTTTATCTCACTGTAAAGTGGAAAAATCGAACCCTAGTTGTCCTCCCCTTCCCAACTCCAAGGAGAGAGAAGGGAGAGTCACTAGGGTTGATGGTTTTCACTTAGGAGAGACTTTACATTCAAAAGAGGGGTTGAAACCCACAAGATCCAATCCCACGCAATGCAAGATTGGATTCTAAATGACTTTCAAGGGTTGTGACATCAAGGATACCCTCTTTTATAAAGAATGTAGATAGGATGATTGAACTAAGAATGCATGTAAAGTAGGAAAGATTCGCTTATAAACAAAGATAGGGATACGGGATGAAGCTGGGGACCTAGAATTAGCAGTTAAATGTCAAGATGGTGCTGTTCTACAAATTTGAGCGAAAGTTGATAGGATGATGGCGCCCGGCGTACACACGGTCCTCCGAAAAATCCGCGAAACGAAGGTGGATCTGTTCGTCTCTGCACAAGGATTCCAGATCTTCAATTACAGCCGTGTACCTGCAACCTACACATAGAAAAGAGAGGACAATTGGGGGGTTAGGGATTAGGGGTTTTCCTTTAGGTCAAACCCCGGTTTTGGAATTAACCAAGAAATGAGAATATTGTAAATGTAAATGTTTGTAATGTAAACAAGTACTGATACCTTGTTGTAAGAATGTTTGTATTCTTACATGCGAAGGTGTAATTATGTTGTATGTTGTATGTTGTAAGTGATCTCCTCTTCAATGGTTGAATCCTTGTCTTGAATGCAACACTTAGCCTTGAATGGAGACTTAGAATGCTCAATTGCTTGAAGGAATGCTTGAATGCTTGAATGTTTGAATATCGCTTTCGCGCCTTGCTCACATATATCCTCCTCTTTCCCTCCTTTTCTAGGAGAGGAAAAGTAGTTTATATACTTGTCAATTAGGGTTGAGAGACTGATTTTTCCGACCTTAGGCCGACCAGGAAACATTATTTTCCAATTTGCAAACTTAAAGACCTGAAGCCCCATAAGAGACTGGGCCCAAAATAGGGCCAGGGACCAGGGCACTGGGCGCCATGGTCCTGGGGGACCAGGGCGCTGGGCGCCATGGTCCCACCTCCCGGGACAACAGGGTGCAAGGAGGATCAGGCCAGGGTGCTGAGAAATGCAGTTTTTGATGTCATGAACAAGTTTCGGGGTCTCCATTCAGGTTTCATGTTGCATCGCCATCGTGAAGACCCAAATGCAGTCGAAATTGCAAGTGTCACAATTTTAGGACGCTACATTTAGCCCCCACTTTAGCGGGAGTATAAGCATACGCCAATACTTCCGGTAAAGTACAAGGAAACAACATTGAAAAACTTTCACCACGTCAAGGAGGCAAGATACACCAAGCCCCCAGTGGACTAAGGATCTTACGACTTCGATTGACAAAGTAAAAGGGAAGATCACGAGGGAGAACCATGACTGTCAGTAGTAAGGTTCCCTCACTATGAGTCATGCAAGAAAGATATCCAAAATTTTCAAGGCAAAGCTAAATTTGTCAAGAAATTTTCAAGTATCTTGAAAAGATATGAACGGGATGTATGCCCCCCTACGTTAAAGTGATTGCACATGCCTCACCGGGGGTGATTGCTTTAAGGTAGTGATACATATAAGGAATGAGAAAGGAGCACGTTATCACAAGGATTTAGCCCCCAAGTGTGAGATAAGCCCAAGGATAATAGACACAAAATACAAAGCACAAGGTGACTTCGCTTTCCTCGGGGTCAGTATGTTGTATGATAATTCATGTATATCATATGTATGTATGCATAATTGTTCTTCATTCCCCAATCAAGGAAGGTCACCTAGAAGAAGGGAACACATGTTTCTTTTGAGTCAACATGAGAGAGACCAAAAGAGATCTCAATGTTTTGCATCATCCTCAAGAAGACACCACTAAGGACAACAAATAGAAGAATGAGAATAACACATAGAAGAAGTAACAAAAGAGATCAAGAGAGGAGGAGAAAATCTGCTATGCTAATGAACTAGTCTAGCACGTCTTCTACCCCCCGATCTTGCTGATCAATATTTCGGGAAGGTAGGAAACATGCTAGAGGAGGAACATCCAACATAGTAGATGGAGCCATCACAAGATCCAAACAAGGGCTATGTTCATGTTCCGAGCCACGTTGTTCTTGTCTAGGAGCTAGGATAAGTGCTTTAGAAAATTCATTAGATAAACTGTTATAAACATCAACATATTCATATTCACTATCAGAATGAACAGGAGTAACATTTTCATCATGAATAACATTTTCATCTATATCATCATAAAGATTTATAAAAATAGGATCTTTGACTCGCACAGGATCAAGACCATCATGCATCTTATGTTTAGGAGATTTTGGCTCAATTTTTGGCTGAGGAGAAAATGGAATAATACTAGCTGAAGGTGTTTTTGGGGATTGCAAAGTTTGAGAAGCAGCTGCCTAAGCTCTAAGATGACACTTTCGTCGGCGTTCACGTGCAGAACGATTCTGTCTAGTCTTAGTAGGAAGTTGAGAAGATTGAGGAGGAGGAATATTCTCATCCTTATCACTTGGGTGTTTAGGTTGTGGTCTCTTAGGTTGAACAATAGGAGAAGAGGAAGGTCTCTTCTCTCCATAAGAGGAAGGAGGAGGAACTGCTCCATATAAAGGAGGAATATTTGGTTTAGGAAGGAGACCAAGTCCATCATGACGAGGAGGTATAGGTCTACTTTTAGGAAGTTTATTAGATATAGGCATAGTCACATTCATAGGAATGGGTTGGGAATATTCTTGAGGAAAGACATTAGTTTTATCTTTCAAAGGAAGAACTTCCTTCTCAAGAACGATAGGAATGTCAAGTTTGGGTGTTCTAGGTTCACTTAGAGATAGGATCATATCTTTTTTCCACTTTTGATAAGATTTGAAAAGATGATCACTTCGCGGAGGAAGAGATTGGAATTGTTTAGGCCAAAAGTAATCAATAGGAACGCTAGAAGTTCTTTCAGCTGGTTTAAAGAGACTATGATTGACAGTAACAACTTCACCATTATGGGGAAATTTCAAACACTTGTAAATAGGAGAAGCAATAGCTTTCATGGAAGATAGCCAAGGATAGCCTAGCTTCACACGAAATTGTTCGGATGATGGAATAATAGCAAAGTCCACATCAAGGGATTTGTTATGGACCTCAATAGGTAATGTAATAGAACCAATTGCAGGAGAAGAAAATGCATCAAATAGTTTCACAACCACATTTGTTTCATCATAGATCACTTGATTCAATTGCAAAGTAAAAAGAAATTCTTCATTAATGACATTAATCATACAAGAAGGATCAATAAGCACTCCACGGCAAGGTGTATTCTTGACTTTTGCAACTATATATAAAGGACCATCAGGTGCCCTGATAGTTTCACTGGAATCAAAGATGATGGAAAGTTCTTTAGGGATTTTCTGCTCCTCTACAAAGTTAATCACATTCGGAGTCATAGACACGAGATCATCAGGTGAGACAGAGGAATCATTAGTATCAATCGCATTAGAGGTATGAGAAGGCAATGGATCAGTAAAAATCTGAAGATTTTGGTTAGGAGGAGCTACAGATGTGTTGCCTTTATCATTCACACCAGAAATAGAGATAGTATTATTATCAATCAGATCTTGAATTTTACCCTTTAAAGAAAAACATTTTTCAATATCATGCCCAGGATGACGATGAAATTGACAAAAAGATTTGTTATCAAAATAGGGTGAATTAATCTTTGCAGGATCTATTTGCCTTATAGGAGGAAGAGTAAGCACATTTTGTTCCAATAACTTATTCATATTACTATGCAATGATTCATTCAAAGGAGTAAACTTTCTTTCTTTCTTGAAAATTTTAGAAATAGGAGGCACACCTGATGTTGCATTCACATTGTTGTTGATGATGTTTTCATTGAATTTAATGGACTCTCTGTTTGGTTTAAACTTCCCAAATGGTTGTTGACTACTATCACCCTTATCACTCAGAGCCATAGGATTTTCTTGTTCCATTTGACTCACAGTCAGTTGATAATTGTGAAGAGTTGCACACAACTGTTGGAAAGAAGTAAACTCAGAAAACAGAAGTTTTTCTCTAATATCTTTTTGTAAATTAGAAATAAAGATTCTTTGAATATCATTGTCAGGTACTGGAAAGGAAATTTGAGCATACAAATGATTATATCTACCAATGAAATCAATCACTTTTTCTTTAACACCTTGTTTACAATGCATTAAATCAATCAAAGTAACTTTAGGACTTATATTGTTTTGAAATTGTTGAATAAAAGCATTGGCAAGTTGTTCGAAAGAAGTAATAGAATAGGAAGGCAACGAGCAATACCATTGTAGGGCTTTATCTCTTAATGTTCTAGGAAACAATTTTGCAAGCAACCTTTGGTCATAAGCAAAATCGGTACATATTGTTTGAAATGTCTTAACATGTCTTAGAGGGTCACCCTTACCATTATAAAGCTCCAAATGCAGAATTTCAACATGTTTAGGGGGGATAGCTCAAACAATGTCAAGAGAAAGTGGGCTTGCAACATCAAATGTGGGCACACTAAACTTAGATTGGTTCATAGAGGCAATTTGTTGCTGTAAAGAAGAGACAGTTTGTGCAAGATTGTTAATGGTCGCTTCAATCGAAGAGTTCATATTAGACGTGTTAGATTGTGATGGAGGTGTTATGTTATTGAAAGAAGGTATTGATTGAGAGTAAGGTGGTGGGACACTATGATAGTTAGTCATAGGAGATGATTGGAAAGGAGGAACACTACAAGGAGGAATGGAATGGTTAAATGAATTGCCCCCTTGCGTCATGTTCATTTGTGGAGATATAATAGGAACACTCATTGAAGGAATGAATGAAGAAGTTGGATTGAATGAAGGAAGAGGTTTGATTGAAGAAGAGGGATTACCCCCATGACTGGTGATCATACGAGGAATGTCTTGTATTGAAGTAGTCATTATGTTTGATGTAAAAGCAGGTATACTAGCAATAGGAGTCGTCAAAGGAATAGAATGATTGACTTGAGTAGGAGGTTGTGTATAACCTAAAGTTTCGGCACAACTCTTCATAGGCATCACATTCGAATCCACAATGTGTGCAATACCATGCAAAATATCAAATCCATTCTTATCACTCTGAACCATACGTTTTAGACCCTCAATTAAAGGAAGAGCTTGACTATCAGGATATTCTTGAGACATCCATTGTCGAAAATCATCAAATTGGTTATCCAATTTTGAAAGTTGTTCTACAGAAACCTCATGGAGAGCTTCTTCATCATTAAGAGGATTAGAGGAATTACCCATGTCCTCATTAAAAAGGCCATTCAAATTAGGTTCCATCTCTTCAGTAATTACACCTTGGAAAGACTTAATTCTAAGGCTTCGTCTAACGGGAATAGTGTAAGTAGGGCTTATTGTTGTAAAACTCATGCACTAAAGAGAGAGAAGATTTTGAATTTTTAGGGGTAGCAAATTTCAATAAAACCAGCCAATCTCCTAGATTTAAGCTGTTAAATACAATCAGGACAATCTCCCGAAATTTCGGAAAAAATGTCCGGGACCGTGGCGAACGGAGTGCACACGGTCCTCGCAACTTTTTTCAAAATTTTCAGGGATGAAAGTTATGATGATTTCAAAGCTAATCTGAAAAAAATGAGTGATTTTACGGTCTGTAGATAGGCCAAATTAAAGTTGCAATCTCAAAATTGAACCCTACCAAGATTGTTGAAAAATGTAAAATTTGAATTTTGAAAAAAGAGAGGGAAACTGAAATTTTGAATTTTATGATTTTGGATGGAATACTGAAAGCAATGCAAGTTTTGAAATTTAAAAGTTGACTCGATTTCATGCAAAATTCGAATTTGGAAAGTGGAAATCAAGGTTGTTGCAATTAAACACTTAATTTCAAAAGTCACAAACTGCAAAAATTTGAATAAAGTACTGAAATTTCGAATAAATGCCAACACACTTTTCAGATTTAGGACAGTAAGAAACACAATTTTGATATGAATTTTAATTTCAACAATTTTTGAATGATTATAAGCCTTTATCCAAGCAATCACTAGACCAACTTTGACTTTAATTTTGAAAGTGTTAGAATTGATAAAATCAGCCAAAATTATGGATTTTAGTAGAAAAATACAGTAAGATCTAGCTCCCGAAATTTCGGAAAAAATGTCGGGGACGATGGTGCTCGAGGTGCACACGGTCCTCGCAACTTTTTTCCAAATTTTCAGAGATGAAAGATATTGTGATTTTATTCTGGAATCCAAAGTTACAGCCGATTTGGAAGTGTTTTGATTAGTGAAATTATCAGTCAAAGGTTGAATCAAGAAGGTTTTAAAAATTAGGGTTTTGACATTTAACCACTTAATTTTCAGAATTAAAGCACAAATATGAATTGATAATTTGCAATAGAAGGGTAGATCTGAAACAAGCATTAACAATTAAACATTTCACAAGTTTAATTACTAAAAACAAAATTTTAGGGTTTTTATGCAATTAGCCTCTAAAATTTGCAAAAGATCAAACATGGAAATGTAATTAGGGAAGCAAATTTTTCAGATCTAACTATGAATAATCAGAATGAGGATGTTCACGTCGGGTTCACCAAAATGTAAAGCGAAAAAATCGAACCCTAGTTGTCCTCCCCTTCCCAACTCCAAGGAGAGAGAAGGGAGAGTCACTAGGGTTGATGGTTTTCACTTAGGAGAGACTTTACATTCAAAAGAGGGGTTGAAACCCACAAGATCCAATCCCACGTAATGCAAGATTGGATTCTAAATGAGTTTCAAGGGTTATGACATCAAGGATACCCTCTTTTGTAAAGAATGTAGATAGGATGATTGAACTAAGAATGCATGTAAAGCAGGAAAGATTCGCTTATAAACAGAGATAGGGATACGGGATGAAGCTGTGGACCTGGAATTAGCAATAAAATGTCGAGATGGTGCTGTTCTGCAAATTTGAGCGAAATTTGATGGGACGATGGCGCCCAGCGTGCACACGGTCCTCCGAAAAATCTGCGAAACGAAGGTGGATCTGTTCGTCTCTGCACAAGGATTCCAGATCTTCAATTACAGCCGCGTACCTGCAACCTACACATAGAAAAGAGAGGACGATTGGGGGGTTAGGGATTAGGGGTTTGCCTTTAGGTCAAACCCCGGTTTTGGAATTAACCAAGAAATGAGAATGCTGTAAATGTAAATGTTTGTAATGTAAACAAGTACTAATACCTTGTTGTAAGAATGTTTGTATCCTTACATGCGAAGGTGTAATTATGTTGTATGTTGTATGTTGTAAGTGATCTCCTCTTCAATGGTTGAATCCTTGTCTTGAATGCAACACTTAGCCTTGAATGGAGACTTAGAATGCTCAATTGCTTGAAGGAATGCTTGAATGCTTGAATGTTTGAATATCGCTTTCGCGCCTTGCTCACATATATCCTCCTCTTTCCCTCCTTTTCTAGGAGAGGAAAAGTAGTTTATATACTTGTCAATTAGGGTTGAGAGACTGATTTTCCGACCTTAGGCCGACCAGGAAACATTATTTTCCAATTTGCAAACTTAAAGACCCGAATCCCCATAAGAGACTGGGCCCAAAATAGGGCCAGGGACCAGGGCACTGGGCACCATGGTCCTGGGGGACCAGGGCGCTGGGCGCCATGGTCCCACCTCCCGGGACAGCAGGGTGCAAGGAGGATCAGGCCAGGGTGCTGAGAAATGCAGTTTTTGATGTCATGAACAAGTTTCGGGGTCTCCATTCAGGTTTCATGTTGCATCGCCATCGTGAAGACCCAAATGCAGTCAAAATTGCAAGTGTCACAATTTTAGGACGCTACATTTAGCTACCATGTCATCTTCCATAACAATCTTCCAGGATTCTGCATCATTCATACCTAATGCCTCTTCTATAAATTTTGGGTCATCCACATTAGTATTCAAAGTAAAAATACATCTCCAATCATCAGGTGAATACCTTTCAGGTGGTTGTCTATGTCTTGTAGACCTTCGAACATGTTGGGTTGGAGGTTCTTCCTCCTCTTCTGAAGATTCGAAGCTAGACAAGCTCTCCTCAACTTCCTACCTATCTAGGGGTCTCGATTCAACTCTTTCAAGTATAAAAAGGAATTGAATCACATCTTCCTTTTTAGTCTGTCTTGGCTGCAATGTAACAGAAGGAGACTTAATTTCTCTAAAAATAACACTTCTACTATGAATTACCTTTTGTGCAACAGGGTCCCAAAGCTTGTATCCTTTCACACCATAATTATACCCGATGAAGATACATTTCATAGCCTTGTTCTCCAACTTTGTCTTCTTCTCCTTTGGCACATGTGCATATGCCTCGCAACCAAAAACTCTAAGATGTCTCAATGAAGGCTTGTGACCTGACCATACTTCCATAGGCATTTTATCAATAAGAGTTGATGTAGGTGACCTATTAATCAGGTAGCAAGCAGTGGCAATAGCTTCAGCCCAAAACTTTTGTTCTAGACCAGCACCACTCAGCATACTCCTAGCCTTCTCCATTAATGTCATGTTCATTATTTTTGCAACTCCATTTTGTTGTGGAGAATACAGAGTTGTCTTTTGTCTGTTAATGTCACAGTCTTTACAGAATTTATCAAAATCATTAGAGCAAAATTCACCACCATTTTCAATCCTCAAACTTTTAATTTTCTTTCCAGTCTGCAACTCAACCATTGCTTTAAATTCTTTAAATCGACTAAAAACTTTAGATTTACTCTTTAGAAAATATACCCTTGTCCTTCTACTAAAATGATCAATAAATGACACATAATATGTGGATTTTCCAATCAGGACCAAACACATCAGAATGAATAAGATCCAAAACACCACAAGTTTTATGATAACTCAAGTAAAACTAAATGCAGTTTTGTCTTACATAAATGCAATTCTCACAGGAAATCAAATTCAAGATTACAATCATTCAAACCTTCAACAAGGTTTTTTATTTTTCAAGGTCATTAGACCCTTTTCTCCAATGTGGCCAAGCCTTTGGTGCCATAACATAGTCTTCACTATAGGTAACTTTTCTTCAGAAGAAAGAGCACCCTTAGGTACCCAAAATCCATTTCCATTTGTTGAAGGTGAAACCCTCAAATCTTCCACAAATTTACTTTTTACATAAGTGCTATTACACTCAACAATCTATGTGTCTAGCTTCTACAAAGTGTCGAACCTAACATCTCTAGAAATTACCATAGCACCCTTAATCATCTTACATCCTGCTTCAGAAAAGACTACCTACACACCCGCATCTATTAGTTTGATCACAGATAATAGATTTCATTTTAAACGAGGGATATGCAACACACCATTAATCCTTTTTATTCTACCATCAGAAAACTTGATTCTAACTTTACCTCGACCAACAATATCTAAATGCTAATCATCAACCAAGTACACCTTACCTCCATTAAATTCTTCATATTCAGAAAACCAATCTCTATTGGCAGTCATATGAAAAGATGCACCTAAGTTAATTAACTAGGCATCATTACTTGCATGAGTTGCCAAAGCTGTAATAAATGCATCACCATCTTCCTTCTCGGACTCAGAATCAGAATCAATCTTCTTCTTTTCTTCTTTGCAGTCCTTATGGATGTGACCTGGTTTACCGCAATTCTAGCAAATAACTTTGGACTTTCTAAGAGATTTAGATCTCCCTCTCGATTTGGACTTATCATGCTTCTCATTCTTCTTTCCTTCCCCCTTAGGTCTTCCATGAATAGTTAGGGCTTCCTTATAATTGTGGGATACCTTCCTTCACATCTCTTCACCAAGTAGGGAACCCACTACATCTTGAGATATCAAAACAACAGAAGTACTACTAATAGCCATAACAAGAGATTCCCATGAATCAGGCAAAGAATAAAGCAAGATCTGGCATTTCTCCTCTTCATTCATCTTAACACTGACATATACTAATTGAGCCACCAACATATTGAATTCTTCTAGGTGGTTTGCAACTTGTCCACCCTCTTCCATCTTCAAGGAATACAATGTCTTCCTCAAAAAATCTGATTTAATAAAGATTCTGTTTGATACATTTCACCAATCTTATCCCATAGTTTCTTTACAGTGTTTTCTTCATGGACATTGATCAGAATAAAGTCTAACAAGCACAGTCTAATCAAACCCTTGGATTTTTGGTCCAACATCATACTGAGCTGACGCAGTAGGATCTGAGGGCCTTTGGACATTCGCATCAACAACATCCCATACATCTCAATCTATTAGCAAATCTTCCATCTTCAACTTCCACATCTCAAAATTTGTTCCATTAAATTTCTCTACCTCTATTTTCCCTAACAAACTTGCCATCTGAAAAATTCCTACAACAAGATCAAAATGTGTCTTCTACAAAATCTCCCAATCAAATCTAGATTAGTTCAAAAATCCCAACAACCCACAATTGAAACCAAATGTGATCAAGCTCTGATACCACTTGTAAGGAAGTTAAGTAGAAGAACAACTTTCTACACTAACCTTGAGAGGAGGGTAATGCAAAAACTTTTATAGATTGTCACGATAGTTATAGAAAACAGAAATAGATATAATAACATTCAAACCATAACATAGTGATTTACGTGGGGAAAACCCTTTCGAGAGAAAAACCCCACAATCCAAAAGTCGCCCAATATTATTCCACAATCAAAATAGATTACAATATACTTGCAGAGAAATCTCTTCGTAGGAGTACCACTAATAAAAGATTCAGAGGTAACTCAATAGCCATAAGACTCTTACACACAACCTCTATCTCACATACCTCATATATAGGAGATACAATACAAGAAATCATCAAACGGTATTACAAAACCATGGGCTAAAACCACCCAATAAGGTGTAGCCAACCTTATCTCCCTTCTAGATGCCCTATGATGTGTTACAACACACATCAACACATGTCCCTCCCTTTTACAGCTCATTTACGTGTCTGAAGTATTTTGTATTTCCTATTTCAAGAATACAAACTTTCAGAGGCCATAACTTGAGAACCGTGTGTCTGATTGACGAACCGTTTGAAGTGTCTGGGAAAAAAGCCAGGGACCGTGCATAAGTTATGCACGGTCCTCCCAACTTTTTAAAAAAAATTTAGGGATGATAGATATGATGGTTTTATTATGAATTCCAAAAATTTGAGTGATTTTATGATCTCTAGATAGGTGAATTTAAGCTCAAAATGTTGAAATAGGACCCAATGGCTTTTATAGTTGTTGATTGAGTTTAGATTTCTTCATGATAGTCCTATACTTTTTTGATGTAAAAAATTAGAGTATCATACAAATTTCTTGCAACCTAGCGGAGCATAAGTGGACTAAGCATATTGATATTCACATACACTTCATATAGTAACTCATCTAGGATGGTTTTCTTAGCTTAAAGTATTTTTCTATAGAGTATGTTGCAAATATCTTCACTAAGGCTTTGGTACCATCTCATTATCCTTAGTTATAAATGATGCTTGGTGTGAAGTTTTTTATCCCTAGAGGTTCTTAAACACTTCACATTTTTTATTTTTTCATTTTATGGTTATTTCTCTCATTTGTGGAGTGTTTTCTCATGAGGTTTTCTAATTTTCTCCACTTGTGAGAGATATTTTAGGTAAAAGCATAAACCTGTTTCACACTTTTACAAAGGAAAAGGTTAACACAACAATAACTGTTCAATTTCGTCACCATAAAAGTGCCATTTGCATTTTGAATTTTAAGATGATGTAAACTGATGAAATGTGTAAAATTTATTCAAGTTTAAGTCTACTATTTTTTGAAATTTTTTTGTCAATAAGTTATATGTTTTTTTTAGCTTTCAAGTCCTTTTTTTTATTGCTGAAAAATGTTGAAAATCAAGGGGTTTAGTTCCCACCACAAACAAAAAATATAAATCAACTTTTTTTTTTTCTGATTTTGATATCCAATATAGATCACACACACACACACACACACACACACACACACACATATATATATATATAGTGCATGACAAAGAAAATTGATGTATATTTTTTTATTTATAGCATTTGGAAGTTGAATATGCCGAAATTTCATAGTTTTTGTCTCCCACCATAATTTGTCTATTCAATTTATGATAATCAAAAAATTAAAAATACCCTTTTGGAGAAGACTCTCTCTTCTATTGAACCATATTTTTTTCAATTTTTTCTGAAGTGCTTCGATATTTTTCTTTTTTCAAACTAGCTTGTTTGAGAACAAAAGAATACCTAGTCGTAGTATTTTTAAATTTTTTTTATATTAAATGTAATAAAAACATTATAAAAATTATAGGAGTAGAGTCGTGACTTCGATCTCTACAAAAGGGTATTTTTATTTTTTTTAATAATTTTAATTTATCTATTGAATTTTATTGCAGAAGTGACAAGTTTCAGAAAATCATCATTTTTGTTGATGTGGATGCCACTTGGCATTCCACATAGACAGTTCCGGCCGGAACTATTCAAAATATTTATTATTTTCTACAGTGTAATGTATTGAAAGGACAGAACCGTTCCGGCCAGAAGCGTTCCGGTCAGAACATTTCCGGTTGGAAATCCATTGCCAAGCAAGCGCTACGTGGCCGCCAAGTCAATCCGACCGGAAGGGTTTTGGCCGGAGTAGGTATTGTTAGCCTAAAGTGCGACACAGATCTGTATGATTACCCTTTTGTACAAGGGTACCTCATTAATCCTAGTTGTCAAGTCCATCTTTCCTTTTCATCCATTTTTTTTGTTGTCGATCCTTAATTTTCACATAAGGGAGGATGTTGGAGTGTAAAAAGGTATTTTATCTAACTATTAGAATTGAGGTCCTATTGAATTTTTGATACTTTCATCTAATTTCATAAGATTTAGACACAACATGATCTTAATATGTCTTAAAAAATTTATCATTTTTCTTATAAAAACATAATTTTATTATATTTTATCATACTATATTTTATTTATTTTTCAATTAAGTATTTTTTATTATATCTCTCCATTGTTGCAAGTTTTTAAGATTTATTGATAGATGTTTATACACATGATTTTCTCTATCATTCTAGTACATTTTTTAATTCACTATGTTTTGAATATCATCCACATTATTGATTATATCTATACCAGTCTACATTGGATATATCATCCTACCTTATTGGTTTAAAAAAAATAGCAATCTATGTTATTATTTTCCTTAATATAATCGTATGTATCATATGTCTCTATGACTTTGGTAAAACATGCCCTAGGTACATCTAAAATTTGGACTTTTTATGCTTTGGTATACATGTTCCAATAGAAGGAGAAGGAGAGGAATAGGGTAGAATATTAACAAGTTTTTTTTGAAGGTCCCCAAGTTATCCATAATTCTTCCCCAAGAGTCCTATGAATCGAGAAAATATTTTATAACCTAATATTCACAATCCTTTACTAATGAACTTTCTTGACCTCTTATTTGTTGTATAATTCCTTGACTTGATAAAAACATTATATGAGACTCAATAGTATAGTGTACAACAAGTTTATGCAACCTAAATTTGTTACAACATCTTGTGAATCCCTTTCTCTAACTAAATACACTAGAACATCTAATAACACTATCCACTCTTCTACAAAATATCTTTTCAATTATGATTTTGTATTGGTATTAGGTTATTATGGCTAGAAAAAGTTTATTTATGTAGTTGTCTAAAATTTTCCACCAAACATGTGTTCCTTATTTTTGGTTTGTATTTTCCTAAAACCACTTTGATGTGTTCTAGTGTATTCTTCTTAGGTGACATCCCTTATATAAGTGGAACTAAAGATAATACTTTGCCTTTATCAATGGAATTTATTGGTCTTTATACCATAATTTCCCTTAATTTATCAATCCTCTCTATCTTTCTGTAACTTCTCCTATTCCTCTTTCTTATTTTCTTTGACTTCTTTCTGTATTACATTCTTCTTTTTGTTTATTATCCCTCTGTCTATTTTTCCTAGGAAATTCTCCTCTTTCATTTGTTTCTTTCTAATTTATTTTTATTTCACATTTTCCTCATTTATCTATATCCTTTTATTTATGTCAAAATTTGGTCCAAATGATGTCAAACTTGTCGATATCTTTGGTCCAAATGTATGTTTAGTAGTGGTCTAAAGTAGTGTAGTAATAGATGATTAATTTTGAGTTTATGAAAATGTATGGATATTGGTTGTGGTTTCTTTATACGGTATATCTAGTTACATTATGGTTTTTCTGGAGCTTTGGAGATGATTTCAGTGATTAGTAGTTAGTGTTGCCTAAATGCAATTGTTTCAGTGAACAGTCTGATAGATTAAGTTCAAATTTTTGGTTTGCATTGTGGATAATTTCTTCATAATTTCTTGAGGTTGTACTATGATGTTGATGGATGAAAATGCTTGATAGATCTTAGTTTTTATTTTCTCAATTAATCTATACGTAAAGTTGTGATGGTCCAAATATTGTCTTGTATAGTGATAGTTTGAAAGAATGTGTTGCATTCCTTCACCTTTAGTGGTTTGGTGGTGTAGTTCAATGATGTAGTTGTGTGGGGTGAAAAATGATGATGACAAACTATTGCAAAACCACAAAGATCCAACCACAAACAATCCTAGTCCTACAATAAAACATTCACCATACACTAATGAAGATACCTAAGAACATGCAAATTAACAATTTGAAGTAATAATACAATTCACATGCCAAGTAGGGTTTGATCTCCATTGTCTCCTATCTCCATTGATCTTGTTTGATATATTTGCTCTCGGATTTTGTATGTGCACAAGAGCTCAACAAAGAACAACTTGTGGTTGTAAAGTCACTTGATCGCAAGAAGGCTTGATAGACACATTAGTTAGTTGATTGATTAGAAGAATTAGTAAGGGTTAGAAGGATAAAAGAATCCTCTTATATAGAAGACAGTTTAAAAAATGGAGGGATAGGATTAAGAGGTGAAAAGAAATAAATGGTCGGCTAGGATTAAAGGGTAGATAAAAGAAATAATAAAATATGAAGAGGGTAGGTAAATAAAAATTAAGAGATAAACGACATGTGTTGTGTAGAGAAAAAGCTAATTAATTAAATAAATAAATAAAGATTTATTTAATCAATAGAGGAAGTGGGACCAATTAAATAAATAAAATATTTATTTAATTTAGGAAAAGATAATTTTTTATTTTTTTTTATTAATAAGTGTTATCCAAGGGGGATAACTCCCGTACATTACATTCCTCATTACATATGATAGTGTAAAATGGACCAACTAATGCCAGCCCTACCTTAAACATCTGCTTTACTACTCCTATATCCCTAAATAATTAACTATAGTGGCTATATTCTCTCCAATTTCAACCACCTGAACCGCAGCTGCAGTAGAAAGCCAATTATACCATTCACAATCTCCTATTCAATTCTTTTCTTTCTCTTTTTTCTAAAAGTATCATAATCATCTTTCACAATCTCGTTAATTTCTCCATTCCATCCATCCAATTTGATTACCTCTACCCCTTTTCCCACAATGATCCCTTCATTTGCCAGCTGATCCGCAGCTCTGTTTGCTTCACGATATACATGAGTTATCTTGTACTGTTGTATTCGATTTAAATTTTGTTTTATGTCATCCAAATATTGTTGTAACTTACAATTTGGTGTTGTTTGTTTTATGACTGCATTAATAACTATCTGTGAATCACCTTCAATTTCCACCTTGCTATATCCTTGGTCAACACAAAATTTGATACCCCTAACCATAGCCAAAGCTTCTGCCTCATTATTGGTAGCTACACCCATATTTCCTGCTATACTTCCCAAAATGATTCCGTCTTCATTTCTTAATATGCTTCCATAGTCTGCCCATCCGGGATTACCTTTCACTGCCCCATCAAAATTGAGCTTGTACCATCCCCTCTTTGGAGTTTCCCAAAACGCATTCGCCCTTTTTCCCTGCTTTGATATCACATTTATATTAGGTGGGATTAACAATTTCCATTCCATCTGTATTTTTTTATCCCAATCATTTATATATTCAATTTTTCTATTGTAAGCCTTTGCATTTGCCACCTCGCATATACTGATTTTTATTTTTTCAATAATTTTTTCCGCTGTATTTTCCTTTCCCTCAAAGATTCTTCTATTCCTTTCTTTCCAAATCTGCCAAATTACCATTGAGGGCCCAATAATCCACAACGAACCCCATAGAGACTTTTGATACAAAATAGGCCAACTTGTAATCCATTTTTTTAAATTGATCTCACTGGCACTCACCCAGCCTAGACTGTTACTTAACCAATTCCAGCACTGTCTGGCAAAGGGGCAATCTAATAATAAATGGTTGGTTGATTCCTCTTCTTGCTTGCATAGTATGCATATGTTAGGTCCTTGTATCCCATACATCTTCAATCATTTACCTGTTAATATTCTTTCGTGAAGAGTAGTCCATAAAAATGTTCCTGCCCTTGGGGCTACTTGTTTATTCCAACATAACATAGATGGCCAATCGCACTTCTTTCTGAAGACTTCTTGTATTTGGTATCCCAGTTTAACCGAATATTCACCAGACTTAGCCGCACACCAAATTATTTCATCTTTTTTGTCCCTAATAACAATCCTTCTGCATTTTAAGATTTCTACTAATTTCCTTAAATCGCTATTATCAATACTATTCAGCTGTATAGCTTTCCATTCGTAAATTCCATTTCCATGGGAAACTTCTTTTACATAATCTGCCACAAATTCTCCATATATGTTTTTGGCCTCATTGATCCACTCCTTATCTCCAAAAATTTTACTGATGCTTTCATGTCTGTCCCAGGAATCCTCCCAAAACTTGGCTCTTTTCCCATCTCCAATCTTCCATGATATATGGTCAGTTATAATAAATCTTCATTCCTTCATAAATTTCCAAATTATAGACCCTCCATTATTATCAATAGCAGTTAATACTCTAGCTGGATCATCATTATCTAAGTATTTCTTTTGTATAATTCTGCACCATAGTTTCTCAGGCGAGTGATATATTTTCCAAATTAACTTTGCTCCAAGTGCCAGGTTCTGCATTTCTAGATTTCTGAGTCCAGCCCCTCCATCCACTTTCGAACTACAAGCAGTCTCCCAACCAATCAATGGTATTTTCTTAACCTGCTTCACTCCCTCCCAAAGAAATCTTTTGAAAAAGCTTTCAAGAGTCTGTATTGCCTTGGAGGATAATTTAAAAATTGACATTGCATATATTGGCATGGCTGATAATACTGCTTTAATTAACAGAATTCTACCCGGAAGAGCAAGCCACTTATGTCTCCAGGCCTCAGTCTTTTGTCTACACTTAGCGATCATCTCCTCCCATACTTCAGCTTTTGCTCTCCCCCCAATCAAAGGAACTCCTAAATACTTCGTTGGAAGTGTGTCGATTGACCATCCAAGCAACTTTGCGATTTTTGTCTGTGCAGCCTTCTTTGTATTAAAGAAAAAAAATTCAGTTTTTTTATTGTTAATTCACTGTCTAGACACATTGGCATAATAATTCAGAACCTCCTTTATTACCCTTGCCTCCCATACAGATGCTTCCCCAAACAGTGTGGTATCGTCTGCAAACTGTGAATGTGTAATTGATTGAATTTCTGAATGAACTCTAATCCCCTTCCATACTTCTTCCACTCGAAGTTTAGCTATATATCGACTAAATGCTTCCGCCATGATAACGAACAGAAAAGGAGATATTGGGTCTCCCTGTCTCAATCCATTTTGACTTTCGAAGAAACCAAATAAAGAACCATTAATTGCCACTGAGAAATGAGGAGTGCTTATACATACCTTTATGATTTCTATCCACTTTTGAGAAAACCCCATCTTTTGCATTACCTCTATCAGAAATTCCCATCTAACTTTGTCATAGGCTTTAGAGATGTCGAGTTTAATCACCATCGCTTTCCTTCTATCTTGAATGATTGTATGTAATGTTTCAATTGTAAGAATGATGCTATCGATAATTTCTCTCCCTGGAGTAAAATCATTCTGTTCTGTAGAAATCAAATTTGGTAATACTCTTTTCAATCTATTTGCTAGTGCCTTTGTGATAATCTTATATAGCGTATTACATAAAGCTATTGGCCTGTATTCCTCAAATGAAGTGGGATTTTTTTTTTTAGGGATCACTACCAAAACTGTATTATTAATTTCTCTAACAAATTTCCCATTCTTCCTAACCTGCTCCAACACTTCCAATAAGTCTGTTTTAATGAATTCCTAGCAGTTTTGAAAGAATCTTGCAGTCATACCGTCTAGCCCTGGAGCTTTATCAGGATGAAGCCCAAATACTGCCCTTCGAACCTCCTCCTTGGAGAATGGTTCCAACAACATCTGATTATCCCTATCAGAGATCAGCCACGGCAAAGCTTCTAACATCTTTTCAGAACCTATATCCTCCCTCCTTTCCTTATCGTTCAAAATATGTTTAAAGTAAGCTTCTGCGACCTGTCCAATGCTGTTTCTATCTGTGTATGCCTTACCATCTTCATTCTTGATTTCATAAATTGTATTTTGGGCCTTTTTTTCTTTGACCGATGAATGGAAGAATTTTGCATTTTTATCACCTTCCTTGATCCATAACTCTCTAGCTTTGTCTTTCCAATAAATTTCTTCTTTGATTAAAATCTCTACTAAATTAGCCTTCAGCACCTTTTCTTGTTGGAAATCTTCTTGCTTCATTCCGTGTTTTAAAATTTTAAGATTTAGTGCTTCCAATTGGGACTCAACCCTTTCCTTCTCAGAAAATATGTTTTTGAAAACCTCCCTATTCCATATTTTTAATTGATTTTTTATGAAAGCCAGTTTTTTTGTAAATCGAAAGCTTGGCGTACCTTTGATATCGTTGCATTGTTTCCACCATTTTCCCAAGTTATTTATCAATGTTCCATCACGCCACCACATGTTTTGAAATTTGAAATAACCGCTACCCCTCTGAATTTCGCTGCCAATTTCTATTTGTACAGGATAATGGTCTGAAATACTATAAGGCAATGTTTTGACTGTAGTTGCTATATTTGCTTCCTCCCAATAAGATCCTTTCAAAAACCTGTCTAATCTCTCTGCTATATTATCCTATCCTTGCCTCCTGTTGTTCCATGTAAACCAACCATCAGTCGGCTTACAATCCACCACCTCAATTTTTTGTATAAAATTCCTAAAATCTAATATATCCCTGGTTACTTTCCTGATGCCTCCCCGCTTATCTGCTAATTCCAAGATCACATTAAAATCTCCACCTATTATAATTTTCTTATTCCCATTCTTAGCTATACAATTTCTGATTTCCTCCCATAGCTTTGCTTTCTCCTGCGAATTAGTAGGTCCATAAATATTCCAAAGTTCTAATTCCAGCTTGCTGAGTCTATGCTGAACTTGGCAAGATAACCCTTGCTTCTCTTCAAAACTTTTTGTAATATTTACCAAGGAGGGATTCCATAGAATCCCCAATCCACCCGCTCTTCCAAATGCTGGTGAAAAGATACCATTCCATTCTTTGCAAAACCTAATTAACTTATCGATATCCTCACTAATACACTTGGTTTCTTGAATCAATACAATATCAATCGCAATCTTTACCAAATGTCGTTTTAACATTCCGCGTTTGTCAGAGGCCACTAGGCCCCTGACATTCCATGTGACGATCCTCATTGCTTCCCAAGGGAGCTGTTAACTCCCTTGGTACTCTTCCTATTCAAGAATTTTGTGCACTAAGAAATCCTTTCTCAGCCGCCTCCTCCTCTCTTTTCATTTTGTTAGATTTCCAACCTTTACCTCTAATCCCTTTCTCTACTGGCATAACCATTGACTGGCCTATATTCCTAATGTCTGTTATCTCTAATTCATCCTTATCTTTGTCCTCCTCAGAAATTTCATCTTCCTCCAACCCGATATCACTTTGACAATTTGACTTTAAATTACATGCCTTCTCTTCAAGATCCTTTTTGTTATTTCCCTCCGCCTCCTGGCTCACCCCACTCTATTTCTTATCAAGATTTTCATTAACTTATTCTCTAACTGTTATTTGAAGTAGCTCTTCTGACTTTTTATCTCCCGCTACTTGTTTTACCCTCCAAACCTTTTTCTCATTTTTGTTATTTCTGCACTTATCTGAATCATGGTTTCTTCTTCCGCATATAGAGCAAAAATATTTCTCCTCCTCTATTTCGATCACTTGTAACCATTCCATATCATGACTTCTCAATTTTATCAATTGTGGAATTCTCTTGACTGCCGCTAATTTCATCCTTGCATACAAATACGAATTTCTAGTCGCAATTTCTACGTCTATCTCCATTAGGGTTCCCATTGATCTGCCTATCTTTTCTAAGGCTTCTTCCGACCAGTATTCCATTGGCAGATTATTCAATCGAATCCATATTGGCTTCTCATAGGGCTCTGTTTTTAATGGATTGAAGTTCCTATACCATTTTTGGATATACATCGGCTTATCATTCATGGTCCATAATCCCCCTTCCAGTATCTTTTGCCGTTCTTCTTCTGAAGCAAAAACCACAATGAAGAATCCTTTCGGCATGAATTTTGTTATCTGCGGCGTCTTCCAAGTTTCCTCGATCCATCTTTCTATTGATTTCCTATCTGTTCTTGGGCCAATAAATCTACAGATGATTGCTAAATCCTTTAAAAAATTAATGTCTTCCTCTATTTCTTCACTTACATCGATGGTTTGAATTTCTCTTCTCTCTTCGTTGAATATTGCCTCTGACCTCCCCTTCACGTCATGATCTCTGTTTTGCGAAACCCTCTACTTTTTTTCGCTCTCCATTTTTGTCTTAGTTAGGGAAAAATAGAGATCTATTGTCTTTTAATTATTCATAATTTTTGTCATTTTTTTTAATTGTACAATTCATTTATTTAGGTTGTAGTTTTAGGAAAAGATAATTTAAATAAATAAAAATATTTATTTAAATGAGGAAAGAGCTAGAAGAGGCTAAATGAATTAATTAAATAAATAAAAACTTATTTAATTAATAGAAGACTTAGGATAAAATAATTAAATAAATAAAATATTTATTTAATTAAGCTAGGAAAATTTTAGGTGTCTACATTTTGCCCCTCTTTGAGACAAAGCAACTTGTCACGTTGGCTCAAAGAAGATAAAATAAACTGATACAAAGTTGCCCCAAGATGAGAATGATATGCCCTCTTGAAAGATTGGATGATTTTTTTGAAAAAGATCACAGACAATCTCTCGATAAGAAAGAAAGGCTAGAAAAAACTGATAAGATAGGGTGACGAGGTCATGCAGGAAAAAGACTGACTCAAGAGGACTCAACAAAATCGTGTCTATGTCTTAAAAGGCCAAACTTGACAATTATATGATGAACATGCGCTATCAATTGGATAAGATGCTAAGATGATTTGCTCAACAAATTCCCTAAAACGGGTAGGTTTGTTGAGTTGAGTATAGGATAATCCATCAAATTGATAAAATCCGGTGAGTTCTCTAGCAAGATAGGTTATAGTGCAATGTGACAAACATATACACTAGGATAGATTCTGATGAGTAGCATCATGTGATAGACATAGGTACCACTAGGCTAGGATAGGATAAGATAAGTAGCACTATGTGATGAACATGAGTACCACTAGGATTGACATGATTGATTTGATTGGATGCAGGAGTATTTACCCCAGATTGAGTCTAGAGAGAGATTCCCAATGACACAAAGGTTACAAACAAATTTGACTATTGAGTGCCACGCCACGATCAAGGTGATGGGATTGAGACACATTGTGTATATGCTTGAGATTTGGACAAACACAAGACTGTTGACTACTCAGGAAGAGAGATGATCCCATGGGTCTACAGGAGGAGGCAAATGAGATGATCTAGGGGCTAGTCCTTTGGGAGCTCAGATTCCTTCAAGGCTTGTCGGCTCTAAGGGAGGGTCTTCATCATAGCTCTCTTGGATCTAGTTTTGTATCAGTTTTTGTATGATGATGTAGACACCTCTGGGTGATTTTGTAGCCATATGATATTTTGACATCATTGTATCATGACACTTATATTATATATATATATGATGCTTCTAAATGCTTTATGATGTGATGATGATTTATGGAATGTATCTATCGTGCATTATACTTATGATGATTTATGATGCTTATATTCTATGATTATGATGATTATGAGATGCAATCTTTCATGCAATAAAATCTATGTGGATGATGCAATGCCTTATATTTTTTTATACTTTTTATGTTAATGTTATGTATAATGAAAATGTACATGCTCTAATGCCAATGTATGCATGAATATAATGCTTATATAATGTACTAACAAGTGGTGTGTGTAGAATGTGATATTATTATGATTTCTATATGCATTTAATGAGACATACTAACATACATTGATGCAAATATTTTTGGCATGTCGTTATACTCAGTCATGTGATACCAGACTACATGGACTTAGGAAGGGACGATGGAGGACAAATAAAAAAAGGGGGTAGAAGGTAGAAGATATGGAAGTGAAAGAGCTTCTTGTGCTATTATCATCATTGAGCTTTCTTATGTCAAATAGTTTATGACCATCTAGGTATAGGTTCGACCTACAAAATCATTATACCCATTTGCATGGAGATCAAACACTCATAGACAAGGAATTCCCTAGATCACACTAGACTCACAATATCCTCATATCCTTGAACAAGCCATAGTATTACTAAAAGGCAATCCACAACCAACATAAATAGGTGAACATACCTCATCCTTGCCTTTCTAGTGAAAGGCATCCTAGAGATAGAATCTCTAGTTGGAGACATCTTGGAAAAGCTAAAAGACATGTCACCATAAAAGATAAAATCAAAAGAAAACCAAGAATTGACACCAATGTCCAATGAAATCCTCAATTTATTTGTGTTTCTTGCCACATATGTAACTAAAGTGTTTGATCTAGTCATAATGTCATTTCTTGATAGAAGACAAATAATACTGAAAAACCATGTTGGTGCCAAAGTCTGCTAAGAGATTTGATTTGTTGAAAGCCCACTGCTGATTGTGTCTCACCTAAAACTGACTGAATCCATGAAACTGATACTTTTATAGCGGAGAAGAACAAAAATTTATTATGGGTTGACGATGCAAATGATCTTTTATTGTGGATTGTGGGAAAAAAAGAGGAATAAAAAGATGATGCTCCTCAAAACATGTGATGCTCAAGGTACCACTTCCATCACTAGATTTAGGATTTTGCCCCAATTAAAGTTTGGACCTGATTTGTTATGGAAGGAAAGGGTGAAAGGGGATTTATTATGAATGGATGATAAATCTTAGGTAGATCAATAACAAGCCACGATGGGAATGGATAAGTTTATTATGAGGCGGTAGGTTATGAGTGTGTTCAAAGTGAAAGGATTAGATTGAATCCTGAAGAAGGGATGAGTAAAGTCTCTACACATGTTGCTGGTAACCTAGTTTTCACCATGGTACTTGCCAAAGGCACCACCAAAGTGGTTTTCATCATTGGACAAATTTATTTCTCTTTACTTTTTTTTATTTTTCAATTTTTTTGTGTGTCACAAGGCCTATTTGCCAGGTTTTTATCATAGTGACATTTTATTATTATTATTATTATTTTGTATTTTTATATTGGTATACTCTGAAAAACTATGTCTAAAACCTGTGAAGGTGCATGTTGTTGATAGGATCCTCTAAAGGTTCTCCATCTGGTGTTAAGATCTGATATGCATGTGATCCATATACTGTTGTGATAACATAAGGGCCAGACCAATTTGGTTCAAACTTACCCTTTTTCTCTCTATCTTGTTGATTCTTAGGATTTTCTCTGAGAACTAAGTCACCCACCTCAAATGTGCAAGGCTTCACTTTGTGGTTATAGTTGTGTCGTTCCTTGACCGAATGATGTGTTTCTCCTTTTATTGTCTTCCTTGATGAAGGAACTAAGGTAGAATTACTAATGTGTGAACTATGTTCACCCGTATGCATGTCACCTAAAGAAGTTTGGGCATCCTTGACAACAAAATCCCTCAAGGAAGTTCCATTAAAGGTCCATTGATGTGATGTATCGCCAAAAAGGAATGGATGTGTGGAACAAGCAGATGAAGGATGAAGGCTTATGATTATGAAAATAACTGAAAGTAGCATGGCATGATGGAGACTTAGGATCAACAAGTATACCTTTTGAATTGAAAGTTTAGAAATTTTGCCCCCAATTATTTTGATATTATGGGAGTTCAACTCTTGTTCTTTTTCCTTTATGGGATTTTTATCTTTGACTTTGATTTTTGTAGAGTCCAATAACCTTTGATTTTGATTTGGACTAAAGGACTTCTCTTTATTTTTGACTTTTAGATTTTTCTTTTCAAAGCTTGATTTTTGATCCCCGATAGGTAAGGGCTTTTGTAATTCTTGTTGATCCAAGTCTAGGAGCAGAGTGGAAATGGAATGAGTAGATGAAATGGCGAGGTCATATGAGTTCTCAAGAGGGCTGGCGATATATTCAATAGATTCTTCATTGGAACCACTCTTAGGACTATTGATATCAAGAGTTGCTTGCACCATTAGAGGAGATTTGCATTCAGACTTAGTAGCCACAACACTAGGTGGTTCATACCCAATGCCTTGATATTGCAAATTGTTTGTAGGTGTCTACAATAGCTATGTTGGTCGTAGGTCATGCTATTTTGTGCATCAACAAGTGTTTTTGGTGGTTTAAATCATAATTGGAGTAATTTTGTCAATGAGCATTAACAATTTTATCCTTTAGGGCCGACCTGTGATGTTTTGGTCCATGCGATAGTGCACAAAGTTGTAGGCATTAATCTAGGATGGTTAGGAAGGTTTGCTTTGCATTACTTTGAAGATTTTTTTTTGTCCAACTATCTATATCCTACAAATTACATCTAAGTATGCTTACCTAATTGATGTTTCTTTGATCATGAATGGTATATAAAGGATGAAATTATTTTGGGGGATGTGATGAGTTATGAGAATTGAATTTGAAGTGGTGTATGATCAATGTGAAGGTTTGCATGTATAGTTGAGTAGTAATGAAGGTAGTTTTAGATGTATAATAAAAGTGAACTATAATAAACATATTAGAGGATGCAATTCTCAAAAATTCAATCATATGAATGATTTACTCTCATATCCTTTGTATCTTGCCCTAAATAAGTGATCTTTAGTGTTTGCAAGTCTATTGTATCTTAACCTGGGATTGTGTATCTCGGTTCTACAAGTCCACTTGTATCTCGGCTTGAGGTTGTGCACCTCAGTCTTGCAAGCCCATATCAAGAGTAATGAGCTTCCTTGGCCTTTGGCTTAAAAATTTGTAACCTATTTTCATATAGTAAGTGTTAGAGTTATCTTTTATTAGCTAATAATTCTTTATTTAATTATTAGTCTATTATACTCTATGCTTAAGCTAAACTTAGGAATCTTATAATTTGTAAGGGTTTTCACCTTTTAGGGTTTCGAGTATCCTTTTATAAGGATTCTCTCTTTGTATTTTCATAACAATTGTAATTATTGAATTGCATTCTTGTTGTACAATCAATATGACTCCTCTTTTATGGATCTCTGAATTCTAGCCTCCATAGCTTTTTTACTTCTCTCCTTTTGTGAGAGGTTTGCATGCAGGTGATCTTTGGGAGCTGTAGAGTTGATTTTTCCTCAACTCTAATATGGTATCAAAGCTCTAGATTTGCATTCCCTTGTTCTCTTCATGAGATATTTTGGGCCTTGTTCTTCAGATTTGTGTATTCGGGGGTTTGTGCAGTTACTTTTTTCTATTTTTGGGGTAGCTGATTTTTTGGTACATTTTGGTGCCAAAAGGACCTCACGGTTGGATTTAGGAGGCCGATTCCATGAATTTTGATATAAAATTCGATATATTTTGGTGTCAGGTGTCCAAGAGGCAAAAATAATTTAGGCCCCAAGCCGTACGGCCTCGTGGCACGTAGATCGAAAAAATATATATATATTTTGGCAGTTTTACGACTTGCCTAGGCCAAACCGGTCATGACTGAGTCATCGGTGGTCTATAACCCATCGAGGCTATCTTGGCAGTTTACAATCGACGATGTTTACACCATCGGCCCCCCCAGCTTCACGATCACCGTGGCAGTCTTTTAACCGCTGCCCTCATGAGCTGACTGTCGAGAGTCGCCTGCCGCTGCCGTCTGTTGGGAGCCACTTGCCACCTGCCGCCAATGCTCCGCTGCTTGGAACCCCGCCTGTCGCTGCTACCCAGAACCTGCTGGCCGCTTGCTCTACCCGACCGTCACCTAGACACCGCCTCCCTACCACTAGCAAGGGAGGCTTTTTTTCTTGAAGGGTTTTTTGACAAGCTATTGGTTTTTTTGCCATAACTTGGGAAAACGAAGTCAATTTTTAAAAACCTTATATCGTCAAAAAGCTCTTTCCAAACTCTATCCAGATTTGGAGGTTTGATTTTTTTATTTTTCTTTTTTGATGGTGTTTTTTGTTGTCAAAGCCAGAAGTTCCCCTTTGCACTCTGGGAGACATAACTTGAGCATCTGAACTCTATTTTTCAAAAACTTTATATCGTTGGAAAGCTTGTTCTGTGAACTTTCTATTCATATGAGTTGTATTTCTATATTATACTCTAGGTACATTTTATTCAATTTTTTCTTTTCAGCACTCTGGTGAATATCTTAGATGTTTTAGGTCCTGGGATCTCTTTTTTTGAGTAGGATTTCTCATCTTTGGTTGTTCTTTCTATATTTCCAGTCTTTTGTCTCTTCTTATCATCATAGCATTTTATTTATGTAAACACACTAAGATAAAGTGCCACTATGCATTGTATACTTGGGATCTTGCACATCTTATGTCTTATTGTACATGCACTACTTATAAAGTGTCATGGGGGGTTGATGTTTGCCTTTGTTTGTCATCTACCTTTGTCACGTGAGTGTTCCTTCCATGACATTATCCTCATGATGTGTTTCAAGTGAGTGTTCCTTCCACGACACTATGTACTTTCTCTGTACCTTCGATGTTCTTGGTTCTTTGTCATGCAATTCTTGGTTGCCATTCTTTTCAGTGTACCTATCCCTCTCCCATTTCAACATTATGGGGAGGTTTGTCCTATTGTTCTAATGCTTCCTTGGTTCAATTGATCAGCTCTTCAGGCTTTGGTGTTTCATGCCATTTGTATCTTCGAGTTCAGTTGGTTTCCTTTGTTTTCCATCTGATTTGAGTAGTGTCATTTGAGGGCACTCATGCAGATTACAGTCTTCTCTACCTGGTCATGTTCTATTTCAATGGAGGTTCTTCAGATTAGTAGTTACTCTTTGACAATGTTTGCAGCTATTCCATGCTTCAGTGGTGTTCTTCCTGCTCTTTTTTTGTTCTTATCTTCTTGAACACTCTTGTTAGGAGGCTTCTTAGTCCTTCACTTGAGCTTTCATCTCTTCTTGGAGAGGAGTTTTGTTCCCACAAGGTTTTCTCCTTTTTCTCCACTTTACAAATATTTTATTGTACTTGGGTACCTCATCAGGCCTAGTTGTCAGGACCCATTGTTGCTTTCATGCATTTTTTACATGCTTTTTTAGTCCTTAGTTGTTTTTTAGCTACTCCCTAAGTTCATCTTAAGGGGGGGTGTTAGAGTTATCTTTTATTAGCTAATATTTATTTATTTAACTATTAGTCTATTATACTTTATGCTTAAGCTAAACTTAGGAATCTTATAATTATTTAGGGTTTTCACCTTTAAGGTTTCGAGTATACTTTTATAAGGATTCTCTCTTTGTATTTTCATAACAACTGTAACTATTGAATTGCATTCTTTTTGCACCATAAATATGACTCCTCTTTTCTGGATCTCTGAAATCTGGCCTCCATAGTTTTTTTGCTTCTCTCCTTCTGTGACAGGTTTGCATGTAGGTAATATTTGGGAGTTGTAGAGTTGATTTTTCCTCAACTCCAATAGTAAGATTTTTCTCATTGTGGTTTTTTTGGGTCTCTGAAATCTGGCCTCCATAGTTTTTTTGCTTCTCTCCTTCTATGACAGGTTTGCATGCAGATAATCTTTGGGAGTTGTAGAGTTGATTTTTCCTCAACTCCAATAGTAAGATTTTTCTCATTGTGGTTTTTCCCTCATTGGGTTTTTCATGCAAAAATCTTGGTATTCATGTATGATTGCTTTGTCTTTTATGTTCTTTATTTCTACACATGTGGTAATTGGAATGAATTGTCAATGAGTGGTTAACATTGATTGAGTTTTAATATATACTAATTCACCCCCCCCCAGCATCTGGGTGTGTTCAACAATAGGTATCAAAGTGAGGTTCTTGAAGAAACAGTCTAACAACTGAAGTAGATCTGAGATTTCAACACAATGTTTGAATCTGAGAGAGATTTGGATATTGCTATGGAACAACATGAATGGGATATTGATGTTGTACTAGATATGGAATGAGAATTAAGATTTTCTCTTGTTGATATAGATAAAAGTAGGGAAAAGTGTAAGAAATAAGAAGCACATGTTGGCTATCTAAAAAAGTAACTTGAAGAAGGAAAGTAGACAAATGATGTTAAGTGCTCAAAAGCAAAATAAAGAAAAGGGCGAACTTGGTTTTGAAAAAGGTGAATGTTCCTAGACTCCCAATAGAGAAGATAAAGGAAAAGGTCAAGGATGAATTGAAGAAGACTAATGAAGATCAAAAAGGGTTCAGTCTAGTTTGGAACAAGAAGAATTTTAAAAATCATCCTCTTGCTTATCCAAGTATTCATCATCTTTCAATGGTAACTATTTTTCATGCAATAAGTTTGGACATAGACCTAGTGAATATAGAAGTCAAACTAGATGTCAATCATTTAATGGTTACACTTGCAATAAGTTTGGACATAAAGCAAATGAGTGCAAAAGTAGGATGGTGTGGAATGGATATGTGAATACAAACTATGGTATAAATTTTCAAATTTTTAATGGATATTTTTATGCATACAAAAAATTTGTGCACAAGGTTATTAAGTGTAGTTCTAATGTCAAAAGGAATGGGAATGGTCCACAACAAGGTCCAACATGTTATAACTACAATAAATAGGGACAAATTGCTAGGTTTTGTAAAGGAAAGAATAAGAGGTGCCCTAGTTCGGTAAAGAAGATTGATGTCAATAAAGAAAATGAGAAGATGAAGAAGACATGGATGAAGAAATATGATGAAAATGTAGAAGGAAATATTGTGGATGGGTTTATACCTACATGTGGTGTAGATGCTTCCTCTAAAAACTAGATAAAGAGCATTGTTTGGGGGGAGAACTGATTGAAGATCTTATGAAACCCTTTGCAATTTGAATTAAATTTTTTTTAGCATGACAGATGTTGTGAAGGCATTTTTGGATATTTCTAGATGTTTGTGGTGATCTGTGAAGGTGTTTGAGATTTTTGGCAAAACAAAGAATAAAATTTTTAAGTATAACAATAAAATGCATTTAAGGCAAATAAACCCTAAGTAAGTGAATGTAATGGATAAATTGGCTTTTTGAATTTATTCTGATTATTTGTGATCTTGAAAATTTGAGAGCTATTAAGAGTGAAAGAGTTTTCTAGTGCATACCCTAGCAATAGTGTGATTTAAGGTTTCTTTGCAAACCTAAGTTATTAGTTCAGTTTGTGTATTCAATATGACTACACCCATTGTTATCAATATGTCGTTGAAGTTTCAAATACAATTCAAACTGTATCCATTTGTGGTAATAGAGAGAGATAAGGAAGGTTCCTCATTGAAGGTTCCACTCAATGTGGTGTATATTGAGGATGTTAGGGATTGCAGCATCCTAGACTGCACTCCCTTACAATTTTGTCCTTATTTGGTCCCTCACCTTGGCGTTTGTCTCTTGAGGCTTGATCAGAGCCCTAATTCTTCTCACACAATGCACTAAACTCAAAATTTTCAACACCCATGCTTTCTCCCCCAATTTTTGATGCAAAGCTAGGTAACCAACTAGGTGATGACCTTCTCTCACCCACAACTACTATGTCCAAATCAAGTTCTTTTATTTGTTCAAGGTGTCAAATAACACACCTTCCAAGCACTCAACTCACACAACAATTTGTGTGACCGGATCCATACCAGTTTAGTATCTTTCGGTGCTGGTAGGATGAAAACACTCTACCCTTGTGTGAATGGCATACAATCTTCCGATACCGGTGGGATAGAAACCTATCATGACAATTCCTTACATCATTTTGACTCATGGGTGATATAAGACTCGTTTAGGCTTCATTTGTGTCTTTGGGTGCTCCTGCAACATACTCCTCTGGTGGTTGAATCTCAAGTCCACTTGAGATGAGTTCCTGCAATGTAGTCCCATGTTTCTTCATCTGGTGTTCATCCATCCATACTGCATCTGCCTCAGGGAGTCCTTGCCATTTGACAAGGTATTGTTTGTAGACCTTATTCCTGGTTTTCTTCACAATCTTGGTGTCCAATATCCTTTCAAGTTTGGGTGGCCCTTGACTTAGAAAGTCCTCCAGTATGTTTGCAACATCTTCCACCGAGAATGTACCATCTTCTTGTGATGTAGAGCCAGGTAACCAACTAGGTGATTCCCTTCTCTCACCCACAACTAGTATGTCCAAATCAAGTTCTTTTGTTTGTTCAAGGTGTCAAACAACACACCTTCCAAGTACTCATCTCACACAACAATTTGTGTGACCGGATCCATCGGTTTAGTATCTTCTGGTACCGGTAGAATGAAAACACTCTACCCTTGTGTGAATGGTAGACAATCTACCGGTACCAGTGGGAAGGAAACCTATCATGACAATGCCTTACATCATTTTGACTCATGGGTAATATTAGACTCTTTTAGGCTTCATTTGTGTCTTTGGGTGCTCCTGGACCAATTTTCTAAGTCCTTGATTGGTCAAGACTAGAGAATTGACACCCTGGTCCTCAAGGACCAGAGCACCCTCGCTCTGGTCCTTCCAATTAGGGCCCATTTTGGGGCTCCTTAATGGTCATCTGAAATGAGCAAGAATCCTAATACTATGTTGGATCATGTCAGAAATTTAATTTGATATTCAACCAAGCATGTATAAAAGGAGGTCTACCCCACTTATTTTGACATCCATGAATTTGATTCATCAATCAAGCATTCATAATTCAAATTACATCAAGTGAGCAAGCAATCAGTCTTCTTTCAAGCATTGGAGTAGAAGCAAAGTCAAATTTTAAGCATTGGAGATTACATTTATGTTCTATGGTTTATGAAGACTACATGAAACTCTAATTCCTTTTGAAGACAAAAAAAACTTCATAAAAAGGTATATCATTAGTGTTTTAGACATTTTCAATATTCCCCTCAAAAGGAAATCATTTTCATTATAGCATTTAGTTTACATTTCATCTATATTTCATGGTTAATTGCAAAAATGATGTTTGACCTAAGGCAAACACCTATTCCCAACCATTTTCCCTTCTCTATTGTGTGCAAAATAAGGTACAGAGCTATAACTTTCAAGATCGACATAATTCACTAAGACGGATAGGTTCCCCTTTAGACAATGAAAAGTTTGGAGGAATAGAGCGACGAGAATTCTAGTCCCGATAATTCAGGACAACCTTTTGGGAATAGATCCAAACTTCCACATATTGCTCAGATCCAAGTTCATGGCCCTGTTTGACGATTATAGCTCACTGCTTATGCATAATTTCTTCAATTTACACACATTTACCCTAATTTCAATATTATCACAACCCAACTTAAAAGAGGGAATTAAATCTTAAATAGTGAATCTAATAAAAATTATTAGCCCTATCCTTGCTGAGTTGAGGCTAGATCTATTGGATTCAACCCTCTTTAATGTGATGGTCCCTAAGCAAAAATCAAGGGTTTTACTTCATCATTCGGTGAAACCCTAGCTTTTCACCATCTTAGATTTTAGTGAACCTGACATCTTGCACCATAATTTTTTATTTATGTTCTCATATTTGATTGTTCATGCATTTAAAATTCAAATTTATATTTGCAAGTTTAATTTTTAATTGAACTACAAAAATTTAGAGGTTAAATTCATAAAAACCCCTAATTTTTAATTCTAAAATTGAACTTGTGGGTTGCCTAATTTTGGATTAATTATTTCAAATCTAATTATTCATGCAATTTAAAATTCAAATTTGCACGCATAGTTCTCATTTTCAATTGAATTACATAAATTTAGTGGTTGAATTCATATAAACCCTAATTTATAATTCTAAAATTTACTTGTGGGTTACATAATTTTTCAAATTTATTTTTAGATCCGATCTTTGTGATATGCTATGCTATGATTTAGAGGCATTTATCTTTCAAATTCACAAATCAAAATTCTTAATAAATTGGTTAATCGATCATTTTTATAAAATTTTGCATTGCTTAATCACAATTTTCAAATATCAAATTCCAACTTCCTTCCTTTGTGCATGAGTTTTACTACCATTAGTCCTACCTACAATATTCCCATGGGAATAAGTTGTAGAATTGAAGATTCTTAAGGTTTAATTACGAAGGATATGGAGCCTAATTTAGATAACTTATTTCATGAGAATATTGGTGGTTCCTCTAATCCAACAAATGATGTCATTTATCCCCATTATTTCCATAATTATCATGATGTGGATGAATCACTAATTAGGGTTTTCATTGATCAATTGGAGAAGATTGACAAACAATTTGAAAATCTTCAACAATGGATGAGTCAACAATACCTGAAAAGTGAGACAATCCCATTGATTGAAGGATTAAAATGAATGGCTCAAAGTGATAAACTTAGTGTTGGTTTATTGTGTGGCCTTTCTCATATTCTTTACACTAATATCATGCCTATGAAAATTCATGCCTAAGTCCTTAATTACACTCAAGCTACTAGTCAAGTCAACCATTCTATTCCTATGCCTACATCCTTGCCTAGTCTACCTACATTTACATCTTCCATCATGAATACTTCCACACAAAATGCCAATCCTACAAATGTAAGCCAAGGGGGAAACTTTGCTAATCAAGCCTCTTTTATTCCTCCTTCTATGAGTCTTCCATTTGTGACTCAATCATCTCCCATACCTACATGTCATAATGTTCCACCTCCTTACTCTCAACCTCAATCTACTTACAACAATGTTACTCCTCCATCCCAATCTAGTATGTCCATTTTCAATCCATTCACCGAAGCAACATTAATAACTTATCCCAAACCATTTCATCCCTAGAAAAACAACTAGCTTCCATTACCCAATCCAAGTTTAATGTGCCCACATTTGATGTGGCGAGCCCATTATCCGATGACATTGTTTATGATGTCCCTCATAAACATATAGAAGTCCCTCAACTAGAGATTTTTCAATGGAAAAAGTGATCCTTTGACTCATGTGAAAACATTTCAAACATTGTGTATTGATTTTTTTCATGATCAAGACTTGTGGCTAAATGTTTTACTCAAACCTTTAGGGATAAAGCCTTGTAATGGTGTTGTTCTTTGCCTCCTTATTATATTACATCATTTCAACAACTAGCTAATGCTTTCATTCAATAATTTCATAATAATATTGGTCCTAAAATTACTTTGATTGATTTGATTCATTGTAAGCAAGGTGTTAAAGAGAAAGTGATTGATTTTATTGGTAGACATAAACATTTGTATTCTCAAACTACTTATCTTATGCCTGATCAAGATGTTCAAATAATCTCTATTTCTAATTTACAAAAATATATTAGGCATAAGCTTCTCTTTTTTTAGTTTACTTCCTTTACGTAGTTGTCTCAGTGCTTCATAATTATTAGCTTCAAGTGAGTCAATTTGAATCGTCTCCTTCAATAGCTCCAGTTGATAAGAGTGAAAGTGCTCGACAATCTTCTATAAAGTTTAAAACAAACAAGGGATACATCAAGTTCAATGACAACATCAATACTCAAGTGCCAGCCATGCATCAGGAAATACTTTAGAAAAGAATTTACTCCTGTTTTTGAGTCTTTTCATATCATATTGACACAATTGATAAATTAAAATGTGTTGAAACTTTCTCCCATCAAGCCAATCGATACCTCCAAACCTTTTCCACCTTACCATGATCCCAAAGCCTTTTGCCAATATCATCATCAACTAGGTAATGATATTAATAAGTGTTATACCTTAAGGAGTAGGATTCAAGAATTTATCAATAACAATACCATATTTGTAGCTAGTGTGAATGACAAAGGAAATAAATTAGTAGCTCCTCCTAATCAAAATATTCAAATCTTTACTAATCCTTTGCTTTCCCATTCTACTAATGTGGTTGAGTTTGAGCCTCTTGCATATTCTCCCAATGACCTTGGCCTTGAGTCTAATAATATGGTGAATCTTGTTGATAAACCTATACCTCCTAAGGACCTATGCATTACCTTTGATCCTAGTGAGACTATTAATGCACCCGATGGCCCATTATATATCATTGTGAAGATCAAAGACAAACTTTGACGAGGGATGCTCATTGATCCAACATGTATGGTGAATGTGATAACTAAATAATATATTTATACTTTACAATTGCATCAAGTAACATATGATAAATTTGATGTAGTGGTTAAGGTGTATGATTGTTTCTCTTTCCCTACTATTGGTTCTATTACTCTCCTCATTGAAGTTGGCACTAAGTGATTAGATGTCATTTTTCTATCATTCCTACATCCGATCAATTTCTTTTGAAGTTGGGACATTTGTAGCTCTCTTCCATGAAGGTGATCCCTTCTACTATCCATAAATATTTTAAATTTCCTCATAATGATAAAATCATAACAATTAATCATAGCATGTATCAAGCCACAGTGAAATGTGGAGATGTCAATATTGATTACTTTTAGCCTAAACAATTTGAGCCTCTTAAGCCTAAAAGTGATGCTCTTTTTCAATCTTATCAAAAGCAAAAGAATGAGATGATCTTACCTCTGAGTAAGCCTAGGGATCCTAGACCTATTCATCCTCGTCATTGTGGACCTGGTATCCTTCCTACACCTTCTATTCCTCCTATAAATGTTGTAGTCCCACCTCCTACATATTACAAAGGGAAGTTCCCACCATATCCTATCTTTCAACCTAGTAGACCTTCTCCTATTCCTCCTCCTTTGAAGGAAGAGAAGAAGTCTATGTTTATTGATCCTAAACCTTCACAAACCTCAATTAAAATTAAAAGAAACCATCATGTGAGAGAACACCAATGAAGACGTCATGATAAGGCTTGTGAACTTGCTTCTCAACCTATTTCCTCCCTGAAGACACCAAATATTAACTTGATCTCATTCATCCAGTCTTCGCTTAGGGAGGAAGTTCAACCTAAATCACCAAGATTAAAAATGCTTAAGAAAGATGATGGATCATGTTCTATTCATGTTAAAAAACCTATTTTTTATTAATCTTGATGATGAAATGAATAATGATGTTGTCCATGCTAACAATGTTGATTATGATGATTCAAATGATGACTATGAGCTTGTTGATGTTGAGAATGATCTATCTAAATGATTTTCAAAAACATTAATCCTGACACCTAGTGATAGACAAAGTGACTAATCATTAGAGTATGGTCCTTGTTTGAAACTTGTATTAGCTCCATCTACTGTGCTCTAAGTTCCTCCACTTGCATCTTGTCCACCTTCCCAAAAAAAGTTCAGCAAGATTGGGAGACAGATGATTTGCTTGATTAGATTCAATCGTGTCATAGATTCTCTCTCTCTCATCTCTTGCTTGTTTGTAACATTCTTCTATTTGTATCTCAATTCTTCTATTTATTTTCCTTTGTGTTGTCTACTTGAGTATGATGCAAAACATTTAGATCTCTTTTGGTCTCTTCCATGTTGACTCAAAAGACATGTGCGTCTTTCTTCCATTGTGATTCTACTTTCTTTGAGGGATAAGGTCAACTCAATGCAAATATATTTAAGGATATACATTATTTATCATAAGTGCATGTTGAACCCAAAGTTAGTAGAACCCTTGTGTGTTTAGTGTTTTGTGACCATTATCCTTTGATTTGTCCTTTCTTGGGGACATATCCTTGTAGTAGCATTCTTGTTTTTGGGCACATGCTACCTTAAAGAGATTTCTCTCGATAAGGCATATACAATCACTTTAACATGGCTTGGGCATACACTATGCTCAATGTTTCACTTTATGCACACACTATCACATGTCTCGATACTCAAGTTACCTGGGAAACCAAGCCTTTTGCTTTGTAATTTAATATTTTTCTTTTTCATGACTTATAGTAAGTAAACCTTACAAGGCTAGCATTCATTGTTTTCTCTCTCTTTCTCTTATGATTTTCCTTTTATCTTGATGTTGAAGCACTAAGATCTTAAAGCCCACTAGGGGCTCGGGGTATCTTGCCTCTTTGATGACTTGATGAAATCTTTTTCAATGCAAACCTTTGTATTTTACAGAGAGTATGCTTAGTCTCATACTCTCACTAAAGTGGGGGCTAAATGTAGTTACCCGAATTGTACTCTCTTACAATTTTGTCCTCATTTGGGCCCTCACCTTGGTGTTCATCTTCTAAGGCCCAATCAGAGCCTTAATTCTGCTCACACCATGCACTAAACTCAAAATTTTCAACACTCATTCTTTCTCCCCCAATTTTCTGAGTCCCTGATTGGTTAGGACCAAAGCACTGGTGCCCTAGTCCTTAGGGATCAAAGCACCCTTGCTCCGATCCTCCCAATTAGGGGCCATTTTGGGGCCCCTTAATGGTCATTTGAAATGAGTGGGAATCCTGATCCCTTGTTAGTTCATGTCAAAAAATAAATTTGATTTACAACCAAGCATGTATAAAAGGAGGTCTATCCCTCTCATTTTGACATCCACAAATTCAATTCATCAATCAAGCATTCATAATTTGAATTAAATCAAGTGAGAAAGCAATCAATCTTCTTTAAAGTTTGGAGAAACAGTAAAGTCAAGATTCAAGCATTGGAGATGACATTCATGTTTTATATTTTATGAAGACTACATGAAACCTTAATTCCTTGTGAAGACAAACAAAACTTCATAAAAAGAAATCATTAGTATTTCAGACATCTTTAGCATTTCCCTCAAAAGGAAATCATTTTAATTATAATAATTTATTTACATTTCATCTCTATTTCATGGTTAATTTCAAAACTGGGATTTGACCTAAGGCAAACCCCTATTCCCAATCATTTTCCCTTCTCTACTATGTGTAGGAACAGGTACAAAGATGTAACTTTCAGGATCGACATAATTCATAGGGATGAATAGGTTCCCCTTTGGACGGAGAAAGCTCAAAGGACCAGAGCGATGAGCATTCTGGTCCCAACAATTTAGCACGAGGCTCTGGGAATAAATCTGAACATTCACATATTGCTCAAATCCAATTTCATGGCTTTGTTTGATGACTACAACTTACTTTTTATGCATAATTGCTTCAATTTACACACATTTATCCTAATTTCAACATTTTCACAATTCAACTTAAAAGATGAAATTAAAGATTATTGAGGAAGCTATTAGGGATTTGACTGGATTGTGCACTTCTAATGCTATGCTTATGTTGAAAATGGTAAAGAATGAGATGGTTGCTCAATTGACCAGTTTAGTATTTGATAAGAGGGAAATAATTTGGAAGATATTGTCGATGCAGGTGTTCAATATGTGACCAAGGGTGTGGCATACAAGATCTATTTCTAGAACTGGGAGGGTTTTGTCACTGCCATTGCAATCTATACTACACGTTAGATGGTGGTTCAAGGTGAAAGTTTTGATTTATGTGAGTTACTAAGGCTGCAATTGCTAGATAATATGGAGAAGACCAAGATATCAAAGTATTGATTTAGGTATGGGTCCCTAATTATATGTTTGGATTTCATGTTTATGAATGAGCTTCCAAGTACAAGGAATAAGGTATGGGATAATTTTCATCCTATTGGAGTTCAAATCAAGCAACACATTAGAAGTTTTAACAAAGACATGGAAGAATACAACAAGCAGTATTAGGGTTGGTTCAGAAATTTCCAAGACAAGATGCAAGGGAGAGAGAGGATTCCTACCGGATTGGTGAGGAATTATAAAAAGGAGATTACATTTTTGGCTAGTAAGGACTTTTGTTACATTGAAGTTGTTGAGCCAAGAGCTACTTGGACTTCAAAATTACTATATGAGATTTCAAAGGAGTATGTGGAAAAGAATATATAAACTTTATTGTAGTTGTTGGTTGATCCAAGTGTTGAAAGATTTGGAATTGCAACAAAGATATTGAGTACGATGATGCAGAAGAGATTTGAAGAAGGACATGCAAAGCAGATAGAGAAACTATATTAGAAAATTTATTTGTCTATGGTGGAAGAAACATTTGGAAAACAAGTGTAGAAGATAACTAGATTAGTTCTACCTCTCCTTTGGTGAAGATTGGCTCCTTTGAAAACCTAGCGATATCGATGGTAAGTGAGAATAAAGAATAGAGACCTAATCAAAAGGCAACAAGAGGAAAGAAAGGTTCAGAGCTAGTTATTGAGGAAGTTGATAGTATCGACATAGAGAAAGAGGTGGAAAAATAAAAGTTGGTTATAAAAAAGAGTTCCACAAAGACATAAATAAAAGTTGAGGATGATAAAAGTGAAGAGGACATTGTGCCTCTTAGTCAAAGAAAGAAGACATTGGTCTCACTAGCAGAGATCCCTACAAAGAAGAGGAAGTAAAGAGGGAAAAATCATAGAGGGCTAAGAATAAGAAGAAGACATGTTCCCCTCCACTCGATGTTAATTATCAACAACTTGATATTGAGAACTTGGTAAATTATATTTGTGAGCATGATACTTTAGAGTTTTCTGCATGATTGTATAAGGATACCCCTTTGACATATATATAAGATTGAAAAGGCTAATATTTAGTATCTGATCACTTTTGATAAGAATGTTAATGATATTTCTAACAAGTTACCAATATAATTGTTCGAAGCTTTGACAAAAAGAAGGATGCATTTTTGAAGGAATCCAACATGAGGAAATATTCTTTATAGATGGTATGCAATCCTTTATTCAGAGAAGATAGAACCGAGATTGTGTAGGCTCTCAATACAAAGTTCAAAACTAAGGAGAGAGGGAAAATGATAATGGGAGAAGATCCAAATGACTATTAGAGGATGGTCAAGCAGACTAAAGATGCAATAGTTGAGTTTGTAAAGGAATTAGAGAAGGCTTTGTCTTCTCCTACAAAGAAGATAAATATAGGAATTGGTCTGAAAGGGAGTTCAGTTGGTGTTGGCAATAGTGGAGTTGATTCAAAAAAGAAAACATAGGAGCATATTGGTGGAGATGTAGGTCTATGAAATGGTTTGGATGAACAAATGGATGCATATAAGAATATGGAGAATTTGGCAAAAGAGATTCCAGAAAAGACAGAGGAGAAGGAGAAGAAGAAGAAGATAGAAAAAGAAATAAGTACTATGTCTGGTTGAGAACCTTGCAATCCTTCTAGAGATTCTACATTAGAATTGTAATTACAACTTGAGTTGGTAATTACCTCTAAGGTAATTTAGATTCCTATGATACAAGGTTAAATTGAACTTAACTAGTTGTCACCCCTACACATGTTAAATCTAGGTGGTGTTCTCCATCACTCAATGTGAAAGAAATTTTTTATGTCTTAGGTGGAGTGCATAGAATTGATCGATGATACAGTGAAGTTTCTCCATGAAAAACTATTAGAGGTTATATTAGATGAGTATTTGAGTGATGTAGAGTAGCTATATGTTTTGCTTAATATTTTAAAAGGTCACACTTCTAACTTGGAAGAAACAATTTTGAAAGATGTCGAGAAGAAAAATGTAGAGAAGAGATTAAAGGAGTTAGTAAATATATGTGCAGATGCACGCACCTGGATAAAGGATGATATAAGTTTTTGAAAAGAATAAAAATGATGTAGTGGTTTTTTATCTTTTTTTCATCAGTGTCTTGTTTCCACTAAATATATCAAGGGTCAAATAGACATTTTGGAAGCTCAAATTATACAATTTTCTAATTCTATTAATTTGAAGAAGGATTGAGATGGTAGCATTAGAGAATTTGTATATAAAGTTGAACCTAATACACAATCAAAGGGAGGAGATCAAGAGGAAATTTGGTCACCTGAGAGATGTGGTTGATCTGAAGCTCACTAGTATGGTGAAGTTACTTGAAGACTCTTAGAAGTTAAAATAGTCAACAAAGGTTCTAGTTAGTTGCAAAAAGGTAGAGGATCTTCCATTGAATATTGAGATTTAATGTACATTTTTGGCTTATGTGGGAGAAGATTAGAAGACTACATGGTCACAACTAACATTAATTCATAAGGGGTTCATTCCCCCAACTCTACAAGGTAGTTAATTTTTTGTCGGTAAAGACAATTTTGTTCCTATACATACACATGCAAATGAGTAAATGGTTGTTGATGTAAAATTTTGGATTTTAGTTGCATTCACTTTTTAGGAGTTGTTGTAGATAAGGGAAGTATTATTGAAGTCAATGAGTTTGTGTTATTTTATGGAGACACCCTTTTACATTGATGTTAAAGGGGGAGATAATTCATTGTGGAGATATAAGTGATATGTTGGATGTTGGCACAAGTGTTGCCACCAAATGACAATGAAAGAGATTGTTGCAAAATTGAGTTTGTGGTGTCATTAATGTCAAACTTATTTATATATTTGGTCTAGATGCATGTTTAGTAATGGTTTGGAGTAGTGGAGTAATAGAGGTATTGGGTGAAAATTTTGTAAACTCGGGGAGGTTAACAAAATTTTGGTTTACACAATAGTATGCAAGATGGTATCTCTCAGAAGGCATGGCACAATCTCTCCTAGTTATAAGGGAAGGATCCCCCTTTCTACTACAATCTATATCTATTATTATTATACCTGCTAACTTTACACTATTCTAGGATGATACAATTACTTTACTCTCTTTTTTAGAGTAAGTATTTTTTCAACTCTCTATCTAGAATGGATTCCCTTTTCTAACAATGAAATAATTCTAACTTCCAATAACCTATGATTTATGCTAGTTGGAAAAAAAGTGTTCATGAAATTACAAAGCCTTTCATTGCTTCCTTTTTTGAAAATGACTTAAGGGACATGGTTATTGCATATAAGGAGCTCAAAGTCTTCTTCAAACACCTTAATCCTATCAACCAATAATACCTAAATATTGACTATTTTTATAACTAAAATAAGATTTGTAATATATTGTAAGCACAAAGTCTTGTAGTTACATCCCAAAACTCACTATTCTAACATGATAACTCAACAAAGCATAAACTTTTCACCTTATTATCCAATTAATATAAATGTTTGCAGTAAAAGGTTATACAGAGTCTACAAATCTTTACTTTACCTCTTTCAACTTAAATACTTCTCACAAAGAAAGATTTAATCTCAAAGAAAGTGGAAAATAATGACATGAGAACATTCCCTCACACAATAAAGCACTTCCAAGACAAAGTTTGGATGCCACTTCTCTTCTTCTTTGATTAATTTTTTTTGAATGTACTCTAAGCTCAAAATCTTAGATAGCTTTTCAATTCTACAAAGTTTTGAAACATTAACCAAAAGATACTAATTACAAAGAGCTCCCCCCTATATATAGACGAGGGGCTATGAGAAAAATATGGGAGCATTCTAACTAACTTTGACTTATTCAACATTAGAAGTCCTAACTTATTTTGACTTGCAATGTGATCACATGCAATTACATATTTTGTCTTTACATGTAATATGTTAAAACCAAACTAAAAAAATATTCCTAAAGTGTATTAAATTACAGGATGCCTCTTCTTGATCTTCATTCTAAGCTATGAATTATGCATATTTATGCAATGAATTTTGTACTTCATCATCATTAGGCCCAAAAGTGTGACTTTCTACTATTGTGATCCTAGGAATGACATCTGAATAACTAGTGATGCTCTACAAAATGAAGGATGTTAGAAAAACCTATGGTGAGGTAACACACACATGAAAAACACACAAGAAACAAGGAGTTAGTGTTAATCAACCAAAGATTATTCGAAGAAGGCATACCAAGAGAGACACTAAAAACACAATAGAGCATTTAACTATGAAAATAAATGCAACAAGGCATCTCCAAATGCCTTCCACCATGCTTGTAGCTCCTCCTCCCTTGTTCCTCTCCTCTCCAAGTTCCAAATGAGTGTAGCTCTCAGTAGATTTTTGCACTATGGATGTCTTATGGAGATTTAAGATTGAAATGCTTTAAACTATGCTATGCAAGTGTAAAGCAAACTAATATTAGATGCTATAAAATGAAAATGATTTGTTTTAATCCAAAATGACAATATATGAGTGATTTATGTTAAAATGCTCTTCTCTAAAATTGGCTATAAGTTAAATGCATACAAGTTTTCAGGGTCTAGATTATGAAGAAATGAGCTCTATTTATAGGTAAAATGGAGCAATAAATGGTTGATATTGAGTAATCTCAACAAGGGTCAGGATTGAAGGGCTTATGATGTTGTATTTTAATGATGTTTTGATTTCCATTGATGGACACACACTTTATTTATGATGGACACACACTTTCTTGATGTATGAGTTATGACTCAACCGGTAATTGTTCCAATCGGTATTGTGTATTGCGTAATGTATAGTCTTTAGACTATCGGTATTTTGTAGAAGATGTTTACCGGTCACAAATTGATTGAAGAGCTCAATCAGTATGGAGACCCCAAGCGGTTCGAGGAGCTCAAGCGGTACGAAGGACCCAAGCAATAGTTAACTTTTGATCGGAACACTTCGATCTACCAGTCTTCATTTTTGACAACTGGTAATCGGTATATTGTATTAACCGGTATTACTCTGTGATGAGTTACCAACCAGTATTTCAGTAATGTGTGATGAGTTATCATCCACTGACACTTTGACGGTAATTTTATGTCGTGTTACCCAATGTGTCTAGATGCACTGAACCTAGGAGCTTGTAGTCTAATCCTATTGGACCGACATGAAATCAGATTCCTTTATAAGGACATCATGTCTAGGGTTTGCATGTAAGAGTGATGTATGATGTATCAGAGATAGAACAGAAAAGGTTATGTACGATCTTTGCAGAAAAGATTAAGTCTGTGTGAAGAGTTAGAGTGTGGAGATATTGAAGACTGAAGTAATGTTGAAGTGCATTAACAATGAGCTATCAAGGATCTAATTAAGCAGACTGTGCTATTAGCTAGATCACTCACTTGTTGATTACTCACATCTTCAAAAAGTCTGAAACCTTTAACCAGGTAGGCCCAACAAAGCCTTTGCAAATCCTCTAACAAGGTGGTTCATAACTTTGGATCTGAAATCCTCTAACAAGGTAGTCTTTAATAGGACTTATCTCCTAACAAAGATCCAGATTCCTAACGGGATCTATTCTGGTGAAGAACATTGTATGACCTTAACCGGTCTGACCTTAACCGGTTTGGTTTCTATTCTGCAGATAGTTGCTTGTGAGTTTTTGCTCACTATGGTTTTTCCCATTTGGGTTTCCACGTCAAATATCTTGTGTTATGGTGATTGTGCTCTTGTGGGTGAATGCTTTGTTTGCTATTTGGTTTTCATTTATCTTAACTAGTTTATCAATGAAACTGTTGTACCGGTTATTCACTAAATTGTTTAAGAGTTTTTTTACATTATTTTTTGGTATACTAATTCACCCCCCCTCTTAGTATTCATCAATTGGTATCAGAGCCAACCTTTCTATAAGTCTAACCACTTGGAAGGAGATATGGGGGAATATAATGTGAGGGAACTTACTCATCATCTCACTCAGACTGAGAGAGCCTATGATGAACTCAAAGTCAAGTATAAAGCCTCTTTGGCCAAAAAAAGAGAGCATGCTGAGAAACTGATGGAACTTACTGAAAATAGCTCTTCTGATGAAGCAGATATGGATGCCCTAGTTGAAGAAGTTGGAAAACTAAATGAATATAAAGCCAATCTGAGAAAGGAGTTGGAAGGACTGACTATCAGAATGTGTCAAGAGCTTGAGAACAAAAGGAAACCTGAAGATCTAGTAAAAGACAAAGATCATGAGATCTCCAAGCTGAAGCAAGAAATCAGTGCCCTTACCACTCATCTCCAAGAGAGTAAAGTGGAAAAAGAAGAAATGCAAGATGAACTAAACATGGCTATTTCTGAGAATGCAACCTTGATGGAATCCAATGCTGCTATTTCCAAGGAACTTACTAAGTCAAAGGAGATACTTACCAGATTCAATCAGAGTACTGCTAAGCTAGAGGAAAATCTAGAAGCGGCAAAACCAGTAAAGAATACCACTGGTCTTGGTTTCTTTGGGTATGAGGAAGGTGAGACCTCTAGAACAAAAGCTGAAGCATCAAAGAAGAAACCAACATCCAAGGATAAAGGTAAACAAAATTTTAAACCCGTTTGCTTTAATTGTCTCAAAGATGGACATATTGCTAATGTGTGTAGAAGCAAGGCCTACAACAATTTTCCTTATTTTCTAAACAATAAGCCTAGATTCAATGGAAATTTCTATGCATGCAACAAGTTTGGGCATAGGGCATTTGAATGTAGGTCTGTTTTGCACAACGTTGGGAGATACCCTCCAAGGACTCAAGGAGTTATCCCGGAACCTTCTGTGAACCAGAATCCCAACCCATACAATACCTATGACCATCAGTTAGGAGGTTATCAAGCAGCAACTGGTTGGAGAGCAACCTGTTTGATCTGTCGTGGTAGCAGTCACATTGCTGCAACATGCAAAAGGAAGAATGGTAGTATGAATAATGGACCATGGAGAACACCTAGAATGGTATGCTATCATTGCAACAAACCAGGACACACTACTAGAACTTGCAGAATGAGAAAGAACCTATCAGATGATATACTAATCACTCCAAAAGGGAAGATTGATGTTGAAACCATTCAAGCGAGAATGAATAAAACTTGGATAAAGAAACTTGAAGAAGTGTCATAGGATGAACCAGTTTCTGCACCTAGTGTGGAAGTCTCTGAATTGGCAAACTGAGCTTCAGAAAAGCTTAGGGGGAACATATCAGTGAGATGTTTCAAACCCCCAGTTTATATCGGTAAAGACCTTAACTGGTATATGTTACTAATCGGTAGAAGATTGGAAATGGTAAAAGGCAAAATTAGGGTTTGTGCCCTAACGGTGATGCATTTATTATGGTAGGTGAAAAATCTGTTTAAAATGATTTTGGTCATCATTTTCACTTATCTGCTTTTGAGCGAAGAAATTTTCAAGAGAAGAGCGACAAAGAGCGATTTGTCTAGCGATTCAAAGTGAATTCAAAATCTTGCAGAGGAATCCAGAGATCTTTTTCAATCTATTAGTGAAGAACACTAAGTAGTAATCGAGCAATCGAAGTGGTGTATTGTGGGTGACATTGCCAAACCCTAAATTTCGGATTGTGAAGGTATTTATTGAATTTCTTTCTTATCATGGCTTCTGCATCGCACTCTAGTTCTAGTGCACATGTAGATTCAGCTGATTTTATTCAAAGGAAAATGAAATACAATGCCCTATCTCAAATACCCGTCGGAGTTATTGTCAAGAAAGATATTTCAGGGTATATTGACTGTAAAATGGAAGACCTAGGATCCTTGGTGATTCATTCCTAGCTAAGTCTGTTCTGTGGGGATGATAAGAAGATCAAAACGGAGTACAACGTCCTTGAGAAGATGAAACTACATAATGCGGTATATTTTTTGGAAGAGTTCACAGAAGATCATATCCGCATCATCCTTAGCAGAGTACATGATGATAAGATGTACCTCGAGCGCACACATGATATCACACTGAAGGCAATTCATGTCGTCACTGGTTTCTGCAACATTGGAGAGGTACCAGCTCTGGGGAAGGTCACCAAGACTGAAATGACAAAGCTCATCGATTCATTGAGTGACCAACAAGCGATGAACGTCAACACCATTAAAGATTATTTGGTGAAGTATGCTTGCATGGTGATTGGTTACCGGATATTCTATGCCAGCAGAATGAACTCTGTCCCTACTACTGCGGTAAATGTCACTTACAGAATGATCAAAGAAGACACTACATTTGATCTATGTACCTTTTTGCAGAAGCAATTGCTATTAAACCTAAAATCCATTAAACAAGATAATGCTCTAAGGTTCAGGTTTGGACAACTTCTGGTCGGCTTATTCTTCTACTTTCAAGGTTATTTCCCTGGAGTAGGTGATGTGCAATGGTTTGCTGACCTACCGATCTCTAGACAAATCAAGGAAAGTCTACAAATAGTGGGAACTGGATATCCTAAGGTCCTTAACAAATATTTTGATGAATTTAGGCAGAAAATGAACCTAAAAATGAGGATATCAGATGATATTGTGAAGAAGTATGAAGATGACATCTGCTTCACAATAAAGGTAGATGAATGCATAATGGAAGCGGTGGAACCCAGAAAGGAAGAAGTTGAACCAATGGGATATGAAGTGGTGAATGACATGCTGATCGGGTATGCCTCTACCCTACTTGCCTCACCACTGGATGCGAAGAAAAAGAGAACCGACACCTATTTGGAGAGGGCAACACCGGTTGAAGAACCAAAATAGAAAAAGGATAAAGCAGTGCCATCGGTATCTACACTGATTACCTCTGCCAGTCCAAAAGTGACCAAGTGGTCACCTGCTAAGAAGAAACCTGAGGTTATTCTTGCTAAAGTCTTTGAGAGGAAGCGGAAAACCAAAACAAGCTCACCGGAGTCAGAGGATACTGAACCGAAAATCCAACCGAAGAAGACAAGGCAAACAAGAAAGAAAGCAAAATCTACCAGTAATGCACCTGCAACCTCTGCACCGGTAAATATAGATATTTCCTCTTATAATACAATAACAAATTGTCACAGGACTTGTAAAGCGGAAAAATCAAACCCTAGTTGTTCTCCCCTCCCCAACTCCAAGGAGAGAGAAGGGAGAGTCACTAGGGTTGATGGTTTTCTCTTAGGAGAGACTTTACATTCAAAAGAGGGGTTGAAACCCACAAGATCCAATCCCACGCAATGCAAGATTGGATTCTAAATGAGTTTCAAGGGTTAAGACATCAAGGATACCGTCTTTTGTAAAGAATACAGATAGAATGATTGAACTAGGAATGCATGTAAAGTAGGAAAGATTCACTTATAAATAGAGATAGGGATACGGGATGAAGCTGCGGACCTGGAATTAGCAGTAAAATGTCGAGACGGTGCTGTTCTGCAAATTTGAGCGAAAGTTGACGGGATGATGGTGCCCGACGTGCACACGGTCCTCCGAAAAATCTGCGAAACGAAGGGGGATCTGTTCGTCTCTGCACAAGGATTCCAGATCTTCAATTACAGCCGCGTACCTGCAACCTACACACAGAAAAGAGAGGACGATTGGGGGGTTAGGGATTAGGGGTTTGCCTTTAGGTCAAACCCCAGTTTTGGAATTAACCAAGAAATGAGAATGCTGTAAATGTAAATGTTTGTAATGTAAACAAGTACTGATACCTTGTTGTAAGAATGTTTGTATTCTCACATGCGAAGGTGTAATGTATGTAGTATGTTGTATGTTGTATGTGATCTCCTCTTCAATGGTTGAATCCTTGTCTTGAATGCAACACCTAGCCTTGAATGGAGACTTAGAATGCTCAATTGCTTGAAGGAATGCTTGAATGCTTAAATGTTTGAATGTTTGAATATCGCTTCCACCTTTTGCACCCATATGTTTTCCTTTTTCTTTTTTTTGGAAGAGGAAATGTAGTTTATATACTTGTCAATTAGGGTTGAGAGACTGATTTTCCTGACCTTAGGCTGACCTAGAAACAATATTTTCCAATTTGCAAACTTAAAGACCCGATGCCCAAAAGGAGACCGGGCCCAAAATAGGGCTAGGGACCAGGGCACTGGGCGCCATGGTCCCACCTCCCGGGACAACAGGGTGCAAGGAGGGATCAGGCCAAGGTGCAGAAAAATGCAGTTTTTGGTGTTGTAAACAGGTTTCGGGGTCTCCATTCAGGTTCAATGTTGCGTCGCCATCGTGAAGACCCAAATGCAGTCGAAATTGCAAGTGTCACAATTTTAGGATGCTACATTTATCCCCCACTTTAGCGGGAGTATAAGTGCACGCTCATACTTCCGGTAAAGTACAAGGAAACAACATTGAAAAACTTTCACCACGTCAAGGAGGCAAGATACACCAAGCCCCCAGTGGACAAAGGATCTTACGAATTCGATTGACAAAGTAAAAGGGAAGATCACGAGGGAGAACCATGACTGTCAGTAGTAAGGTTCCCTCACTATGAGTCATGCAAGAAGGATATCAAAAAATTTCAAGGCAAAGCTAAATTTGCCAAGAAATTTTCAAGTATCTTGGAGAGATATGAACGGGATGTATGCCCCCCTACGTTAAAGCGATCGCACACGCCTCACCGGGGGTGATTTCTTTAAGGTAGTGATACATATAAGAAATGAGAAAGGAGCACGTTATCACAAGGATTTAGCCCCCAAGTGTGAGATAAGCCCAAGGATAATAGACACAAAACACAAAGCACAAGGTGACTTCGCTTTCCTCGGGGTCAGTATGCTGTATGATAATTCATGTATATCATATGTATGTATGCATAATTGTTCTTCATTCCCCAATCAAGGAAGGTCACCTAGAAGAAGGGAACACATGTGTCTTTTGAGTCAACATGAGAGAGACCAAAAGAGATCTCAATGCTTTGCATCGTCCTCAAGTAGACAAAACTAAGGACAACAAATAGAAGAATGAGAGTAACACATAGAAGAAGTAACAAAAGATATCAAGAGAGGAGGAGAGAGTCTGCTATGCTAATGAAACTAGTCTAGCACGTCATCTACCCCCCGATCTTGCTGATCAATATTTCGGGAAGGTAGGAAACACACTAGAGGAGGAACATCCAACACAGCAGATGGAGCTATCACACGATCCAAACAAGGGCTATGTTCATGTTCTGAGCCACGTTGTTCTTGTCTAGGAGCTAGGATAAGTGCTTTAGAAAATTCGTTAGATAAATGGTTATCAACATCAACATATTCATATTCACTATCAGAATGAACAGGAGTAACATTTTCATCATGAATAACATTTTCATCTATATCATCATCAAGATTTATAAAAATAGGATCTTTAACTCGCACAGGATCAAGACCATCATGCATCTTATGTTTAGGAGATTTCGGCTCAATCATCGGCTGAGGAGAAAATGGAATAATACTGGCTGAAGGTGTTTTTGGGGATTGCGAAGTTTGAGAAGCAGCTGCCTGAGCTCTAAGACAACGCTTTCGTCAGCGTTCACGTGCAGAACGATTTCGTCTAGTCTTAGTAGGAAGTTGAGAAGATTGAGGAGGAGGAATGTTCTCATCCTTTTCACTTGGGTGTTTAGGTTGTGGTCTCTTAGGTTGAATAATAGGAGAAGAGGAAGGTCTCTTCTCTCCATAAGAGGAAGGAGGAGGAACTGCTCCATATAAAGGAGGAATATTTGGTTTAGGAAGGAGACCAAGTCCATCATGACAAGGAGGTATAGGTCTACTTTTAGGAAGTTTATTAGTCATAGGCATAGTCACATTGATAAGGATAGGTTGGGAATCGTCTTGAGGAAAGACATTAGTTTTATCTTTCAAAGGAAGAACTTCCTTCTCAAGAACGATAGGAATATCAAGTTTGGGTGTTCTAGGTTCGCTTAGAGATAGGATCATATCTTTTTTCCACTTTTGATAAGATTTAAAAAGATGATCACTTCACGGAGGAAGAGATTGGAATTGTTTAGGCAAAAAATAATCAATAGGAACGCTAGAAGTTCTTTCAACTGGTTTAAAGAGACTATGATTGACAGTAACAACTTCACCATTATGGGGAAATTTCAAACACTTGTGAATAGGAGAAGCAATAGCTTTCATGGACGATAGCCAAGGATAGCCTAGCTTCACACGAAATTGTTCGGATGATGGAATAATAGCAAAGTCCACATCAAGGGATTTGTTATGGACCTCAATAGGTAATGTAATAGAACCAATTGTAGGAGAAGAAAATGCATCAAATAGTTTCACAACCACATTTGTTTCATCATAGATCACTTGATTCAATTGCAAAGTAAAAAGAAATTCTTCAGTAATGACATTAACCATACAAGAAGGATCAATAAGCACTCCACGGCAAGGTGTATTCTTGACTTTTGCAACTATATATAAAGGACCATCAGGTGCCTTGATAGTTTCACTGGAATCAAATGTGATGGAAGGTTCCTTAGGGATTTTCTGCTGCTCTACAAAGTTAATCATATTCGGAGTCATAGACACAAGATCATCAGGTGAGACAGAGGAATCATTAGTATCAATCACATTAGAGGTATGAGAAGGTAATGGATCAGTAAAAATATGAAGATTTTGGTTAGGAGGAGCTACAGATGTGTTGCCTTTATCATTCACACCAGAAACAGAGATAGTATTATTATCAATCAAATCTTGAATTTTACCCTTTAAAGCAAAACATTTTTCAGTATCATGCCCAGGATGACGATGAAATTGACAAAAAGATTTGTTATCAAAATAGAGTGAGTTAATCTTTGCAGGATCTATTTTCTTTATAGGAGGAAGAGTAAGTACATTTTGTTCCAATAACTTAGTCATAATACTATGCAATGATTCATTCAAAGGAGTAAACTTTCTTTCTTTCTTGAAAAACTTAGAAATAGGAGGCACACCTGATGCTGCATTCACATTGTTATTGATGATGTTTTCATTGAATTTAATGGACTCTCTGATCGGTTTAAACTTCCCAAATGGTTGTTGACTACTATCACCCTTATCACTCGGAGCCATAGGATTTGCTTGTTCCATTTGACTCACAGTCAGTTGATAATTGTGAAGAGTTGCGCACAACTATTGGAAAGAAGTAAACTCAGAAAATAGAAGTTTTTCTCTAATATCTTTTTGTAAATTAGAAATAAAGATTCTTTGAATATCATTGTCAGGTACTGGAAAAGAAATTTGAGCATACAAATGCTTATATCTACCAATGAAATCAGTCACTTTTTCTTTAACACCTTGTTTACAATGCATTAAATCAATCAAAGTAACTTTAGGACTTATATTGTATTGAAATTGTTGAATAAAAGCATTTGCAAGTTGTTCGAAAGAAGAAATAGAATAAGAAGGCAACGAGCAATACCATTGTAGGGCTTTATCTCTTAATGTTCTAGTAAACAGTTTTGCAAGGAACCTTTGGTCATCAGCAAAATCGGTACATATTGTTTGAAAGGTCTTAACATGTGTTAGAGGATCACCCTTACCATTATAAAGCTCCAAATGCGGAATTTCAACATGTTTAGGGGGAATAGCTCGAACAATGTCAAGAGAAAGTGGGCTCGCGACATCAAATGTGGGCACATTTAACTTAGATTGATTCATAGAGGCAATTTGTTGTTGTAAAGAAGAGACAGTTTGTGCAAGATTGTTAATGGTCGCTTCAGTCGAAGAGTTCATATTAGATGTGTTAGATTGTGATGGAGGTATTATGTTATTGAAAGAAGGTATTGATTGAGAGTAAGGTGGTGGGACACTATGGTAGTTAGTCATAGGAGATGATTGGAAAGGAGGAACACTACAAGGAGGAATGGAATGGTTAAATGAATTGCCCCCTTGCGTCATGTTTATTTGTGGAGATGAAATAGGGACACTCATTGAAGGAATGAATGAAGAAGTTGGATTGAATGAAGGAAGAGGGTTGATTGAAGAAGAAGGATTGCCCCCATGACTAGTGATCATAGGAGGAATGTCTTGTATTGAAGTAGTCATTATGTTTGATGTAAAAGTAGGTATACTAGCAATAGGAGTTGTCAAAGGAATAGAATGATTAACTTGAGTAGGAGGTTGTGTATAACCTAAAGTTTCGGCACAACTCTTCATAGGCATCACATTTGAATCCACAATGTGTGCAATACCACGCAAAATATCAATTCCATTCTTATCACTTTGAACCATACGTTTTAGACCCTCAATTAATGAAAGAGCTTCACTATCAGGGTATTCTTGAGACATCCATTGTCAAAAATCATCAAATTGATCCAATTTTGAAAGTTGTTCTACAGAAACCTCATGGAGAGCTTCTTCATCATTAAGAGGATTAGAGGAATTACCCATGTCCTCGTTAAAAAGGCCATTCAAATTAGGTTCCATCTCCTCAGTAATTAAACCTTGGAAAGACTTAATTCTAAGGCTTCATCTAACGGGAATAGTGTAAGTAGGGCTTATTGTTGTAAAACTCATGCACTAAAGAGAGAGAGAAAATTTTGAATTTTAGAGGTAGAAAATTTCAATAAAATCAGCCAATCTCCTAGATTTAAGCTGTTAAATGCAATCAAGACAATCTCCCGAAATTTCGGAAAAAATGTCCGGGACCGTGGCGAACGGAGTGCACACAGTCCTCGCAACTTTTTTCAAAATTTTCAGGGATGAAAGTTATGATGATTTTAAAGCTAATCTGAAAAAATTGAGTGATTTTACGATCTGTAGATAGGCCAAATTAAAGTTGCAATCTCAAATTTGAACCCTACCAAGATTGTTGAAAAATGTAAAATTTGAATTTTGAAAAAGAGAGGGAAACTGAAATTTTGAATTTTATGATTTTAGAGGGAATACTAAAAGCAATGCAAGTTTTGAAATTTAAAAGTTGACTCAATTTCATACAAAATTCAAATTTGAAAGTGGAAATCAAGGTTGTTGCAATTAAACACTTAATTTCAAAAGTCACAAACTGCAAAAAATTGAATAAAGCACTAAAATTTCGAATGAATGCTAACACACTTTTCAGATTTAGTACAGTAAGGAACACAATTTTGATATGAATTTTAATTTCAACAATTTTTAAATGATTAGAAGCCTTTATCCAAGCAATCACTAGACCAACTTTGACTTTAATTTTGAAAGTGTTAAAATTGATAAAATCAGCCAAAATTCTGGATTTTAGCAGAAAAATACAATAAGATCTAGCTCCTGAAATTTCGGAAAAAATGTCGGGGACGATGGCGCTCGGGGTGTACACGGTCCTCGCAACTTTTTTCCAAATTTTCAGGGATGAGAGATATTGTGATTTTGTTGTGGAATCCAAAGTTACAGTCGATTTGGAAGTGTTTTGATTAGTGAAATTATCAGTCAAAGGTTGAATAAAGAAGGTCTTAAAAATTAGGGTTTTGATGCTTAACCACTTAATTTTCAGAATTAAAGCACAAATATGAATTGACAATTTGCAATAGAAGGGTAGATCTAAAACAAGCATTAACAATTAAACATTTCACAAGTATAATTACTAAAAAGAAAATTTTAGGGTTTTTATGCAATTAGCCTCTAAAATTTGCAAAAGATCAAACATGGAAATGTAATTAAGGAAACAAAATTTTCAGATCTAACCATGAATAATCAGAATGAGGATGTTCACGTCGGGTTCACCAAAATGTAAAGCGGAAAAATCAAACCCTAGTTGTTCTCCCTTCCCCAACTCCAAGGAGAGAGAAGGGAGAGTCACTAGGGTTGATGGTTTTCACTTAGGAGAGACTTTACATTCAAAAGAGGGGTTGAAACCCACAAGATCCAATCCCACACAATGCAAGATTGGATTCTAAATGAGTTTCAAGGGTTAAGACATCAAGGATACCCTCTTTTGTAAAGAATACAGATAGAATGATTGAACTAGGAATGCATGTAAAGTAGGAAAGATTCACTTATAAACAGAGATAGGGATACGGGATGAAGCTGCGGACCTGGAATTAGCAGTAAAATGTCGAGACGGTGTTGTTCTGCAAATTTGAGTGAAAGTTGACAGGACGATGGCGCCCGACGTGCACACGGTCCTCCGAAAAATCTGCGAAATGAAGGGGGATCTGTTCGTCTCTGCACAAGGATTCCAGATCTTCAATTACAGCCGCGTACTTGCAACCTACACACAGAAAAGAGAGGACGATTGGGGGGTTAGGGATTAGGGGTTTGCCTTTAGGTCAAACCCCAGTTTTGGAATTAACCAAGAAATGAGAATGTTGTAAATGTAAATGTTTGTAATGTAAACAAGTACTGATACCTTGTTGTAAGAATGTTTGTATTCTCACATGCGAAGGTGTAATGTATGTAGTATGTTGTATGTTGTATGTGATCTCCTCTTCAATGGTTGAATCCTTGTCTTGAATGCAAGACCTAGCCTTGAATGGAGACTTAGAATGCTCAATTGCTTGAAGGAATGCTTGAATGCTTGAATGTTTGAATGTTTGAATATCGCTTCCACCTTTTGCACCCATATGTTTTCCTTTTTCTTTTTTTTGGAAGAGGAAATGTAGTTTATATACTTGTCAATTAGGGTTGAGAGACTGATTTTCCCGACCTTAGGCCGACCTAGAAACAATATTTTCCAATTTGCAAACTTAAAGACTCGATGCCCAAAAGGAGACCGGGCCCAAAATAGGGCCAGGGACCAGGGCGCTGGGCGCCATGGTCCCACCTCCCGGGAGAGCAGGGTGCAAGGAGGGATCAGGCCAAGGTGCAGAAAAATGCAGTTTTTGGTGTTGTAAACAGGTTTTGGGGTCTCCATTCAGGTTCAATGTTGCGTCGCCATCGTGAAGACCCAAATGCAGTCAAAATTGCAAGTGTCGCAATTTTAGGACGCTACAAGACTATTAAGAATATTAAGAGGAAAGTGCTTGATGATTTTACTGATAGTGAGAAAGAAGAAGTAGAGCAGGAAATCATTAAATATTTATGTGTTAATGACTGGTTGCCATCAGAAATTAGATCAGTTACACCTGATTCTTTATATAATTCTTTGGATAATAAATGGCGCATTGCCATTGAGAAAGAACAGGAGATCAGGGAGAAAAGTTTTGCACAATATTTCCCGATGCTTCAAATTCAAAATTATTTGAGATAATGGATAAAAATAAAGGCCTCTTTTTCATGAGAAGGAGAAGACTCAGGCTGCTAGAAGGTAGAGCTTCTGAAGTGGAGAAGGACACACATCTACATGCAAAAGCTGTTGTTAGATTACACCAAGTGTCTGAGGCCAATATGAAGGTTGAACAAGAACCAAACCTATCCTTAGGTAAATCAGATGAAGTGTTTAACAGTGAAGGTGAAAGAGAGACAGAGCAAATGGATCCCATTGATGTGGATGCATTAGATGTTGAGGATGTCACTCCTAACAGAGAACGTGCATAGAAAGAGAAACTGGACAAAGAAAAAGCAAAGAAAGAAAAACAGGATAAAGAAAAATCAGAGAGAGAGAAACAGGACAAGGAAAAGGTTAAGAAAGCGGAGAAAGAGCAAGAGGAAAAAGCAAGGCAAGAGGAAATCAAGAGGAAAGAGGAAGAGAAAAATAAAGAGGAAGACAAGAGGAAAGAGGAAGAGAAAATGAAAGAGGAGGAGAAAAGGAAACACGAAGAAGAGAAGAGGAAACAAGAAGAAGAAAAGAGGAAAGAAGAGGAGAAGAGGAAACAAGAAGAGGAGAAGAGGAAAGAAATGGAGAAGCAGAAAGAGGAGCAAAAGAAGAAAGAAGAGGATAAGAAGAAAGCAGAAGAGGAGAAGGAAGCAGAGAAGAGCAAACAAGTGGAGACTCCTAAGGCAACCGGTGATCAACCAAACAGGTTGATACCACCAGTCATATTGATCTTCAATTAGCAAATGAGTCTGAGCTGCTTCAAAGCATAAAACTTGCATAGGAGAGACTAGAAGCATTGCGGAGGAAGAAGGAACATGATGTCATTCAAACTGTGATTGACACCCTTACTAGTCTGATTCCCGGTACTAACCTCCCCAGTACCGATTCCTCTCTGTCTAAGCTTAAGCTTCTTTGTACCGTAGTGGAGGACTAGGTACAATGCTTGGAAGATGTTGTTGCAGCCACTGCAAAGAACAATCATGAAAAGGCACTCAACACTGCCTTAGTCAAGAAAATGAATGAGCTCCGATCACAACTTCTGAAACAATAGAAGGATATCAGTGTTGCTATGGATGAGGGAAAATTACTGTTGAGTAAATTTTTCCAACCCCATCTATTTTGTGATGATGTGCTTAAACAAAAAGATAAACTCCAATCGGAGTTATAGGCATATATAAGCAACTTCAAGATGCCATATGATTCCTTCACTACATATGAGCAAACAATTCATCATTATCAGCTTTAGACTACCAGAATGGAATCAGAAATCTGCAACCGAACCAGAGATTTGCAGGAGCTTCAACTGGTCTTATTCCCAAAACTATAGATCCTTCAGAAATGTTTTCTCAATCTAGAAGCTATCACAGTAACTCAAGAGATGAGTACCATTTATGCTATGGAAGAACTGGTATTCCAAATGCAAACAATAAGTGAGGTTGCTACCTCATTACTTGAGTCATGGACATTGGCCATGAAAACTTTTATGTAGGACTTTAAATCTATTTTTGATAAGTTTCATTCCTTATTGTCATAAACATTTACTCTATTTTTATATATAAGGAAACAGGGGTTATTCTGCATTACTTTGTCATTGTTGGCAAAGGGGGAGTAGTATTTAAAATTTTGGTGAATGTTACTATTTCATGTACTTTCATGTTACCATTTTGGGGGAGTAGTGTATATTGTAATTTCTGCAAAAAGGGATAGTGTATATGCTTAGGGGGAGTAATTTTGATTATGGCAAATTTTTGTTGTAAAAACACTTAGATGTCAAAATTTTCCTAAGTGTTGCCATCAATGCCAAAGGGGGAGATTGTTGGCATTTTGATGATGTTTTGATTGTCATTGATGGACACACACTTTCTTGATGTATGAGTTATGACTCAACCGATAATTGTTCCAACTGGTATTGTGTATTATGTAATGTATAGTCTTTAGACTATCGATATTTTGCAGAAGATGTTTACAGGTCATAGATTGACTGAAGAGCTCAAGCGGTATGGAGACCCCAAACGATTCGAGGAGCTCAAGTAGTACGAAGGACCCAAGCGGTAGTTAAATTTTGATCGGAACACTTCGATATACCAATCTTCATTTTTGACAACCGGTAATCGGTATATTGTATTAACCGGTATTATTCTGTGATGAGTTACCAACCGGTATTTCTGTAATGTGTGATGAGTTATCATCCACCGACACTTTGGCAGTAATTTTGTGTCATGTTACCAAATGTATCCAGATGCAATGAACCTAGGAACTTGTAGTCTAATCCTATTGGACCGACATGAAATCAGATTCCTTTACAAGGACATCATGTCTAGGGTTTGTATGTAAGAGTGATGTATGATGTATGAGAAATAGAACAGAAAAGGTTATGTGCGATCTTTGCAGAAAAGATTAGGTCTGTGTGAAGAGTTAGAGTGTGCAGATATTGAAGACTGAAGTAATATTGAAGTGCATTAACAATGAGCTATCAAGGATCTAATTAAGCAGACTATGCTATTAGCTAGATCACTCACTTGTTGATTACTCACATCTTCGACAGGTCTAAAACCCTTAACCGGGTAGGCCCAGCAAAGCCTTTGTAAATCCTCTAACAAGGTGGTTCACAACTATGGATCTGAAGTCCTCTAACAAGGTGGTCTTTAACATGACTTATCTCCTAACAAAGATCTAGATTCCTAACAGGATCTATTCTGGTGAAGAACATTGTATGACCTTAACCGATCTGGTTTCTATTCTGCAGATAGTTACTTATGAGTTTCTACTCATCGTGGTTTTTCCCATTTGGGTTTCCACATCAAATATCTTGTGTTATGGTGATTGTGCTCTTGTGGGTGAATGCTTTGTTTGCTATTTGGTTTGCATTTTATCTTAACCGGTTTATTAGTGAAACTATTGTACTGGTTATCTGCTAAACTGTTTAAGAGTTTGTTTACAGTATTTTTTGGTATACTAATTCACCCCCCCCTCTTAGTATTCATCATATGATCCATGTGAAGACTTTCAACCCAATCCCAGGATGACAAGTGCCAACATGAGATGGGTTGAGAGGAGAGGGAAGAAGCATTAAATGCTTAACATGACCTGAGGGTTAACTTGGGAGGTAGGGTTAATGTTGAGTTGAGTGAATAAATTCATTACTCAAATAATAATGCTTTTATCTAATGGATAAACTCTTGTGCAAGAGTTAGTGAGGATAACCATGGTCAAAGCAATAAATTCTTGAGGAGACACATGGGTTACATGAGGGTTGAGTTAGAGGTCAAAGTCTCTAACCATGGATGCAAGTGGATTTAACCATAAATGGTTATGTAAGAGCCTTTAATGGTTTGGAAGACTTTAGAGGTTAACCATTTGAAGACATAAAGCCTTAAATGCCTTTCAAAGACTTTGAAGTCTTTGAGAAGTGACTCCAAGTTGCTTAGGAATGTGACAATAATTAGGGGATGGATTAGGCTAATTAGGAAGGGGTTAAAAGAGTCTAGAAGGGGATTTAGGATTGCAAGTGGATTTGGTGGGTGAGGGAAAATAGGATTTTTATTAAAATAAAATTCATTTATTTCAACAAATAGGTGCAACTTGCATTTTTAGGAGAATGCAAGTTGGGGGGGATTTAATGATTTAAATAAATGTTTTATTTATTTATTTAAAAGAGGAAAGGGGTTTAAATTAAATAAATAGGATTTATTCATTTAATTGATTGTGAATTTGGTTTAATGAATTAATTGAATAATTTATTTAATTAATAGGAGAATGTTAGAGGATGAATTAATTAAATGTTAATTTAATTAACTGATGGCTAGTGGGTTTTTAATCAAATAAATAGCAAATATTCATTTAATTAAACTGGACAGATTTAGGTGACTACAACTACTAAAAGATGTCTGATACTTATTCATAGAGCCTTGCATCTTTCTTAGAAATATCTAGAGATTTACCAACTTATCAATGGAAGTTAAAGTGAAGTGGTCAACTTCCATTTATGCATGAACTAATGAATTAAACTTAAGAAGAGTGGTATCTTTTGGTAAACTTTTTATCTTCATCAATCGACCAACAAGAAACTTTCTCAAACCAATAAAATAGTTCTTGCTCATCTTCATTACATGATTTCAGGGTTGACTCTAAATCATTCATCAAGCTTTAGAAACCTTGACTATGTTAGTCATGAGCTCTTTGAATTCAATGTACTACATTCTAGAAGATAAGACACCATATTCACATAGTGCATCTAATTGATAATCTGTATACTTGAGCCAAGTTTTGAGATCTTGTTGCTAAGATTGCATGTCTTGAGATAAAATCTCAAGTGTGTGGTTCAATCCAGACTCGAGTCCTTCCAAATCCTTCAACATTTAAAGAATTACCCTTACCAATTTAGCACCTTGCCACAACAACCTATCTACTTAGGAGTCTATTGTGCTTGCTTTCTCTTTGGCCTTCTCAACCTTCTTGATAGACTATTCAACAATATAAGATGAAACTAGATCAATTGTTTTAGTGTTCTGAGTGATCTGCTCATTTTGTTGTTTCAGTTGGTCAATCTTCTCTTTGAGCTTATCATACCTTTGAATCAATGATGCTATAGATTCTTACACATCGTACTTGGTACTGTCATGTGTCTGTTTCCCAAGTTCAACTCTTCTAATTCTATAATTTGCAGATTGCATCTCCTCACTGGGTTTATCTGAAATAGGCTATGCTACTTCAACATAATTTATTTTATCCTTACTCACCATCACCCTTGAAATAGTTTTGGCCCTCTTGGTAGTTTTTAATTTTACAAGAACAAGCTGCTTAAAGTCAAACTAATCTGGAGAAATTTCTTATTTCTTCCTTTTGGGAGTGATTGCCCTCAACCATGCAGAAAGGTCAGGGGTATCAAATTGAGAACCTTCAACTATAGTTTGGGAAGGGATAGATTTTGTTTTGCACTATAGTTGACACTATGGATGGAGCCTCAATTTGTACTACATAGGGAACATGCTCAATCACTAAATGAGAGGTAGAACCAGACATAAACTTGTTGGAAGTAGGTATATTCGACAAGTTTGGGTATGAACTGTAAGACACAAATACTCCATCTAAGTTATCATGTGGGACATCCAAAACAAACTTTGTAGCTTGAGAAAAAACATTATGAGAAGACATCACAAGAGCCACGAGATTCACAACCACTATATAGAAATTATTTATATTAGTATCCAAAGGAAGTTCAACAACACTTATAGGAGCAACCATATATGCAACATCTCCAAGGGCTAATTTTGGATCAATGGGAGATTCTTGACTTTCCCAGTCTTGCTTGGTTTGATCAACATCTTGTTCCTTTGTTTTCTCTTTCTCTCTAACTAGTATTTCTTCTTGGGCTACCCCTAGCTTTCCTAATATTTATCTTGATCCTAGTATCTTTGGAAGAAGAAGCATCTTCCTTATTCTTTGTTCTTAATTTTTATTTTTGACCAAATTGTCCCTGTTGTATCATCATTTGATCCAAATTTGAACTATTTCAGCCTTATACCTTTGCTTTTCAACTAAGTATGGGTTTTGCCCAGTATTGGTTGAAATATTTCCTTGATGGATTTGCATTCCTTCTATGACCAATGAATGAGAGGAAGAGGAGTTTCTACAATTTTTTTCTATTCACAGACTGGATTAATTATCTCTTCATCATCTTCCATTCCCTTTAGAATATCGATTAGGTCCAAATTCACAATAGGCTCCAAATTAAGCCTACTATAGTCCATCTTCCTGATATCTTCTTTTGTAAGAAGATCAATCCAGACATCCTCAATATGATGCACATGTGTGAAGGCTCTCTTAATCTTATCCTTCATTCCCTTGTAGTCAAAATTCTTCCTGTTCTTGAACTCCTTCAATTTGATATCCAAAAGTTCTTTGTCCATAGCTTTGGCTCGAGTGGAGGTATTCAATGAATATCTCCCAATGACAAGGGGACTTTCGGTAGATATACTAAAACTTTCTTTGTGAGCACGTGATTACTTTGAATGGACAACCATTATTTTCCTTCCTAACTCCATCAAGATGATTTTATCTATAGGGTTATGGGGAAGCATATAGGGATGACCATCAAAGAAACCTTCCCTTAAGTATGTGAAAGTGGGAAATTGTAGAAAGAGGCAACCATACTCATTAACCCTTTTTCAAGATTCTTCTGACACCCTCCTCTTCTTGAGTGTTTTATCATAAAAATACGTGTACATACCATAGAAAGAATCTTGCACTCTTCTATAATGGTATCTACTAGTCTTCATAGTTAATTGATCATAGTATGCCCATACTGGCACCTTTGTTCTATCTCCTTCAGTAGTGAGACCTCAAAACTATCTAAAAGAAGCAGATGTGTAGACTAAATAGGAGTTCATGCAAAAGGCGAGAGTAGTAGAAACCTATGAAAGCTACTAACACAGAGCATCACTAATTTGCTCACCCCAAAAGATTTGTGGAACACCCTTCTTGATGACAAAGATATACTAATACATCCATGTTTCAAAAAGATTGGATTTCTTTAGCCTTTTGACCCTACTAAGGAGAGTAATTATGTCATTTATCTCTTCCTTGAACTCACTTCGGTAGAATTTTGATAATCACCTGATTAAATGAGCTCTAGGCTTTGCAATCCAATTAGTATTGATATTTCTTTTACATGCTTCCTCATTTTTACTGTAATGAACTTGAGCTTTCTCAGTAGTAATATCAACATATGCAGGGGTAGTTGGGACTTTGAAGATCTTATCAATAGTCTCCAGATCTAATCTGATTATTACTTTTTCATCAACATCTTTGATTGTCCTTGTCTCCTTATCAAAATGAAAAGCACAAGCCAATACATATTTTGGTTCTAATGTTGCCACTGGAAAAGAAGATACCAAACGAATATGGATTTTGAGAAGAAACTGCATATGTAATGCCTCACCAAGAAACCCTAAAGGATAAAGCTACAAACTCTCGAAAAGAGTGCAATTTTTTCTTTTACAATATAGAACACATAAGTGTATGGAATAACATTGCAATAGAAGTTGCACAAGCGAAAGACTTAACTCAAACTCCTAAAGGGTTTCCCAATGTGAATTACTTAATTAGACTAATTTTTACTTAAGATCAATTAATCCACTTAAGAAATATATTTAACCATTAAGAACTTAGTTACACTAATCAGTGATTGTTTTCATACTTGCATGAGATAACACTAACATTTCTATGCTTTATTTATAAATAAAACATTCAATTACATTGCATTAATGAATTCAATTAAAGATATAAATATTATCATCTCAATCTCAACATAATACATTGTTTTTACATTGCAAGGATAACGTAATATTACAGTTGCACTTAATACATCGTTTCATAAAAATTACATAATAGTTACATCAAATTACAACTGCCATGAAGGCATACATATAAACATATGATACAACCAACCACAAAAGGTCCAAGAGATACAAATATGATCCAAGTAGAATAAAAAGGATCCAACTGGTACAATGAAATGAAGCAACACCAAGAGATACATCTGGAGCACCTACGAAGCTAATCTCTTGCCAAAAGGCATGAACAAAATACCCAATGGAAAGTGGCACTACCACCTGACCATGTGGCCCAAAAAGGAACCACCCCTCCATGCTAGGAGATAGTAATAAGGCCCTCAAGCAAGCCACAACAAATCATCACATGGTGTAACATGTACAACAGGTACTTGCATAAGGCATAAGCATACAAATATGACTCTCACAAGAGTGCTCCAAGTAAAGTCAACACAAGACTACTCACCAGTGAACATAAGGGAAGAATGTCATTGCATAGCTGGTATGGGTTATCCTGGCAAGCCTCCATAGGCCCCGACCCCCATCCTAGATTATTCTAGTAGCCTCTCCCGAACCCCCGACCCCCATTCATGACTCATGCGGACCCAACAAACCTTTTGTGAAGACCTGATAATTGGTTTGCCATTCCAGGCCTTCCCACTACATCCTGAGTCTATACTAGAACTCAACCATGAGTGGGGAAAACTTAATCTTGATTAATATTTGAAACCCAACCCCACTTTATTAATTAAGTTATCACTTATTACTCAATTTCCAAGGGGTTATCCCGACAGCCACTTTGGGCCCCGACCCCCACTTAGAAGCCACTCTTCCTTATGACACTACACAACCTCCAAAGAACCCCAAGGAAAATCACAAAAGCCAACTAACACAAGGAGTTCAAAAACAAAACTAAAGAACAACCTGGTTATACAAACCTTCTACCAAGGTTAAACCAACATGAGGTGTGAAACGAACAACTGGTCTATTCACAAGATAAGACCACAACCAAAATAAAGTAAGTTCGGCCACAATCAAAACTTAACCAAATCAACTCACACGATAAACTCGCATTCAACAACATGTCAACATAACATGAGAATGACTCTTTCAAATCAACACCAAAATCCATCAATCAGAGTAAATACTCAAAAGGGTACACTTTCACTCTAAACACATCCATGTCAAGGAATCATAACGATCACTCAAATTATAATTAAAAGCTAATATTATCTAATTGCAACCCTTTCAATAACTGACTCCATGATAAGAAAATCCACAATAGGGAATAACACATAAAAAGGGTCTAAGTAACCATACACCCAAATAGACATGCACAATGCTTGATTTAAAAACCATACACCCTTTATAAGAATAAAAGCAACTCGAAGACTAAATAAGCCATCATTTAAAACAATTATAAATCTTTTTAAAATAAAGCAAATTTGGCTATAACAGATTCCATTTGCATTCAAATTTCTAATTAATGAAAATAACAATAAAATACATTTGAAAACTAAAATCATTATTTAAATCAAAATAGATCCTTTCCAAATAAAAATCATATTAACTAAATTTAATTGATGACTATTTATATAGCCTTTATTTCTGCAAAATAAATTACGTTTGTATTGAATCAATCTTAGGATTTACTTCATATTGCTAATTCCAAAATACACACACACATTTATGAACATACATACATACATACATACATACATACATACATACATACATACATACATACATACATACATACATACATACATACATACATACATACATACATACATATATATATATATATATATATATATATATATATATATATATATATATATATATATATATATATGTTCAAAATCTGAATACCATTTAAAAAAAAATCAATATCCCACTAAACCTCATAATCAATTAAAATTACAAATTTATATATACATGTACATATACATATACATGTACATATACATATACATATACATATACATGTACATATACATACACACACACATACATATGCATATACATATAATTTAAAAAAAAAAAAACTCTTTTCCTCTATGATATGCAACAAAGATATTTTTTAATAATTTTTTTTAAAAAAATTCTTTTTCCTATGAACTTAGCAGAGATATTAACAAATCAGACAAAGTTGTATTTAAACAACAAATTTTCAAACTCATTTTAATAAATCCTCTGTTCTAGCAGGTTAAAAACAAAACAACAACAATTCCATAAAATTAATTTGTCTTCCTCTAGCAGGTTAAAAACAAAACAACAACAATTCCATAAAATTAATTTGTCTTCTTGGAGATTGTTGAAATTTGAAATCTTGTTTTCTATCTGGCCTTTCAAACATTTTTTTTTTAAACAAACAACACAAGTTGAATTTAACAGCAAACCCCCATTTCCTCTGCTCCCAAAATTGGGAAAATTAAAACCCCATTTCCAAATTCACAAAACACAACACAAAAGAAGACATGAAAGAACAACATATGACATGAAAACCAAATTTTCAATCTATTCTTTCTTCCCAAATAGAGAGGGGAAAAACAAAAAAACAACAGACAAGGAAATAACAAACAAAGGTTTTTAAAAATTTCCAACCTTCCAATGCTTTCCTAGCAGAGAAATTTGAGAAGAGCTCCCAATCCTCCCAACAATGCCAGAGCTTCCACCCAAAACCACAAGAGAGGAAGAATTTCTCCAGCATGAGAAAATAATCTCCCTTTTGAAAATTTTCCAAATTATAAAGCAATTTCACCCAAAAATCTATTTTAGGGCACAAATTCATTTTTTCATGCAAAATAGAAAATCGAATTTTTTTAAAAAACATTTACATTACATATTTAACCATTCTATTATTCTTTTAACACAAAAGACAATAGATGTTTTAATAACTAATAAGTAAAAAATAATTTTCTTTCTCTTCTTTTAAAAAAAAAAACCAAATACTCAAGACATAATATAATTTCCACTAATAATTCAACAATCACTTTAACTAAACAATTAAAAATAATCGATTATCTAATTAACCACAAAAGTGCTCTTAATTTAATTTATTCTTAATTTTAATTTAATAAACACAACACACATTAATTATTAATAACCACACAATATTAATAATTAATTACTCATTAACTAACACGCGAAGAGAATAATTAAATTCACAAAACACATAACACACAAAACTCAACTTAAACAAAATAAAGACATGACCCACATACCAACGTTGGAAAAGTGGCCTACTTGGTGATCCGACAGGGTTGGCAAAAGACTGATGATGCTCACAATCGAGCAAGGCTAGGGGTGACGTTAGGGCCTTAAAACTATCTCCTCCACTTCCATCGGGTTAATTAGGTACGCTCAGACCTATGGAGCCAAGTGGAGTCGGTACCTTGTACCTACAATTCCTGCATCACCGAACCACACATAAACACATATATATACAAACATGGTAAACACACTGGTGAAGGAGAATCGTGACTTTATGTGTCTCACCGAAGCGAGTGACGAGAAATCATCTCCTCACACCCCATACACTTTCCACACATACATGACGACATATACATAGAGCAACTCACACGTGAAGTAAATGTGTTACTCCATCGTTAGTAACACATAAACAAACTTAACATTTCATCATTTATAAAATACAATGCATAAGCGTAGTTAACAACTACTTATTCAAAGAAATAGTGCCTAATCAACATATACTCCTCAATAAGCAATAATGCATAAACATATTCACCAAATCACACTCCAAAGCATAATACCTAGATAAAACATCACAATCATATTGTATCTACCATCCAAGTAAGCCACTGAAAATTCAACCATGGTCAATGAGGTAAAAAAGGGTCTAATTAGGGTAGGGGTACTACAACATACCAGACTTGTAGTTGATTGTTTTTTATTCCTTTCAATAAACACAGACATATTTAAGTTCCCTATCTCAACATCTTGATTTCTTCAAGGTTCGAAACCACTGAAGAAGGTGAGACAATATTTTGATACTTTTGGAATTTATACTTCATTTTCCTATCTGGCGTGGCATCTAATTCTTCAAACATTTGAGCTTTATTTGCAAGATTGAGATGAAAAGCCAATAATATGAGAACATATTCATGCGACATGGAAACCTCCATGACATATTTTCTGGAATGATAATATTTTGGGGTCAAGACCAACATTTTGGTCTCATGACTTTGGGTAGAACGTGTGTGCAAACATGGATGATCAACACAAGATGAACGAGTCAAAGACGACATCATAAGAATGTCATGAAATGAAAGGGAAATATATGCCTTTTGGAAAAAGCCAACATAGGCTTGCTATCAGATCTTAAAGATTTGACTGCAAGTCATTAAGGTGTAAATATATGATATAAAGTGCAATCGGGTCTTAAAGACTTGATTGTAAGTCGATGCAACTACATATGCAAGAGTTTTAATTGGGTTTGGGTAATAAAAAACAATTGTTATTGATAATTGGGTCTCTAAGACTCGATTACATTTTCATTTTCAAGTGTTTAAGTCCAAAAAAAGAGGTAATAGGGTTTACAAAACCCGAGTACATCTTTTTTTTAGAAATGCAATAATAGTGGCAATTGGGTTTTATAACTCAATTACAAATGTAACATTTGTCTTACAAAATAAGTAACTTGTAATTAGATTTTAAAGGTCTGATCACAAGTTATGGTTGTAGTACTTGTAATTGGGCCTTTAAGGTCTGATCACAAGGTGCTAGAAATGTGAATCGACTTGCATTTTGGTTTCAAACACTCGACCAAAATCAAAGCCAAATTTTGATTTAAAACCATAGCAAATAACAACACTTACAAAATATGGTCGGGTAATCATGTATTCAAGTGAGAAATACGTGGTCAGTTGTCAAAGATCCCACCACATATCAAGCTTGGGACTGTTAACAACATAACACTTGTAGTCGAGTTTCAAGAACTCAATTACAAGTATTGGTGGTAAATGCAAATAATGGTAACTAATAATGTAGTTGGGTTCTTGAAATCAGATTACAAACCAAAATGAATTTCACAGTGGCACGACGGTTCTTAAAAACTGATTTCAAAAAGAAAGAACAAAATTGAATAGGGATTCAAAACCCTAGTACCAAAAATAGAGAGAAACAAAATGCATTCACCTAAAAATTGATAAAGCATGAATCAATAAGGAAGAAAAATTGGAACTTGTTCAATTTAGATGAAAAACGGCTCCTCCAAGACCCAAATCATATCACCGAAAGCAGGGCATAAAACAAACAAGAGGGAATGTGATTTGAAGATTAAAATAATCCATAATGCATCTTTTAAAGAGGACAAAAGAGGTACTAATAGATTTTGTTTCTACCACTATGAAACATTAAATGCAACTTCAAGTTGCAATCAGGTTTTTAAAAGCCTGACTACAAGATGGAAGAACACTTACTTGCAATTCAGGTCTTGAGACACAGTTTGCAAGTATCAAAGCAAAACGACTTGTAATTTGGCTCAAAAAGCTCAAATTACAAGATGAATAAAAAAAACAAAACTCAAAACCAAACAATATACCAAAAAGGAACAAAGGACTCCGCCTCGTAATACACCTTGAAAAGCGTACTTTAAGACACACAAGCTACGAACTAAACAAAATTTGCAGGGCTACCCCAATTTTTCCTAAGTCCAAATTGGGGATAACAAGAGGGTTAGTTATGAGTTCATGCTGATTTGTGGAGTTTGGTTGTGGTTGCTTTAGATGGTATATCCAATTACCTTATGGTTTTTTTGGAGCGTTGGAGACAATCGCAGTGATCCACAGTTGGTGTTGGCTAAGTATGGTTATTTCAATCAACAATTTGATAAACTGTTTAAAATTTTAGTCCACATTGTGGTGCATTACTTCATCATTTATTGATGTTGTACAATGATGTCAGTGGATGCAAATGATCAATATATATCAGTTTTTATGTTCTCAATTGATCTATAGTTGAAGTTGCGATGGTCCGAGTATCGACTTGTATAGTGACAAAGTGACAGTTTGTAGGAATACATTACTTTCATTCGCCTTTAGTTGTTTGGTGGTGCGGTTTGATGATGTAGCTATGTTGGTGTCAGGTTATGCTATGTTGTGCATTAACATGTGTTTTTGGTGGTCCACATCATGATTTGAGTAAGTTTGGTCAATAAGCATTAATAGTTTTATCCTTTGGGGCTGACTTGTGATGTTTTGGTCCATGCAGTAGCATGCGAAGTTGCAGGCGTTAATTTGGGATGCTTATGAAGGTGTGCCAACATGGTGTGATGCTTCACATGTTTCATTCTACCTTATATATTGCTTTGGAGATTATTTTTGTGCCAACTATTTATATTCTACATGTTACATCTAATTAGGCCAGCCTAATTGATGTTTCTTTGATCATGAATGGTATATAAAGGATAAAATCATTTTGGAGAATGTGATGTGTTGTGAGTGTTGAATGTGAAGTGGTGTATGATCAATGCAAAGGTTTGCTAGTACAATTGAGCAGTAATGAAGGCAATTTCATTTATGTAATAATTGTGAACTGTAATCAACATATCAGTGGATGAGATTCTCAACAGTTCAATCATATTGATGATTTACTCTCAGATCATTTGTATCTTACCTTGAAGCAGTGATCTTTAGTGTCAACAAGTCTCTATTGTATCTTGACCTAGGATTGTGCATCTTAGTTTTGCAAGTCCACTTGTATCTTGCCTTGAGGTTGTGCGCCTCAGTCTAACAAGTCCATATTAGGAGCATTGAGCTTCCTTGGCCTTTGGCCTAAAACTTCGTAACTTGTTTTCATATAGTAATTTTTTTCTCACCATGGTTTTTCCCTCATTGGGTTATCCATGTAAAAATATTGGAGTTCATGTGTGATTGCTCTTGTGTTTTCTATTCTTTACTTCTGCACATGTGGTAATTGTAATGAGTGGTATTTGAATAGTTAAAATTGATTGTGTTTTAATATATACTAATTCACCCCTACCTTTTAGCATCTGGGTGTGTTAAACAATTTCCTTCTTTATGTGTCATGGTAAGTTATTATTAAATAGAGGGGTTCAAAAATTTCATTAGAAGCAATTGACTTGTCTTCATATTGATCTTAATGAATGATCTATAATTAAAAAAATAGATACATTTGATTCAAAGATATCATTAATAATGATATTTATACAAATAGATCAACACCAAATATACGGGCTCAAGAAATCCTTTTGGGAAAAAATCAAAACTACTTAGAAATATTTGATTATATTAATATTAGAATAAAATAAAATTATGGTCAATAGATTTTCCAATTTGATGTTGATAAATATCTTCACCTCCAACAAATCATTAGGTTTTCCTAAGTTTACCTCAGACTAAAACACCTTAAATTTAATAATATATTCTACTTGTTCAAACAAAATCAAAGTGATTCAATTGAATGCTAATGTTTATTCCTTTGAAACAAGTGAGCATCACAATACATGAAAGAAGGTTGCATTTATAAAAACTACAACAAGAGAGAATGAACATACTCTCTTACAAGTGTACATCCCAAGGAATGAGATGACACCTCAATTCCTATATAAGGAAGTGCAACTTTTTTATTTCCTTGAAAAGTGCATAAGCATGCTTTCCCACATTTAAATAAAATTTAGAACATTGGATTAAATTATAAATAATAATAAAAAATAACTACTTTAATCCATCATTTTTACTCTAGGGAAAGATTCGTGTTGTAGAATGAAATAAATGAGAATAATTGAAAATAATTTATGTAATCAAGATTAGCTAGTGGCTAATCCCACAATAACGAGTTCCACTTTTTGGTCAAGTAAGACATTGAAAACAACATTTTCAACTAAATTTTCACTTTTTGACACCTATAGCAACTAAATTGTCAATAATTTAAATATAATGCACACTAATGATTTGTGGGATTTTGTTTGTAGATTCTAAATATGTATTTTAAAAAAAATTGAAAATAAATTATGGATTGTTTTAGGTAACTTCTAATAACTTATTTTTTTATAATAAACAATGTTTTCAAAAAGTGATGCTTATGTTGTTACGCATAACTTTTTTTTTTATTGCAGGAATTGGGTAGCCCCCCTATAAATTGTAGTGTGTCAGATAACTTTTTAACGTGACTAGTGATGTTGTCACAACATGCCATCGATACCATGTGGGTTGGGGGAAGACTTGACCTCGTGACCTCATGCTTGGGGGAAGACTTGACCTCGTGCTTACCATAGGAAGCTAAAGTATAACTTTTTTTATACAAAGGATTGAATTCTATTTTTTAAAAATATAGTTTTTTAACACCAATATCTAATATTTACATTTTGTTTCATAATGTTTTGTTGCATATTTTTTAATTAAGTTTTGAAGTCAAAGTAATTATAATATAGACATAGGTGTATATTGAAATACAATTTTTTTTGTATGCATCAGAATTCATTTTTTTTTGTTCAAACAAGGACATAAATACCTAATGTGTCGATATTTTTTAGAAATTTCTTTACTAATTTAATATTTTTCCACATGTGGAGAACAAAGAACTTGATGTTTAGTGAAAATTCAATGTTTAGTTTAATAAAAAATAAATAAATAAATAAATATATATATATATATATATATATATATATATATATATATATATATATATATATATATATATATATATATATATATATATATATATATATATATATATATATATATATATATATATATATATATATATATATATATATATAACCCAAATATATTAAATTATACTTGTTAGAAAACTCATTTCAAGGCCTACAATCCTACAAATTAGTTTGTCCAGATCATTCCATTTCAAGGTCCAAACCAAGTTTTGCACTTGGATTTTCTAAGAAAAAATTGTGGAAGAGATTGAAACTTCCTATCCAAGGACATTCGTTTGAAGGTGCTTTTAAGCGAACGCATTACCTTCATTTGGAAATACCTTTGAATGAAGGTACCTTCATCCAAAGGCACCTTTAGTGGCTTTTAAGAGTAAAAATTATCATGACCACCTTCAAGTGAAGGTAGTAACTACCTTCACTTGAAGGTCCAAGGACCTTCATTCAAATGTTTTTTTCTCTTTGCTTTCAAAAAGTCTATTTCCCAAGTTTGGGATTCAATATTTTGGGATGACCCTAATATAGGTGCTTACTTGAGAGCCTTTTGTATTCATGTGAAAGACCAAACCAATTCTTTATCCTATAAAACCACTTGGCCTTTCTTGACCATATTAGAAATGATATTTAGTTTTTTTAGCAAAGTTAGGGATGAACCTCCTTACAAAGTTGATTCTCTCAAAGAAGGATTGTATGCCTTTGACATTTTTGGGGTGAGTGATGAGCTAAATTTTGTTGACTCTCTTAGAGTCTATAAATATTGCTATCTTTAATATTGAGGTTATTGCCTATTCATTTTACTTTGAATGAGAAAATTAACGTTCTTAGCTCTACTTACTTACAATGCTAGGTATATGCAGAAGAAATGGTGTTGGAACTCTAACATCTCTAAAACCTTCCCAACCATTTGGGGAATGTACCCTGTACTATGAGTAGAATCTTGCTTGATGGTCCTATTTAGAGAATGTCACCTCATACTTCTAGATGACAAAATTGATTGCATAGTTGGAACCATTTCTTGCTTAATGGAGGAGCTAAACTCATATATGGGGAAATCTATCAGGCTTGTTCAAGTTTGTGTCAAGGCTATTATTTACCTATGTCGCTTGGTTATGCTTGTTGGTTTTGCTCATTGTCCAAGGTCCTTAAGATTGGACTAGGAAGCCCAAAACCTCTCACTCGAGAAGCCTCTCCGTAGATGGTTCCTTGTTAGGATGATTTCTCTCACATTCCTCATGTTGTTGTGTGTGGTTAATAGTTTGAATTGAAGCTTTAATTTTTAAGTTAATGCACTTATAAATGATTGATGCATATACCAAGTGACTATTTAAATTGTAAACCTTCTAATTTTTGTATTTTGATTAATATATAAATTCATACAATAATAAAAAATAGTAAAATAAAACCCTATCTCAACAATAATGAAATAATAACTAGTTAAAAATTAAAATAAGAACAAAATGATTTATAAACTATAAAATTAAAAATAAACAATATTTTGATTTTTTTAAAAGTGAAGTTGAATGATTTTATCTAACAAATCGTGCTATAAATGATATCTAAATTTTATATAAAACATCTTGTGCACCCTAACTTCACGCTTCTCAAAATCGTACTTGGAAATTTCAAATCACTCCGATTTTTTTTACAGCAGCTTACTTGGCAAGTCCCTTGCTTATAACTAAGGTATCAAGGCCACAACATCAAATATGATGCCACATCAGCGTGCTTTTTGCCAAGGTGTCCAAAACAGCCCCCAAAAAGTGAGACCAATAGGCGTGCAAGAGAGACCCCAATAGTTGTGTAGCTGATATGGCATCACCTGATTGGTTACTTTTTACAATATTAGTACATTTCTTAACAACTATTGGTACATTTCCTAACAAAAATTGATATTTTTCTGTTTCAAACAATAGATTTTATTTGTTCAAATTTTTGAAACAAAAGGTATCAACAACCTCACAACAATTGGTACACATTCAACTAGTGAGTCCTTTCCCCTAAATTAAAAAACAAGAAATGAAATCTTTAAATATAAAGAAACAAGAGTCCGCAGGGCGCTTCTCAGAAAGAACAGACTGTTATATCAAACTTGGAAACGTGTAGGCGGCCATTCTTGACTGCCCTGCAAATATTCAACCTTGCTGAGTTACGTGGTTGAATGGGATACGAGTTTTCTTGTGTTACAGAACGAAATTACTGAAAACAGTTGGGTAAGCAGCATTTTATTATTGAAGTTAGGCGCTCATGGGTCAGGCAGAGAGTATTGTTATTACCATTGGCAACTAGAAACGAATGAGAATGAGAAGGGTGTCGAAATTGAGTAGAGAAAGAGAACAGTGAACGTACTACTTAACAATGGACAATGTTAATAACAAATCGTCCCTTCCTACTTCGATGGATGCCTTGGTTGCAGGTCATTTCAAACGCGAATTCATATTTTCCCATCTTTTTTTTGTTTGGCTTTAACAGTCAGTTAGATTACTGTGAAAGTTTGAGTAAATCGGTTTTGTGGATTCGATAAAATCAATTACGAAGATGGTATATGTATTTTCTCTATGCTATTGGAATTTATAATGCTGTTTCGTTGGCATGATACGTCCTTTCACAAAACCCTAGAATCCCTGATATGGAGAATTTGAACTCATTCATGAACTTTTCTATGTTTGGCATTTTCAAGCAAAGCGTGCAAAATTTTTGTATAGGGTGTTTGTTTTATATGGTTATGAAATGCAATAGCTTAACTCTAAAGGATTTTTAAAACTTGACAGAGGACCCACCTGATAAAATGGTGAAAACAATATGTGATCAAATAGAGAGAGTTCTTATTTTCAATTTTTTAAATTGTGTTTGTATCTATTGATTAAATATAATTATATATTTTTTTAAAAAATATAGGAGGACACGAGGTCACTCCTCAGAATCACTCCGGCAGTGGCCAAAAAGCATAAATAGCCATATGGGCAGAGCCCGGAAAGCAGAATAACAATAACATGGGCAGAGCCTGGAAAGCGGCTAAACATAAATAACTTGCCACTTAAGCAGTAGGAGCAATCCTAGATGGCAGCGGAGGAATATCCCTGTCATCTGGCTTTCCCCATACATCAGCGCGGTCCAGAGTGACATCAGGCAATACATAGGTATTTTAGTAACAATATGACAGTAGTGGGAAGGGTTCCCAAGGCAAGAGGATGTTATTTAAGCTTTAAAAAGTAAGGGGAATATCTAAAATCCCATCAGCACATATGCATTGAACATTTTAAGACGAGGGACTTGGTCATATGACATCCTTGGCAAGCAGAAGCTTCATTGCATGTTCCTATGTTGTCAATTATGGGGTATTGTAATGCACATTATCACCACCACCATAGTGGCAAATTTTGTGCAGAATGTTTTGCACATTGGACATCAAATATATAAAGAAGATGTAGTGTTTAGATAAAATCATTGGGATTTGTTTCGATTGATGAACCACTAGAATGGAAGCAAGCTCAATCTGCAAGGGAACGGAATATGCTCTTTACAAAGTTATGAAGGCAAAGGCTTTGTTGAACCTTGAACCTTGACATTTAGCTTTGGTCGAGGAGGGAGTAGAATGTTGTATGAAGGCAAATGCTTTGTTGAACCTGTCTTGATCCTGGACTTGATTTGTATTATCTATCTTTCTTTTGAAATGATATTTGGCGCTTAAGTCCTGGATAATGGTTCTTCTATAGTAGCTAACATTTCAAGCTAACTATTTACTTTGTGTTAGGCTGTACTGCAATCTCTGATGATAATTTTTAAATAAATATCGGGTTCTTCTAGTTGCCTTGGTTTTTTTTTTTGTCATAACATTGTTTGTTTGTAATTGGGGCATAAAGTTTTATGGTAATATTTACCTATCTTTGGATTTTGCTTTGCCATATCCATACTTATTGATTAAATCTGCATAAGAATGATTGTTCTATTCTATTCCTCATAACTTCTGTTAAAACCCTCAAAGTAAGTTTCAACTTCAGTTAACTGTTTTGACATTGTCTCTTCATCATCAAATGCTGACAATCTTATACGTACTGTTGTACATCTATACAAATACACATATATTGCTCAGGGCATAAGAGTGGTTTTGAGTGGTTCAAGTTCTACTTATTTATTGTTTGCGAAAAGAATCATGTCTTACTCTTAAACCTTGATGTGACCTTTGGTCGTTAATATTAAATATTAATAGAATATTTTCTGAAAGAAAAGCTTTTGTTAAACCTGTATGAGCTTGGTATGTGATCTATATTATCGTGCCATTTTGAAATGGCATTCGGTGTGTAAGTCTTGGATGTTGGTTCTTGTACAATAATGAGCTTGTTAAGCTGACTGCGTGTGCCATATAAAGTTTTACTGCAACACTGCTGTTGGCATTTTGAGTTTGTTGGCATTTGGCATAGAGATTGCATTAATGATATGTTGTCATTGATGTCAATTGAACCAGTAATGGTATTCATGTTATTGCTGATATTGTTGTTTTTGATATTGGCTAGTATCCGGTAAGTAGAGCTTTGTGGAAGATGTTATAAACCGGTATGTAAAGTTTGTGAGTTGAATCGGTAAACCGGTGTAAAGGGTTAAACCTTTCTATGCAATGTAACCGGTAAACCCTATCAGTTGTTAAACCCTAACCGATCAAGTTTGTTGGTTGATTATCTGATGAGCGGTAATGATGGAGACACATGTGATCATTGTACGAGGATAAGTTCAAATTGTTTTGGCGCGTTTGTTTTTGTCTAGGGAAGGAGCAAAGTGGATTGCATCTAATGCACAATGCGTGATGAGTTACAAAGTCCGATGAAGCGGTTGGAATTTTCTTGAAGAATGTGAAGAGATTGTCATGATTTCTAACGGTCAAGATTGTATCGACTTGTTTGTAATCTCGATGATGAGAATTAGGTTTTTGTTGTGTTACTGACCTAATTGATTTGTATTTAAGGTCGATGAAGTTGTTTGTAAAGGTTGTTGGCAAGTTTGATAGAAACCTGTTGAGTGTGTAGTTGCCTAACCAGTGAATGGATCTGCACTTTGAGTGAAGGCAGATTGAAGCTTAAAAGGATCTGATCAAGCAAATGTAGTGCTACTCAGACAAATCAAGAAAACCTGTTGTTTTCTAACAATTACAACAGAAGTGAAATCCCTTAATCGGGTAAGCTCTAACAAGCTTGGTTACTCATTAAATCCTCTAACAAGGTGGTCCATTAGCTTGAATTCTTAAATCCTCCAGCGAGGTTACTCCTAATAGGGTATTGTTCTTTTCATCAAGGCATATCTGTAAATCCCTTAATCGAGTGATTCCTAACCGGAATTAGTTCTTAACAAGACTTATTGTAAAGGTTTAATAGGCTTGGCTCCTAACAGGGCGAACTTCAGAAGAGTTCAGATAGCTATCCTTGTGAGTCTCATCTCACCGTGGTTTTTACCTATTTGGGTTTTCCACGTATAAACATTTGTGTCAAGTGGTGAATGTTTTTGTGGTTATGATCTTATTTGTTGATTTGGTTAACTTCTGATAAGGCATGATAACTAGAAGCATTGAGAGATGAATATGTTGAGTTATGATTAAGCATTGTTGATGTTTACAAGATTAAAGTTGTTTACTGTTAAGTTGTCATAATAGTCAAACCGGTTGATGTCAAGTATTCTTATGAATATTGATCTTGATTGAGATATGTTTACTTTGTGTGATTGAATTTGAGTTTGGGAACTTTGTATCAGTTTTTCAATATACTGTTTCACCCCCCCCTCTCAGTATTCTACCAGATACTCATCAACTGCAACCTTTGGTGATAATTTTCACGAATCATGAAAATTGATTTGTTAATTTTTTTCTAGTTGCCATGGGGTTTTATCTTTGTTATAGTAGAATCTTTTTTTTTGTAATTGGAATTTAAGTTTATATGTATAAGGTTTTTTTATATACACTTATTTGACCTTTCATTGGATTTCACTTCACCGCTTCTTCATTCAGTTTCAAATTCAATCAATTATGTTGAAATTTTGTCTCTTTATCATCAAACTATGACAACCTTAAAGGCTATCTTGCTCTATATTTCTACAAAGACACAAATATTGCACAAGGCTATAATTCCAGCAACTTTATCCATCTGATGATTACAAAATGGTGGAGAGTGCTACCCTCAATTGCAGCTTCACATTAAGGGAGCATTTTGTATATGATTCACATTAAGATTTTTGGCATTAAGTTTTTATTTTTCTCTATTAGATAGTTATATTAGAATGAGGTCAAAAGAGGAGATATGCTTGTTGGAAGGAAAAATATGTCTAACATGATTGATGAGTATTTGCAAAGTCATTGCCATCCCACCTCTCCTAGCATTAGGTATAAATATAATGTTGAACAAAAGAACCTGTTATGTTTCCTTAAAGAGGAGATGTCAGAGGTTGTGACAGTGGTCAATGTGCAGAAGGCTCATATGTAAATTATGATATTATTATTGGCAGGAGAAATCTAAAGAAAATTCTTGATGCAAGTTTGCAATATTTTAACAAGAGATAGAATGGTATCCTCTCCTTCCAACATATCATGCGAAGATGAAATTGAGCAATGTAGGAAAAAGCTTGATTTGCTTGAAACTCATTGTGCCATATTTAATCATGGAGTGCCCTCTTGATGAGCCAAAAGGATGAGTTTCCTTATGATGATTATGAAGACGATTATGATGGTAAGGGTGCTGTAATGTCCCCATCCTAGTCACAGGCAGTGGTTTGAGGAGTTAGCCTATTTTTGGACCCTTGTAGTCTAACAGGGTATTGCTAAGGGGGTCAGTGATGCAGTGTCTTGAGGAGTGGTTAGTCTATTTGTCCTAGTTCAGTGTTGAGTTCAGTTCTGGTCTTCGTTTCCTCAGTTTCTGACATCATATGAGGATTTCCTATTTTTTTTAGGGAAAAACTGCTAAAAATAGACATGGTCCTATTTTCACTGGCATGGTGAACTGTGGCCCCAACTTCTGACGGATTCAGTTTTTGAGCAATAATGAGGGAGATATGAATTTTTAAGTGGTTCTCACAGGCAATTAATGTTTTAATGAAATATTAAAATAAAATCATAAAGTGCATCACTTAAATTTATTTTAAGTGAAAATTCTATATCTCCTAAGTTGGGCGTCCCTTTTAGGGTTAAGTTGGGAACCCTAAAAGCAAGTTATTATTTTTAAAACCCTAATTGTTGAAAATCGCACCTTTTGGGTATTTAGGCGGCCAAGATGAAATTAGACCTCATTCATTGATATTGAGCATTTGACATTTCTTCTAAGCACTTGGCTATGGCGGCTAGGGTTTGGACCTGTTTTGGAGAGCGTGCATTCTTCAGAATTCAGGAGCTTTGAGATTGTGATAGATCAATCGAATTGTTGCAGCTTGGTTGGCTTCATTCAAAAGTCAAATTGAATCAAATTGGGGTAGATTTGGGTTCTTACAAGGCAAATTTGTTGTAGGTTTTCTATTTGCTGTTATTGCTAATAATTCTTCTGTGGTTTGGAAGTCTCTTTCCCAAACACACAACTTGCTCATTTATTGGTGCCATCTTCTTACTGTTTGGGCGTCTTATTATTAAATAAGAGCAGATCTAATATGTTTTCAGAATAAAAATCAGAACTTTGTAAGTTGCTGGTTTGAATCTTTTAATTTCAATAAATTGGCTAAGGACCTATGGGTATGCTTCTAAATTCTCCAATTCCTTGTTTCAGCTGATTAATTTCATGTATTCTTTCAATATGTATTGAAAATTAAGGAAACCCCTTCTGCAACTTCTGTCTATTTCTGAAAGACCATCTCTAATAATAAAAAACATAGAAAAAATATTGAATTACAACAGTTTGAAGAATTGAACCAACAAGTGTTCATCACAGTGGTATTAGAGCTCTGATCCTGCCATCCTGGAGGGTTATGGGATTTCATATGCATCACCAATAGTTTGGGCATCACAAGTTTTATACCCACAGGAGATTCGGTTTACAGGGAAACCAATATCAATTTGGCCAGAACCGAATTGAAAATATGGGTGACAGGAATGAAGAAGCCACCAGAAACACGACACAATATGATGACAACGAGGCAAGGGAGGTCATGAGAGGTATAGCAACTAGACAACAACAGGTAGCAACAGTGTTGCAACAACTGACTACCGCCATACAACAACTTTCCATACCTAAAGGTAATGATCAGAATCAAGAAGAGAATGGCAGTATTGTTGGTCGCTCCAGAGCTCGTGTGACTAACACACGCACATATGACAGACCCACACGCCCCACTTTTGTCAGAGCTGAACCTGAAGATGAGGTTGAATCCGAAGCTGGAGATGATGTGGTTTTTGGTGACAATATCATGGCAATGCATGATGAGTGGGATAGGTTACCACAGAGAGTTAAGGGTCACCTTAACTTTGACAGGTTTATTAGTCAGAAGAGAGATCATAACAGGAATTGGAATAATTAGAAACCTTGGAACAAAACTAATGATCTCAAATATGCAATCAACAAGCTCATACTTTCTACTTTTGATGGCAGCGGTAGAGTTACAGCTAGAGCTTGGATTAGCAAGTTGGATACCTTCTTGACCCTATGTCCTATGTCAAAAGAAGATGCTATTAAGTTTGCAGCTTTGCATTTGGATGGGGTAGCCCATGATTGGTGGCACCATGGGATGGTGACTTTGCATCATAACCTTATTACTACATACCAAGAATTCATTGACAAATTGGCTGAGCATTTTGATAAAAGAGATCCAGAGTTGTATTTCAGGGATTTAGCTCAGCTGAAACAAATGGGCAGCTTGGAATCTTACATTAGTGAATTTCAGAAGCTTTTAGTTATTGGTAACTAACATCTTAGAGAGAAGGCTGGTCATTCTTTTTGTTGAAGGTCTTTATGAGCCTATGAAGGGTTGGATTAAGGCTTTTGATCACCCTACCTTACAAGAAGCCATGAGGAAGGTACGTAGCATGGAACTTACTGCTCCTCGTAGTAAGTTCACTCCAAACAACTCAAAACCGTCCTCATCATTTAATGACAGCAAGTCTGATCAAAATAAATCAGAAAATGTGGACCAAGGGAAGAAGTTTGCAGCACCTTTGGATAGGGAAACACTTAATGACTTGTGTAGAAGGAAGCTGTGTTTTCATTGTAAGGGCCCTTATGATCAAAACCATGATTGTCCCCTCAAGCCTAAGGGTCAAAATAGGAATATGGAGTGGTTTTATGAGGGAGAAAACATGACTGCTAACACAGACTAGCAAGCTGATCAAGATGACTCACAGACTGAAAATTCAGAGAAGGGAGTTGAAAATGAAGGAGAATTTGATCTACGGGAAGTTCATATGTCTAGCATGCAAGGAGAAGGTTCTTTTAGGTTGCGTGGACTCTTGGTTGGTCAAAGAGTCATTTCTCTACTTGATACAGGTGCAACTCATAATTTCATAGATGCACGGTTGGTGGAGAAGCGTGGGATTCAAACTCAAGAGTTTGAAGGCATCAGGGTGAAAGTTGTTGATGGTAATGTGCTAACTTGTGATAGAATTATTTCAGACTTACCCATGAAACTCATTAATTATGAATTCAAAGCTGATTTTTATGTGGTTAACATGGGAAACATGGATGTGGTCGTTGGCATGACATGGCTTCATGCAATAGGTGAATTTACACTCAACCTTAGAGATATGGAGATGAAATTCAAGGTTGATGGGACTAATCATGTTCTTAAAGCTATCAAGGCCAACAACTTAAATTAATCACTCTTAAAAGAATGGAGAGACTTGTCAGACATGACATGGTGGATTGGGCAGCAGAGTGTAAACTAATGTCTACTTATGAGGAACAGCATAAAACACCTTACCATTCAGATATTCAGGAGCTTAGAGTCAAGCATACAAAGGTGTTTAGTGACATACCTCCTGGTAGGCCTCCTGATAGAGGCATAGAGCACATTATTGAGCTTGAAGAGGGCACCAAACCCATTATGATTACACCCTACTGACACCACGAGCGTTGAAAGATGAAATTGAGAAGACCATCAAAGAACTTCTAGCGATGGGACACATAAGGCCGAGTAAGTTTCCTTTCGCTTCATCAGTTGTTTTGGTGAAGAAGAAAGATGGCACACTTAGATTGTGCATTGATTACCATATTTTGAATAGAAGGACGATAAAGAACAGGTATCCCATTTCTTGCATCGATGAGTTGTTAGATGAGCTTCACGGAGCTTGTTATTTCTCTAAGATTGACTTGAGGACAGGTTATCATTAGATCAGTGTCAGGGAGTAGGATATTGAGAAGACTGCATTCAGATGTCATTGTGGACACTATGAGTTTTTGGTTATGCCTTTTGTGTTAACCAACACACCGGCTACTTTTTAGTCCACTATGAACAAAGTCTTCCAGTCTCAGTTGAGGAGATTTGTTCTGGTTTTCTTTGATGACATTTTGGTTTACAATAGGACTTGGGAGGAGCACTTGGTTCACTTGGATACTGTTTTAGGCATACTTGACAGGGAGTCCTTTTACGCCAAGGAGTCCAAGTGTGCATTGGGAATGGCAGAACTTTTGTATTTGGGTCACATAATCAGCAGAGAGGGAGTTCGCATGGATCTGAATAAGGTTCGTGCCATTGTTGATTGGCCTATGCCTAAGACCTTGACTCAGCTCAGGGGATTTGTTGGTTTATGTGCCTTCTACCGTTGGTTTGTTAGTGGTTTCTCACGACATGCCGCACCACTTATTGATTTGACTAAGAGAGTTTTGAGAAGTTCAAGTAATTAATAACTACATGTCCAGTTCTTGCTTCACCAGATTTTACCAAACCTTTTGAGCTTCATTGTGATGCATGTGGAGAGGGTATTGGTACAGTAATTATGCAGTATCGTCATCCTATAGCTTTCGAGAGCAAGAAGCTTAGGGATCCTGAGAGAAGCTATAGTATTTATGATGAGGAAATGTTGGCTATTATGCATGCAATGGCTAAGTTCAGGCAATACTTAGTTGGCAACAAGTTTTGTGTCAAAACTGATCATAATAGCTTGAAGCATTTCCTTGGACAGTGGGATCTAAATGAGCGTCAACAGAAGTGGGTCAGCAAGTTATAGTCTTATGATTTTGACATCTCCTATGTCAAAGGGACTCAGAACATTGTTGCTGATGCTTTATCTCGCTGTCCCCTTTTGAGCTCCATGGCAGTTGTTTCTGAAGATTGGAAACACTTGATTATAGCAGAGTATGCCAAGAATCCATGGGCCTCTAGTATTATTGATGGGACAGTACAAGACAACAGGTACTTTGTTGTGAATGACCTCATCATTTACAAAGAGAGGATATTTCTAGTCCCAGGTTCTGAGGTGAAGCGCATAGTATTGAGTACTTTCCATGATTCACCTATGGCTGGACATCCCGGTTACTTTAAGACCTATAGGCAGGTACGGGAGAGATTCTCTTGGAAGTGTCTCAAGTCTGATGTTCTTTAGTACGTCAGAGAGTATACTGTCTGCCAATAGAACATGCAGGAGCACAGTTTTCCTGCAGGGTTACTTCAACCACTTCCTATTTCTGACAGGAAGTGGGAATGCGTGTCTATGGACTTTATTACGGGCTTGCCAAAAGCTCAAGGGAGAGAAAGCATTTATGTGGTAGTTGATCGGTTGACTAAGTATGCACATTTTTTCCCGATCATGACTACTTATTCAACTGCAAAGGTGGCCGATCTTTTCTTTCGTGAGGTATTCAAATTGCATGGTTTACCTCGGAGTATTGTCAGTGATAGGGACAACAGGTTCATGGGTCACTTTTGGTAGGAGTTATTCAGACTTTGCGGGACAAAGCTCACTCTGAGTACCAACTACCACCCCCAAACTGATGGTCAGACAGAGATTGTCAACAAATGGGTGGAAGGATACCTGCAGAATTACATTTCAGGGCAGCAGAAGGCTTGGGTGAAGTGGTTACACTTGTGTGAGTATTGTTATAATTCCACTCACCACATGGCTATTCAGATGACACCTTTCAGAGCCTTGTATGGTTATGATGCATTGAGTTTCCTGGATTTATTGTTGAGCAATTGCAGAGTGGGGATTTGTTATAGGAGAACCAGGTGATTATGAGAGCTTTTCGTGAGAACATCCAAAAGGCTTAGAATCAACAAAAGTATTATGCTGATCAGAGGAGGGTTGAGCAAGCATTTGAGATTGGAGATATGGTATATCTAATGCTTCAGCCCTACAGATAGTCCACCTTGAGGAAGAAGTGTGTAGAGAAACTTAAGCCATGTTACTATGGACCATTCATGATTGTCAGGCGTGTTGGTGAGGTGGCTTATGAGTTGGAGTCATCGACAGACAGTAGGGTACATAATGTGTTCCATGTATCGCACCTCAAGAAGGCTTTGGGACAACACATAGTTCCTTCTGCAAATTTACCACCCTTGGATGATGAGGGGAAGTTAGTGCTAGTACCTGAGGCCATTTTGGATTTCAGAGAGTGTCATCAGGGAATATTTGGTTAAGTGGAAAGATTTGCCGGCAGAGGATGCTACATGGGAGAGTGATACTTTATTACAGCATCCAACTTTGAGTTTGCTTGAGGACAAGCAAATTCGGGTAGGGCTGATTGTAATGTCCCCATCCTAGTCACAGGCAGTGGTTTGAAGAGTTAGCCTATTTTTGGACCCTTGTAGGCTAATAGGATATGGATAAGGGGGTCAGTGATGCAGTATCTTGAGGAGTGGTCAGTCTATTTGTTCTAGTTTAGTGTTGAGTTCAGTCTTGGTCTTTCTTTTTATCAGTTTCTGACATCATATGAGGATTTTCTATTTTTTTTAGGGAAAAACTGCTAAAAATAGATAGGTCCTATTTTCATTGGCATGGCGAACTGTGGCCCCAACTTTTGATGGATTCAATTTTTGAGCGATAATGAGGGAGATATGAATTTTTAAGTGGTTCTCGCAAGCAATAATTTTTTTAATGAAATATTAAAATAAAATCATAAAGTGCATCACTTAAATTTATTTAAGTGAAAATTCTCTATCTCCTAAGTTGGGCATCCCTTTTAGGGTTAAGTTGGGAACCCTAAAAGCAAGTTATTATTTTTAAAACCCTAATTGCTAAAAATCGCACCTTTTGGGTATTTAGGCGGCCAAGATGAAATTAGACCTCATTCATTGATATTGAGCATTTGACATTTCTTCTGAGCACTTGGCTATGGCGGCTAGGGTTTGGACCTGTTTTGGAGAGCGTGCATTCTTCAAAATTCAGTAGCTTTGAGATTGTGAAAGATCAATCGAATTGTTGCATCTTGGTTGGCTTATTTCAGAAGTCAAATTGAATCAAATTGGGGCAGATTTGGCTTCTTACATGGCAGATTTGTTGTAGGTTTTTCTATTTGCTGTTATTGCTGATAATTCTTCTGTGGTTTGGAAGTCTCTTTCCTAAACACAGCTTGCTCATTTATTGGCGCCATCTTCTTACTGTTTGGGCGTCTTATTATTAAATAAGAGCAGATCCGATATGTTTTCAGAATAAAAATCAGAACTTTGTAAGTTGGTGGTTTGAATCTTTTAATTTCAATAAATTGGCTAAGGACCTACGGGTATGCTTCTAAATTATCCAATTCCTTGTTTCAGCTGATTAATTTCATGTATTCTTTCAATATGTATTGAAAAGAAACCCCTTCTGCAATTTCTGTCTATTTCTGAAAGACCATCTCTAATAATAAAAAACATAGAAAAAATATTGAATTACAGCAGTTTGAAGAATTGAACCAGCAAGGGTTCATCACAGGTGTTCAGACACAAATGAATAACATGCTTATTGATGCCCTAAAGGAAATATATAAGTGGTTAGGAGCTCATATTTGCTGTAGTTAAACATGCACAGGCCCTCTCTATAAGCAAAGAGAAAGAACTCCTTTGTGAGGAGAATTATGTTGAGCACTGTGAAAATGAAGATAATTAATATGATGCATTGGGATATGACTTCATGAAAGAAAATGAATATACTAATTATGATGCATCTGATCAGGGTTTTCAAGGTGAATATAGTGCTGAGCTTGATCAACATGAGCTATCCGCTCTCTGTACTGACCATCCAAGGAAACTCATGTAGTAAGGTGAAGCAAAAGGTAAATGTTGAGACAGAAGGATAGCGTTGCTGAGAAGGTGGCAGAGGGGAAGAAGAGTCGAGTGCAGTAGTGGATAGTAAAGAAATAAGATGTGCCTAAGGCTCATAATGAGGCACAACCAATCCAGTCCTGACTACTGGAAGAACATTGTGTAGACAAGAAGGAGAAGGAAGAACCAGTTGATCTTTCTTGTAGTCAATTCATGCCTTGTATTCTTGATGCAAATGAATTGACCTTCCCACATGATTAGTTGGACCTACCATATGCCAATGTTCAATTGCAGGAAGAAGAGGTCCACCTACAAAGAGAAGAGAGTCTTGCACATTGTTGAGTACAACTATGAGACTGAAAATGAAGCACCTTACTTTGACGCTAGTTTTAACTTTCTTAGTGGATGTAATGATAAAGAACATGAAGTTGTCAATTATATCAGTTGCCTTGCTTCTATTGAGGATGTAAATGAAAAATCAGTCATATGGAGGAAAGAATCAGCTGATGCATATATGCAAGTCAAGGAATATCTTCAAGATGCATCAGTTTTGGTAAGTCCACACTTTTATGAACCTTCCTTCTTAGCCCTTGCCCCTTGTTGTTTTGTCCTATAATGCTGCTGTTATTTTTCTTTAAAAGAATGAAGATGCGTATTAGCAGCCTATTGCACTTATCAACAAGCCATTACATGTAAACAAATGGAGGTATGCACCATGTGTTGATAAAATAACATCTAAAGAATCTGTTGGTAGGAGCTCATTTGAGCTAATTTGCCAAGGACATGCCAATAAACTTGGTGCTTCTAGTGCATATGTTGTTGCATGATGTTGAAGTCCCTAATGGACAATGTGCAAGCCTAGATGCAATAGAGGTCGATGATGTAGATTTTAAGAATACATCTGCTTTTGGTCACCTCAAAGATGATCTAGGATACAAGGATGATTTATTTTTCCTGGAGAACATGAATTGTACCCCTAGAAGGAATGATGATTAGTAGAGAACACTTAAGCTACAGCCCCTAAGGTACATGCTAATACATATTGGTTTATTATGGAAAGATCATGGTGGGCTGCTACTCAAATGCTTAAATGGAGAAGAGTATGGCTTGTGCCATGGCCATATGGAGTTGCTGAAGAAAATAATGATAGCATATGCCACCTTATGTGTTCACTTGGTTTCTTGTGAAGCTTTTGGCTCATGACACCACGGATTAGCATTACTTCTTGTAAGTAATGGTTCTGCCTTGTACATATTATACCTTTTGCTATGTTTTTTTTTGTTTCTTGGTGTAGTTTTGATACTTGTTGGTTAGGATGAAGTGTGGTTGTCTTGGCCCCATCTTTTTGTTCCCATTTTGTGGTTTTCTCTTAGAGATTTGGATTCTTGCTATGATTTCAAGAGGCATACATCCCCAACCAAAGGCAATGTTAAAACTCAATTTGACAGTTGCAATTATTTCTCGAGTCCTAGCTCCTTTGTGTATTTAGGCCTTATTTTCACCCATCATAGATAACCAATCTAAGAAGTCTTTCAATGGGTCCCCCTTTGTCAAGTTGCCTAAGTGTTGCCCTCCATCCTCCACGTGCCTATCATATTTTGAAGCTGCAAAACCTTCAAAAAATCTTGAGTCTTGATGTGTTTTGGTCATTTTCATATGTTTTTGAGTAGTTTCAGAGTTTCCCTTCCTAGTATGCCTTTTCTCCAAACTTTGCCTTTCCTTTGTTCTTTTCGGTATATTGGACCTTTTCATCTTGGCATACCTTTCCCTTGAGTCTCACTCTTTCCGTTTACTTGTTGAAGTTTCATACTTTCCCTTCTTGGCATGCTATTCTTTTGAGCCTCGCACTTCAACACATTACATTGTGCTATCTTTCGAAGCCAAAATTTTGATCATCTTCTTGCTCGCATGCCTTGCGTATGGTTTCCTTGGTATCCTTGATCCCTTCTTGGCATGGCTTTTCATATGTTTTTGTGCAGTTTTTGAGTTTCCCTTCTTGGCATGCCTTTCCTACACACTTTTCCTTTTCCTTTGTTCTTGTTGAGATATTGGACCTTTCCATCTTGGCATACCTTTCCCCTAAGCCTTGTTCTTTCCCTTGTCCTAGTTGAAGTTTCAAACTTTCCCTTCCTTGAATGCCATTATCTTGACCCCTGCACTTCAACACATTACATTATGCTATCTTTTAGAGCCAAAATTTTGGTCATTTTCTTGCTTGCATGTCTTGTGGTATGATTTTCCTTGTATCCCTGATCCCTTCTTGGCATGATTTTCTTATGTTTTTGTGCAGTTTCAAATTTTCCCTTCTTGGTATGTCTTGCCTACAAAATTTGCTTTTTCCTTTGTTCTTGTCAGGATATTAGACCTTTTCATCTTGGCATACCTTTCCTTTGAGCTCCACTCTTTCCCTCGTCCTTGTCAAAGTTTTGGACTTTCCCTTCTTGACATGCCATTCTTTTGACTCCTGCACTTCAACACGTTACATTGTGCTATCGTTTAGAGCTGGACTTCTGGTTATCTTCTTGTGTGCATGCCTTGTGGTATGATTTCCTTGGTATCCTTGATACTTGAATCTTGATAGATCCCTTCTTTTTTCTCGTTTCCTTCACTTCTTTTGTAGGATCTTTATTTGGATGTAGACATTTCTTCCACATTCTGACCCTTCATCTAGATATTTGGACTTCAAATATCCACTTTCATCATCCATTCTTGTACCTTTTATTTGCAAAGTGCTTTAAGGCCTTTCTATTCCTTATTCTTTCTCATGGGACTTGATCTTGACATTCAGATTTCTTTCCTGCCACTTAAACATCTCGTACTAATGTCTATTCTCGCACAATTCCCTTGTGTTTCCTCCAAATTTTCCATTCCCCTACCTAGTTTCAACCTTTGGGCTTGACTCGAAACTTTGCATTTCCAATTCTTATATCCTACTTCACTTTGAATCCCTGCATTTCTTCCTATTAACCTTCTCCATTCCTAAACATATCCAAAATGTCATTAATGTTCAATTTGACCCCTGCAACTGCTAGTTGGCTTTTCTAGAAAACTTCCAAGCAACAAGGTGTGAGAAGTTTTTCTTAGGTTAGGGTTTTCTCGCGCAACATTTGTTGTGGTGATTACAATATTGATTTAATAGGTGTCACAAGACTTTAATGCATTGTAGATGTTATTTGTAATGGTTTTTCCAATATTGCATATGGATTTTTGGAAGTTTGGAGAGGGATTATTAAGAATGTCTAGTTATTGATATTGTATCATTTTTGTTCTTTCAATTTGTTGTTTCTTCTAGTTTATTGTGACTTTGTAAATCAATTTAAGGCATCACTATTGCAAATGTTTGACGCTCTATGCACTAAAAAATGGACAATATCTTTAACCAATAGTTTAGGAGTAGTAACTTAGTATACATGCTCAATATTATTCATAGGGAAAACATTTGAAGCGACCCATGGCAATTTTTCCATGGCAATTTTTTTCATCTTAGAGAATCATGTCTTGCATATCTCTTGTTAGCATAATAGAGGCTTGCTGATGCGTTTTTGTGACATCATGCAACAAAATAAAATACTAAGTATTCTATCCTCTCTTGAACAAAGACCTCTCGGATGCTAAACAATTTGATCAAACAAGACGACTCCAAGGTTCTGATAGTCAAGTCTTGACCTTATACATGGATAGACTCAGTGATTGTGATGTGATTTGCTGGAATCACAAGGGGGACTTACGTTGAACCTGAATGTTTGAAATACTGGAATGTGGAATTTTGTTTGACTTTAAAACAAAAGGCAAAAGAGATAGGGTTTAGGGAGTCTATTCTAATTCCTAGAATGTAAGAGACTATGAATGATTTAGTGAAACTCTACTAGGCTCTGCTTTGCCATGCAAAGAACAACTCCACAAAGCTAGTGCCATCTTCTAAGGTAAACTTATGATGTTCAAATCACCACCAACAACATAGACACCGTCAATGTGATGCATATCAATGAGTGAGTAGCAATCGAAGCTGAGCTTATATAAAGAGTTCAATTGACCACGAAAAGTATTTAGCAATCAGCGAAATACTAGTAGTGTGAACATCCAAATTTCACCATTAATCATCCACAATAACTTCCATCCATCTAATTAACACCAAAACAAATGAGTAGAGACCATGCAAATTGTTGAATCAATACATGAAATTCACCATATCTTCAATGAAAATAATATGGTTCTTGCAACAAAGTCTTGGCAACAACCTCCTTTTCTCCTACTCTATTGCAGCTATCTGCTATCTATTGTCTATTAACTTTTACGAATGAGAGAGTGGAGCCTTTTATAGTGCTCTCATTACAATTGAATGGCCAGGATCAGACCCACTTCAATGGCCAGGATTGAAAGATAGAAAACCCTAACTAGGGTTTGTTACACCTATTACATAGCATTTAATGTTTGACCAATGATACAATTACAATAAACAGGACACATGTCCTTCCTTGAATGTTGACCAATGAATGATGATGTTAGGTACATCGAACTTTGTGCCTCCTCATGGTAGTTATCCTCATTGGATGAGTCAAGTACATTGAATTTGGACACCCTGATTTGGAATGAAGTGATTGGATAGGTGATGACTAGGTGCCACCTCAGCTTTACTCATCTTGTAACTCATCACAAGTTTTGGGTGATTGAGGCATATCTTTTGATACTCAACATTTCCAAGTGCCTGATGTGAAGATGGTGGGAGATATTCCCAAACTGCATCATCTTCTAACTTTGATTAACTCTTTTGGAACTTTCTCCTGGATCCCAAATCCCTTCATTGGAAGTCTTCGTCTTGGATTACTCTCTTGATGTACTGGCAGCAATTCTTGGATTTCTGAAGGAAATTCAAGATGCTCATATGTTCCTCCCCTGATGTTGATGAATCATCCATAATGCTGATTCCTTCAAGTTGTAATGCCTTCTCTCATGCATCTTATTCTTAGCCTTAAACCTGAAAGAAGGAAACATTGTGAATCAAGAATTGTATAATAGTAGTAAAATGAACTTAATCTTATAAAAATAACAAAAATCCTTCATCAATCAAGCATCAAAATTCCCCTTTCAGATCTGGAAGTGAATACTTGAGCTTGCAAACGATGATTTTGACTTGAAATCTGATTGAATCAGAATGGCCTTAGCTGAAATTGACTTTCAACCAGGTCTGATTTTTTAACGTTTCAGGTCTGATGTCGTTTGAAGTCTGATTGCCCATGTTTTCAGTCTAAAACTTCACTCTTTGGGGTCTGATTCATGTTTTCACCAAATCTGCTGCACTTCACCACTAACTTAGGTTGGGGATTCTAAAAGGTCAGGCATGTGCCAGGCTTTTGAAGGGATCAGGCATGTGCCGTGGGGAAGGAGTGATGAGGAATGTGCCATGGGGAAGGAGGCATAAGGAACATGCCGTGGATCTTGAAGTGCAAGGAATGTGCCAGACTTTTGGAGGGGTGAGGAATGTCTTAAGAATGTGCTGAACTTTTGAGGTAGTGAAGAAGGTTCCTAAGAAGTGGTCGGGGTTTTGCAACAGTGAGGAATATTGCTCATTCACTGTCATTCAGCTTCATCTTTGGGAGTTCTTTACTTAGATCTCTTTCAAAACACCCCATCTTCATTCAACACACTTTGTTCTCAAAAACTTCAAGTCATCTTGCTATATCATGGATTTGGGATGGTGAGGAATATCCTCAAGATCTGGTCAGGGTTTTTGAGGTGTAAGGCATGTTCCTAGCTGGGGATTTTGGAGGATAAGGCATGTTGTGGGTGAAGATGGGTAAATGCAACGTGCCGTGGGAAGAAGGTGATGAGGAACATTGCTAGGGAATGATCGGAGTTTTGGGGTGATGAAGAACATGCCATGAATTTGAAGGTGCAAGGAATGTTGTGGGTGATCTTGAGATATAAGGAAGGTGCCACGGTTTGGAGGGTGCAAGGAACAGTGCCAAGGATATGCTGGACTTTTGATGGCACGAGGAACATTCATCTTTCATTTGTCTTTCACCTTCAACATTGGGGATTCCTTCATTCAGTCACCTTCAAACAACACTTCTTCTTGATTCACCAAAGTAACCATATTCAAATTTTCAAACAATTTTAAGTCACCTAGCTAGGTCGTGGATCTGGAGTAGTGAGGAACATGTCGTGGATCTGGAGTAGTGAGGAACATGCTGTGGATCTGGAGGCATGAGGAACATTCCTCTCTTTGGTCAGTTTTATTGGACCTAGACTATCCTTCGGCTCTGGCCACTTGACTTGATTTGAAGGCTATAGTATGAGGCATCATCGTATTGATTCACTTTGATCTCCATTTATCATTTAAGCTTTTGAGAGCTGTTATGACTTCATTCTAACCTAGAGAGATACCTGATTACTATCAAATTGCCCGAGAACCATACCCTGACCTGACCTAGAAGTTGCACTGCATCCCTTCTCAAGCAAGAGGCTAATAGCTCAAGAAACTACCGCCAAGCTAGACAACTAAACTAAGACAACTAATGCGCAGCAAAGTGGGGGTCCCCATTTGCAATGGGGCGATGTGTAAAAATGTCACAACAAGGCTATATGTGTAATAGGTTAGTCCTTGGTCTAGTAACAACTTTTAGGACCTGGTGTACATTGGATACTAGTGCAAGTTTGTCTATTTGCATACCTTCAGTAGTGATTAAATCTTGTTAATGATTATCTTTAGGAGCACCCTCCTGGGTTTAGCTGAACTCAAAGTGAAAGAGATTATCCACTCTCAGCAATTGGCCCATCATCACTCACATTTTGTCGATGAAATAGTCCATATTCATATTCAAGAACAACATATGGGGCTTTGAAATGGTTAGATTCTTCTAGAAGTGGGAGCAGTGATTTTAGGACTCGACAACACCCAAGTGTAGGCCTTAACTAGAAGGAACTTGGACATTGACAATTGCACAGTGTAATCTAGAAATCTACCACAAATCTTCACGAACTGTGGAAACTACATGACTTCAAACACACCCTTGCTTAAGTGTTCTTGGAAAATAAAGACTTTTTTTATCTTTATTTTGAAATGGTTTTTGTTAATTGATAATGAACAAATACTTGAGGATGAAATTTTCTTTTCTTCTCTGAATCATCATAATCATTCTTCTTTTATCAAAATGAATCCAAAACAAAAGAAAGATCTGTTTTTCTAGAATTAGTAAAATGGCTCCTTAAATTATCACTAATCAAAATACACTAAGTCTATAGTGCTTGCTAAATATTCTATTTGGATAGAAATGGTTGGAAATACATTAAATTTCAAAGATTCAAAGTGAAACTACTTGTAAAGTTGTGCTGATATTTCTAGAGGTTTTTGCATTGTAATATGTTGTAGTATTGTTGTGACCTAATCTGTAATGTCCCCCTTATGTTAAAAGTCAAGAATAAGGGAACAATTAACTTGAAAATCAATTGCAAGGGACTTCTTCCTTATCCAAACCACAAATTCCTTATGAATATCGTATCTGCTATGATTAGTGCAATATAATCAATGTTGAGTATCTCTGTTGTCTTCGATATGACAGCGTAAACTACGTTGCTTAGTTTTGCTGTCTCTAATTAAGACTGTTCGATGTATGCAATAGTATACTGTATTGGTCTGATAAGACCATTAATCCATGAGTGCTTGTCTGATATGTATGATGAGGTAGTGATTCTATACGACCTTCAGGAATAGATGGTTACCCATTTTATCTTGTGAGTTATAGCAAATCAGATAGGCGATGTGCTTGATATGTTTCACTGGTAATTGTATATCCAAATGTCAAAGGCTGCTCACTCCAGGTGAGCGAATCCACAAAGGAAAGAGAAATAAAGATGTTTGATCTATAAGTGTCGGTGTTTCAGATATCCATATTCAATGGCTTATGCGATGTATGGGTAGTTGTTTCTGATTGAACTCACTATGGATATGTGACCTGATCTTTTATCTTCTAGTGGATAACCTCCCCTTGAATCTGCATACTCCGAATTCCGTGATGATCTGCATTATATACTTTATTCTGTCCTTCCATTGAGAGTTGTGACTCTTCATTAAGAGATCGTGAGTTTCCATTATGAACTAATCGCATACATTTAGCTTGCTTAACTGGATCGGGTTATTAATCATAAGTTTAATATTAAATATTTCGTCTCTCATTGATGACTGCAATTCTTAAATCGCAGAAGATTATTGTTGTGAATTGAGGGAATGACTGGGTATTGATTGACTTCCTGCAAATCTGATGTTCATGACATCCTCTTATCAGATTATCTCTCACGTTTGAATTGGCCACTCGCTGTCATAAGTTCTATAATATCGATGCCACCAATTGCTTAATGATTAATTGATGATATAATATTCTCCTTGGTTCGATGGTCAATTTCAATATCATTTGTTGACTTTCCTAGTACGTTGATACAAATATTGCTTTAATGATAACACACGGTAAGGATATTACGTCAACGTTTTCTTCCAAGCCTTCCTCCTTGTAATCGATAGCTACTATGGTTCCATAATATATTTTAATCGCTATCTTTTGTTTATCAGTCCCCTTCATTATTACTTATTTATATTATTATTTATTTATTTTTTCTATAAATTTTAATTTTATTATTAGTTATTATCTGATCCTTAGTTCAAGAATGGGACATTACATAATCACACATCACCCCATTGCAAATGTGGACCCCCTACTTTCTAGGCTCTCTAGGTCTTTTGGTTTTTGTTCTTAGGTCTTTTCGCGGCAGTCTTGTCAGTTGTCTCAGTTTGCAAGTGTTTGGGGGTCAATTTGATCAAGTCTGCAGCTTGTTTGAGCAAATTTGGCTAAGTTTGGAGCCTGTTTTGTCCGTTTTAGGGTTTCATCCTTTAGACTTGGATTTGAGGCCTTTCCTTTAGGGTTTTGGAAAAACTGAGCATTGCATTGTAATCAGGATCCTTTAAGGAACCTGCCAGTGAAATTTGAGTAAATTCTGAGCAACTTTCTATTTTTAAAAAGTTCCTACTTTTTAGGGATTTCACTACCTCCCGGATTGGTCTAATTTAGCCAAAAATCAAACTTACCATTTTTAGTAGTTTCCATTTTTAGTAATCCCGGATTGGTCTAATTTCACCAAAATCAAACCTACTATTTTTAGCAGTTTCCATTTTTTTAAGTGTCTTTGTGTCCTATTTTGCTCCAATCCTAACATTTTGAAACACTTACTATTTTGGGAAAGCCTATTTTGGCAGGATCTTTATAGGCAGACGCTGAAGACGGAACATTCTTGAACATTTCTAAATCTGGAAAGTTTGAAAAGCAGGCTAGGTGATCAAAAAGTGGCTAAGCATGGACGCCCATTCCAGAAGTGGAAAGCATTGAAAATCTTTTAAGCTTGGCTCAGAGCACTTCAATTCCAAATGTGGCACCTTGAAAATGGTTGAAGAATGGCTAAGTTTGGATGAAACACCAAGTAAAAATCCATCACTAGAGCATTGCATCCAAATACATGGGGATGCCAAATTTATGTGCTGGAAGAATTCCTCCACAAAACACCTTCCTGCAAGTGCATGAAATGATGCCCAAGGAGAAGTTGGAGTGCTCAAGGAAGGGGGTACTGGAAGGCACATCAAAATCACACCTTCCTGCAGGTGCATGAAATGGCACCCAAGGAGAAGCTGGAGCGCTCAAGGAAGGGGGTACTGGAAGGCTTATCAAACAACACACCTTCTTGCAAGTGGGTCTTCTAGCACCCAAGTGCACAGATGGGTGCCAAAAGGGGTGGGGGGTGCTGGAAGGTTGACAAAATGATGACCTTGGTGATTTAGCGGCCACGTTAAGAGTCAGGCGCCAAATGATGGGTGCCAAGGAAGGTACGCAAGTGAGTCAAATTTCTCCATGAAGGTCAAATAGCGCCCAAGGTCAAGACAAGGCGCCAAATGGATGGTGCTATGGAAAATTGAAAAACTTGAAAATTTCCTCCATGATGGCAATCTAGTGCCCAAGTGTGTGGAGTGGTGCCAAAACAAGGAAGGGAAAGAATTTCCTTCCAAAGGAGAATTCCTTCACAACATGAATTCCACGCCCAGGATGAATTGAAGGTAAAAAAATTCTAAGGCAAGTAAGGAATCAAGGATGAACTCAACAAGAAAATTCCCCTCGGGAAAATTTTTGAAAAATCCATTTTCGAGCATCAAAAATCATCCAAATTTGAAAACGATGATAGGTTTTGGATTCGTGAGGGAATTCTCTCTCTGGACCCTAGAACTCAAAATTTGAAAATCCCTAAATAATAGGAAATGTTGAAAATCAATGGGAGATCTCCTCCAAGGCAAGGAAAATTCAAAACTTCAAAGAAAATTCTTCCTGAATCAAATTTTCTCTCTCCTGGGGTTTCTCACCAAGTGGATGGATAGTTAACAATCTCAAGTAAATTTTTCAAATATCCCTCCAAAATTCAAAATGGAAAGTTGGTGAGTTGGCGACACAAAAAGAAAGAATATTCCAAGTTTTGATGCATAACTCAAGGCACTTATGGAAAATTCCATTTTGAAAATCAACGACAATGGCGGGTCTCGTTTGCATGGCATGTTGAAGAGGAAGGTATGTCACATCATTAAAACAATTGCCAAAGTTGATCTTTTGCCAACACAGCAGGTTGGTGAAGGAATTCTATTTAAACGTGCAAACACAATTTATTTCTCACGTGCGAATTTGGAGAGAGCTTAAGTTGGAGAGAAGTAGCAAAGTCAGACTTGAAGAATTGTAGCAAAGTCAGACTTGAAGAATTTCTTGTTCCTTTTCAGAAATTTTTGATCGTGGAGAAATTGCATAATCAAGCAAAGCAGCGACTATTTCCAAGCAGGCACGGATTCCTTCCGGAGTCTAAGATTGTGTCCAAATGGAAGGAAATCAGCGATACAAATCTAGGGACTTTCAATTTGGCTGCATTTTGGATCAGGATGTTTGGAACAGCCGACATAATCCATCACCCATCGCTGCTAGGATTGTTAAAAGTGGAATTGTTGCAGCAACAGGTTTCCCTCCATCTATCCAATGTCAAGAGTTGATCTTGGAATGTGCAAAACATTACAACTTGGAGAGAAGAACTATTTCAACAGATAGTGGCAAGTTTTGGCCAACTTAACTCCGAAAGCTGTCGGGGAAACCTTTGGAATCACATCACATCATTCCATGACCTACAAGACTAAGGATAGAGCTGAAGCAGTGTATGATGCAGGTCCTGATAGATGTCTTGGAGTAATCAACAAGAATTGGATGCATAAACCCAGGCCTCAATCCAAGATGCCCAAGCAACTCACTATTTCTGATTTCAAGCAAGAGTATGTGGACTTGTTGATGATGTTGAGTAGGATTATGGGGTGTCCACATGCTATCAATTTTGAGACTTGGATGTTCTTCTACGTTGGCGAAGTCATGAATGCCAACGGACTAGTGGATTGGGCTAGGTTGATTAGCCATTATGTGCACGAACAGTTGAAAAATCTTAAGGAATGGAAGACCCAATCCTTCTACATGAGCTCATATGTAATTTATTCACTTGCAAGGATGGGTGGCTTTGATGGCTTGCCAAGTTGTGGGCCCATGGGATGTGGACTAGTGCAATTGAAGGTCCATGAATGATATCCCCAGTCGAACCTAAACAACACTAGTTCATTCAAATTGGTGAATGACACTTTCACTATGTACTTGACTAGGTTGATGCAAAATCAGCTTCATACTAGAGTGTCGTCAGAAGCCAGGGCAATGGTGCAGAAGTCTGGAGTTGTGTTTCTGTAGTTTCCGAAGTTTACTCATATTAGGACACAAGGATTTTCCTACCAGCCTCACAAATTACCAAGATGCCCATCAGATAAGCTGGTATTGCTGGAACTTATGAGGCAATTGATAGCCTACGACCAAATTCAGAAAAAGAAAAGAAAGATGTCCATCGAATTCCCTATTGTCCTTGGTGACTATGTGGAGTTGTGCCCAAACCTGACAGCAACTGAAAAGGCAGTAGAGGAATTGGCATTCTACCATTTACCATCCTACACATCCAAATCTCACTATGATCCATATAAAATCGGGAAAGTTGCTGGAGTGAAGTTTGTGCACAAGTTTCACTTGAAAGATTTTTGGGCTAGTGCCAAGGATGACCTTGAGGTTAGGAGGAAAATATTTTCCAGGCTACCCCTCGACATGATTAGAATTGGTGAAATAATGTAAGTGCCGGATCAAGTGAAAGAGGATCCAAACGTAGTGCAGCCAAAATTTGAAAAAGTAAAGGACCAACCCATCCAGCTTCCAAATTGGTTAGAGCCTGAAGTTAATGATCTAGACATTTTAGCTAGACCAGTTTTGAAGTTCGCTAGACATTGGATCGATCGGCATGTCAAGGTGTTGAAGGAAAGAAATGTCCATCTAAGCTACCAGTTAATGGGAAATCTGGATTCCCATAGTGAGGTCACAAAAGGATTGTCATAGTCCTAGGATGAGGAAGGGGAAATTCAGCAAGGAAAGGTTGAATCTAGTGAAGGAAAGAGTGCTCCAAAGAAGCCCGGGACAAGGAAAAGGAAGTCAGTCTAGCCAAATGTTCAATAGGAAGTCCAACCAAATGTTCAGCAGGAGGTCCACCAGGAAGAACCGTTGCAGAAAAGAGCAAGGGTAGAAGAAGCTCAATACTCGGCCAGTTCTTCCAGTGTGCGAGAAGTGGAAATGTTTGCACAGGAAAATCCACTAAATCCACCGCATGGCAATTTTTACGGATAGCACGCTTGCACAGGATGTTCTCAGTGTCAGCGCTGCACACAAGCCAACTCAGCCAGGAGGTCAAAGACAAGAACTTCCTCCCCATCTAGAAGAACCACACCAGGATAGTTTCATAGAAACAATCCTTGGAGAGATGGGGGAAACTTCGTAGGGGCATGCACATATGGAGATTCAGGATCAATCGACAACTGCTCCAAATTGACTGAGAGATAGATTGAGGAAAGAACCAGAGAGGGAAGTAGATCCAACACAGGGGTTGGAAGAACTTCTGAAGAGGATGGATAGACTAGCAGAGAAGAAGGCTGCCCAAAAGTTCTCCAAGGTCACAAGAGATGAGTCTGGATCTAGAACTTTGCATATAGCTGAGCGTGCAGTGGATAAAGACAGAAATGAGATCATGCCAGATGACTATGTAATCAGAGAAGTTGATTTGGGGCGTGCTTTCACGGTTCAGGTGATGGATGAATTTGAAGGATCTTCCTTGGCTATGAAGGAAAGATGCAAAAGCTAAAAGAAAAATGTACAAGGCTGAAGAGTGAAAATATAGCCTTAAGTGAATATGTTAAAAGTTTTAAATATCCACTCAGGGAGGAGGATCCGTCCTTTGTTCCTCCCTCCTCTCTTCCTAAAGAATCTGTTGATGCTATTGAAAAGGTTAGGAAAATTGCCCAGTATTCTAAGGAATGGGTGGAGGATGTTTTCACTGCAACCGGGAAATTCATTGAAGACCTGGTCAGCCTTCATTCTAGACTTGTTGCCCTCTTGAACCGATCGGAAGTAGCGGATGGTGTATGGGAAGATGTTTACATTAATTAGGACTAGACCATTCCGCGACTCAGAGCCTTGATGAAAGTTCCAAAGAAGACGCTGATTGAGGGGAAGGTGATCCAAGAGAACGAGATTTATGACTTCTTGCGATGGTTTTGTGCTGTCTGCATTGGAAGGGAAACCTTTGAAAGATTTAACATGGAGTCTTTGACTTTGAAAGACTAAATCAGAAGGGTACAGGAGGAAATTCTCAACGCAATTGAGACATTGTTTGCAAGGAAGTTGAATGAGGGGGGAGTGACGGTAAATTTTCTAAGGGCTCTGTTGCATGAATTCTTCTTTGTGGGATCGTTTTCCAAGGCCCACTTTGAAAATGTTTCTTTCTTTTCTAGCGCTATGCGGAGAACACATGAAATGGTGGTAGAATGGGAGAGTTTTCTATCCAAGAGTGAAGAAGAAATTGGTTTGATGGAGTTCCAGATAGAAAGTGTGCCAAGTGTCTCCGTAGGAGAACTAGAGGCTGTCATTGCCAAATTCATTGCTTATGCCATTAATGAGCGAGATAATGACCGTATATTTTTGGACAAGGATCTTTTGACTGAGACATAGTGGCATATTTATTGCTGGAGCATTTTTTGACCAAGTGGTGGCTGGGTCAACGCATGTTGAATTAATGAGGCATCTTTTGCATGTGGCTGTCACATTTAAGGCATTATGGCAGTCCTTTTGCATGCAGCCATCACATGTGGAGAGGATGGAGCATTTATGACATGATATGGCAATTTTTTTGCATGGAGGAATATTCAATGCATTTTGGGCAAATTTAGTAGAGAATGATGCATTTATTGCATTTTGGTTGCCAATTATAATGGGCTAGAATTAATTGTATATGGGCATCATGAGTATTTATTGTAGATTCCCACTTTGTTGCATCATGTGTGGGAAATCTTTTAGGGGAAAACCCTAATTAGGGTTTTGTATGTAGCCAAGGCTTGAAGCCTATATAAAGGGGTGACCCCCCTCATTTGTAAAGTAGGAGAGATTGCTTTCGAGATTGTTGCAATAAGTTTTGAAGCAGTTAACTTAATACAATTTGATGGTGTATACTTGTGCTGTTTTATGACTTGCATGGTCTCACTCTCTTCACTTAGACTATATTTGCTTTCAGTTGTTAGATGAACGGGATTTGATGAAATTGTTTGTGGTGGAACCCATGCTCATACCTTTTGTTAGTAGCTGATTGTTATTAACTTTGTAAGGTTAGTCTGAGCCTTTTATGTGGAAACTTAACTTCGATCATCGGGTGAACATTGTTCGTTGATGGTGTTCATTGGTGTTCTGAAAATATTTTTCACAACCTTCGAAGATTGCACTGCCTTTGTGTAGTTGTCTCCTAGTGGCGAAGCAAAGTGTGGTTTGGTTTCACTTGAGCAATCATTGTCTCCTTGTTCTTAGATTTAGATTAGACTTCCCTAAACCCTTCCTATTTACTTTCTGCACATTTTAAACCTAAAAATCCTAAAAAAGAGCTTCCCATTGATAAATCATTGGCAAGTAAATTCCTTGAAAGTTGCCAAATTGTTTAATCTTCTTCGAGTGTGCGTAAGTCCCCTTGGATTACCAGCATTCGCATCAGCCAACTGAGTCATGTCCATTGCATACTCCTAGTGAAGTGACCATTAGGCAACTTTATTTTGTGTTGGACGCTGTCATAAAAAAACACGTCAACAAGTATGTTGTCGAACAACAAAATTGAAAATCCTAAAATAGTGTATCTTATGATTTTTTTAAAATTTTATCAAAACATTGTCTGGTATTTTCCTGCACTTCTACAATATCAAATTTATAATATGTTTCCAAAAACAAGAAAACATGATTAGAAACAATGTGGATGGAGGCTGTGCATGAGAAACTTATCTGTAATGGTATACATATAAAATGCATTTGAGGCCTGAAACAGCTCTGAAATGGTCTAGAAATGCAAATAAAGCGAAGAAATAACCCCGCAATGGCCACAGTTCCATTCATTGGTGCAGGAATGAAAATGTTGGGTGGGATTGGGGGGCGTTGGGCAATGTGTGGGGCAGGGAGGCACTTGTGTTGTGGTCCATTTTAATGTGTAATAGTGGCGTCTTGTGTTTCTTATAACTATGAATTTGTACAGTCCAGAAGTATTGTAATACCACTTGAACTTGTTTTCCGTATACATGTACTGTACAAAAGTGTAAATTTGGCTTTTCTTATTCCTTTTAATTTCCTTGGAATCCAATTTGTAGTCTGGTACACGAACTAATGTTTTATTAAATGTATTCTATGTTACAGATGACTTTTTTGGCTATGGAAGTTGTTCATGCTAAAGTTCTATTTGCATGGTTTTAAATTTGTCTTGTCAGTCTGTGAGACAAAAATCATATACTTTTACATTGGAAAAAAGTGAAAACAATTAGGAAAATGACAAAGTTTGCATGAAGATACATGAAATTCAAAGGGATAAAATTTATACATTATTTGAGCTTTTAATATGAAATCTTTAATATATTGCTTCTTAAATAATACAACAATGTAATGTAACAGTACAACTGTTATTTAAAATTTTGATGTCTATATTTACCAAAAAATGTTTCTTGTTTTTGCCTGAAACAGAAGCTACAGCTAAGGGTAACGATAAGGAGAACGAGGTTGGTAATTTTTTCTTCTTTCAGTATGTGTACTTTATGTCTGCCAATCTCAGATTACAAAATGTGTGTAAGTTTGATTCTTTCGGTTATCAAGGTAAAAATTGAATATGGTTGTACTCCAATCTAAGATACTGTCTAGATGGGTAACTACGATTTGATTTGAGTTAAAAATCAGATATTGCATAATTTGCATTCACTGTAATGCTTGATCTTAATAATTTAACCAGAAAAATAACCTAGGTTCTGATACTAAATTAGATTTTATCTCTGAAGTAGTAGCGCTTCTATCTTCTTATTTGTGCTATCATGGTGGTATTCTTTACAGTCTTTAGAAGTGATAGCTCAAGAAGCATTGGAATGTCCTTGTCTTGCTGATTTACGAGATGGTCCTTGTGGAGGGACATTCTCTGAATCCTTCAAATGTTACATCAAAAGTTCTGCAGCAGAAAAGGTAATGACATAATTTATAACAGTTCTTTCTTTTATAAAAAATTCTCAAAACCTTGATTTTGGCAAAATGTCAGTCAAACAAGAATAGAAATTTTAAATCATTTTGTCTGACTTGTACACTTGGGTCGATGGTATATTTGCAGTCAATAAATTGGACTTTCTTTCTCTTCATGTCATATATCTGGGCACCTCTTGATTTATTTTTATATTTATATAAAAGAATTTCTTCTCACACTTGGAATCAAAAATTTGATAGGTAAAATATTAATGAGTTGTAAAATATTAATGAGTTTTCTAGAAAGCCTCAGTATGATTAGAAATAAAGCCGTTTTTTCTTCCTGTTCTAACTAGTATGCTAATATACTTATTATTGAGCTAAATGTCATCGCCAAATACACATAATTGAGTTGTTTCTTTATGATGTCTGGTTTATGCCTTTTTAAACACTCGTGGTTTCCTTCATCTGTAAAAATGAATGATATTATAACTTTTAGATTTGCAGAATTTCCTGTTGTCTATTTTCTTGCATTCGGATCTTTCTTTCCTTCACTCTTGATTGTTGGTGGAAGTTGAGTAGGCTCGGTAGTATGATACTAATTCTGTTTTATTTGAGTTACACGCAAACATGTTGAAAAATTCATAACTTCAATTTTGTTCTTGTTTTAGAAGACACCTCTCCCTTGTATCAAGCATGGGAAATTATAATGTACCTAACTATATTCTATTAGGTAGCAAACCAATAAAGGCTTTAATGTATATGTTAAATCTGCTTTATAACTCATCCCACTAGTTAATTGGAATAAAAGTATTTATCTCACATGCATGGGATAGTAGTAATGTCTATAGCAAGACTATATATTAGAAAGGCTTACCTAGTGTAAATCATCAATCTTGAATGTTTTAATTGGAGTATATGCTTTGTAGGAGGTATGCACCTTGGAAATGGTGTTGGGAGGTTTGCCTCCTCAAAATGGCTATTGTATGGTGTTGCCCCACCTTAAGGGTTTGATAATTTGTGAATATATTGCATATTTTTATTATTTATTAAGGTTCATAACATTTGGGATCAAAGCTCTCTCTAGTTCAAAGGAAGAAGAATTTTCTATGTCAATTATTTCTGTATAGGGATGGATTTCTTGTAGAGGTTCATGTGTCTCACATTGTTATTTATAAAAAACAAATTTAGATTCATTGGAAACAGGAATTGGGAGTTTTTTTAATGTCCCCTTCCCAGGCCTAATTAGTTTGGTGACAGTTAATCTGTTTCTTGAGTTCTTGTATGCTAATTGGTAGGGGAAAGGAGACTCCAAAATTCTTGGAGGATGCAAGTTCAATATTTCAGGATTTCTATTAATGGAAATGAGCCTAATTAGTAGTATGGATCATAATGACACTTTTAGAAGTGTTTTCAGACTCCTGGGGTGTTCTCCACGCTTTTTTGGAGAGCATACCTATTTTTAGTAGTCTCTAAGTTGGTTCTTATCATCTTCCCACTACTTCAGTTTCATTACATTGTGGGAAGAATTGGAATTTGAAGTCTTTGTTAAATACTTAAAACATGCACTTGAGTTTCTACTATTAATGATAAAATATTTGCTCGAGTGTTATATTTTAATAAAATGTTTATGTATCCCCTCAAAGGTGGATGCATTATTGAAAAGGAAGGGGGTTTGCATATGAAAAGTTATTTTGATAATTCAAAAAGGTCTTTTGAAGGATAAATGAATTATTTTATAATTTCAAATTGCTTATTTCCCTTCAAAAAGCTATAAGAGGAGGTTGAGGAGACTCATTTGCAAATATGCTGATGGATGATAATGTTATGCTGCTAGAATGAACTCAGGTTCTGTTGTCATTTTATGACACTCTTGGTCCATCAGTGAGAACCGATCAGAGATATGTTCGATGGACCAGCGCTGCCCTAGTTGATCAAGGAGAAAAGCAATGGAATTATGAAGTGTGAAGTGTTGTCTTGTCACAAGGAACTCCGGAACCCCCAGGTTCCCAAGTTCCTAGTCTTCAACCTCGGAACTCCGGAACCCCCAAGTTCCCAAGTTCTTAAGTCTTCAACCTTGGAACTTCGGAACCCCCAGGGTCCCAAGTTCCTAGTTCTTCTACCCCGGAATTCCGGAACCCCCAGGTTCCCAAGTTCCTAGTTCTTCTACCCCGAAACTCCGGAACCCCTAGGGTCCCAAGTTCCTAGTTCTTCTACCCCGGAATTCTGGAACCCCCAGGTTCCCAAGTTCCTAGTTCTTCTACCCCGGAACTCCGAAACCCCCAAGTTCCCAAGTTCCTTATTCTTCAACCCCGAAACTCCGGAACCCCTAGGTTCCCAAGTTCCTAGTTCTTCTACCTCGAAACTCCGGAACCCCCAGGTTCCCAAGTTGTTAGTTCTTCAACCTCGGAACTCCGAAACCTCCAGGTTCCCAAGTTCCTAAGTCTTCCCAACTTTGGTGACCCAGGTCTCCAAAGTCTTCCAAACTCCTTTTGGCTGGCGACACTTCCGGATGGCGTGATCGACACTCAAGGCTTTAAATGCTCCGATAGTTTTGGTGACTTATGCACTTTCTTTTGTGGAGCCACAAGGGTGCATTTAATGTTTTTGGCGGGATTTCCATCAAGGAAGGTACGAGGCCATGCTTGTTGTGGTGACTTATGTCATGTCTGCATACTCTGACTTGGAAGGTCAGTCAATCCACCTTCTCAGGGTTGCCTTTTTAGGGTATGGTTAGGTTGCTTGAATGTACAAAAGTCAAGTGCATGCACTTCCCTGCACTCCCAGACTGACATGCAGGGGTCATGATCACTCTTGTAACCATTTTGCTATATAAGGCTGTTAAGCCTCATTGTAAAGGGTTCTCTCCTTGCTGCCTTGAGCTTTCCTATGCTCTTTCTCTTCTCTTGAAGACTTGTAATTATTTTTGCATTTCTGCAACTGTAAGTTTGGCCTTTGGCCTTTGAATGAATTGAAATTACATTCTTGCCTTCCTTCAACTTATGCATGTTGTGTATGTTTCCTTACCTTCATCATAAGTGTATGTTTTTTGGCTCTTCTCCATATATGCTGTGTTAACTTGTTTTTCTGAGTGTGACTTGTGGGAAACCTTCTCCCCTCTTGGCATTCAGTGGATTCTAACCTTCATACATGCATTGGGATCACTCATACAACTGAAGTTTGTGCATCTCCTGGGTGTTTCAGTTAATTCTTTGTGTCATTTCGGTAGGGAGAGGAACAATCTCTTCTTGGTGCATCACCTCCTTTTATTTCAAGCATTCTCTCTTCCCTTTACCTCTGCAATTTGTTAGGATAGGCTTAGGAGTTAGTGTTTGCCACATACGAGTAAACGATTAAATGCAAAAAGTAAATGCACAAAACATAATGGAAATATATTAAAGAACCAGGCTCTGTATTAATTCAATAGTCCATGTACATCAAGTGCTTATAACATCACACCCAGATATGACTATCATGATCCTACTAAGAAGGAAAGGTATGCAATATATAATACCCGAAAGGGTGCGACCAACTATCGCGTCCAACTGCCCTTCAGGAAGACTAACTGATTGCCGTAACCCATAATTACCGACGACAACATAACATAATACGACAACATAACATAATGATTATTCCCGACAACATCATCCCCCCAAAAAAGAAGAAGTCTCCAGACGACTTAATACAAAATAGAGATGAGGTTCATACACTAAATAGAATCAAGGTATAGAAGAAGAAGGGGGCTAAGGGGGCGTCCTTGAAGGAGGTAGTTGTATTGCCGATGAAGAAGATTTAGGAACTGTTGACGCCAATTGAGCCCGAAACTCATACACCTGCCGCATCCTTGCCTGAAAACCCTGTTCTGCTACCATCCGATGCTCAAGTGCGGATTTCACCATTGTTGCTTCCGCAAGGAGTTCTTTTTTGCTTGACATCACAACCCTCTTGTGCCTAAACCAAACTTGTCTACAAAAAACGCTTTTCAGTCCCAACCTCCACCAACTGCTACTCAAATGATACTATCTCCCTAGCCAATTTGTCCTTGATAGCCACCCACGCTGGCCTCGCGGCATCCAACTCCTGGGTACGCTGAGCTAAGTCTCACGCTACTACTGCCTCCAACCTTGTGGTCAGCTCCTCCCGAGCCCTCTATGCATCCACGAAGGCAACCTCACGTCCAGCCAAGACATACTCCGAGTTCCTCAAGCGTACCATTCATGCCTGGAGGTGGCCACAACCCTTTGGCACAAAGGCTAGGAGATGCCTCAAATCCTCCATCACACTCCCCAAAGGCTGATAACTGAACTGAATAACTCCCTGGTGCCGTACGACCTCATGTTCTTGCAATGCCTTCCCTCAAACTTTGTTTGTTTGCAACCTCCAAATCCGTCTCCCTCTACGGCTTATGGCTTCCCCACCAATGCTTACCTTCAGGCTTCTTTCTCACAGTACGAAACAACCCCAACACTTACCGTGACTTCTCTGATGCCCTTTGCCCAACTCAAAAGTGTAATGTAGCTCAAAAATAAATTGGGGGTCTGGGGGCAATGCCCCTAGTGGGGTTGAGGGGCAGCGCCCCTTGCGGGGTCCGGGGGCAGCGCCTCAGGTGCGCTCCCAACACCAATTTACAACCTTTAGAACCACACGGAAGTCCATGGTGCACATCATTTTTCTGATATTTTAAGATGCCAAAAACCTTCTTCTCCACTTTAATTTTTTCAGCGTCCTGGCTCTAGACTCCATCGAATGATTTTTCAATTTGGTTGTCGTTTTTTTTTTCATGTACCATCACCACCGTTTATCCCTGCCGTGCCGTGGTATTTTTCCTTTCACCCTCTTTTAAACCGCCGTCACCGTGCTCCTTCAGGCCTACGGACTGTAATGTCCCAAGCCCGTACAGGGGTTATCTGCCGTACGATGGGGTGGTCTGTCGTACGGTGGAGTGAACCCGTACGGTGGCTGAGTCGTACAACGACTGGGGTCACCCGAAGCTTGGTGTCGTACGGTGATTGGTCTCCCGTACGGTGTTTGGGAAGATCGTACAGTGGATGTTGTCTGGCCGTACGGTGGATGAATACCCACCGAGTTCCACCCTCAGAGGCCGGTGATCTTTGTCGACGGTGGTGCACGTCCCACCGCACGACGGTGCACCGTATGGTGTCCCACCGCACGGGGTCCCACTGCACGGTGGTGCACCGTATGGTGTCCCACCGCACGATGGTCTTCCCGTGGTGGTTCTACCATACGGTGTCCCACCGCACGGTGGTCCCACCACCACTTTTTATTTTTGTTTTTATTTATTTTTTTCAATTTTTTTAATTTATTTATTTTTTTCAATTTAATTTCCTAATCTAATTGTCCAGGCCCTTCATCCTTCTCGGTTTGCCTCGCCCGAGAGTCTCCCGCTTTGGGCTTGTGCCTCTCGAGTCGCTTGCCCGGCCTCTCGGGTTCCCTTCCATCCTCTTGGGTCCCCCTCCGAACTCTCGGGTGTCCTTCCGGCCTCTCGGGTCCCCTTTGCGCTTCTCGTGGTAGGGTTTCAATTTGGACCTGTTGATGGCAAGTCTATTTTCAATGGCCATCCAAAGACCTGGAACCATAAATTCTACAGGAACCACGGTCTCCTTCCCGTACAGGGTTCCAATCGTTGCCGACATGAATGATCTTGGGATTATCTATGTCACCGAGGTTTGTCTTCTTCAATTTTACCGCTTGATACCTGATGGGTTCTTCCTTCGGGAACTGGTGTGCAGTGGTGTCACTCACACGGGCGTCTCCCTTCCAATATTCTCTGTATTCCGGCAGGTACACCTCCTCTGTTACTTGCTTTGGTTCCTCTACTTCGAGTCTGTAGCTCTGGAACATTTCGTAATCCTCCATACGACGTCCGTCTCCATCCTCACCCAACTGGTCTCCCTCAGATTATGGCTCGGAGGAGCATGCCAACTCCTCGCTCACCATTTGCGTATGGAGATCAATCATGTACTTCCTCCCCACACTTTCCAAGGAAAGCGTATTCTGCTTCCAGTTATGGTTCACCTTTGCTGCAATGAGCCACCTACGCCCGAGAATGGCGTAGTACCCTTTCTGCTTCAATGGAATCACTACAAAATCTAGCACGAATGGTTGCGTGCCAATCATCACCCGCTGGTTGTGATAACCCTCTACTGTATCACTTGATGTAAATCTTATAAAATACACCAATAATGACAATAGCATATATCACTGAGTCCAATAGAAATATATATAAATGAAGAAATCAATTATTAAAATGATGTTAATATACTAAATAATGTTAATATATTAAAAGAGGAAATAAATTATTAAATAATGTTAATATATTAAATAAGGTTAATATAAGAAATAACTTATTAAAAAATGTTAAATATATTAAATGCTGAAGAGGTGAATTATTAAATAATTAAATAATGTTAATTATTAAATGAAATTTAGTTTTAATATAAGTTAAGTTCATTTTAAAAAGGGAGGAGTTGACGCCACGGTTACCCCCCCCACCCCTGTGGGAAGTGGTGGGACGGGAGTCGCAGTCTGGGCTGCGACCACTGTCACATCCCTTCCCACGGAAAGGACCCTGTGGCGGGATGCAACCTTTCCCCTCCACGGGTATATAATAAAGACAACTCGCAGAGCAAAGAGGAGGCACACGGGAATAAGGGGAAACGGGAGGCAGAGAAGCTGCGCCAACAGTCTACGAGAAGGTAAGTGGTTAAGTTTTACGCTACAAGAATATATATGTGTGTGGATGTGTGTGCCACACACACACACATATGTTTATAATGGATCTGTCTCTTTGACAAAGTTATAATTTTATAATAGTATTTTCTCATATGTAGCAATAGATATATGTATGTATGCAGGATATTTGTATGTATATAGGATCAATAATAGTAATTAAGGAATATGTAGATGCAGGCATAAATTATAGATTAAAAAATGATAATGAAATACAAAATGTTATATGAATAACAATAATTTGGCTATGTGATGGAGGCTATTGGGAGGAAATTCCCTTAGCCTAATTCAGGGATTATGATAATCCCTGGTAGGCAGTATATATTGAGTATTCATATGCATATGTGTTAAAGGCTTGGGTGTCAAAGGCTCACCCAAGAAGAGACGGATCTTGCCGGTCCTCTTTGGTAGACTTGGATGATAAAATGTATCATCCAAGGCAAGGAATTGATCATATATGACGATCTTCCTTGGTAGGCTTGGTTGTAAGATGCTACATCCAAGACGGGGATTGACTTATCCATCGATTTCCCTGGTAAGGCTTTGAACCATGATGGGTTCCAAGAAGGCGGGCATTACAACCGCCTAAGGACATATCCCAATACTGCATTCGTATCCTTTTTATTAAATAAGAATTGAGATTAGTTTTAATTAAGTAATTGAAGTTTAATTGCAAATTAGATTAGTAATATATATATTTTGTTGCATTCTAACAGTCTGTTTTGCAAGACAGTGATCTCTAACTAGTAGGGACATTACACTGGCCCATGAGGGTACTGAGTGGTTTAATCCCGTGTTGATTTGCCCCTAGTAGGTTGAACGTGGGGGGCCACAACGTAGGCTTTCCCAGTTTTTTCCATGTCTCTTCTGGGAGCACATTTACTCCTGACCCTTCGTCCACAATGGTGTCCGTCAAGGTAGTCCCCAAGATGCCCATTTCTACCACCACCGGTTGGCATCAGCTGTTGACTACTAACGACATAGGGTCGACCGTGGGGCTTACGACCTCCCTCGTTTTAGCTTGTGTGGGTACGGAGTTTAAGATAGCCGTTTTCAACTGCAGCATGGTTTCAAGGAGGTCTTGAATCTTCACGGGTACCTCTATTTGCAATATTTGCCGTAGGATTCTCTCTTCTCCCTTCGTCCGTGACGGGCTTGTGGCCTCGTGGCTACTTTGTCCTTGTGCGGCCATTTCCTTTGTGATCTCGACCCTTGCTTCCCGCACTCTCTCGGTCTCCGTGCGAGGATGGGGGTATGTGGCCTTTTTGGCCTGTGCCCTTGTGATTGCCAACACTTCTGCCTTTGTGGGGTCGATGTTCAAAAGGTTTACTCCTGGCTTTCGGCAATTTGCATCCTCATGGTAGCCTGGCCCACACCAGCGGCAAAGGTGCTAAGGGGTGGCTTCCTTCGTGCAATACCGGGCGAAGTGCCCCCACTGATTGTAGGCCCTACATTGGATCATTGGTCAACCCTTGGCGTCATACTGGACACGGCTTCGGGTATTGTTATTGTCATTGTTATTCCTTCCACCGCCGTGTCTATTGTCCCGGTAACCTCCAGATGATGCCATTGTGTTGGTTTGCTGGGCAGATGATGCCATTGTGTTGGTTTGCTGGGCCGTACCCGCTGGTGCGGATGTTGTGGCCTGATCAGTGAACAACACTTGCATATTTCAGGTCTTCATATTGTATGGGCACTCCTTGATGGAGTGTCCCATTACTTGGCAAATTTCGCAAAAGGTCTTCTTCGGGCATGTACCCTTCGTATGTCCTTCCTCCTTGCACTCCGTGCACCACACGTCTCCTTTGGTCCAGCTAGTAGAGCCTTTCATCTCTTTAAATTCCCTCATCATACGCTCCATGTCCCTTTGCAGGGCCGTCACTTTCTTTTTCAACCCCTCGTTACCACTCTCATCAAAGGAAGAGTCATTTTCCTCATAGGAGGACTTCCCCTTTTTCTTGGACGTTTTGTATTCACTTTCTAAGTCCATAGCCCTATTGTACGCGTCATCGTATGACGAAGGAGGGACGATCTTCATTTTCTTCTTCAAACTGGGTTTTAGGCCTTCTACGAACCACCTCTTCTTGAGTCCGTCGGCCAGCTGACTCTCCATTTTCCCAATTAGCTCCTTTAGGTGCCTTCCGTAGGCACGAATTGATTCCTTTTGTCCTTGTTTTGTACTGTATATATCTTTGCCACTATTTCATTATCATCCTAGAACAGGTGGAACTCCTTCTCGAAGGCTTTCCGTAGCGTGTCCCATGTGGCCACTGCAGTTTTATCAATATCCGAGTACCAATTGATGGCACCTCCCTGTAATGTCGCTGGAAATTGCGTCGTCCATTCCTCCTGGTTCGTGACACCATTGGCCGTCCATATGGTTTCGCAGGTTCTGCAGTGCCTTATGGGATACTCCTTCTCGTCACCATTGAATTTCGACAGCTTCTGCCTATTGGCCATTGATGGGGGTCGTGTCCCTAGAGGTGGTTGTGTCTGTTGTGCGCCCGCGCCACTCCCTCCCGCGCTGGTGGTGTTTCCTGTTTGAGTGAATGGGGGTACGACGTTTTGTACTCGTGTGCTTGGTGTGATGGGTCCCAAGAGGGGGTCCTGTCTGCCATGTGCCTGCGCCTCCTCCGCACCTACGGTCGTACGGTTGCCCTCTCCTCCGTTCTCACCCTCGTCCTCTGTTCGCTTCCTTCGGAGGTCCTCCGTGTGCGATGTAATTGATAAGTTCCTGAACTGATCCCGGGTCTCTTCGACCAGATTTCTTTGTAGCCTAGTTTCCTCCAAATACTCTTCGTGGCTTCTCACCCTACGGTGTTCTGGCGACGCGTAGAAATCTTCTTCGGCTTCTGCACCCCCCGTGACACCTCCTTGGTTCCCTTCGGGCAACCCTTCGACAGGTCGTCCTTCTGCAAGTTGCCTCAGCCTCTGTCTACGTTCTACTTGTTGTTCCAGAATCAAGGCCCTCTATGCAGCCTCCCACTCCTGACTTTGTGCCTTCTTATTTCTATCCTTATTTAATAAGTTGGGCATTAATTCTCGTACATCTTCATAAATAGCAACAACACATAAAAATAGAACACTTCTTTATTAATTCATTCCGTCGGATACAATTTGTGTCAATAGTACGACACCATTATTATAATATAGAATGTTCTTTATTCCTCCTGGAGGTTCAGGGTTCAATTTCCCCTTGGCCTCTTGCCATCACGCTCCGCTTCCTAGCGACGACTTTTTTCTTCGTACTATTGGAGGACTTGTTGGCGTCGCTCCTCACGGGTAATCTCCTCCAGGCGAGTTCGTTGTGCCAGTGATGCCTGTGCAAGCAACCAGGGGAGGTGGTTCATCAACCAATTCGCTGCGGGGCTAACTTCCAGTGCGGTCCACACGACACTTGTTGGGACATCAGCCTCCGTGGCCTCTCTTCGGACATAGGTCTCGATGGCCACCTGAAGCAGGATTGAGAATTCCCTCGTTGCAGTGTCTTCTCCGTTGTAGAGCTCCGTTTGCGCGTCGTCGACCTTTGGGTTAATCTCACCAACGGGTAGGCCCATCCCGTCCGTACGCCATCCGCTCCTTCCTTTCCCGAGTATGTCTAGGCAACGGCGCTGGATGTTTGCCACATACAGGTAAACGATTAAATGCAGAAAGTAAATGCACAGAATTTAATGGAAATATATTAAAGAACCAGGCTTTGTATTAATTCAACAGTCCATGTACATCAAGTGCTTATAACATCACACCCAGATACGACTATCATGATCCTACTAAGAAGGAAAGGTATGCAATATATAATATCCAAAGGGGTGCGACCAATCATCGCGTCCAAGTGCCCTTCGGGAAGACTAACTGACTGTCGTAACCCTTAATTACCGACGACAACATAACATAATACGACAACATAACATAATGATTATTCCTGACAACAGTTAGTTTTGAAGTGTTGAGTTGGTTCAACACCTGCACCTGGATTAAGAAGGAAGCTGGCCTTCTCCGGAGATTCAACCCCCTTGCGCAAGGTCCCACACTTCGGGGTTGTCTCCATGTTTCACAAGGTTGCTGAGTTGATAGCTCAGCAAGGGTGCGAGCTTTTATGATAACAGGTTCTTTCACAATCTTCTGAGGACAATAACCCTATTTAGATTTCTAGTTTCAGATTTGAAAAATAATCCCTAGTTAGATTGGTGTGGTCTCATTTCAAGAATCACTATTGTTGCAGATTGAAGTTTCAGTTTGTTGCATCCAATATGGAGATTTTTGATGTTTTTTAGAGTTGCTGATTCTTGAGGTTGTGTGAAGACAATTTTGAAGTGTTTGCAGAGTTTTCTTGGGTAACTTAAGGAGTTGATTTCCAGGCTAGGGTGTACCAGCACATAGCTGCCTGGTGAATTTGTATGTGGAGAAATGTTTAGCTCATTTCTGGCTGCTTAGACTAAAGATATTCTTGTTTATGCCAGCTGCTCCTGTTGAGATTGTATCTGCAGAAATCATCGAGTTTGAAGGAGATAGAAGGGACAATGGCTTTGGAAAGTACAACCTGTAGGTATGTTTGCCTTTGCGCCAAAAGCTCGAGCTATCAATGCCCGCTACAAACACCAGACTTACCTAGATCCACGGGAGGCGGTTAAGCCATGTCGCAAACCCCGAAGGAGGTGCCGACCACCAAGTCAACAATCTCCCCCTCAGCATCAACTGAGGGTTCCGCACCGACGAAATGAAGGAGACCTCCCGAGATTTGAACCCGTGACCCAAGGCTTTGATACCAATTGTAGGTATGTTTGCCGTTGCGCCAAAAGCTCGAGCTATCAATGCCTACTACAAACACCAAACTTACCTAGATCCATGAGAGGCGGTTAAGCCATGTCGCGAACCTCGAAGGAGGTGCTGACCACCAAGTCTACACAACCTTGGTATAGGTCATACCATAACCAAACCTAGCGTGGTGTTTCTGGGCATGAACCACCCCCTCTTGGTTTTTGCTTGCTATTTGATGGTGATGTGTCACATCCTCGTCAATGACCCCCTTACTAAACAGTGTAGGTGTGAAAAATAATAAACAATAAAATAGTGGAAAGACTTGATGGGCAGAGATTGGAGTCTTGGTGCCAATACGTGCACCACGTGAAAGCATGGGCAGCCATTAAGTGGGTGAGACTGGCGATAGAGGACAGTATGGGCAAGCATTCTGCTATCCTGCATGGAAACATAGTGCATTTTGATAGGACTAAAACTAGGAAGGATGTATGTATGGCATCCCAAGTCTTCAGGTCAGGAAAATGAGACACAATAATAATTAAAAACTACCGCAAAAATTCACTGGACTGCATTTTTCCATGCCTTGTTTTGAGAAGAAAATGGGCAAGAAAAGTGGCAGAGCGGGGAATGAGTCATTCTTTTCTGAGTTGGATTTGAAGGCAGAGAGGATGAGAGAGTGGAATGAGAGGGAAGAAAGAGCTAGGAAAAAAGAGGAGAAAGGGAAGTATATGCCCAAATGGATCCGTTGAAAAGCTAAGGCATATGCACAAAACTGTATCTGATGAAAAGGCTTCACAAACTTTCAAGCGAATGCAATGGGCAAGGAAGATGAAGGCAAATGAATGGTGTGAGAAAGAAGAGTATGGAGTGTGGGCGGGAAGGGAATGCAGCCAAGGCGCAGCATTTTACACCATCTACAACAAAAGGAAGTGGACATTGTGCATGGAGACATAATAGAGCTGCCTTCTCTGTTGCAGGCCTGCAATGGCTGTGACATCCTAATCCACACAGCAGCCCTTGTATATCCTTGGCATCCTGGCCTGTCCAATTTTATAACTGTAAGTCATTTCCCCACATTTAAATTGCAGCTTTCCACACATGTTTGCTTGTTGATGAAACTTTTACAGCATTGGACGTGCCCAAAATGGTATTTGTAATCAGAGAGGTCATTCAGTCTTTTACTTGCCACATAATGGTTTGCAGTATTCTTTTTAATCTACATGTGTAAAAATTGTGAAAAATTAGTTGTTTATTATTCATTGTTGGCACCACAAGTGTTGCTAATCTGGAAGCATGAATGTTATGGTCAAAATTCTAGGATGTTCGTATCACCCTCTTTCTCTTTTGTACCAACATTATGTCAGTAGCTTTGGAGTTTTCCATAAACTAATATCTTGCATGAAATATTTAATGTTATTTGATTTACCCATAATTATCTGCACAAATCACTGATTAAATAGTTCCATTGGGGTTGAATGTATGTCTTTGGTGGCTAGATTTTGGAATAAAGTTGTCGTGAAGTCACCAAAGTTTCCTTTGGTACATCATGAGAGCTTTCCATTAAAGCTTCAACTTGTTTAGAGCCTTATACATTTAATTAACTTCATACTTAAATTGGCATCTAATTAGTAAAGCTAAAGGGAATATGAAATATGGCAGTTGAATACCATTCTAGAATACATCTCTCTTTTTATCATGCTAGGTAAGGTAAGCTGTTATAGCTGCCATGAGAATATCAATGGCAGGGAAATATTATAAAATGTGCCAAACGTCAGTAATTGTTAGAGTTTGTCCCCTAAACAGCAGCAGTGCCAAGTAATTTAATGCCTTGAAGACTTTAGCAGCGAGAAGCTCTATAGTTTTCAAGTAATAGGTGCATCCATAAATTTTGTTCTGCTTCCATAAATATAATAGATCTTAGCTTCTATTCTCTGTTATCAATATGTTTACGCTTGGTCTCATTGATTAATTCTTAATCATGAACAAAGCAATATATTTTGGTGAATTTTAAGCACTAGGTCAAGATACACAAGATTAAACAATTGTTGGTACCGTATACAAGTTGCAATCAAATTTATAATTAAATATGATAATGGACTAATGGATTTGGCTTAATAATACGCTGCTATCTTTTCAGCAACCATGGCACCATGATGATGGTCATGATCATCCATTATGATTATGTATATAGAGTAATGAAAATATGTGGCAATAGCATATGGAACTTTGAGAACATAATCTAGAGGACATAATAGGTTGAACGCTTCTGTGAAGGCTTTCATGGCCAGATGTATCCTTATTTGAAATCAGTCATCATTCCAGACATTCTTGGACGATAGTGTAATAAATTATGGAACCGAAATTGAATCTATCCTATAATGAAACTTTATCGTATGGTCATGCTCATATTTATAGATTTTGTTGGGTTTTGTTTTCCTATTCATGACTACTAGTAAGCCTAAGATAGAATACCCAATTAGAAAAGTGAAATACCAATTTAGAGGGTTTTTTCTTGGGGTATATATAATGATGTTTATTATTAACAAAATATATAGTGTAATGGTTGTTAATGGCAGTATGTTCATGTATGCTTCTTATAATGTTGTGTTCCCTTAATATTGTTTTAGCATCATCTTACTTGTTCAATACCTACTAAGTATGAGCTTAAGCTTATGGGTACTTGTTGGTGTTTGTTTTATCATCTACCAAACATTAGGATAGGATACCCGAAGGTATTCTATCCTCTCCTGAAAAATCACTACTGATTCCAAGGTCTATATGTGCGAACAAGCGACTTTAGTGAAATATCTTCTTGGGTAGTGTATGCTGAAATTTCAAGGGGGACTTACGTTGACAAGTATCTTGAACTGCTGAACTTAGATGGATTTGGCAATTTTAGGCTCTTCTTTTTTTGGGAATTTTCTGGGGATTTAGACTTTCAAAAGAAAGGGAAAAAGGGATAGGGTTTGAGAAGGCTAATCTAATCCTATGAATTCTGGAGACGTTATCAACTGGGTGCTCTCGAGAAACCAAACCTTGCTTCGCCACACTAGGGACAACTACACAAGGCCGGTGCAATCTTCAATGGGTTGTGCTTATGATCGAGATGTTGGGATGCACAGGGGATGGGCTTTGACTAACTTTGCACGGTAGAATGGAAATCATCCATTTACCAAAAGTATGAGCGGAGATACACCATCAATTGATACTTATCAAATCCTTCATTCAAATTAACAACAATGAAAGCAAATCTAGATTAATTTTAACTAAGTGTTGAGGCAATTGAAACCATGCAAATCATTCAAATAATAGAGATTACAAAGCAGCGCACATGCAATATATTATCTGGAAATGACCTTAAGCAACAATACATCAAAAACCTCACACTCTTCAAATGAGAGGAGGCAACCTTATATAGTTTTTCAAAATGAATGAATGGCCGAGATCAAACATCGATCAAGGGCCAAGATTGAAAGTCTTAAACCCTAATTAGGGTTTCCCGAAATACTATCAGTTCAAACAAATGGAGGAGTGACACGTGGCGCAACTGCTAATTTCATTGGGGTGAGTGGCCACTTTCTTCTTTCAGAGATTCAACGTATTTGGACACAATGAGCTTGACCTCCTCCATGGTGACACTTGGCAAACTGCCAATCTGGAAGTCGACGAGGTCCACATCATCGGTACATGTGACAAGGATGCCTTCCCACTCAACTGCTTAGGTGAGGAAGGCATCATCGATGGAAAGGAAGGTTGCAATCTTTGAAAGATCGCCTTTGTCAATCATCCCTGAATCCTTGAAGAAGCTTGCCTGAATTTGGGCTCTCAGGTTCTCTGCTTGTAAATGCTTCTCCCTTAGGCTTTCCTTCTTCCAGATCTCTGACGCCACACGGAATACCTTGCCCAGGATTTCTCTAACACTTGCCTTTGTCTCAAAGCACTTGGTCTCGGATTTCTTCAAAACCTCAATCCGAGTGACCAGAGTATAGTACCATGTGCCGAAGTCGTCCCTGTCTCCTGTCTGTATGATGCCTGCATCCACTAAGCTTCTCTTCGACATGCCTCGGATAACCTTCAGATGAGGGAGTATTTCATTCTGAATTTCATCCACCTCTTCCCAATTAGAGGCTAGATCTTGGATACGATCAATCAATAAAGAAGTTGCCTCATGTGCCAATACTAAGTTTTCTACCAGTGTGTCAGCACGCACCGAAGCGTCTGAAATCCATTCCTTTTCTTGAGTGTACGAGCCCTCCATATCATCATAGTCCTTCATTGATCCCTGCTAAAGAGGCTGTCGTGAAGTAGCCGGGACTTCACGGTTGAGTGGGCTGGTAAGATGGAGAACATACTTCTTCCACTGTTGGTTCTCTTCTTCAACCTTCTTCCTCTTTTCGTTTTCATGAGCCAGCTTTGTCTTTAGAACGTTGCAGGAGTCATCAAAATATTGGATCTCTTGGTCCTGGGTGGGCTTACCCAGCTCTATGGTGGTAACCTTGTAATCATCTGCGGTGACATTGTCTCTAGTCTTCCCTTCTTTGGGCACCGCTATTTGGACTGTCCTAAATCCGGCACTGTCTCTCTGAATTAGGGAAAACTTCCTAGCGGGTTTGCATGGTTTAGCTATAGCGGGTTCGTTTACCTTCTCCAGGAATGCTGCGGTGACCTCCTCAGTTGAGTGGGCCTCTTTGGGAACCTTGGCCTTTATCCTTGCTCTCAGCCAATCCGAAATGGTTGATTGTTCTACAGTGTTCCGATCAAACTCATCATCCGCCTCTCCTGGGTTTGCTGGTATGCCATCCAAGAAGATTGTAGGTGCTTCAATTTGCTCTCTGTCTGGACTTTGGAAGACCTTTTCCACTACTTCCTCAACTGGCTGGGAAAGTGCTCTTACTTCATCATCAATCACACAGATGTTCATCTCTTGCTCCCTAGTTGCACTGTGATCGGGCACAATGGAAGCAACACTTAGGATGGAGTGACTCTTGCTAGATTCTCTTCTCTCACCTTTAACCCTTTTCCCTGTGACCTTTGTGGAGCTTCCAACCAACTCCTTCCTCTTTCGAGACCCAACACTTTCTGGATTTCGAGCATCACCGGCGGAGGTACAAGGATTGACGGATAGAGTATCATCTACTCCCATTAATTCATAAGTCAAGGTCACACCTTTGGCCTTCAACTGTTTTGTCTTTTCAGACGCCCACCACCTTGAATACTCAATCACCGATCTCATGAGGTCTGCTAGATCTGATTTCTCTCCTTCTGTCCAATCTATTAAGACTAAGGGTTCATTTTTCATCTTCTCAAAGCCCGGCTGCTGAAGTTCTAGGCTTTCTTCTACCTGATCGACAACTCTGAATACTTCTGTTGCTCTTACCATACCCAACGGGATTCTTGACCAGAATCTCTTCTTGATCTTGAAGCTATCGGCTGCATTAGCCCAGTAGTCTTCTAGATCCAGTCTGTGCTCAAACGTTGTTCCTTCGATCTTCTTTATCCTATGGAATGGATCGAAATCTTTTCTTGCCTTGTATTGATAGAAGGGATACCAGGCCAGCTCCTTCTCAGCGGTTGCAGCAGCCTGTGATGATGGACATGTTTCCAGCCCATTACCAATTGTAAGTGAGGACGTCCCTGCCTTCTTCTGCTTATCCCTTTGAATCACTATATACTCCTCCAATTGTCTCACAACCTCGAGCAACACCACTCGGTTGGTAGGGTAAGCTGGAAGCTTGTATGGAGGCCCGGAGAATCCTTGAATTCGGAGGTAAGTGAATTTTGGATATTGGATGTACCAACACTCGAACTGACCGATGAAGTCCATAGACTCTTGAGAGAGCCTTTGGTGCAGGCCACCTTGAAGTGTCTGAGTAATGTGCATCAGGAAGGTATCATTCACCCTTTTGAAATGGAATTTCTCCTCCATGTGGAGCTGGGGATAGCAATCGTATACTAGAAACTGGTTCTCCTTGTTCCCAACTTCTCCTCTACAAGTGAGACCTCTGTACCTGTAGGTCCTGGCCAAAGAATAAAACAAGTAAGAACTCATGAAGAAAGTCCTATTCGTCTCCAGGTTCCTTAGCTGGCTGTCTAGGTTGTCGCTGATCATCCGGGCCCAGTCTATCATTTTTACTCCATTGATTATTTCATTAATGAAATAATACATCCAGGGTTCGAATGGAGCTCTGTGAGGATTTTCTATTATTCTATTGAGCAGGACAATCATGTCCCCAATGTCCTCCTTGAAGTATGCTTGTACTAGGCTCTTTGTTTGGAGTTTAGAGGCCCCCTTCCTCGGCTTGTCTAGCCAGGAATGGTTAACTATGACATCATATTCCTCTAGGTGGTCATGGTACAGACTGTCAACTTCGTCCTTTGTCATATACACTGCGTTGTGGTACTCAAGGATCCTGAAGGCCTCTCTGATGGCCTCATCGCTGACATTTGCCAACACTCTTCCATCAGGTGCAACAATGTCCTTACTGATGGGGTTGTAGTGTTTGGCACATTCGACTACTAGTTCGTTGCACTGCATGGTAGGGAGGAAGCCAACAGCATGCACGATACCACTCTTCATCATCTTTCGTGCAATGGTGGTAGGCACAAGGTTGTCCAGACCAAACATTCGCTTCTTAAATTCCCTTAGGTTGATGTGTCCGAGGTTGGTGTCGCTGATGTTCTTCCACTTTGAAGTCATTCTCGACTCTGGAGGAGCATCTTTGTCTACTTGGAATTTCATAACGTTTGGGGCTTGCAAGCAAATAATGAAATTTTAAAGTTAGAAAATGATTTGCAAAGTTTTGAAAATAACGGGGCTACGAAATGGCTAAGTGTTGGAAAATTTTCCATTTTTATTCTCATACTTAGCCATAAAAATCGAATTTCCACCTAAAAACCCTCGGTCTTAAGGCTGGTTGTGGTTATCACCAAGTGTCAAAACTTTCAAAAAAATTTCATACTTAGCCAAAAAAAATGATTTTCTTCCTCCAAAATTTTCGAAAAAATCATTTATTAAATTCTGGAAAATATTCAGAAAATTCATAATTTTAATTTCACCTTTGACTTGGATAGAAGTGAGGCTAGAATTTTCTCCAAAATACTCAGAAAATTCAAAAAAGTTTAGATAATTCTTCCTCGTGCTAGTTGCCTTTCTCCAAAAATCTGTAAAACTTTTGCCGAAAAATATTATCTAACTTCCAGCAATATCTAGAATTTTCTTCAGATGATCTTCAAACTGACATACTTTACTAAGCTCTCCTTAGTAACTTTGAACTTCTTGGTGTAATAATGAAGTATTTGTAGACAAGGTTAAATCTTCAAGTAGAAACCCTTGAAATCATCCAACTCATACTTCTAATTTGAACTTCATGTTTCCCAGTTTTAAGACAATATCTCAAAAAAAACACATTCCATTTTGATTTAAGTTTGAAGATATTCATCAATTCTCCAATATTCCCTTTCAAAAAAAACTTTCCATTTTGATTTAATATCTCAATAATCTTTCAATATTCTTTTCCTCCAAAAAAAACTTTCCATTTTGGATTTATTTTGAAGATATTTAATAATCCTTAGATATTTTCTTCATTTTGGATTTAATTTTGAAATCTCTGTGGATTTTTGTGACATCATGTTGACTTTGTTTGACCTCCCATGTGTAGGCAGACTTTAGGAAGTTTATCCTCATCTTCTCCAAGTTTTGGCGGACTTTGCCTACCTCTCCAAGGTATGGCGGACTTTGGAAGGTGCTCTTGGGCGGACCTTGGTGGTTGCTCCATGCAAGGCGGACTTCAACACATCTCCTTATGGCTGGACTTTAAGCACCTATCCTCATGGCCCTCTAACCTATGGCGGAGTTTAGACTTGGCTTCTCATGGCCCAGGCAGACTTTGAACAAGGCTCCTCATAGCTCTGTTACCTTGGGCGGACTTTGGTGGTTGCTCTTGGGCGGACTTTGTAGGCTCTCCCTACCTTGGGCGGACTTTGGAGACCTCTCCTCATGACCCTCCTAGCTTATGGCGGACTTTAGGCATCCCTCCTCTTGGCCTAGGCTGACTTTGGAGAGTGCTCTCACACTTAAGACCTTGGGCGGACTTCAAGCACCTCTCCTCATGGCCTATTAACCTATGGCGGACTTCAGGCTAGGCTCCTCCATCACTTGGCATGCTTGGGCGGACTTTGGGCTATACCTCTATGCACCTTACACATACATGGCGGACTTTGAAGGTGCCTCCTACATGACCTCCAAGACAGTGGTGGACTTTGGGGAGTGCTCCCACATGACCTCCCAATGCATACATGGCGGACTTTGGTGGTTGCTCCATGCAAGGCAGTGTTCAACGCATCCCCTCATGGGCGGACTTTAGAGTGTTGGCCATCATGGCCTCTTCAACACATGGCGGACTTCTGGATGGCCTCATTTGTACCTACAAAAACCCTTCGTTAGCAGACTTAGAGGATTTTTTTTTAGAAAAAATTCAAAATTTCGTAGCTTAATAAAATTTAACTGGATTAACTTGAAATTTGAAATCCATGCCTAGGTGGATCATTTGAAGCAGCAAAAAGCCTAAAATCTAGGGATTTAGCTTTTTTAGGTCAAAACTTGGAATTTTCGAGTTCCGATTGAAGTTGGTCAGTGGTGAAAGTGTAAACCCTAGGTTTGCATCCTGAAAAAGCAAAAAGCCTAAAATCTAGGGATTTAGCTTTTTTAGGTCCAAAGTTGGAATTTTTGAGTTCCGGTCGAAGCTGGTCAGTGGTGAAAGTGTAAACCCTAGGTTTGCATCCCGAAAAAGCAAAAAGCCTAAAGTCTAGGGATTTAGCTTTTTTTAGGTCAAAACTTGGAATTTTCGAGTTCTGGTCGAAGCTGGTCAGTGGTGCAAGTGTAAACCCTAGGTTTGCATCCTGAAAAAGCAAAAAGAAGACATCCCTAAAAAATAGGGAAAACTTTCTAAAAATAGCCATACCGGGGATTGGGCTAAAATTGCCAAAAACGAAACTTCCTAAAAAATAGGAAAAAAGCAAAAAAGCAAACTTTCTAAAAATTGAAAGTTGTCCAAATTTGTCCAAATCAATTGCGATCTTCGTCCTTTGGCCTTTCTAAGCACTCTGGTGGTGTTCATATTTCGGAATCACATAACTTGCAAAAACTAACTTTCAATTGGCAGGGCCTGAAATGCTCTGAACTGGACAAGGCTTGGTGAAACTGCAGCAAAAGGTCACAGGACACTAATAAAACCCTATAAAGCAGGAAAAGAGAGGGTCCCCATTTGCAATGGGGTGATGTGTGAAAAAGGTCACAACAGTACTCAATAATGTAGGTGATAATGATTTTATTATTGGAACTAAAACTATGTTATACTCATATTTTAACATTGTATAAGTTGACATTTTTGGGTGATTTACTTCCGGTTTGCGACTATAGGCCTTATATAGTGTTGTGACCATTTCACACATCGCCCCATTGCAAATGGGGACCCCCTCTTTTTGCTCGTTTTTTCGCTCGCTTTTCTCTTTGCTTTTAGGGTTTTGTTAGTCAGTCAATTGTCTGGATTTAGGGTCAAGCCTTAGGGTTTTAATTGCCATCTTTTTGGGCCAGAATCCAGTCAATTTTGAGAGCTTTTGAGCTTCTTTTGTAAGAATGCAAATTTTGAATGCAATGATTTCGCCAAAATGGTCTATTTTCAATTGGAATTTTGAGTGCAGAGCTTAAATTTGTCTAAGTGTTGAAGATGAAATGTGAATTTTTGTCCAATTGACTAATTTTGACCAAAATTTTGACTTTTTTGATTTTTGATCCCGGGCGTTGGGAATGATTTGTTTTTGCCTCGGGAATTGATTAAACTTGTAAAATCATGATATTCTGGCCTGTAGGAGCAAAATCGCTCCTGTCCCTCAGTGAAGGACCGGAGCTACAAATCGAATATCGCTTTGTCCTTGCAGGATTTTAATGACCTAACGATTTGAAGATGTCCAAGGAGATATGTTTTATCAAATGAATACAACTTGAAGTGCCGTCGTGAAGGAGAATGGTCCTGAATGCTAAAATCGCTCCTGTCCCTCAGGAAGGGACCAGGGCGAAGTACATTGTAGCTCCCGTCCCTCTCCAAGGGACCAGAGCGATATTCTTCATAAGGAGAGATTCAGGCAAAGATCAAGTCAAGTTTATGTTTGAAGGCAAGAAAGGAGGTGAAATGAACTTATTGAAGATAAATTGAAGATCACCAAATGCCAACAAAGGACCAAAATGCTTAAGTTCGCTCCTGTCCCTCTCCAAGGGACCAGAGCGATTTTTGTTGTGGATGACTTTCTTGCCCAATTTGAATGGATCCCAAGGCATAGATGAATGGAAGGGTACATTATGAATCCGTTGAATATAAGTTTTGAAGATGATAAAGTGAAATGAGGCCTACAGAGCTAGAATCGCTCCTGTCCCTCTCCAAGGGACCAGGGCGATAGAATGGTTATATTGTCGTCCCTTCAAAATTCAAGACATTCTAAGACAAAGAACAAGGTGGCAAGGGCATTTCAAGGCATTTCGATCAAGCACGAAGTTACAAAGGTCGCCAAGTTGAAAGATTTGCACTAAAATATCTCAATTCGCTCCTGTCCCTCAGGGAGGGACCAGAGCGAAAGTTGCATAAAGGCATAAATCTTGAAAGTTTATCAAGCATCAAGCAATCAACGAGGATCAAAAGACTACGTTTTACACGATGATAGCAATTACAAGTTGGAGAACGCAAGCATAACCTCAAAGTATTGAAGTTCGCTCCTGTCCCTTGGGAAGGGACCAGAGCGATATTGAATGTATTGAACAATTCATGCAAAAATCACGTTAAGTCAAGACTTCACAAAGTTGTAAAAGGTTCAAGGCGTCTTTTGAAGGTGATATGCAAAAGTTTTGAACGTCAAAGTGTTATCAATTGAGCTAAAAGACTTATATCGCTCCTGTCCTTTGGACAAGGACCAAGGCGATTTTTACAAAAACACTTATGCTCCTTCAAAATCAAGACAATGCAAGGATTGGCGAAGTAAAGGACGTCCTTTGGAAGGCAATGAACGAAGAACGAAGATCAAATGTTTACAAATCTGAGCCAGGACATGGAGATCGCTCCTGTCCCTCTCCAAGGGACCAGGGCGATATTTGCCAAAACACATGATATCCTTTAAAGATCACGTTGAAATAAGGTTGCACAAGGTTTTAAAGATCATTTGGAAGGCGATACAAAGGGAGATAGACGTTAAATATTACCAGTTTGAGCTTAAAATGGAGAAAAGATAAGGATCGCTCCTGTCCCTCTCCAAGGGACAAGGGCGATGATCCTTTAAACATCAAAATGCCTTGTGAAAATCAAGTGGAACAAGCATGGAATGAACAAGCAATGTTATTATTTGCCTTATGATGAAAATTGGAGTTCGAAGATGCAAGATCAACGTGAAAGTATGAAGATCGCTCCTGTCCCTTTCCAAGGGACCAGGGCGATAATGGTTATAAAGGCATTTGTTCGCACAAGCAAGACACTCAAACTCGAAGGACCCGACAAAATGGTCGATTTGAACATGGAGATGAAGACTTTGGACGTCGAAATTGCAAGAATCATGATGAAGTTGATGGATCGCTCCTGTCCCCCAGTCAGGGACCAGGGCGATGAGGTACGTATACTTCATTTTCAAAATATTTTGGCGCTCAAACAAACATTTTTGAATTTATTTAAATGCTAGCAAAATCGATATTTAATTAGAAATGGCATTTAAATATTGCATTTGGTATTAATTAATTGTTTTTGCCTTATAAGAAAAATCGAATTTATTCAATAATAATGAAGGCATTTAATAATTAATTAATTATTTTAATAAAAAATTAAATATAGCGCTTGGTGTTTTATGGAGGTCGGCTCTTGTATTTATTCAAAAAATCGTTTAAATTGCCTTGTTTAATCACCAAGTCGGCCTATATGGTAATTGTGGTGTGAGCGCTATAAAGGTAGAGGTGAAAACCATTATTTTCACATTATCATTTTTACCTTTCCACATGCGATTTGAGGAAGACAAAGGAAAGTGCGAGTTGTATTCAAGGTGGTGCGATTTAGAGTTTACAAAGCAAGGTGGCGCTAATATCATCTAAGGTGGTGCGAATCCAAGTTTCCATTTGAAGCGAATTGTCAAAGGCATTGAGGAGATCACGTTGAAGACTATATATTTTCGATCTTTTTGCCTAGGCGAATTTTCTTTATTTGCATTCTAGAGTTAGCTCTCTATTGAGGTATGGCGATTTGATTTTATTGTTTTAATTTTGAATTGTTGATCGTCATATTTTAAATTTTGAATTTTGAATTTTGAATTCCTAGCTCAATCGTTATTTTTTTAGGAAATGATAACTCTAAAGACTTATCATGAGGTTTCCTAAAAAATTCATCTCTCTAATCTATGTTATTCATTGCAAAATCTAGTTCTCATTATGAAATGTTATGTAGGTATGGCAACCCCGAAGGCGGGAGCATCCACCAGTCGTTCAGCTCTCATGAAAGAAGATCAGAAGACCGAAGAAGTGGAGACCAAGATCGTGTCGAAGTGGAGCAACATTGGAGATACAAACTTGGGCAATTTCAGCACGAAGAAGTTTCGAGAGGTCCCTTACATTGGCAAGCCATCACCTGTCGCCCGGAGAATAATAGAGAGTGGCATCATTAAGGCGGCCGGCTTTCCTCCAGCTGTTCAGTGCCATGAGTTGATGATCGAGTGTGCTCGTCACTATAATCCACAGTCCAGGACGATCGTGTCCAATGAGGGAAACACTTTGGCGTACCTTTCAGAGGAAGCTATAAGTGAAGCTTTCCATCTTCCAGAGCACAGGGACATGATATACAAGAGTATAGAAGGAGCCAGATCAATGTACGAAGATGATCCAGATGCTTGTCTAAGCATTATCAACAAGAACTGGCTACTCAAGAGCCGTCCCCGTCTAAGCAAGGTCCCGAACACACCGCACAGGATTGATTTCCAGGAGGAGTACAGAGATTTGATTACCATGCTCAACCGAGTTACAGGAGCCCCTCATGCCTTCTATTTTGAGAAGTGGATGTTTTACTTCATCCAGGTGATCGTTCAAGGGAAAGGTACGATACATTGGGCTAGGATGATTAGCCATTGCTTAGACGTACAGTTGAGGAGACTCAAGGCTACTAAGTCCTTCCACATGAGTTCATACGTCATCTATGCTTTGATCAGGAGTGTTGAGTACGCAGGACTACCTCACAGAGGAATGATTGGAAGAGGACCCGGCGAGGTCAGAGCTTGTGATTCCTATGCCTACTTGCATCATCCGCCAGGGAGCAACTATAAGTTGGTTAATGATACTTTCACGATGAACATCACAAGGACGTTGCAAGGTGGGATTCAGAACAGGTTATCTCAGGATGCCCAGGAATTCATAAAGAGGTACGGTGCTTGGTTCATTCAGTTTCCCAAGTTCACTTATATTAGAGTGCATGGATGTCCTTTACCTCCATACATGTTGCCGAGATATCCGACAGACAGAATTGTGTTACTTGAAGTAACAAGATAGTTGGCAGCATATGTGAAGGCATTCAGACACCGACATCAGAATGGAGTTCCAGTACCTATCATTTTGGGTAACTCAGTTGAGGTATGTCCTAATGCTTTAGCCATGGATGACGCAGAGAAGGAGTTAGCCTTGTATTCTTTTCCATCTTTTGCTTTGAGAGAAAACTTTGATCCACATGGACATTTAGAGGAGACAGTCGGCAGAAGGTTTAGGCATGAGTACCAAATAGAAGATTTTATGATGAATCTCTTAGATGATCTTGAAGTGAAACGGAAAATGCATTCTAGATTGCCTTTGGATTTCATCAGGAAATGCAGGATTTAAAGAGTGGCCGACCAAGCTCAGGACAGTGGCAGACATATCCAGTCTTCCTATGATCGAGAAAGCAAAACAATAAGGTTAGATTGGAATGAGCCCGAGGTCGTGGATTTAGCTACTTTGATGGCACCAGTCTTGTCCTGTACTCGCAGATGGGTTGACATACAACATCAGAAGTTGAGAGAACAAGGCATAGCTATGATTTTCACTTTGGAAGAGAAACCAGCCGAAGGTGGAGCTAGTGTGAGTGAAGGCAATCCTAATCCTAGAAATTCGGGTGAAGGAAACCTTCGGTGTGCCAGTGAGGGCAATCTCCATCCAAGAGGGTCGAAGAGGAAAGAGAGACCTGGAAAGAGAGAATCTTCCAAGAAGAAACAAGAGGCTAACAGAGATCAATCATCCGGTATTTCTTCTAGACCTGAGAAGAGAACAATTCAAGTGGAAGAATCCATGGAGTCGATGGTACAGAACGATAGGCAGGAGGAAGGACAAGCACAACAAGGGTCATCAGATGGATCTCTCCAAGACTATGAGTTAGATGAAGACAAAGAAGACAATGAAATATCATCTCCTCCCAGACAAGAAGAAATAGTGCACAAAGAGATTCAAGTTCAAGAAACAAGATCGATTATCCCAGATTGGTTGAAAGAAAGATTAACCAAGGTGATTGTAGTAGAGGACGAGGACAGTGCAATTGATTTAGAGAGCCTTGTTGGACATTCCCAGGAAGTGACAGAGAAGAGAAAGGCTACCAAGATGTCCAAGATGATTCGAGATGAGACTGGATCCAGGAAATTGCAGATAGCTACACCGGCAGTAGACAAATATGAAGGTGAGATCCTAGCAGAGGAATATGATATACAGACATTTGAGCTAGGACCATCTACAGCAGAGCAGACTTTAGATGATGCCACCGATTCATTTGAGGCATTGAAAGACAAGCTTAGAGAAGAAATGGAGAAGAACAGAAAGCTTGAGAGAGAGGTCGGTGCATGGAGGACTTATTTCAGTCACATCAATGAACCTTTGGGACGTCAGGATCCAGCTAGATCACCAGTGCAAGCACTTCCACTTCAATCAATCAGTGAGGCAGAAAGATTCAGGAACATGGTCCAACGTACAAGTAACTGGATGGATAGATCTCATACAGTGGCCATAGAATTTGTAACAAGGATGATGAAGATTATTCATCAAGCTATCCAAGTTCTTGAGATAATCCACAATTTGATGATAACAGTAGCTGCATTTGCCCATACCAAAGATGTCATCATTCCTGTCTTGAAGGTAATTAGACACACGTCAAGGAAAGTTTTAGCGCAAGAGAAGATCTTGGATGGAGAATCTCACAGTTTGTTTCAGTGGTCAACCTTGCTCCATATGAAGAGTGTTTTCTTCGAGGACATCAGTGTTAGATGTGGCCAAGTTGAGGAGGTGATCAATCCGATCCAGGACAGAGTATTTGAGGTACTTCGTACCATTCTTGGCAGAAGGATCGAGGTCGAGACAGATGTGGATATGCAGGAGTTAGAGGATAGAATCAAGGTCATCTTTTGCAAGGACGCAAATGTTACAGATGAGCAATATGATCAGATGTTTGCCACCATGCTCCTGATTGAAAGAACAAAGGAACTTGAATCTACTTGGGACGCAGCTCTTCTAGATGCATTCGATCAGGTCATCCACTTGGAAGAGAGTATGAAGAATCTTCCCGAGATTCCAATTGCAGAAATCGAAGGAATCGTGACAAGATTCATTGCATATGCCAAAAAAGAACATTGGAAAGGGAATAAGGTTCTAGATGAAAGGTTGTTATAGATGACATGGCATCTTATTTGTCATTGGTTTATGTCTCCTAGGTTTTTGTGCCAAATTTAATATTTGGCTATGTATTTAATATTGTTCAGTAAAAAGGAGGCCATTTGTAACAAACCCTAATTAGGGTTTAGGTGTCATGATCTTGACCGTTGATCTACTTTCGATCTGGACCTTTCATTGTAATTGGGGATGCTATTTATCCCCCGATTTTTCATTTCATTTAGTAATAGTTAATAGTAAATAGTTGATGTAATAGAGAAGAGAGATAGCTAAGAGATTAGAAGTTAGAAGCAATTTTATTTTGTAGCAAGATTGAGTTTTGAAGAGAGGAATTCAAGCAATTGTTGTACATGATGACTTGGAAATCAATAAAATATTGAAGTTATGGTGTTTTGTTGCAACTTTCTTGGTTATCTTCATGGTTGTTTAATCTACTTGAATCATGCTCAATCAAGGTAGTGTGTTAGTTTGAAGGACATTGTGTAAGATTTGATCTTTGGTAGGATTCGTAATCCAAACCACTAGCTTCTTGCTGATTGTAGGAACGCCTTGCGTGGTCGACTGGAGAATACTTTGAGTCCCTTAACCTTCAATCATTATTGTATCTTGGATATGTACCTTCGTGGTAGTGTCTTTGATCTTTGATGCATTGAATATCATTTTGTTACCTTAGAAGATCGCATCAATTTCAATTGAGTTGTTATCTTATGGCAAAATTGAAGTTGGTTGAATCTTGCCAAGTCTTGTCTACACGAAGTCATTCTTAGGGTTAGATTAGATTAGACCCCTTTCAAACCCTACTCTTTTGTTATTTTTTGAAAAGTTCCTTAGTTTTAGTAAAATCTTTGAACTTTCGGAATATGTAAGACCCCTTGGAGGAAACAGCAAATCACATCATACCGCTGGAAGCTTGTCCACACGTAGAGACCCTACTAACAGAACCTTGGAGTCTTCCTAACTGATCCTTTACGCGAATCTTCAGCAGTTAGAGACTATTTTCTCAAGAGAGGATAAGATGCCTATTGGTATTTTATTCTGTGTATGATGGTGTACAAAATACACGTCAACATATAGCTACATAATGATTACATGCCACTTAAATATAAGGATCCACATATTTGAACTATCATGTGAACTAAGGGGAGGTACTAAAGTTGATCAAATTATTGCATGATTATATAAGAGGGAATTATCATTTAAATTCAAGGAGATGGAGTTAAGAAGCATCTAGAAACATTTTGCATGACATCTCCTACTAACCTATTGCTGACCTTTAAGATCATAATTAGGTATAAATGGTGAGTGTGGATGTTATATAGACAATGAACTGGAATAGTATAAGAGTAATGAATTACACCATAAGGTAAAAGAGGTTAGTGAGTTAAGAATGCTATTAATTATATAATTGAATGTACATCCTCTTGCAATGATATAAATGATATAGTGTTGTTTGTCTTGAGTATGACTTGGGCTTGGGCACCAATCTTGTTTAACTAGAGCATTAAGGGATACCAAATCTATAATGATGTATCTAACGGGTGTTGTTCATTATTGCGAGCTAGTCATTTAAAGCTTACATGGCTTGCATCAAGAAATAACTCCTTGTATGTGGTAATTATGATTTACCATAATGTAATTTATTGTTTATGTCCCTATTATGGTATGGTGTCTTGGTCCATTGATAATTGTAGTTGTGTGAATAAAGAGTATTAGGAGATCCACCTAACCCGAGTGTCAAGGAGGTGAACCTTTAAGAGGTTTTAGAATATTCTTGTTGCATAATATTGATGAGGTCTAAATGGAGATCTCGACGTGCATGCATAGAAGTGATGTGGTATAGGATTTCTAAATTGAGAAGTGTGTAGATCCCTTGAGAGAAACCCTTTTAGGAGAACTATGTGTGACTTTGACCTGTTTGGAAGCGGGAACGTAGGCGGTCCTTGGGTGAAGGATACCCCTGTGACCTCAAGTCTGTAGGGCTAGGGTCTAGTGGGGGATAACTCCAAGTTTCGGGGTTGTTCCTAATTTATGGACCTTTCCTCTTTAGTAGGCTTCAAATTGTTAATGCATGATAGCCTCGGTAAGATAAATGATTGAATGAGAGATAAATGAAGTCTCTCATTCAAACATTTATTATCGTGAGGGGGCACGACCAAGTGATGTCTTGATCGGCCATGCCCAAAAGACATGGCCGGTCAAGGCATCGCTTGACCGTACCCAGCCCACTACATATACCAAATGAAATGTGTGAGAATGGATATTGAAATAAAAAATGCTCCTCCTCTCCTGCAACATAAAAGAAGACAATCAGATTTATACAACAATTCAGTGATAGATAATACATAGAAGAAGATAAATTTTAATTTTGATCCACAAAATTAACACAAATGAGGCCAAATAGGCAGTAGAAGATTATGAAAGAGTTAAGAAAGCCTTATAACCTATATTTAATAAATATTGCGTTTTTGAATGATGAGTTGGTAGAGTGAAAGGGTAGACCACCTTATGGTCAGTTTGTTTATCTATCGAATAGAGACAATCTTATGTTGGATCCAAGTGATCTTAGGTGGATGTGTGATTTATTTTTAGACCTATAAGACTTTGTGTATACTCCTAGACTAGTCAATTATGATCTATTTCTTTTGGTTATAGTGCTAAGCCATGTACAGGTGCTGACTTTTATGGCTACGAATGGAGGAAGGGCTCTATAAGAGCATAGGTAGAGGTTGTATACCTCAATGCATAGGCTACCCTTATCCATTTGAGGTGATCACCGATGGAAATCGTATGGCCCGCTTGAGATAAGCTTATCCACTCAAGATTAATAGTAGTCAAGGAGTGTACTATGCCGGTAGACTATCAGTCGTACCCCCTAGTTAGCGGATGGTTATCGCTAGTTGCATGCAGGCGAGGGATACCCGCATTGATCTAGGGCATTGGGCAGATTCTGTCAGGAGCATGTAGGCCTGGGGGCTAGTTGCATGCCGGCGATGGATGTCCTTGTTGCTTAGCCGTCCGATGGACTGTAGGGAAGAGAATTTCTAATGAAGAATAGGTAGCTAATAATTGGATCAATCTCATTGTATAATTTTGGGCGGGCATATCATTCCCATTCTGGGGCAACTCTGTATCAGTTCATCTTATCTTCTTTGAAACAACGCGACAAGCCGCATTGTCTCAAAGAGGGGCAAAATGTAGACACCCAAAATTGTCATGTCTAATTAAATAAATATTTTATTTATTTAATTGTCTAAGCCTAATTCTTCTATTAATTAAATAAATTTTTATTTATTTAATTAATTCATTTATCCTCTTCTAGCCTTATTTCTTATTTAAATAAATACATTTATTTATTTAAATTATCCTTTTCCTAAATTAAATAAATATTTTATTTATTTAATTGTCCTATTTCTTCTATTAATTAAATAAATCTTTATTTATTTAATTAATTCATTAGCCTTTTCTACCCATGACACATGTCATTCATCTCTTAATTCCTACACTACCTACCTCTTTCATTATTTTGGTATTTCTTATACCTACCCTCTAATCCTAGCCGACCTCTCTTTTTACACCTCTCAATCTTATCCCTCCATTTCGTATTGTGTCTTCTATTTAAGGAGATGCTTTCTTCATTGTCAAACCCTAATGACTGATTTTGGAGTACTTGGCTACGCTACGATCCTACTTGCAACCACATTCCGTTCTTTGTTGAGCTCTTGTGCATATAAAAATCTGAGAGCAAATATATCAAGCAAGATCAATGGAGATAGGAAGAATGGAGATCAAAACCCTATTGGACATGTGATGGTATAATCTTTGTGATTTTGAGTTATTTTACATTGTCTTAGGTAATCTTCATATCTGTAATGTCCCCATTTTGCGAGCATCAAAGTTTGTAAGAATTAGCCTATCATTTGACCCTCGTAGGCTAACAATTATTGATAGAGGGCCTCGTGTGGCAGTTACTTGGTGATTAGAGACATTACTCTTCAGCTGGATTCAGGTTTTGGCCTTTGCGCAGGTTTTTTGACTCAGATTGGCACACTTACTATTTATAGTAAGTTACTATTTTGGGAGAGTCAGGGTTCCTATTAATAGAAAGACACTTGAGCAGAGCTTATTGGCAGTATCGACCTTGATTGGGCCTTTGCAGCTATTTCTAGACTCAGTTCCACATACTTACTATTTATAGTAAGTCACTATTCAAGGTTTCTATTTTTAGACAGGCATCCAATCACATGGAGAACAGGGAGAGTCGACTCCTGGCTCAGACGGTTTAGCAATCAGACAAGTACATCAAAAGATATTAAAGTTTAAGTGACTTAAGTGATTTATTTAATATTTTAATATTATTATAAAGTTCTAAAGTAACTTTATAATAATAAAGTCACTTTAATATAATAAAGTGCGTTAAGTGAATAATTTAATGTGGGAATAAATCTTTTATCCCACATTGGCCAGGAAGGTGTTTGAGCTCTCTTAAGGAAAGAATAAAAGGAAAGGCAGGAGTTCATTCTCAGCATCCAGTTGATGAATAGTATTTTGATTGATTTTTATTGTGGAGCCTAGGGCTTTCGCAATTTTCTTCTTTGATCATAGGAAATGAAAACTTCCTATTGATAGTAATTTTGAAGGTGTGAAATAACACCTGAATTATTGCAGTTGTGGGAAAGAATACTTCAGTTCTTTCATTTGTGCAAATTGGTGAAGTTTTCTACAAGGGTTTGAAGTTTATTGTTGGCGAACATTTATAATTGGTTGTGAATCATCCTTCTTTGGCACATGGAGTTATATCATTCTTGTTGGGAGAGATTATCAACAAATTATTCAAGGTTTTAAGAGCAGATTGCAAGTTTGTTCTTGCTGCTACAGTGCGCGTGAACAGTGCGCATGAACAGTGCCGTGAACAGTACGCATGAACAGTGCCGTGAATAGTGCGCTACAGTGTCGTGAACAGTGCCGTGAACAGTGTGCTACAGTGCCGTGAATAGTGCGCTACAGTAGTTTGAGTTCTATAGAAGGGATTTAGAAAGGTTGAACAGCTATATATATTTGACAAGGGATTTGCATATGAGGAGAATCAAACCAATATATCAAAGCAGCCATTGAAATACCAGGTTTTCTATCTATGGTCATTGTATTAGAAAATCATTACTTCATTGCATCATTTTCTATTATGATTATATCATGAAATACTTGGAGGTTGCATATGTTTAATGGAGATATAATTTGCATATTCCACATTCATGGTAACATTCAACATTGATCAACCACTTAGCTTTCATGCCAATTGTTTGCTTAAATGCCTAATGGTTGTAGGTATACATTGGGATGCATGACAAGTGTTTGTCTTAATGTCAACTAGCTGTACTAGTTAATTTCAGTCATTACATATGTGTGGAAAGGTCTAAAACAGCTAGTATATCATTTCTATAACAACTTTGCATTGTTAGAAGCTTTCCATAACTTCATTTGCAGCCTACAAACCCAAAGAAGACAAATAAAGAATTCACTACAGCGGCTTCAAACATTGTATGCCAAATGTTTGACAATATTCCTTGGTGTTCAAATAAGCAAAAACAGGGTTAGATTAGCCAAGGGATATTACATGGAGGAAGGGCTCTATAAGAGCATAGGTAGAGGTTGTATACCTCAATGCATAGGCTACCCTTATCCATTTGAGGTGATCACCGATGGAAATCGTATGGCCCGCTTGAGATAAGCTTATCCACTCAAGATTAATAGTAGTCAAGGAGTGTACTATGCCGGTAGACTATCAATCGTACCCCCTAGTTAGCGGATGGTTATCGCTAGTTGCATGCAGGCGAGGGATACCCGCATTGATCTAGGGCATTGGGCAGATTCTGTCAGGAGCATGTAGGCCTGGGGGCTAGTTGCATGCCGGCGATGGATGTCCTTGTTGCTTAGCCGTCCGATGGACTGTAGGGAAGAGAATTTCTAATGAAGAATAGGTAGCTAATAATTGGATCAATCTCATTGTATAATTTTGGGCATATCTTGATGTGGAAATAGTATACTTGGCTTTGTTAGGATGAGGATAAACATTCGGTGTAGTATGGGATGCATCGAACCTTGTTCCGACTTGCTGCTTGGTGCGAAACACTGGACAAATGGATGGGTCCCACAGTGTAGTACACAGTTAAACGACATTTCATTTTTCAGGGATGCACATTTCGTTTATTTGGGATGCACTATGGGTAAGTGGTAGCTAGTTGTTAAAGATATATCAATTCCTCACTGTGTAAATCCTAGTCACTAGATATGGAATGCCTACTGAAACTAGTCACTGTCTATGAGAGATGTATTTTGAAGCTAGTCCCTATGAATATGGGATGTATGCTATTGCTAGCCACTTGTATATGTGACGTAAGTCAAAGCTAGTCAACACGTGTGTGATGTGTATGAGCTAGTCACCATATGTTTATGGGAAGAGTGCTCACGTCACTCTCTATGGAATTGGGAATTTTGGAAGGGTAATAACCCTTGTGTAATTGTGTATGTGTGTACACTACTTGAAGGCAATTAGATATTGCTTTATTATTGTTGGGCTAATTTTAATGAATAGTCCTGGTTCAAAGAGATATTAGTGATCTCATATGAGAGGAGAGAATGATCTCCCTCTAAACTTGAAGAACGATCTACGTAGCCTCTAACTTCCCTTGAAGGGATACGTAGGCAGGGTTATTTGGAATGAACTCTCAAGGCTTAAGTCTAGGTCTAATAGGGATCTTGACCTCAAGAGCTTACCACCTTTGAGTGCAAGCATAAGTGGTGGTGTAGAACTTTCACCATTTAGGCAATTGAAGAAATTAAGAAGTTGACATTTCCAAGCTAGATCGAGAAGTTTGTTTAATTAAGCGGTACTTGTGAATTAAAAAAAAAATTGTAGTGTCCAAGGGGTGGATATTACATGATGGGCATGTCTTTTGTTGTTTGGCATAGATTGGGGGTGGACTTTGTTGTATGAGAGACATTTGGATGAGTTTTGGTGGCTGTTTTGACCTACAACAGCTGTATATCAAACTTGCAACAACTCTTCAAGCTATATCAGACCTTTTACATTACATACAACAGCTTATATTTTGATTTCCAGACTTTTTATGATCATATCAGCATATATTTTTCAAGGTAAATCATTGTTATATCAGTTGGGTGTTGGGTTTATGAATTTTGGGCATCGTGGAAAGTGTTTCCAACAGTGTTATTTTGTATCAACACTTTGACATAGCAGTTATTCCATGTTTATTGCTTAAGGACTAACATTGTAAGCTTTGTATTGTTATACTGCCGAAGAGATTTCTATTTTCCAAGCATTGATAGTATAACATTGGATGGATGGTAGTGCTGCGAGTGGATTGGTTTTGATTATAGTTGGTACTTACTCCAATGGATAAGTGATTCATTTTAATCACCCACCACTAGACAAGTGGAAGGTGCTTGTTATTTACATTCAATTGTTTTAGCTTTCCCACTAAAATGTGGATGTGCTCCTAAGCTTTCCCATGGAAGTGGATGTGCCCATCGTAATTCCTGCTGAATAAGCAGATGGTTACTTTCTTTCAGTATTGCAATGCATCCCACTAAATAAGTGGTATTGGTCAACTTGCTGCCTGATGCTTTACTTTTTGCAGTTTGCTTTCAGTTATTTGTAATCCTAAACACCGTATGCTCTTATCTTGCCCTTTCCAGGATCTGGGTTCTCAGAAAGTGGGAAAGAAGTTATGCATTGCAGCATTTATAGTTGAAGCTAATATATTGAAAAAAAAAACAAGGGTGGTTATTACAACATTTCAGAAAGTTGTCACACTAAAGATTTGGATTAATATCAAGGGAGATTGTGTGATTTGACGTTGGATTTAGATTTCTCAGAAACTTTTTGTGTATAATTTCTGAGAACAAATTGATATCTTGCAATTTAGGTGAGGGATGGAAGAACATATTTATATCTACATTTACACATTATTCTCTTTTCAGATTTGTGGTAGAAACTGAGATCTATTGAAAAAACAATGTTTTCAAACCCTCTTTTTGATGGCTGTTCCTAAATGTGGTCTAGTAAAATTATAGGATAGTTTTCATAAATTTAAGGGTGCTTTGGTTAACATTTTGAATCTTATCTTGATTCATATGTGCAAGAAGAATATGAAAAGGAAATAGATGCATATATAGATTGGGAGAATAACTAGATAGAGTAGTATGAAGATTTTTTTTTCTATCGGATGGAGTAATTTATTTGAGCCTCCTTTTGAAGAATCTCCTCTATGTGAGAAAAAGAATTTTCAGCTTATTTTTGATGCTTCACAACTATCAAATGAGGTTCCTCCATTGGTTACCAATGATTTTCCACACATGTTTTCTTCCTCTCAACTATCACAATTGATGGATGATATTTTTTGGTTGAGCCATGCACAGATCAATATGATCTCCTTACGCATCAACATCAGCTAATATTATATGAGCTCATTATGCTCATCATAGTGGAATACGATAAAAATTTCCACCAATTCAAGTTATTGTACATGCTCATATCCGAACAAAGAAGAAGAAGAAGAAGACACATTGACAGGTTTCAATTTGGTCCTCAAGCTTTGGGGCAAAACATATTTTGTTATGTAATATAAGTGAGATATTTTATTTGAAAGCTCATATTTTGTCACATGCTGTAATGTCCTCTTCCTAAGCACATCAGCATGGTGGACTATTAGCCTATTTAGCAGGTTCGCATAGGCTAATAAGTTAGGGTTAGGGGACTTTGGATGACAGTTTGATTCAACAGTTTGGTAGTGACAAGTGTTCTAATGAGCTCAGGCAGTTGAGACGAGCATAACACCATTTTCTGCAGTGGTTTTGGATAGTTTTCTCATACTATTTTTAGTAAGTTAGCCTGGGCACCGGCTAAGCCATTTGTCAATGTAGCTATTTTTAGTTTTGTCTGTGGATGCAGTTATCTTGATATTTGATATAGGCCAATGCTTTTAATTTAATATCGATAAGTTATAATTTACTTTATTGTTATTTAATTTATTTAATTGAGGAATATATGGGCTCCCAAATAATAAAGTGCAAATATTTAATAAAGGGTCTTATTGGAATGAGCACCACCTTTGGGAACATAAGGATTTTTAAATTAAATTAAAAAGCGACTCCTTGGCTTGGGTGTGGGTTTGAAGAGCCTCTAATAAAGTTTGGGAGCTCATTTGATTATACTTGGATTTGATATTTCAGAGACTTCTCTTGTTGGTTGAATTTGCTCATCCCATGGCTTCGTGAGGAGAAAAACCCTTGCAAGGAACATCTTCCATGTTAGTGAAAGATCCAATCTGGAGGAATCTGGTGGTTTCATACAAAGATAATAGCTGTGCTTCATTGTGGATTTATGTTTTCAGTTTACATAGAGTTTATTGAACATCAGAATTGCTGGAGTTCGATTAGAGGGAGTTTGGAGGAGATTGCTTGCTATTTACATCTCCCATAGGTGGCTCTACTTGCCTAGGGGTGTGAGACTTCTGGAGTGTTGTTGGGCGCTAGGGTTTTGATGGAGTTTATTGTTGCTTCTAAAGCGTCTAGGGTTGGGAGGCATATTGCTGTTCATTCTGTGATTTCCAATCCAATTTTGGAGGTGTGTCGTCCATTTTGGGGGCTCTTGTTGCTGGTTTTTATTGTTAAACCAGACATTGTAATCTCTAGATTTTGTGGGTATTTCAAAAAAGGCATTGTGACATAATTTGACTATTTAGGTTGTCTTTATTTTGATGTAATATTGTACTTTCAGTTCGGAAACAATTGTGGTTGTGGGTTTCCTTGTATATTGTACTTTGAGAAGTTTTTATTTGTTTAATTGCTCCAAGTATTATCATTGTGAAACACCACCTTCATCTTTGTCTATTTCTCTTAAACACACTCAAACTGCAAAAGCAAATAGAAAAAAACCTTCGTTATAGGGTTCAGCACCTGCAGACCGGATGTAGGTCGGGGTTCAAGCTAGGTCCTAGTTCAAGTTGTTTGTGTCTGGGTTCGCTGCAGGTTTGAGTCAGTAGTCAACTACACGATGGCAGTCAACAAGTTTTTTTAATCGCAGCATGTGGGTTCCAGATCACTTGATTGGTCAAAGGAGGAGTTTTGCACACGCTTGTGTTATATGTTTTAAGGTTTATTAATAATATATTAAAGTGAGCATTCGGTTTATTAATTTTAAACTTCAATTTTTTTTTGTAAATTCATAATTCATTGGTATACACACATACACACAGACTTATATGTATAATATTATAATATATATTATTATACTAGCATACTGTTGTGACCATTTCACACATCGCCCCATCGCAAATGGGGACCCCCTCTTTTTGCTTGTTTTTCGCTTGTTTTCGCTTTCGTTTTTAGGGTTTTGTTGGTCCGTTAGTCGTCTGGATTTAGGGCTAAGCCTTAGGGTTTTAAATATTGCCTTTTCAAGCCAAAATCCAGTCACTTTTGAGAGTTTTTTTTTTTTGAGCTTCTTTTCTAGAATGCAAATTTTGAATGCAATGAATTCGCCAAAATGGTCTAATTTTCAATTGGAATGTTCATGTAGAGCTTAAACTTGTTTAAATGATGACCGTCAATGTGAATTTTGTCTGACTGAATATTTTGACCAAATTTTGACTTTTTTGAAGTTTGATCCTAGGCATTGGAATTGATTTGTTTTCGCCTCGTGAAGTGTTAAAATGTGAAAAATCTTGTTATTTTGGCCTGTAGGAGCAAAATCGCTCCTGTCCCTCAGTGAAGGACGGGAGCTCAATTCCAAATATCTCATTGTCCTTGCAGAGTCCAGACAAATTTTACGTTTGAAGTGATAGAGAACGACAAGATCTTTCATTTGAATATAAATTGAAGATTTTCATGAGCGCGGAAAGGCCTCCAGAAGGAAAATCGCTCCTGTCCCTCAGTGAAGGACCGGAGCTACAATTCAAATTTCGCCATGTCCATGCAAGATTTTGATGACTCAGCAATTGGAGGACGTCCGAAGGAAGATACTTTGCCAAATGAATATAATTTGAGATGCAAAAAATGAAGGAAAATGACCTATATTGACTAAATCGCTCCTGTCCCTCTCCAAGGGACCAGGGCGAGGTACCTTGTAGCTCTCGTCCCTCTCCCAGGGACCAGAGCGATTTCCTCCATTTTGCAAAATCCAGACAAGGGTCAAGGCAAGTTTACGTTCAAAAACGAAGGAGAACATGAGATGAATGCATTGAATATAAATTGAAGATTTTTGGGACGTCCATACCAATGCTAAATGCCTAGTTCGCTCCTGTCCCTCAGGAAGGGACCAGAGCGATTTTGATATAATTACCTCTTTTTGGAAAATTCCAAACAATGTCAAGGCATGGACGGATAGAGTGAAGAAGGACGAATCCGTTGAATATAAACTTAGAGCATGGCAAAGTAAGATGAAAGCCACAAGGAAAAAATCGCTCCTGTCCCTCTCCAAGGGACCAGGGCGATATAATGGTGAAGATACGTCCCTCTCAAGTTCAAGGTCGTCCCTCCAAGGTTCGAGCCCGATCCAAGCCAGGACGAAAGGTGGCGAGGACATTTCAAGGCGCTTTCATCATGCGTAAACACTTAAAGGACGTTAAAATGAAGAAATTGACACCCTATAACATAGATCGCTCCTGTCCCTCAGGAAGGGACCAGGGCGATGTTAGATGCATTGGCCATTTCATGCAAAATTTACGTAAGGATAAGACATTACAATGTTTTAGAGGGTCCATGGTACGACAACAAGATGATAAACAAGAGTTTTGAACGTTAAATAATCACCAAAATGGATCTAGGAACCATATCGCTCCTGTCCCTCTCCAAGGGACCAGGGCGATTTGCTTTGGATTCCTTGTTTGTTTCAAGTTCAGGCTAAGTCAAGACGTCCTAAGGTAGCATGTGGTCCAAGGCGTCGTTTGAAGATAATTCGCAAGGGTTTTGAACGTCCAAACATCACCAAATAATGTAAAAGCCTCACATCGCTCCTGTCCTTTGGACAAGGACCAAGGCGATATCATCAAAAGCATGCACGTTCCTTCAAGATCAAAGCGAAGCAAGGTTAGGTAAGGTGAAGGACGACGTTTGAAGGACGTTACAATGAAGATCGAAGTGTAAAGTTGCCAAGGTCAAGGAGAAAACATGGATCGCTCCTGTCCCTCTCCAAGGGACAAGGGCGATGATCCCTTCAATACGCTCAAAACTTCATGCGAGCAAATGGAATAAGCGCAAAAGACACGAACAAAGGATGTTATTCGCCCACAATAAAAGATCGAAGTTAAAAGATGCAAGATAGACATGAAAACAAGAAGATCGCTCCTGTCCTTTGGACAAGGACCAAGGCGATGTACACTCAAAAGGCACTTAAACACACATGCAAGAGGATCAAATGCGAAGAACCTATCAAGATGATCAATTTTTAACGCGGAGATGAAGAAGTTGATCGTGAAAAAATGCAAAACCAAGACAAAATAATGAATCGCTCCTGTCCCTCATCAAGGGACCAGAGCGATGAGGTACGTCCCTCTATTTACATATTTTTTGGCGCCAAATTAAACAATTCGAATTTACTTTAAATGCTAAATCAATTTAAAAAATTGAAAATCCATTTTTATTGGCATTTAATATGGCGTTAACACTTATTAATTATTTTTGCCTTATTTAAAAAACCGAAATTTGCAATTTAAAAACGCAAGGCATTAGTAATTAATTAATTAATTAATAAAAAAAATCGATTTGAGCGCTCATAGATGGGGTCGGCCTTGTTATGTCATTGCAAATCATTTAAAAAATGGTTTTATTTTTTTTATTAAGTCGGCCTAAGGGGGTAAAGGATGCAAGCGCTATATAAAGGGGTAAAAGTTATCATTTCTACATCATTATTTTACCTTCCTTTATGCGAGTTGACAAGAGGCGAACATAGTGCGAGTTTCATTTATCCAAGGTGGCGAAGACACTCCAAAGGTGGTGCGAATTGCATTGAAGACCAAGGGTGGCGCGCTTAGACATTCCAAAGGTGATGCGACTTCAAACCAAAGGTGGCGTAGACATTCCCAAGGTGGTGTGAGGCGTGCGAAGTGTGTTGGAAGAGGTGTGAATTGCATTGAAGATCAAAGGTTGAGCGAATTTGAAGATCCATCCAAGACCACGCCTAAGGCGAATTTGCTAAGGACTTGGTGATTTATTTGTGCGAAATTGAAGATCACATTCTCTTCAGAGGTGGCGAAATCAAATTTGAGGGGATCATATTGAAGATTATCTTTATACCTCAATTTTGCCTAGGCAAATTTTGTTTTTGCATTCTAGAGTTAGCTCTTTATCGAGGTATGGCGATTTAAATTTTATTGTTTTATTCATTCATCGTCATATTTCAAATTTTGAATTTTAAATCTCTTAGCTCAATCGTTGTATTTTAGGAAATGATAACTCTAGGGACTTATCATGAGGTTTCCTAAAATCTATCTCTCTTATCTACGTTATTTATTGCAAAATCTATTTCTTATAATGAAATGTTGTGTAGGTATGGCGACCCCAAAGGCGGGAGCATCCACCAGTCGCTCGGCTCTCATGAAAGAAGATCAGAAGACTGAAGAGGTGGAGACCAAGATCGTGTCCAAGTGGAACAACATTGGAGATACCAACTTGGGGAACTTTAGCACGAAGAAGTTCCGAGAGGTCCCTTATATCGGCAAGCCATCACCTGTCGCCCGGAGAATAATAGAAAGTGGCATCATTAAGGCGGCCGGTTTTCCTCCAGCCATTCAGTGCCACGAGTTGATGATCGAGTGTGCCCGTCATTACAATCCACAGTCCAGGACAATTGTGTCCAATGAGGGAAACACTTTGGCGTACCTTTCAGAGGAGGCCATAAGTGAAGCCTTCCATCTTCCAGAGCACAGGGACATGATATACAAGAGCATTGAAGGAGCCAGATCAGTGTACGATGATGATCCAGATGCTTGCCTAAGCATAATCAACAAGAACTGGCTACTTAAGAGTCGTCCCCGTCTGAGCAAAGTACCGAACACACCACACCGGATTGATTTCCAAGAGGAGTACAGAGATTTGATTACCATGCTCAACAGAGTTACAGGAGCACCTCATGCCTTCTATTTTGAGAAATGGATGTTTTATTTCATCCAGGTGATTGTTCAAGGAAAGGGTACAATACATTGGGCTAGGATAATTAGCCATTGCTTAGACGTACAATTGAGAAGACTCAGGGCTACTAAGTCCTTCCACATGAGTTCATACGTCATCTATGCCTTAATCAGGAGCGTCGAGTACGCAGGACTACCTCACAGAGGAGTGATTGGAAGAGGACCCGGCGAGGTCAGAGTTTGTGAATCCTATACCTACTTGCATCATCCACCAGGGAAGAACTACAAGTTAATCAATGATACTTTCACGATGAACATCACCAGGACGTTGCAAGGAGGGATTCACAACAGATTATCTCAGGATGCCCAGGAGTTAATCAAGAGGTACGGTGCTTGGTTCATTCAGTTTCCCAAGTTCACTTACATTAGAGTGTATGGATGTCCTTTACCTCCATACATGTTGCCGAGGTACCCGACAGACAGGATTGTGTTACTTGAAGTAACAAGGCAGTTGGCAGCATATGTGAAGGCATTCAGACACAGACATCAGAATGGAGTTCAGGTACCTATTATTTTGGGTAATTCAGTTGAGGTATGTCCCAATGTCTCAGCCATGGATGACGCAGAGAGGGAGTTAGCCTTGTATCCTTTTTCATCTTTTGCTTGGAGGAATAGTTTTGATCCTCATGGACATTTAGAGGAGACAGTCGGTAGAAGATTTAGACATGAGTACCAGATTGAAGATTTTATGATGAATCTCCTAGATGATCTCGAAGTGAAACGTAAGATACATTCTAGATTGCCTTTGGATTTCATCAGGAAATGTAAGATTTACAGAGTAGCCGACCAAGCTCAGGACAACGGCAGGCACATCCAATCTTCGTATGATAGAGAGAGCAAAGCGATAAGTTTGAATTGGAATGAGCCCGAAGCCGTGGATTTAGATGAATTGATGGCACCAGTCTTGTCTTGTACTCGCAGATGGGTAGACATTCAACATCAGAAGTTGAGAGAACAAGGCATAGCCATGTCTTTTACTTTGGAAGAAAAGCCAGCCGAAGGTGGAGCCAGTGTTAGTGAAGGCAATCCCAATCCTAGGAATTCAGGTGAAGGTAACCTTCGATGTGCCAGTGAGGGCAATCTCCATCCGAGAGGTTCAAAGAGAAAGGAAAGATCAGAAAAGAAAGAGCCTTCCAAGAAAAAGCAAGGTGCTAACAAAGACCAAACACCAGGTACTTCTTCCAGGCCAGAAGATAGAACAGTTCGAGTGGAAGAATCCATGGAATCGATGGTACAGAATGATAGGCAGGAGGAAGAACAGGCACAGCATGTTTCATCCGATGGATCTCTCCAAGACTATGATCTAGATAATGATAATGAAGTAACATCTCCTCCCAGACAAGAAGAAGTAGTACACAAAGAAATTCAAGTTCAAGAGACAAGATCAAATATCCCAGATTGGTTGAAGGAAAGATTGACTAAGGTGATCGTAATTGAGGACGAGGACAGTGCAATCGATTTAGAGAGCCTTGTTGGACGTTCACACATGACAGCAGAGAAGAAGAAGGCTACAAAGATGTCCAAGATGATTCGAGATGAGACTGGATCTAGAAAACTGCAGATAGCTACACCGGCGGCAGACAAATATGAGGGTGAGATCCTAGCAGAGGACTATCATATACAGACTATTGAGTTAGGACCATCCACAGCAGAGCAGACTTTAGATGATGCCACCGACACATTTGAGGCATTGAAGGATAAATTTAGAGAAGAAGTAGAAAAGAATAGAAAGCTTGAGAAAGAGGTCGGTGCATGGAGAACATATTTCAGTCACATCAATGAACCTTTGGGACGTCAGGATCCAGTTAGATCACCATTGCAGGCATTGCCCCTTCAATCAATCAATGAAGCAGAAAGATTCAGGAATATGGTTCAGCGTACATGTAATTGGATGGATAGATCTCACACGGTGGCCATTGAGTTTATTACAAGGATGTCGAAGATCACCCATCAGGCTATCCAAGTTCTTGAGATAATCCACAGATTGATGGCAACAGTAGCTGCATTTGCCCATACCAAGGACGTTGTCATCCCTGTCTTGAAAGTTATAAGACATACATCTAGAAAAATTTTAGCACAAGAGAGGATCTTAGAAGGTGATTCTCACAGTTTGTTTCAGTGGTCAACCTTACTCCATATAAAGAGTGTTCTCTTTGAGGACATTAGTGTTAGATGTGGTCAAGTTGAGGAGGTGATCAATCCGATCCAGGACAGAGTATTTGAGGTACTTCGTACCATTCTTGGCAGGAGGATCGAGGTCGAGACAGATGTGGATTTACAAGAGTTTGAGGATAGAATCACTATCATCTTTCTCAAGGACGCAGATGTTACAGATGAGCAGTATGATCAGATGTATGCCACCATGCTCCTGATTGATAGAACAAAGGAACTTGAACCTACTTGGGACACAGCTCTTCTAGATGCATTTGATCAGGTTATCCACTTAGAAGAGAGTATCAAGAATCTTCCCGAGATTCCAATCACAGAAATCGAAGGAATTGTGACAAAATTCATTGCATATGCTAAAAAGGAAAATTGGAAAGGGAATAAGATTCTGGATGAAAGGTTGTTACAGATGACATGACATCTTATTTCTCATTGGTTGATACCTCCTAGATTTTTGTGCCAAATTTAATATTTGGCTATGTATTTAATATTGTTCAGTAAAAAGGAGGTCATTTGTAACAAACCCTAATTAGGGTTTAGGTGTCATGATCTTGTCCGTTGATTTACTTTCAATCTGGACCTTTCATTGTAACTGGGGATGCTATTTATACCCCCATTTTTCATTTCATTTGGTAATAGAAAAATAGTCAGTTAATAGAGAATAGAGTTAAGAGTGAAATAGAGAGATTAGAATTGTAAGCAATTTTTATTTTGTAGCAAGATTGAGTCTTGAAGAGAGAAGTTCAAGCAATTGTTGTATATGATGACTTGGAAATCAATAAAATATTGAAGTTATGGTGTTTTGTTGCAAGTTTCTTGAGTTATCTTCATGGTTGTTGGATGTACTTGAATCACGCTCAATCAAAGTAGTTTGTTAATTAGAAAGACTAAGTGTGAGATTTGATATTTGGTAGGATTCGCAATCCAAACCACTAGCTTCTTGCTGATTGTAGGAACGCCTTGTGTGGTCGACTGGAAAACACCTTGAGTCCTTAACCTTCAAGCATTTTCGTATCTAGGATATGTACCTTCGTAGTAGTGTCCTTGGTCTTTGATGCATTGAACATCATTATTACCTTAGAAGATCGCACTAATTTCAGTTGAGTTGTTGTCTTATGGCGAAATTGAAATTGGTTGAGTCTTGCCAAATCTCATCCATGCTAAGTCGTTCATAGGGTTAGGCTAGATTAGACCTCTTAAGCCCTATCTTTTTCCATTTTTTTGAAAGTTCCTTTTAGATTAGTGAAACCTTCGAACTATTGAATCCGTAAGAAGCCTTGAAGGAAACAGCAAATCACATCATACCACTAAAAAAGCTTGTCCACACGTGGAGACCCCACTAAAAGAACCTTGGAGTCCACCTAACTGATCCTTTTTGCAGATCTTCAGCAGTTAGAGACTATTTTCTCAAGAGAGGATAAGATGCCTAATGGTATTTTATTCTGTGTATGATTGTGTACAAAATACACGTCAACACATACCTATCTCAAAGTTATGTTTGGAGTGCCTCTCATTCTTGGTGCATTGTTTATCACATATGGATTGTTGGCTCTAGAAAAAACTTCACCCACCTTTAAATTACTTTTCATAATTATATTAATACAATTGGAAACATGAATATATTAATAAGGCTCCCCTTGATTCCAATTAAGACATGTGTTCACTAATTTGACATTTTCATAAAAGGCTCATCAATTTGACACCAACAAATTCATCATTTCTGACTATCCTTTATCAGAAACATACTATTACATTGAAAGGATTTATTGCCAGACCCAGGGAAGAAGATTTAATATCCAATTGAGAGAAGATCTACAAATTTAGAAGGGTGGAGAGATAGTATCCAAAATACCGTTTTACCAAGACACAGAGATAAAGATATAATATCTCTGGCTATTGGATATGCAATGACTTGGGGAGAAGACATATACCCCATAAGCAGATTTACTACCAATTTAGTGTTAATGATGCATTGGTGTATTAACTACACATCAGGTAAGATTCCCACCAGTGTATTAAGTACAAACTAGAGGGAGGAGAAATAATGATATATGAGAACTCACACCACATGCAAAAACCATTCTATACGATATCTGAAATATAACATCAAATTCATAACCTCTGTGGACAATTATATGTTATATATAGAAATTTCAGTTTAAAAGCACCTTATAGATACTAACTATCCAACCGAACAGCAATAAATGTTTCATACATTTTCACTTTCTCGCCACTTAACTTGCCTAGATAAGCTTCTAACATTCCTCTAGAGGCCTTTCATATGCCTTATCCACCCAAGTTCCTTATTATCTTTCACACTGGTCAATAAACATCCTCTACTAGTGCACAAATCCCAAGGAGTGAATTTTATAAATGGATATTAAATGTTAGCCAATTAATAGGTATATGTAATTGTGTGCTTAACAGGTTGGGCAGGAATCTCTCTCCAGATTGTCCATTTTTTATTCCCTTGGATTCCTCCAGAGAGACCGGTGCCATGTCAACATAACTAATTGACACTACCAAATTGTGTTTGTTTCAATGGCTTTTCATATTCTTGAGCAAAATGATTCCTTTGCACCTGCAATTCTCTTTGTCTATGCCCCATACAGATATACATGCATCTTCTACAGTTGCATTAGATAGAGCAAAGTAAAAGAGGAACTAGAAGTCCCTCTCCTCTTGGAGCAGAGAGATATGGACATAGCTTGCATGAGAGCACAATACTTGATTCTGTTCGTGTGGCTGGTTGTTGTATCACAGTGGTGTGCATAACCTTTTCTATTGAGCTCTTATGTAAATCACATATTGTCATGGGGGAAACTTGCTCATATGTTTTCGTTTGCTAAGATCACAGAAACTTGGAATCTGTATCTATCTTGTGCTCTGAAATAAATTTTTAACAATACTTTTGTTGTGTGAAATGTGTAATGGAGATAAGAATATGGAGGAGAAATCAAGCTGATTGCAACAGCAGTCTTACTGGATGACAATGCCTCTTAAAAAATCACATAAATTACATCATCTGCAAATAGACCTTAAACCTTTGAACATTTGACTAATAATCAATTTTTGAGTTCTGGAAAATGGTTTCCTGAGGGCCCCAGTTTAGGGAGCAGGAAGGCCAGTTTCATGTTGAGTCGAAAATTTTCTGTTAGGCTTTTGCTGTGATAAACCAAAAAATTTATGTTACGTCAGATTAGGAGACTTTGGCAGACTCCTGCTAAGATTGCAGATAGTTACTTTGTTGTTATGACACTACGTTCTCATCGATGTTTTGGACCTTTGGCAACTCATATGAGTTTATCTTCTACTTTTTTTGTAATAGTTTTGTTAGTTGTATCATCATCATGTTTGTAATTATATATCAGTAATTTTTGTACATTCACCTTTTAAATTCTTTGTGATTATAATGAGAGTGACCCTTCATCTGATATCTCAGATTAGTGGGGCCTCTGTTTTCAATCTACAGTAACTGTTATTCCACTTTGATTGGGCCATGCATTTGATGAAATATTAACAGTTTAAGCTCTAATGAAGGGGCATATTTTCTTTATTTGCAGGGCTCAGACTGTGTCAAGGAATTTATAGCCTTACAAGAATGTATTGAGGCAAATCAAGACATGTTTGCCAAATATTACGTGGATGATAAAGATAGTACAGATGGACACAATTCTCAGCAAGAGGAAAAAACTAGCTCTTCCTAGAAGATGGAGATAGTAATTGAGAGGCTAACATAACCCTCAAAGTCTCCACAAGAAGTCATTTGACATTCTTCTTTGCATGAGCACTTACATCATAACCCTACTAGTCTTTGAGGAACTAACCATTGTTCTCTACAATATTTTTTGTTGTGCAGCTAATACCACTCGTCAAACCGAAGTGATGTTGGCTGAATAAACAACTAAAATTCAATTATTGTTATTAACCCTTGTAAATCAATTTGAAGATTTTCAAATTTAATATTCTGAATTTTATCAGGGTCTATGCATTATTTAGAAATTTCATGTTAGTATATTTTAATTTTTTGACGAAGAAAGTGAACCTTTTAAGAAGTTTTATGGGATGATTTAAGGAATGTCAGAAGTGTTGTTTGAGCATTGGTTAAGTTCCAGAGAAGACTATATAACGTGGACCGAGAGAGCAGGAAATGTCTGACATAACAATGTAAAGGTTAATAATGGGATGGTTATACCTTTAAATTTGTCTTAATAGGTCACTAAGTCCATTATTAGCTTTAATCTTAAAACTTGCTTCATTTAAGATCATGCAGCTTGATTTTACATTTTGTTCACTCTTTCAGATCAAGTGATGTTTTTTGATGAAATCAAAATGGATTTCATGCAGACAAGGCATGATACTGCAAATAAAACATGAATCCCATATTCATAGGCATCAGGCAGGTTGTTTCTTGTAGGTTGGGATAGACAAAATTTATTGGAAGTTGCGCATTTTGGATACTTAGACAGGGATTATATTTGCTAGCCTTTCAACTTAATAAAAGCATAGGATCTCTCTTAGTACACATTCAAACAGGTAACGAGTGGGCAATATATTAGAATAATGAGGGCAAGGCACTAAGTATGGCACTATGCAGAGTTAATAGATAAAGAAAACAAATTTACTAGCATGCATAATCAAATTCGGAGTTTATGTTCGGTATATAGTATTAGTTTCATGTTTATTGGTTTTAACTCAAATGAGGAGTTCAGTTGTCATTGTTGAGATTTTACCTTTGTCTGCTGATTTTGCTTTTTGTTGTAAGGTAGCGGTCTGTTGGTGTGTGTTCTATCATTCACCGAACACATAATAAAATGTCCAATGACACTCTATCCTCTCTTGAAAAATCACCACTTATGCTAAGATTGCAAGAAGATCATATGGCGATTCCAAGGTTTCTTTTGTCAGGTCTTGATGTGTGGATAAGCTCAATGGGCATTGTGATATGCTGATAATACACAAAGGGACTTAAGCATCAACTAGTATCATTCACAAGCTGGACTCAGGCGAATTTATCAATAAATGCTCTTTATTTTTTGATTTTTTGATTTGGGATTTCAAAAAATAAATAAAAGGATAATGGTTTATGAATTCTAACTATTGCTAAGAACTCAAGAGACGGTGTAGATTGGGTGAAACCAATAAACAACACTTTGTTTCGCCACTCTTAGACAACTACGCAAAGCATGTGCAATCTTCTAAGGTTGTGCTCAAGATTTTCACACTTATGAATAACACCAACAATTGAACAATATTACTCAAAATCATCCACCCAAAGAAAGTATGAGCAAAAGTTTCACCAATCTAAACTATCAATCCTTCATTCATCTAATAACTTCAAAGCAAATCTATTCTAAGTGTTGAAGAAAATATGCAACCATGCAACCACTTGATAACAATAAGACTTCAAAACAATGCTAATAATGAACTTTTTATTATCCAAGTAGCTCTGCGTAACAATTTCATAAATCTCTCCACACTGAAATGAAATGAGAGAGTGAGTTTATATAGTTTTTGAAAACAAATGGATGGCCAAGATCAATCTAAGATCAACAGATGAGATTAAGACAATCAAACCCTAATTAGGATTTCCCAAAATAAAACTAATATCCAGTGCATGTAAGACAAGTGGCACAAGGTGCTATCTTTTAGGATTGCACCCCCTTCTTTTGTTGAGGGACATAATGTTCAATGAATTTGGACACAATCTAATCAACCTCTTCCATTGTGACATGTGGCAACACATTGACTCTGAATTCTAATCCTTCCAAATCATCTACACATACAACAAAAGTGATTTCCCAATCTAATTCCTGTTTTTGGAAAACATCTCTAATGGACAGGAGGTTTGATGCCTTAGACAAATTCTGCTTCAGGATTGGTCCAATGGGGAAGATTTCTTGTGTCTTGATCTCTAGGTTTTTCGATTGCATATCCTTCTCTCAGATGGTTTCTTTCTCAAGCACTTCCGTAGCTACAAGGTAAAACTTGTCTTGAATTTCTTTCATTTGCTCTTCAACTTTGTCAGCATCTGCCTTCACTTTCTCCAAGAGTTCACTACGTGGAACCAATGTCCAGTGCCAACTGCTGAAATCATATGCCGCTCTTGCTTCAATTATACTTCCATCAATTAATTCTTGCTTTGACATTCCTTTCAACACTCTAAGGAAGGGAATGATTCTTTCTTGAATGTCCTGAAGACTAGCCCAGGCTTCTGCCATGCTTGCAATCCTGGAGAGTAGAGAGAAGGTTTGTCCATGTGTCAATGCTAACCTTTCCACAAATGTGGTTGCCTCTTTATTTGTGCTTTCCATCCATGCCTTGGTCTCTTTGACTGTCACTACTTTTGACTATTTCCCATGAATTCAAGAGTGGAGGAGCTTCTAGATTTGCTTGATCAAGTGACTTAGTCAAATGCTGAATATAATCCCTTAGACACTCAACTTCTTTCTTATATTCCTTCTTCTTTCCTACTTCCTTGTCCAATCTTGCCTTCATGGAAGCAACCGAATTATCCAAATCTTCATCTTCCTGCTTCTTGGTAGTTGGTCTTAAACTGATTGTGGTGATTTCATATTCATGAGAAGCAATATCTCCTTTTGCCTTATCTACTTTTGGTACAACAATCTGCACCGTCCTACAACCGGCTTCATCTCTCTGGATGGTGGAAAACCTTCTGGCTGGTTTTTTTGTGACAACTTGTTCTAATTTGGCCAAGAAGTCAGCCATATCATCTTCTTCTTGAGTTTCTATTACTTATATCTTTTCTTTCAATCTCTCCTTCAGCCAATCAGGAATAGTGGGCTACTCAATGCCTTCCACTTCCTGATTGCCTTCTTCACATGCAATGCCCTAAAGGGCGGAAATCATTCCTTCTTGAAATTCACCTTCCTCAACATTCATTTCATTGTCTGACTCCAATAATTTTGTGTTGGTAAGATATAGAGGTTGCTCATCTTCTTGATGGATTGACTCTACGTTTTCTCCATGGATTGGGGAAGGAATCTCCATCTTTGCCAAGGACTTATCAATAGCCAATGTATCAATTATGTTTGCTGATACGACATAACGAGATGGTTCTAGTCTTTTGTTTCTTCTAACCAGGCCCTTCATTCACAACTGCCTTCCCTTTCTTTTTAGCATTTTCAATTGGCCTGACACTTTGAGATGCCTCTACATTTGAAGAACATTCTTTTGCTTCACCCATCAGGTCATAAGTCAAGGTTATATTTCTCCATCTTAATCTATGGCTTTGCTGATCAACCCACCACCTGTAATATTTCATAACCGGCTGCATCAAGGTGGTCAAATCTGCATGCTCTGGTTCAACCCATTTGATAGGAGAAAGAGGTGCATACTCATCAAAGCTAGGTTGAGTATATTTTGCATTATCTTCCAGCTGTTCCCACACAAGGAAAGGTTCAGTCGTTCTGATCAAGCTTACTGGCAGTCTGGACCTTAGTCTTTTCCTGATGTCAAACTCATTTGCACCATTTGCCCAAAAATTCTCTATGTCCACTCTATGTCTAAATATTTCTCCATTTACTAATCCAATATTGTTGTGGATCATAATTAGCTCTGGATCGGTAAAATGAAAAGGGATACCACTGCATTTCTAGCTTGACACTTTCAGCTGCCTGTGTTGTTGGACAAGAATTTTCCATATTTCCAATAAAGAATGGAAAGGATATAGCTGCCTTCTGCCTTATTCTTTGGAAGCTTTGATATGTTTCTAGTTGTGTGAGAACTTTAAGTACGACCATTTTGTTGGTTGGATAGATCAGAAGTTGGTAAGGATGACTATCAAAACCTTGAACTCTTATGTATGTAAATTTTGAAAATTAGATAAACTAGGATCCATGCTTGTTGATTAAACTTTTGGCTTTAGGAGATAACCTTTGGTGAGTTCCTCCTTGTAATGTCCTTGTGATGTACATCAGGAATGCATCATTAACTTGCTTGAAATGACTCTTCTCCTTAAGTGGTAGCTGCGGGTAACAGTCATAAGATTTGAATTCGTTTTCTCCATTGCCAACTATGCCCCTGCAGATTGGTCTAGAATATCTAAAATTTCTGGCCAATGAGTAGATAATGTAGGAGTTCATGTAGAATGACTTTGTCTTCTCCAAATTTATCAACTATTCATGAAGATTGTTGCTGATTATGCGGCACCAATTGAACATCTTGACTCCCGAGGTAATTTCATCAATGAAATAATACATCCATGTCTCGAATGGCGCTCCCTGAGAGCTGCCCATTACCCTATTCAACAACAAGATGATATCACCATATTTCTATTTGAAGTATGGATGCAACAGATTCTTTGACACTTTCCCTTGGGGTCTTTTCTTTTCCAACCATGACTTGTTAATATTTGTCTCACAGAGTTCAAACTGGTTATCATAAATCCTCTTGGCATCCTCTTTAGTCTTGTATGAGGTTTTACTATAGTTTGGAATTCCAAATGTCTCTTGAATGACTAACTTTGAAAGATTAGCTAAAATCCTTCTATCAATTGCAATGATCTCTCTTGATTGTGTGTTGTATTGTATAGCACACTCAACTATCAGCTTAGCACATTATTTAGCTGGAGGAAATCCAGTTGCCTGGATGATGCCATTTCTCATCACCTGGCAAGCAATGGGTGTTGACAGGTGTCCATCATGACTGTAGATTCTCCTTTTGAATTCTTCTAAATCCAACTCTCCAAGGTCAGTGTCTGTGACATTCTTCCATTTGGATTTGATCTTGGATTCCAGCTGTACTCCTTTACTGGCAAACTTCATTGGTGTTTTTCTGAAAGGTGCTTCTTTGGGTGTCATTAACCTGCATAACACATGAAAATTCAATATTATTTTCAAGACAAATTACTGATTTTAATTCTGATTTTCAGAACTTTTTACTTGAAAATTTCACTTTCAGTTTGTCAAAAAAACTAAATTTCTGCAAAAAAGCAGACTAAAAGTGAAGAATTTAGTTTTGAAATTGATGAATTTTGAGAGAAATAAGACATAATAATAGAAGAATTCAGTCAAATTCAGATTTTGGGTATTCAAAATTGACATTGCAACTGAAATTTACCTTCAATTCTTATGATTCTGTCTTAAAAAAAACAAAAAACTCAACACTTCAGAAAATTTCACTCCTTTAAAATTCCTTTTCAAAATCAATTTTCATTAAAATATGAGAAATAAATTCTCTTCTCAATTGCTCTCCAAATTTCCAACCTTCATAATGAATTTTGAAAGTGACTGGTTGAAAATATATATAGTTTAAGGATTTTAAACTTAGAAGCTTCATCTTTGTGTTTTTTTTGTTTTTTTCTTATTTTTTTGTGTTATTATGTTTTAATCTTTCCAAAATGGAAAGTTTTATCTCTCTCAAAATTCCATCCTTAGCCAAAAAAAAAACTAGGAATCTTCTAGAACTTTCTCTCAATTTCTAAAATTCTTGAATTTTTGAAAATCTCTCTAATTGTTGAAATTATTTTCCTTTCGAAAATAATTCTAAGTTTTGGACAATAATTAAAAATATTCATGTGTCAAAATTTATTTTCCAACCCATTAGTTGATTGACCCTTGATTCCATGTGCTTTTTTAATTTTTTTGTCAAAACTATGTTTTCTTTGGCCACTTTTCTCTCTTCGTCATGTCAAGTTGATTGTCTTTGTGTCTTACACACAAGTCATGGGCAAATTTTCATCTGGTTTAGGCATCTTCACGTATTCCATTTATGCTTAGGTCAACTTGGAAGTTCTAATGCCTTATTCATCTTGGTCAATTTTGTTTTCATGTCCAAAATTTCTTGCTAACTTGGCGAACTTGTCATCTTGTTTGGCCATTTTTCACATGCCATGGTTGAACTTGATATATGCTTAGGCCATGTCTTGCTTGCCATTTAGATTTCCTAGCTTTTATCCTTGTCTTTGCCAACTTAATCTCATCATGGACAAACTTTAAAGGTGTCTAGCCAAGGGCAGATTTGAATGTTTCTTAGACATGTTGAGAAGAGGGTGGAATTCAAGTGCAATTGGACATATTAAGTTTCACCTTGCTTTCTTGTCAAAATTGTTATTCCTCTTATCCATTTTTCTCTTCTTCATAGCGAACTTGACCATATATATATTATATTCCACCTAGGTGGACTTGGAGGAGAGTCTTTATACATGTTTTGCTTTGTCATGCTTTTCCAAGAGCGGACTTCGAATGTGTTTTGCCATCCATCCCATGTGCTAGGTGGACTTTGCTCTTGTCTTGCCATGTTTCTATGCCTTGGGCGGACCTCTTGTCTTGCCATCTTCAAAACCTGGTTAGCTTTTCCTTGTGCTTGCTTGATTTGCTTTATCTAGATGGCGGAGTTGACATTTCCTCGGACACGTTTCTTTGGCAACTTTGTTTTGCTTTATTGCTCTCCTTGTGGCGGACTTGGAGTCTTCTTAGACAAGGCGGAGTTCACACAAGTCTAGACATCTTTCTTTATGCCTTGGCAGAGTTTGAGGGTGCCTTGACATGGGCATACTTGGAAGGCATCTTGACATGTTGCTTTAGTCTTCCTCCTAGAGGGCGGACTTTGACAATCCCTTTCCACACTTGTCTAGGTGGACTTTACCAACCTCTTGCCACTTTATCATGGGCGGACTTTGGAGTGCATTAGCCATATTTGTTTGCTTGACCTTAACCAAAGGTAGGAGTTTGCTTAACCTCTACCATGAGTTAGCTAACTAAAGGTAGGAGTTTGAAGATTGCTTGCCAACTTCTTTTGTTGGCTAGGCGAAGTTGGAAGATGCTTGGACATGAATGCTTGAGCGGAGTTCTTCTTTTCTTTGTCATGCCAACTTGGAAGACCTTATACCAAGGTGGACTTTGAATCTTGTTGGACATGTCCAAGGTGAACTTGGTATATGCTTAGACATTGTTTCCTTGGACAACCATGTGTCATCTCCTTGGCTGAATTTTGTCCTTGATTCCAATTTTCCTTCCAAACACATTCATTTGAGCTGCTATGTTCATATATGATCTGCCATATCAATACTAGATTCATCTGGAACAAAAGCCTAATTAGGGTTTCCACCTTGCTTTTTGCACTTGGAGACCTAATTTTTCAATTATGAGGACATGGGTATTGATCATATGGCTTAAGGAGTGATCTACTGGAAGAAAAACCTAATTAGGGTTTCCACCTTCTTTTTACACTTGGAGACCTAATTTTTCAGTTCTGACAACATGTGCAGTAATGATATGGTATGAGGATCAAAACCCTAATTCGACAAAAAAGAAGAAAAAGCATAACCCTGCTTTTTGTACTTAGGGGCAAAAGTTTTTCGAATTTGAAGACATGGGCACTGACCAAATGACCCGAGGAACGAAACCCAAGTTCTACTTTCAAAAAAAGCAGAAAAAAAAGCAAGCCAAAAAAGCTGCTTCCTGGAATGTGCCAAAAGTGCCAAAAATCAAACTTTCTAAATTTAGAAAAAAACAAAAAAGCAAAATTCCTAAAAATAGAAAGTTGTCAGAAATGACCCAAAGCAATTGCGATCCTCGTCCTTCGGACCTTCTAAGCACTTTGACAACGTTCAAACACAAATTTGAGCATGATTTCTCTATTTGGCTCGGGATGACTTCAAAAACTTTGAGTCAAAATTTTCAAAGAAAATGGATCTATGAAACTACAGAGCTAGGACAAAACCCTAAAAAGAAAAAACAAGGGGGCCCCATTTGTGATGGGGCGATGTGTGAAATAGGTCACAACACGGTCCCATGAAGGGATGTTCCTAAAATATTTCAGCTAGGGGTGTTGATAATTTTTAGGAGCATTTCACCAGAAGATGATTCTATGGATTTTATAACAGTGGGAAAACTTAAAACCCTGAAATTTTAAAAAAATTAGGATGTTGGTGGTCTCATGATTTTTATTAGCAACAACTAATATTAATTTTTTTAATTAATATATTACCTAATACTAAAAATTGTAGATGCATGACGTGGCAAAAATATCTCATAAGCACCTGTTGAAATTTGAAAGCTAAAAGCTAATAAGTAAGGGCTCTTATTTTTTAGAAGATTCCAATATATTGCGTAGCAGATTGTTCATCTCATGTGATCTCCTGATCCATAAAAATAGACCTTGAAGCCCATCCATGGGACCACTTATGCAACCTATTAAATAGCTATGTTACAAAAAACATAACATAGGACAGGCAAAACACGTTTTCCTACTCCATAAAAATAGACCTCGAAGCCCATCCATGGGACCACTTCTGTAGCCTATTTAATAGCTATATTACCAGAAACATAACGACAAGGCTACGTTTTGTGTTTCGACAAGAGAAACATGTTTTCCGTTGCAGATAGCTATCTCTAAGCCCATCCTATGGTTGCTCACTGTTGCTTGGAGTCAGATATTTTTGCTCTGTATCGTGCCGAATTTGCCGATAATATATGTTGTGTGCGATACAACTGCATCCATTTTGAATGAGAAACAAACAAAAACTTTAGTGAAATTAATGGCTTTTAGTCTTTTTTGGAGTTAGATGTTAGGAATTTTTATTTTTTAAAATTACTTAAACTTCTCTCAAGTTATGTGTATGTTTATGCCTTTCAAAAATCTTTTAAAGATTCTCCAATAATCTTAAAAAGATTCATTATTAGTACTTGATTGAAGCACAATTAATCAATTATTTTGTACTAATCAAAAGTGATTATTATTTTTGCTTTCAAAATAAACTTGATTTTTGTAAAGTTGAGATTTATATTTTTACATTTAAGGTATTGTAAAAATTATTTATCTATAGTATGATTGGTTGAAATTTTTTGGTGTTATAGGAGCAAATTTATATAAATGATAGATTTTTTAGGTTTTTTTTGGATTTCTTTATATTTAAAAAAAGAGAAATGTCTATTTTAAATAGTTTATTTTTTATTTTTATTATTTATAATATTGTAAATAAAATAGTTTTTCTAAATCGATACATAAATTTTAATAATTCTTTTTTATCTTAAAATATAGATAATAAAACCAATTATATGGATTTGATTAAGTTTAAATTAAATTAAATGAAAAACTAAATACAAATATTTCTATTAAAAAATAAACCTAATTATTATATGAATTCTTTAGAATTGTATTTTATATATCTTTTTGAAATCATTCTTATTTTTAAAATACTTTTTGAAAATCATAAATGTTTTAATCATTTTAATATATTCAAAATAATTTAATAAGTTGTAATCATAAATTTAAATATTTTTCATTAAGTTATTAAAAAAATGTCTATTTTCAATCTTATAATTATTAACTTATTTTAGTAAAACCAATTATAATTAATATTACATAAATATAATTAAAATAATATAATATTACACTAGACCCGTTCATGGGTTCCCTAGGGTTAATCCTTTGAATGACCCTTTGGATGGGGAGACGGTGAAGTGGTCAAAACCAGAGAAGGGGTGGGTGAAAATAAATTTTGACGGGGCATCAAAGGCAATCCAAGGATTTCAGGCGCGAGATGTGTGGCCTGTGATGATGAAGGGAAGATCCTTTGTACGGGTGCAAGAAGGCTTCGAGATGGCACTAATAATGAGGCGGAAGCTCAAGCGACCTTACTAGCAGTTGAATTAGCAAAAAATATGAAGGTGACGAAGGTACACTTGGAGGATGATTCCCAAATTGTAGTCCAGGTGTTGATTAAAGGCCACACACTGTGCTGGAAATTGAACAAATATGTACATAATATAAGTGAAAAACTGAAATCTTTCCAAAATTATTGCATCTCGCATGTGAAAAGAGAAGGAAATGTTATTGCGGATGGGTTGTCGGATGATGTGTGTGATCTCGTGCTAGGGGAGGTGAGGTGGTGGGATAGCAAAAAAGAAACCGTTAAATGGAGTTAAGATCACTTGCCAAGTTGGTACGTCAAACAATTCAAATTTCTTATCAGAAAGCCAACTTTTCTTCTGCGTAAGGTTGAGTTAATGAGCATTTATTGCAACATTCTCTCTGAATTAGCGACGATGGTGGAACGTTATGCATTGAATACCAATTTCGTAATGCATGCACATTTAATGAAAAGAGTTGGTAAGTTGGTGAAGCCAAATTTTAATCAGTTTTCATCAAAATTTTGTGCAACCTTCACTGATTTCAGAAATGGAAGCCAATTTCACTCTGGAATCCTCTAAGCTTATGTCAGCTTTTTGAGGACCTGTTCCCCTCAAGAAGCTTGAGAAAATATTCCTAGCAAAAGACCCTCTACTCTTGAAGGCAATTCAACTGGTTTTGGGAGAAGAGGTGGCAGTTATCGACCATCGTTACAGGTGCAGAGCTGATATCTACTCGCTCATCATGGCGTGGGGTCTAGAGTTGGGACACACCTGTGAAGAGGTGATGAAAGTCTTGCAGAGAATTGTTCCAAGAGAGTATTTTCTGAAATTGGAGTCCTTGCTGGAGTGGGCGGTGTCGGGATGGGGTTTTAATCTTGCCGAAGGTATCCCAGAGGAGAATGAGGAGTTAAGGGCGAGACATTTGCAAATCCAATTTCTTCGCCACCGTGAAGAAGCCAGAGCTCGCTTTAAGGATGATGCGAAGCGAGGATGGGAAGGGCTATTAATATTTGTCCAGATTGTGGATATTGAAGATGAGATTCGGCAAGAGGGTGGGGAGAGAGTGGTGGATGACTTGAGACATAGGAGGCCGATAACGAGGAAATTATCAGCAAAAATGGCAAAACAAAATCCAGTGGGTGGTGTGGTGGGTGGAAGTGATGATGAGTTAGAAAAACCAGTTTCACGAGGGGCAATGGGCGAGGATGCAAAAGGAAGGATAGGAGATTCACACGCCTCTGCGGGAAGAGGAGGCTCTCGCCGACTCAGGGTGGTTGGGGAATCGAGCACCTCGGCTGCAAGAGATGTGAAGGAAGGGAGATGAATTTGTCACTGCATGCCAGGGTACTTCTAGGTGCCAATTTCCTCTGTTTTGGTTTAGTTAAATTTTTAGTTGAAAAATTTAAACTTCCTGGTTTTCGTTAAGAACTGTTTAAACAGAATTTGCCAGATTTTTGAATGGCAAGATGTAATATGTGACTTTTCATACTCGTAGCATTGGGGTGTGGGATTAGTGTGGGCACAGGTTACTGGTTTTGAATTTCTTGTTTTTTGTTGGGTGGTTTGGATGAAATTTGTGGGTGGTTTTTGGGGAAGTGGTTTGATAGCTAATTATCTTACTGAAGCTGTACTGTTTAGTTTTAAATAAATAAAATACAAATATTACTGATCAAAATAATAATAATAATACACTACAAATTAATAATTAAATTTGAGATTAATTTTATATCTCTATCTCCATATCTCTCTCTCTTTCTCTCTCCTTCCATCTCTCCCTCTCTCTCATCCCCTTTATATTTTGCAATTTATATCTATTATGTCTCTCCCTTCTATCCCTATATACCCCTCTTTCTCACTCTTTCTATCTATAGCTTTCCCTCTTTCCCTCTCTCCCAATCACTCCCTCTTCTATATCTCTCTAATCCTCCCTCTCTAACGCATATACACATAGTGCATGTTTTTCCCTCCTTGTCTCTATATCTATCTCTCTCCCTCTCTTTAAAACTCTCTATTACTTGTCTTTGTCACCTTCCTCTCTAACTCTTTCTCTCTCTATATCTATCTCCACATATCTTTCCCCTTCTCTATCTATATTTCATTATCTCCACCTTTCTCGTCATCTTTTATTCACTTCATTTCTCTTTTACAATCTCTCTCTCTCTCCCTCTCTCCCTCTCTCCCTATCACTCTCTATCTATATATATATTTATTTCTACCTATATCAATCCCTTTCCCTCTCTCTATTTATTGATCTTTCTTTTTTCTGTCTATCTCTTTATATCCATATCTTTCTCTACCTCTATCTCCTTGTCTCTCTATCTCATTCCATATCCATGTCCATCTCTTTCTCTCTATAGTCCCTCCCTCTCTCTATCTCCACCTCCTCTCTATTTCTCCACATTTCTCCTTTTCTCATTCCTAGAAATCTCCCTATCTATCTATTTATCTCTACCTCTCTCTCCCATTCTCTTCTTGTGTATCTCTATATATGTCTCTTTCTCTTCTAATATATGTCTTTGTGTTTCAATAATTTTTATCATACATTTAAATATTTCATTTAGTCATAAAAAAATGTCTACTTTCCCTATAATAGTTTTATACAAAATTTTACAATTAATATTACATAAATATAATCAAAATAATATAATCTTAAATTAGTAATTAAAATACAGATTTAATATTTTTTTTTTCAATAAAAGTGAAGGACCACTAATTTTATTAATTATAAATTTATACAATCCTGGTTCAAAGAGCACCGGTAGGAAAGAACTAGACAAATAAAACCTTTGGTCTTGCTCATAAAAATCCCATTGGGAAGATAATATGACCGATTACATTGAAGTAGAGGAGTGAAATCTCCAAACCAGCCCCATCCCATCCCAAAAAGCCATATAAGCCAATACTAGTTACAAATATGATACCCAACCCCCCAAAATTTGTGAAGCAGATACAAAATTGCTAAAGAAGAAGCGAAGCAAACGAGCATCGGGAGTGCAGAAACCAAGTACTAGAACCCTCATCTGGAGGGGGCAACATCCCCTCAGATTGGGAAGCAACCACAATCTGAATATTTGGAGCAACCACCTGCAGAGGTTCAACTACTCTCGGAAGAGACATAACTGGCTTCATCGAATCAAGGAGGAAATGTATACCTGAAAAGACATTTATAGTCACAACCAAAGTATCTGGAGAAACATGATCTAAAAAAGTTACAAGAACAAACATCATGTCATCATATATGTCAGAAATCAAACCACTTCTTAAAAGTGAAAGTAATTCACAATGCCAACCATTAGATAGTAATTCAGACTGAGATAAAAAACCACCATAAGGAAAAGCACCAAGCTCAAAACGATAAGAAGACAAAGCATTATCCAAATTAGAAGCAGAATAAAAAGAGGGATGAAAGTATGCGTCCAATAATGCTTGAACCAAAGAAGCATCCAAGAGCATATCTATACACAGTAATAAAACGAGAAGCAACTTCAGCAAGGAAAATATTAGCATTCTCCACCAACCATCATCTGCCCACCACCTTGCGAATAGAAAGAGAAAACTCCGAAGAATGAAGTTTAAATAGCCTGCCAAGAATACAGATTTAATATTAAATTTATTATTATAATTAAATTATATAGATTTTGTTTTGATGAGTCATAGCCGAAGTGATATTTTTTAGCTTTTCCCTGCAACTAAGAACCAATCAAGTAGACTTGAACCCAAAACCTCCCATGTAGGAGGCTTGCACCTAACCACTGTGTTGTGGCATCATCCCCTTAATTATATAGATTTTTTTAATTAAATCAGTAAAATATTTTTTATAAAAAATGTATATTTTAACTATAAATTTATATTATAATATAATATTAATACTATATTATTAAAGTGAGAGTTATAGTTACTATTACATAAATATATTTAAAATAATATAGTTTTAAAATAACAATAATTTAAAATTATAATAATTAAAGATTTCAATAAATATTTTTATTACTATACAATTAAGGCAAGTACTCATCATTATGTGGCACTAGTTAACACTAATAATTATTTTACACTCCATTTTTTAATTTTTCAATGACATTTTGTTTTATAATTTTTTTGTGTTTATTTCTTATAAATTATAATTATATTTTTTAAATTTAATTTTTTAATTACTTAAGAAAGTTATTTTTATAATTTATAATTTAAGTAAAAAACAGATTTAATGTGTATATATATATTTTTGAAATAAATCTTAATTCTCTCACACACATATATACAACCTAGTTTAATAGACACAATTGTAAATCAATTTCATCATTAATTGTTGGTTTTATGCTCCATAATGTTGCAACTACTATTTTCTCTAATAAGATATTAGAGCTAGTCAATAGAAGAGTTTGGTCTCTTGAAGAAAAGCATTGAGAGTCTTGGTCTGTTAGCATACACATAAAGGAGGAATGCATCATTATGACTGATAAGAGGATTTGCACACTTGCCCTAGTGGTAGAAGCCTTAAAGTACATTATAATGGGAGTGAATTCTAAAATGATAGGTCCTTTTTCAAGCGTGTTGCATGTTGCATATTTTAGACTTGCATAATGCTATTTTTTGTTGTTGTTGTTGTTGTTGTGGTGGCACCATTAAAATTTGAACTCTGACTATTCCAAGCAAATGAACACAAGTGATAGATTTTTAGATTACTTGCAATTGTAGAAGCACTCAACATCAATTCTCATAACATTGTGGGGATTTTTTATTGAATTTTAATATACAAATTTATGAAATGTTTAAAAATTTAGGGTTGTATACTCCTTTTATAGTATAAATTTTAAATTTATTAAATGTTTTTGTTATATTGGGGTGTGAATCAAATTAATTTGGTACTTGTTGGTTTGATTCATATTTTGCCTTTTAACTTTGCCAAACTATACCCTTTAAATAGGACACACCACTACTATGCACAACTTACAAAAATGGGCATATACACATGCCTTACACACAGTTGACTAATTTGTGCTAATGGATTACTCTTGCTTTCATGGCAACAACAAGTGAAGCAAAAAAGAATTTAGAGGACCATCCCCTTTGTGTGCAAAAAATGTTCTATCAGTTGTGATGATATTGATTTTTGTCGCAGTTCTTCATGTGGGGTTGTTCACTTCATGAAGGAAACATTCTCTATGGATGATTGTATTGTTAAGTTGAGGTGTGGAAGATGCATTGCATGTAGTGGCTTTAATTCCTTTGGTGTTAGAACTTTTGAAAAACATTTTTAAGGGTAAGATTGCCATGAATGATTGTTTTGTCTGAAATAGCTTTTTGAATTGTCGATTGAATGGTTATCTTGTAGTTGATAGACACAAATCCAAAATTTATGACTCAGAAAAAAAAAATCAAGGAAAATTTGACAAAAAACTTGGCAATTAAAAAATTGTTTAAATTTATTTAGAAACCCATTTTATTTGCAAAATTCAATGATAAAATGTATCCAACGAGTTCATAAATGAATTTAAAGTGTTTTTTATTTGCAAAAAGAAAAAGATCACGTGGGTCCAAAATTATGAAATTCACATACTTTAAGATTGTTATTTGTGTTTTATATACATAGAAATATGACAACATTTCATGTTATTTCTTGTTGTGGGAAAACATAGACACCATGCACACGTGTGTACACACACACAATTTTGATTGAACATAAAGAGAAAAATACCCAATTTTTGATTCAACACACACACACAATAAAAAAAATGCCAAAAAATGTTTAAACAATGATGCAAACATGATTAGAGGGTCTTATTGGACCACTCGAGCATGCAACTAGAACACACACAAAAGAAAAATTTCTTGAAACAACACATTATATTCATTCAATTTTTCACAATCACAACAAGCTTCATAATATTTTATTTATATATGGAACATTTAGGAATACAATATAAAATCCAACATCACATTTCAAAATTTGGCGTTTTCCATACAACCTTTCTCTTTAAGATAAATTTTTACCTTCCCTTCTCCTCATTCTCTCTACTCATCTTTATTTCTTTCATGGTGAATTTCAATTATGTTTCACTTCAAACTGCCAAGACTTCTCTTTGACCAATCTTAATGCCTTTACAAAAATATTATCAATTCCCTTTTATAGGTTGATTGGAAGTAGTTGAGGAAATGTCAGTTGTTTTCCCCCTAAATTGAATCCCAAAACTAAAGTATCATAAAATTTTAATTATATCTCACCATGTGTCAATTTTTAAATGAATTCCACTTGGCTTTAGTGTTATGAGCTTCGTTGAACCTTTCATAGCTAGTAGGAACTTATCAATGAGTTCCAATGTCCTAGAGACTAATTGATTCTCCAATTTTCTTCATACAAATTTAATATTCTACTTGGTCATAGGACATGAACTTGTAATGACATGAACTTGTCATAACAAGCTTCAGAATATTCTATTAATATATAAAACATTCAATGATACAATATACAATTAAACAACACATTACAAAATTTGGCTTTTTCCTTACAACCTTTCTCTCAAAGACTAGAAATTCTATTTTTTCTTTGCTTGCCATTCTCTATTTGCTCATTGTACTTTTTCTAATGGCAGATTTTGAACGTGTTTCAATTCAAATTTACAAGATCCCTCTTTTCCTAGTTGATAACCCCTTTACAAAGACTATCAATTCTCTTTTATAGATCAACTAAAAATAGTTCATGAATTGTCAGTTGTATTTCCCCCAATACTAAATCCCAATAGTTCTCAAATAGTTATACAATAAACTGAATCTCAAAACTGAAGTGTCATAAACTCTCTAATTTTTATCATATGGATTCTACATGGTTGGAGGTTAAGTGAACCACATGAATTTATCAGTAGTGGAATAAGAACCCATAACTCATCTAGGTTCAATGGTTTGAGAAAGTCCCCTTCTATTTAATCACTTTTTTCAAATAACTTGTGCCAATCAATCAATGGCTTATGTACCTTCAAGTTTGATTCCATGCCATTGAGGTTTTCTAATTCACTAAGAACTTTGTGATTAAGAATTGGATCACTTTTTCATAGATTCCTAATCAAATGGTATCAAAGAAGTGATCACCTTATTGATGATTTCTTTCCCTTTAGGAACTATATAGTCCTTATCTTTATTTAAGTTTCTCCCTCAACAAGCAATTGAAGCACCAATCACCTCATTATCAACAATTCTGACCCAATTGGGAACCAAATGTCCAAGTAGTCTATATCAACCTACTGCACTTGGAACTATTGAAGTTCAAAACATTTCTCATTTCCTTCCATTCTATCAAAGCTTTGTGGCCTAACCAAATCTAGTCGATGAATGTTGCTATTTCAAGAACTTGGAAAAGTTTTGACTTCCTTAACAAACTACTCACCTTCAAAAATGTATTGCGTTCCTTTCTATTGAGGGTTTTAGTGGGAATGAGAACCATTGAGGCTTATGATAGGAACTAAAAGTTGTCGGGAGGGGGGGGTTTAGGGGTTTCAAGAACCCCCTTAGCCTCTGATTTAGTTGTTGATGCTATCAAAACCTCTAATCAACCATGACATAGTCAACTTTCGTCCATTTTTCACCAAATTAAAATTACAAGGACCCAATAGGATCCTCTACAAGATGATGTTCTTAGATTGCCAAAATTGAGTCTTAAACTTCTCTTGAAGAAATCACAAAAAACTAATAGAAACATAGCAAACTAAAGTGGAAAAGAAATAAAACCTTTTTTTAAAATGCAAGATTGCCTATAGATTCAGATGCTTCTACATCAAACACACATAATTAACACAAAGTGAATATCAAATTGATTTTAAAACATAAACATGTGCTTGTACACACACATACACACACAAAGTGAATGTCAAATCTTATTGATACACACATGTGTATATACATAAATTGAATGTCAAACAATGTTCTGATACACATATAATGTTGAACATTCTTCATAAAAAGCATAGCCACACAATATAAATACTACAAACATTCTAAAATATAAACACTCATAAAGTTAATGTCAAAGTTACAAAACATGCTTAAAGTTAGTGATAACTTTAAGAAACTCCCTCTCAAAAAATTGTATAAAATCTTAGCGAATATATATATATATATATTTTTAAATAACAATTATTTCAATTGGCGAATCTTTCCTTTTTTTTAAAGAAAAAATATTAATTTTATTGGCGAATTTTGAGCACCTGGGGGACCAAGGAGTAGAGCAGGATCCTTTTGAGCAGTTACAGGTGTTTGGAGAGAGGTTCCTACTTTTTAGGGCGATTCCCTACTTTTTAGGAGGTTGTGGTAGTTTTCATATTTTAGGTTCCACGGGACCATACCATGGTTTTAGTTTCAGGAAGATTGGGTGTGTTTCCTAGTTTCTAGGAGCATCCCTAGATTTTAGGGATGGGACTGCCAGTTGGCCCATCTTGTCCGGCATTAGTCACAGACAGGTGACAAAGTCAGATTCATGTTTGGTTGGTTATTTTAGGCTATTATTGGATCTATGGAAATATTTTAATATATTTAAATATTTCCTACATTAGCGATTAAATAAATTAAAATAAGGCTATGCATATAGCCATTTTGGAGTAATAAGGGGTTTTTGGCTTCATCTGGTTTGATATGCCTATGTGTTATAGCTCGTTGGAAAGGTCTTGAACTTTGCTACATGATTCTCACCTCCCAGAGTCTTTTTGGATGCTTGAAGCTATTTATCCTTTCATTTAAGAAATAATATTTTTATAGAAAAGTAAAGGCCTAAAGGTGGAAATCATTAATAAGTTTAATGGGTAGAATCTACTTTACTTAGTTGTTACCATTAAATTAAAATAATCTGATAGCCCTCTTTGTATTTTGTGAGATAAAATGTACCAACAATTTCTAATACCCATGGGGCCAAAAAATACTTTTAGATACTTGATTTTCATTGAGCTCATTACAACTTGTAGGCACAATTTACCTCATATAATACAATGAAGGTCATTATATCATATTTTAAATCAGTGGTGGTAACTTAAGATTATTGATATAACCCTAAAGTACCTAATAATTATGATATATTATTGGCGAATTAATTTAGATTTCTACAATAAATTATAAAATGTTGGTGAATATAATCCAATCATGTATCAAATATTGTGGCAAATCTTTGAGTTAAAAAAAAAACTAAAAAAATAAATTCTCTGGTGATTTAAATAACAGTAAAATAAAAATTTGTAAAAATATGGTGATTCGGGTCACCTCAAAAGCTAAACTTATTAGCCAAATCTTGATTCCCAAATTTCAAAAAATAGCCAATTGGCGAATATTAGCCACTAAAATTTTCACTGCTTAAAGTGCAAACATACTGTACATGGAACTCATTCAACTATGACAGAGTTAAAACAAACATGCCATGCAAAGTGAATGTCAAACTTATTTCAAACAGGCACTGTTACTACTTATCAGATTGCCATTAGTTTTATGTCAAAGTTATACTATATACTCTAGTCGGTTATCTATTACTGAAATATTCAGTCGGTATGTACAGTCTAGTCGGTTATAGAAGAAAGCAGTCATAGAACACAGTATACACCGAGCTGTCTACCGAGTATCATTTCATGTCTACCGAGCAGCAAAGATGACACACCGAGTTGATTTACACCGAGTGAAATGTGTTACCAGATTCATTGAACTTGGACATGCATATGAAAACATGTTACAAGATCGAGGCACATCTAACCGTTATCACATTGGAAATTGCACTTAAAGATTGTGTATGATTTTGAGGTTATCTAACCAATGAAATATTTTACATGATTATTCATTCAATAAATCATGATTGTAAGGTCGAAGCAATGAATTGGATCACCGTCATAAGAGATCTATTTATACAACATGAATTAAGAGTTAAAGGTGTGTGCATGAGTGTAAGAAGACTGTTACAGAGACACAAAGGTCACTGAGAAGGTTTTTAGAGAACAGTCGAAGAACAAAGTAAATAGAAGGGTTTACTGAGTTACTATATGGGTTACCGAGGTATGCTATAAGCAAGGTAATCTATTCTGAGCACATAGAATCTGCTATAACATTTCAGATGTAAAGTTGCAGATATTTGTAATGATTTTATTGTAATATTGTGAAATTGAAAGAGAAACCTTTAACAGGGTAAAAGACTCTAATCAAATCTATATATTGTAAAGCCTCTAACTAGGTGCAGCATTTAGATGAAGTGTTGTAAAATCCTTTAGCAAGGTAGATCTAACAGATCTTGTTACTCCTAATAGGGTAAGCTATCAGAAATAGCTAAACATGTAGCTCTAATCGAGCACCCTTTATTATTGCAGTAGTGAAGTTGTGGGTGCCATCCCCACCCCAGTTTTTCTCTCTAACCAAGAGTTTCTGCGTAACCAAAATATATGTGTTATGGAGTGAATCATGTATGATTGTTATCTATTTGTTTTGGTTTTATATTATGTTACTGTACTATTCGGTTTATGCATAACAGTAAAGATATTGTTGAAGAAATGTTTTGAAGTATTGATTCACCCCTCCCCTCTCAGTACATTAGCTTTCCATATTGGACCTAACATGCACCACACTAAGTGAATGCTAAAATTAGTTCAATCACACACACACTGCATAAAGTTAACTTTCAACCATACATATGCATACAAAGTGAACATCATTAAAGTTTTCTTATAATAAACCAAAGTTCTTCCATGCACATCACACAATGATAGAAGAAAAAATGAATTTCAAAGTTCTTTCCAACATGCACACATATACAATTAATGCCAAAGTTAGGTCAAACAAACACCACCTAGGATAAAGTTCAAATTTAAATAACTTAAAAAAAGTGAATTCTAAACATGCTTAACAAATAATACAACCACACACATAAATTGAATGTTAAAATTATAAAATATTTTAAAGTGCAAATTCAATTTCAAACGAATAACTTGAGAGGCTGCCACTAACAAAGACAATACCCAAAATTCCCAATGCATAGAGAAGAGAAATAGTATCAACGTGAAGGAGAATACTGCCAAATGTTAGGATGAAAATTTGTAAATAAGCCAAGCCATTTTGAAAATAATAAATGCATTTTAAAGAACCATCCAACATGACAGAAGCACATAACATAGTTAATGCACATCATAGAAGCTAAAAAAATGTAAGCTTCTTACAAAACATTTGTCTAGTGCCAACCGAAAAGAAAAGAAATCGTATCATAAGGACTTGCATGAATAGTGCTAGAACGTGTTAATTCCACCAAATAGAAATTTTTTTTTTATAAAAAAAATACCTCAAGAAAGAGTCACAAAAGAACAAAAAAAAAGATGACAAAAATATTCCACCTCAGCACATTTAGAACATATTTATTCAAAACATCTCTCATTTAAGACACTTTTAACAGAAAAACTTATGTAGACTCGTAAGCACCTTAACAAGTCTTGAAGCTCCATGACATCAATGACAAAACAATTCACAATCTCCCCCTTTTGGACATTGATGGCAACCCACAATCTCTGAAATAAACTGAAACAAACTAACCAAGAAGCCCCCTATCTCACATCTCCCCCTTTGACATCAATGACAAAACTAATCAATATACCAGATCCGGGACATGAAGTGTAGCATTAAAAACTCCCCCCGAGTTCTTCTTGTAAATCAGTGTTGGAGTGAAATCACTCCAAGTTTTTGCCTTAGAAATTCAAATGTCTCTTTTGGTAGAGGCTTGTTAAACACATCAACAATTTGCTCTTTAGAGGACACATACTCCAACTTAATAATTTGATTAGTAACTCGCTTTTGCAAAAAATGATATTTGAATGGAATATGTTTAGTTTGAGAGTTCAAAACTGGATTTTTTGAAATATTGATAGCATTTGTATTATTGCAGAAAATAGAAATAGGATTAACATACTCAACCTTAAAGTCCTATAAAGTGTATTTCATCTAAATAACCTGTGTACAACAAGATACAATTGCAACGTCCTCTACTTTAGTTGTAGACAATAAAATAGAGGCCTATTTTTTGCTTAATCAAGAAACAAGACAGTCACCAAGAAAGAAAGCACCATCGCTCATGCTCTATCATCTACCGAACCTCCCCAATCTGCATCAGTGTAGGCTTCTAGTGTAAAATCATGACATTTAGGATACCATAAACCAAAATTCATTGTACCCTTAAGATATTTAAAGATCCTCTTTACTACTTACACACGAGTGTCTTTAGGTGTGGTTAAACGCACAAAGTTGGGTCCCAATCTCGCAGAAGTCTGTAGGTTGGGAAAAGAGCCCACTAGAAATGGGTGCCCGATTTTTACCCGTTTTGCTTCGAGTGCCCGGGCCATTCAAAAATGGGTGTTCGTTTAGCAACGGGTGCCCGAAGCTAAATGGGCACTCGTTTTTGAAATGTATTTATTTATTTTTGTAAAACCATTTTCCATCATTTTCACTGTTTCAAAAATGGGTAGACATTTCAGAGGAGCACGGGTACCCGTTTTTTCACCCCAGCTGACCCCCCAGACCATTTTTTTCCTCCTTTCAGGTATTTAGTTTTATTTTTTATATTCTGTTTTATTTATTTTTATTATTTTTCATAAAAAAAAATGTTAAGTTATTGTTATTTTTTAATTTTAGTGTTTTAAAGTTTGAAAAACGTTTTTTATTTTATTTTATTTCATGTTTAGAATAGTTTTTAGTTTTTAAATATTGCAAAAAACATGAATAGTAAAAACCGTAGGAAAAAAACCAAAAACATGAATAGTAAAAACCGTAGGAAAAAACAAAAAACAAAAACTTAAACGAACAATAAACATTAGACACAAAAAACAGACAATAAACCTTGAACAAAAAAATGAACACTAAACCCTAGATAGAAAAAAACGAACAATAAACCCTAGAAAATAAACGAACAACAAACCCTAAAAAATTAACAAACAATAAACCCTAGATGAAAATCAACAATAAACCCTCCTTCTCTCTCTCACACACACATACACGTTACCATCTATGTCATTACACTGTGTGTGTGTGTGTGTGTGTGTGTGTGTTTTAATCATGCGTAAAAGTCTAAATGTTTAAATTTATATTTCTAAATGTTGTATTTAATTATAGGATTCTTTTGTAAAAGTTAGATATTTAATTTATGTTTAAATTGAACTTTAAAATGATAATGAATATGAATGTGTTTTTTTGTGTGTGTGAAAAATAGGGTTTTTAAATCTGATAATACTCTAACTATCACTATTAATCCTCACTACTTCCTAAATTAGCCCAATCTCTAAAGATATACTATATATTTACAAACATGATAACATGTCCTTTTTCTTCTTTTTTTCTCTTTGCTTTATCCTTTTATCTTCCTCTAATAACCAATGCCTCCTTTTTATAGTAAATACCCCCCTAATAAGAGAGATAAAACGAGAATACAAAACTCCCCATAAAGAAGTAGGTCATGTGCTAATGATGAAAGATTGAAGAAAAAACATGATCCATTACTTGCAAACATCTTTTTTCCTTTAGGAAGAAATAAATACATTGGTGAATGGAAATGTCATTAAAAAAAAGTTGGGTAAATACAAAATTCAAATCTAAATAGACTTGTGTCTCTAAAAACTTCGCAAATATTCACATGTTGGAACAAAATGATGATAAAGAATCTTGTGAGGATCGAATTAGAATGAGCGCCAAAGATAATATGATGGGTTGCCAATGATGGCATAGCTATCATGAAAGAGGATATCGATATCCTCAAAATAATATTTAACATATTTAATTCTAAATTCCTCAAACAAGGATAATATATTCAAAAGATATGAATCCCAAGTGGTCATGTTTAGAAGGTGATTAATGCCATGCTAGACTAAATCAATTGGGTTTATGGAATTGGTGATAATAATATAAAATAATAAAAAACATTTAAGATGGATATTAGGTCTTGATAGGATGAGTACTTGAAGAATGAGACAAGCCTCTAAATTGTCAAAACATGCAAGACCTATGATATAATAAATTTCCTCGTAAGTATCACCATCGAAGGGTATGTGATCTTCATCTACAAAGGGAATGAAACAATATACAATAGGATCCTTTAGGAATGGAGAGATATGAGGGTCTCCATGGATCTCCTAAAGTCTATTCCAAAGTGTGTGGGGGAAATCAACATCCAATGCAATACACATATAATCATGATCTTGATACTAGATCAAATCACTCCTACATGGTCAATGATGTTACACCAAGATTATATAATTTCTAGTGTTTCTAGTTTATCTATGAGTCCATACATAAAAGGAAAATGATTACACCACCTAAAACTTATTAAGATATCATTTTACAAAAGAATCATAGTTATCCATTTCTAATTTTACCACAAAAGGATGAATAGAGAAACCTATGATACCTCCTCAAATAAAAAATTAAAAGATCAATAAAATCAATACATATAAAACATATCAAACAAATTCATCTCATGTAAGACGGTCATTTTCAAGTGCCAAGATGTCCAAGTAAATGAATAGAATGTGAAATCACAAAAAATAAAATATAAAATATAAGGGAATATTCTAGAAAATAATTGTGTGATCTATGAAGATTTATGAACCACCTTTTCAATGCCACATGAAGCATGAAAAAATATGCTCTCTATCAAAATTTACGAGGCTTTAAATTTACATAGCTTGATTTAAGTTAAGAGGACAATAAATCACACTAGTGGTAGATTTAATAAAAATAAGAATCAAATATAGATCGATATTGGAATCACATTTTGTGGGTTGCGACTTTGAACAAGAAAATACCAATATAAAATTGAATATAAAAAAAATAAAGTTTTTTTTGGTTTTGACTCCTCCGAGAGTAGAGAACCTACTATTTATTCAAGCTTCAACTCAGTGTAGTACTACTAGTTGCGATCACTAAATCATCCAATGATTCTAGCAAAGAACACAACAAAGTAGTACATGTATTGACAAGTTCATAGATATAACTTATGACTTTAATGAATTTAGTTAATTTAACCAAAAGAGAGTAGTTGAATCGAATCCTATCAAGTTGAAAATATAAAGTGGTAGCCTAATTGATGATAATGGTTAAATATTGCAAGGGTACTAAATTGTAATTCCATGGAAGTTACCTTCATTATCTAAATCAATGGAGTCATTTATTCATTATCTATTCTCTCTCTCTCTCATGATTATTTTTATGATTTTGATGGAACTTATACTAATGCATCTTTAGATGTTAAAAAGTATTGTTTGAGTTGCATGGGCATTATGATGTTTTATTTTGTAGAATATTGATTATACATTGATTTAAGTGGATAATATTTCTTAAATGATGCTTATTATTAAAATATACCCACCTATTAATAATATTACAGATCTATGTGAGTTTCCTTTTTTATATTTAAGTTGCTAAATTGTATTTAATTATAAGTTTTTTTGGAAGGTGAAATGTAAATTAAATAGTTTGTAATTGTAATTGTAAATTTTCATGTTTGTATATATATGTAGATTATTTTCACAGAATGGATGAGTTTGAGATAGATGAGCTGTTAGGTCTAGATAGATGAGCTATTAGGTCTAGCACCATCTCCACCTCCACCCCCTCCACCTCCACCTCCACCTCCACCTCCACCCGATCAGTTGAGGCAGACAATTAGGACGAATATTGATTCTTTGATTAGAGATATGCTTACTATTAGACGTGAGCCTCATCCACCTCCGCAGTTGTTACACCTTGCAGATAGTATGCAAGGGATTGTATAGTCTATACAGGCTTTAGATAGCGAGCTAGATAGCTATCGTAGTTGGCGGGAGGGATTGCGTGCATTTTACGCTGATGGCCTAACATACAAACAAGTTAATGAATTAAAAATAACAAAAATGGATTTGAAACAATATTTTGTGAACCCTAAGACGGGTGAAGAGATAGATCCGAAGAAGCCACAGATCTCAATTCGATGGTGTAGACACCCAAGCATAGCTAGACACTTTTGGGAGCGGTGGTGGATTGTCTTTACTACAATCATGAGGTCTCGATGTATTTTTTGAAGAAATTATGGGCCGAAATAGAATTGGGCAAAAAGCCCAATTACTTTGATATTAGATCATTTCAGGGGGTCAGGAGAGGCATGCCCCAGGATAGGCCGGGAACAAAATTGAGCGACAGGGTTAGAAACCGTGTGCGCGATGATCCATTGGTTCCTCTTCCATCACTAGTTGTTCCAGCACCTGCCCATCATCGATCAACGGATTCTGCTCTAGGTTCATTGAGTGCCCTATTGGGCAATTTGGTACAACAGTTGCGCGAGGTGAGGGCTGCCCCCAGCTTAGCACATGTTTGCACGAGCTGTGGGGATGTATGTACCGATCCACAGAGTGAGGCTGCCGATGGAGGAGATGGTGATTTTGATGATGCTGATGGTGCCCATGGTGGTTATGATGATGTCGAGGAGGCTGCACATGCTGATGTCGTCTCTTCATATGTTGATCTCCTGTGGGCAAACGATGATCAGCCTACAGAGGTACAAATTTATTTATATAATTTACAGTGCAATATTAAATTCCTTATATATACACATATGAACCATAACATGAGTCATTTTTTTCTAAACAGAGGATGGATCATACCACGTCATTGAGGAACTGACATCATGTTACCTCAATGCCTAGAGATGTTGGTGGCCCATTTATGGTATGCACTTTCATCTAGATACATTGTATTGATATGTACATTTAAAATAAACAATAAAATTTTTAGTGTAATGATGTGTATGATATGTTTTTTCAATTTTGTAGGGTGCTTTGTGTAGCACCGAGGTGGGTAGTTCTTCATGTGACCCGTGGACCGCTGAGGCTCAGCCTCATATACCACTAGTATCTTTTTCATCCATTAATTTGAAATGTTTATATGCTTACTAATTTATGTACAACTTTGATTCATGTTCATTATTTTTTGCAATTGTAGGCTTCTAGATTGTTTGATGGTGCATCACATGTACGCCCTCACCCATCAGTTACTTTGTCTGCATCACATGTATGCTTTTCTGCAATAATCTTGTAATCTATATATATACTTTATAATTTATGTATATATACAAGTTTGATTCATGCTTTATATATGTTGTTCAGGTCGATACCACTACCAATATTGGTATGGCTATGGGATTGAGCTAGATGTAACCATAGACATTGTCATTTGTAGTGATGATTAGAAAAATAATTTCTAATTTGTTTATACTGTGTATTTGGCTTTTATAGGGATTATCAAAATTGATGTATAATGTTTTTTTCTGTAGGACTTGACTGCAACCACTTTTCTTGTACAGGAGGGTGGAGACACTGATACTGCACAGGAGGGTGGAGTCACTGATACTGCACAGGAGGGTGGAGACACTGATATTGCACACACACAGGATGGTGCATCTCAGGACCGCGTGCAGCGGGATGATTCATCTCAGCCACCTTCATGTGGAGTGAAGAGGGTTGCATATGAGATGCACTCGAGTTCTTAGATTATATATTTTAGATCATGTCATGTTATTGTATTATGGACTTTTTATGATGACACTTGTTATGTTATCTTGGGACTTGTTATTATTTGATTATATATAGGACTTGTTGTTATGTGATTATATATAGGACTTTTTATTATGTCATTTAATTGCTATTATGATATCAGGTCGTGTTATGTGATTTGGCGCACTCTAGTGATTATATATGTGATGTTGTTTTGTTATTATGTTATTTGGACTTGTTTTAATGTCATTTCCTTATTATTATTTTTTCAAGACTTGTTATTATGTCATCAGGAATTGTTATGTGATTGTATATAGGACTTTTTATTTATGACTTGTTATGTGATCTATTTATGACTTTATATTTTAACATTGTGATTGATCATCTTATAGTGCAACAATTTATAATTCAATAAAATAATTATCCCAATTTACAACAACATCCTATTCTTAAAATAATAATAAAATCAAGAACTTACAATTAATCTATGAAGAGATTACGATAAAATAAATATATCATAAAAAATTAGACTTCAATTGTAACACAATTACAATGTGCACAAAATAACATTAAGAAGAAGATAACTAATACAATGTTGTTTATGAAACCAAAATCGTATCAAATGTAGACAAATACAATGTTAAAGGGACAAAGAAAAAGAATTATCATGATTAAATATAAAAGAGTTCACACAAGTAACACAAACTTACATGCATATAAATTTGATATGAAAATTATAAAAGGATCATTAATTATAAATTAATCTCATAGAGGAATCTAATAGATTGATGGAACTAAGGCTAACCAAATTATTAGGAAGGTTTGAAGAACATTATTCAATGATTTTCTAAGCTTTGTAAATTTCCTAGCCCTTGATGTTTGAGTGATACAAAATTAGATGTCATAGACATTTGATTGGAAGTAGACATAGATTCTTTCTTGTCAATTTCTTTTTGATATGCATAATTCTTTTGACATTTTGAAGGGTTGGAATAAGTAAAGGAAGCCCTGCTATATGGAATAATTACATTGAAAGATGGTAGGTGAACATTGTGACCTCCTTTTCCATAATATAATTCATTCATATAGCTATAACAAAGCCATTGGGCAATGAGTGTGTAACAACCTCGAATGCAAAATGTGTAATAGAGTAAGAGCTACAAACATAGTATCCACTTTCCTCTTAAGTTGACCACACTACTTTACTAGTGTATTGAAGGTTTATAAGTGTGGATAGTAGTGGTATGAAAAGCATGGATATAATGGAGGATGGCTAAAGAGAGTGAGAGATAGGAGGCAATAGAGTGGTAGTAAAGTAAAAAATCACACTATAAATATAGATTTGTCATATAATGATAAATATAGAATTGTCATATTTTAGACATAATTCTATATTTGAACTTACAATTAATCTATGAAGAGATTACGATAAATAAATATATCATAAAAAATTAGAATTCAATTGTAACACAATTACAATGTGCGCAAAATAACATTAAGAAGAAGATAACTAATACAATGTTGTTTATATGAAATCAAAATTATATCAATGTAGACAAATACAATGTTCAAGGGACAAAGAAAAACAATTATCATGATTAGATATAAAAGAGTTCACACAAGTAACACAAACTTACATGCATATAAATTTGATTCAACCTAATGTACCATCTGCATCCTCTCTCTTCTACAATGCGTCTATGATTGCCTCATGCTCTTCTACTGAAAGTGTCCACAATACCTTATTAGTAGGTCTACCTTTGTGTCTTTCTAATTTGATGTTTGTTGCCACCACCAAATGAGAATAGTGTATAATCTTCTTTTCTGATTGGTAGTCTTCATAAGTTGGTAAGCCATTCCTTCTTGTTAAGTATTTGCGTAGCCATGTGCCAACTACCACAATAGACCCAACTGGATACTGAAAACCATCATCATCTACTTGATCACATATTTAATTTTTCTTAGGTTCTACACATCTAGCTAGCCAATACTCAAACTGCTCATCATTATCCTCAGGTGCAACAACATCATACACATGTCCTAGAAAACAAATTTAAGTACATGTAGAAAAAAAATTTGTTAGAATTTATAATTCAAATATGTAATCATAAGTTATATGACAATATATAAAAATATATAATTTAAAGTTATAAACAAGAAATTGAATTAAATTACCAGGTTGTATGAGGTCTGAAACACGATCATAATCTTCTGATGCAAATGCATGATCTGGGTCTTCATTTCTTCTAACATCTTCATATTGTGTCTCACTAGGTGTTAAGGATTTGTGTTTCCATTCTTCAACCCATTCTGTATTCTCGCATTCTTCTCATTCACCTGCAACACAAAATTGACAAAAACATGCAAGCTCTCTAGTCCATATAGTCCAAGTGTTAGAATTAGAACTCTTAAATGAATGCCATCTAGCTGACCCATTGATTGTATCGCAATCATATCTTGGAAGGATATTCCCCTCTTTAACTAGCCAGAAGAAACATCTAATTGTAGAGTTCTGACTTGATCCTGTGGATAAATTTGCACTACACCAATCCACAATTGCACTTGCATTTTTAAATTTAGCCTTTTCCTCAAATTTGAGTTGCTCTCTGCAAAGCACTCTCTTAACACATGCACCGGCACTGTCATGTACTCCTTTCCCGTGTCCAACCTCAAAAAAACTCCACATGTGTTCGATATTAGTTTTCTTATGAATCCTACTCAACCAATAAAACATTCTAGCATTCTTGAATTGCCCTGTGCAATTATCAGACCATATTAGATGTTTTGTCATCTGAATTTCTCTCTCCCTCAAATTTTGAAAAAGGTCTTGAAGCAATACTAGACAAACTCAGATGAGTGTAATTTATTATCACTCATATAGAAATGGTACTCTCTCAAAATTTTGCGATCCTCTTCTGTACTATCTAGTGCATGCCTATAGACAATATGGACAAAAAACGATACTTGCACTGAATTGTAGTATTATGATTGGACCTCATCTTGTGGTGCAAGCGTGTAGTTCTTTGCAAAGTCAACAACCGAAAGTATACTACCAACAGGAAATGTATCCTTACATATTCAAAATTGACCATTGAGCCATCTAGCATTTTGAGTGTGTTAACACATTTAGGTACGATGTTACTCTTAAATTCATTCATAAATGCATGAACACTAACTTTTTCAGTGATTAGATCACATCATTTTCCAACCTTTTCATCCTTCAGTGGATACTCAACAGTTTTAAATCTTTTAACATCAGCTAATTGTTGTCCAAAATCATTTGAAAGATTTTCATGCAAACATTCATCCAACAATGCAAGATTGCCACATATATCACATACACTGGAAACACATGCATTGAAAAGAAAATTTTGGTCATTTAGTGGGTTGCAAAACAAACTTGATATAAACTCCTTTATAGTTTCAGGTGGTATATTTATACCACATTCTTGGAACATTCCATTACTATGCATGGTAACACATATATATCAAAATACATCATAATGGTAGAGAAATTGAACATGAGTTTTGCAACAACATGTGACTCTTTCCTTGTTAATTCGAAATACCAAGGTTTACACTTTTCAAAAGACCTTTGACAAATGCTAATAGTCAACACCTTATCATCCAAATTTTTTTTGTACAATTCAGTTTGAGTCATGTCTAATAGGTGTTTTGGATGTGGATCACAAATTTTTGACCCAACTATTAATTTAAGAACATCTCTAACATTAGGTGATACTCTTGTATTATCGTGCCAGAATTTTTTGATCAAATTTTTGACTTCACCAGTAAGTTTCATATTAGACCTTGGTAGTCTACCACTAAAAGTCCACAATTTGTTTGCCGGATCACTTTCAAAATTAACTCTTCTTTTTACAGCTCTTGACAAAGTTTTGCGATGAATATTAAGATATCCACTTATGTTACTCATCATTCTTTTATTAGAAGTTGTTTGGCTTACTAAAGTTGTTGTTATTGCCCGTTGAGCCACTTTTTTAATCTTTAGAACAACTTTTCTTTCCAATTGTATCAAAGGCGCTAGCAACAGTCGATACAACTTGTTTTAAAGACTCGTCCTTCTTCTTGGGTTTGACATAAAAGCCTAACTTCTTCATCACTTTCGCATTTTAGTCATTTTAATTAGTTGTACCATTAATTGACATTGAAACCCAAATTTTGTATTATAAAAAAAATGTCTAAACAATCTATTTGCATGTGTCCTAATCTATCTCCATGAAACCAAGCTAGGAAGGTTGTCTAGTACATCACTTTTAATTTCAAAATTTTCATTCATTTGATTATCATTCAAACATGTTTCATTTTCAATTGGTGTTTTCATGTTTGCATACACATTATTGGTTTTAGTTGCAGGTGGATTTTCAATTTCATTTGGAGTTTCAAATTCAGTTTCAAGTTGAGATCTAGTTTCATTTGGGGTTTCAATTTGGATTTCAATTCAGTTTCAACTTGAATTCTAATTTCATTTGGGGTTTGATTTTCAATTGAAATTTCATTTAATAAGTAACCTGCTTGTACTAAATCACCAATTTCTTCATGAGAAAAAACATAGGGCTATGAAGACATACATGTATCCAATAATGGATGAGAAGATGCACTTGAATTAAATGGTTCTATTGTGTTTCCTTCATCAACATTTATGGTCTCATTGATGTTCTCCTCTTCTGAAATGATTTTGGAACTCAACTCCTTGTCTCATTCTTGATCTTCTCTCTCATTGATGCATTGCCTCCTTCTCCCTATTTGCTGCAATCTCCTCAGTTGTTAGAACCTTCCTTTGCCTCTTCCTGCATTGATTTGATCCCATGGTTACACCAAATTTTGAATTAGAATCAATCTCCTTACCAAATTGACAATAAGACAAACAAAGAGAATGATTAATCAAAACATTCTCTTTGCATATCGTACCTGTCAGGCAATGATTGAAAAATCATTCAATCATTTGGATTTGTGCTTGTGGGTCAGATTCTGGCCCAACAAATCTTTTCAGAAATGGGTGCTCGTTATTTAATGAAACGGGTGCCCGTTTTATAATTGGGTGCCTGTTTTTAAAAACGGGCGTTCATTTCACTTTCAACAGTACAAAGCAAAATGAGCGCCCATTTTTTGAATTTAAAAAACGGGCGCCCATTTGTTAAAATTAGGGGCAGGAAACAACCCTTAGCATTGTTTTTTTCTTTGGGATAGGCTTGGTCCCACTAAAAAGGGATTTCTAGTATGTGAGTATTAAAATAAATTACATATTTGAAAAGTAGACTCCGAGCCCTACATTTTCTATTACTAAAGTTTTTTGAGATTCAATCTCTAAGTGCATCAAATTTTGACATCAATCGCCAGAAAATTTGAAAAATAGAGAAAACACTTCCACTTTTTACCCAAAAGTGGGACTCAACTTCTTGCAGTCATCTGTGTAGCCTAAAATCTTACAACATATCCAACTGCCTACATAATGTCAGGTCTAGTAGTTGTAACATAAAGCAAAGTGCCTACTGTGGATTTGTAATAAGTTTGATTTACACTCAGAGATTCATCATCTTCATTAAGCTTACACCTTGTCACCATAGGTGTACTTACTAGATGGCAGTCTTCAATTCTTAGCCTTTTTAGAATCTCTCAACATATACTTGGTTTTGGAGATAAAGATACCTTTTTCAGTTTAAAGTATTTGCAATCCCAAAAAGAAAGACAACTCTCCTAGCATAGACATTTCAAACTCTTTCTTCATATTACTTGCAAATTCTTTGCACATACCTACACAATCACTACTAAAGATTAGATCATCCATGTAAACTGTTTCTATCAACATATGCTTACCTTCTTCTTTCACATAAAGGTTGTTGTCTGCCATCCCTTTTCTAAAGCCTTGTTGTTGCAAGTAGTTATCCAACCTGTCATACCATGCACAAGGAGCTTGTTTAAGGCCATACAATGCCTTTTTCAGCTTACACACATAATCATGTTTGCCAGATAAAACAAATCCATCAAGTTGTTCAACATATACATCCTCACTTAAATTACCATTCAAAAAAGCCGATTTTGAAGATGCTTCAACATTCATTCTCATTTCATAAGCTGTCAAGATCTCATACAACCTATCAACTGTAAGCTTACCAAGTTCAGCCATCCCCTCAATAGCTAGAACTTTAACATCAAATCTGAAAGGCAATGACCTTAAGATTTTTGGAACAACAATTTTATCATCCAATTTCTCCCAAGCCTTTCAAGGAATTAACCACTTCATCTACTCAAGAAATATGCTGCTATGCTCTCCTCCTCTTACATTTTGAGACTTTCAAACAACATTCTATGTGTTAGAAGTTTTGCATTTTTAACCTTTTCGTCTCCCTCGCAAGCATTTTGAAGTTTTTTCTACATAGCTTGAGCTGACTCACAATGCACGAATTTAACAAACTCCGACTCTGACAACCCATATAAAACCACATTCATGGCCTTGACATTATTTTCAAATGCCTTCTTTCCATCAAGATTGGTGGGTGGATTAGAAGGAGGTGTGTAGCCATTAACAAAACTCATCCAGACATCAAAACATAGAGACATAATACATGTTTTCATATGAACACTCCAAAATGCATAGTTTGACCCATCAAACAAGGGAGATCTATTGGTTGGTAGACATTCTAGGGCATTCATTTTAAACTGATGCTCTACAAAATGGACAAGGTTAGTCTGAGATAAATAATACACACACAAGAAACCGTTAGTGTTAATCAATCAAAAACTAATCTAAACAGGCATATCAAAAGAGATACTAAAAACATGAAAGCATATTTAACTAAAGAAGCAAATATGACGAGGCATCTCCAAATACCTCCTAACGTGCTCTTAGCTTCTTCTCCTTTGGTCCTCTCCTCTCCAAGTTCCAAAATAGTGTAGCTCTCAGTAGCTTTTTGCACTATGGATGCTTATGGAGGATTGAGATTTGAGTATTTTGCTTCAAATGGGAAATGAAAAACTAAAATACTAGATGCTATTAAAATGATTGATTTTAACTAAAATAACAAAGATATTAGTTTGCTATGTTAAATGCTCTCTAAAATGCCTATAGGTTAAATGCATACAAGTTTTCAGGATCTGGATTATGAAGAAATGAGCTCTATTTATAAGAAAAATGGAGCAATGGATGGTTGAGATTGAGTAATCTCAACAAGGGTCAGGATTGAATGATTTCAAATCCATGTGAGGGCTTTCAACCCAATCCCAGGATGACAAGTGTCAATGTGAGATAGGTTGAGAGGAGAGGGAATAAGCATTAAATGCTTGACATGACTTTTGGAGTTAAAGTCAAGGTTAATTGAATGAATAAACTCTTTATTCAAAGAATAAAGCTTTTATCCAATGGATAAATTCTTGTGCAAAGGCAAGAAGGATAAATATGGTCAAAGCAATAAATGCTTGGGGGGACAAGTTTGAAATAACTATAAATGGTTATGTAAGAGCCATAAATGGTCATGTAAGAGCCATTAGTGGTTTTTGAAGACTTTGGGGGTTAATTTGTTGAACACACAAAACATTAAATGTTTTTCAAAGACTTTTGAAGTCTTTGAAAAGTGACCCCATTTTGCTTAGGAATGTGACAATAATTAGGGGATGGATTAGGCTAATTAGGAAGGGGTTAGAAGAATCTAGAAGGGGATTAGATTTTGCAATTGGATTTGGTGGGTGAGGGAAAATATGATTTTTATTTAAAATAAAATTAGTTTATTTCAATAAATGAGTGCAAGTTGCATTTGTAGGAAAATGCAAGTGGGGGGGGATAATGATTTAAATAAATGTTTTTATTTAATTTATTTAAAAGAGGAATAGGGGGATTTAATTAAATAAATAGATTTTATTTATTTAATTGATTGGAATTTGATTTAATGAATGAATGAAAATAAATTGAATAATTTATTTAATTAATAGAAGAATGTTTGGGGATGAATAAATTAAATATTAATTTAATTAATTGATGGCTAGTGGATTTTTAATCACATAAATAGCATTTATTTATTTAATTAAGCTAGACAGATTTGTGCGACTACATAAACTATCAGGATCAGACCCTCAGGCTTTCAAGCTTTGATAGAAGGTGCCCTGCTCTGATACCAATTGAAAAACAATTCAAAAATATTGAGAGAGGGGCAAGGGGGAAGGGGGTGAATCAGTATTTCACAAATATTTAAGATAAGAGCACACAGAGTTGATAGACAAAAGATTCACAAAGAAGACACAAATTTATCTCGTAGAAAACCCTTTCGGATAAAAAGCCACAGCACAAATTTCTTCCGTTAAATCAAATGAGCACCGACCCTCTAAGCATCAACTCGAAATTACAAAAGAGGGCATCAACCCTTTCAAAGCACCAACTCTGAAAAACTTAGATCCAACTTCAATATTTTGAGGTACCAACCTCAGTTACAACACAAAATTACAAGTATTGAGTACTATATGTTCTTTTAAGGATACACACAACACCCTGAAGTAATACTGAACACTTCAAACATATTTCTAGTAACATATCACTATTCTGCAAAACATTTCAGAACTGTATCGTATCATCTACATCAGTTCTTCATAGATCATATAGAGTAATCTTCTTTTGCTCAACAAAATGCCTTGTATCAGATAATCTTTTCTATCAGCAACCTGCACACCATCAAATTTTCTTGTGCATTTTTGTACACATCAACACAACCACGTTACACTGAACACTCCCAAGAAACTCAGCAAATTTATTCACACTTCTCCACTTCTAAAACAGTTTTCACACTATAGTTTCAAATCACGGCTTCATCTTTTTCAACGATTCCCTGCCAGGCATCCTCAAGAACAGACTTAATGAATTATATCTATTACACAGAAGACCATCATCATTCTCCAAACCTTATGCTCCTCTTCTATATCGCTTACCCCGAAAAAAAAACAAAAACATATCATCAAATCCACGAAGCTTCTTTTCTAAAATCTTTTTCATATAATTAACAAATGTCAAGACGTTTTTTAATAACCTGAAGGAATAATCATAGACAGTTTCAGTAAAGAACGAAAAGAAGGCTCATAGACGTTACCAAGCCACACATATTCTGAAGTCGTCAGGATGTATATAAGCTGTCAACCGCACAATCTCTCAGAATAAAAAATGAATTTAATTCCAAATGAATAACTTGAGAGGCCACCACTAACAAAGACATTACCAAAAACTCCCAGCGCACAGAGAAGAGAAATAGTATTGACGTGAAGGAGAATACCGCCAAATGTCAAAAGTTAAAACACACTTCACACTCATACAAAGTAAATGCATCAAAGTTAAAACATGTAAATCAATTGTGTGTCGAAGTTAGAACACTTATGGAAGCGAACACTTATGGAAGCGATAATGAGTTCAAACACTCTCCCCCTTTCCTCCCTCTCTCAATAAAGAGATGTCAAGTCTTACACACATGGTACAAATAAAGTTCAAAAATATAAAAGAGGATGCCAAAATTCAAACATGAACACAAAAATGAATGCTTAAGTTCAAACAATAAATGTACACAAAGTAGATGACTAAAGTTGAAACATATTTTTGACAGACAACTAGTGGATGTCAAAGTGAAACACACTAAAAAACAAGTTTAAAAGACAATTTAAACCAACTAATGTATATCAAAATTGAAACAACACAAATTAAATGCCAAAACTCAAGCACATATACTTCATATAATCACAAACACACACACTAGTTTAAATACATAACACAAATGAATGTCATATTTAGTACACTATTCACATAACGTGAATTTAAAAGTTCAACATATAAACACATACCAAAGTACAACACAACAAATTTGTTTGCAACATCAAATGACATTTCACACATAGTTTGTTCAAACATACAATCTACACATATAAAGTAAATGCTAAAGTTAAAATATTTCATTAGTGAATGCCAAAGTTTTGTATAGTTTTTACATAGAGCAAATGTTAAGTTCAAATACATTTCAACATCATTTGTTTAAAGACACACTTCACACATACACACAATAAATGCTAAAGTTTAAACATGCACATAAGTGAATGTCAAAGTTAATATACTCTTACACAAAGTTAACATGGAAGTTCAAATATAAACACATATGCTAAAGTTTATCAATCTTCACACAAAGTAATTTTGAAGTTTAAAAATGCACAAAGTGAAGGTGAAAATTAAAAAATTTCACACAAAATGAATGCCCAAGTTTAAATATACTTCACACAAATTTAGTTCAACCACACATGAAGTAAATAGTGGATTTCAATAGACACAAAGTAAATTCCAATTTTAAAATAGGCTTCACACAAAGTTAGCCCAACCACACAAGATGAATATAAAAGGTTAAAAAACACATCACATATACAAAGTAAATATACATTAAAGTTCAAACATTCACATAAAGTGAATGCCAAAGTTACAACACCCTTGAAAGATAAAGTAAGTTCAAACACACCCACCCACACAAACTAACAAACAATAAGAGGAAATTAAATACAAATGAATGGTAAATTAATTTAAACGCACTTCACACAAATTTAGTTGAAGCACACTCACCCTCTCCCACTTCCCTTTGTAAGGGGATATCAAAGTTCACTTGCACACTTCAAACAACGTTAAAAAAATACAATGAGGGGATGCTAGAATTCAAACATGCACACAAAGTGAATGCTAAAGCTCAAACAATAAATGTACACAACATAAATACCTAAAGTTCATACACACTTCCAACAAACAACTATTGGGCACCAAAGTGAGACACACTAAACAAAAAAGTTTAGAAGACACTTCAAACAAACAATTAATGTACACCAAAATTCACAAGCATACAAAGTAAATGTCAAATCTCAAGCAAACACTTCATATGAACACACACAAACAAAGGGAATGCCAACAAACAAAAGGGATGTCAAACTTAACTCAAACAATAAGGGGATCAAACATGCACACAAAGTGAATGTCAAAGTTTTAAAAATAAATGCCCAAAGTTCAAACACATTTCCAACAACTAGTAGATGCCAAGTGAAACACACTAAACATATAAGTTTTAAAGACACTTCAAACAAACAATTAGTGCTTGTCGAAATTCAAACATGTCAACAAACTAAATGGCAAAGCTCAAGCACAAACCTCTTGTAAATGCAAACAAAGTGTCAAAATTCAAGCATACAAATTAAGTGTCAAAACTCAAATCCAAACTTCAGTAAACAATACCTAAATTAAAATTCAAACACACACTTCACACAAATGATAAATGAGTTCCAAAATAAAGCACTAAACTAACATGCTTAGATTACAACTTGCTAATAATACAACACTTAATTATTACAATTTACCAAACTTTGCTATAATTAAAAAATATTATAATACTTAACAACTAGCATACCTCTAATCATACAATATGTCTCTCCCGCTCCTCAACAGCTCTCCCGCCTTGTAGGTTTTGAATGTGCCCGCGCTCACTATTGTTGGGTCCGTTGGGTGCGTTGCTCCTGTTGTTTTCTGTGTTCCCCTTGTGGTGAGCTCTTCTCTTGATCCGCTTTCCCTCAGCAGATCTTCTTTCCCGCCTCTTCCCCCTCGGGTTGGGGCTGCTGGTGCTTCTGTGATTTTTTCTCCTCATGAGGTTCATTTTGTTCTTGGTGGGGACTTGTCCCCTGTGGTGGGTGTTAGTAATGTGGATGTTTCGTTCCCACATTCTCTTATCGCCCTTTCGAGGGGAGTTGTTGGTGTTAACTCCCTTGTTTCTGGTGATGCATATCAACAAGCTACTCTTGATGTTGTTGGTACTAAGGTTTTGCCCAAACCCTCTTTTTCTGGCAAACATAGCTTTGCTCATGTGGCCAGACCTACTGCCCAGCCTTCCAAGGGGGTTCATCCTCTTCCCTATTCCAAATCCTCCCCTGTGGTGGTTTGTGGGCAGGATGTGTTGGACAACATTGGGTTCTACCAAGGCTGTGCTCTCGTGTGCATATTTTCTGGTCTTTGGCCTTCACTACTGGACCTACATCGTTGGGTGAGTGACTCTTGGAGGCCCTTGGTAGCTCACAATATTGAGATTTTTCCTTGTGCTAAGGGCTTTTTCATCGCCTCTTTTACATCTACGACTGATTGTGATTTGGTTTTGGGCAAATTGTGGACTTGGGGAGTGCACTCCCTCTTTGTTAAGCCTTGGACATCCTCCTTTAACCCTCTCACTAAACCGCTTAAGGTGCATCTAGTTTGGGTTTGCCTCCCAAATCTCCCTCTTCATTTTTGGGAGCACTCCTGTTATGAAGCTATCAATAACTCTATTGGTCAATTCTTGAAGGTCGATGATGCTACGTCTTCTATGGACCACACTACCTTGCTCACGTCCTTGTGGACATTGAAATCTCTTTGCCTCTCCCGGGAGATGTGGTTCTTATGGTGGGGGATAGGCCTTGGTCATAGCTGTTGGATTTTGAGGGACTCCCCTTTCGCTGTCGGAAATGCTTCTCGACGGGTCATCTCGCTTCAGACTGCTCTGTTTTATGTCAAAAAGGTGCTACCACTTGGTGGAAGGATGCTACTACTGATCACTTGACTGTCCATGTTGTTGATCCTGATTCCGATGATTCCTCTTAGGGGGATGAGGTTCTCCTTACTGTTATTGATGCTACTTTTGAAGCTCCTTTGGTGGACTCTTCTTTCGCCCCTATGGTTTCTACTCTGGTCACTCCAATTTCACTACCACGATCTACTCCTGTTGGTTCTATTTCTACTACTGTTTCACTACAACCTGTTGTTGCTCTGCAACAACCCCCTGTTGTCGCTCTATAGCAGCCCCTGTTGTCACTCTACAACAACCCCCTACTATTCTTTTGCAGCACTTTGTTGACTCTTCTGAGTGTGATCCTCCGGGATCCCTCCCGTTTGATCTCTCTTTTGATGGTCCTAATGATAGCATCGCCTGGATTTTTGTTTCTTGCGGGCGGAAGGGGAAGTCTTCTCCCCTCCCCCAAACCCCCCTTTGTTCGGGTTTGGGTGTCTCTCCCATTCCTTGATTGGGGTTTTGGGTTTTCTCTAGTTTGACAAGGTTCTCTTTGGCCTGTTTAACTTTGTTTTGTTTATTGCCTTTGGGTTGCTGTTCTTGTTGCCAACATCATGTTTTTTGATGTTTGTATGCGGTTGATAATTTTTGACTATGTGAAGGGTCAACGCCCTAGATAACGCTGCTTTACTAATAAAAAACAACTAGCATACCTATCTTTAGTGGAATATAGGTAAAGTACACCAAAGATATCATATTTGTTCATTAGTCCACTTAAAAAATTATTATATTATTATATTGTAATTAATATTAAATTATTATTATATTACCAAATCATTTTTATTTTATATTTTGTCTTATCCTTATAAAGTGGACACTTTCAAACATTATTAGATTAAGATAATTATGAAGTTAACTAATTGTATGATGGAGATAGATAAATTGATTGGTTAGTTAAGAGGCGGCAGTGATGATTCTTTCTTAACATTAAATAATTAAAAATTAGCTAATTGAGTACATCTGAACAGAATATAAATAAAATAAAATTTAATTAATAATAATAAAATATTTTTAGTTTTTCACGTATTTAAGTGTCACGAATACGTGCTTCTAATTTTTTTGACAGACAATTTTTCATCCATATGTGAGTATAATACATCTTTCGTGTAATTACATTACAAGACAAATGTTAAATTATTATAGGTAATGAAACAAAAATTAAAAATTAACAAAATGTTAAATTTATACAATTTAAAATAGTATCAAAACTAAAAAAATTAAAAGAAAGACTCTAAACCCAAAAGAATGGACATGGCTAATGACCATTCTTTATAGCCTTAGGAAAGGGGCAAATTCAAATTGTTCATTTTAATATTAGAATCCAAATTTAGTTTGTTTTTTTCATGTCTTCATAAGAGAAAATGAAGGAAAACAGTCGAAGGAAAGTCTATAGATTTGTTTGATAAAAAGTTTAGATTATGATCTTTACAGGTAAAAGTATCACAAATGAAAATCATAAGACGCTCTGAAATTTACTCTTGGATCCTTTTCAATCTAGAAATTATTGTAAAACGTTAAAAATTTAAAATTCAAGCTCAGACAACAAACTAAGTGAGAGATATGTGAGTCTAGTAATCTTGTATGAAATATTTCGATTTCCTAATATATGATCTAGTCAAATAGAGCTGGAGCATCTCTATTTGGACTAGAACTAGTTGGCCTTGTCTCTTCAGCTAAGGTAAAGGATATTGCAGGGGAGGTTCATGAAATAACCCTTTTATGCTAAGGTACAGTGTGTTGCCTTCATTGTGAACAACATATTAGGTTTTAGGTAAAGATATTGCAATTTGTCCAACCAACCTACCCAATTTGGAGGAATGCATCTTGTCAAGCTGTTTTGAGAAAACACAATATAGTTCAACTCAGAGTAATTACTGAAGGGATTTTACTAGTCATCAATTATTTCCTAATTCTTTCATTCTCTTCAACTGAAGTGACTCAAAAGTTTTATATTCATTACAAACACCACAATCAATGGCATGACTATTACCAATAGCTTTTAACTAGGAATCTATTAAACATAAACCTCTTTTTTCTTCCTTATGAGATGAAACAGAGACAAATGGAAGTAAAACGTTTCATTCATTTTTTATAACTTAAAGATCCCATGGTGGTTTTCTTCTAAGATACATGATGAACTTAAATTACTCTCTTCCAATGTCATAAATTCTAGTTCTCTAGTTGTTGTAGGCGAATAATGATACTTTTAGTTCAAATTCAAGGTTGAATTGCTTTCGATTATTGATGGGATAGAGTCAATAACCATGTTTACAATTTTATTTATAGGATTTAAATTAGACACTACAATTGGGGCAATGGCTATCTAGGTAGATAAAACTCACTTTATACAATGGGCATATATCTCAATGTGCCTTTTTCCTCTTGTGTAAAGTGAATTTTATTTGTCCAGATAGCCACTGCCCCACAACTGGTGCCTCCATTGAACTCAAACAAGGACTGATTTCATCCATTCTTTAAGGTAGAGAGAAATGGTTCATGAGAGGACTCCAAAATTGAAAGAGAATATTAGACAACTTATTAACATGGAATTTCTACTTTGTTCTTTAAATTGAAAACTCGACGATTAGTCTATGCAAGAGAATTAAAGGGATTAAACGTCAACAACCCTCAACAACCCTCAACAAATATAGTCAAAATAAGCTTTTATATTTTGAAGGTTTTAGTTTTTTAACCAACAAGTGTACTACACAAGTACTGCCCTTGAATGCACTTTATCTTGAAAATGAAGGTTGGGTCTCTTATTAGTTTTTCTAGCAATATTAAAGTTGTGTAAAGAAGGATAGTTTTTGAGCTATGCCCATGAGGATGTATAGGTGACATTCTAACAGGAGGAAAATTGTAGGCCTTTCTATGTGGCAGAATCAAAGGCTATTAGCTTGTGGGTCCTCAAGGAAAGTTAATTGAAGATGATCTTGTTTCTTGTTCACAAACTAGGTCAAATGTTGGTAGAATGATGGCCATGTGCATCACAGGCCTTTGTGTAAAACAAAATAGAACTATATTATCTCTAAAATAAAATAGAACTCACTATAGAGAATCATGATTCTGTGAATATTTTGTAACTATTATCATGTGGTAGTATATTCTTCAATACTTGAGATGCACCTCCTGTATGCTTGCATTTGGTATACATGTCCATATGGGCATTCTTGTAGAGATTCTATCAAATCTAGTTCTATTTATAAAATGAATCTCTTTGTCCATCAACAGAATAGACATGATAGCACATGCTAACAACAGATAGGTTATGATTTTGGAGCCAACTACCACCCTCGATAATTGCATTTGGTGTAATAGTTCAATATGTTTTTCATAATAATAATTGTGGAAACCCACAATCAGTGAATTCAAACATCGAATATCATTTGGTTATTTTGTCTAACATAAGTCATGCAATTCTGCACTCCTACATAAATTGGATAAATGTCTACAAATGCACTCCCCACAAAGACATTATATTCAAATCCATTTCTAATGGTAAAATCATGTAATTATCTACCCTATACGCCAAACCTCCCAAGTGGGATTGTGCTGAAAAACATTACCAACTATCCATGGATTAGGTTTCTCTATAGTTAGTTCTATTTCATTTTAGACATAAGCTCTTGGCCTTGTGGATCATAGACCTCTGTTGAAGAGAAGGATTTGAAGCTAATAATGATCTATAAAGCATGCACATGAGGAGAAGGATGCAAAGGATTTAAATTATATTCTTGTTCCTCTCTCAGATTTTGTACCAAAGATGGTGAATCCTATTGCATATGCTTCCACTATTTGGCTAAGATTTATAACCAACTTAAGTTTCCATAGAAGAAGGAATGCATAAGTGCTAAATCTGAAGGTCGGTGATTATTGGTTACTATGTGTATGTAAAACATTCGTAGAGCATGTGTCTGAAAGTTTTTGTGGTGGCAAATATACATCTAGAAATTAGGTTGGGGTCCCCATGGAGGAGGGATTCCTAAAAAATAGAGTTGGAGCATACTGAGTTTTTTAAGGAAAATTTTTAAGTTGGTGGTCCCATGTATTTTGTAGTGTAGTTCACCTTAAAAAAATTTAAGCTCCAAAATTTAAGGAAGCTGGTAGTCTCATGAATATAATATCTTTGTATGTGCATAATAAAAACATGTAAATATAATTTATTTCCCTCCAAAACTATTTTTAATAGAGATTAAACTTAGATGTTCGACAAATGGAAGATAACATCCCTAAGCTGGTGGGGCAATTTCTAGCCCCACCTCTTTTTCACCTGCTCAAATTTGCATACCTAAAAAGTAGGGTCTTCTATTTTTTTTGAAAATATTCCAAATAATCCCGTAGCGCAATTTTTTTTATCCATGGGACCACGTTTTCCTTAAAAATAGAGCTTAAGCCCCCCACATGGGACCCCTGCCCTAGTGTCTACAATGTTTGTTAATATTTTATGCCTGATGTCTTCCATTTCGAATGATAAGGTGAAGTGTGAATGGCTTGACAACAAAAGTGAATAAAAGAGATGCAAAGAAAGAAAATGAGCAAAATAAGGTACAATGTTAAAGACATTATTTATAGGAGCTTCAAAAAGAGAGATTATACTTGTGTAAATGCATGATCACGTGATAGTTTGGATAGAGCACAATAAAAATAACAAAGAGGTTAGTTTACAAGACATTGCAGGGGTCACAACCTTTCTTAATGACAAAGATAAGAGGGGGTAAATGTACAGAGTTGGGAAAAAATCACAAGTGATAGAGATCATCCCAAAGATCTAGAAGAAAAATTTATTTACCATAGTAGTCATTGACATTAAGTTCAAATACCAAAACACAAGGGTAGGTCATGAGAAAGAAGTCAGGCCTTGACCTTGCAAACATAAGGACAACATTGTGACTGGTTTTAAGAGAGAAAGTGTAGTCATAAGTGTCCATTGGGAAGTTATGAATAATGTTCAAATGAGGATGGGAATGATTGGGAAGATGTTAAGAAGCTTAGTTGGAGGCTTCACAAAATGCGAAGAAGGTCACGAGAGCATAAAGTGACCCTTAATAAAACATGGTGGCATGTTAGAAGCAGCGACTAGCAAGAAACTATGAGATTGTCAAAACGTAAGACATATTTTGGGAGTCTTAGACTAAACACAAGCATGGAGATGAACTTTTGTGTGACAAATAACAAAGGAGATAGTAGATAAAATACATGACAATCATCAAAACATTGTCATGTGAGAATAGTTTGTTGCAAATGTGAATTTGCTTGATGTATCAATTTGCTTGTCATTTATAGCTACCATTGATGTCAATGTATTGATTCTGTGTTTCGGTATTTTGTTTGTGCTTTGCATTTCTGATTGGTTGTAGATATATTCATGATGCGATGATATGTTGTTAGATATTGCCTTGAGATACTACTCTCGTGTTTTGGTGGTTTGGAAGTTGTGCTCCAAAAGTCTATGCAATGATGATGATGATTATTTGGCAAAGTTTACAAAGTTGTGTGTTGCTCCGCATTTTCAATTCTCTTATTGTATTTTTTCTATTCATGCATGTATATTTGTTATTCTGATTCAACATTTGTTGGTGTGCTCTAGAGATGTGTTTTTGTCTGTGTTCTTTCCTAGTCCGATTGACCTTGGATGCTCTATCTTTTGGTCCAATTATTGTGGAGTTTGGATAACGTGTTGTTGTGGTGAGGTCTACTTCTCATTCCTTTCCACCGTGAGAACACTTAGTGAAGACTTATTTTGAACTGTGTTTTATCATCTCCTTGGCCAACTTGGAAAATTCTATTTCAGAGATCCGTATATATAAAGAATGATTGTAATGAAATAATAGATAGAGGTAGAGATACATATAAGGAAGTTGATTGTAAAAGGAAGATCTATCTTTGCTGATGCGAAGTGGTTAATCAGTATGGTTGTATATTGATGTTGTTTGGTATTGGTGGCAGTGAGCCTAAGGTTTTTTTTTTGACATTATAGCTATGTGGTAGTTGTGCCTCTATGGTGGATTATTTCTTTCTTCTTTTGGGCAGTTAGCCCTCCTTTTTTCTGATGGTTTTAGCTGGGTGGTGAACCCACTCACAGTGAGCATTCTGGCAACAAGCCATCTTTGTAAAAATCACCTTAACCGTGTCACCCTAATAGGTGTTTTCATATTGAGAACTAACATTCTCCATGGTTTTTCCCTTCTTGGGTTTTCCACATCATATCTAATGTTTCATGTGTGTGTTCTTTCATGTTCATATCTATTTATGGTCAAGTAATCTAAGTTTTAATTTTCTAATCATTTTTTGTGGGGAAAGTAAAATATTTCTTATTATACAACTGATTCACCCCTTTCCTCTTAGTTGTCCTAAATATTCAACAATTAGTATTAGAGCTTTGGTTCCTAGAAAGTGAGACTAATTGCTTCAGGAGATTCAATGGCACATAAATTGACTATTCCTACTTTTGAAGGTTCAATCTATAGTTTCTGGAAAGTAAAGATGCAAGGTTATTTTATTTCCCTGAGTTATAAAACTTGGAAAGTTGTAGAGACCAAGTATGTGCAATTAACAAATAGACCTACTACACTGGATGAGATTGAAGCTTATGAAGAAAATGAGCAAGAAAGGTATGATATCTTTAGTGTTGTATCTAAAATTGAATTGACAAAGGTTGTTGATTTAGATACTGCTTATGAGGTTTGGGAAAGATTGAAAAGTATCTATGAAGGAACTGAAAGAGTCAAGCTATTTAAGATGTAGACTGCCAAAGGCAAATATGAGAATTTGAAAATGGAAGAAGGTGGAGGTGTTGAAAGCTACTTTCAAAAGGTTGGCAGTGTTGTGAATGCGATCAAAGATCTGGGTAGCATCTTGGATGAGAAGGATGTGATACAAAAAATCATGAGTATCTTACTAAAGTGTTATAGTGATAAGATTTCAGCTATTAAGGAAACCTATGAACCATCAAAATTCACTAGAGAATAATTTTTTGGGACTCTAACTGCATTTGAGATAAGGAAGTTTGGCAGAGACAAAGAAAATTCAGAAACAACGTTTAAAGCATCAAAAGTTGCAGATAAAGATTTAAATGATGATGAGAGCTTGGATGCAATGAAAGTGAACTTTGTGAGAAAGGTAAAGAGAGGAACAAACAAGTACAAAGGTATTTTCCCCCTTAAATGTTATAAATGTGGAAGTATTGGTCATTATGCATCCAGATGTCCAAAAAGAGGATGAAAATAGAAATTTAAGGAAAACAAAGGAAAGTTGAATAAGAAAGCCTATTATGTTAGAGATGATGCTAGTATTTCAGATGATGAGTCCGATTATGAGGATGGTGATTGTTTATTCTTAGGCGAGAAAGATGGATCTAAACCAAATAATTCTAAGATTGTTGAGACTGTTGTTTCAACATTGCATGTTAGGAGAGATAGAAATGAATGGTTGATTGATAGTGTATGTTCAAATCATATGACTGGTGACAAAAGTAAGTTTATAAAACTAGAAAAATATGATGATGGTTCAATTAGATTTGGAGATGATCAAACTGCTTAGATTGTTGGAATTGGTTCAATTACTTTTGATGAAAAGCATAACACTGACAATGTTTACTATGTGAAATGATTACATCGTAATCTCTTGAGTATTGGATATGTGTACGAAAATGGTTACAATGTTGTCTTTTAGGATGGCGGTTGTTGTTGGAATCAATGAACACTGAGAGGGGGGGGGGGAATCAGTGTTCATTGATTCCAACAATTGGTATCAGAGCATAATGATAGTTCAATTGCAGTAGACAATCTGAGCCTAATTGAAACCACATTTTGTCATATGTAGATGCTATACTTCAGTTCATTCATTATTGTAATCAATTGTAATATCCTTTAAGGCAATGAGCCTTCCTTCGGGTTGTATCCCTTTTGTATTTGAGTAGTGAGCTCTAGGCAGTGTGCCTGAATGCAAGTGCATTCCTCTCGTGTAATATTATCATACTTCTAGCCATAGTATAATAATATTGTGGGTTCAAATCCCACCATAGTTTTTCCCTTTCTAGATTTCCAAGTAAAAATCTTGCTGTTATGGTTGTGTGGTTAATTGCTTTATTTTTCTGTATCTCACTTTCATTTTTATGCATTTGGTGGTTTAAGAATCAAGTTAATAAGTTTGCAAATTACAAAAAAATGATTCACCCCCCCCCCCCCATCTCAGTGTTCATTGATTCCAACAATTGGTATCAGATTTTAGTTCCTCGGAAAAAGCCTAACAAATTGAGGAAGATCTGGAAGATTGAATCAATGGACTCCGGTTTGCAGAGACAACTTAGTTTGGCACTTGAAGATCTTGATGCAACTAGAAATGAAGTAAGTTTTCTAAAAAGAAATATGAATGCAGCTGAAGACTTCATTGAGACATTGTAAGATCAAGTGAACACTTCTAGAGAAAAGAGAAAGGAGTTGATGGATAAACTCAAGGAGAAAGAAGAACAAAGTGTTGACAATCAAGCCCTACAAGACAAGACATATGAATGTGAGAAGCTTTCTAGAGATAACGCAACCCTAAAGAATGAGATGCAATCAATTGTGATGAAGTGAACAAAGGAGATTGAATACCAAAAGAAGACTGGAGAAAATCTTACTTAGTTGTTGAAAGATAGATATGATGAATGCTGCAGATTGACATATGAGAATGATCAGTTTAAACTTGAATTGTCGCAATGTAAGAATGATGGATACGAACTTGAAAGGCAGATCATAATTCTGAGAGTTTTTTACTACTAATGAGTACAAAGAAAAATTCAAAGCTAGTTCAACCCGGTTAGATGAGATGCTGCAAAGTCAAAGACATGGGAAATATATGCGAGGACTTTGATTTGAGAAAGGAGAATCCTTTGATTCTGGACAAAGCAATCATCAGAAGAACAAGAAATCTCTGGTAAGATAACCTAATGCCTATAAATTCAATGGTAAATATTTTGTTCGTGGAAAATTCAATCGTATGGCAAGTCAATGCAGAAGTAAGATGAACAATGGGATGATGAATAATGGTCCTACCTTTATCAGTCAATGTTTCTGTAGCGTCCTAAAATTGCGACACTTGCAATTTCGATCGCATTTGGGTCTTCACGATGGCGATGCAACATGGAACCTGAATGGAGACCCCGAAACTTGTTCATGACACCAAAAACTGCAATTTTCAGCACCCTGGCCTGATCCTCCTTGCACCCTGCTGTCCCGGGAGGTGGGACCATGGCGCCCAGTGCCCTGGTCCTTCACGACTAGGGCGCCTAGCGCCCTGGTCCCCCAGGACCATGGCGCCCAGCACCCTGGTCCCTGGCCCTATTTTTGGGCCCGGTCTCTTTTGGGTCTCGGGTCTTTATGTTTGCAAATCGGAAAATAATATTTCCTGGTCGGCCTAAGGTCGGGAAAATCAGTCTATCAACCCTAATTGACAAGTATAAAAACTACATTTCCTCTCCCATTTTAGAAAGAGATGGGAAAAAGGTGGAAACGATATTCAAACATTCAAGCATTCAAGCATTCCTTCAAGCAATTGAGCATTCTAAGTCTCCATTCAAGGCTAAGTGTTGCATTCAAGACAAGGATTCAACCATTGAAGAGGAGATCACATACAACATACAACATACTACATACATTACACCTTTGCATGTAAGAATACAAACATTCTTACAACAAGGTTGCAGGTACGCGGCTGTAATTGAAGATCTGGAATCCTTGTGCAAAGACGAACAGATCCCCCTTCGTTTCGCAGATTTTTCGGAGGACCGTGTGCACATCAGGCGCCATCGTCCCGTCAAATTTCGCTCAAATTTGCAGAACAACACCGTCTCGACATTTTACTGCTAATTCCAGGTCCGTAGCTTCATCCCATATCCCTATCTCTATTTATAAGTGAATCTTTCTTGCTTCTACATGCATTCCTAGTTCAATCTTTCTATCTACATTCTTTACAAAAGAGGGTATCCTTGATGTCACAACCCTTGAAACTCATATAGAATCCAATCTTGCATTGCGTGGGATTGGATCTTGTGGGTTTCAACCCCTCTTTTGAATGTAAAGTCTCTCCTAAGTGAAAACCATCAACCCTAGTGACTCCCCCTTCTCTCTCCTTGGAGTTTGGGAGGGGAGAACAACTAGGGTTCGATTTTTCCGCTTTACATTTTGGTGAACCTGACGTGAACATCTTCATTCTGATTATTCATGGTTAGATCTGAAAAATTTGCTTCCCTAATTACATTTCCATGTTTGATCTTTTGCAAATTTTAGAGGTTGATTGCATAAAAACCCTAAAATTTTCTTTTTAGTAATTAAACTTGTGAAATGTTTAATTGTTAATGTTTGTTTCAGATCTACCCTTCTATTGCAAATTATCAATTCATATTTGTACTTTAATTCTGAAAATTAAGTGGTTAAATGTCAAAACCCTAATTTTTAAGACCTTCTTGATTCAACCTTTGACTGATAATTTCACTAATCAAAACACCTCCAAATTGGCCGTAACTTTGGATTCCGCAATAAAATCACAATATCTTTCATCCCTGAAAATTTGGAAAAAAGTTGCGAGGACCGTGTGCACCCCGAGTGCCATCGTCCTCGACATTTTTTCTGAAATTTCGGGAGCTAGATCTTACTGTATTTTTCTGCTAAAATCCAGAATTTTGGCTGATTTTATCAATTCTAACACTCTCAAAATTAAGGTCAAAGTTGGTCTAGCGATTGCTTGGATTGAGGCTTCTGATCATTCAAAAATTGTTGAAATTAAAATTCATATCAAAATTGTGTTTCTTACAGTCCTAAATCTGAAAAGTGTGTTGGCATTCATTCAAAATTTCAGTGTTTTATTCAAAATTTTACAATTTGTGACTTTTGAAATTAAGTGTTTAATTGCAACAACCTTGATTTCCACTTTCAAATTCGAATTTTGCATGAAATTGAGTCAAGTTTTAAATTTCAACACTTGCATTGCTTTTAGTATTCCCTCTAAAATCATAAAATTCAAAAATTCAGTTTCCCTCTCTTTTTCAAAATTCAAAATTTACATTTTTTCAACAATCTTGGTAGGGTTCAATTTTGAGATTGCAACTTTAATTTGACCTATCTACAGATCATAAAATCACTCAATTTTTTCAGATTAGCTTTAAAATCATCATAACTTTCATCCCTGAAAATTTCAAAAAAAGTTGCGAGGACCGTGTGCACTCCGTTCGCCACGGTCCCGGACATTTTTTCCAAAATTTCGAGAGATTGTCCTGATTGCATTTAACAGCTTAAATCTAGGAGATTGGCTGATTTTATTGAAATTTGCTACCTCTAAAATTCAAAATCTCTCTCTCTCTCTAGTGCATGAGTTTTACAACAATAAGCCCTACTTACACTATTCCCGTTAGACGAAGCCTTAGAATTAAGTCCTTCCAAGGTTTAATTACTAAGGAGATGGAACCTAATTTGAATGGCCTATTTAACGAGGACATGGGTAATTCCTCTAATCCTCTTAATGATGAAGAAGCTCTCCATGAGGTTTCTGTAGAACAACTTTCAAAATTGGATAACCAATTTGATGATTTTCGACAATGGATGTCTCAAGAATACCCTGATAGTGAAGCTCTTTCATTAATTGAGGGTCTAAAACGTATGGTTCAAAGTGATAAGAATGGAATTGATATTTTGCGTGGTATTGCACACATTGTGGATTCGAATGTGATGCCTATGAAAAGTTGTGCTGAAACCTTAGGTTACACACAACCTCCTACTCAAGTTAATCATTCTATTCCTTTGACAACTTCTATTGCTAGTATACCTACTTTTACATCAAACATAATGACTACTTCAATACAAGACATTCCTCCCGTGACCACCAGTCATGGGGGCAATCCTTCTTCTTCAATCAACCCTCTTCCTTCATTCAATCCAACTTCTTCATTCATTCCTTCAATGAGTGTCCCTATTATATCTCCACAAATGAACATGATGCAAGGGGGCAATTCATTTAACCCTTCCATTCCTCCTTGTAGTGTTCCTCCTTTCCAATCATCTGCTATGACTAACTATCATAGTGTCCCACCACCCTATTCTCTACCTTCTTTCAATAACACAACACATCCATCACAATCTAACACGTCTAATATGAACTCTTCGACTGAAGCGACCATTAACAATCTTGCACAAATTGTCTCTTCTTTACAGCAACAAATTGCCTCTATGAATCAATCTAAGTTTAGTGTGCCCACATTTGATGTTGCGAGCCCACTTTCTCTTGACATTGTTCGAGCTATCCCCCCTAAACATGTTGAAATTCCGCATTTGGAGCTTTATAATGGTAAGGGTGATCCTCTAACACATGTTAAGTCCTTTCAAACGATATGTACTGATTTTGCTTATGACCGAAGGTTGCTTGCGAAACTGTTCACTAGAACATTAAGAGATAAAGCCCTACAATGGTATTGCTCGTTGCCTTCTTATTCTATTACTTCTTTCGAACAACTTGCAAATGCTTTCATTCAACAATTTCAAAACAATATAAGTCCTAAAGTTACTTTGATTGATTTAATGCATTGTAAACAAGGTGTTAAAGAAAAAGTGACTGATTTCATTGGTAGATATAAGCATTTGTATGCTCAAATTTCTTTTCCAGTGCCTGACAATGATATTCAAAGAATCTTTATTTCTAATTTACAAAAAGACATTAGAGAAAAACTCCTGTTTTCTGAGTTTACTTCTTTCCAACAGTTGTGCGCAACTCTTCACAATTATCAACTGACTATGAGTCAAATGGAACAAGCAAATCCTATGGCTCCGAGTGATAAGGGTGATAGTAGTCAACAACCATTTGGGAAGTTTAAACCGAACAGAGAGTCCATTAAATTCAATGGACATTTCATCAACAACAATGTGAATGCGGCATCAGGTGTGCCTCCTATTTCTAAGTTTTTCAAGAAAGAAAAAAAGTTTACTCCTTTGAATGAATCATTGCATAGTATTATGAATAAGTTATTGGAACAAAATGTGCTTACTCTTCCTCCTATAAGGCAAATAGACCCTGCAAAGATTAACTCACCCTATTTTGATAACAAATCTTTTTGTCAATTTCACCGTCAACCTGGGCATGATACTGAAAAATGTTTTGCTTTAAAGGGTAAAATTCAAGATTTGATTGATAATAATACTATCTCTGTTTCTGGTGTGAATGATAAAGGCAACACATCTGTAGCTCCTCCTAACCAAAATCTTAAGATTTTTACTGATCCATTGCCTTCTCATACCTCTAATGCGATTGATACTACTGATTCCTCTGTCTCACCTGCTGATCTTGTGTCTATGACTCCGAATGTGATTAACTTTGTAGAGCAGCAGAAAATCCCTAAAGAACCTTCCATCACCTTTGATTCTAGTGAAACTATCAGGGCACCTGATGGTCCTTTATATATAGTTGCAAAAGTCAAGAATACACCTTGTCATGGAGTGCTTATTGATCCTTCTTGTATGATTAATATCATTACTGAATAATTTCTTTTTACTTTGCAATTGAATCAAGTGATCTATGATGAAACAAATGTGGTTGTGAAACTATTTGATGCATTTTCTTGTCCTGCAATTGGTTCTATTACATTACCTATTGAGGTCCATAACAAATCCCTTGATGTGGACTTTGCTATTATTCCATCATCCGAACAATTTCGTGTGAAGCTAGGCTATCCTTGGCTATCTTCCATGAAAGCTATTGCTTCTCCTATTCACAAGTGTTTGAAATTTCCCCATAATGGTGAAGTTGTTACTATCAATCATAGTCTCTTTAAACCAGCTGAAAGAACTTCTAGCGTTCCTATTGATTACTTTTGGCCTAAACAATTCCAATCTCTTCCTCCGCGAAGTGATCATCTTTTCAAATCTTATCAAAAATGGAAAAAAGATATGATCCTATCTTTAAGTGAACCTAGAACACCCAGACTTGACATTCCTATCATTCTTGAGAAGGAAGTTCTTCCTTTGAAAGATAAAACTAATGTCTTTCCTCAAGAAGATTCCCAACCCATCCCTATGGATGTGACTATGCCTATGACTAATAAACTTCCTAGAAGTAGACCTATACCTCCTCGTCATGATGGACTTGGTCTCCTTCCTAAACCAAATATTCCTCCCTTATATGGAGCAGTTCCTCCTCCTTCCTCTTATGGAGGGAAGAGACTTTCCTCTTCTCCTATTATTCAACCTAAGAGACCACAACCTAAACACCCAAGTGATAAGGATGAGAACATTCCTCCTCCTCAATCTCCTCAACTCCCTACTAAGACTAGATGAAATCGTTCTGCACGTGAACGCCGACGAAAGCGTCGTCTTAGAGCTCAGGCAGCTGCTTCTCAAACTTTGCAATCCCCAAAAACACCTTCAACTAATATTATTCCATTTTCTCCTCAGCCGACGATTGAGCCGAAATCTCCTAAACATAAGATGCATGATGGTCTTGATCTTGTGCGAGTTAAAGACCCTATTTTTATAAATCTTGATGATGATATAGATGAAAATGTTACTTCTCTTGCTTCTGATAGTGAATATGAACTTGTTGATGTTGATAACCATTTATCTAACGAATTTTCTAAAGCACTTATCCTAGCTCCTAGACAAGAACAATGTGGCTTGGAACATGAACATAGCCCTTGTTTGGATCTCGTGATAGCTCCATCTGCTGTGTTGGATGTTCCTCCTCTAGCGTGTTCCCTACCTTCCCGAAATATTGATCAGCAAGATCGGGGGGTAGATGACGTGCTAGACTAGTTCATTAGCATAGCAGACTCTCTCCTCCTCTCTTTTGTTACTTATTCTATATGTTATTCTCATTCTTCTATTTGTTGTCCTTAGTGTTGTCTACTTGAGGACGATGCAAAACATTGAGATCTCTTTTGGTCTCTCTCATGTTGACTCAAAAGACACATGTGTTCCCTTCTTCTAGGTGACCTTCCTTGATTGGGGAATGAAGAACAATTATGCATACATACATATGATATACATGAATTATCATATAGCATACTAACCCCGAGGAAAGCAAAGTCACCTTGTGCTTTGTGTTTTGTGTCTATTATCCTTGGGCTTATCTCACACTTGGGGGCTAAATCCTTGTGATAACGTGCTCCTTTCTCATTTCTTATATGTATCACTACCTTAAAGCAATCACCCCCGGTGAGGCATGTGCGATCGCTTTAACGTAGGGGGGCATACATCCCGTCCATATCTTTTCAAGATACTTGAAATTTTTTGACAAATTTAGCTTTGCCTTGAGAATTTTTGATATCTTTCTTATATGACTCATAGTGAGAGAACCTTACTACTGACAGTCATGGTTCTCCCTTGTGATCTTCCCTTTTACTTTGTCAATCGAAGTCGTAAGATCCTTAGTCCACTGGGGGCTTGGTGTATCTTGCCTCCTTGACGTGGTGAAAGTCTTTCAATGTTGTTTCCTTGTACTTTACCGGAAGTATGAGCGTACACTTATACTCCCGCTAAAGTGGGGGCTAAATGTAGCGTCCTAAAATTGCGACACTTGCAATTTCGACCGTATTTGGGTCTTCACGATGGCGATGCAACATGGAACCTGAATGGAGACCCCGAAACTTGTTCATGACACCAAAAATTGCATTTTTCAGCACCCTGGCCTGATCCTCCTTGCACCCTGCTGTCCCGGGAGGTGGGACCATGGCGCCCAGCGCCCTGGTCCTTCAGGACTAGGGCGCCTAGCGCCCTGGTCCCCCAGGACCATGGCGCCCAGCGCCCTGGTCCCTGGCCCTATTTTTGGGCCCGGTCTCTTTTGGGTCTCGGGTCTTTATGTTTGCAAATTGGAAAATAATATTTCCTGGTCGGCCTAAGGTCGAGAAAATCAGTCTATCAACCCTAATTGACAAGTATAAAAACTACATTTCCTCTCCCATTTTAGAAAGAGATGGGAAAAAGGTGGAAACGATATTCAAACATTCAAGCATTCAAGCATTCAAGCATTCCTTCAAGCAATTGAGCATTCTAAGTCTCCATTCAAGGCTAAGTGTTGCATTCAAGACAAGGATTCAACCATTGAAGAGGAGATCACATACAACATACAACATACTACATACATTACACCTTTGCATGTAAGAATACAAACATTCTTACAACAAGGTTGCAGGTACGCGGCTGTAATTGAAGATCTGGAATCCTTGTGCAGAGACGAACAAATCCCCCTTCGTTTCGCGGATTTTTCGGGGGACCGTGTGCACGCCGGGCGCCATCGTCCCGTCAACTTTCGCTCAAATTTGCAGAACAGCACCGTCTCGACATTTTACTGCTAATTCCAGGTCTGCAGCTTCATCCCATATCCCTATCTCTGTTTATAAGTGAATCTTTCTTTCTTCTACATGCATTCCTAGTTCAATCTTTCTATCTACATTTTTTACAAAAGAGGGTATCCTTGATGTCACAACCCTTGAAACTCATATAGAATCCAATCTTTCATTGCGTGGGATTGGATCTTGTGGGTTTCAACCCCTCTTTTGAATGTAAAGTCTCTCCTAAGTGAAAACCATCAACCCTAGTGACTCCCCCTTCTCTCTCCTTGGAGTTGGGGAGGGGAGAACAACTAGGGTTCGATTTTTCCGCTTTACAGTTTCATATGCAACAACTTTGGTCATAAGTCAAACATGTGGAGAACAATGATAAATAATTTTCAGAATAAGAGATGTTATGCTTGTGGAATGTTTGGGCACATTTTTAACCAATGCAGGATGAGACCAAATCAGATGAACTTCAAGCCTGTGCAGAGAAATGTTGTATGTCATGCAAGCAACAAACCCGGTTACATTGCAAGATATTGTAGAAGCAAGAATGCTCCGATAGACAAGAATAAATTAGATGAAAAGGGAAAAGCTAAACTGGAAGATATCAGAGATTAGCATAATAAGATGTGGGTTAAGAAAGAAGATTCAAATATGCAGAATGGTTCCACACCTGATTCTGGTGTTGGAAACTCATCTGGTAACTAAGGCACTTTGGCCTTAGGGGTAAGTTTTTCATGCAGATCTTTAAAACCCCCTTTCGAAGATCTGTAACCGGTAGAGGATAGTTGCAGATGATGGAGATTAGCTATGCAGTTGGTATCCAAAAGATTTCATGGCTATCTGAGTATCTGGTGATGAATTCTTGAAAATGCAGGGTATCCAAAAGCTTTTAGGGTTGTGCATTTATTACAACTTAAATTTAGGTTTTTGAAAGATAAAAAGGCATTTTAATAATTCATTCTTCACATTGTGAATGAAGAGTAAGAGAAGAAGAGTATGGCGAATGAGATTGAGAAGTGATAACCGAGCTTGAAGCGATCAGTCAAAGATTCCTAGCATCTAGTTGAGATTGAAAAGGTATTTATCCATTTGCGAGCTATATTTTTATACCCTAATTTCAAAATGGCATCTGCATCTGATGTTGGGACTCCATTAGTGGTTGAGATTATTGAGAGATCAAGGCCCGTATTCAAGAGGCATCCATTCAAATCTATTGAAGATGATCCAGAAGGTGCTTTTTCCTTTGTCCCATAAGGTGTGCTACATAATGAACATATTAGGGCATACATCCACTGTAACATCAAGGAGCTTGGAAATGCTGACATACTATCACTGTATACCAAGTATATGATGGATGGAATGGGAAATTTGAAGCGAAAATTCCAGTCATTGCAGGACAAGGGTTTCATCTAGTTTATTCATTTCCCATTGTTCAATGAGCTCGAATGGGTCCAATATATCCTGAGCCAAATCCATGATGAGTTCATATGGCTAGATCGACCCCATAAGTTCACGAAGAAATTCATTCAGGCAGTTACTTGTTTGAATGCAACTGGTGAGATCCTTGATCTGAGAAAAGTACAGAACACAACAGTGACAGCTATTATCGAATCCCAATATGACAACTGGTCGATGACAATTAGTGATATAGTAGAGCATGATGTGAGATTTGCCTCGATGGTAACAGGATAGAAGGTATACCATTCCAACAGGTAGAATTCTATATCTAGTACTACAATATTTGATGCTTATCAAATGCTCAAGGATGACAAAAGGTATGATCTCTATGGAGTGCTTCCCAATGAGATGTTGAGCAACCTGAAGAAGATAATACAAGACAAGAAACATGTTTTCAAATTCAGTTCCCCGATTGTTTTCTTAGCATTGTATTTCTTGAATGAGATCCCCAAAATTGGAAAAGATTCAATGGGCTTATGATAAACTGGTTTTGGTTCAAATTAAGGAAGGTTTGCAGGGTTTGGGTGATAATGTAGTACAAAAATCTACTTTGTGGGGATACTTTAAACCCTTTCAAACCATGATGCAAACAGAGAGAGGATCTCGAAAGATATAGTTGAAAAATATGAGAAAACAATATGCTTTATGGTTGATAAGGACCAATGTCATATGGAGGCAATTGAGCCTAGAACTATTTGGATCATGCCCATGGGGTATGAGGTGGATGCAAATACACTTGATGGATATGGTCAACACTTGTTGAGTCAGTCAGTAGATGAGAAAGAAGAAAGGTTTGACACATACAAGGAGAATGATCTTGACCTACATAAGAAATTCACTAAACCAACAAGGAAGAGAAATGTAAGAAAGGAAGTTGAGGAGCTTGTAGAGCAAACGGGACAATCAAAGGAGGTTGTGCAAAGGGCTAGAGAGAAAAACATATCAACGGAGGAATAAATGGTGAATCCCGAGACTAAACTAGTCTCCACTCCTCCCAAGCAGGCCAAGCCAAGACCGAGAAAGTCAGCCCCTACCTTCGATATGCAAAAGCTTGTTCCTCCACCCAAGTCACAAAGCACATCAACTAGTGGAGTAGAGAAGAGAAAGAAGGAGAAGCCAACAAGAAAATATGCAGCTATTGAGGAAGAAATTGAATTGGATGAAGAGGTCAAATAAGTAAAGAAGACAACCACTTATGCTCAAGTGGTGAAGAAGCCTCAATCCGGTAGAGCCCAGTTGATCAAGAAGCGAAGAGCTAAAGCTGAGCCATCTGATAGAGCCAAAGCGAGCAAGAAGAACAAGTCTGAGATAGATGAAGCTCTAAAATTCGATAAAATTGGAGGTACTTATGAAGTAGTACCCCCAATGAATTTGCAAGAAATAATAGATGAAATTCTTGAGGATGAAAATTTGAAGAATGTGCCTATGTATTATGAAAATTTTAATGATAAAGATCAGAGAGAAAAAGAGGAAGAAGCGGTTCAGTTCAAGGGTATTTATAGTCAAGCAATCCACTTTCTAGAAGTAATTTTCTTCTTGGGATTGCCTTGTCAAGGTATGGTCGGGTTGCTTGCATGTATGCCATGTAAGGTGTATGCACTTCCCTGCATTCTTTAAGTGACATTCCTCTGCACACAAAAGGGTCAAGGCTTCCCTTCCTTGACCATTGGTCTCTTCTCTACAACCAATTTCCTATATAAAGATTGTTAAGCCTCCTTGTAAAGGGTTCTCCCCCTGTTGGCTTGAGCTATTCTTATGCTCTTTCACTTCTCTTGAAGAGACATGTTTTTTGCATTTCTGCAACTTCAAGTTTGACCATTGACCTTATAATGAATTGAAATTATCATTCTTGTTGTCCTTAAACTTATACATGTTGTGTATGTTTTCTTACCTTCATTGTAAGTGCATGTTTTGTGGCTTTCTCTTATTTATATGCTATGTTAACTTGTTTCTGAGTGTGATTTGTGCGAAACCTTCTCTCCTTTGACATTTAACAAATTATAACCTTCATACATGTGTTTGGTCTAGTCATTCATGCAAATAAATTTTGTGCATCTCCTAGGTATTTCAATTGATTCTTTGTGTCACTTCTGGGTGGGGAGAGAAACATCTCTTATCTTGGTGCATCACCTCCTTTCATTTTAGCATTTCCTTCTTTCATTTTCCTCTGCAAGTTGTTAGGATAGGTTTAGAAGTAGAATTTGGAGTGTTGAGTTGCTTCAACACCTACATTTGGATTGAGAAGGAAGTTGACCTCCTTTGAACATCCAACCCCCTTGCGTAAGGTCCCATACGTTGAGGTAGTTTCCATGTTTCACAAGGTTGTTGAGTAGATACCTCAACAAGGGTTCAAAATTTTGTGACAATAGTGACCATTAGTATCTTTAATGACAACACACAAACTGTCAAGATGGGTTAAAAAACATTTGTGAAATATGTGAAAGTGCATATGATTTATAGTAAGCTACACTAAATAATTACAAGGGTGCTTAAGAGGAGAGGAAATTGTACAATCCAAAGGGGATAGAGTAGTCTATGGATTGGTAGAGTACAATGATCACATGACAAGGAACAAATTTGCATGCCTAAATCAAATGCATTATAGTCCACCTAAGAATATTTCTAGAAGAAAGATACACAATAAAACCTAGTTAAGTGCATTACTTTTATAAAAAATTATAAAAGGAAAGATAATTCGATCATCCAATTATTTGAGAGCTATCCATATTTAAGGATTTAACTTATATAGGTACTAGATGCAATCATTTTTTTGAATACATTTGCAATGTATAATCCTTGAGGATTCCTACTCTTGTTAGAAAGTATCTCCAAAAAGCTAAGGACTAATTTAACCAAGAAAGATAAGGATGGTGATACAAAAAACAACTATGTATGATTCTACTAACATGCATCAATTCAATAGGTTAAGATGGTACAAAATTAACAACAAGAGTACTAAACTATCTCTGATTAAGAATGATAGTGCCAACATATTTATATAGATTAACTTATTTAGTTGTAGTGGAATGCCCATGGTCAATCACTACATGTGTTCCGATGTGAAGAATATTTAATTATGTAATATCATCTTTCCTGAAGAACTATAATATTAAGATAATTTACTTTCCACTTGAATTTTAAACATGTTCCCCATATCAATATAATGCACAAAGTTTAGTTTTCCAAAGGAATTCTAGATAGCCTTATTATAGTCCTCATAAATATCTACCTTTAATATATTCTAAATTTTATCCTATTTGTGCATGTTTTATATGACTATTTAATTAAAAAAATAGGAATATTGTACTATTTCTAGCATATAATTTTATTTATGGTTGGATGAATGATGTTCTTACAAATGAATGCGATGTCATTATTCCAATTATTACCTCAAGGTCATTATAAACAAGTTGAGGTTTCATGATAGTGGGATTATATATATTCTAACTTCTATATTTTGAGCTTATTTTATATTACCAACCATTATGATAGACTTACCTATATTCATACACATGATGATACAATTCACCCACATTCCTAACCTGGTAGGATATTTGGTATGTCTCACATACATGTTCATCAACTTACTATCCAATTTAATAATATCTGTTGATTTATTACAAATTTTGTTTATATTATACATGAAGTTAAGGTTCATACATGAGGGCCAAGAGAGCACAATGAGATTTCTTCTTTTTCTATTAGATATAGTTTGTAAAACAAAGTTACATTATACGAAGCTACTACTCCAGATGTTCAATATTGATTACCGAATAACAAAAAGGCAAAAAAAGAGAAAATGTCTTTACATAAGATATAGCATTATGTCATTTTGCTTAATCCGAAGCTAGTCGCGCGATCCTATAATATTATTACTAGATTGTGCCTTGTCACATGCATAGGTTCCTAGAAGAGGCACTATAAAATTAGGATCGGTCTCCTTAGGATCAAATTGGAATTTAGTTTTTTGCTTCTTTAACATCTCTTTAGCCATAGGTTTGGTGATCTTCTTCTCTTGCAAGTAGTTATTCAATAGATCCAAGTCTTCTTGATTCAGGTTATTGTTGCCTTGTCAGAAAAATTGAGTTGATTTGATTTTTGTTTTTTAAACCATTTTTACACTTTATTTTAACAGGATCATGAAGCATTCTTTTGGGATCTATTTATTTCTTGGGACATTAGCACATTGTGCAAACATCTACGTGTCGTGTTTCCATCTAACCAAGTTAATCCCAAATTTAGATTAGGGGTGGCTAGTGCTACTTCATCTTTAAGATTCATGATGTTGGAGTGATAAAATCTTGATCATCAATTTTGTTGTAAATGCACCAGGCTCAATGTGAAAGTGTTATAAATGCACTAGGTGCAATTTGCTACACTACAATTGGCTTGCATAGATTTATCTTTTGGGTTATGTGGAAATTGTCAATATATGGCTGCAAATTTATTTTCATTTTTTCTTTACAATCATGCAGCTGTGGAACTTTTTAATCAAGTAGATATATCCATTATTAGTTTTGCAATTGATGTTAGAGTATATTTTTATACCAAAAATTATTAATTAACAATTTAAACCAACTATACAATATGTTTTGTTGTTCGTTGGGTCTGGTGCGGTTGAGACAGTGGCTGCAGACATTCATTCTCAGGATTTTGGTGTGCTAGATTGGCATGTTATGGCAGTGCAAGTGGAAGTGAGATGGATTTTTGTTAAGGGCAAGAAAGCTAAGTTCTCTGAGCCTTCTTTTGACATAGCTTTTCGATCCCATAAGAGCAACTCTAAATGTAAATCTTAATGGTTCTTGGATGGGGGATGGTTTTAGGTTGGTTGCTGGTTGTTCCTTTTTGCAGCTTTGTTTTAGGTTGTAGGGGCCTATTTTTTTAAAAACCCATGTTTTTGGTTAGGGGTGTCCTTTTTACCCATGGTTGTCTGGTGCTTTCATGTTCCTTTTTACCCATGGTTGTCTGGTGCTTTCATGTTCCTTTTCTCAGGACAACTTTTTGGTTGAGGGTTCCTGATCCTCTCAGAATTTGTTTGTAAAGGGTTTCGGATCCCTTCAAACATGGTTTTACCTTAATCAAAAACAATTTAAACCAACTACACAAATAATCCTATCGTGAAGTTATCTAATAAAACCCCATAGTCATGATTGCACAAGAATGGTAGGCTATCTACAAACTTGGGGCATTTAAATATAAAATTCTAGAGTTGACTTTCAAATTCTAGTATTGCATAAAGTTTCTATAATTTAAAATGAGCCTCAACCTCTACTCCATAATCAATTATGTGAAATTTGAGCCAAAATTTGATGTTTTTACAACTAGAAATAGGTGTATAAAACATGGGATGAAAAATGAAAAAGGATCATTGGAATTTATAATCACTCTTTACAAAGTTTCATGACCACTAAATGCAATCTGAACCCATGGTGTAAATATAATTATCAATTGTAAAGCCTTAATTACATGTTTCATGGTTTCTTTAATGTAAAGAATCAAAACAATATTTTCCAATTTTAATTTGGTGTAACTATTAAAAATGAAATTTGATTAATGTTTTTTAATCCCATGATAATCTAAACAAGAACATATTATAATATCAGGTTTTAGCCTCACAATGACATGCTAAGGGAAGGTCATGCCTTATTTCTTTTTGGATGGAGATAAAATATGGTTTTGAATTTTTGTTCTATTTGATTTTGCCATGCAATATTTGAGTTCTACTTTCCATTCCAATGGAGTTGTGAAAGGAAGGAATGTTCAAATAATGTAGAAATTGATATATAATTAGAAAGAATTTTTTTAAAACCATCTTCACTTTCATGCAATAATAGAGCTCCTAAGGTATGCAAACCAGAAAAAAAAATCATCATTTAATTGGAAGAAGAAGATGCTCTAAATGGTTGCAATCCAAGAAATAAATTAAGCAACAAATTCTAATCCCTAGGCATGAAGTATATCACTATCGATGTTTCAAAGCAATGCCTACAAGGTTTAAAATTCCCTGCCATATATATACAAATTGTCTTGGAAAAGGTTGAACACCCTAACCATGAGCAAAAGGAGCCAGCAGAAGTGAATTTTGTATTCAAAGGAATGACACACTAACAAGAACCTTTGAATAGTTGAAAATGTCACACCTGAGAATGAAAACAAACTCTCAGCCTATATTTGATTTCAAAAGCTGAAAAAAATTGTTCATGAATATAACATCTCCAAAGCTCTAATAGTTCTTAGATATGTTTTTCATTTATTGTGAGTAGATTGTAGTGTTTGTATGAAGTATAGCTTTGTATTTTAGGGAATAACAAATCACTTTTGGCTTGTGAAGTATAGATTGTAGTGTTTGTATGAAGTATAGCTTTGTATTTTAAATGACGTCAGAACATCATAAAAGATTACGATTTCGACTCTCCCATGCATTGGAGTCTTAAAAATTGAAGTTAAAGCATGACTAGAGGAAGAAAGTGGTGATCAATGGTTGCAGTCATTGTGTAGGAGGATGTGAATATCTACACTAACGATCCTAATGACACAAATAAGGGTGATGTTGCACAGTTTTTTTCGGTGGCAAACTAAACAGGCTAAGAGTTCACTACACAAAATTATCTATAGGGAAAGGATATGCGAAGCTAATGTTATAAGTAAATTATATTTTTTATCTTACCAGTACATCTCCTCTTTACTTCTTGGAGATTAGGTAATTAGCCGTATTTGTATTGCTTGGAGATGAGGGATGGCTAGCTTATAAATTTAAACTAAAGAGGGAGCATTAAATAATGAGCATGAATGATGATGAATTGACATTTAGTGTGGGATGTGAAAGAGAGAATAATGGAGTTATATTGAATATTGTAGTGTTAAATTTTTTAATAATGATTACATTGATTTATTTCATAGACATTGTTGAGTTAAACCTAGGTCTTCTAAATGGAAGGTTAGAAACTAATTGATATTTTGGTATATGGGCGACAAGATTAAAGAGATACTAAGTCAATGAAATAATAAGGACCACGTATATCATAGAACTTAAAAAATCATAAGTATCTAATCGAATGAAATTAAAAATATGGCACAATCCCAGGGGAAATAGTTAAGAGTAGTTCAACAAGTCAAAAGAAGTAAAACCATCCCTCTAAAAATGATATTAATTCTATGAGGTAACACTATAATCAGACCTTAGCCCCTCAAAATTATATAAGAAATAGGACAAATAAAGGTAAATTCAATAAGACTAAGAGGCGGGTTGGGGGTCTAGCTCGATTGGCGAGAGCTTCCAGTAGTGAAGTATGAGGTCACGAGGTCTAGTCTCCCCCTAGCCCACATGGTACCGAAGGATGTGTCGCACTAGCATCACCAATCATGGTGTAAAAATCTAACGTTAGTGTATTTCCAATATTAAAAAATATTTATAAAAATCACAATATTGAAGGCTTTAAATTAATTTACTTATTATCACTATAAATTTTGAGTTGTAAAATATAGTTCAACTCCTTGTTATAATAAAAAAAAATTATTATTCTAAAATCAAATATTTTTTATGTTTCTTGGGCTTTAAAATAAAATTTGAAATTAGAATGAAAATTATTATGCAATAAATTATCTTATAAGAAGCAATTAATTAATTATTTTCCTTGGAAAAACTCCAAATTGTGAGCATTTGTAAAATATTATAACTAGAAAAATATTACTCAATTTGGTAGTTTATTTTTTTCCTAATTTTACCTTCATAAACCAAATTTTCTTTATTTTTAGAATTTTATAGTGCATTTAATATGAACTAACTTAAATTTATAAAATATCATTATAATTAAATGATGCCTTTTGTAATAAGCTTCTCTTGGCTTCAAGAATATCCTCTCTACTAACAAGGCCAACCATGTGAAGGTGGAAGCTCAATGGCCTTTCCTAATTGACCTAAGACAACCACAAAACGACACAACATAACATTTACACAACACAACATTACACAAAATACAACATACATTTTTTTATTTATTAAAAAGTTATTCACATTCTTTAAAACATACAACTTAATAATGATGGTGATGAAAAACTATGTTTCAGGGAATGTTGTCATAGTTTATAAAGATTACAAGCAAAACATTGTGTAATTGCAATAATGTTAATATGTGATGGTAAAATAGGGCAATGTTTTTAGTGATGTGCACAAGATTATAGTCATGTATGTGATAGTAAAATAAGGCAATGTCTTTAGTGATGTGCAAGAGATTATCGTCAAATATGTGATGGGTCAAAACATACATTTAAAAAAATTATGTAGACACAATTATGTCATGTGATCTGCATTAATATAAAGTGAGTTTATGTCTTTCTTTTAAATGTTGTTTATATAAGGGTAATTTATGATTAGTCCATTATGATCAATGTTAATATGTGACAAGTCAAAGTGTATGTTTTATTATTATAATAGTGGCATGGTTATGTCATGCGAATTGCATTCAAAAAGTGAGTTAGTGATTGCCTTTTAAATGTTGTTTTCATTATGATAATTTATGATTGTCCATTGTGAATGGTTTTAAGATCATGATTTGTAAATTTAATGTAAAGATCAGAATTAATTAATTCTTAAATAAAATCAAACATGAAGCAAAAAAAAATTCAAAAATGCAAGAGACACATAATACAGAGCTTAAAGAATGGCCTTGGCCAATTGACCATTCTTTAAGCTGTCAGAAAAACACATGACCTTAAGAAATGGCCATGGCCAATGACCATTCCCTTCAGTCTCTGAAAGGGGTTTAACCCCTTTCAATAACTTTCTTTTATTAATCATTGTATTTGTACATGTTACAAAACTACCATACCAAGTCAATGTAATTGACCAAAAAATGACTAAAAAATTGTAAATACCTAATCCCATCCCTTGCTGCTCTAAATCAATAATGAAAACAACTTTCTTTGCAGTCACCAACATGTTCCAAGAACAACTAGGTATAACTGCAATGATTTCGCCTCCGACATGTTGAAAATTTGCATCAGGATCCAATACTTTACGTTGAGGAGGTTGCTGTGAGTGGTTTGTGAGCTTGCACTATCTGCTTGAATTGTTTATCCCTGCCACCCAGTCAATACCGATTTAGCCATACATTAATTCCCATAAGGGAAGATATAACAAAGATTAGACTCAAAGAACATTGGGAAATTTAGGATGCTGAAAGATTCAAAAAAATTTAGAATTGTACAAACTTTAAAAACTAGAAATCACATAAATAGAAAACCATTTGAATTTGAAGAATTTGAAGACATAAATAGAAAACCATTTGAATTTGAAGAATTTGAAGACTCCACCATTTGAATTTGAAGAATTTGAGGACTCCCAATTATAAAAAAACAAAACAACAATCTTGTAAAGTGTGCACAGTATACTCTACTATTTTCTTACGAGGTCAAGGCCAAATAGTTTGTTACCAATTAAATAGGGGCTATTGGACCATGGTGGCATCTGCATTTTTGCCATATGGAATAATTTGCCAGCAAAAACTGATAATACAATCCCATGCCTAAAAGGAATTACAGGGATGACCTCCAAAAACCCTATCTCGAACCATTTATGGCCATGTAAAACCCATTCTAATCGAATATAAATACAGCAAAGCCAACCCAAAATCCAAATAAGATAGTTTCTGGGTATGCAGATCGTGGTCAATGTTCAGAACAAGAGGCTACACATAACTAGGCAAGAAAAAGAGCATTGTAAATTAAGCCACTCAGAGCCGAGGGTTACGATAGAAATACATAATGCAAAGAAAGTTCTGCTTATGCAAGCTCAATTCGGTTAGCAGACTCAGCATGTTGGTAAACATCATATGCTTTTGTTTCTATTAAGGTTTGGATACAAACTAAATCAGAATGTGTTGGTTGTTAAATCTCTTTAACACTCAAAGGATGCAATCCAAAGAATATGGGTGTTCTAAACAAAATGAATGGTAAACAGCGTCTAACAAAATCAGAATGTGTTGGTTGTTAAAAGCTCTCTAACACTCAAAGGATGCAATCAAAAGAATATGGTTGTTTTAAACAAAATGAATGGTAAACAGCGTCTTTAACAAAGAATGGGCAATGAAATATTTAAGGCAAAGAAAAGTTACAGAAGCTATACGATGCAGACAAATCCCCACTACTGTTTACGATTAAAGTATTATCTGACAAAGAGGATTTAATTGGTACTTACTGATATGGGCTCCAGATTTAATATTTGGTTAGTCCAAGATCATGGGCGCGAACCCTATGAATCTAGGGAGATCATCTGACAAACATGATTTAACTGTTACTTACTGATATGGGTTCATTCTCACCAAAATTCCTGTGCTAAATTAGAAGAATGTACACAATGGGTCAAGAAAAAGCTTCTGAAAATCTAGAATGGAATATATAAGATTTTCCATTGTAAGAGTTGTAATTCATGAGGTGAGACTCTCAAGAAAGAAATATAAAAGAAAGGAACTGTACTCATTTGGATGTATGGAGAGTTGAGTAAGACCTCTGTGGTATTCTGGTTGTGTATCTTAAGCTAAGACATTTAGTAGATCCTAACTATCCTAAGGGTTTTCTTCTTCTCATGTAAAAAGTTCATTTCAGTGTACCAAAAAAAATCTTTTGACATCTTCTCAAGAGTTGGTGTCTGGATCTGTGCATGTATGTGAAAAAATCCTTTTGACATCTTGTCAAGCGTTAGTGTCTAGATCTGTGCATGTCTGTGAAAAAAAATCTTGACATCTTGTCAAGTCTTAGTGTCTGGATCTGTGCATGTATGTGATGATTGGCGGTCTAGAATTCTATTGACTTATCTTTTGGATATAACAACTTTTTTTTGTCAGCAACAATTTAAGGTAGTTTTTCATTGGTAGTTTTTCATTTTGCAAGACAGTGCTCTTATGGAGACTACATAAGCTTATCTCTTCTAATCCTATTTTTTATTTAGGTGAATTAGAATAGGTTTTAATTCTATGCCACTTAATTTGTAGCCATTTCATGTATAGATTTTAGTAGGCTGGTCTCTGCATATGATTTGTTAAAAAAAAGGACTACCATTATAAGATGAAAAATTCAAGCCAGAGACAACATATACAAGCTATACGAACACAGACAAATACCCTCTACTATTTAGTAATAAAGCATTATCTACTATTTTTCTAATATCTGTGTGCATGATGATGAAATAGCATTTTCAATTACTCTTCTTTGGTTATAGGAAAGATAGCTGCTTCGCACCCTAAATTCTAAATGATTAAGAAAATCAAGAGAGTGGTTGAAATACTTTCAAAAAAGAATCGACTTATCAGATAATACCATGATTCAATTCTTATCAGAAACAACAAAAGATAAGAAAGAAGGATAGGCGGATCCTAGAAATGAATAGTTGTATATATTTTCTCGACTTAAGATGCAAACCTCATCTGGTAAGTTGCAGATTAACATACCAATTTCTGAAGTGGTTTATTTCTCCAAACGTAGTGGCTTTTCTTCTATCTCAATTGATTTAATTTATCTGCATTGACCTAGCTGGAACTGCATATTTTGTTTTAGAATGCAAAGCTGATTCCAAACATCCTTCTACCTTGCATAGAGCTAACACATCCATTCAATCTGGCACAATAATATTCTTTTTCATTCTTTTACCTCCCCTTAATTAGAGCACCCAAACTTATATATCTCAAATCCTAACCCTCGGTGAGAATGCTCAGGGAAGGTTCATGACATGACAGCGTGTTTCTATCAGTGTGCATGGCAGGCATGACGATATATTTTGTTTTAGAATGCAAAGCTGATTCCAAACATCCTTCTACCTTGCATAGAGCTAACACATCCATTCAATCTGGCACAATAATATTCTTTTTCATTCTTTTACCTCCCCTTAATTAGAGCACCCAAACTTATATATCTCAAATCCTAACCCTCGGTGAGAATGGTCAGGGAAGGTTCATGACATGACAGCGTGTTTCTATCAGTGTGCATGGCAGGCATGACGATATAATCCATTCAATCTGGCACAATAATATTCTTTTTCATTCTTTTACCTCCCCTTAATTAGAGCACCCAAACTTATATATCTCAAATCCTAACCCTCAGTGAGAATGCTCAGGGAAGGTTCATGACATGACAGTGTGTTTCTTTCATTGTCCATAGCATGCATGACGATATAAAGGGAGGGTTGAACAGGGAGACTTTTTGTAATTGCTAAGAAACGGTAATCCTCCTAATTTATATATAAATATTATATAGACCTCAAATCAATAGAAAGAGCAAAGCAAATAAAGGTATATCAAGTGAATGAGAAAGTAGAATTCCTTTATACATTTCATTTCCTTATCTTTTGACAATTCATAGATTCAACACATTATTTCCAGGCAATTTCACTACTAGAGAGGCACTATTGTCCGAGTATATACAGTGTAACTCCAAAACATTCTCTATTAATTTAGTGTGGATGGATATTAGCATGGTTGGTTCTCAATTCTTAATAGATTAAAGATAATGTTGTTGTTTGTTGAATTCTGTTTTCCTTTTTGCTTCTATAGCTTGATGTTCTCTCCTTTGAACTAGTTTCTAGTTTCAAAAAAACGGCAAACGCAAGGTGTTGCTTATTTGTTTTTTTTCAGTGTCTTAATGGAATGTTTAGAAGCCTAAAATCCCAACATTTTTCTTCCTCAATTCCAAAAAATGAAATATATTTTACAATAAAAAGTCTAGTGGAGATCTGCCATAATAGGCTAAGCTGTTTAGATTGAAGACTGTAATGTCAATTAATATTCAACCAATAATTGTGACACTGCATATGCAAGCACCCAATGGCCTGATATGTGTAGTCTTTCACTTCGATCCAGGAACTGCTTTAGGATCACATGCCAGTGTCTTATAATAGAATTCATTTTTGGAGGAATATAGAAACAACTTCTCACTGAAGTTCACAAAAGAAAATCCCACTGTCAAACGCCCTGTCAAGGGCAAGATAACTAACTCTCTTACATGAATTGTCTCAGACAATGATTTTCCCATGTGTTTCCTTCATTGTAACTTTGCGACATTTTGGAAAGAATGCTGTCACATTGTATCGGCTGTTCATCATGGACTCTTCGTTCTTCTGTTCTAAACGAGAAAAGCCACAGGTTGCTTAGGTGTGGTACCAAAATCTTTCCCTATGTATTTATACTATAAGTGTATATATTCGTATTCTTCCTTGAGTTCTAAATTTCATTTCCTATTGATTTATTTTCAAAGAAAATTAGTACTGACAAATATAGAAGATCTGTGGTACCTACGATAACAACAGACCTGAATACCCTTATTTTGTTAATATTTATCTTTGACTTTGTGTGAAAAGAAAAGTACTCGATATAATATAAGATAAAGTCTACACTGATAAGACAATTGCTTTACACTTCATAGTATCATACAAATCTCTTGAATGGGTTCTTCATTGTCGTGGCTCTCCTTATCTTCCTCCTGGTTCACTAATTTACTAATTTGATGTTTGCGTAGTAACTGCTTGTTTGCCTTTGGGTTTTCATTCTCTTTCGTTTGCTAACCCAAAGCCGTTATTACTTATGCGCAATATATCCCTGTCAGCCTGTTTTTGGTGATTTAAAATTAAAAATTTTCACAGCATATGATGAAGGATTACAAACACAAAAGGGCATGGTATAAAATAGCATCCCTGTCAGCCTGTTATTTCCAGGAGGCGACTTAATTAGGGAAACGAGAAAGAGATATAAAATAAGCAACTAGGGCACTTTAACAAGAAAAGTGAAGTGATAGTATGGCAAAACGATGTCTGAGGCAGTTAAGAAGGTACTACTCTCAGTTTTATATTGAACATCTTTTGTTGCTTTTAAATTGATTATACGGAATTGTAAGACGGGATATGACCACAAATTTTCTAGTGAATGGGGATGAACTATAGGAGCGCTATAGAATCTACAATGACTTACCAAAGGATTAATTCACTTTACTTTGCTAGTGCTTCATTCTTTTCCATTTTTTTAATTTTTTTTTTTTTTTGGGTCTATATCTGCACTCAGGCTGACATATCCTTGCGAAACAACAGGGCATTAAAATTAGGGTCAATGACAAGTATGGACAAGTATGAAAAAATAGGGTATACCATAGTGATTGATAAGCCAATATGTTGAAGATCTCCTTCACATCTACTTTGGGCACTCCTAAGATGAGCTTCTCAACACTATAGTAATTCTCCCATACTGATTTTTTCTATCTATAATTAAGAGACTCTATTTTTGTGATGATAGCAAGAAGAATGTAAACACTATCTTTATGTCCAAAGAAATCATGTTTAGACTAAGAAAGACTAGTAATGTGAGATATTTGTTGTAAACTTGTTAGTGTAATAGAATAATATGTCAATTTGGGAGTACAACTACCATATGTCAAGACACATATTTAATATATAGGAAGAGAAGAGAGTGGAGGGAAACAGGGACAAACGAGGTGGAAGAAGAGGTGAGTTAGGGAGTACGAGGAGGAAGCTGCAGGGCATGTAAAATGGTAGAATGGTGCACCCTATTAGAGAGTGGAGGAGACCACATGAAGCTAGTTTCACATAGATCAATAATAACCCCCTGCTCCTTATGGTGATATAATGATAGAGAGTGGAGGAGACCACATGAAGCTAGTTTCACATATATCAATAATAGCCTCCTACTCCTTATGGTGGAATACTGAGCTGTGGTGCAGTGAGGAAGGAAGAAGATGAGAATGAAGGTCATGCTAGTTGGAAATTTGAGGTAGGTCAAAGAGTATATCAAAGCATCATTAGAAGCTACATAGCAAATTACCATGACTTCTAAATGATCATATTACAATTGGATGAAACATAGTTACTATATTTATATTGCATAAACGCTATGCATCCTTGTATTAAGCATTCCATGGTTGACCATGGTATGTACTTACCCAAAACACTACTTTAATTCCATTTGGTAGTTCAATTACTAAGACAAAAATCTCTCTTCCCACACACTTATGAGATACAAAAGATTTACATAGAAAATTTCTCTTGAACAATCTTCATTGTGATTAACTTTGTGCGCAGATTATAGTGTGTGGAACCATTATTATATGATAAAATTAAATTAGGATGGGTTTTGGAAACAACACTTCTCATCTACTTGATATCAGAACTCCTATGCTTGTATTTTTTTTGGATTCATTTACTAGTAGCTAAAGTGGGTCCTGTTTTGTAATTAGATTTATAGGATGTTATAAATCTCTAATCAAATTGAACCCTAATTCCCTTATGATCTGCCTCCCTATAAAATTCTAGAGTTAAGATATTTTCATAATGTTGGTAGGCGCTAAATTGTGACGCCTGTCGTCTAAGTTTAAAGACCTTACATCTAGCATTTATTGTGAAATGTGATTTTGCTCCTATGACTGATTCTGTGATTCTGAAATATATAGTTTCGGTTCATGTCTTCCCCATCCCCATTATTTTTTTACATACATCGGTGTGTTCGTGCTTAGTGTGAAAACCTGACCCTTATTTCAATTAAATCCAATATTGGGGAGAGAAGAGAAAGAATATTAAAGCGCAAAAAATTCTCAATCTCAGTTTCAATTCATTTAGAATATGGAAATAGGATAAAAAACAGTTTCTAATGTAAAGAATGGCTAGTGGGTGGAAGAAAAAAAATAGCAGATAGACATACCTGAATGTACACTAGCGCAGAGCCTTCAATTTCAGGCAGATGAGAATGTCCCTCTTAACCTCTCTCTCAGTTCCTCCATCCCTTCTTGGTGGTTTTATCGTTCAATCCAAAATAGCAGAATCAACTTGTAGCACAACTCCTCCATCCTTCCTCACTTGCCAAATATTCCTGCACAAATTCATTCTCTAGTCTACGGTGTTTTAAAAAGAGATTATTAATGGAAGCTCTTCAGATGCAATTAATTTATATTCAAAGTAGCAGCATCATAAACAAGGACAGGTAGTCACCGAAAATTGACATCAAAACAATCTAAAACTAGAAGAATTTCTTATAATTAGGATAACCTGTAAGAAGAATTACCTAGAACAAAGATTTTGCCTCTATCAGTTGTCGCTGCCTTTTGCCCTGTCTCTTCCTTTTGCTCTGCATCTTCCCCTGTTCAGCCTGTTCCTATGTAAAACAGAGAAACCAACCAAAAAAACTGGCAAAAAATCACAGAAAAACCAACCCAAAAAAAGGTTAAAAATCACAGAGAAACCAACCAAAATAAAATGGAAATACAGACCAGCGTGCACGCTGTAACAAAACCCTTACCAGAAAGATAAAAAATCCTAGAGAAAACAAAACAAAAAAAAAGATGAAAAATCCTGAACAAACGAAGAGATCCTATAGAAGACAGAGAAAAAAAAATATTACAGAGAGAGAGAACAGAAACATAACGAAACACTAACAGGAAGAATACTTGTTGTAAATGAAAGACGAAATGGTTTTATATAACCCCGATATGCTTTTTTTGCTTTTTCCTGCCATCCATAACAACGTTCAATTTTTTTTTTTCCCGTTACATTCTAGTCTCAGATATTTTGAACATCCTGATAACGACTATTTGGACTCTCACAAGGATTTCATTTGAATTCACAAGAGGGCACTGGATTCACTTGCTTCTCCATTTTTAGCATCGTGCTTCGATAAGTGATAGCCGAACCCCAAGCCATGCCTAAGTTAATGTGAAATTCTGAAAATACTTAATTTGGGTTGTTCATGCTTAACTGAGATTTATGCTTACGCGCTAATGTTGATGTGGGACCTAATTTGGTTGATTTATGCTTGACTGAGTGTTCCATGTTGCGACTGTGGGAATGATAGTGTCTTCTTTGTATAGTGATTAGGATGTCTAAATTAAAATTAAAGTGGTTTTGAGGTTCTTATTTATGTTGGAGTTATTTATAAGTCTCTCTTTTTGAATGGAATATTATAATTACGTCGAAGACGTTTCTTATTTGAAATGGACAACCTCAAAATTGTCATCGATGGTTTATATCATCGGTTATCCATTGTAAGATGATTGGGGTTATCCTAGCCCTCCATTATTATCTCACTACAAAGACTTGTGTGTTCAAACAAATCAAAAAATCAAGCATTGTCATCTACTTAGTACAACAAAGACTATTGTGCTTGGAATTGTGTGTTTGATCATCGTTTTTGTAAGCCAAACTGAATTCATTCACATTGTTCCAATTTGCATGTTTGATCGCCATTTTTCTAAGCTAAATGTATTCATTCGCATTGCAAACGGATCGTTGGCCGGAAGAAACGGATGGATGTGATTAGTTGCATGGTTAACAATTATAATGTACTATGTGTTTGACTGATAGGTTACTGTATCTTTGTTGGCAAGGGACAAACCCACTTGAGAATCGACTTAAAAAATGCATGATTACAATACTAACTACAAACTTTATTGTTTTTGTACATGACTTTTAAAGTAATATGAAACATAACCCTTTTTTAAAAAACATAATTAAATGTATAGAAAGAAATTAATCAATTGGGATGATTTTAACCCACACAAATTGCAAATTGCTTAAAGAACTACATCGTCGACAAAGCATACTAATTGCAAAACATCGATTGTGAAGAATAAAATTCAAGTGACATTGAGATAATTGAATCAGTAATTGCAAAACATCAATTGTGAAGAATGACATTGAATAGACAGGTGACATTGAAATAATTGAATAATTGAAACATGAGCTCCATTGGTGTTGCGGTTGCCTCCATTGTATGAGCTAGCAAGTGTCGCCCACCCATGTTTATATGAAGTTGTTTAAAGAATGTCAATCCTCTCCTCCTGTCATAGGATGTGTACAGTATTTCGAAATAGTAAGGATAATCTTTGAACTTAATATTAATTTGACCACATCCACTCAACTATTCTTTTATGGTGCACCCTACCTGCTCCAGTAATCAACTGTGACACCAGTCGTTGTGCATTAAGAATCCCGTACAATATTACTTGCAAACTCTTCCTATGCAGTATGGTGGTGGTTCATAAAAGCTTTTGTCATACTGCAGTAACCAGTCATGTCGGTAACATCTTGTGTCCCATCTCAATAAAATTGCTTGCCATTTGTTTAAACTTCTACAAAAAAGAGTTGTTGGTGTACATTCTCCATTTAAAATAGAATTGACTAGAATATTAAATACTTCTCTTCACCTGCATACTACAGAAGAAAAAAAATCTGCAAATGCTTGTCTTTCTCTCAAACAATTTAATTCTGCTTTGTTTGCGTATAGTCGTCATTAATCTATTACCTATTCAAAGAGGTATGTTCTTCATTGAATTGGGTTTAAAAAACATGCCTGAATTATATTGCTTGAACATAATTCTGACAAATACTGGTCATCTTTGCTTAAATTTTATTCACATTTCTGCCTTCACGAGGTACTCCTACACTTTGTCATGGACCTGTTTCACACTTTGGAAAGAGGTATTTTCTTCCTGCTTCAATTTCCTTTTCAAACTTTTATGTTAGTTAAACAACTGCAATTCTCTTTCAATCTTCAAGAGCTGCAATTTTCTTTTCACTTTCTTCGGTAATAAGCATAATGTAGCCTTCAAACTCCTTTTTTTTACCTACAACTTTTAGTAAACCTAGCAAACATGCAGCTCCAAACGTGAAATGCATGCATGTGAAAAAGTATTGCCAAGTCTTATGATGCAAAGTTTATCCAAACTTGAAAAAATATCTATTCCATAAAAATAAAAAATAAAATTTATGCCTTAAATTTCCTGTGCAACCTTAATTTATCCAGGTGGAAATATTGACGAAAATAATTGGAATGTGGATAGCCTTGTAAACCTTACATATTTTTCTAGGTCTACATATTGTAGTGTTGCATTAGAACATGTTAGGGTTAGGGAATGCACAAAATAGTGAGGTTTTTATTGATAAATATTTGTATCACTCACGTCACAGACAATACATTTAAGACGTATGGGTTCCTTTCCCTCATTTTGTTTATGATGGAGGTATATATCATAATTTAATAATGAGATAATTTTTTTGTCAGTAAATTAACTTAGCACATTTTTTATGGTGGGAATGCAACTTGGATTTGATAGGTTGTACAATATATAATTCCACTTATTAGTGTTAACATTTATGGTGAAAAATAAGTTTGAAATGTCTCTCCCGCTCCTCCCGCTCCCCAACAATGGCTCTCCCGCTTCGCAATGTTTGATCGATGCTTCTGCTACTAGTGTTGGCTTTGGTGTGTGGGCTACTCCATCTATCTCTACCCACATGCCCTCGTTTGCAGACCTCGCTCGCATGGGGGTTGTTGGCGACCTTTCCTCGCCCTCTTACTCTATGTTGGTTGATGTTGTCTCTCTCGATGATGCTTTGGCTGGCTCGGACCTTCCTCCTCCTCTAGTGGGCTCTGGTGCAGGGGGTATTTCCTTTACTAAGGGCATTGTTGCTCCTTCAGTTGTTGCTTTTGCAGGCAAAGGTATGGATGCTCCCAGACCTCCTCCTCTTTCTGGTGGAAGAAGTTACGCTCATGCGGCTAGGGCTTCTACTATTAAGGGGGTTTGTCCCCTTCCTTGTGCCAAATCTTCCCCTGTGGTGGTTTTTAGCCAGGGTGTTGTGGATAATATTTACTTCTATCAGAGTAATGCTTTTGTGTGCACATTTTCTAGGCTCTGGCCCTCTCTTCTAGACCTCCATCATTGGGTGAGTAACTCTTGGAAACCCCTGATTGCCCACAACATTGAGCTCTTTCCTTGTGGGAAGGGTTTTTTATTGTAGCCTTTACTTCTACCTTGGATAGAAACTTGGTTTTGGACAAAGTGTGGGCTTGGGGAGATCACTCTCTTTCTGTCAAGCCCTGGACAACCTCTTTTAATCCTCTTACTGAATCTTTGCTCGTGCGTCCAATATGTGTCCGCCTTCCTAATCTCCGTCTCCATTTTTGGAAACTCTCCTGCTACAAGCCCATTGGCAACTCCATTGGTCATTTCTTGAAGGTGGATGAGGCCACGTCTTCTATGGGGCACTCTACCTTTGCTCGCTTGTTGGTCAACATCAACATCTCCTTGCCTCTCCCCATGGATGTTGTTCTTATGGTTGGTGATATGCCTTGGTCTCAATCGTTGGATAATGAGGGTCTGCCCTTCCGTTGTTGAAAATGTTTCTCAACGGCGCATCTTGCTTCAAACTATTCTCTTCCTTGCCATAAGGGTGTTTCTACTTGGTGGAAAGATGCCACCATTGAACATTTGACTATCAATGTGTTGGATACTACTCGTTCCTCTCTTGAGGATGATGTTTCCTCCTATGATGAAGAGCCTCTCACTGTTGTTGAACCTTCTACTGATACTCTCATTATTGTTCAACAACCTTGTTCTACTACTGTTGAGCCTGCTTCTGGTGTTTCTCTTCTTTGACAGCCTACCTTACAACAATTTGTCGTTGTTTCTCAGCTTCCTATTGTGGTTCTACAGTAACACCCTGCAGCTACTTCTAATCACAACTCTGTTGAATCACTTCCACCTGATCTCTCTCTTGGTCCTAATGATTGTATCGCCTGGATTGTGGTTCGTCAAAGGCAGAAGGGGAGGTCTTCCCCCCTTGTCCTAACCTCTCCCTCTCAAGGCTTGGGTGTCTCTTCCCCTCTTTGAGTTGGGTCTAGTTTGTTTTTTTATCGGATTGTTGTAAAGGGGCTTGCTCCCTTGGTTTGTTTTGTCTTTTTTATAGTCTCTGACTATGTTAAGGGTTGGTGCTCTAGTTAACACTATTTTTTTAATCAAAAACATTTATGGTGAAAATGTAATTTGAACTTAAGATTTTATTAAATATATTTATGTCTTAGTAATCTATAAAGAAAGAGATTATCTATATCTTTTATTTCAACTATAGAAAATTTTGCATATATATATATATATGCCCTCTTATTGTTACATTAATGTTATTAGATGAATCTAAGTTTTCACTTAGATGTTATAATTTATAAGTTTAAACTTTTCCTCTCATTGCATGTTTCTAAGATTTTCAACTGATTTTGTCATAACCCTCTTTTTAGACTTTGATTAGACTTGTTGTTGCTGCTACTACTGCTACTACTACTAGTACTACTACTACTAAGATCAATGTTAGTTAGAGATTAAAAAATTGAATAAGGGTGGAATTAGTTTAAAAAGAAGAATTAATAAGTGGTGACTTGTACGTAAGGTCATAATTTATTTGGAAATTATTTATTTCCTTGATATTCTAATTGAGTACATGGTGTAGGAGAAATAGGAAGATTCTAGAAATGAATTCAAATTCAGATTTTAAATGCATGGTCAAATGTAACTCCACTATGACAAGTTGTAACAAATATGTCTTCCATGAAACTATTTTTTGGGAAGGAATCTCAAATTCAATTTCAAATGTGTGGTCAAGTGTAACCCCCACTATGACAACAATCATTTTGCATGAAATTAATTTTGAAATTTATTATTTTCTCAATATGTTAATTTAGCACATGTAACAGGAAATGAGAGGGTTCTAGAAGAGAATCTCAATTCAATTTTTTGCATGTAACCCTCACTATGACAATTAATCATTTTGCATGAAATTATTTTGGGAAAAGAATATGGAAATCAATTAATTCTTTTGTAGTGGGAAAATGACTCTCTTTTCTATATATTGAGTTCTAGATTTTTGAAAAAGCAGGAGTTCATTATTTTTTTCTTGTGATAAAGTAGTTTTTCAATTCTTGCAATCATGTTAATTGTAGGAGGAATTTGGTAGTAATATTGTATTGTAGGAGATAGGATTTTTTCAGGGGTTTTGGAGAAGATCTTCACCGGGCGACAGACAAGGTTTGAAAGAGGATAGCTGGAAAAATCAAGGTTTGCTTCAACAAGGGTTTTGATAAACATCCAGGTTCCCTTCTTCCATTATTCTTGCTTGCATGTTTTTCTTCATTATTATTACTTGCATACTCCATGTTTTTCTTCCAAAAATGAGAAAAGAAGGGAGGATTTTTGTTTGCATGCATTGGATAGTTTCCATGCTTTGTGCATTTCTTTTTGATATTTTGAAAAAAAAAAAAAAAAATCATAAAGGGGTGGGTAATATAGGATTTGCATTCTCAACTTCTTTAATAAATCTCCTTTATTCAAAATTTGGATGAAAGAAATATATTTGCATGTATCTCTATTTGTTCTCAGATTTCAATAAAAAAAAAATAAAAAAATTCAATAAGTTTGTATATCTTACCTTCATTTTAGATTAGTTAGATAATAAATTTCTTTTCAAATGTATACATACATACATGATTTCATTATATAAATCTTCTTGTTGGATACTTCTCTAATTTTAATCAATTACTTTCTATTCTCAAAAACATTTGGATTTAATCTTGATAAGGAAATCCTTTTCTCGCATTCCCTATTTATTTTATGCTTATGCATGTTTAAAAAAAAAAAGAGAGAAAATTTAAATTTTAATATATTGTTATTAATTTAATCAAATGAAATAGAAATAATTTTAAGTTTTAATTTTTTTTTTGAAAGATTTAATATTTAGAATTATGGATAGATATAAAGTTCAATATTTATTCAATGATTTTAAAACTGATGATTGGTAAAATTAAAGTAATAATATTATATCTTATTTTGTTACATATATTTTAGATTTTTAATATGTTATCTAAACAATAAAATCAAACTATATATATATATATATATATATATATATATATTTGTAAAAAGATTGGATTTCTGGACTTTGTTAGGATGTATTCTACCTAAGAATATTAAAATAATAAATAAGTTATTAATTTTAAATTAAAAATAAATAAATAAATCCTACCACATAAAATAATTTTAGGTTTTCCTATTTTGAACCTTGGCACATTAAATTTTATTATTGCAATTGACTTTATTTACAAGAAACATATTGTTTAAAATTGAACATGCAAAATAATCAATATAATTGAGCTCACTTTTTAATGAAATACTTTCACTAAATTTTATAATTTAATTAATTATGAAATAAGGAAAATGGGTAATTAAAAGAAATTATTGAGTGGAAATAGAAGGTAAATTTGATTGTAAGAGAAAAGTTATAAGATCAAAATCAATATGAATGTGGTTTTACTCATTTCCTGCAACTCTAGATTTTTTGCTTTTAAATGACATAATAAAGCAATATAATTAGAAATAAGAAGATGGAGGAAATTAAATATTAGGAGAGGAGGACTACGAATTTTCGGGATTGCGAACCTGTTTAAGGCAACTACAGAAGTAAAAAGCCAGAGATGTGCGACATGGCCACCTCAACGTTGATGTGGAGGAGATAATCTCCTCCACACGGTTTGATTTTTTCTCTCCATGCTTTCATTACTGCCTGCATTTACTTTGATTATATTTTGTCTGGTTTTCAAATGTACTCAGTCCACATTTCAACCTAACCCTCAACCACATCTCCCTGGTCACTCGTGCGACCCATCTGTGGCTCCCAATGGAACCAGAGTCGAATAGCGGTGCTTTTAATTCCCCTAGCCCTGTCGATTAGGCCCATTCCAGCCACAAAAAAACCTTTGCAGAGACCGTTCCTCCGTCTGCTCATGGAGTCCACCCTAGTGCGAGATTTCTTAAAACTCTTGGAGGCGAACAACCCGATGAGGAAGGTAAGAGCCCTACCATACCCTCGAATTCCTTCTGCATTTCACCAAACGATGAGATGTTGAAAGAAATTGTCTCGAAAAAATATAGTTTAAGCGATACTGCCATTTTCTTTGCTTATGTTGATGTTGAGAGATGCTCGCCTAGAAAATTCCTAGATGATTGGTTTCATAATCTCTGGAATCTGAAATTTGGGCTTAAGATTTCATTCTGTAGGCAAGTGCAGAAAGGTCTTTATATTGTTTTTTTTAACAATCATGAATCCCAAATTGAAATCCTTAAATGACAATACCGGACTGTTAGGAACACCTCTTTTTGTGCCCTAGCTTGGTCTTTGGAGGCCATTAATGAGGAAGTTTGTGTGCCATCATGCCCTAGATGGGTCATTCTTAAATATATCCCTCCCTTCCTCTGGCGTTTTCTTCCCCAGGTATTGGAGCCATTTGGGAGAATAATTCGGGTTGATGAAACAACGTGTTTGGTCCCTAACCTTGATGCAAGAATACTTATTTCCATTAAAATTGAGACCGACATCCCTTCGTTTCTAAACCTTAACATCAGTGAGGAAACATATATTTGCCCTGTTGAAATACTTGGAGGATTAAACACCTGCTTTCTATGCAAAAAAGAAGGGCACCTTCGGAAGAACTGTCCAATCATTAACCGCAGGAAGCAAAAGAACAACATTAACCTAGCAGGATCATCTAGAAACCCTAGCACCGATAAGGAGTCGATCCCAAACCCAAGTAACCTTCATTCTGTTGACAAAAATACTAACCCTAAAGATGATCCCATCTTAAACTCGGCTCCTGGCATCATCCTTGTTGAACCAAATCTAATGAATGTTGACTCCACTGCCCTGATATCTAAACCCCTCAACCCTGCTTCCGTTCCCACCAAAACTTCTAAGGGTTCACCTTCCGACTGCTTTCAAACAGTCACATCAAGAAAGCAAAGACGGAAAAATGCCTAGCATCTCGCCTTGAATCAAATTTGTGCCGGTGATCAAAATGCCAATCAGTTGGCAACCACTAGCATATACCCCATCCCTACAAATGATGACATAACAAATGTTGCACAAACTCCGACCACTTCCTTGGTTAGAAATATGGTTAAAAATTTGGAGAAATCTGATCGCAGTGCTGTTGATGCTAGCATGAGTGATAATCCTGCAAAAATGGTGCTCAGGTATGGGACTCCCAAACGATCTAAATTTACACCATCTACAGAGGTTACCCCTGATGTTAGCACCTCCAACCCCGCAACAACATCTATGCTAAATGAGATAGAGGACAACCATATTATTGAAGTCATTTATGCTAATAAGGGTCTAGAAGACATTAAATCTAGCACAATGCTCCTTGGCTTTCCAGACTCCCAAGTGTCTAGGTCGAACACTGAAAGAATTGCAGATTGTAAAAATGAACTAACTGAGCTTAGTGAGGAAGATGATGACCTCAAGAAAGGATTCTCCATGGCTAAAAAGAAAGGTAGACCTGTTGGCTCCAAGAATAAGAAAAAGTCTGGAGATCAAATTGGTCTCCCTAACAGTCCCTCTTAATCCCCTTTTCTCATGAAATACATCTCATGGAATTTTAGAGGCTTGGAGTTGCCTGATAGGAAGTTTGTTATTAAAAGGTTTCTAAATTGTCATAAATACCTAGACTTCTTGATGCTTCACGAACTTAAAGTTGTTGAATTCTCTCTTGACACTGTGCTTGATTTTATTTGGAGAGATGTGATCAAAATATGCACCAATCATTCTAAGGGAAAGGGTGAGTTGTTCTCCTCATTAACCCTAAGTGGGCAAATCACATTAGGGATAGGGGCGTCTCCCCATGCAACATAGTGGCTTGGGCTACGTTGGATATTAGAGGATCTTGTTTTGGGGTATGTTCTATATATGCACCTAATGATTACAGGGAAAGAGTGTCCCTTTGAAATTGGCTAGCATCCCTTTCGAGTATCCCCTGGGTCATGGTTGGAGACTTTAACATGATTGAAAACCAAGATGATAAGGCCAGGGGTATCCCTTTCGAATGGAAATTCCAAGAGAAACCTCACTGGGATAGGTTTAAACAACACATGCAGTTATTTGACCCCCTTGGGGGCAGCAAATCTGAATCCTCTGCCCTATGGTACACTTGGTGTAACTTTTAGCAAGGCCCCAACCGAATCTACTCCAGATTAGGCAGGTTCTATGTCAATAAGGATTACTTCTCCTTCTCCCCTAACCACTTGGGGAACTTGGTGGTTGTTTTGCCAGTGACCCTATCCGACCATTCCCCTATCGTAGCTATTATGAATACTAGGAACTCCATCCCCCAAAACAATCCTTACAATAAGAAGTTTATCCTAAATACCTCCCTGCTAAACGACAAGGATGCCCTAATTGCCATTAAAATGGTTAGGATTTTTAACATGCACACTCAACATCCCCAATCCCACACCCTCAGATGGAATAGAAACGTCTCCTCTTGCCAGAAAATATTCCAAACTATTGGCCAAAAGAAAGCCAAGGATTTCAGGTCTCTAGAAAAAACTCTCACTAATCGGCTCCACTCCTTGGAGCATGAAATACAGTTACATCCTTCCTCCTCTACCTTGGCGGAACGGGTCTCTCAGGCTAGAGACATTCTTAGGAAACATCAACAGGTCAAATTCAGGGGTTTCTTCATCAGAGCCCGTAATCATTGGCTCAAATTTGGAGACAAAGGCTCCAAAGTCTTCTTCAACCTCCTTAAACAAAAACAAAATAGAGAAAAAATCGACAAAATCTTAGTAGAGGATAAGGAACTCCTAAACATAAATGAGATCAAAGATGCTTTTGAAATGTTTTATACGACTCTCTTTACCTCAGAGGATAATGAAGCCTCAAAAGATGCTAGAAATAGGTGTAGTAACATTATCCCAAGAAGGATCTCCGAGAATGAAGCTCTCCCTCTCAAGACCAAAATTTCTATGACAAAAATTGTTGATGATATTAAGACCCTCAAGGATGATCAGGCCCTAGGCCCTGATGGACTTCCTGCTGAGTTCTACAAAATCAATATTGAGTGGGTCACCAAAGACCTATATGACATATACACCGAAGCATGTGATAAAGGCATCCTTGGGGAATCCATCAATAGGGGAATTGTTAAAATTATCCCAAAAGATGGGGACAAAGCACTCATAAAAAATTGGAGGCCAATTACCCTCCTTAACGTTTCCTATAAAATCCTGGCCAAAGCCTTAGCTTCTCGCCTTGAGAAAATTCTTCCCAAGTTCATCTGCTCCACCCAAACAAGATTCATTAAAGGGAGGTATATCTTGGAGAACCTTGTCACTAGCTGGGAAGCTATGGAATGGGCCAAGACCTCAAATCAAGATACTACCATGTTCCTTGTGGACTTTGAGAAAGCCTACGACAGGGGGGAATGGGACTTCATCCTCATGATGCTCAGAGCCTTTGGCTTCCCTAGCGAGTTCTATAAATATGTTCAAATCTTCCTCAAAGATGCCTCCGCCCTGATTGAAATTAATGGGATACTCTCCCAACCTATTCCTCTCTCTAGATCCATTAGGCAGGGCTGCCCCCTTGCCCCTACTCTGTTTGTTATTGCCTCGGATGCCCTATTTTACCTCCTAAGAGATGATAACCTATCCCCTAAAGTTCACGGCATTAAGATGTCGGATGACTCTGAATTGCTCAACATACAGTTTGCTGATGATACCGCGCTCTTCCTGGAGCTCTCTAGGCATAACATTGACTCCCTCAATCAAAAACTTGCAAACTTTGGTAGAGCCTCTAGTGCTCGTATCTCCAATTCCAAATCTATTATGCTTGGGTGGAAAGAGGAACCCTTAGACTGGCTTCAGCACTTTGGATACTCATGGGGAGGACCCAATAAAATAGTCAGATACCTTGGTATCCCTTTTTCTATCTCCCCCTCTCTCAAAGACATGGGGATTTGGGTCAAAGAAAAGATTGACAAAAAACTTAACAAATGGGACAATAGGGTTGTATCCCTAGCTGGTAGGATCCAAATCTACTAGAATATCCTCTCCTCCTATAGTATATACTACTCCTCTGTCTGGATGTTCAGTAATTACCAAATCTTTGAAATCCAAAAATCTATTAGGCGCTTCCTTTGGTCTGATGGTAAGGGTAAAATAAAGGCCCATGCGGTCAAGTGGATCTTGTACCACATAGACAAGAAACTTGGTGGGCTGGGTGTTAAGGATCCCAGAATGCAAGGAATTTTCCTTGCTGCCAAATGGATATTTCATGCGTTGGAAGGACAAGAACCCTAGAAGATTCTTGTCAGAAACAACATACAAAATGGCATCCCCAAGTTTGCCAAATCTTGGAAAGCCCTCCCCTTTAGTGATCTGGTAGTAGGTGGATTCTCTATGTTTGTTCAAGGCACTTGGGTGTTCAAGTCCATCTGGAAATCTTGGGAGCATGTGCGTAAACTTATTGTCAACTCTAATATTAATTGTAATAACACTTTGCATGGGGAAAGGTCAATATGGTGGAATCTCTACCATAATTCTAAACCCCTTGCCTTAACCCAAGGATGCTCTGCTAGGTGTTGGTATAATAAGGGCATTAAATATCTTATGGACATCTTGGAACATGATAATCTCATCAGCTAGGAGGATCTTAGCAATGAGTATGGCCTCCCTGCCTCACATAAGAGAACTTACAACATGATTAGAAATGCCTGTGCTTGTCTAGATCTTCCAAAGAGCACTAATGTAGACACTCATAGATACCTCTCATTTTGATGGAAGGATGGCTCCCTCCTCTCCAAGATCAAAGCCAAGTCTATTTACAAACTGCTCACTCATGACATCATGGTGATCGATCATGTTAACTCCATTTGGTATGTTGACCTTAATACCTCTGTCTGGCAGAAAATGTTTGAGAAACTATGGAAGTCTCCCATCCCCCCTAAGATCAAATGCTTCAGGTGGTAATTAATGCTGGATAGATTTCCTATTAGGAATAATTTTGCTTCCCTCGATCTATGCTCTGTATGCAGGAAGCATGAGACTGTGCGACACATCTTTTTTTATTGCATTTTTGCCAGAGAGATCTGGCTGATGTTTGGAATCTCCATTACTGAACATGTTTGCATGCTTGATATTATTACTGGATTCATTCATGGCCTCAAGAAGGATGCTAATCTATTCTGGCAAATTCTTTCTTCTTTAATACTTTGGTTTATTTCGAAACTTAGAAATGAGGAAAAATTCCAAGGTACTGTTAAGTCTCTAACTGGGGTTTTTTAAGAAACTCACACGTTATAAAATTGTTGTGCAGGTATGCTTTTTGATGAATGTCGAGAGGGAGAAGTTGGTGTGTCTCCTCAAGGATGGCCGAGCAACAATGTTCATATATGAGATGAAGGATGGCTTTGAATGGGCTAGAATTGTGGAAAACCAGATTGCATTCGATGATGCACTAAAGAAGTTGATCGAGGAACTCAGGGACAACATAGGTCCTTACTTTGATAAGATTGAGATGTTTACCTAGATCCTAGAGCGGAAGAAGGTGGTGTAGATGGAAGGCCCACAAGGATGGACAACATGGGTGGAGAACCGGGATGAGATTCTACAATAGGTGTTTAGTAGCTGTTTAAGTTGATGTCTATGGATGACTGTATATACTCTCTTTCGTAGCCCTTTTTTTTTGGTAGGTGGATGTCTATGTCTAGTCAGATAATCTCGCTAGTTCCACTAATTGATGGTTGAGGCTCTGCCTCCCATGCTCATTTTTGTATAAACTCTCCATATTTTGGTCTCTCGATCTTTTATATATATATATATAAAGACCTTCAGAGAGTAAGAACTCTTTAGAATCTTTACATTTTGTTTTTTAAGATCATTTCCTAAAATCTGGTTATTTTTTTGCATACATTATCTTTGAACACGCAAATTAATTTATTTGAGATATTTTTAGTAACCACTTTCACATTAGAGAAACCTTCATTACTAAGAATATTAAATATAAATAGTTAAATTTAGAAATGATATAAGTATTATGTAAGTAAAATAAAAGGTGTAAACCATTTTATTCATTTAGAATTAGCTCAATATGAATAAATAAGAATTAAATATTGTGTCACATTTAAGGGTTATCAATTTTAGTTAAACTTATATATGCAACAAAAATTATAATTGCATTAGTTTGATCAAATATTTATATGATAATATTGATGATTTAATGATAATAACTACTTTGATGATAGAAAAAGAAAACTTAACAAAAGAGATATACATTAAGGTTAAGAGTAGAAGATTAGTATACTTAAGGAATTTTTCTAGTTTTTTATAGATTAATGGAACTTAGTTGTCTTAGAATATTGGGTCCATATATTATTAATCAAAGTGAATCTTATAAAGAAACCTAACCCAAATGATCTCTTAGAAAGACAAATAATATCCATGAATAAGTTTTCTCTTTTAATAATTTGAATGTGATAAGGTTATCTTTTATGGGCAATAAAGTTAGATTACTTGTCTTACCAATCATATTTTGAAGAAATATATAGTATTTAGTTCCAAGAATTTGAAGGATTTAAGGAAATAAATCTAGAATATAGATGAGTTTTATTTGACAGTTGTTAATCCTTAATAATTTAAATGTTTACCATGCATATATGTATATATAGATATAGGTATTAGCTCATTTTAATTAGTTTTTAGATGCATTGAGAGCAATATAAGCAATATGATTTATAGAGTTTTATTTTTTTCAAATAATAAGGTTCTTTTTAATATTAATTGAAAACAAAAGAAGTAATTAGATAATTTTCAATTAAATAAGACTGTTTTCAAAAGAGAGAAAAAAAAGTACCTTTCAAGTATTTAGTTAATCATTTCATAGTTTTTCTACTAAGAAAATAGTACTCATCAAGTAATTAGTTTCATTTCCAAACTATAATACTTGAGGAGTAGATAATTAATTTTAAAACAATTAATTTCATAGAATCATTATTTTCAAGTATTTGAATTTGTTGCAAAGTAGTTAAGACTATGCTACTAATTATTTTTATTATTACTGTTATTTTTTCTTCCAAGAAATTAGTATCTTATGAGAAATTAGAATTGTTTTGTAAGTTATTATTATTTTGGATCAGATTCATTTCCAAGCTTCACAAATTTTGTCCTAAAATTAATAATGTATTTTTGTTTATTTATTCAAGTTTTGAAGTTTAATTATTAAATATATATTCTTTTAAAACAAAAATTATCTTTCAAGTAAATTGATTTATTATGATAGTTTTATTGCTTAAGAAAGTATTATTATCCTCAAGTAGTTGGTGTAAACAATTGTTGTCGATTCAAATTATTTTGGTCAAGGGCCTATTGATCTAAGCTCTTTATCTTTGTTTCAAGCATTGAAATTGACAACTCAGTTCAAAAATCACATCCGGTGTACATAGATTTGGTTTACCAGAAGTCATTTTATTCATAAGGCATAAGTTTGGAAGGTGGAACACGGTACTCGATGGATGGGTGGATCTTAATTTTGATTGGATAATTTTGGTTGTGGTGATAGAGGCAGTTGATTCTAGGTTTGAGGCAGATTATCTCGTGATCCTGATATTTAGTGTTAATTCATGAGCAAGTTTTAAGATCCAGTATTTGGTAATTTAGTTTGAGCAGAGCTATTTTGGTGTAAAGTGTGTTGCAGAATCTTAGGGTTGATTTCAATTATCAATTTTGTATTCGAGGTGATTGGGCCGAGTTATGGGAAGCTTATTATCATCTTTTTTTGGTTTGCATTTGGATTTGTGGACGGATTGAGCCAACTTGGTGATACACGTTTCATGGTTGTGTGTTATGCGGTTTTTGGAAGCCGACATGGTAAATGATTCTTTTTATTGGTGCGGATATATAAGATCAATTTGGTTGATCATTTTGATGTATGTAATGAGTGAGAAAAGTCTGTATGAGCGAATTTGCAAGTTTGGTGAATGTAATTGAAGGTTTTGGTGGTCTGGTGTGTGACAGAGTAGGAAAATAGAGCAGAATGATAGATCATTTGCAGGAGACAATCTGAGTCTAATTGGAACTATATTTAGCTTGTTTATGTAATTATTTTTATACTCCTAAGGACGACGACCTCGGTGCACTCCTAGTAGGGGACTATAGTCTTTAGAGTGTGGCTCAGGACCCGGATGGTCCCGATGAGTCTAAAGTCTCTGGCCATAACATAACCTATTCTTATGAATATATGCCTACCATGTTTGGGTAGATGTCTATCCTTGATTGGATAGATGAAACCTCATGTCTCGTATGGACAAATGCCTAACCCATATGGTTAGATTCCTAGTCTCGTATGGATAGATGCCTAACCCATATGGTTAGATGCCCATCCCAGTTGGATGGACGCCTATCTCGTTTGGATAGATGTACTTGAGTATGTGATTGAATCAAACACAATTAAGATTAAGTAAGAATAAGAAATCAATATTTTTATATCAAAAAAAAAAATCAATTGAAATTTTGGGTTAAGTTAAGTGGGTTATTATAGTTTTTTTTTTTTTTTAACTTAGATGTTTCTAACTTCACACTCTTCATTCCTTATACATGTATTGAGGATGTTTCTAAATTGAAAATTTAAGAATCTAAAATTCGATAACTTATTTAGGAATATAGAAGATATACAGAAGTGATATATTCTAATTATTATTTAAAAATAAAAAATTAAATCATTTATTACATACATCTATAAAATTATATATGTGTAATATTTGAGTATTCTTCTTGCAAATAAATGAACTTAATTATTCATTATTAAAAAAAAAACAATACAAGATAAAATAAAATGATATAATAATTATGTAATTATGGAATAGTAAACAACTATTTCTATGTGCTAGCTACTATTTTGCCTATAGGCTTTAAATTATACCCTTTCTTTGCATTATTTGGAACCCTAAATTTTTAGTAAAATACATATCAACGATTATAGGAATTAGTGCCTATATAATTAAATATGATTAATAAATGCTTAGTTATATATTTAGAATTTAGAATTTCTTATATTTGTATATGTTGGTGTAATTAATTATTCATCTTGGATATAATTACACTTTACTTAAGTTTACTTAGGTACATGCATATCATAGTAGTTTGGGTATGAGACACTTGGGTGTTTGTGCCACATTGGGATGGTGTGTGTAGGAGAATTTCCACCTTTTGTGGTCCTATCTTGTTGTTACATTCCACATTCGGTGTGTGATCCACCTCATGTGAAATATTATATTGTTTCTTCTACCTACCCATACTTATCCCTACCTACCCTTGTTTCTTATTGAGCCACATGCCATGTTTGTATACTCACATATCCATATAGCCTTGCCTATATAAGCAGGCTCATATTCATTATATGTATCAATTGATCATTTATCTATTGATGAGAATACAATTTATTCTTGTCCTATATTTTGTCTCTCTATTTTGTAATTTTCATTGAGCTCTTGATCTTGGTAAAATCTCACATGGTATCAGAGCCATTATAGCGTCATTGATTTGTCTTTGGGAGAAATTTTGAAGGACGTCAAGATGTAGATCTGAGGAGCAGCATCTTCTACAAGAGTCCTAGACCAGATCCGACCTCACCATCGCGTCTAGGTGGCTTTTTCCATGAATTTTGACTATAAATTCACCTATATTGGGTGAAAGTCAATTTTGGAGCTTGGAGGAAAAATTTTGCCCAATTTGGGCGGTACGGTACAAATTTTTCAAAAATAAAAATAAAAATTTATGCGAATATTTTCTTTTAATTTTCAATTTTTATTATTCGCAGTTTTTAAATCATTTATTGTAAAAATCATTATTTAAAATAAAAAATCAAAAAAAATTATTAGAGTTTTTACAGGGGTTTACACCCCCCCACGATCCGTACTCATACTGCATCGATTGCAGGGTCTGCGACAGCCGTCATACCACCTGCACCGCCGCTGCCACACACCACCAATTGTCATCCTTGTTGGTTCCTCTCATCGGTCGTTGGTTCTGCACTTCCTGTCGACCAATCTTTTTTTCGGCCGTCTGTACTCCTGCTCCTGTCGGCCCCAGTCTTCTCCTCTTCGATCGCCACTGCTGGTGTGCCCTCCTTCTCCACTAGAATCTCTGTCGGCCGATTACCTCCCTGTTGGCACCCTTTTTCCCTGTCAGCATTGCCAGCTCCCCCGATGACCAAGGTGCCACGCAGGCCACCACGCGTCCACTTGTCATTAGACACGTGGAACCTAGTCACCGGGCCACTCAGCAGTACCGTACGCCATGCCATGCATTGATGTCACACTGCCACATCTCCCTATCATATGACACATCATCCGTACACTTCATCTAACACCTCATTTTCCGTATGACACGTGGTTAACAAAAATACTTTAGACAGTTAAACTAGTAAAAGAAAAGTACTTCAAATAGCATCCAACACTTCTCAAATCTGGATAGCTATTTTACCAGTTTGATCATGCATGAGTTGCATTAGTAATATCACAACCATTAGCTTTGCATGCATGTTCAACTAAACAAAACCTACTCAATCATCACATGAAAAATACACACCCCATGACACACAAATTTTTCACGTGGAAACCCAAATGGGAAAAACCACGGTGGGGATGAATACCCACAAGCTTGTTTTGAACTCTTTTGAAGTCCGCTTTGTTAGGAGCCTAGTCCAGTTAAAGAATTTACAATAAGATTCTATTAGGAACCGATCTTATTAGGGATCACCCAGTTAAGGGATGCCTATAAACCATGTTAAAGGTTGAAACCTTGTTAAAGGTTACGTTGCTAGAGGATTTAAATAACTCAATGAATTTGAGCCACCTGGTTAGAGGATTTACAACAAATTCTATTAAAACTACTCGGTCAAGGGATTTACCTTATGTTGAAATGGTTAGAAGACAACAAGTAAGACTCTGATCTGATAACAACACTCCTTACTAAGGCAGATCCTTTTCAGTTCCTCTCTTCTGCAATCACACTCTCGAAATTCGTCACTCTAGTTTGGCAAGTATCAATTCTCTAACACACAGACATAAACACAACTTTTGCCAACACAAACAATAGCAAACATCATCGACCTTATAGACAACACTTAGGTCAAAAGCATAAACCCTAAACCCTAAACATTTAGGTTTTTGGTCACAAGCAGTCCAATCCTGACCATTAAGATGCATTGCATAGAATAAAACAATCTAAGAAAGATCTCAAGTTATTCTGCATCATCCAATCTTCACCGCAACTGTAAAATAGTAACCCATCACACATTCTTCACATACCTCTCAGAAAAATGCACATTCCTAAGGTAGACATTCAATGCATTTGATCTTCACTGCAAGATCCTCAAAGAAATCCTTCACATAGCTGATGTGGCATCTTGATCCTTATCCTTATTCTTAACTAACTCATCATAAAACATCATCAGTTGCGCCGCACAAGCTAAACCAAAAACCCTAGGGCTTAACTGAGACTACCAATCAGTAGTCAAACTGTGAACCCCGACACCGGTTCACTCCATCTCGGTTGACTATAGCCGCTTCTAGTTTTCATACCAGTTCACCTGCTTGAGTAACATATACCTATTCACTTATTGACATCAATGACAACATACATTATCACCACTTCATCATATGCCAACGATCTCCCCCTTTGGCATTGATGGCAATACTCAGTGAATCATTTCTCAATAAAACATATACACCAGTTGACACTATACTTGTGCAATGTAGAAGATCACCATCACCTGGATTGATCAGTGTATACATTCTCAACATCTTCTCCCCAAACAATATATATCCTCTCCCTTTGACAACAATGCCAAAGTGGAGGCACAAGCTTACAAGCTTCATTATGTTGCTCCCCCTATGGAGTAGCATCCTTCAACATATCAATCCTATAAGATTTGACATGGTAGTACTTGACTGATGTGGAGCACACAACTTTTAGTTTACTTCATGAAGGGGCAGAACCCCTAATTCACCTCTCAAATAGGTAAATGTAGTGTTTGGTAAGGGCTTAGTGAATATGTCTGCTAGCTGCTCCTTACTAGAAACATGTTCTAGTACAACCTCTTTATTCTAAACCTTTTCTCTTAATAAATGATACTTGAGTTCAATATGCTTGGTCCTAGCATGCAATATCGGATTTTTGGAAATATTGATTGCACTAGTATTATCATAGAAAATACTCACCAGTTCAAATATAGTCACTTTGAAGCCATCCAGTACATGCTTCATCCAGATTGTTTGAGTGCAATTAATAAATGCTGTCACATACTCTGCTTCAGCAGTAGACTGGGAGATACAACTCTTCTTCTTACTCATCCACGAGACTAGTCTTGCACCAAGGAAGAACGCTCCACCGGTTGTGCTCTTCCAATCGTCCACATTACCTGCCCAATCTACATCGGTAAACACTTTGAGATTAAAGTTTCCATTATATGGATACCACAATCCATAATCAAATGTTCCCTTCAGATATCTAAGAATCCTCTTTACTGCTACCAAGTGGGATTCTTGGATTTTTTCTGAAAACGGGCCACTATGCCCACTGCATGAGCAATATCCAGTCTGTTGTGCACCACATAGTGCAACTTACCAATCATTGACTGGTACTCCTCATCCACCAATGCTAAATCATCCTCCTTAGTCAGTTTGCAGCCAATCACCATCGGTGTTCCAACCGATTTGCTCTCCTCCATGCCAAAGGTCTTCAATACCTCTTTGATATACTTGGACTGGGTAATGAAGATACCTTCTTTCATCTGCTAAATCTGTAGACCAATGAAATTTTTTATCTCTCTAATCAAAGAAATTTCAAACTCCTTTTTCATCACATCTGCAAATGCATGACTCATATCATCATCTCTACCGAAGATTATATCATCTACAAATACTTCACATATCAGAATCTGATCATCTTCAGATTTCAGGTAGATGTTGTTATCCTCACTTGTTCTCTGAAATCCTATCTTCATAGGATGAAAGTGTAACCTTTCATACCATGCCCTTGGTACTTGTTTCAATCCATACATGGCTTTGTGTAATCTACATGCCATTTCACTATCCTTTGACAAAGCAAACCCATCTGGTTGCTCAATATACACTTCTTCTTCTAGGATTCCATTCAAGAATGCAGACTTCACATCCATCTGGTCGTATACCTTGAATCCCTTGAATGCTGCAAATGCAAGTAGCATTCAGACACCTTCTAGTCTAGCCACTAGGGCAAAGGTTTCTCCATAGTCTTCTCCTTCTTCCTGAGCATATCCTTTGCATACAAGTCTTGCCTTGTTTCTTACCATTGTGCCTTCTTCATTCAACTTATTTTTAAAGACCCATTTGGTACCTATGACATTCTTGTGTTCTATTTTGGGTACCAAGGACCATGTTGCATTCTTCTCTATCTGGTCCAACTCTTCTTCCATTGCCTTTATCCAGTCTTCATCGGTAAGTGCCTCTCTAGTGGTCTTAGGCTTAAATTTTGAAATCATGCAGGAGTTTTCTCTCACCTTTCCCCTTGTGAGTATCCCTGCATCTTTGTCTCCAATGACCTACTTCGGATCATGATGCAGTTTTACATACCTAGGAACGACCCTAGTTGGTTCCAATTGCTTTTCCTCTTCTTCTTCCACTTCTTCTTCTTCTCCTACTATAGCTTCTACCGGTATAGAAATACTGAGGTCTTTGTAGTGTTTGTTGCTTATTTCTTTCTTAACCAGTTCCCAGAAGGCTAAACTTGGTTAATCTTATGTTTGATTGCTATCGGTTTCCTCAGGCTTCTCAGGGGATTCATCAACCTTGACATTGATACTCTCAACAATTTTCTGAGTCCTGTTGTTGTAGCACTTGGGAGCTTTGCTTTTGGTGGAATATCCCAAAATATTCCTTCATCACACTTAGCATCAAACTTACTCAAATGCTCACCTCTCCTGATATAGTATTTACTCCCAAACATTTTGAAATAGCTCACATTAGGAGTTCTCCCATTCTAGTACTCATAGGGGGTTTTGTATTTACCTTTCTTGATGAGTACCCTGTTCATAGTATAGACTGCAGTGCTTGCTGCTTCTCTCCAAGATGTGTGAGCTACCTTTCCTTGGATCAACATAGTTTTGGCCACTTCCACTACAGTCTTGTTATTCCTCTCTGTTATGTCGTTTTGTTGTGGTGTCCTTGGGGTAGACAACTGCCTCTTGATGTCGTTCTCTTCACAATACTTATTGAATTCATCATAAGTGAATTTACCTCCCTAATCGGTTCTTAGGCATTTTATCCTTCTGTCGCTCTCCTTCTCCACCAATTCTCTAAAGGCTTTGAACTTTCCAAATTCCTTAGACTTGTCTTTCAAGAATGTGACCCACATCATTCTTGAGCAATCATTGGTAATAATCATGAAGTACCGATCTCCCTAAGTGCTTCTAGTTTTCATCGGACCACACAAATCGGTATGTACTAGATCAAGTAAGTTCTCTGCTGAGAAAGACCTTCCTTTGAATGTTAAGACATCTTCCCAAGTTGGCATTCTCTGCACAAGGCATTCTCCAGTTTGTTCAGCAAATGTAATCCTCTTACTGCCTTGATCTTACTAGCCTTTATAATATTGTCAAAATTCACATGACAAAGTCTCCTATGTCATATCCAACTGTCATCAAATTTTTCCATCAGGCACTGACTAATCTTAGTTTTTAGCTGAAACATGTTTCCTCTGGTCTGCTTACTGATAGCAATAAGTTCACCACTCTTACCAATTATTCTGTAGACTTCACCTTTGAATTCCAGAATAAGTCTTTTGTCATTCAGCTGAGCAACACTCAAAAGGTTGTTCTTAAGGCCTCTTTTCATTTAGTGAGATGGATCCTTTTCCTTTCACCATGCAAGGTGCATCGTTGCCAAATCAGACAACACCTCGATCATATTCTTCCAGAGTCAGAAACTTTTTTCGGTCACCAATCATGTGGTGAGAACACCTGCTATCAATGATCCACTCATTAGAGTTGTCAATATGTGAGACAAGATCTTTTTGGTTAGACATCTCTTCTTTGACAACCACAAACACTATGTCCTCATTCTCTTCATCCTCAGATTCCTCATCGGTAACACCTTCATCCACTACAACAAGACAATTTCTCCTACCTATTCCTTTATACTTTCTAAACCTCTCTGGTTTATCCTTATTGTCATTGCTAGGGAAATTAACAACTATATGTCCTATCTTATTGCAGGAAAAACACTTCAGAGGGAGCTTACCTCTGTATTTTCCAGTGCTTTTTGGAAGTCTCTTGGCAAGAAGACCTTCAAACTCCATTAGAATCTCCTCATCGTCCATATCTTTGATTGACTTGGATTCATAACTGGTACTCACCTCTTTTCCTTTCCTGATCGGTATGGAGGAAACAGATGCTCTAAGGGTTGACTCGATCTTTTGAACACTACCATCATAGCTATTCAATTCATATGCAGTTAATTTAGCAATAATAGAGTCTAAGGATACCTGTGTTTTGTCGATATACCTTAGCTCTTGGATAGTGGCAACCCTAATTGCATAGACTGGTAACAATGATCTCAAAAGTTTACTGACAATGGTGGCATCATCAATTGTTCCACTAGTGCTTTTGATTTCTCCAACCACTGTCTTGATTCTTATGCCATACTGTTGAATGGTCTCTCCTTCAACCATCCTCATATCTTCAAACTTTCCTCTAAGACTTTCTTCCTTAGCCTGCTTGACATGTTCATCGCCGTCATAAATGGATTCCAGTTCGTCCCATACATCTTTAGGATTGTCCTTATCTTGCACATCAATGAACTCTATATCAGACAAACTGCTAATAAGGGCTTTCATGACTTGCCCATTTTTTTGTATCTCTCTTTTCTGATCATCGGTTAGAGTGCCAGTGGGGATTACATAGGCATTCTCAACATAGCTCCAGTGTTGTGCGCCCAAAATCCTGATGTATATCTTCATCCCGTCCTTCCATATTGTAAAGTGGTCACCATTTAACTTAGGACCTTCCCTCTTCATCATTAAAGCAAGATCTTTTGTCTCAAGCGGTTAAGCTTATATCACCGAGGACCGGGAGGTGCTCTGATACCAATTGATGAATAATGATGAATAACTAAGGTCCTAACCGGTACTAAGAGGGGGGGGGGGTGAATCAATATAGACAAAAACTTGCTTCAATATTTTGACATTCTCCGAACACAAATAATCGGTTATCTATATCACTATACTTAACCATAGCAATATCGATTAATAGAAATACTTCAGACAGCTAAACCAGTAAAACAAAAGTACTTCAAATAGCATCCAACACTTCTCAAATCTAGATAGATATTTTACCAGTTTGATCATGCATGAGTTGCATTAGTAATATCACAACCATTAGCTTTGCATGCATGTTCAACTGAACAAAAATTACTCAATCATCACATGAAAAATACATAGCCCATGACACACAGATTTTTCACGTGGAAACCCAAATGGAAAAAACCACGGTGGGGATGAATACCCACAAGATTGGTTTAAACTCTTTTGAAGTCCGGTCTGTTAGGAGCCTAGTCCGGTTAAAGACTTTACAATAAGGTTCTGTTAGGAACCGATCCTATTAGGGATCACCCATTTAAGGGATGCCTATAAACCCTGTTAAAGGTTACCTCACTAGAGGATTTAAGTAACTCAATGAATTTGAGCCACCTAGTTAGAGGATTTACAACAAAACCTGTTAAAGCTACCTAGTCAATGGATTTACCTTCTGTTGAAATGGTTAGAAGACAACAGGTAAGACTTCGATCTGATAACAACACTCCTTTCTAAGGCAGATCCTTTTCAGTTCTTCTCTTCTGCAATCACACTCTGTAGATTCTTCAATCTATTTTGGCAAGTATCAAGTCTTTAACACATGGATATAAACACAACTTTTGCCAACACAAACAACAGCAAACATCATCAACCTTATAGACAACAATTAGGTCGGTAGCATAAACCCTAAACATCTAGGTTTTCGGTTACAAGTGGTCCAATCTTGACCATCAAGATGCATTACATAGAATAAAACAATCTGAGAAAGATCTCAAGTTATTCTACATCGTCCAATCTTCACCACAATTGGAAAATAGTAACCCATCACGCGTTCTTCACATACCTCTAAGAAAAGCGCATATTCCTGAGGTAGACATTCAATGCATTTGATCTTCACCGCAAGATCCCCAAAGAAATCCTTCACATAGCTAACATGGCATCTTGATCCTTATCCTTGTTCTTAACTAACTCATCACAAAACATCATCGGTTGCTCCGCACAAGCCAAACTGGAAACCCTAGGGCTGAACTGAGACTACCAACCGATAGTCAAACTGTGAACCCCGACACTGGTTCACTCCATGTCGGTTGACTATAGCCACTTCCAATCTTCATACCAGTTCACCTGCTTGAGTATCATATACCTGTTCACTAATTGACATCAATGACAACATACATTATCACCGCTTCATCATATGCCAACAGATACAACCAAAAGTATCCAAAGCCCCTTAATGCCAGTAGATGTCACAACTATGAAATTTGAATCATGTTTTTCTATGAATCAATTAGAATGTGTTGGAACTAATATCCAAAATCTTGCTTCTATTGTGTCAAATAGTTGTCATGATATTGTACAAAAATTCAAAATTACATGTCAAACAACACCTCTTGTGGAAGAATTGGATATCGAAAAACTTCAAAAGATGGTGTCAACATTCCAAGCCACTTGCATCAAATTAGAGGGACTGTGTGATTTCCTTAAGGAGTTATATCATGATGCACTCTACTCAATTAAGGATGCCTCCAAAATCATCCATGCTTATGAGATGCACTTGAAAAACATATGATTAGTTATTTCAACTACTTACAATGTAAAAAGCCTAAAGTTGTCTTCTAACTACTTACCATGTGAATAGCCTACACTTATAGACAAACTTCTATTTTTCTACAATGGAACCTACCTATAACTATCCATGTAAATTCTTGATACATTATATAATGACTCTTGTTTTGAGAAGAGATGTTAATTTAATGAATTTCTTCTTGTATTCAATTATTTGTCATACATATAAAAGTAGTCTACTTTCGGCATTCATCCTTTGATTACGTTATTATGTATTCTAAATTGTAGATTATTACTTCTTTAGACATAGATTTATAATGTGATTCTTTGAGCTTCAACCATTCTTAAATTTTACAAATTAGATAATTTATAATTGTTTTTTTTTCTTTTTCTTTTAAGTTTGTTTTCTTCTACCAATTCATATTGGTTTATTTTAGAAAGTGTTTCTCAACCACTCTAAAGTATTACAAATTATGTATTTTGTAATGCAATATTCCTAAACATGTCTTTTAACTAATTAGAATGTAAATAGTCTACACTTATAGACAAACTTCTATTTTTCTACTATGGAACATACCTATATCTATCAATGTAAATCCTTTAACGAATTTCTTCTTATATTCAATTATTTGTCATGCATATAAAAGTAATCGACAGTCAACATTCTTCAAATTTCATTACATTATTATGTATTCTAATTTTCTAGATTATTACTTTTTTAGACATATATTTATAATGTGATTCTTTGAGCTTCAACCATTGTTAAATTTTACAAATTAGATAATTTATAAATGTTGTTTTTCGTAAGTTTGCTTCCTTTTACCAATTCATATTGGTTTATTTTAGAAAGTGTTTTTTCAACCACTCTAAAACATTACAACTTTTGTATTTTATAATTCAATATTCTTTAAAGGAGACAGGGCAATATTACAGTTTTTAAAAAATTAGTTTGAAATAGGGAAAAAGGTCCCTAACCTCAACAATTGTTTGAAAACTTATTCTTTCCAAATTCAAAAGCTTTTTTAATGTTTAGGAAAAAATATTCTTTCACCATATTTCAATTTACTTATAAAAATATTGTTCCCACTCGAATTCAACTTCGTGGCAACCACATTTGTTTTATCACTATCTAATTCTCATATTTCAACTTATTCATAGGCCAGATTCCTCCGACCAAGTTTCAATTGCATTATGGCAATGTTAACTACAAATGCCATTGCAAACATTCTTGCAAGCATGTCTCTTATTTCCCCTTCTTTGTAAGTTACATCTATACACTCCATTCAACAACCTCATTCAGAAAATGTCAAATACCTACTGCAACTCTTAGATGGTATGCATACACATCCTGTACTACTTCTTGACCAATTGAGCAACCATGTTTTGGATGAATCTTTTATCAAAGGTTTTATTCTCTGTAATTGCAAACTGGAAACTTCTAATGTCTCACTCAAGTTCCTCACTCACCTTTGCAAATCAAAACATTTTCTTATCGTCAACACATCTATTTGCAACAAATGAAATGTTGCCATTACATAATAAATGCATGTTGTTGTCTTTAGCAATGCCTATTGCCCTATCTACTGCAGAACACATCAAAGGATTCACATGCTCCACTCCAAATGAAGAAAAACTTCAATCAAACATCTTCTTATGTATCAGCCAAGAGGTTGTGTTATATGCAAATCTACGGTTAGAAATACAACTTGTCAATGGTGTACTTGGACAAGTCAAAGCAACTGTATACAATGATGGTGAGAAACCACCTCAACTTCCTTTATTTGTTTTTCAATTCAAACATTACATAAGCCCATCTTCGGATCAAAACAACCCACAAGATGTACTTGTAACTTCAATAAGTCATGGTCTTCGATGTCAGATAGGTCACTAAAAATGGCATGGGGCTCAATAATACACAAATCAAAAGGGCTCACACTTCAAAGAGCAATGATCAACGCCAATAATATTGATCGACAAAGCTTGACATTCATAACTATTTCAAGGGTTCGTGAACTTGTAAGTCTTCGCATTCACCCATCGTTAACAATCCAAAGATATGCATGCATACAAAAAAACCCATATGTTGCTCGATGAAAAGAAGAAGAGGCGCAACTGACAACATTATCAAATGTAAATTCTTTAGCCAACCAACCATAGCTACAAAATTCCAGGTTTGTTCCATCTTTTGTTTTTACAATACTTATACCTATCTTCTTAATCTTGCTAAGCATGTATTATCAAACATTAACAATTTGTACCACATTCTCATGCTTCTATACATAACAAATGTCAAACTTTTATGAAATTTTAATCTTAAATAATTGATAAAAATAAATTCTTATATTTCAATCAAAATTAATGTAATATATTTTCAATTCCCTAGAGTTTGTACTATATGGAAAATATTTTATAGAACTCTATTCAAGACAAATTCGTGGTGTTTGTAACAGAAGCGGTGCTCAAAAGAATGGTATGAATGAGGAAGATGTGCAACATACATATGTCAAGTTTTTTAGGACCTACTCTTTATAAGTTAATTATGCATTTGCTTGAGACATTTCAACAAAATTTTAAATCAATTCCATAATGTTTATGACTATATTGTGCATTTTCTACATATTTATTTATAAAAACTATTAGTCATTGATCATATTTCAATGTTTATTTATACTAAAAATTCTAACATTTCAATCTCCCTACCCTTAATTCCAATCACCTACTTTTTGTTGATAGATAGAAAATTGCTTAACTTGTTTGACTTCTTCAAAAAATGAACCATAATATGTCAATTTATCAAAATTGACTTTTCCTACTCTTCTATTTCCCCTCTTCAATGTTTTGTCCAATATTATTGTATTCAGCGTAACATTTGCACACCAAGGTGCAATTGCTAGTAATACGAGATTGTATAAAATCGTAAACAAATTAGAACATGTGGTATAGATGATGTGACCTCTCAGGAAGGTCCAATGCTTCACCTATATGAATATAACCTAGATGCAATGAGTGCTAAGTGTTTCATTCATTCTCATGAGAGATGGGTTCTTGTGAACCACTACTCATGAATGATGGGTCAATGAGTTGACTCAAAATCTACATAGTTGAACCTTGATAGCAATATCACAATATATGATGTATGTTTAGCCTAATATGTGATGTTGGAATGATAGTCTTTTTGTGGTTTAAAGGTAAGGTTAAGGATCTTGTTCTAGATGTGAGGATGTAAAATATGGAAGAATTGAGCACGTACAATATTCTTGGGGATGAAACATTTCAATAAATTTGTACTTATAGAACAATAGGAGTTTAGGTTATGTAAACAAATCAATTTGTTGAAAAGGATTGAGAAGCTTCAGTTAAATGTAGAAGGTAGGTCTAAAATCAATTATTCAAATCATGGCATCATTCAAAAGTGATAAGGTATCAAGCATTAGTAGAAATGAAGTGGGTGTGTGGAAACTAAGAACGATGATGACTAAATGTTTGTAATTTGATTTTGAGAATGCAAATCTTGCCAAGGAATGTTCTTAGACTCTTGCAATCATGTTGGCTTTGAGCATCGCCTTTGTGTTTATATTTTTGTGGCTACTCTATGCTTTCATAAAACACATTTTTTATGCTTGCCTACCTTTCTTTATTCTTATCTTGATTGTCATGGATGTGTTATGATTTGTAGTGTGTGAGATCAATGAGAATAGCAAGGAGTCATTTAGCCTTATCGTGAGGATTTATCTATTTATAGTTATATAAGCAATATGTGCAATTATAATTTGGGTCATTTATGAAAAATAAATAGCATATAGAATTGGTAATTAGAGATATGCATATTGTTTATGAAGTTCTTAGAAGAAATACATAATTGCTTCTAAATTTATATGGATTGAATATTTTGATATCATTGTACTTGGTTCCCATCATAGTGTTATTTTAGAGAGATGCGAATTATCTTTTTCTTGTTGGGTCAATGCATTTGTGAGTTGAGGGTTATGTAGGAGGAATTGCACCTCTATGCCGTATTAGATCCTTCAACAAGAAGAGAATTATTGTAGTTATTTTATTGGGAAAAAATATTAATTTGTTTCTCCTTGTGTGGTTCTACCATGGCTAGGATTTGATTTTGAGGCCACTGATTTTCTCCTCTAGCTCCACATTCTTGGGTTTCAATTTTAATGCTATTGTAATCTAGAGCAAAATTTATTGGGAATGTTCTTTATTTCCTTCCTTAGGGCTAGTGAAGGAAATTGCAATCTTATCATTATTAGACATTTTCATTATGCAAGGATGATACCTTGATCCTAATCGAATTGTTAGAGCCATACCTATTAGGGCCTCAATTTACATTTTAGCTTTAGAATGTATACCTTGATCCTAATCGAAATATTAGAGCCATATCTAGTAGGGCCTCAATTTACATTATAGCTTTAGAATTTTGTTCCTTAATCATCTAGTGAAAGTGTTGTACTTAGAAAATTAAAAATCTCCATTATGTTTCAGCTTGTATCTCTATTAATAAAATCTACATGATTCTTGTTGGCTCGAGAGAAGTTTTTAACTTCATTTATCTTAGAATCTGAACTAGTTGGAAACCATATGGTCTTATAGATTGTTGCATATCTAGAACAACTTTTTTGAACCTAAAAAATAATTTTTTCATTGGTTTCTTGTTCTTAAAAATATTTTTGTTACTTATGTGTTTCTTAATTATGGTTTATCTTCCAAAACTTGTGATTTTTATGTATGCATGAAACCTTTGAGCATCTATTTTTTTATTGCAAATATGTTGTCCATATTTGGTCTTATTTTTTGGTCAACTTGTGAACTGGAATGATAAGATTGTCTTTTCATGGCATGAGGTCCTTGTGGATAATGTTGATGCTTTCAACTGTGAACTAAATAGATTTTTGTTGATTTTTATTAATGTGATTTTGTGGTAGATTTGGAAGAAGAGAAACAATGAGGTATTATGAGGGAAGAGGAGGGATCTTACTGAGTTCATTAGGGAACTCACATATTTGACTATTATGTTTCAGGCCTCAATTACATTATAGATCCCAAAAGAATGCTTCATGATCCTCTTGAAATAAAGTGTAACGATGGTTTAAAAAAAAAACAAACACATCAACTCAATTTTTCTGACAAGGCAGCAATAACCTGAATCAAGAAGACTTGGAGCTATTGAATAACTACTTGCAAGAGAAGAAGATCACCAAACCTATGACTAAAGAGACGTCAAAGAAGCAAAAAACTAAATTCCAATTTGATCCTAAGGAGATTGATCCCAATTTTATAGTGCCTCTTCTAGGAACCTATGCATGTGACAAGGCACAATCTAGTAATAATTTTATAGGATCGTGTGACTAGCTTCAGATTAAGCAAAATGACATAATGCTATATCTTATGTAAAGAAATTATCTCTTTTTTTGCCTTTTTGTTATTCGGTAATCAATATTGAACATCTGGAGTAGTATCTTCGTATAATGTAACTTTGTTTTACAAACTATATCTGATAGAAAAAGAAGAGATCTCATTGTTCTCTCTTTGCCCTCATGTATGAACCTTAACTTCATGTATAATATAAACAAGGTTTGTAATAAATAAACATATATTATTAAATTGGATAGTAAGCTAATGAATATGTGTGTGAGACATACCAAATATCCTATCATGGTAGGAATGTGGGTGAATTGTATCATCATGTGTATGAATATAGGCAAGTCTATCATAATGGTTGGTAATATAAAATAAGCTCAAAATATAGAAGTTAGAATATATATAATCTCACTATCATGAAACCTCAACTTGTTTATAATGACCTTGAGGTAATAAGTGGCATAATGACATCCTATTCATTTGTAAGAACAACATTTCTCCAACCATAAATAAAATTATATGCTAGAAATAGTACAATGTTCCTATTTATGAGGACTATAATAAGGCTATCTAGAATTCCTTTGGAAAGATAAACTTTGTGAATTATATTCATATGGGGAACATGTTTAAAATTCAAGTGGAAAGTAAATTATCTTAATATTATAGTTCTTCAAGAAAGTTGATATTACATAATTAAATATTCTTCACATCAGAACACATGTAGTGATTGACCATGGGGATTCCACTACAACTAAACAAGTTAATCTATATAAATGTGTTGGCACTGTCATTCTTAATCAGAGTTAGTTTAGTACTCTTGTTGTTAATTTTGTACCATCTTAACCTATTGAATTGATGCATGTCAGTAGAATCATACATAGTTGTTTTTTGTATCACCATCCTGATCTTTCTTGGTTAAATTAGTCCTTAGCTTTTGGGAGATACTTTATAAGAAGAGTAGGAATCCTCAAGGATTATACATTGCAAATGTATTCAAAAAAATGATTCCATCTAGTACCTATATAAGTTAAATCCTTAAATATGGATAGCTCCTCAAATAATTGGATGATCGAGTTATCTTTCCTTTTATAATTTTAATAAAAGCAATGCACATAACTAGGTTTTATTGTGTATCTTTCTTCTAGAAATATTCTTAGGTGGACTATAATGCATTTGATTTAGGCATGCGAATATGTTCCTTGTCATGTGATCATTGTACTCTACCAATCCATAGACTACTCTATCCCCTTTGGATTGTACAATGTCCTCTCCTCTTAAACACCCTTGTAATTATTTAGTGTAGCTTACTATAAATCATATGCACTTTCACATATTTCACAAATGTTTTTTAACCCATCTTGACAGTTTGTGTGTTGTCATTAACGATACTAATGGTCACTATTGTCACAAAATTTTGAACCCTTGTTGAGGTATCAACTCAACAACCTTGTGAAACATGGAAACTACCTCAAACTATGGCACCTTATGGAAGGGGGTTGGATGTTCAAAGAAGGTCAAATTACTTCTCAATCCAAATGTGGATGTTGAAGCAACTCAACACTCCAAATTCTACTTCTAAACCTATCCTAACAACTTGTAGAGGAAAATGGAAGAAGGAAATGCTAAAATGAAAGGAGGTGATGCACCAAGATAAGAGATGTTTCTCTCCCCACCCAAAAGTGACACAAAGAAACAATTGAAATACCTAGGAGATGCACAAACCTTATTTGCATGAATGACTGGACCAAACACATGTATGAAGGTTACAATTTGTTGAATGTCAAAGGAGAGAAGGTTTCCCACAAGTCACACTCGGAAACAAGTTAACACATCATATAAATAAGTGAAAGCCACAAAACATGCACTTACAATGAAGGTAAGAAAACATACACAACATGTATAAGTTTAAGAAATGCAAGAATGATAATTTCAATTCATTATAAGGCCAATGGCCAAACTTGAAGTTGCAGAAATGCAAAAAATATATGTCTTTTCAAGAGAAGTGAAAGAGCATAAGAATAGCTCAAGCTAACAGGGGGAGAACCCTTTAAAAGGAGGATTAACAATCTTTATATAGAAAATTGGTTGCAGAGAAGAGACCAATGGTCAAGGAAGGGAAGCCTTGACCCCTGTGTGTGCAGAGGAATGTCAATTAAAGAATGCAGGGAAGTGCATAGACTTGACATGGCATACATGCAAGCAACCCGACCATTCCTTGACATGCCAATCCCAAGAAGAAAATTACTTCTAGAAAATTGATTGCTTGGTATTCCAAAGTTAGAGCATGCAATTTTGACATGAAGGCCATCAAGTAACCATAAAGAAACATGGCCCTAAACTCCACTTGATGGAAATCCTACAAAAACATTAAATGCACCCTTGTAGCTTCATGAATGAAAGTATACAAGTCGCAAGAGTTAGTAGAGCATTAAGAGCTTTGAGTGTTGATCATGCCATCTGGAAGTGTCACAAGTCAAAAACTTGGGTTTTCAGGTTTTGGAAGACTTGGGAAACTTGGGTTTTCAGGGTTTGGAAGACTTGGGAAACTTGGGTTTTTGAGGTTGAAAGACTTTGAAAAAATGGGTTTCTAGGGTTTGGTAGACTTGGGAAACTTGGAATTCTACAGTTGGAAGACATGGGAAACTTAGGTTTTCAAGGTTTAGAAGACTTGGGAAACTTTGGTTTCCAAGGTTTTGAAGACTTGGAAAACTTGGGTTTCTAGGGTTTGGAAGACTTGGGAAACTTGGGTTTCTAGGGTTTGGAAGACTTGAAAAATTGGGTTTTTAGGGTTTGGAAAACTTGGGATACCTGGGTTTTTGGGGTTTGGAAGACTTGGGAAACTTAGGTTTCCAGGGTTTGGAAGATTTGGGAAACCTGCATTTTCGAGATTAGGAAGACTTGGGCAACCTAGGATTTTGGGATTTGGAAGACTTGGGAAATCTAAGTTTCTAAGGTTTGGTAGATGTGGGAAAATTGGGTTTTCTGGGGTTTGGTAGACTTGGGAAACCTAGGTTTTCGGGGTTTGGAAGACTTGGGAAAGTTGGTTTTTTCAGGGTCTGTAGGTTCAATGAAGAACTTACCTATCAAAAAGATAACAATTAACACTTAATGACAAGTGGCCTTTCCCTTGATCAATTGGGATAGTGTTGGTCCATGGAACATATCTCTAATCAATTCTCACTGATGGACCAAGGATGTCATAAAAATGACAACATTTTGGTGACCTTTGTGGGATGCTTGCCTACTAAGCATGGAATATAGAAGCCTTAAGCATACATTAGGCAATGAGTCACTGGAAGGACCCAACAACATCTGTGTGCCAACACTTGGAGAGAAGCTGGAAACTAGAGCATGCACTCTCTTAAGGAGAATTTAGTAGGGCAAAATCACTTAGGAAATCAAAAAAATGTCCAATCTAATATTTATATTGCTATATATGGAAAGGAGTTTAAACAAATCCATTGAATGGATTATCAAAATAGCTACCTTTCCTAACCATATTCTAATGCTCTTCATTCTCGTGGATAACTAGCCAGGAAAAGAAAAATCATAGGCACTCGACAAGCTGTTGGAATGCTTCCCAAATCTTGATAACAAAGAAGTTCACCCATGTTTGAATTTTGTCCTCTTAAGGTGGATGGGTGAAAATAACTTACTCTCCTTGATGTGCAACTTCATGCTTAGACATAATCATGACAAGGGAATTCCTACAAAGCTCAATCTAAGCTAGATGCCTAATTAGACACCCTCTTGAAAATGTTGAATCAAAGCAAGCATCCTTGGATTCAATATCATGTTATGATTCTTTGATTTCTTGTTGGCTAACAGAGGCTAGCACTAAGGACTCAGCTGATGGTATGTGGACCTCTTTCTGTTGTTGTTGCAACTCGTGACTCTTCAATTCAAGGGTTGGTGGCTTGACATCAATGGATGAAAAAAAGACGTCCCTCTCATCCCAAAAGTGGTCCTCTTCATGAATCTTTTCATTTTTTCCTCCCATGACATGTAATTTCTCTTCACAAGTCTTCATGATAGTTTGAAGAAATGAGATGCTCCTTCTCTTGAAATGTAGGCTTCGTTATAGCATCATAGGCTTCCTCACCATCAAGAACAAGATTATACTTATGCTCCTCCACCTTCAGCTCAATGTCATGCTCATGTTATAGCTCTATAACGTCCTTGACTTCCATCTGCTAATGATCTGAGACCTCATCAATTGTAGGTATGTCCTCTTCCTCATTCTTAAAGAATAAATGAAGGTTTTCAAATAGGAGGAATGAATCCTCTTCCTCATTGTCTTTTTTTGCCTAGATAGAGCCTTCCAGAGTAGGCTAAGAGTGATTATATTCAATCACCTCATGCAACTAGGCCGACGCTTCATCCTTGCAAGCCTGTGAGAGCTCACAAATGGCAGGCAACACCTCCCCCTTCCTCTACTCACAGGCACCATCAACTCTCCATGCATCAGGTTTGTCCCTGAAGAGAGAAATAGTATCTAGACAAGAGGGTTGAGTGGGTGAAAAAATTTGCAAGGGAAGCCGAGGCATTTGAATTTCTTACATAGGAAAAGACCCCCGAGGTGGGCACCTCTATGAGATAGTAGATTGGGAGCCTCTCAATTTTGGGATGTTGAGTCTTGAAGGTTTAGAGCGTGTCCCTTGTCTGAAACTTTGAATTTCAAACTTGGGCACCTTAGGGGTAGATTTTTCTTCTTGCATGAGATACCTCTCCGAAGCTACTAATTGCCTAATTTGTTCCTCATGAACAACAACCTGGTTTTCAAGGAACTCCTCATGTTGTTGTTTCTATGCCTCTTCATATTGTGACTAGAGTTGAGATTGATGGGCAAGTTGAGCTTATCGTAGGTATCTCTCTTGCTCCAAGTCAATGGCCTTGAGTTGCTCCTAGAAGCTCAATATTATACTTATGATGTTGAGGTCCCCTAAACTTTTCACATTTTTATGCTAGTTGCAAGGATGCAAATGTTGAATGGGAGAAAAAGAGTCATCTTGGGGTTGTTCATAAACATATGGTGGATTCCAAGAAGGTTGAGCTAGGGTGGGTGGGTGGTAAGCATTTAAAAACTTCCCACTCGCTTTTGTAGAAAGGTTGTTTGGAATGAAACTAGGAGCAGTCCTAGTTTGATATTGTTCGCAAGGAGGTGAATGATAATTTGCATATTCATGAAATGGAGGGGGAGAATAATTCTACTCATAATATCTTTCCATGGCAATAGCATAGAGAAGGCCAAAGCTTATTTAAAAGATTATGCAAATATGAGTAACAAGTCCGCTCTAATCAAAGAGCTAGACACATACTAGTAGGGTCACCAAATTGATTGAGCTATAGAGTCACCAGGTGCTTGAAACACACCTCTTGAAGGCTGAGTCTACTGAAGAATGGACTAATATTCAACCCAATGAAGAACTTGTCCCACCAGGTGTTCCAGATACCGTTGTCACAAAAATTTTCACCTTTGTTGAGGTATCCACTTAGCAACCTTGTGAAACATGGAAACAACACCAAAGTGTGGGACCTTGTGCAAGGGGTTGAATCTCCAGAGAAGGATGACTTCCTTCTTAATCCAAATGCAGGTGTTGAACCAACTCAACACTCTAAATTATACTTCTAAACCTATCCTAATGACTTGCAGAGGAAAAGGGAAGAAGGAAATGCTAAAATGAAAGGAGGTGATGCACCAAGATAAGATATGTTTCTCTCCCCACCCAAAAATGACACAAAGAATCAATTGAAATACCCAGGAGATGCACAATATCTAGTTGCATGAATGACCCAAAACGCATGTATGAAGGTTAGAATTTGTTGATATCAAAGGGGAGAAGGTTTCCCACAAGTCACACTCAGAAACAAGTTAACACAACATATACATAAGAGAAAAACAAAAACATGCACTTACAATGAAGGTAATAAAACATACACAACATGCATAAGTTAAAGGAAGGAAAGAATGATAATTTCAATTCATTATAAGGCAAATGGCCAGACTTATAATTGTAGAAATGCAAGAAATATACAATTCTTCAAGAGAAGTGAAAGAGCATAAGAATAGCTCAAGCCAGTAGGGAGCAAATCCTTTACAATGAAGCTTAACAAACTTTACATGGCAAATTGGTCATAGAGAAGAAACCAGTGGTTAAGAAACAAAAGCATTTTACCCTTGTGTGTGCAAAGGAATGTTAGTCAAAGAAGGCAGGAAGTGCACAGACCTGACATGGTGTACATGCAAGAAACATGATCATACCTTGACAAGGCAATCCCAAGAAGAAAAGTACTTCTAGAATATCCATTGCCTAACATTCCAAAGTTAGAGCAAGTAGGCCTGACATGAAGGCCATGAAGTAACCTTAAATAAGCATGGCCCTGTACTCAACTTGATGGCAATCCTGCAAAAACATTAAATGTGCCCATGTAGTTGCATGAATGAAAATGTACAAGTCACAAGTGTTGGTGGAGCATTAAGAGCTTTGATTGTTAATCATTCCATCTGGAAGTGTCGCAAGTTTGAAAATTTGGTTTCTAGAGTTTGAAAGACTTGGGAAACTTGGGTTTCCAAGGTTTGGAAGACTTTGGAAACTTGGATTTTTAGGGTCGGAAGACTTGTGAAACTTGGGTTTTCAGAGTTGGAAGACATGGGAAACTTGGGTTTTCGGGTTTTGGAAGACTTGGGAAACTTGGGTTTTTGAGGTTTGCAAGACTTGGTAAACTTGGGTTTTCATAGTTGGAAGACTTAGGAAACCTAGGTTTCTAAGGTTGGAAGACATGCAAAACTTGGGTTTTCGGGATTCAGAAGACTTGGGAAACTTGGGTTTCTAGGGTTTGGAAGACTTGGGAAACTTGGGTTTCTGGGGTTTGGAAGACTTGGAAAACTTGGGTTTTTGAGATTGGGAAAGACTTGGAAAACTTGGGTTTTCGGGATTGGGATGACTTGGGAAACCTGGGATTCCAGGGTTTGGATGACTTGGGAAACTTAGGTTTTTGGGGTTCAGTAGACTTGGGAAACCTGGGTTTCTGGGGCTTGGAAGACTTGGGAAACTTGGGTTTTTCAGGGTTTCTAGGTTCAATGAAGAACCTACCTCTCAACAAGACAACACTTAACACTTCATGACCATTGGTCTTATCCTTTATCAACAAGGGCATCACTAGTCCATGAAACATATCTTTGATCAATTCTCACCAATGGACCAAGGGACCATAAAAATGGCAACAATCACCTAGCACTATTATGTGATCGGGGACTTCTATTATATTTCAACATGTTCCTATCTTGACTATTATACATGCTTGGAACTATCATATTTATTATATCTCTTTATTTCTCCATGTACCCTCTATTATTGTTCATCATAACTATGAATGACCTTGAAATTTCATTAATATTTTCCTTTGTATCTTTAACATGCTCTTCTACTTTTAAGGTTGTCCTCATAGATCCCTGTGACTTCTATAATAATTGCTCAGAGTTTAGTCACTTTTATAATGCCCTCTCTTTTCCATTAACTATGTTGAATACTTTAGACAACTAAGAGGGGAGGGGTGAATTAGTTGTATAATAAGAAATATATTACTTTTCCTACAGAAATTGATTCGACAAATTAAAACTTAAAGTACTTAACCATAAACATCTATGAACATGAAATAACACACACATGAAACACCAAATATGATGTGGAAAACCCAAGAAGGGAAAAACCACAAACAATGTTAGTTCTCAATATGAAAACACCTATTAAGGTGATACCGGTTAAGGTGATGTTTACAAATATGGCTCATTGTCAAAATGCTCACTATAGGGGGACTCACTGCCCAATTAAAACCACTAGAAAAAGGAAGGCTCACTACCTGGAAGAATAAAGAAAGAATTCACCACATAGGCACAACTGTCACATAGTTGTACAATGCCCAAAGAAACCTTAAGCACACTGCCACCAATACCAAACAACATCAGCATACAACCATACTGATCAACAAATTTGGATCAATAAAGATAGATCTTCCTTTTACAGTCAATTGTGTTCTATATATCTATGCCTCTATATATTATTTCATTACAATCATTCTTTATATATACTAATCTTTGAAATAGAAATTTCCAAGTTCGCCAAGGAGATGATAAAACATAATTCAAAATAGATCTTCACTAAGCATTCCCATGGTGGAAATGAATGAGAAGTGGACCTCACCACAACAACACATTATCCAAATTCTGCAATCACCAAACCAAAAGATAGAGAATCTGAGGTCAATCGGACTAGGAAAGAGCATAGCCAAAAACACATCTCTAGAGCACACCAACACGTGTCGAATCAAAATAACAAAGATACATGCATGAATAGAAAAAATCCAAAAATGCAACAAGAGAACTGAACATGCGAAGCAATGTAGAACTTTGCAAACTCTGCCAGGCAATCATCATCATCATTGCATAGACTTCTAGAGCACAACTTCTAGACCACCAGAACATGAGAGTAGTATCTCAAGGCAATATCCAACAACATGTCATCATATCATGAATATATTTGCAGCCAATCAGAAATGTGGACCACAAACCAAATATTGAAACATAGAATCAATACATTAACATCATTGAAAACCATAAATGACAACCATACCGATACATCAAGCAACTTCACATTTGTAACAATCTCCCCCTTTGTCATTAACAACAACATTCATCAACAAAAAACAATTTCTCCAACATCTTTCCCAAAAACTCTCCCCCTTTGACATCAAAGACAAAGGTGAACAACAACTCAACTCAGATTTCACACAACTCCACCTCAGAGGAATCCCCAAACATTAGCTAAGACTGAAATATGCATGAAGTTCCCTAGACTAATGCACTACCAAATGCACTTAGTTCAAACTAGGAAGGGGTATGACCCCCAACATTTGTCGGAGATAATCAAAATTATCTTTTCATAAAGTCTTCATAAACATATCTACAACTTTCTCTTTGGTAGGTACATATTCAAGTTTTACTTCACTATCCAATACTTTTTCTCTCAAGAAATGATATTGAATGGAAATATGTTTTGTTTTGGAATGTAATACTAGGTTCTTAGAAATATTGATTGCACTTTTTTATTATCATACATGATTGAGATAGTTTCATCAAACATCATGCTATAGACACACAAATCTGTCCACTTAATTAAATGAATATTTAATATTTATTTGATTAATTAACCATCAATAATCAGTTAATTAAATGAATATTTAATTAATTCATCCTCAACCTCTTCTTCTATTAACTAAATAAATTATTCAATTTATTCAAATTAATTCATTAAACCATACTCTAACAATTGGGCATCCCTTTCTTTATGGGAGCAGGGAAACCCTCTTTTTGGAATTCTGTGATTGACAAATTAAAAAGAAGAATTTATGTGTGGAAAGCTAGATTTTATCTCTGTCAGGCAGAATCCTTCTTGTCAAAACTGTTTTGGATACAATCCCAAACTACTACATTTCAATCCTTCAAGCCCTAAAATCTATTGTTTCCCATATCAAGAAAATTATTCAGAATTTTATTTGGAAAGGTAATCTTTCAGAGGATAAAAAGATCCCACTTGTATCTCTCAACAAAATGACTACAAGTAAATCTATGGGCAGGGTTGGTCTACATGATATTTCAAAAAGGATCAAGGCCTTTGGGGGAAAGTTGGTTTGGAAAATTTATGTAAAACCACATACTTTGTGGTGTCAAATTATGCAATAAAAGTATTTAGATACTCCTAACCCATCGCATATTTTTACTATCCTTGATCCTCCATCAGGCTCTGTGGTTTGGAACTTCATGATGGCTTCTAGGAATGTGATTACTAGATATTTATCTTGGCAAGTACATAATGACAAAGATGTCAAATTCTGGCATGACTCGTGGAGTGGTCTCCCCCCCTTAATCTTGAGGAATCTTACCTTTATTACTCAATGGGGATCTTACCTTTATGATTACATAGATGATCTTGAGAAGCCTTCAAATCATGTCATTTGGAAGAATCCAACTTCACTCCCGATCTCCCCGACTTAAAAGGTAAAATTTTCTTTGGTTCTCAAGAACCGCATCATTTTTATCTCCAATGGTTCGGACAAATTGATATGGTGCCCTACGAAGAACGAAAGTACTCTATCAAGGAAGGATATAAGGCAATTCATCAGATGTCGATTCAATCCTATTCACAAAGAGCTTATAACTTATGTTGGAACAACAATATTCTTCCCAAGGCAGGGATGTTTGCTTGGCTTGCTCTACACAAGAGAACACTTACCAATGAGAGACTTGATAAATTGAACATTGCACCTCCATTTGCCTGTGTACTTTGTGGTGAGCATAATGAAACGTTAGATCATCTCCTCCTCCAATGTGATTTTGCTCATAATTGTTGGATGTTTGTGCTTGCTAAACTTTCCTTTAGCATCCCTCTTCCAAATAATATATGGGATTTGTTCTAGTCCTGGACAGTCTTATACTCATCCTCTCTTTTTGTGTGCATTTGGAAAGTGATCCCATCCACAGTAGTATGGTCAATTTGGTGGGAAAGAAATAAACGTATTTTTAGAAAACAAACATCTCCTCTTTTTGATGTTTTCAATTACATTAAAAAATCAGTATCAGAACTGGTTAATGCTCATGTTTCAAATTAGTTCAATCCAAGTAGGGAATTTACTTCTTGGGATGGTCAAGTTATTAATTGTTGGAAGGGCATCACTATTTCCGTATCATCTTTCTTTTCGAGAGTGAGAATTAGTAAAATTGACAAAAATAAAGTGAAATGGTGTCCTCTGAATTCAACACATTTTAAATTGAATTTTGATGGCTCCTCTAAAGGGAACCTAGGTGATGCAGGAGTGCGAGTATGCATTAGGGACCATACAGGGTGTGTTTTTGCTTTGAAATTTGTTTCCATTCCACCGGGTACTAACAAGTATGCAGAGGCATATGCTTTGCTTGAAGGCATTCTACTAGTTAAAAAATTGAACATCTCTTATATTCACATCGAAGGCGACTCAGCTATTATTATCAATGCTTGCATAAAGAGAACTATTGACAATTGATAGATAAGATATTTGCTTGAACAAGTGTAGGCACTCATTGATACATTTGTAAATTTTACTATTTCACATGTGTATAGAGAAGGAAACCGGGTTGCAGATCATTTGGCAAATATGGGAAGTTCCAAGGTAGAACCTAATGTGATGGGTCTGAATTGTGATCTCAATTCTTTTCCAATCCTTAGAAAAATAATTTTGGAGGAAATGGGTACAGGATAATATTGTACAAGGTTATGCAGATGTTTTCATAATGATAAAAAGTTGATATGTGAGGTATTATAATTGCAGGGTTCCGTGGTTGTCCAGTATCTGAATAATGTGAATGGATGTTGATTTGGGCATCTATGAAACGAGATAGACTATGGACTGCTATGTAAATGTGTACAAATTTCATGATGTTTTGGTTCGGACTTCATCTTGGTCAACATACTTTAGGAAGCATTCGGTACTTGGAGATGGCTTGCGACATTTGGTATTCTAGAGATTACAAGATATATTGTACTTTTGTGGTATATTAGGGATTTAAGTTTCACAACCTTTCTATGTAATATTGAGCAAGGATCAAAGTTTTTCTTTCTGGTTCTTTTCTCTGGGAACTCTTTGAATCAACTTAAAGAAATATATAAATAAAATATATTAAGTGGCATTGCCACCTTTTCTCAAAAAAAAATATTTAAATGAATAAAACATATTTATTTAATTTAATCCCTTTCCTCCTTTAAATAAATAAATAAATATTTATTTAAATCCCTAAACTACCCCCCCCCCCCCCCCCCGCCACTTGCGTTCTCCTACAAATGCAAGTTGCGCCTATTTGGTTGAGTAAAGTAATTTTATATTAATTAAAATCATATTTTCTCTCACCCACTAAACCTAGTTGCAACCTAAATCCCCTTCTGGATTCTTCTAAACCAATCCTAATTAGCCTAATCCATCCCCTAATTATTGTCACATCCCTAAGAAATTTGAAGTCACTTCTCAAAGCCTCCAAAGTCTTTGAAAAGGATTAAAGGCTTTATGTCTTCAAAAAGTTAACCCCTAAAGTCTTCCAAACCATTAATGGCTCTTACATAACCATTAATGGTTAATTCCACTTGCCCACATGGTTAGAGGCTTTCCCTCTAACTCAACCCCCATTTAACTCATGGGTCTCTTCAAACATTTATTGCTTTGACTATGGTTATCCCCACTAACTCTTGCACAAGAGTTTTTCCATTGGATAAAGGCATTATTCATTGGATAAGGGTTTTATTCACGAACTCAAGCTTAACTAAAACCTCCCAAGGTAACCTTCATGTATTATCATGCATTTAATGCTCCTTCCCTCTCCTCTCAAGCCATCTCATGTTGACATTTGTCATCCTAGGATTGGGTTGAAAGCTATCACATGGATCACAAACCCATCAATCCTGACCCTTGTTGAGATTACTCAATCTCAACCAACCATTTCTATATTTTTCCTATAAATAGAGCCCATTCCCTCTTCAAAAAGATCCAGAAATCTAGTATGCATCAAACTTATAGTAATTTTGAGAGAGAATTTAGAAGCATTTTTCTTTGTTATTTTGGCTAAAATTAAGATAGAATAATTAAGATACTTTATCATATTAGCTTGTTTACATTTGCATAATTAGTTATCTTCATTTTCATAATCTTGAATCTCCATAAGACATCCATAATAGTGCAAAAAGATGAGGGCTACACTCATGTGGAACTTGGAAAGGAGAGGAACAAGGGAGGAGCAACTATGAGCATGTTGGAGAGCATCTTGGAGGGTTTTATTTCATTCCTTCGTTTTTGTATGCTTTTCATTATCTGTTTTATATCTCTCTTGATATGCATGTTTAGGATCATAGGTTCATCTTTTTTTCACTTTTGTAACTAACATACTAATGTTTTTGTGAACTTGTGTGCACCTTTCACCATCCATTCTAGTGTGCATCATTTGGTGAACCCAACGTGAATCAAACACGCAACCTTCTGATTCAAAACTAAACTTTTTTTTGTGATTTTTCATAAATTTCCACACATAGGTTGCGCTTTAGCACTATTGACATGCGTTTTAGCTATAATACCCTAAAATTGGTCATCTAAACCATGGGCCCCTAATCTTGACAACATCACCAAGGTCCTAACCAAGGCAATTAAATTAATCTTGAGCACATTATTAATTCTTTAATTATCAAAAATCATATGGCAAATCAACTACTCAACATTAATTAAATATTTATTTAATTAATTGAATTATTCCAAGAATATCATTTTGATCAATTATCCCATTTTAATTTATTAAATATCCTTGCATATTTAATTAAATTAATAAATTTGCCATTCAATCATGCAAAAAGGATTAATTTATTACAAAAGATGAATTAATTTATTACAAAGAGTTGAATTAAAACAAAACAAACAAAAAAAAAGAATTTAATTAAAAGAGAAATCAAACTTGAGATATTATTTCTTTTTCTAAATTTAGAACTTGAAATCAGAAAAGCAATTTAATTGAATTGTGGAATTATTCTCTAAATTGGAACTCAAAGCTTTTCAAAACAGAAAAATAAGTTTAGTTGCATTGAAAAAAAGTTTTTTCTTGAATGAATCAAATATGTGCATGGAATTATCTATTTTTATCAGATGTGCATGGAATTAATTTATTATTATTTTCCAATGCAACTTGGACTTCTAATTTGAGTGCATTTCAATTAAATTATAATTGGAATCTATCTCAAGGTTAACTCAACCTGATTTCTCAATTATTTTCAATTAATCCTAAATTGAGCTTTTTGTGATTCTCTATAAATTTAGTCTTCAGCTCTCATTCCGATTCACCCTAGAGATTTTTGAGAACACGCTTGGAGATTATTATCATGCTAATTTCGTTTTGGAGTCATTGAAATCATTGTGCTTTTTTTAGATTACTTGCATCCATTTTACATTCATTATTGCTTGCATCCCATTGTTGCTTGAATTGGTTATTATTGCTTGAATTATTCATCCATCTTGCATCCATATAGTTTAATATCATATAGATTAAATCCTTCGTCTTGGTGTAGTCTAGTCACTGGTATTGCTTATAAAAAATCTGAGAGCAATCTTATACTCGCATCTTTTAGAAGGCAATTAGTCGCTTTGCTATGGTTTATTTCTTATTGATTATTGATTACTAACCATGCATATAATGACTTAATTGAAGTGTTGTGCTTGTAGCTATAGGTTCACTTTTTCACACACACATCTTTGGCGCCCATCGTGGGGCCCGAAGACTACATTTTTTCTGCCTCCAAGACTGATTGCTTTATTTTTTGTTATTTTCCAGGTTTCAGATTTTTTTTGGTTTTTCGTCCATACATCTCGTACGACAATTCTTACAGGCTAAAATGACAAATTGCAGGTGTCACACGAATTACAAATATATTATCGTATGAGTAGATCCTCTGTCATACGAGCAGATTCTCTGTCGTATGAGCATAAATCATCTGTCGTATGAGCCAACATCATCAGCAATCTTGTTTCGCACTATATTGCATCCTGTCTCATACGAATCAAGTATTTTTCATACGATTCTGTATTTTTTGGTAAAGGAGGCAAATTTCATTTTTTTTTCATTTCTGATTGATTATTCTGACGACTGACCTTGACTATTTATCTGTCTATCTCAGAGTTTTTCATAGCCTAACTAGTTTTTTGCAGAACGCTTGTCGCACAAAGACAATATGACTACTGATTCGTTGTCTTTGTAGGTTGCCTGAAGGAGAATCGACCAAACATCGTGTATTCTTTAAATTCATTTTTAGGAACCTAACTTGCTATCTGGTTAAAGAATAAATCTGTCTTTTGTGTTTTTAGAAGATTCTGAGAGGTAGGAGAGTATGCTCTTGTCTTTTTCTAGACAATCAGAAATCCAGACCCTTGAAGCTTTTTCTTTATTTGAGATTTGTACATCTTTAGCAGGCCTGCCCTCCCAAGGGGTTGAAAAACTCTTAAAGCCGTTACGACCGGTGTGAGGGGAATGACCTAAGTGGGAACGACTAGATGCCAAGTACTCCAACCCACTATAAAATAAAAGTGATTTGATGAAAATCAAGTCAACGACAGTGCTCGGGAATAGCTCTCCTCCGTACCTTTGGGTATATTAAAGCTTGGTTTTCAAGGCTAGGAGACCTCTTAATTGAGTTTATACCTCGACGCGCCAAACGGATCCCTAACTAAATCCAATTTAAAATTAGAAGCTACCTGGTTCATCTCTGAAAGGGGGATAATTTTTGTGCAAGAGAGATAGTAACTCTCTCAAGATACTTGTCATTTCGTGCCCCCATTAGCATTTGGAGTCAGATAATACGGCGTTGAGAATCCATTGCGTGAGACTCAGCAGCCGTATTCTGATTAGCTATTGGGTGTGTACCTGAGTCTACAAGCAAAGGATTTCTTTCCTCACCAAATTCTTTAGGGTTTGCATGTTGTGATTGGAGTCACTATACATACTACTTGTTTTCTGTGTTTCATCCCCGAAACAAAAAAAACTGAAATACCAAAAATTAGTGAAGACCAGAAACAACTCAGTGAGTCGAAACTCTATCCGTGTCAAAAAATAGTCCATCCTAAGTCAAAACTCTGTCCGTGTCAGAAACTAGTCTATCCTGGTAAAAAATCAGTCCATCTCAGAATTGGTCATACTTAGCAAATCGAAAAAAAAAAAAAAAACTCAAAATTTCTAGGCTCTATCATGTGAACAGTCATACGAGTCTAATAATTCATCATCCTATATCACATCCTGTGTCGTATGAGTTTTTTGGTTTGTCATCCTAGACCCAATTCTGTGTCGTACGAGCCATTTTATTCTGTCATCTGACTTTGTATCCTGTGTCGTACGAAACATAACTGCTCTGAGTCTTTTGTCGTCCTGCACATGCCCATTTGTTGTATGGTACGAGGCAGCAACTCATATGAAATAGAACTATTGTCGTCCTGTAGCTGCTAAATTGTCATCTGGTCCAGAAAATCCTATCGTACGAGTCTTTGGTTTTGTTAGAACAGAACAATCAAACTTGCCTAAAAACAGCTTACAACAAACATAATACTAGTTATCATTTTCTTGAGCATAAACAGATCAAGACAGTGTACCTCTGCCATTTGCGTTGCACGATTTGGTCGATCACCTCTCAGCTAGTTCAATCAACTACCTATCAAATTTTAGTCACTTAGATAATGTCTTATACAGGATAGATCGTTCCTGAAACCAAACTGCATCTTACACTACGCTTAGAATCAACTTGGATAACGTCTTAGATAGGATAGATTGTTCTTGAAATCAAACAAAATCTTAGTTGTCTCTCCCAAACAATACTCTAAACAGAATAACTAGCTCTGAAATTGATCTTGACCTCTGCATCATAAAACAACTCTAGGTCACACTAATCCATAAAAATGCCTATTCAAACCAGGAGTTCTCGTAAGAAACAAGCCAAAGGCAAAGAACAAACCTTCACTTATCAAGATAATCCATTCTATGTGAAGGATCCCCTCACTGACATGCCATCATCATTAGGCGGACCAATTTTTGATGAACTGAAATCTCCCACTATACATGAGATAGAATACAATGATGGAAACAAAAATGACTGTAATATTCCTGAAAATCATAATGACTCCTCATCATCAAGTGAGATTGACGAAGCTGCTAAACCTCTAGAAAAATAAATACTTGACTGTCAGAAAGACAAAGACTTTAGAAAAATGATGAAAACTATCATGACCCGAGAAAAGGAAGACTATTTCTTAGAACTAGCAAATCAAGGTGCCAAACTTCCTATTGGGTATGATGTTCAAACACTTGTTACTAAAAGAGAAGACTCACCTATAATCATGGTACACAAACAGTTACTAGCTTTGCAGATAGAGCTCACAGAGCTGAAGAATAAGGACAAGTCCCTGAAACAATATGTCCCTTTCCATTTAACAAGAATTTACACATGCCTCCATTCCCTTCACGAGTGGAAATCCCAAAATTTGACAAATATGATGGTGCCTTAGATCCTTAAGATCATGTTAGATAATTTAGTGTTGCTTGTATGGAATTCATGCACGATCAAACGTACCTCATGCGCCTCTTCCCAAGGAGTTTAGGGGGTCAAGCAATGGAATGGTTCTCAAGTCTACCCAAAGGAATAAAAACATTCAAAGAACTAATCCAACTATTTTTACAACAATACTCATACAACATTCAACATCTTGTGACTATGATCGATCTTTGTAATACTCAACAAAAAATAGGGGAACCTCTTCTTACATTTCTCCAACGCTGGAGAAGGATGTTCTCTAGGTACCCACGACCTATTCCAGACTCTGAGAAAATGGATATATTTGTCAATAACTTGGTCCCCGAACTGAAATATAGTGTACAAATGCAAGTACACCCATCATTTAGCAAAATGGTAGATAATGCCATTCGAATGGAAGATGTGCTCATAAAGAAGGGAGATATCACACCTTGGAAAGAAACACAAACATGATCTAGCTCTAAAGAGAAGAACAAGTATTGGAAATTTGCCAAAGACAACAACAAGAATGTTGTTAATGATGGAGTAGTAGACACTGTCAAAACCAACTCAAAATCCACAATATTCAACTTGGCTAGTGGTACACAAGCACTTAAAGCCGCTGAGATTGCAGCAGAGAATCCACCAAAGAAAACAAAGGAATGGTTCAAAGAAAAGCCTTGTCTTTCCAAACCTAAGCATGATTTTACTCCTCTTGAAGAATCATATGAGTCTGCTTTCAAAAATCTGTTGGCAAACAACTTTATAACACTACCAAATAACTCCAGACCATATGATCTGGATGTCAAACCAAGATGGTGGAGAGAAAATGAATACTGTGACTTCCATCGGAATAAGGGTCATAACATAAACAATTGCATGAAGCTAAAACATGCGATTCAGGATCTCATAGACACTGGTAAAGTTGTTGTTGGGAATCATCCAACCAATGCTGATCATAAAGAATTTAAAGACCCTTTGCCTGCTTATGAACAAGGTGATTCCTCAAAGACCAAAGGAGGTGCCAAGGTAAATTATGCTTATGCCAGCTAGGACAACGTTATCAACAAGATTGAACCTTCACACTTATAATATTGCAATGTGATTATAGTTCAAGATAAACCAAATGAATCACGATATGCAAAAGCTCTGACCAGATATCAAAAGAAAGTTACCCTCCAAGGAGATAGTTCTTCCAAACCGGCTCAAGAAACATCAAATCCAATAGCCTTGCCAAACAAACAAAAGCAATCAACCTTGGACAAATTTAAAATATTAACCTCATCATCATCCTCTGGATACAGCGTGGTTGAACAGTTAAAAAGGACAAAGGCTCAAATTTCAATTTTTGAATTGCTACAACTCTCATCTGCTCACAAGGAAATCCTAGACAAAGCATTGCTCACTACCAACATTCCAAAAGATTTAGACATTGATTGGTTTCAGTCTATGGTGGGTCATCTGACTTCACCTCACTATTTGACCTTCTCTGAGGAAGATGACAATTCATTAAATCATCCACATAACCATCCATTGCATATTGAAGCCATGATCCACAAACATAGAGTTAAACGTGTTTTGATAGATGGAGGCGCGGGGTTGAATATATGTACTTATCATCTACTTACACAACTAGGATTATCTGAAAATGTCATTGATCTAGGCAAGAAAATAAAAATTAAAGCCTATGATGAAGAAGAGAGGACCTCCAAAGATTTGGTATCATTACCAATCAGAGTGGGACCGGTAGAGAGAGATGTCCTTTTCCAGGTTCTCGATATTCCATTGTCATACAATATATTACTGGGTGGGCCATGGATTCATGAAATGAAGGCAGTACCATCAACATATCACCAATGCTTAAAGTTTCCTTATAATGGAGCTAAAGTCAATATTCCTACTGATACAAATGTCATCTGTAATGCATTAACAAAAGGTGTAGATACTTTTGTGCCTCATAATAGGGCAACCTCTCCAAATGAAGATCCAAAAACATTGATGAAAGACTTAGAAAAGAGATTGAAGATTACAGATACCAACATGGATGGCTGTAAGATAGAACCGGTACTATCATTAGTTTCTCCCCCTCCATCGCCAAAACAGTCAGGCAAGCCATCAGAGGCTATGAGGACACAAACTTCAGCTCCGAATACTATATATGATGGTCTCTTCATACAGTCTTCTACCTCCTTGGCGGATGAAATAGAAGAGGATGTTGTGCTTAACTGGCTCTTTAAGGAAGATAGTCCAAATGAGGAGGTATGACATTGTGAGATTTCCTCAAACCAATATGGTCGTGGTTACAAAATGATTCAGAGAATGGGATACTTAGGTACTGGTCCTTTGGGCAAACAAAAAGAAGGTATTACTGAACCAATTCAGCTACAAACCAAATCCACACATGATAAGGCTGGACTGGGATATAATCCTAAAAAGACATCATAACAAAAGCATGTTTCTAAGTCTAAAGGCTTGAAAAAGATATCGCCTTTAACATTACATGAAGCAAACACTAAACAAACAAAAGTAGAGTGTAGAAAAGAGAAAGAGGAATCAACGGTCAAGAAAGAAGAAATAGTCAGTGCTCAAGCTTCGATGGTATCAGCTCCAATAATACAAGAAGTTGAGGTTCCTGAGGATATAAGAGATGAAGTTGTGAGAATCAGAGAATTGTTTGCACCATTAAAAGTTCCAGTCACATATACTGGCAGGCAACAAGTAGATGATTCAGAGACTGATTCAAACAAGTATGAATGGGGTCCTGACTATCTTTCAGACACATCTACTACAGAAACTCTAGAAGAATCTAGTGGTGTCATTGATGATACTCAAGAGTTGATGTGCATAAAACTAGAGAGGGAAATAAAAGAAATTAGACAAAAGAGGCAAGCAAATTATGAACAAGCATTGAAAGAAGGAACAATACCAGAAAGCTTCTCATCTATGTGTCCTTATCCTAAAATAGAACAAATCAATTATAGCACTACATGGGAAGAGTTAGAAGCTACAGAACAAGAACCAGTTATCAGTCCAGAAGAATCTAAATGGAGTAGATGACAAAAAATCATAGAAACACTGAGATCATGTCAACAGGTGTGTCAGATACAAATGATAAATGAACTACAATATGAAGGAATTTGTAGCATTAAAGATGTTAGTATTGATACCATACGTATGCTTACTAAATCACCTAAAAGAGACTTGGAAACTTCACCTGATAACTCTGATGACTCTGATGACAGTCCTGTTCATGATGATACCCACTCATCCTCAAATTCTGAATCATTTGATACAAACAATGAAAAGTTGCCTACTAGTCTTATTGATGTTAAACCACGACATGACGTCTAGTCCGGCGTAGTAAACGACGTTACAAGTATGTCTATTGGATTAGATCGATTAAATATTAACGTGAACTAAAGTTAATCATGATCTGACTCTTCCTGGTCTCGAGACACTTACGCAAGGTATCATTCTATGAACCTATGAACTCTTCCACCAGTGAATGGAGTGAAAATATGACTGAAGAGGATATCAAGTATCTTACTCGCAAAAACAAGAAAAATAAAAATAAAAGATCTGATGGTGAAAACCATATTGTAGCGATGTCAGAATCTAAAAAAGAGAAAATAAAGGACGTACCTAAAGGTGAAAACCTCTCTGAGGCGCCTAAAGGTGAGATACTTGGTATACTGCCCAGTCATTTTCAGGAGCAGTCTTCCATATTGATTGAGCCAACTCAGCCAGTGAATATCGGGAATCAAGAGACACCACAAATTATTCACGTAGCTCAATCACTATTGGTAGAGGGACTGAAGGATTTCACTCAGCTATTCTTAGAGAAGAAAATAAATTTTGCATGGACATACTCTGATATGCCAGGCTTGGATCCTGATCTCATTATGCACCATCTCTCAATCACACCAGGAGTAAAACCAGTCTAACAAAAACTCTATAAGATGCACCTGCATGTCGCACTATTGGTGAAAGATGAACTAGAGAAACTAGTCAAAGCTAGATTTATCAGAGCAATAGATTATGCTGAATGGATTTCTAACATAGCACCTATGTCGAAGGTAGATAAATCTATCAGAGTTTGTATAGATTTTAGAGATCTCAATAAAGCATGTCCAAAAGATGATTTTCCATTGCCAAATATTGATATGATAGTCGACATGACAGTTGGGTCTGAGATGTACTCACTAATGGACGGATTTTCTGGCTACAATCAGATTAAAATCTCTCCTGGAGATCAAGAAAAGACATCTTTCACTTGTGCATGGGGAACCTTTTGCTGGAACGTTATGCCATTTGGGTTAAAGAGCGTAGGGGCGACCTATCAAAAAGTAGTTACAACTATCTTTCATGACATGATGCATAAGAATATGGAAGATTATGTTGATGACACCTTAGTGAAGACTATGAAAAGATCAACGCATATTCAAGAGTTAGGTCCTATACTTGAAAGAATGGAAAAGTTCAAGCTCCAGTTAAATCCAAAAAAGTGTGCATTTGGAGTGACATCTGGTAAACTACTTGGCTACATCATTTCAAAGAAGGGCATCGAGGTTGATCTTGAGAAGGTCCAAGCTATAATGGAAATGCCAGCTCCAAAGAACATCAATAAAATGAGAAGTCTACAGGGATGTCTCCAATCCATTAGAAGATTCATTTCTCAACTAGCAGACAAAGCTCAACCTTTTAAAAATGTATTGAGAAAAGGAATAATATACAACTGGGATTAGCAGTGTGAACAACATCTTCAGCAGATAAAAGAGTGCCTATCTAACCCACCGATATTGATGCCACCTATTCAGGGTGAGCCACTAATCTTATATATATCAGCAACTGATTCATCACTGGGGGCACTTCTGGCGCAACAGGATGACAACAAAAAGGAAAGAGCTATTTATTACATCAGCAGGACATTGGTGTCTTATGAAATGAGCTACAATATAATATAAAAAGCATTTTTGGCATTAGTCTTTGCATCACAGAAACTGAGGCACTATATGCCTGCACATTCAGTCAAGTTGGTGGCCAAAATTGATCCACTCAAGTATCTTCTTAATAAAGCAACACTCATCGGACGATTGGCAAAGTGGGTAATGATCCTTATAGAGTTTGACATTGAATATGTGGACCGCAATGCCATAAAAGGACAAGTAATTGCTGATCAACTTGCTGAAGCTCCACTTGAGGATACTCAACCACTACACATTGAGTTCCCAGATGAATCAATAACGCATCTTACTCAACAACCCTGGAAGATGTTCTTTGATGGTTCCTTTACTCAAAATGGTTCAGGTGCTGGCATACTATTCATTACTCCTCAAAAATACTCAATTCCAAAGTCTTATAAGATTCTATTCCCTTGCACAAACAACATTGTAGAATATGAAGCTTTGGTGAATGGAATAAAACTAGCCATTGAATGGAAGGTTGTTGAATTACATATTTATGGAGATTCTCAGCTAGTCATCAATCAAATCAATGATACATATCAGACTCGAGATGAGAAATTGATGCCTTACAAGAGGATGGTAGATGATTTCAAGAAGTATTTTGCTTTTGTATCATTCCAACAAATTCCTAGATCAGCGAATAGAGAAGCAAATGCTATGGTTACCTTGGCATCTATACTTGAGCTACATGAGTCCAATTTTCATTTTGATTTCCTGGTGGAAGAGTTATATTACCTTGCTTATGATTCTCCTGAGACCCAAATAGTCTGTTCTATTATTGGGCACGACTCATCCCGATACAACCACATCTATTCCTATCTATGTGATCAAATTATCCCTGAAAACTTTACTCATAATGAGAAAAGAAACCTAACTTGAAACGCTTTGTGGTATGTTATCATAGCTAATGATTTATTTAGATGAGGTTTGGTCGGTACTTTGTTTAGATGTCTAGAAACTGAAGAATCTAAACGTGCATTATCGGAAGTCCATGAAGGTATTTGTGGATCTCATTCAAATGGTTTTACTTTAACTCGGAAACTATTATGGGATGGCTACTACTGGCCAGATATGGAAAAAGATGCCATTAAATTTGCTAAGACTTATGAGAAATGTTAGCTTCATGGAAATCTCATACATGCCTTAGCAAGGGACCTCATACCATTTATAACACACTGGCCTTTTTAGCAATGGGCCTTTGATCTCATTGGTTAGATATATCTAGCTTCATCCAACAGACATAAGTTCATCATAACTGCCACTGAGTATTTCACCAAGTGGGTAGAGGAAGTTCCGCTTACCAAGGCAACCGATAAACAAGTCGCCTTATTCATCCTAAACTATATAATTTGCAGGTATGGGATACCTTCGTCCATCGTGATTGATAATGGAGGACAATTCAAAAATAAAGATCTAGACGAGCTTTGTGAGAAATTCAAAATAAAGCAACACTGGTCATCAGTATATTACCCTCAAGGTAATGGACAAGCTGAGGTGTCTAACAAAAACCTACTGACTATCTTGCATAGAACAGTGAACAAGTCTGGGAAGGATTGACATCTGCAGCTCAATCCTGCAGTATGGGCTTACAGAACTAGTATCAGAACACCTATTGGGGCTACACCTTTTTCTTTGGTGTATGGGTCCGAAGCAGTATTACCTATTGAAGTAGAAATACCATCTCTAAGAGTTTTGTTGCAAGGTCTTGTTACTGATGAAGATCATAGAATATATAGATTGCAAGAACTCGAATTGCTGGATGAGCATCAGCAAGTGGCGTTTGATCATCTCAGAGTGTATCAGAAGAGAATGTCCAGAGTGTATAACAAGAAAGTTTGACAAAGATAATTTCAAGTTGGTGACCTAGTTCTGAGAGAAAATCCAAAAAATCAACAGTTTCGCGACAACAAAGGGAAGTTTGAACCTAACTAGCTGGGTTCCTACATTGTTACTGCAATATTCAGTTCTGGTGCCTATCAACTCTCAAACTCGGAAGGAGAACAACTCCATGAACTGATTAACACCATCCACTTGAAGAAATTCTTCGCTTAGCACTCTTTGCTCCAGCAAACTTGTACAGTTGGAAAAAGTCCTGAAAAAATTCTAAAAATCGGAAAAAGTCCTGAAGAAACCCCCCCAAAAAAAAAGAATAGAAAAAAAAAAGCCCTGGTGAAAACCTGGTAAATAGGCACTTTGGTAAAAAAAAAAAAGAATCTCTGCTAAGCAGGTGAAAACCTGGCAAATAGGCGCCTCTTGTACTCAAGCACTACATCTATCAACGCAACGTTGGCATTTCCCACTTTCAAGCATCTTTTGCTTTCGCTTGTACATATTTTCAGTCACTTTTGTGACATCCTGGTTCGTTGGAACCCTCATGACTTGAAACTGATCAACGTCCTAGTCTTAGGTTACTTGACAGAGCACATTACATATCCTAAGTAGTGTCAACCAAGTCATTATTCCGTCAGTGAAACCTGGTCATCCACTCCAAGTCAGTTACCTGTTTCCTGACTACTACAGAGTTTTTATCACTGAGTTCACAAGCAAAACAACATAACGGAAAACAATTACTACATAGTTTGGGCTATGAATGAAAATTTTCTTTGTATGCTATCTTTTATATTTTCGATTAATGTCCCTCTGAGTAACTCGAGGAAGTCTATTGTGACTAAGAGGAGCAAGGATTGGGGGCGTAATATTTTCTTTGTTTTCTGCTTGTAGGAATGATCCCGATGATCTGGAAACATATAAATTAGCTGGGTGTCTGTGATAAGAGCCTTCACATTAAGGTGAAATCGCCTCACATACCTCGACTCCGCTTATTTGTATGTTGCAGGGAGGTCCATATCATTTCTTTGTTTGTTTTGAGGGAATTTCTTTATGATGCAATTCAGGTCCCTGCGAAATCTGTCCAAGGATATGAACAAAAAAAAAAGGGTCATTGCAGACAAGATAACTAATATTGCACATTGAAAAAGAAAGGACTCTAACCTTCCTGTTGTGTTCATTATGCTCAGTGATGAATCTTAAGTATTTTAAATCCAGTGACTAGGTTTAGGTGCATTTGACATATCATTTTGCATTTCATTCTGCATTTTTGTGAATCTAGAGTGATTTCGGCATAGTAATAATCTCCTTATCTTATGAATGAGAGCTGAGAGCGTCATCATTTCTTACGCTAAGTGGTCTTTTTTATCATTATTTCTTTGATCAAGTACTTGTGTTTTGAGATGTTTAGCTGCATACATCACATTTCATATAGATTCATTCATTCATTTTATTATTAATCATTTGCATTCATCTTATTGCATAGAAAAAAAAAAAAGTTGCACTACTCATTGTCATTCATTTATTTGCATATGAAGAGAAACAAAAACATAGACATTCATTATCATTTGCAATACATACATTCATGCTGAAAGAAATACATACATGTAGAATAAAGCATATAGAAACATCTCATAATCGAATTGACACAAGTATAATGAAATCAAATTGGATCTCGTATATATATATATAATTTCAAGTCTAAGAGTACAAAATGATGTCCAATGACATGTACAAAACTCCCATCGGAGCAAGAATCGTATCGGCTACAAAAAAATGGGTGTGTCTACAAAAAAATATCCTTGCTACAAAAAGGATCATCTAGCTGGTGCCCTCTCCCTCATCGCCTGGTGGAGGAGGAGGAGCTTGATGCCCAGGATCCTGGCGCGGTGCTCGTGCTCCCTTCGATCTAGCCATATACTGTGAATAGGGTTGCACCTACTGTGCAATAGGAACTGCGACACTATATGCTGCCACATAATATGCAGCCCTACTACTCTGAAGTAGCACCTCCTGTCGAAGAGACTCTATCTCTGCTCTTGACTCGACTCTCAATGCTGTGATTTGGCGATCATGCCCTACCCTAACCTCAACTAGCTGTCAGTCTCGCTCCACCAGCTGAGTCTGAGCCACTGTCAACTGTGACTGAAACTCTGCAAGGCGTGCTCTCATCGACCGACCCATGTTAGCCCCCTGCTCTCTCGCAGGCTCTCCATCACCATCTCCACCGCCATCTCCACCTATGGCTCCACCCTGCTCAGCTCGTCGCTGTCGGACCTACCTCGGAGCTACTCGCTCCTCCTCTCCACCACCCAACCTCATGCCTACTCTCCCAAGGGATCCACCCTCAACCCTTTGCTGTCCAACATCATCTCGCACTCCGTTGCTGCTAGGACCAGGATCACCACCAGTCCGTCATGGAATATTTGGTCTCTGTGCCTGTCTTTGGCCCTATCCCTGCCTATGGCCCTATCTCTGTGCCTGTCCCTATGCTTGTGCGGGGGCATCATCCTTGTACTGAGGCAATACCCCCACATTTGCTATATCCTCCAGGTAATCCCACCTTAGCCGGTGTAAACCTATCAGCTCTTGCATCGCTAAAGCATAGGATAGCCTAGGTGACCATCCTTGTCTCTCCTCATTAGCGTATCGATCATACATTGTATACTCCTGAGAGATACCCTGAGGTCAGTCGTACTGCCTCATCACTCATGAAATGATGAATCGCTCCACAATAGTTTGCAATCTCCCAATCAGTGGGCATGTAACAAAAAGATCTCTCTGAACTGCCCACCAGTCATCCCATGACTCCAACCCCCTGCACGGTCTCCATATAACAGCTATCAGATCATCAAGCTGTTGTCGCCAGAAGTCTATCTTGCGTAGATGGGGCTACATAATATATCCGGCATACCTGTAGATAATAGGCTGCCCGGGCTCTCTGCTATCATCAACTATCGGTCGACAAATGGGAAGGTGCTCCCAAGCCCACACCTGTAAAATGTAAACCCCTGCAGCCATGCTCCGCCCATCTCTGTAAACAATCTCATGCATCTCCTGATACATGTGGGCCAATAAGCAAGAGCCACAGCCAAGTATCTGAGGGGTCTCTATCAACCTCTCTAGCATACGACCCCATCCGCTCTGAAAACCCTATTGCCCTTTGTCTGGCATCAAGAAGCAACCAATGAAACCTGCTAGGACACATGCCAGCGGATACTCCTCACTGTACCTACCCATCAATATATCCCAACTCATAGAATGAGTCAAGATGTCAAGATCCCTGAATACGTTCCTAAGAGCTTGTAGTCTAGGTAACAATGCAGTATCATAATCCACCTTATCCCTAGTAAAAGGGATACGAAGGATCTTGTACACATCCTTGGGAGTGATAGTCAACTCCCCAACTGGCAAATGAAAGGTATTATGCTCTAAATGAAATCACTCTACCAACACTGTCAACATCCCGTGGTTCACATAGATATCAGGTAACCTCATCAGGTGAGTAAAGCCACACATATGAATATAAGCCTGCTCGACCTCAGACAAATCACGAACTAAAGCCATAGTAGGAGGATATACGCATCTGAAGAGCATAGGAGGTAAGCACACTTGCACAAAAACCCAACAATGATCATCAGAAAACATTTCACATGAGCCTACAAGAGAAGTTAAACATCACGCAAATCCAAATAAGTCAAATGCAAAACCAAAATTTCATGTTTACACTTTCAAAAATGGTCACTATTTTTCGAACGACAAAACACAGTTAAACAGAATCTCGTATGAGTCAGGAATGGCTTTCGTATGAGAAAACAGCCTCAAACGACACTTTATTGGACTCCACACGACAAAATGGTCTCCTAACTGACCTGTCGTATGACACAAGGGTGGATCTAGTATGACAAATCTAATGGCTTCAAATGATAAAAGAAAAATTGCCAATTTCTCGTACGAGACAGGATCCTATCTCGCACGATAAACCGCAACACCTAACCCAAAACCCGTGAAAAACATGAAAAATAAACAAAAAATTTCAAAATTGGAAACATAAAGAGGCTAAAGATCGATCACTTACCGCTAGCTCGTAGTTTTGAGGTTGATTGTGATGTCTCTGGCGCTCAAATCGATGCTAACGAGTAGGGACCACCATTTTTCTTCGTAGAAGGCTTTTTGAATTTTCAAACTTGGAGGGTTAAAATGAATTGAAAATGACACTTTCGTCCTATATATAGCCTAAAACCTAATTTTTCAACTTGCTCCGATGGTCACGAAAATTTTACCCTTAGCTAATATGCCTGCTCTGATTCCATTTTCGCGATCGAAATCGAAATTTGAGATCATTTTGCTAGTCAATTTCAAAATTTTGACCACTTAGCGCTTTTTTTTTCATCAAATGCTCATTCTTTCTTCAAATTGTGCTCAATTTCAAACACTGAATCTTAATTCAATTTCATTCTACACATCAACATTACAATCAACGCTATGCTCAATTTCTTATCAATCATCGTCGAAATTTTCAAAAAAAATCCTCAAAATCGATCTGTGCTCAAATAAGTTATTTTTTGCCGTACAATTGCCTATAATCAATCCCTCACTATCTTTCAATTTCGCTCTCGAGGGGGCATACTCATGACCTTATGACTTCACATCTCACAAGTCGAGAAATTTTTTCAAATCTTCATAAAAAATCGAGCAAAATCTTTTCAATTAAAGAAAATCAATCCTTATCGCTAAGGGGCATCTCAGTTTCATTGCTTCACATCAAGTTGAGATCTCTCGATCATCTGAATCAAATCAATCGCCAGGGGCATATCAGTTTCATCGCTTCAAATCAAACTGATATTTGTCTTTTATTTGAAATAATCTCTTAACATTAATTAGTTTCATCGCTTTAAATCAAACTAATTATTCGTTTAAACTCAATCAAAAGTTTAAAGAGTTTCTTTGATCACACTAAATATAAACAGGTGTTTAGTATTCGTTTCTTGATCAAGCTGGACTATTTATTCTTTGCTCATCGTGTCTTGATCAATCAAGTTCAAGATCGATTTTTATCATCACTCACTGTATCTAAGATCAATCAAGTTCTAGATCAGTAAGATCCGCTTCTTGATCAATCAAGTTCAAGTTATTTATCTTTGTTTTCTATCGTTCCTCAGTTCAATCAAGTTCGGGATCAGTATCACTTTAATCAGACTTTATTCAGCTTTGTCGCTTCAAATCAAGCTAAACACCTTGCTTTTTATCTAGTTCATGATCAATCAAGTTCAAAACTGGCATCTCCTAGACATCACACATTCTTTGAATCAAAGTGCTGCTCGCACATTAATTCAAAGAGGGGCAAATGTAATACCCTAAAATTCATCATCTAAACCATGGCCCCCTAATCTCGACAACATCACCAAGGTCCTAACCAAGGCAATTAAATTAATCTTGAGCACATTATTAATTCTTTAATTATCAAAAATCATATGGCAAATCAACTACTCAACATTAATTAAATATTTATTTAATTAATTGAATTATTCCAAGAATATCATTTTGATCAATTATCCCATTTTAATTTATTAAATATCCTTGCATATTTAATTAAATTAATAAATTTGTCATTCAATCATGCAAAAAGGATTAATTTATTACAAAAGATGAATTAATTTATTACAAAAAGTTGAATTAAAACAAAACAAAAATTAAAAAAAAAGAATTGAATTAAAAGAGAAATCAAACTTGAGATATTATTTCTTTTTCTAAATTTAGAACTTGAAATCAGAAAAGCAATTTAATTGAATTGTGGAATTATTCTCTAAATTGGAACTCAAAGCTTTTCAAAACAGAAAAAGAAGTTCAGTTGCATTGAAAAAAAACTTTTTCTTGAATGAATCAAATATGTGCATGGAATTATCTATTTTTATCAAATGTGCATGGAATTAATTTATTATTATTTTCCAATGCAACTTGGACTTCTAATTTGAATGCATTTCAATTAAATTATAATTGGAATCTATCTCAAGGTTAACTCAACCAAATTTCTCAATTATTTTCAATTAATCCTAAATTGAGCTTTTTGTGATTCTCTATAAATTCAGGCTTCAGCTCTCATTCTGATTCACCCCAGAGATTTTTGAGAACACACTTGGAGATTATTATCACGCTAAATTCGCTCTAGAGTCATTGAAATCATTGTGCTTTTTTTAGATTACTTGCATCCATTTTACATTCATTATTGCTTGCATCCCATTGTTGCTTGAATTGGTTATTATTACTTGAATTATTCATCCATCTTGCATCCATATAGTTTAATATCATATAGATTAAATCCTTCATCTTGGTGTAGTCTAGTCACTGGTATTGCTTATAAAAAATCTGAGAGTAATCTTATACTCGCATCTTTTAGAAGGTAATTAGTCACTTTGCTATGGTTTATTTCTTATTGATTATTGATTACTAACCATGCATATAATGACTTAATTGAAGTGTTGTGCTTGCAGCTACAGGTTCACTTTTTCACACACACATTAGCGCCATTGACAACAAACGATTTAGCGTCTTTGATCGAGTTCTGGTGCTTTTGACACAAGATTTAGTGCTTTTGTTGTTGTTATAGCACTATTGTTTGTTAAATAGTGCTATTGTCACATCCCTAAGCAACTTGAAGTCACTTCTCAAAGCCTCCAAAGTCTTTGAAAAGCATTAAAGGCTTTGCCTTCAACAAGTTAACCCCTATAGTCTTCCAAACCATTAATGGCTCTTGCATAACCATTAATGGTTAATTCCACTTGCCCACATTGTTAGAGGCTTTCCATCTAACTCAACCCCCATTTAACTCATGGGTCTCTTCAAGCATTTATTACTTTGACCATGGTTATCCCCACTAACTCTTGCACAAGAGTTTGTCCATTGGATAAAGGCATTATTCATTGGATAAGGGTTTTATTCACTCACTCAAGCTTAAATAAACCCTCCCAAGGTAACCTTCATGTCTTCTCAAGCATTTAATGCTTCTTCCCTCTCTTCTCAAGCCATATCATGTTGACATTTGTCTTCCTGGGATTGGGTTGAAAGCTATCACATGGATCACAAACCCATCAATCCTGACCCTTGTTGAGATTACTCAATCTCAACCATCAATTTCTATATTTTTCTTATAAATAGAGCCCATTCCTTCTTCAAAAAGATCCACAAATCTTATATGCATCAAACTTATAGTAATTTTGAGAGAGCATTTAGAAGCATTTTTCTTTGTTATTTTGGCTAAAATTAATATAGAATAATTAAGATACTTTCTCATATTATCTTGTTTACATTTGCATAATTATTTATCTTCATTTTCATAATCTTGAATCTCCATAAGACATCCATAATAGTGCAAAAAACTGAGGGCTACACTCATGTGGAACTTGGAAAGGAGAGGAACAAGGGAGGACCAACTATGAGCATGTTGGAGGGTTTTATTTCATTCCTTCATTTTTGTATGCTTTTCATTATCTGTTTTATATCCGTCTTGATATGCATGTTTAGGATCATAGGTTTATTTGTTTTTCAATTTTGTAACTAACATACTAATGTTTTGTGAACTTGTGTGCATCTTTTGCCATCCATTCTAGCATGCATCATTTCGTGAACCCGACGTGAATCAAACACGCAACCTTCTGATTCAAAACTTTTTTTTTGTGATTTTCCATAAATTTCCACACACAAGTTTCACTTTAGTTCTATTGACATGCGTTTTAGTGCCATAGACAGTAAAAGATTTAGTGCCTTTGTTGAAGTTCTGGTGCTTTTGACACAAGATTTAGCGCTTTTGTTGTAGTTATAACGCTATTGTAATATTTTAGTGCCTTTGTGCTCTCTGTCTGTCAGTATTTTAATTCTGTCGAAGTTTAAATTAGCACGTTTGTCCATGTTTTAGAGTTGTTGATGTTTATTTAGTGCTTTTGCTAATACTTTGGCACTTTTGTCTGAAGTGGCGCTTCTGTGTTTACACAGAGTAGCGCTTTTGTAACAGAGAGTTCAAAGAAAAAAATTGTAACCGAAAAATTAAAAATTTAGGCTTGTAGAAGCCCACCAAAATCCTTCATTTCACTAACTTTTTTCTTTTTTTGTGCAGGTTGCTAACGTTTTGTTTGCAGGATTGAAGGAGTTAAAATTAAGAATTTATTTCTTTTCTTTCTAGCTTTGTTTAAAGTTAGACTAAAAATAATTCACTTTCCTTTGTTTTAAAAAGAATCTCGTCTTTTATTTTTGGACTAAAATCAACAAAATCTTCAATTTGGGCTTAAAAAGAATTTCATTTGCAAGCTGAAAAGAACCACAAACTCAAACAAACAAACTTTGCTTTCTTGCAAGTTAGGGACAAACTTTTCATTTTGGGCTTAAAACAAACCAACAACTTTCATTTCTTACAAGGATAAAATTCACAATCAACCTTTTATTTGCAAGTTAAAAAGAACAAACAACTTGTCCATTTTGTTTATAAAATATTTTTACTTTGAGCAAACGTGCTTTCATTTTGTTGAACAAAATTTTCACTTTCCTAGTTAGAGAACAAATTGCTTTGTGGGATTAAAAAGAACACCATGGTTGTTGGAGCAACATCTCCAAATAGCAAATAGATCACATTGCGATAAAAAGGTTAAAAAGAACACGTGTTTTCCATGTTTGGCACGCTTGTGCAAATCTGTAGAGTGGTCCCATTTCTAACACACGCTATCCTCTCCCTTGAGTCTCGTGGTCCTAGGTGCAAGAGAAAAGTGTTAGTAATGCTCTAAATTTTCTATTTTTAAGAGAGGTCTGCCAAGAGACACATCACTCTTGGGAACGACCTTGCGCGGTTAATCCTTTGAGCCACTATATAAATTAGGTGAGAGCGAAAGTTGTAGCCTTGGGTATAGTTGTTCCTACAATGTAACTTGCCGAAAGGACATATGGGCCCCACCACAGTTACAAAGCTCTTAAGTGAGTCACTGCAGAATGAACTTATGTCCAAAAATATCGAACATTACTAGAAACCTCCTATTTTAGAAGCCCACCCATTCTATTGATTGAGGATATTTGTGAAAAGTTCAGTGCAAGAGCATAATTGTTTTGCTCGCAAGATACTCACCATACATATTTCCTTGAGTAGAAATAGGGCTTTTTGAAAGGCTACTTGTAGCTTGATGAAAGTGGTGACTCCCCCATCATAGGGATCATCTATCTATTATGCTCGTGCAAGACTTAGTATATCACATCCTTACCTGCCACGGCAAGATTCATAAGGTATGTAGTACCAAAGTCAAATAAATATCAAGATGTGGGCTAAAAATATCGCAACTAGCCATGACCTTAGGGATAAAAAGTGTTTGAGTTGTCTTCATCTTGTTTTAGACTAGTAATAATTTGGGCCGACTTCAGGCTTTGGGAACATAAAGTGCATTTATAAAGGGTCAAAAAGTTCATGATTGGGTTGATTTAGACCCACACCTATTGTGCCTTTTATTGAAAAGGGGCAAGGTTATTGTGCTTGCTGTGTTTTCTTGTCAAAAAAATTCAAAACAATTAAAACCAAGTATCAATCCAACAAATCTATATCAACATTGATAGAACAAAACAACATCAACAAGTGAAAACAAAGTATCATTTTGTATAACCATCACTCATATCAAAAAGAGTAAATTTCTCTACATCAACCTATCAAAAACATCAACTTTGATCATTTTTATGACCATTCATCATCAAACCGAGAAAAAGGAAACTCAGTCAAAGGAAATGATCCTACTCCAAGTCAAGATCAAGATCAAGTAATATTTTCATCCTCCAAATCCATTTTAGGTCCTTTCATTCCAAAGTCAAACTTTTCATCCTCCAAATCTATCTTAGGTCCTTTCATTCCAAAGTCAAACTCTTTTTCTAAATCTATCTTAGGTCCTTTCATTCCAAATTCAAACTCTCCATCCCTTCCATCCATATTGGGTCCTTATCTCCCTCCATCCACCAATCCATCACTTCAAATAATCCATAAGAAAGATCAACAAAGGAACACATCCTTTGAACTCCTTTCAACCATCTATGCTTGGGGGCAAATTTCATCCACTCTATTCTTCCTACCATATCTCCCATTATCCTTCCTCCAATATCCATTACCCTATCTAAATTCATCATTATCTATGAACTTGCTTCACCTCATCCATATCCTCTAATCCATACCATCTATCCTATCTATTCATAGCTTCTATCATCTAGTGCTATCTACGATCTTGCTTCACATCATCCATATCCTCTAATCCACATCCCTTATCACATCAATTCAAAGCATGAATGCATGACCCATCCATCAATTCAACAACATGATAAATCTCAAAGTCTGAAATAAAACTAATCACATGTATTGTTAATCAATTCATCACTCGAAATCAACATAAACATCAAACATGTCTTATACAGGGATAGGTACACTCGAAACCAGACAGATCGGTCTTATACGGGGTACTCACTCTTTGAAACCAAACATTCCTATCAATCATCAAGTCTTAATAATCAATCCATCTATCAACATGAACATCAACATGTCTTATACAAGGATAGGTACACTCGAAACCAGACATATCGGTCTTATACAGGGTACTCAATCTTTGAAACCAAACATTCTTATCAATCATCGAACAAATCAAAACAATGACATAGATCAGTATGACTACTGGATTTTGTTCTAAGTTAGCCTTATATTTATTAATTGATGGTAGTACATGTTTCACAGATCATGTTGTACATATCATATCCACCCATCTGAGTCATCACCATAAATTCACAAATGCTTATCAATACTAGACATACTTAGCATAGTCATTGTCCTTGGTTTATCTGAATCAGTTATCCAAATCATATCCCACCATGGCTTGGTGATTAGTGTACATATCCATATCAAAGTAGTATCAATAGCAAGGGACAAAATTCTAACCTCGGTGGGGGCATTTCGCCTTCAGGGTTTTCAACATTGGACCAAACACGTAGTAAGACAACAACATAATTAAAGTGATCATTTAGTTGCATATCATTTTAAAACTTGCATTTAGTTGCATATCATTTTAATATTGCATTAGTATCACATCATTATCATTATCATTATCATACATCTCATCATCATCATCTAGACACATTCATCATTGCATCCCTCGCATGCATATCTATCGCATCATCATGGAATCTTTCTTCATTTTCATATCTTCATCATTCTTCCAACTATCATCTATCAATTCTTATACAAGATATATCATTCCTAAAACTAGATGTTTTGATCAAGTCTTATACAGGATGTATCTTTCCTGAAACTAGACATTTTGATCAAGTCTTATACAGGATATATCATTCCTGAAACCAGATGTTTTGATCAAGTCTTATACAGGATGTATCCATCTTGAAACAAGATGTTTTGATCGTCTTATACAGGATATATCATTTATGAAACCAGACACTTTGATTATCTTATTCTTATACATGTGGTGTCATTCGTAAAACTAGATGCTTTGATCATTTTTGTCTTATACAGGTGCCATTCGTAAAAGGCTATTGCTCCATTATCTTTCAAACTCATTGCGATCACATCCATTGCATCCATTCATCCATCATTCAAACCATGGCTTGTTATTGATCTCCAATCATGGTTGTTACTTCGTGTGTCCTACATCTCGCTTCCATAGCAACATCTAACTGGGGGCAATGCTCTTAACCTACTAATGGAAGTGGATTCTACATTACTTGTAAGTCATTGGGTTCTTCATTCAAAATTGTCTGGAAATATACCAAAAACATTCACAAAATCCATAAAAACATGAAAAGAACATCAAAAAGCAATAAAAAACATTAAAACATATATTATTCTTTGTACATACACATCGCAACAGACACCAAACAAACATTTTGAGCTACTCAAACGATGACCACCTATCAAATCAACCAACCAATCAAAACATCTTCACACAATCGTCTTTGCAAGAATACATCCTTCCTCACGAAACAAAGACATGGTAACATTTTCTTTGACAAGAAAATTTTGTTTAAGTTGCTAAGCACTTGGTCAATTTTTTATTTCTTTATTTATTCATATCAAGTTCCTACGCTACTCCAAGATACCTTAAAGTGATTAGAGTAGTCGGGATGGTTCCTAATATCTTTTTTTGTTTGCTGTCTGCGGATTGTTCCAATGAAGTTTTGGGGCATGTACTAATGGTGTATACGTGGGAAGTTCACTAAGCTACGTAATCCTATACAAAATACAGTCATAGATCACTATGGCTTATTGACTATGACGTATACCTCAACCATTTGCACATGAACCAGAATGGAGGGTAACTTTCCTTGTCTGTGATGCTTGCTTACAGGTGAAATGCTCAAACTTGGTTTTTGCTACCTTGACCAAGAACAATACTACCATGCTCGATGATGAAAATTAATTCACTGTGAATAATCTATGGATTGTCGTTTTATCTCATATGTATATATTGCATTCTGTTGCATTCCATCCATCCATAAATCCATATCGCTACATATCATTCATACATAGTAATGATGATGCATACTCTCTTTTGTTGATCCTCTGCCATAGGAATGATTCCTAGGTCCTCCATACCTTCTATCTAACACTAAATCCCCCCTCACCCTCTCTATCTAGGTCATCATCATAAATCGCATACCCTACATCGTGTCCCATCAACCTAATCAAGCCATGTTCATCACCGTCCATCTCTAATAGGAGGGGCTACGTTTCCCATCCTAAGTCATCCTATAAGAAAAGCAAGTTACTCTGTCCACATAGGTACATCGACCCACACACACCTAGACTATCAACATATACTTTGATCAAGTATCTTCGGGTCTCAACAGGTAATCGATTATGGAAATCCTAGACTACAATAGGCATTTACATCAATTGCCTAGTCTCAACGGGGCTACTATGATTCACCACAACCAACCTACAACGCAAACACTATCAATTGATCAACCAATCAAACACAATCAAATTGGACAATTGCATCAATTGTCTAAGTCTAAATGAGTATTTTGCTTCAGATACCTTGACTTCATCGAGCAATTACATCAATTGTCTATGTCACAATAGGTCACTTTGATTCACTTACTCAGACTTTATCATGTCCAAGCGAACAACTAACATCAACTATCACGCTTACATTCAACCAGGGCAATTCAACCGATTGCACCAGATTGTCTAGCGAATTTTGATCAATTGTACAGTATCAATCAAAAGAACACACTACAATTACATTGTATCTCTTATCTGACCTAAGGGTACTCACTGGCTTGCCATTTCTCCGTATTCACTCCGTTTTCTCTCATTCTTTCACCATTATTTCTAATTTCTTCTATTCTACCCCCCATCAACTTCTTTCTCTTTTTCGAGAGATCGCTCGATTTTTTGAAATTTTTTGGCCCATCTCTTGAGGGGGCATAGCACCCACTAAATTAACATTTATGGGGCATATTTATTCACACCTATCTTTCTTTCTTTGAAACAATGCAATAATCCACACTGTCTCAAAGATGGGCAAATGTAGACACATAAATATGTCCACTTAATTAAATGAATATTTAATATTTATTTGATTAATTAACCATCAATAATCAATTAATTAAATGAATATTTAATTAATTCATCCTCAACCTCTTCTTTTATTAACTAAATAAATTCTTCAATTTATTTAAATTAATTCATTAAACCATACTCTAACAATTAATTAAATGAATAATTTTATTTTTTTAATTTAATCCCTTTCCTCCTTTAAATAAATAAATAAATATTTATTTAAATCCCTAAACTACCCCCTCCCCACCACCACTTGCATTCTCCTACAAATGCAAGTTGCACCTATTTGGTTGAAATAAAGTAATTTTATTTTAATTAAAATCCTATTTTCTCTCACCCACCAAACCCACTTGCATCCTAAATCCCCTTCTAGATTCTTCTAAACCATTCCTAATTAGCCTAATCCATCCCCTAATTATTGTCACATCCATAAGCAACTTGAAGTCACTTCTCAAAGCCTCCAAAGTCTTTGAAAAGCATTAAAGGCTTTATGTCTTCAACAAGTTAACCCCTAATGTCTTCCAAACCATTAATGGCTCTTAAATAACCATTAATGGTTAATTCCACTTGCCCACATGGTTAGAGGTTTTCCCTCTAACTCAACCCCCGTTTAACGCATGGGTCTCTTCAAGCATTTATTGTTTTGACCGTGGTTATCCCCACTAACTCTTGCACAAGAGTTTGTCCACTGGATAAAGGCATTATTCATTGGATAAGGGTTTTATTCACTAACTCAAGCTTAACTAAACCCTCCCAAGGTAACCTTCATGTCTTCTCAAGCATTTACTGCTTCTTCCCTCTCCTCTCAAGCCATCTCATGTTGACATTTGTCATCCTAGGAGTGGGTTGAAAGCTATCACATGGATCACAAACCCATCAATCTTGACCCTTGTTGAGATTACTCAATCTCAACCATCCATTTCTCTATTTTTCCTATAAATAGAGCCCATTCCTTCTTCAAAAAGATCCATAAATCTTGTATGCATCAAACTTATAGTAATTTTGAGAGAGCATTTAGAAACATTTTTCTTTGTTACTTTGGCTAAAATTAACATAGAATAATTAAGATACTTTCTCATATTAGCTTGTTTACATTTGCATAATTAGTTATCTTCATTTTCATAATCTTGAATCTCCATAAGACATCCATAATAGTGCAAAAAGTTGAGGGCTACACTCATGTGGAACTTGGAAAGGAGAGGAACAAGGGAGGAGCAACTATGAGCATGTTGGAGGGTTTTATTTCATTCCTTCATTTTTGTATGCTTTTCATTATCTACTTTATATCTCTCTTGATATGCATGTTTAGGATCATAGGTTCATTTATTTTTTAATTTTGTAATTAACATACTAATGTTTTTGTGAACTTGTGTGCACCTTTTGCCATCCATTCTAGCGTGCATCACATGCCAATATCCTTCATTGTTTGTTTCATCCAAAGTACCTATGTGCAACATGAAGCCGTTACAATGTACTCAACTTCTGCGGTTGATAAAGATATAGAATCTTGCTTCTTACTTAAACTATGCAAATAACCATGAGCCAAATAAAAATGCTCCTCCACTAGTACTTTTCCTATCATCAACACTTGCCCAATTTACATCAGTATAAGCCTTCTAAGCAAAGTCTGATCTTCTGGGATACCACAGTCCAAAATCATTTGTGCCCTTCAAATATCTGAATATCCTCTTCACTACGACAACATGTGACTCTTTTGTTTCTTGCTAAAATATAGCTGCAAGACAAATAACATACATGATATCTAGCCTTGTAGCAGTCAAGTATAATAGTCCTCCAATTATTGATATGTACTTGCTAACATCAGCCTTAGGAAATTTATCATCATTATTCAACTTGCATCTGGTAGTCATAGGAGTTCAGACCGGTTTGGAATTATCCAATCCAAACTTCTTCAACAACTCTCTAACATACTTTGACTAAGAAATGAAAATACCTTTTTTATTTTGACTCACTTGCAATCCAAGAAAGAAATTTAATTGAAAATTCCTTTTGCATTTCACAAGCAAACTTTTTGTGCATACCATCATTTCTTACAAAAATTATATCATCCACATACAGAATAATAATTAACATCTTACTTCATTCAATTTTCAATTAAAGATTGCAATTAACAGACCCTTTTTGAAAACCTTGATCTAGTAGATACTTTTCCATCCATACCAAGCTATAGGATCTTGCTTCAATTCATATAGCAACTTCTTCAATCTGCAAACAACATTTGAATTATCTAATAACTTGAATCCTTTCGATTGTTTGGTGTAAACTTCTTTCAACTCCCCATTTAGAAATGTTGACTTCACATCCATTTGATACACATCGAAATCCTTATATGTTGCAAAATCCAAAAACATCCTAATAGCCTCCTTTTCTAGTAACATGAGTGTATGTTTCTTCGAAATCAATGCCTTCAACTTGTGTGTAACCTTTGCATATCAATCTTGTTTTGTTTCTTACTGCATGACCATCTTCATCAAGCTTATTTTGGAACACACATTTTGTTCCAATAATATTCTTATCTGCCAGTCTAGACACCAGTTTCCAAGTCTTATTTTTCTCAATTTGATTCAACTCTTCTTTCATTGCTTTCAACCAATTTTGATCACCATAGGCTTCTTCAACTATCTTAGGTTCAATTTTAGAAAGTAAACATAGAAGAACTTGTTCTTCAGCAACTTTGCTTCTTGTAATGGCTCATTTGTTCTTGTCACCTATAATTTGATTCTCAAAATAATATTTTTGCATATACCTTGGAGTTTTGGATATAGTTGTTGGAGCAACTTGATTTTCTTTTTGCTTGTCTTCATCTTTGTCATTTTCCATTTCTTCGTAAAATTCATATCCTACTTGAATACTAGTTTCTTTGAAAATGTTCTCATCAACCTTCACATTTGCACTTTCAACAATTCTATTCAAACTCTTGTTATAACATCTGTAATCTTTACCCTTCATAGAATAACCAAGAAATATACCTTCATCTTCTTTTCTATCAAACTCTCCAAGATTTCCTTCATCTCTTTAGATATAACATTTACTTCCAAAAAAATTGAAATACTTCATAGATGGGATCCTTCCATACCATAACTCATATGATGTCTTCCCATACTTCTTCCTAAATAGAACTTTGTTAAGGTATACATAGCGGTGTGTATAGCTTCTCTCCAATAAACTTTTGGTATATTTGCTTCTTTGATCATAGTTCTTGCCACCTCTTGAATAGTCTTGTTCATTCTTTCTACTACGTCATTCTTTTGAGGTGTATTGTGAGCTAATAAATGTCTTCTAATTCCATATTTCTCACAAAAAGTATCAAATTCATTAGAAATAAATTCACTTCCTTAGTCAAATCATAATCTTTTCATTCTTTTATCAACTTCATTCTCAACTCTAGCTTTAAATATCTTAAATTTTTCTAGTTCTTCTATCTTTCCTCTTAGAAATGTAGCCCAAGTCATTATAGAATGATCATCAATTAAAAGTATGAAATACCTCTCACCTTGAAAACTCCTTGTTCTAGTGGGACCACAAAGGTCTATGTGTATCAAATCCAAAAATCTGATAGAAGATTGTTCCTTTCCTTTAAATATTCATTTTGTTTGCTTTCCCATTTGGCATTCTTTGCAAATACTGTTATCTAGTTTAGTTAGTCTTGGTAAATCTCTCATAGCTCTTATCATACTAATCCTCACCAAATTGTCAAAATTGATAGGACACATCCTCTGGTGCCATAGCCAACTTTCATTGATCTATGATAACAAGTAATGTCCTATAGTAGCTTCTAGTTGATACATATTTCCACCTATATTTTTCCTAGCAATATTAGTTATGGATCTCTTTTGAATCTCACAACTATTGGAATCAATGAACACTGAGAAGGGGGGAGGTTGAATCACTATTTTGTAATTTTCAAACTGATTAATTTGATTCTCAAACCACCAGATGCATAAAAATGAAAGTGAAATGCAAAAACATAAAGCAATTAACCACACAACCATAACACCAAGATTTTTAAGTGGAAAATCGAAAAGGGAAAAACCACGGTGGGATTTGAACCCACAATATTATTATACTATGACTAGAAGTATGATAAAATTACATGAGGGGAATGCACTTGCATTCAGGCACACTGGTTAGAGCTCACTACTCAAACACAAAAAAACTACAACTCAGAGGAAGTCTCACTGCCTTACAGGCTATTACAATTGATTACAATAATAAATAAACTAAAGTATAGCATCTACATATGCCAAAATGTAGTTCCAGTTAGTCTCAGATTGTTTCCTACAAATGATCTATCATTCTGCTCTATTTTCCTACTCTTTCACACACCGGACCACCAAAACCGTCAATCACATTCACCAAACTTGCAAATTCGCTCATACAGACTTCTCTGGCTCATTACATACATCAAAATGATCAACCAAATCGATCTTATATATCCGCACCAATAAAAAGAATAATTTACCATGTCGGCTTCCAAAAACCGCATAACACACAACCATGAAATGTGTATCACCAAGTCGACTCAATCCGTCCGCAAATCCAAATGCAAACCAAAACAAGATGATAATAAGATTCCCATAACTCGGCCCAATCACCTTGAATACAAAACTGATAATCAAAATCAACCCTAAGATTCTGCAACACACTTTACACCAAAATAGCTTTGCTCAAACTAAATTACCAGATACCGGATCTCAAAACTTGCTCACGAATTAACACTAGATATCAGGATCATGAGATAATCTACCTCAAACCTAGAATCAACTACATCTATCACTGCAACCAGAATTATCCAATCAAAATCAAGATCCACACATCCATCGGTTACCGTGTTCCACCTTCCAAACTTATGCCTTATGAATAAAATGACTTTTGGTAAACCAAATCTATGTACACCGGATGTGATTTCTGAACTCAGTTGCCAATTTCAATGCTTGAATCAGAGATAAAGAGCTTAGATCAATAGGCCCTTGACCAAAATCATTTGGATCGATGACAATCTGTTTACACCAACTACTTGAGGATAATAATACTTTCTTAAGAAATAAAACTATCATAATAAATCAATTTACTTGAAAGATAATTTTTGTTTTAAAAGAATATATATTTAATAATTAAACTTCAAAACTTGAATAAATAAACAAAAATACAAATTATTATTTTTTAGGACAAAATTTGTGAAGCTTGGAAATAAATCCGATACAAAATAATAATAACTTACAAAATGATTCTAATTTCACATAAGATACTAATTTCTTGGAAGAAAAAACAACAGTAATAATAAAAATAATTAGTAGCATAGTCTTAACTACTTTGCAACAAATTCAAATACTTGAAAATAATGAAACTATGCAATTAATTGTTTTAAAATTAATTATCTACTCTTTAGGTATTATATGGTATTATAGTTTGGAAGTGAAACTAATTACTCGATGAGTACAATTTTCTTAGTAGAAAAACTATGAAATGATTAACTAAATACCTGAAAGGTACTTTTTTTTCTCTCTTTCGAAAACAATCTTATTGAATTGAAAAATGATCTAATTACTTCTTTTGTTTTCAATTAATACTAAAAAGAACCTTATTATTTGAAAAAATAAAACTCTATAAATCATATTGCTCTAAATGCATCTAAAAACTAATTAAAATGAACTTATATATATATATATATATATATATATATATATATATATATATATATATATATATATATATATATATATATATATATATATATATATATATATATATATAGTAAACATTTAAATTAGTAAGGATTAACAACTTGCAAATAAAACTCATCTATATTCTAGATTTATTTCCTTAAATCCTTCATACTCTTGGAACTAAATACTATATATTTCTTCAAAATATGATTGGTAAGACAAGTAATCTAACTTTATTGCACATATAAGATAACCTTATCACATTCAAATTATTAAAAGAGAAAACTTATTCATGGATATTATTTGTATTTCTAAGAGACCATTTGGGTTAGGTTTCTTTATAAGTCACTTTGATTAATAATATATGGACCCAATATTCTAAGACAACTAAGTTCCATTAATCTAAAAAAAACTAGAAAAATTCTTTAAGTTTACTAATCTTCTACTAATAACCTTAATAAAAATATTTGATCAAACTAATGCAATTATAATTTTTGTTGCATATATAACTTTAACTAAAATTGATACCTTAAATGTGACACAATATTTAATTCTTATTTATTCATATTGAGCTAATTCTAAATGAATAAAATGGTTTATACCTTTTATTTTACTTACATAATACTTATATCAATTCGAAATTTAACTATTTATATTTAATTTTCTTAGTAATGAAGGTTTCTCTAACTGTGAAAGTGGTTACTAAAAATATCTCAAATAAATTAATTTGTGTGTTCAAAGATAATGTAATTGCTTTCATGCAAAAAAACAACCAGATTTTAGGAAATGATCTTAAAAAACAAAATGTAAAGATTCTAAAGAGTTCTTACTTTTTGAAGGTCTTATTTCTAATTATATTGCTTTATTAGGTCTTTTAAAAGCAAAATTTTAGAGTTGTGGGAAATGAGTAAAACCACATTCAAATTGATTTTGATCTTATAACTTTTCTCTTACAATCAAATTTACCTTCTATATATATAAAATCTTAAGTTCAAATTACATATTCACCATAAATGTTTTTTATTAAAAAAACAACGTTGACTAGGGGGCACCGACCCTTAACATAGTCAGAGACTATAAAAAGGACAAAATAAACCAAGGGAGCAAGCCCCTTTACAACAATCAGATAAAAAAACAAACTAGACCCAACTCAAGGAGGGGAAGAGACACCCAAGCCTTGAGAAGGAGAGGTTAGGACAAGGGGGGAAGACCTCTCCTTCCGCCTTCGACGAACCACAGTCCAGGCGATACAATCTTTAGGACCAAGAGAGAGATCAGGTGGAAGTGATTCAACAGAGTTGTGATCAGAAGTAGCTACAGAGTGTTGTTGTAGAACCACAACAGGAAGCTGAGAAACAACGACAAATTGTTGTAGGGTAGGCTGTCGAAGCAGAGCAACACCAGAAGCAGGCTCAACAGTAGTAGAACAAGGTTGCTGAACAACATTTAGAGGATCAGTAGAAGGTTCCGCAACGGTGAGAGGTTATTCATCACAGGAGGAAACATCATCCTCATGAGAGGAACAAGTAGTATCCAATGCATTGATAGTCAAATGTTCAATAGTGGCATCTTTCCACCAAGTAGCAACACCCTTATGGGGAGGAGGAGAACAGTCTGAAGCAAGATACCCCATTGAGAAACATTTTCGACAATGGAAGGGCATGCCCTCATAATCCAACGGCTGAGACCAAAGCCTATCCCTAACCATAAGAACAACATCCTTGGGGAGAGGCGAGGAGATGTTGATGTCAACCAATAAGCAAGCAAAGGTAGAGTGCCCCATAGAAGACATGGCCTCATCCACCTTCAAAAAATGACCAATGGAGTTGCCAATGGCCTCGTAGCAGGAGAGTTCCCAAAAATGGAGAGGGAGATTAGGAAGGCAGACCCATATTGGATGCACAAACAAAGATTCAGTAAGGGGATTAAAAGAGGTTGTCCAAGCTTGATAGAAATAGAGTGATCTCCCCAAGCCCACACTTTGTCCAAAACCAAGTTTCTATCCAAGGTAGAAGTAAAGGATGCAATAAAAAAACCCTTCCCAAAAGGAAAGAGCTGTTGTGGGCAATCAGGGGTTTCCAAGAGTTACTCACCCAACGATGGAGGTCTAGAAGAGAGGGCCAGAGCCCAGAAAATCTGCACACCAAAGCATTACTTTGATAGAAGTCAATATTGTCCACAACATCCTGGCCACAAACCACCACAGGGGAAGATTGGCACAGGGAAGGGGACAAACCCCCTTAATAGTAGAAGCCCTAGCCGCATGAGCATAACTTCTTCCACTAGAAAGAGGAGGAGGTTTGGGAGCATCCACACCTTTGCCAGCAAAAGCAACAACCGAAGGAGCAACAATGCCCATACTAAAGGGAAGACCCCCTGCGCTAGAGCCCACGGGAGGAGGGGAAGGTCCGAGCCAGCCAAAGCATCGTCGGGAGAGACAACATCAACCGACACAGAGTAGGAGGGCGAGGGAAGCTCGCTAGCATCCCCCATGCGAGGGAGGGGGTGGAAATTTGCAGACAAGCGCATGTGTGTAGAGGCGGACGGAGCAACCCACACACCAAAGCCAACACCAGTAGCAGAAGCATCGATCAAACATTGCGAAGCGGGAGAGCCGTTGTTGGGGAGTGGGAGGAGCGGGAGAGACATTTCAAACTTATTTTTCACCATAAATGTTAACACTAATGAGTGGAATTATATATTGTACAACCTATCAAATCCAAGTTGAATTCCCACCATAAAAAATGTGCTAAGTTAAATTACTGACAAAAAAATTATCTCATTATTAAATTATGATATATACCTCCATCATAAACAAAATGAGGGAAAGGAACCCATACGTCTTAAATGTATTGTCTGTGACGTGAGGGATACAAATATTTATCAATAAAAACCTCACTATTTTGTGCATGCCCTAACCCTAACATGTTCTAATGCATACAAATATTTATCAATAAAAACCTCACTATTTTGTGCATGCCCTAACCCTAACATGTTCTAATGCAACGCTACAATCTGTAGACATAGAAAAATATGTAAGGTTTACAAGGCTATCCACATTCCAATTATTTTCGTCAATATTTCCACCTGGATAAATTAAGGTTGCACAGGAAATTTAAGGCATAAATTTTATTTTTTATTTTTATGGAATACATATTTTTTCAAGTTTGGATAAACTTTGCATCATAAGACTTGGCAATACTTTTTTCACATGCATGCATTTCACATTTGGAGTTGCATGTTTGCTAGGTTTACTAAAAGTTGTAGGCAAAAAAAAGGAGTTTGAAGGCTTCATTATGCTTATTACCGAAGAAAGTGAAAAGAAAGTTGCAGCTCTTGAAGATTGAAAGAGAATTGCAGTTGTTTAACTAACATAAAAGTTTGAAAAGGAAATTGAAGCAGGAAGAAAATACCTCTTTCCAAAGTGTGAAATAGGTCCATGACAAAGTGTAGCAGTACCTCGCGAAGGCAGAAATGTGAATAAAATTTAAGCAAAGATGACCAGTATTTGTCAGAATTATGTTCAAGCAATATAATTCAGGCATGTTTTTTAAACCCAATTCAATGAAGAACATACCTCTTTGAATAGGTAACAGATTAATGACGGCTATACGCAAACAAAGCAGAATTAAATTGTTTGAGAGAAAGACAAGCATTTGTAGATTTTTTTTCTTCTGTAGCATGCAGGTGAAGAGAAGTATTTAATATTCTAGTCAATTCTATTTTAAATGGAGAATGTACACCAACAACTCTTTTTTGTAGAAGTTTAAACAATTGGCAAGCAATTTTATTGAGATGGGACACAAGATGTTACCGACTTGACTGGTTACTGCAGTATGACAAAAGCTTTTATGAACCACCACCATACGACATAGGAAGAGTTTGCAAGTAATATAGTACGAGATTCTTAATGCACAACGACTAGTGTCACAGTTGATTACTGGAGCAGGTAGGGTGCACCATAAAAGAATAGTTGAGTGGATGTGGTCAAATTAATATTATGTTCAAAGATTATCCTTACTATGCCGAATTACTGTACACATCCTATGACAGGAGGAGAGGATTGACATTCTTTAAACAACTTCATATAAACGTGGGTGGGCGACACTTGCTAGCTCATACAATGGAGGCAACCGCAACACCAATGGAGCTCATGTTTCAATTATTCAATTATTTCAATGTCACTTGTCTATTCAATGTCATTCTTCACAATTGATGTTTTGCAATTACTGATTCAATTATCTCAATGTCCCCTGAATTTTATTCTTCACAATCGATGTTTTGCAATTAGTATGCTTTGTCGATGATGTAGTTCTTTAAGCAATTTGCAGTTTGTGCAGTTTAAAATCATCCCAATTGATTGATTTCTTTCTATACATTTAATTATGTTTTTTAAAATAGGGTTATGTTTCATATTACTTTAAAAGTCATGTACAAAAACAATAAAGTTTGTAGTTAGTATTGTAATCATGCATTTTTTAAGTCGATTCTCAAGTGGGTTTGTCCCTTGCCAGCAAAGATACAGTAACCTATCAGTCAAACACATAGTACATTATAATTGTTAACCATGCAACTAATCACATCCATCCGTTTCTTCTAGCCAACGATCCGTTTGCAATGCGAATGAATCCATTTAGCTTAGAAAAATGGCGATCAAACATGCAAATTGGAACCATGTGAATGAATTCAGTTTGGCTTACAAAAACGATGATCAAACACACAATTCCAAGCACAATAGTCTTTGTTGTACTAAGTAGATGACAATGCTTGATTTTTTGATTTGTTTGAACACACAAGTCTTTGTAGAGAGATAATAATGGAGGGCTAGGATAACCCCAATCGTCTTACGATGGATAACCGATGATATAAACCTTCGATAGCAATTTTGAGGTTGTCCATTTCAAATAAGAGACGTCTTCGACGTAATTATAATATTCCATTAAAAAAGAAAGACCTATAAATAACTCCAACATAAATAAGAACCTCAAAACCATTTTAATTTTAATTTTGACATCCTAATCACTATACAAAGAAGACACTATCATTCCCAGAGTCACAACATGGAACACTAAACAGTAGCGACTCAACCATGATCCTACGTTAATATTAGCGCATAAGAAACTCAATCAAGCATAAATCAACCAAATTAGGCCCCACATCAACATTAGCGCGTAAGCATAAATCTCAGTTAAGCATGAACAACCCAAATTAAGTATTTTCAGAATTTCACATTAACTTAGGCATGGCTTGGGGTTCGGCTATCACTTATCGAAGCACGATGCTAAAAATGGAGAAGCGAGTGAATCCAGTGCCCTCTTGTGAATTCAAATGAAATCCTTGTGAGAGTCCAAATAGTCGTTATCAGAATGTTCAAAATATCTGAGACTAGAACGTAACGGGAAAAAGCAAAAAAATGAACGTTGTTATGGATGGCAGGAAAAAGCAAAAAAAGCATATCGGGGTTATATAAAACCATTTCGTCTTTCATTTACAACAAGTATTCTTCCTGTTAGTGTTTCGTTATGTTTCTGTTCTCTCTCTCTGTTATATTTTTTTTTCTCTGTCTTCTATAGGATCTCTTTGTTTGTTCAGGATTTTTCATCTTTTTGTTTGTTTTGTTTTCTCTAGGATTTTTGATCTTTCTGGTAAGGGTTTTGTTACAGCGTGCACGCTGGTCTGTATTTCCATTTTATTTTGGTTGGTTTCTCTGTGATTTTTTACCTTTTTTTGGGTTGGTTTTTCTGTGATTTTTTGCCAGTTTTTTTGGTTGGTTTCTCTGTTTTACATAGGAACAGGCTGAACAGGGGAAGATGCAGAGCAAAAGGAAGAGACAGGGCAAAAGGCAGCGATAACTGATAGAGGCAAAATCTTTGTTCTAGGTAATTCTTCTTACAGGTTATCCTAATTATAAGAAATTCTTCTAGTTTTAGATTGTTTTGATGTCAATTTTCGGTGACTACCTGTCCTTGTTTATGATGCTGCTACTTTGAATATAAATTAATTGCATTTGAAGAGCTTCCATTAATAATCTCTTTTTAAAACATCGTAGACTAGATAATGAATTTGTGCAGGAATATTTGGCAAGTGAGGAAGGATGGAGGAGTTGTGCTACAAGTTGATTCTGCTATTTTGGATTGAACGATAAAACCACCAAGGAGGGATGGAGGAACTGAGAGACAGGTTAAGAGGGACATTCTCATCTGCCTGAAATTGAAGGCTCTGCGCCAGTGTACATTCAGGTATGTCTATCTGCTATTTTTTTTCTTCCACCCACTAGCCATTCTTTACATTAGAAACTGTTTTTTATCTTATTTCCATATTCTAAATGAATTGAAACTGAGATTGAGAATTTTTTGCGCTTTAATATTCTTTCTCTTCTCTCCCCAATATTGGATTTAATTGAAATAAGGGTCAGGTTTTCACACTAAGCACGAACACACCGATGTATGGAAAAAAATAATGGGGATAGGGAAGACATGAACCGAAACTATATATTTCAGAATCACAGAATCAGTCATAGGAGCAAAATCACATTTCACAATAAATGCTAGATGTAAGGTCTTTAAACTTAGAGGATTAAACTTAGAGGACAGGCGTCACAATTTAGTGCCTACCAACATTATGAAAATATCTTAATTCTAGAATTTTATGGGGAGGCAGATCATAAGGGAATTAGGGTTCAATTTGATTAGAGATTTATAACATCCTATAAATCTAATTACAAAACAGGACCCACTTTAGCTACTAGTAAATGAATCCAACAAAAATACAAGCATAGGAGTTCTGATATCAAGTAGATGAGAAGTGTTGTTTCCAAAACCCATCCTAACTTAATTTTATCACATAGTAACGGTTCCACACACTATAATCTGCGCACAAATTTAATCACAATGAAGATTGTTCAAGCGAAATTTTCTATATAAATCTTTTGTATCTCATAAGTGTGTGGGAAGAGAGATTTTTATCTTAGTAATTGAACTACCAAATGGAATTAAAGTAGTGTTTTGGGTAACTACATACCATGGTCAACCATGGAACGCTTAATACAAGGATGCATAGGGTTTATGCAATATAAATATAGTAACTATGTTTCATCCAATTGTAATATGATCATTTAGAAGTCATGGTAATTTGCTATGCAGCTTCTAATGATGCTTTGATATACTCTTTGACCTACCTCAAATTTCCTACTAGCATGACCTTCATTCTCATCTTCTTCCTTCCTCACTGCACCACAGCTCACTGCACCACAGCTCAGTATTCCACCATAAGGAGTAGGAGGCTATTATTGATATATGTGAAACTAGCTTCATGTGGTCTCCTCCACTCTCTATCATTATATCACCATAAGGAGCAGGGGGTTATTATTGATCTATGTGGAGCAGGGGGTTATTATTGATCTATGTGAAACTAGCTTCATGTGGTCTCCTCCACTCTCTAATAGGGTGCACCATTCTACCATTTTACATGCCCTGCAGCATCCTCTTCGTACTCCTTAACTCACCTCTTCTTCCACCTCGTTTGTCCCTGTTTCCCTCCACTCTCTTCTCTTCCTATATATTAAATATGTGTCTTGACATATGGTAGTTGTACTCCCCAATTGACATATTATTCTCTTACACTAACAAGTTTACAACAAATATCTCACATTACTAGTCTTTCTTAGTCTAAACATGATTTCTTTGGACATAAAGATAGTGTTTACATTCTTCTTGCTATCATCACAAAAATAGAGTCTCTTAATTATAGATAGAAAAAATCAGTATGGGAGAATTACTTTAGTGTTGAGAAGCTCATCTTAGGAGTGCCCACAGTAGATGTGAAGGAGATATTGGCTTATCAATCACTATGGTATACCCTATTTTTTTCATACTTGTCCATACTTGTCTCGCCTCTCCATACTTGTCATTGACCCTAATTTGTCTCGCCTATCCATACTTGTCATTGACCCTAATTTTAATGCCCTGTTGTTTCGCAAGGATATGTCAGCCTTAGTGCATATATAGACCCCAAAAAAAATAAAAAACCAAAAAAATGGAAAAGAATGAAGCCCTAGCAAAGTAAAGTGAATTAATCCTTTGGTAAGTCATTGTAGATTCTATAGCACTCCTATAGTTCATCCCCATTCACTAGAAAATTTGTGGTCATATCCCCTCTTACAATTCCGTATAATCAATTTGAAAGCAACAAAAGATGTTCAATATAAAACTGAGAGTAGTACCTTCTTAACTGCCTCAGACATCGTTTTGCCATACTATCACTTCACTTTTCTTGTTCAAGTGCCCTAGTTGCTTATTTTATACCTCTTTCTCGTTTCCCTAATTCAGTCGCCTCCTGGAAATAACAGGCTGACAGGGATGCTATTTTATACCATGCCCTTTAGTGTTTGTAATCCTTCATCATATGCTATGAAAATTTAAAATTTAAAATCACCAAAAACAGGCTGACAGGGATATATTGCGCGTAAGTAATAACGGCTTTGGGTTAGCAAACGAAAGAGAATGAAAACCCAAAGGCAAACAAGCATTTACTACGCAAACATCAAATTAGTAAATTATTGAACCAGGAGGGAGATAAGGAGAACCACGATAATGAAGAACCCATTCAAGAGATTTGTATGATACTATGAAGTGTAATGCAATTGTCTTATCAGTGTAGACTTTATCTTATATTATATCGAGTACTTTTCTTTTCACACAAAGTCAAAGATAAATATTAACAAAATAAGGGTATTCAGGTCTGTTGTTATCGTAGGTACCACAGATCTTCTATATTTGTCAGTACTAATTTTCTTTGAAAATAAATCAATAGGAAATGAAATTTAGAACTCAAGGAAGAATACGAATATATACACTTATAGTATAAATACATAGGGAAAGATTTTGGTACCACACCTAAGCAACCTGTGGCATTTCTCGTTTAGAACAGAAGAACCAAGAGTCCATGATGAACAGCCGATACAATGTGACAGCATTCTTTCCAAAATGTCGCAAAGTTTCTGAGACAATTCATGTAAGAGAGTTAGTTATCTTGCCCTTGACAGGGCGTTTGACAGTGGGATTTTCTTTTGTGAACTTCAGTGAGAAGTTGTTTCTATATTCCTCCAAAAATGAATTCTATTGTAAGACACTGGCATGTGATCCTAAAGCAGTTCCTGGATCGAAGTGAAAGACTACACATATCAGGCCATTGGGTGCTTGCATATTCAGTGTCACAATTATTGGTTGAATATTAATTGACATTACAGTCTTCAATCTAAACAGATTAGCCTATTATGGCAGATCTCCACTAGACATTTTGTTGTAAAATATATTTCATTTTTTGGAATTGAGGAAGAAAAATGTTGGGATTTTAGGCTTCTAAACATTCCATTAAGACACTGAAAAAAAACAAATAAGCAACACCTTGCGTTTACCCTTTTTTTCAAACTAGAAACTAGTTCAAAGGAGAACATCAAGCTATAGAAGCAAAAAGGAAAACAGAATTCAACAAACAACAACATTATCTTTAATATATTAAGAATTGAGAACCAACCATGCTAATATCCATCCACACTAAATTAATAGAGAATGTTTTGGAGTTAGACTGTATATACTCGGACAATAGTGCCTCTCTAGTAGTGAAATTGCCTGGAAATAATGTGTTGAATCTATGAATTGTGAAAAGATAAGGAAATGAAATGTATAAAGGAATTCTACTTTCTCATTCACTTGATATACCTTTATTTGCTTTGCTCTTTCTATTGATTTGAGGTCTATATAATATATATATATAAATTAGAAGGATTACTGTTTCTTAGCAATTACAAAAAGTCTCCCTGTTCAACCCTCCCTTTATATCGTCATGCATGCTATGCACAATGAAAGAAACACACTGTCATGTCATGAACCTTCCCTGAGCATTCTCACTGAGGGTTAGGATTTGAGATATATAAGTTTGGGTGCTCTAATTAAGGGGAGGTAAAAGAATGAAAAAGAATATTATTGTGCCAGATTGAATGGATTATATCGTCATGCCTGCTATGCACACTGATAGAAACACGCTGTCATGTCATGAACCTTCCCTGAGCATTCTCACCGAGGGTTAGGATTTGAGATATATAAGTTTGGGTGCTCTAATTAATGGGAGGTAAAAGAATGAAAAAGAATATTATTGTGCCAGATTGAATGGATGTGTTAGCTCTATGCAAGGTAGAAGGATGTTTGGAATCAGCCTTGCATTCTAAAACCAAATATGCAGTTCCAGCTAGGTCAATGCAGATTAATTAAATCAATTGAGATAGAAGAAAAGCCACTACGTTTGGAGAAATAAACCACTTCAGAAATTGGTATGTTAATCTGCAACTTACCAGATGAGGTTTGCATCTTAAGTCGAGAAAATATATACAACTATTCATTTCTAGGATCTGCCTATCCTTCTTTCTTATCTTTTGTTGTTTCTGATAAACATGAAATCTTCAGAGTCCTTGATATGATTGAAATGTTTCTGGATAAACTTGTAAATTTTGGTTTGCAGATATGCTTTGATCATACTTCTTAATTTGAGTAAGAATCGAATCATGGTATTATCTGATAAGTCGATTCTTTTTTGAAAGTATTTCAATCACTCTGTTGATTTTCTTAATCATTTAGAATTTAGGGTGTGAAGCAGCTATCTTTCCTATAACCAAAGAAGAGTAATTGAAAATGCTATTTCATCATCATGCACACAGATATTAGAAAAATAGTAGATAATGCTTTATTACTAAATAGTAGAGGGTATTTGTCTGTGTTCGTATAGCTTGTATATGTTGTCTCTGGCTTGAATTTTTCATCTTATAATGGTAGTCCTTTTTTTTAAGAACAAATCATATGCAGAGACCAGCCTACTAAAATCTATACATGAAATAGCTACAAATTAAGTGGCATAGAATTAAAACCTATTCTAATTCACCTAAATAAAAAATAGGATTCGAAGAGATAAGCTTATGTAGTCTCCATAAGAGGTCTTGCAAAATGAAAAACTACCAATGAAAAACTACCTTAAATTGTTGCTGACAAAAAAAAGTTGTTATATCCAAAAGGTAAGTCAATAGAATTCTAGACCGCCAATTATCACATACATGCACAGATCCAGACACTAAGACTTGACAAGATGTCAAGATTTTTCTTCACAGACATGCACAGATCCAGACAGTAACGCTTGACAAGATGTCAAAAAGATTTTTTCACATACATGCACAGATCCAGACACCAACTCTTGAGAAGATGTCAAAAGATTTTTTTTGGTACACTGAAATGAACTTTTTACATGAGAAGAAGAAAACCCTTAGGATAGTTAGGATCTACTAAATGTCTTAGCTTAAGATACACAACCAGAATACCACAGAGGTCTTACTCAACTCTCCATACATCCAAATGAGTACAGTTCCTTTCTTTTATATTTCTTTCTTGAGAGTCTCACCTCATGAATTACAACTCTTACAATGGAAAATCTTATATATTCCATTCTAGATTTTCAGAAGCTTTTTCTTGACCCATTGTGTACATTCTTCTAATTTAGCACAGGAATTTTGGTGAGAATGAACCCATATCAGTAAGTAACAGTTAAATCATGTTTGTCAGATGATCTCCCTAGATTCATAGGGTTCGCGCCCATGGTCTTGGACTAACCAAATATTATATCTGGAGCCCATATCAGTAAGTACCAATTAAATCCTCTTTGTCAGATAATACTTTAATCGTAAACAGTAGAGGGGATTTGTCTGCATCGTATAGCTTCTGTATCTTTTCTTTGCCTTAAATATTCCATTGCCCATTCTTTGTTAAAGACGCTATTTACCATTCATTTTGTTTAAAACAACCATATTCTTTGGATTGCATCCTTCGAGTGTTAGAGAGCTTTTAACAACCAACACATTCTGATTTTGTTAGACGCTGTTTACTATTCATTTTGTTTAGAACAACCATATTCTTTGGATTGCATCCTTTGAGCGTTAAAGAGATTTAACAACCAACACATTCTGATTTAGTTTGTATCCAAACCTTAATAGAAACAAAAGCATATGATGTTTACCAACATGCCGAGTCTGCTAACCGAATTGAGCTTGCATAAGCAGAACTTTCTTTGCATTATGTATTTCTATCGTAACCCTCGGCTCTGAGTGGCTTAATTTACAATGCTCTTTTTCTTGCCTAGTTATGTGCAGCCTCTTGTACTGAACATTGACCACGATCTGCATACCCAGAAACAATACCCAGAAACAATCTTTTTTGGATTTTGGGTTGGTTTTGCTGTATTTATATTCGATTAGAATGGGTTTTACATGGCCATAAATGGTTCAAGATAGGGTTTTTGGAGGTCATCCCTGTAATTCCTTTTAGGCATGGGATTGTATTATAAGTTTTTGCTGGCAAATTATTCCATATGGCAAAAATGCAGATGCCACTATGGTCCAATAGCCCCTATTTAATTGGTAACAGACTATAATTGGGAGTCTTTAAATTCAAATGGTTTTCTATTTATGTGATTTCTAGTTTGTTTGTTTTTTTGAATCTTTCAGCTTCTTAAATTTAATTTTCTAGATCGATTATAGATTTATTTTCATTATTTATATATATCTCCCGATGTTTTTTTAATCTTTCAGCTTCTTCCATTATGGGAATTGATGTATGGCTAAATTGGTATTGACTGGGTGGCAGGGATAAACAATTCAAGCAGATAGTGCAAGCTCACAAACCACTCACAGCAACCTCCTCAACGTAAAGTATTGGATCCTGATGCAAATTTCCAACATGTTGGAGGCAAAATCATTGCAGCTATACCTAGTTGTTCTTGGAACATGTTGCTGAGAAGTTGGTTAACAAGATTGCAAAGAAAGCTAAACAACTTTGTCTATTAGTTGTTTTCAATATTGATTTAGAAAGCTAAACAACTTTGTCAATTAGTTGTTTTGAATATTGATTTAGAGCAGCAAGGGATGGGATTAGGTATTTTACCATTTTTTAGTCATTTCTTGGTCAATTACATTGACTTGGTATGGTAGCTTTGTAACATGTACAAATACAATGATTAATAAAAGAAAGTTATTGAAAGGGGTTAAAACCCCTTTTAGAGACTGAAAGGAATGGTCATTGGCCATGACCATTCTTTAAGGTCTGTATTTTTCTTACAGCTTAAAGAATGGTCAATTGGCCAAGGCCATTCTTTAAGGTCTGTATCATGTGTCTCTTGCATTTTTGAATTTTTTTTTTGCTTCATGTTTTATTTTATTTAAGTATTTATTAATTCTGATCTTAACATTAAAGTTACAAATCATAATCTTAAAACCATTCACAATGGACAGTCATAAATTATCATAATGAAAACAACATTTACAAGGCAATCATGAACTCACTTTTTGAATGCATTTCACATGACATAACCATGCCACTATTATAATAAAACTTACATTTGGACTTGTCACATATTAACATTGATCATAATGGACTAATCATAAATTACCCTTATATAAACAACATTTAAAAGACAGACATAAACTCACTTTAAATTAATGCAGATCAAGTGACATAATTGTGTCTACATAAAAATTTTAAATGTATGTTTTGACCCATCACATATTTGAGGATAATCTCTTGCACATCACTAAAGACATTGCCCTATTTTACTATCACATACATGACTATAATCTTTCGCACATCACTAAAAACATTGCCCTATTTTACCATCACATATTAACATTATTGCAATTACACAATGTTTTGCTTGTAATCTTTATAAACTATGACAACATTACATGTAACATAGTTTTCATCATCATCATTATTAAGTTTTATGTTCTTTTTAATAAAAAAAGAATGTGAATAACTTTTTAATAAAAAAAAATGTATGTTGTATTTTGTATAATGTTGTGTAGTGTTGTTTTGTGTAATGTTGTGTTGTGTTGTTTTGTGTAAAGTTGTGTTGTATTGTGTAAATGTTATGTTGTGTTGTGTTGTGTTGTGCTGTTTTGTGTAAAGTTGTGTTGTATTGTGTAAATGTTATGTTGTGTTGTTTTGTGGTTGTCTTAGGTCAATTAGGAAAGGCCATTGAGCTTCCACCTTCACGTGGTTGGCCTTGTCAGTAAAGAATATTCTTGAAGCCAAGAGAAGCTTATTACAAAAGTCATCATTTAATTATAGTGATATTTTATAAATTTAAATTAGTTCATATTAAATGCACTATAAAATTCTAAAATTAAAGAAAATCTGGTTTACAAAGGTAAAATTAGGAAAAAAATAAACTACCAAATTGAGTATTATTTTTCTAGTTGTTATAATTGAATAATTTTACAAATGCTCTCAATTTGGAGTTTTTCCAAGGAAAACAATTTATTAAAAATGCTTCTTATAAGATAATTTATTGCATAATAATTTTCATTCCAATTTCAAATTTTATTTTAAAGCCCAAGAAACATAAAAATATTTGATTTTAGAATAATGAAAAAATTATATTAGATTTTTTATAAGTATTGGGAATACACTAACGTTAGATTATTTTTTAATGCACTTATAGAGAAATTTATATGCTTTTCACTTTTTCTATTTTTTGTTGAAATGAGGTGACTAACTTGGGCTCCTAAAGGTGTTTTTCATCACTACTTCGATCATAATTTAGTTGCTAGAGTAGAGGTGAAAGATTTAGAGGCAATTGACCAAGAGTTAAAATTATATTGTATTCATTTAGATTATGGGGGAGACCTAGATAGAATTGTAGGCACAATCAATCATGACCGGTGATGCTATCGTGACAAGCTCTCGCCAATCGAGTTAGGCCCCCAACCTGCCTCTTAGCCTTATTGAATTTACCTTTATTTGCCCTATTTCTTATATAATTTTGAGGGGCTAAGGTCTGATTATAGTGTTACCTCATTGAATTAATATCATTTTTAGAGGGATGGTTTTACTTCTTTACATTTTGGTGAACTTGACTTGTTGAACTACTCTTAACTCTCTCCCCTAGGATTGTGCCATATTTTTAATTTCATTCGATTAGATACTTATGAAATTTTAAATTCTATGATATACGTGGTTCTTATTATTTCATTGACTTAATATATCTATTTAATCTTGTCGCCCATATGCCAAAATATTAACTAGTTTCTAACCTTCCATTTAGGAGACCTAGGTTTAACTCAACAATGTCTATGAACTAAATCGATGTAATCATTATTAAAAAAATTTAACACTGCAATTTACCTAGATTAAGAAGATTACTTTGATCATTATCCTCGCATTGCAACCATCTTCCCCACAATCCAAACCTTTCTCTTTAATCATTTACTACAAAATTCTATCTCCTACATTACAAAATTCTATCTCCTACATTTTCTGTTCTTAATACCATTGCCCTTCTTTTAACCTCAAAAAATTGTTATTCTCATATTCAATATAACTCCATTATTCTCTCTTTCACATCCCACACTATATGTCAATTCATCATCTTTCATTCTCCTTCTTTAATGCTCCCTCTTTAGTTTAAATTTCTAAGCTAGCCATCCCTCATCTGCAAGCAATACAAATACGGCTAATTACCTAATCTCCAAGAAGTAAAGAGGAGATGTACTGGTAAGATAAAAAATACAATTTACTTATAACATTAGCTTCACATATCCTTTCCCTATAGATATTTTTTTGTAGTGAACTCTTAGCCTGTTTAGTTTGCCACCGAATCTTATGATTTATGAAAAAACTGTGCAACATCACCCTTATTTGTGTCATTAGGATCGTTAGTGTAGATATTCACATCCTCCTACACAATGACTGCAACCATTGATCACCACTTTCTTCCTCTAATCATGCTTTAACTTCAATTTTTAAGACTCCAATGCATGGGAGAGTCGAAATCGTAATCTTTTATGATGTTCTGACGTCATTTAAAATCCTCCAGGGTTCTTCACAAGCCAAAAGTGATTTGTTATTCCCTAAAATACAAAGCAATAACCTCCATTAAAAATTGTAGTGAATCGAAGCTATACTTCATACAAACACTACAATCTACTCACAATAAATGAAAAACATATCTAAGAAGTATTAGAGCTTTGGAGATGTTATATTCATGAGCTTGAGACAATTGTTTTTCAGCTTTTGAAATCGAATATAGGCTGAAAGTTTGTTTTCATTCTCAGGTGTGACATGATAAATGTTTCAACTATTCAAAGGTTCTTGTCTAGTGTTTCATTCCTTTGAATACGAATTTCACTTCTACTGGCTCCTTTTGCTCATGGTTAGGGTGTTCAACCTTTTCCAACACAATTTGTACATCTATGGCATGGAATTTTAAACCTTGTGGGCATTGCTTTGAAGCATTGATAGTGATTTCCTTCATGTCCAGGCATTGAAATTTGTTGGTTAATTTATTTCTTGGATTTAGATTAAATTATCAATTTTTTCTGGTTTCCATACTTTAGGAGCTTTATATTTTTAATTTTTTTTTTTTGTTTTGTTTTGTTTTGTACGAGGAGATGGTTTTAAATTTTTTCTTTGTAACTATATATCAATTCCTACATTATTTGAATATTCCCTCCTTTCATACCTACATTGGAATGGAAAGTAGAACTCACATATTGCATGGCCAAAACCAATTAGAACAAAAGTTGAAAACCATATTTTCTCTCCCTCCAAAAAGAAATAATGCATGACCTTCTCTTAGCATGTCATTGTGAGGCTAAAAACTGAAATTATAATAAGTTCTTGTTTAAATTGTCATGGGATTAAAAAAGTATTAATCGAATTTCATTTTTAACAGTTATGTCAAATTCAAATTGAAAAATATTATTTTGATTCTTTACATTAAAGAAATCATGAAACTTGTAATTAAGGCTTTACAATTGATAATTGTATTTACATCATGGGTTCACGTTACATTTAGTGGTCATGAAACTTTGTAAAGAGATTATAAATTCCAATGATCCTTTTTCATTTACCAAAATTTAAAAAATAAGCCATTTTTGGGGTTCCTTTGCAATGTTAACCAATTTATAGGTAGTTAATAGAAAAGTTGTCACAATCACAAAACTTATTTAGTAGACATCAAATTGAAACTAGAGACTACTCATAAATTTTCAACATATATAAAATTGTCAAAACTTAGAAATTTATTTTTCATCCCATGTTCTATACACCTACTCCTAGGGGTAAAAACATCAATTTTTGGCTCAAAATTCGTATAATTGATTATATAGTAGAGGTTGAGGCTCATTTTAAATTATAGAAACACTGTGCAATGCTATAATTTGAAATTCAACTCAGGAATTCATTATTTAAATGCCCCAAGTTTGTGGATAGCCCACCATTCTTGTGTAGTCATGACTAGGAGGTATTACTAGATTGACCAATCATGCAACCAAAAACACAAATTTTCCAAACATAATATTGAAAACTTTCCTTTATCAGTCAATAATAAAACCATTACAACATGAGTATTAATCTATTTTACAATATCATTGGAAAATGTTTGGCCTTAGCTCTCAAGCCTTACAACTTTACATGCATTGACTCAAGAAACATACTTCAACTTCTTATTAAAATATTATAACTCTATCTAGCAACCTATAAACCTATAGAAGAATCTTCAAAAATATCCTTAAAATAGGTTTGAAATCGCTATTTATAGAACACAATGGAGTTGAGGTGGTTTTCACATGCCGAAGCATGATATGTCACGTTTCAAGAATCCATTCATCCTTAGGATTATTGTGTAGTTGGTTAAAATCGTTACTTTATCATTTTTGTTATAAAAATATACTCTAACATCTATTGCAAAAAAAGGGGTATAGGGATATATCCACTTGATTATAAAGTTCCACAGTTGCATGGTTGCAATTTTTTTTGAAAGGAAACTTGCAACCATATTTTTACAATTTCTACAAAGAGATCTATGTAGACAAGTATTCATAATCCACATGCAAGAGAATATATATCATACCCATCAAAGATGACATGAGATATACCTTGGAAAAACCCTCATAGAGGAAAAAATCCAATCTCCAAAAGCATCCATGACTCATGTATTATTCAACAATAAACATTACAATACATCTCGAGAACATCTATGAAAACCTCTAAAACATCAAGCCTCTCTAATGAGTCCTCCATGTGTCCAAGAATTAATCCATAAACCCCATGCCATGCTTCACATATGCACTCTTTAGAAGAAGACTCAAAATCCTAGTTGGCCAACCTTAAAAAATACTCGTGTGTTTTATTTTATAGAAAAAGCTCACACAAAACCACCAAGTGGTATTACATAAAACAATGTGACTAATTCCATGAAATTGAAAAGCAATTGACCCCTCATCTAATATTGCGTACTAATTTTTTACTTTATAAATGTTTCCCCAATATTAAATTTAATACATTTCTCCAATTTGAGACCCCACATTAAGTATATTTTCCAACATTACATACAACACATAGAGTGGCCCCAAGAATGTTTTTGAATAGTAAAGCAACGTTAACCAGGGCATTGACCCTTAACATAGTCGAAGACTATCAACAACACATTTAACAACATCAATCAACAAGAACAAGGATGTTGGCCCATAATACAACAACCTGTAGGTAGTGAGAGAATAACTAACCAAGGGAGAAAGCCCCTAAACAACAAGGTGAGATAGGGGAATAGGAAAGCTTGTCAAACCACAAACAACCCAGATCCAACTCAAGGAGGGGTAGAGACACCCAAGCCTTGACAAGGAAGGGTTTGGGGGAGGGAGACTTCCCCCTCTGCCTGTGACAAACCACAATCTAGGTGAAAATTTCATTAGGACCATCAAGAGAGAGATCGAGTGGGGGACCCCTCAGGATTACAGTTAATTGTGGCATTAGAGTGTTGTTGTAGGATTACAGTAGGCTGCAACACAATAATGATAGGCTATTGCAGAGGATCAACATCAAGAGCAGAATCGGTAGGAGTAGAACGAGGTTGTGAATCCTCAAGGGCACAAGGAGTTGCAATAGTGGCAACAACAACATCAACAATAAGAGGCACAACATCTCGGGAGGAGGACTCATCATCATGAGAGAAGCCAACCGAATCATAATCAAAAGCATAGATAGTCAAGTGGTCAACTATAGCATCCTTTTGCCAAGTAGCAACACCCTTATGACATGAAATAGAGCAATCCAAAGCCAAATGACTGCGGAGAAGCATTTTCGACAGTGAAAGGGGAGGCCCTCAAAATCCAACAGTTGTATCCAAGGCTTGTCCCCTACCATGAACCACATCCCTCAGGAGAGGCAAAGAGATGCCAATGTTGACTAAGATACAAGCAAAAGTGGAGTGGCCCATTGAGGATGTGACATCATCAACCTTCAAGAAGCAATCAATAGAGTTACCAATGGCCTCATAGAAAGAATGCTCCTAGAAATGGAGGGGAATATTTGAAAGGTGAACCCAAACTAGACGCACATTAAGTGGTTCAATAAGAGGGCTGAAAGAAGTTATCTAGGGCTTAATAGAGAGAGGGTGAACTCCCCAAGTCCACAAATTTCCCAAAACCAAATCTTAATCAGTCGAAGAAGAAAAGGAAACAATGAAAAAGCCTTTAGCACAAGGAAAGAGCTCAATACTATTAGCAACCAAAGGTTTCTAGGAGTCACTCACCCAATGATGAAGGTTTGATAGCGAAGGCTAGAAGCTAGAGAATATACACACCAGAGAATAGCGTTGATAGAACCCAATGTTGTCCATCACATCCTACCCACAAACCACCATAGGGGAGGACTTGGCACAGGAAAGAAGATGAACCCCCTTAGAGGGTTGGGAAGTAGATCTAGCTACATATGAAAAGTTGCATTTGCTAGCTAAAAGAGGTCTAGATGGGACCCTAGAACCCACAATAGGGTCACCCTTTGTAGTAGCGTTTCTAGAAAGAGTAGAAGATCCACAAGCCATAGAAACAATAGAAGCAACATCCACTGAGAGGGCATCCACGGAGGGTAGGGGAGGGAAAAAACCATACTCTATTGGGCAGGAAGCATCAATGAGAGGGGCAACCTCACAAGGTGGACCAAAGCCATCCATCGCCAAGGACAAGGCACCAGTGTCCTCCCAGTGATGCATGTAATTCTAGGTCCCCCTAAGTGTACCACATGTATAACAATAAATTAAACATTATAAATATCATGCAAGGTGTACAACACCTAGTTCCTAAGACTCTCCCACTTTTTGTATACGTTTCATAAGGAGTAACAAGTATCCTCAAACCATATTAATTACCACTCTTCTGTGATGGGAGTGAATCTCCTTTGTGTTGGTCTTTTAAACCCTATTTCCATGTTCCTTCATTAGGAGATCCTCCCATCATTTCCAATCTACTGGGTTCCCATCCTCCTATAGTGCCTTTGGATGCCAACTCTACTGCTCTGTTGGGGCCTTTGTCTATGTCATTAGGACATGCCAATGCTCATGTCCCCCTTGTGGCTGGATTTGGTCCCGTGAGTCTTGTTGTGCATCCTTCTTTTAGTCCCATGGGAGTTGATAGTGGTGGTGTTACCCCTAGGAATCCTATCTTTAATATTGGTGAAAAAATATTTGCTTGTGTTGCCAATGCTATTGTTGTTCACTCTCCTAGGGGTAAATCGTACCCTTTTCCTTATGCCAAAGCCTCCCCTATTATGGTGTGAGGGGACAATAAAAATTTCTACTAGACTTGTGGTATGATTTATAAGTTCTCTAGTCTATGACATTTCCTTCCAGATCTTCATGCAAGGTTTTGGAATCTTGGTTGCCTTTAGTGTCTAGTAAGATTGAGCTCTTTCCTTGATCTAAGGACTCTTTATTCCTTTTTTGAACTTCTAATGATAGAGATTGTTGGCATAAGTGATGAAGATAATGATGGAGAGATTGTTGGCATGTGGAGATGATGATGAGATGTCATGATGACCGGTAAAGTTATTGTTGGCATAACTGGTAAAGTTGATATGATGTGATGACCGGTAAAGTGGATATGGCTTGATGATGATGATAAGTTATTTTGATGACTTTATTTGTGTTGTCATTGATGGAAACCATGTTTTTTGAGTCATCTAAGTCATCTAGGCCTACCGGTATAGCCTAATCGATAGAGGAATGTGTTAGACAACAAAACTACTAAGTTGTTGTAAATCGGTAAATAGGAACAAAGTGACGATCAAGAGACATGTACAAATGATTGGTAAAGAGTTAGATGTTTTGGTTTTACAAGAGTGTTGAAGACAGGAACATGCACCTATGTTCCAAACCGCATCAGTAGATTTAGAGTATCGAGTGAGTTATGATTGACTATCATGAACTCTGTGAAGAAGAATGTATACCGGTAACGGATCTTTAACCAGTAATGATTTAAGGTTTGGCGGTGGATCTTATCATGTTCATAACTTAGTGATGACATGTCAGAATCCATGTGTAATAATAAGATGGTGTTTGAGCGCGTACAAGGATTGAATTTCTTGGGAAACAACAAAGTGTAGGATTTGAGAAATACAAATCCACAGAACCCAAAAGCAAACCTGCATGCAAGAAACCTGTCACAGAGAAAGAGAGAGAACGAATACAATAGTTTTGGCTCTGACAAAGAGAAAAGATGTATTATCAGAGAAAAATGAATCAAGAATATGAATAATACAAGAGATCAATCCTTATAAAGGAGATCAACACCAAAAGGAAAACCTAACCCTAAGGTGTGTGCATTTAATAATTAAATATTAATTATTAAATGACTAATATGTGCATAAAGGGAAATCTTAAGAGGAGACAAAGTTAATTAATTACTTTACTCTAACACCCCCCCTTAAGATGAGCTACAATGCAACTACAAACAATGCAGAAGAAAGCAAAGGAACTACAATGCAAAAGAGGGTCCCGGCAACAAGGCCTGATCAGGTACCCTAATACAAGAAAATCTCTATAAAGCGGAGTAAAGGAGAAAACCCAGTGGGAAAAAACTCCTCTCCAAAAAGAGATACAGAAACATGTTGAAAAGAAAACATGAAGGAAGGAAGGCCTCACTGAGACCCCCCAAGGACAACTTCCTTCACCCCAAGCATGGAGCGCAACTGAAGATAGTGCGGAGATGCCAAAGGTTTAGTGAAGATGTCTGCAACCTGCTCCTCTGTAGGAATATACTCCAAGATGAGAGAACCATCCTGAATCAACTGTCTGATGAAGTGCATGTGGATTTCAATGTGCTTTGTCCGCTGATGCTCCACTGGGTTGCGAGAAATATGAATGGCACTCTGATTATCACACTAAAGAGTAGTGGGACAATCTGGAGGAAACCCAAACTCTGTCATCGACTGCCGAAGCCATAAAACCTCCTGACTGGCTAACACTACTGCATGGTACTCAGCCTCTGTAGAGGATAATGCAATAGCAGACTGCTTCTTGCAAGACCATGTAATAGGACCAGAACCAAGGCAAAAAATGAAGCCAGAAGTAGACTTCCGATCATTGACATCACCAGCCCAATCGGAGTTAGTGAAGCCAATGATGTGAGGGGATCCTAAAGTGTAGTAAATGCCATAATGTGTGGTGCCCCGAATGTACCTCAAAATACATTTGGCTGCTTGCCAATGACTCTCATGAGGATCATGGGAGAACCGAGAGACAAGACCAACCACAAAGGAAAGATCTGGATGAGAATGTGTCAGGTACAACAAACTGCCAACCAACTGCCTGTATAAAGTGGGGTCTACTGAAGGAGTAGAGCAAGTGGAAGACAAAACAACACCTGACTGAAATGGAGTGGGGGTAGACTTGCAATCAAGCATGCCAAATCACTGAAGCATATCAAGAGCATACTTCTCCTGAAATATGGAAATCCCATCCGAAGACTGAATAACCTATAGACCCAGAAAGAAGTGCAAGAGACCAAGATCTGTCATCTCAAACTGCTCCATCAAAGCTCTCTGAACACTCTGAATCATGGAGGATGAGCTACCTGTAATGATGAGATCATCGACATATAGCACAAGAATCAAAAGATCACCCTCCTGGCGCTGAAGATACACTATGTGATCGAAATGACAGCGTGTGAAGTGAGAGGAAAGCAAAAAAGAGTCCATCTTCTCATACCAAGCCCTGGGGGCTTGTTTGAGACCATACAATGAACGACGAAGTCTGCAAACCAAAGAAGTGTCCTGCACAAATCCCTGAGGCTGCTCCATATAGATCTCCTCATGTAGGTCTCCATGCAAGAAGGCACTCTTCACATCCATCTGAAACACTGTCCATCCCTGTGAAGCTACAAGGGAAAGTACCAGGTGTATAGAATTCATCTTGGTGACAGGAGCAAAGGTCTCAGAGTAGTCAATACCCTCTACCTGAGAAAACCCCTTCGCAACAAGACGGGCCTTATACTTATCAATAGAACCATCTGCAGCATACTTGGTACGATACACCCACTTGCATCGAACCAACTTTCTTCCCTTAGGAAGAGGAAAAAGATCCCAAGTATGATTCTTCATCAAAGAAGAATACTCCTCATCCATGGCCCTATCCCACTCAAGGTGTCCTGTCGCCTCTGAAAACTTTTGAGGATCATCTGAAATGGCATGACTCAAAAGACTAGAACCAGATGTCTGAGCACGAGTGCGACGAGTATCTGAAGGATCACCTGCCAAAGAACCAGCTGCATCAACAGTATCACGGGCCCACTTCGACAAAGACGGAGCAACTGGTGGTGGTGGAGATGGTGGATCATCATCTACATCTTCCTCAAGAGATAAGTAATCCTCAAGAGATGAAGAGGAAGGAGTAGGCAATGAGGGAGAAGCTGGGGATGGAGAATCCATCTGAGGATAACACTCATCAAACTGGACATCCCGTCGAAACAGGATCAAACAACTTGTATGCCTTAACATCCTCACAGTAGCCAACAAATATGAGTGGTCAGCTCTTCCTCTCCATGGCTATCCGCTGAGCATCAGGAATAAATGCCCAAGACTCACTACCAAAAACTCAGAATGTAGAAACATCAGGCTTGACATGGGTCCAAGCCTCCTCAGGAGTCATATGTCGCAATGCCTTATGGGGCATCCGATTTTGAATATAATTGGCACAATTGACTGCCTCAGCCCAAAACGAAGTACTCATAGCTCGAGACTGTATCATACAATTAGCCATCTCCCGTAAGGTTCAGTTCTTTCTCTCAGCAACACCATTCTGCTGAGGGGTGTAAGGAACTGTAAACTGATGCTGTAAACCATGCTCAGTGCAAAAATCTCTGAAAGCCTGATTTACATACTCCCCCCCATTTTCTGTGCATATCCTCCTGATAGAAAGTCCAGATTGCTTCTCCACAAATGTCTTAAAAATCCTGAATGAGTCAAAGACATCAGACTTGTACTTAAGAAAGTACACCCATGTACGTCTGGAGAAGTCATCAATAAAAGTGAGCACATAACGGGCACCTAAAAAAGGAGTCAGAAAGGACATAAGATCACTGTGTACCAACTCTAGGGCAGCCCTAGCACGAGAGGCTCAACCCTTAGGAAAAGGATCTCGATGATGTTTGCCAAGGACACAACCACGACATACACCATCCGTACAAGAAATCTGTGGAAGCCCAATCACAAGTGCCTGTGTACTCATCTGCTATAGATATCTGTAATTGACATGACCAAAACGCTCATGCCAAAGCCTGCTCACTGAATCTGCATGTGCTATAAGAGAGGAACCAACAGTGTCTGAACTCTCAAAGCCATCAAAACTATATAAGTGAGATGCAGAATCCACACTCCCAGTAGCCACAACCAAGTCAAGATCATGAAGATCTCGAATAACCACATCATGAGGTGAGAACTCAACTGTCTTACTAGAGCCAGAGTGGCAAATCTGATAAACGGATAGAAGGTTTGTCGAAATGTCAGGAACCAAAAGCACATCTTGAAGACAACCACCATCCAATGAAATAGTACCAGAACCCTGAATGGAAAGTTGTGCTAAGTCACCAACTACAATATGTCTAGTGCCGGTAGGGGCAAGAGCGGTGACCAAATCCTCTGTGTGTGTCATATGGTGAGAAGCACCAGAATCTAGAATCCAAGTGGATGCGGAGGACAATGCTCGTGCAGAAAGAGCATGACCTTTCCCTGTGGGCTGTGAAGGGGGTTGTGGTGCACTGATATTATGCTGCCGCATGGCTTCCTCCAAAGCCTCTAAACGTTTCCAACACCTGGAAACGGGATGTCCTTCCTTGCCACAAAAACTGCAAGGATCACCTGATTTCTTCTTAGTCTTGGAGGAAGACTCACCAGACTTTGAAGATTTGCCCTGTTTAGAATTGGACTGTGGTTTTGAATCAAACTTAGGTGGTGGCTTGGAGGGATTCTCACTAGCCTCTGAATCTTTCTTAGGCTTCAGTTTCTGCTTCTGTTTTCCTTTGGAGGACTGGGCTACCAATGCTTGGTTCTGTGAACTTGAAAGTGAATCCAACTACTTAAGCTTAGCTTGCTCACGAGTCAAACGATCACAAAAAACCTCAAAAGAAGGCATGACATGGCGAGCACCCAAGGCATCCATGGTGGAATAGAAGGTCGAAGAGAAGATCTGAAATGAACCCCGAAGCTTGGAGAGAATCAGGAAAATGCACTTTGTATCAGTCTTAGTCTTACCACAACCCTGCAAGATAGATCGTTGCTGTTTGAACTTCATCAGAAAGTCCTCAATAGAAGGAAATGAATCAGGTACCAAGGAAATTAACTCTGCCTCAAGCTGTTCTGAACTCGTTGACAGTACCAAAAAGTCCTTCAAACTTGGTCCAAATGGCTCGAGGAGTGAGACAACCCTCAAGATGAAACTAGAGATTGTCGGAAATGTGTAAAGCCATCAATCCCATAGCCTGATCCATATTGTTCCTGTGCTGCATAACCTCAAATGGACGTGTCAACTGAGGTTGAATATCATCCAAATAGGACCATAACCCCTGAGACTGAAGAAGAGTCATCATGCGACCCTTCCAAGTGTGGTAATTATGCGGTGTGAGAGAGTCAATAGGTTTGTCTGCCATCCTGTAAACTGTGTCTCAACTGCTCTGAATGTTTTAATTATTATTAAGTGGTCTTTCAGAACTAGACAGAAGATTGCAGAAGGGGTTTGATTGTTTTGTATTGGTGTTTGTATATTCTGGTTTTTTGATGTAAATAACAGAAAGCAAGAGAAAACACCCCCCCCAATGCAAAAAACTAATCCCCAGTACAAACTGAAAGCCAGAAAATGATAGAAAGCAATAACGGGTTGAGACACAATTTGGAGAACTTGAAGAATTTTTTGATGAAATAGACTATAGATCTGGAAAGAGCATAGAACCACCTTTCCGACGCCTATTCACTTTCGAAAAACGGAGCAAAAACAAGCAAGTTATGCCCCTCGGAGTGCAAAAAGGCTCTTCTAACTTTGACTGCGAAAAAATGCAATCAAACTAGAGAAATTTGAAAAAAATTTTGCACCATTAGAGCGGGATCAGAGTCAGCTTTCCAACGCCTATTCGTTCGCCAAAAACGGAGATCGGACGCCCAAGTTATGCCCGATTTTGTAAGACTGCTCCTAAAGGGACCCAGATGGGCCTTTAAGCCCTCAAGGGCTTAAAAAAAATAAGCCCTTGGTCTGCAGGGCGACTAGGGGCTAGCGCTCTGCTGGCGGCGGAGTGCCGGCGCTTGGGTGGGGCGCGGGCTGGGCGCGGGCGGCGCGCAGGCGGCAGGCGGGCGGCGGGTGGCGCGCAGGCGGCAGGCGGCGCGCGGGCAGCGCTGGGCGGGTTACCTCCCGGTGGCTGCCGGGCTGCTTACTGGCGGCGCGGTGGTTTACACTAGTTGCGCCCGGTTTTTTAAAAAAAACGTGGTTTTGTATTTTTTCTTTTTAAAATTTTTTTTTGCCTCGGTTTTCGTGCCCTAGGGCCGTACGGCCTTGGGGCAAATTTTTTTTTCCTTCTGGAGCAACTGTGTCCAAATCGGATGAATTTTATATGGAAAGAGGGGTTTTTGGGCACTACGAGCTCAACGGTGAGGTTCGTTTGGGCTCAAAGTGCACCGAAAAAAAAATACTCCCCTATTCCAAAATAAAAAATAGAAGACAAACACAGATCTGATGCAACCAAAACCTGGATCTCAAAATCTTTCAAAAGTCTGAACAAGCTGTAGTAGATCTGGCTCTGATACCATGTAGGATTTGAGAAATACAAATCCATAGAACCCAAAAGCAAACCTGCATGCAAGAAACTTGTCATAGAGAAAGAGAGAGAACGAATACAACGGTTTTGGCTCTGACAAAGAGAAAAGATGTATTATCAGAGAAAAATGAATCAAGAATATGAATAATACAAGAGATCAATCCTTATAAAGGAGATCAACACCAAAAGGAAAACCTAACCCTAAGGTGTGTGCATTTAATAATTAAATATTAATTATTAAATTACTAATATGTGCATAAAGGGAAATCTTAAGAGGAGAGCAAAGTTAATTAATTACTTTACTCTAACACAAAGTGCTTAGCAGAATGTGACAAGGATTTGATTACTTATCAAATCAATGTGCGATGATGTGCAGTGATCATTCAAAGGTGGAAATTGTCTAGAAATTTGTTGTAATGATCTATAATGTATTTTTGGTGGATTGTTTTGCTGCGCTAAATGCAAATTCATTGTATTTTGAATGTAGTTAGGATTATGTAGCCGACTCAATTGAAAAATGTATTTAGGGCTAGTTGGAGAAGGGTTTTAGTGTCGGTAGTTTGTGGAGAAGGTATTGCCGAACCAGATTGAAGTGTCTGCATATGTGTAGCAGAGTTGTACTGAAAAGGATCTGTACTAGCAAGCAAGAAAGTCTTGTGATCAGATCATTTGCCTTGTTCTTCCCTAACAGTTACAACAGTTTGAAATCCCTTAACCGGGTAGATCCTAACAAGTCTTTTATTGTAAATTCCTTCACCGGGTGGCTCATTAATTTGAGTTTGAAATCCTCTAACAAGGTTACTCCTAAGAGGGTAGAGCTCCTAACAAGGCTGAGGTAAAATCCCTTGATCGGGTGACTCCTAACAGGGTCTTCTTTTAACCGGGCATATTTTAAGCTCTTAACCAGGTTAGGCCTTTAACCGGGCGCATTCCAAAAGAGTTCAAATATTTTGTGGGTGCTAATTCCCATCATGTTTTTTCCCATTTGGGTTTCCATGTGAAAAAGATTTGTTTTCATATGGTGGTTGCATTGTTGATTTGTGCATTTGATATCTTTACTTTGTTTGCATATCTTGAAGAAATTTCATGATTAATCTTAATAATGTCATAAATATCATCAGAGTCATTAGGATCAACATTGTTAGCATGAACAACATCATCATCCATATCATCATCTAAATTAATCAAAATAGGATCTTTCACACGTAAAGGATCTATAGGTATACTCAAGGCTGATATCATCTCATTTTTCTATTTTCAATAAGATAAGAAAAGAACATCATTTCAAGATTGTAAAGGTTTAGGTTTTTTAGGTCAAAAGTAATCAATTGTGAAATTTTCAAACTTTGATGTGGGTTGGCAAAGGCTATGGTTGATCATGATAATTTGCCCATTATGAGGGAACTTCAAACACTTATGGATGGTAAAAGGGATGGCTTGTATGGAAGAGAGCCAAGGATGTACCAACTTCACATGAAACTGATCAGACATAGGGATGATAGCAAAGGTGACATCTAAGAACTTAGTACCAACCTCAACTGGAAGAGTGATGTAATCTATAGTAGGACAAGAGAAACCATCATACACCTTGATCATAACATTCAATCTGTCGTATGTTTCTTGATAAAATTATTCAGAAAAGAGATATTCTTTAGTGATAACATTCATCATCAATCATTGAGCACTCCACATATGATCTTTCCTTTAATCTTCGTAGTAATGTATAATGGTCCATTAGGTGCCTTAATAGTCTCCCTAGAGCCAAAGTTATGTAAGGTTCAGGTTTAGGTTTTTCAATAAGGTTCATAACATTGTTAGATTCCATGCCTAAATAAATAGAAGCAAAGCTATGCTTTTTAGACTCAACCACATTAGCAAAATGAGAAGGAAAAGGATCAATGAAGTTTGGTAAATTTTGATTAGGAGGTGCTACAGAATTGTTTCCTTTATCATTCACACCTTCCACAAAAATGATATTGGAATTTCTAAGATCTTGAATCTTATTTCTCAATTTGTAACATTTTTTCTGTATCATGGCCCGCTTGATGATGAAATTGGAAAAAGACTCTATGGTCAAATTGAGGTGCTAGAAGCTTAGAGGTGTATATAGGTTTTTTGGGAGGAAGTTGCAACACATTAGCATTTATCAATCTAAGCATTATATTAAGTAAAGATTAAGAAAGAGGAGTCAAGGAGTTAATTGTTAAATTATTTTCTTGTCACCTCCATTAGAATGTAATACATTGTTGAGAAATTTTATGAAACGTGGAGGGACCTTAGAGAACATAAGGAAACCTAAATACTTTCTCAAATTCTTAGGATATCTAAATTTTCGCCCACACAAGTAAAATGTTGAAGTCATTTTACTTGTTTGATTATGCCCTTGGATTAGGCTAGCTCAAAGAGGATGAATTTAACTAGAAATATATTTAATGGTCAAAACCTTATCACCTATAAGAACTTTGGTCATTATTTGAAAGATTAGTCCTTAAGAAATTGACTAAGAGTGAATGATTTGATACCAAAGAAGTTCACTACAAGTAGTAATTTTTTTTTTCATATAGCCCAAGGAGGTAAGGTTAAAATTCTTTAAATTATAGGAAAATGATCAAAAAATTGTGTGGACATAACTTTATATTCATTCCAACTTAAGATGAATGTTCTATTTATCTATAAACATAAAACATATGGAATACTTAATTCTAACTTGGGATAGTATCCAGTAAGGAGAGTAAATTTGTAGTGTTTAAAGGGCCCACCTTACATTTGGTTGCTTCATGTAAACCATGTTTCTAAACACTTGTTATATCCCATGAGTAAATGAGCCACCTTACCCTATACTCGAATGTTATGTGTTAACACAATACACTTCCCTCTTCCCTTGTACATTCTTAACTACATAAGACAACTAGCTCATTCTTGTGATACTCATGATATGTTTTCCTATTGTGACAAGAAATTAACATTGAAATGACTAACAAAAATAGGGATGTAAGATACAACTTATTGTTAAATTGGTTGAATGGACTGGAATACTGAGAGGGGGGGGGGGTGAATCTGTATTCCCACACTTTCAAAACTTTTAGAGATATATTAACCTTAACAATTGAGCTCATCAACATGAAGTAACAAATTTAAAATAAACAAATAACACAACCACAAATTGAACACCAGATTTTATACGTGGAAAACCTAAATGGGGAAAACCACATAGAGTGTTAGCTCACAAGATAATATAACTAGTTGTATAATGTTTACAAAAGGGTAGCTCACTGCCAGATGGCTCACTGCTAGATACAAAAGTGGATTACTACTAGAATGCTCACTGCAATTGAAAGTAAGAGAATTGGGAAAATTACATCTCCTAATGCATGAATTCAATTCCAAGTTAAGCTCAAATAACAACTCACAAAAATCACAGCTGATATTTTAAGGGATCACTATACCACTATCTATAATAACCTACATCAAGTCTAGTAAGGGATTATTGCACTGCTTTGCTGAGCCAACTACTTGCAGCAGATCCGATAAAGGATTACTAAAACATTGTCCATAGCTCTATCACTCACACACTCCTTACTCTGCCACATAACAAATATTCTATGTTGATCCACACACTGTTGTTTTGTCTAATGTCACACACACATATTATATGTATATATATCGGTAAACACATACACCAAAATACTATGTCGACCAAGAAAAAAATATTTACACAATAACACAATGCTTGAATCAAAGTCTCAACCAAAAACATGATAACAAAGTCGGCCTTCACTTGATCCTTTTGTAGCGTCGTAAATTGTACGCACTTGCTAGGGTGGTACAATTTCACACCTAGTTTAGCACCCGCCTTGGCGCATTTTGCATTTTGCATTGCATTTCCCCTTTAGCACTTAATTAATCAAATTAATTAGGTCTAAGGTTATATTTCATCATCTTCCACATCATAAAGTTGGGCCCTTTCATTAAAGTGTGCCCCTTTCATTTTATTCTTCCAATACATCATTTAATCAAAAACCCTAATTAGGTCCTATTTTGAACTTGGGGGCCTGATTTCGGGGGTCAAAACATCTCAAAATTAGCTGTAACTTTGGGATTCTCTCTAAAATCATCATATCTGACGGCCCTAAAAATTTGGTGAAAAGTTGTTGGGACGATGGCGCCCGGAGTGCACATGGTCCCGGACATTTTTCCCGAAATTTTAGGAGCGCGATCCAATCATAAAATAAAGCTTAACCCAAGAAATTGGCGGGATATTCAATCTCTAGGTCGGCCAAAAGTTGAAATTAAGACCTAGGGTTTCATATATAAGAGCTCTCTTTCTTCATTTGAAATAGGAAGAATTTTGGTTTCAAGGACCTCATATGCAGCGAAAGAGCAGATCTTTGAAGACTTCAATAACATTCAACATCCATCCATCAAGCATTCATCAATTTCATTCATTTAGGGCTTGGGAGAAATTGAAGAACAACAGGAGATTACCGACTGAAGATTGGCTTGTACTCCTCCCTTGAGGGTTGGGTATGATTTCATGTTGTTTTCATGTCTTTGCATAAGCTTCAATATATCCTTTATTCATTCTTTAGATCACTTTGCATCTTGAGTTAGAGCATTTACATTATCATTTACAAGCAATTAGGGTTTACTTTCTAGGTTGCTCTAGTTTGCTTTCTTGCATTTAAGGACCTTGCACACACACTAGGTCTGCACACACAATACATTTTACAATACAATTTGGCTATTCGTGGAGGTGGAAATCACCGAAGCGGGGGTTTGACTAAGGCAAAACCCTATATAGCTGCCCATACCCTTTTCAGATATAAGTGCAGGTTTCGGGACTCGAACGACGCCGCAGGTGACAGATCCGGAAGAAGCAGACGGAGACCAAACAACACACCAAATCTCAAAGCAAAAGACCAGGACAGGGGCGTGGGGCGCCCTGGTCCTGCCAGGACAGGGGCACTGGGCACCCTGGTCCCTGGGACAGGGGCGTTGGGCGCCCTGGTCCTCCTGACAGACAACATTTTCAGCATTTTTGACAGCTTTTCCAGAGTGCAAAACAGCAGTTTCCGGAGCAGTTTCAAGGGCAGAATCAGGACAGTGGCGCCCGCGCCCCTGTCCTGAACATTTTCATTCATATTTTAACACCGGGTACGCATCTGCACTCTTGTCTTGTCCTTGTGTTTACAGCTTTCCATTGTTTAAGTTCAATTCTGCAATCTTGTTATTAGTTCATACTTGCACTTTGGGGTTAGGAATTGAACTTGCATCATTTCATCTTTCTATTACAACAAAGGAATAGAAATCCTATTAGGTAGCCCGTGGCTCTCTCTTCCACAAAAAGAAGTAGCCAATTGTGTGATACCTCTAGGCTCTTTCGTATTCCACAAATGTGTGATTGAAGGTGAGATTAGGGCATGTTTGCTTAGTGTCACTTTTTCCCCCACACATTTTGGTGAACCCGACGTGAATCTATCATTGCTTCCTCTTGCATTGTATTTGTTAGATCTAGATCTAGATTTAGTGTGTTTTCATTTCATTTTCATTAAAAAGAAAAAAAAAAAAAAGTGTTTTTCTTTGAATCGTGTGTTTAAATTTTATGCAATTTCAAAATGTCAGATTTTTATTTGCAAGATGTTCATATTTGTGATGATTATGAGTTAGATGAAGCTTTAGATGAATTTTTGAAACCTAAATATACAAAACCTTCATTTTACCAAAAACTCATAAACATTGTTACTATGCCATTTTGTTGTGATGAGAAAGATAAGTCGAATGATTCCTCTCAAGGGTACATTCCTATCAGCTCTTCCACTAAATCTAGTAACATGGTTGTTTTCAATGATCCCCTCTATGAAGAGATATCTCCTTTTGAATCAAAAGATAAACCTTTTAATAGATATGATCATGCTTTGTTGAATGATGCCCTTGATGCCTTTGTGTCCCCTAAAAAACACTTCCTTCATGAGGATCCTTTTGTGCAAGAAGATGACATTATCCTTACATTTCCTAGTGATGGCCTTTCCTTTTCCAACAAAATTCCCACTAGAGATGATGAATTAATGATAAATGCTTACCTTACCCATAAGCATCCCTTAAAGAAAGAAGATGAAATAATAAGCAATTTCCTTAATTCTCTCTCCCCTATTGAACATATTTTGAGGAAAGAGGATGAGTTTAACACATCTATTGATTCTCTCCCTCCTAAGGATGAGGAATTAATAAACAATGTTATCTCCTCTCCCGAAATTGACAATACTTCAAACATTCCTTTCAACAACCTCACTATTTGGGATGAACCATTAGAAGAAGGTATAGATTATTCTCTATCCCATGAGAGAACCCTAGCCAAAGGGGATGAAATCAAGATGGAAAACTCCCTTGATAGTTTCTCACCTTCCTGGAATCTCAATCATTCTCCATCTAAAAATAAAGCATCTCCCTCTCCTCAACTTGGTTCTACTCATAAGGAAACCCTAGTTCAAAGCAAGGTGGTTAACATCTCTTTCAAAGATCTCCCTCTCAAAAGTCAGACTTTAGAGAGTAATGTTGATCCTTCTCCTAGAGAGTTTATTCCCCATGTAGATCCTATGATGATAAAGGATGATATGACCTTTCCTAGTATTACTCTTCCTACTAGAACATCAATGCCTATCCCTTGTCTCTCTCCTAAAATTGATTTGATCCGTGATAAGATTTTAGTGCAAGAGAAGACTATCAATAATTCTTCCAACACTTTTGTTCATTCCTCTAAACCATCCTCAATCAATTTGATACATGTGAATGAAACACCTAACAAACCTCTCTTCACTGTCCAAGGTGCTTGTCCTTCTCAAAATTCTCAACCTTTAAATAAGCCTATCTTAGTGGTTCAAGGCGGTTATGCTAATGATTCTTTTTGCACTCCTAAGAAACCTATTATTACTGTGCAAGAAGGTTATTCCTCTAAGAGCCCTTATGAGTATGCTAAGCAATTGACTAGAGAGAGTTATCATGTGGTTGCCCATACTTATAATACTAGAAACAATAGGCAACCTACTCCTCCTCCAGTTATCCCAACTTCACTTCCTCCTTCCCAACCTATTCTTCCCCAAGCTCCACGTATTTCACAAGTTCTTGGTAAGGAATATGATCTCATAGAACAACTTAAAACTACCCCTGCTAAGATATCCCTTTGGGATTTGATCCAAACTTCTTCCGCTCATCATGGAATGTTACAAGATGCCTTGAAAGATTTGAATGTTCCTCCACCTAATACATCTAGTAATATAGTGTCTTTGGTTAACTCTATGATGAATCCTAAAGCTCAAATTGTGTTTACTCAAGATGAGTTGCCTACTAGTGAAATTCAACATCAATATGATCCCTTGATGATTGTGGTTATCATAAATGACACTGCTATAAGACGAACACTGGTAGATAATGGTTCTGGCCTTAATGTGTGTAGCATTAATCTATTGCATAAGATGAATGTGGATACATCCCTTATTGAGCCTGACTCTCATCCCATTCGAGGCTTTGATAATGTGGCTAAGTCTTGATTAGGTATTATCACCTTACCCATCACAGTGGGACCTGTTACTTTGCCTACTCCTATCCATGTTATGTCGGGAAATCTAACATACAACTTGTTATTAGGGAGACCTTGGATTCACGGTATGCAAGCTGTCCCCTCTACATTGCATAGACAAGTTAAATTTATTTATAACAATAAGACATATACCTTGATAGGTGATACTAATTTTCAAGCTTGTTTACAAACATCTACTTCCAAAGGGAGTTCTTCTAAATCTTCCTCTTCTAGTGATGACTCTTTACCTATGGACAAATCATCATCCTCTGATAATCAAAATTCTTTGGATGAAGATTCTTCTCAACTTGAATCTACACATGAAGAGGCTTTTGATCCTGAGAAGGTTCTCACAGAAGACGACTGGGGATCTCTTGATTTCACTCCCACCTTCGTAGGTGAGTATAGGGTTCCTCCTAGAGAGCTTAAAGTTAAAAAGAAGGAAGAAACTAGAGATCAATCAGTCTTACCTGAACCTATGAGTAATAATTTTGTGGCCGCTTCTCAAACTTCTTCTCCTCACACTTCTAATTCTGAAGAGTTTGATTCTTTGTCTTATGAAAAACCGCCTTCTCTTTTTGAAATGGCTGATCATTATGGTCGTGGTTTTCGCATTTTTGCTAAGCATGGGTATCATGGAAATGGTTGTGGCGCTCACGAACAAGGGATAAAGGTTCCTCTAGAGAATAATCTTCACAATTATGCCTTTGGACTTGGCTATAATCCCTACAAGCCCACCAAAGCATCTAAAAGACCATCTCTCAGTGTGAATGCTATATTTAGTAGTGATGATGATCTCACTTCAACTAAATCATCTTCTACTTCTATCAACTCTCATTCCCCTCATAAGGAAATCTTGGCGATGAACAAATCTCTTTATGACTCCCCTCAAATTTCTAAATCCACTTATGAATCTTTATCTCATATTCATCATAAAGTCCTTTCCTCTAGGGATAAGGCTCTAATAAATTACACTCATCCCTCTTCTAAGATTTCTTGTGACTTTTCTTCTTCAATTTTTATCACTTTATACATGTTTTTGATCTCACTTATAGTTGAGCATTTAGCATGTCATATTCAAATACCTCATTCAATCTATCATGTCTTTAAATAACATTAATGGCTGTTATGTTGCTCATCATTATGTGACATTGGTAGCTCATTTACTGGGGGCTCATTGTCATTCATGATGGTACAATTTCAAGTGCAATCATATTTTTGAAGCAACATAATAGCCTAATTTTCTTGTTCCTATGGGGACAAGAATGATTTCATACATCTCTTCTTTTTATGGTTAAAATTTCCCTTTGGGGTAATAGTGTGGAAATATTGATCATCTTTTCTTTAGAATCCTCTTTTCCTAGATATGGGAGAAGATGTGTATTCTCTTTCTTATCCTACCCACTTCTTGTGGGAAGCATTTTTACATACACTAATGTCTTGCTTGCATGAACTCATGTGAGTATGTAGTACATTTTGCTTATGTCTAAATCTCTCCCTAGAAGATTGTGTAAGTCCTTCATCCTTTGGGAGGCAATGATCTTTCCTTATTTTTATCTAAGGATCCACTTTTTCCTATTTTGTGGATGGTGTGGACTTTATTACTTGATGTTATGCCTTGTACGCATTTGTTGTTGTTTGTTCAAGGATTCTCTCTTACAAGAGGTGTAAGTCCTTAACTACAACCTCTTTTGCACTTGGTAAAATACATCCATAATGAATTCACTCTCCCAATTGGGTTAAAAAGAGCGTCATCCTTCATTAAGAATCACTTTCACCTCGCAAAAGAAGGAGGTATTGCATTCTTATTCTCTTCTTTGTCTTATTCTAGAAGATGTTATATTTGTCTAAGACAATTCCTCTTGGGGATAGGTGTCTTTTGTACAAAGATTTCTTCTCCTCTAAGGATCTCCTTTACACATACTACAAGATATCCCTTTTCAACTATCTAATCCTTGCTTAAGGAGTAAAAAACTCTCTTGCTTGGATCTATGACATTGTTGCATTTTTGGGGTATCTTCTTTTGTGATGAAGGTAGGTATCCTTGTTCTACTTTGCTTATGACATAAACATTACACTTTTTGAGCAATGGGTCATTCTCGGAACCAGAGCACAGACTCTTAGAGCGAGATGTCTCCATTTTTCTTTTATGCAAGGTTATTATTCTCGGAACCAGAGCACAGACTCTTAGAGCGAGATGTCACACTTTTGTACTATACATATACAGGTTGTAGCATACTCGGGCATAGACTCCTATGAGGTGCTTCTAACCTCCCTTACACACACATGCACGAGGTTGAGTGGAACTAGCAGCATAAGGCTAGACTTTCTCACTCTCCTCCCTTACATGGATCACCTAGACAAACTCTAGGGGCTAGTTTTCCATGTCCTTTTTCCCATGGATCACCTAGACAAGATCTAGGGGCGAGAAGTCCGTGTTTTTCTCTCTCACTATTCTTCTCATGGATCACCAATGTGTGTATTCATGCTTTTTTCCTTTCTTTTCTTCTCTTTGCATTTTGTTTCCATTTACATCCTTCATCTTGTGTTAGAGAACTCTCAAATCCTCACACTCTTTGTTGTGTTGGAATTGAGATTTAGTCCTCTTTCTTACCAAATGATTCTCCATTAGTTTTTGATCTCATATCGAATCTTCTTGTGAGCATTTGTCATCAATATTCTTTAACAATTCGAAGTGGTAAACATGATACCCTGTTTCAACTCACTAAAATTAGCAAGCCGAAACAGGGGGGGGGCATATAGCTACCCTCAAATTTTCATCACCTTCCTTAGTAAGCATTAGGTGATTTTGTGATCTAACGTGTGTTTTGTAGGGTGCAGTGCCTAACTGTGTACTGCAGATACCGCTGGGGGCTTCATTCGACAGACTTATGGATATATCCTTTTTCAAATAATGTTTACTTTTCTGTACTTTAGCTTGCATATGCACATAGTGTTCATATGACCGCTAAAGTGGGGGCTAAATGTAGCGTCGTAAATTGTACGCACTTGCTAGGGTGGTACAATTTCACACCTAGTTTAGCACCCGCCTTGGCGCATTTTGCATTGCATTTCCCCTTTAGCACTTAATTAATCAAATTAATTAGGTCTAAGGTTATATTTCATCATCTTCCACATCATAAAGTTGGGCCCTTTCATTAAAGTGTGCCCCTTTCATTTTATTCTTCCAATACATCATTTAATCAAAAACCCTAATTAGGTCCTATTTTGAACTTGGGGGCTTGATTTCGGGGGTCAAAACATCTCGAAATCAGCTGTAACTTTGAGATTCTCTCTAAAATCATCATATCCGACGGCCCTGAAAATTTGGTGAAAAGTTGTCGGGACCATGGCGCCCGGAGTGCACATGGTCCCGGACATTTTTCCCAAAATTTTAGGAGCGTGATCCAATCATAAAATAGGTCTTAACCCCAAGAAATTGGCGGGATATTCAATCTCTAGGTCGGCCAAAAGTTGAAATTAAGACCTAGGGTTTCATATATAAGAGCTCTCTTTCTTCATTTGAAATAGGAAGAATTTTGGTTTCAAGGACCTCATATGCAGTGAAAGAGAAGATCTTTGAAGACTTCAATAACATTCAACATCCATCCATCAAGCATTCATCAATTTTATTCATTTAGGGCTTGGGAGACATTGAAGAACAACAGGAGATTACCGACTAAAGATTGGCTTGTACTCCTCCCTTGAGGGTTGGGTATGATTTCATGTTGTTTTCATGTCTTTGCATAAGCTTCAATATATCCTTTATTCATGCTTTAGATCACTTTGCATCTTGAGTTAGAGCATTTACATTATCATTTACAAGCAATTAGGGTTTACTTTCTAGGTTGCTCTAGTTTGCTTTCTTGCATTTAAGGACCTTGCACACACACTAGGTCTGCACACACAATACATTTTACAATACAACTTGGCTATTCGTGGAGGTGGAAATCACTGAAGCGGGGGTTTGACTAAGGCAAAACCCTATATAGCCGCCCATACCCTTTTCAGATATAAGTGCAGGTTTCGGGACTCGAACGACGCCGCAGGTGACAGATCCGGAAGAAGTAGACGGAGACCAAACAACACACCAAATCTCAAAGCAAAAGACCAGGACAGGGGCGTGGGGCGCCCTGGTCTTTCCAGGACAGGGGCACTGGGCGCCCTGGTCCCTGGGACAGGGGCGCTGGGCGCCCTGGTCCTCCTGACAGACAGCATTTTCAGCATTTTTGACAGCTTTTCCAGAGTGCAAAATAGCAGTTTCCGGAGCAGTTTCAGGGGCAGAATCAGGACAGTGGCGCCCGCGCCCCCGTCCTGAACATTTTCATTCATATTTTAACACCGGGTATGCATCTGCACTCTTGTCTTGTCCTTGTGTTTAGAGCTTTCCATTGTTTAAGTTCAATTCTGCAATCTTGTTATTAGTTCATACTTGCACTTTGGGGTTAGGAATTGAACTTGCATCATTTCATCTTTCTATTACAACAAAGGAATAGAAATCCTAATAGGTAGCCCTTGGCTCTCTCTTCCACAAAAAGAAGTAGCCAATTGTGTGATACCTCTAGGCTCTTTGGTATTCCACAAATGTGTGATTGAAGGTGAGATTAGGGCATGTTTGCTTAGTGTCACTTTTTCCCTCACACACCTTTACATGCTTCCTTTACATACTCCATTTACTGAGTCATACACCTTAATTATCAGAGCAAAACAAGGGTCTAACAGACCCTTAGACTCAAACCCATAAGCACAAACACATAGATACAAATACCATGGATTTCACAAATTTCAAAACATAAAATAGATAGAGTTGATATGAATGATACCACTGGTACCAGAACACACACAATTGATACTAGAACTGGATACAAACCAAGGTAAGCAAAACACACAATTTCAAAGAAGGAAATCTTTTGAAAATGACTCTAGTAGAACATATTAATTTTACTGCAACATATCACATACATACCTATCTTCCACTATTGCTCAACAAGCCTCATCTGGTCCAATTGGGTAACCATGTTTGACATCAATGACAACAATGACAATATTCACATAATTCTAACAATATCCCCTTTTTCATTGATGATAAAATATCTCTCAAAAACACATCCGTATATAACTCCCCCTTACTCATACACCTCCATTTACCTTTCTCCTCTTTGAAATCAAGGACAAAGAGTGCCTTTGATGAAAAAGAAAAGTATGAAAAATAAATGCATTCAGCAAAAAAATTGTCAAAATTGCATACCAACTCAAAAAGATTCTCAACTACTTCTCTTCTGAAATACCTGCTTATACTTCTCCTTCAATTCCATAAGAAGAACCTTCCAGGAATGTACAACCAATTTAATGCTAACATATAAAATTCTCCACTCCACCAATACATCAAAAACATGAGAAAAACTATCTAGAGAAAATATATTCTACTCATTTTCAACTGCATCATTAAACAATGCAAAGAAATGTTCCAATTTTTCTTTAATAATCTCCTTTAATTTTTAGAAAATATAGACACAATCCTCCTTCTGCCTCTGCAAGGATAACAATTTAGACTACAGGGAATTCACCTTCTTCCTTTTCTCACCATCTTTCTTGCTCAGAAAATCAAATGTCTTACTGATATAACTCAATTCTTCCTCAAAAGATTCAACTTTTGCTTTATGCTTCACCATAGTAGCTGGCCATGAAAGACAATACTTATAAATTTTTCTAGCACTATCGATACAATATGATTTCATTTATGCAAACTGATAGAGACCTTTGTAAATTGCTGCATATCTCAAACATACTTTGCATATTATCAGTTTTCGTCTCTTAATCATTTATACTAATAGGTTGCACAACCGAATTCTCTTTAATTAACTTAGACAAAGATTCTAGATGCACATCACTAACATCTTCAATTTTAACATTGTTCCAGAGCAAATAATCTATCAGGACTTCCAAAATTCTAACTGACTCAACAAAGTAAGCCACATCTCACCAATTTTCTTTATTCCTTATCCTCTACTAATGATTTCCAAAAAATCAACCTCATCATCATCAAATTTAGATACTTTTACTTTCTACTCTGCAACAACCACTTCTTCCTTAACCACAAGGGATTTTGGATCTTTAATATCAACAATGTCTTTCTCATTTTGATCCTTTTTTTTCTTCTTAGATCCCAAGGTACTAGTAAGAATAACCTCTTTCCTTTTTCTCTTTCTGGAGGATGAACTCTCCTTAGATAAACTAGTAGTAGGAGATACCAAGTCGATACACCAAGCATCTAGAAATGATTTGAAGTAAGCATCACAAGTTTCTTCTCTCTTATCCAATCCATTCAACTATCGAAAGATTTGTCTAGCAATTGGAACATGGGACTCCCACAACACATTTTCCTTTTCTTATAAAGATCCTAGACAATACATATCCAAACAAACAAGCAACAATCCAAACCGGAAGTGGTAACCATGCTCTTTTGTCATCTTGATGTTTTCTATCAATATATTCTTTAATAATTCACACAATTTGAATACTATGTCTTCCATAACAAGAATATGCACCATATATATAACAATAGACAAAGTAAAACCTTCCCTATTTCTAAAATAAATCTTGTATGAGATACTATATGAAACATACCTCACAATGGGATTGATAATTTTGTTGATCAATAGGTCTCTCTGATCACCCATCACACTGGTTAGGGTTACAATTTCCTTGTTCTTTATAGATTTATTAACTGGTACAAATCCTTTGTCGCACAAACCAGTGGGCTGAAATAATCTCCTTCGTGATTAGATAGGGTTTGTCCAATTTGATATAATCATTCTGCACATGACTTAGAATTACTTTGATCACATCCTCATTGTCAAACCAGGAAAAATTGGTCCATAGATCCAATCCTTTATACTCAAATTCCTTAATCTTCAGCAAATATGCTTCACTTAAACTCTTTTCCACCTTTCTCATCTTCTTAGGGTTAGATTCATCTAGCCATACCTTCTCCAAAATTTGAAAATCTTCGACGCTTGACTCCTCGACGATCATCTTGGATTCCATGACTACTAGCTCTGCTTCTCTACTCTTTTCTCTTCAACTGCACACAACCTCTTCGAGCACTTCTACTTGCATGATAAAGAAATAGTCTCAAACATTGATACTTATCTTTCCAAAATATCTTCTAAGGTTTTTTTTCCAAAAAAGTGTCTCATTAATGATGTCAATAAACTTAATGAATTACTGAATTGCACACCTAACATAGTTATGCTAGATCGACAACATGAACTAACTCGAGATTCTGGTACACCAGGAAAGCCCCCATTGTTCACCTCCTTTCTCCAAACCATGAATTCCTTTTTCTTTGATTCACTATCCTTTACTGCATTCTTCTCTATACACTTCTTGAATTCATTCTTACACTAATTAGCACAATGTCTAGATTGCTTGCACTTGTAACAATTTATTTTTCTTTGCACTGAATTTGTTGAATGCGATCTATATCTGCACTAATTGGCTTTGTGACCATAGCCATTTCATACATAACAATATCCATGAAAGCTATTATTCACCTTATTCGTTCCAACTAGATTATGATTCTGACTCATTGCATGATTTATATAGTAATTTGCTTTATGAACAAACTTCTTGCAATTGTAACATTGAATGCTTCAATAGTCTGCAACTTTATGACCAAATTTATTGCATTGAAAATAATAACCATTAAATGATGGATACCTATGTCCATTCAATTGACGAACCAATGGTATCTTTGAATTAGATCTCTGATTTTGGATTGTTCTTGCATCTTCAAGTTTCTTCTCTACTTCTATCTTAACCTCTTTTCCTTTATCATTCTAATTTGAACTTTCATTGGGCTAAAATACTAGTCCAGTCTTGTCTAAATGAGCTTTCTACATGTTAATTGGGTCTTCTAAAAGTTTACTACTATCAAGAACCTTACTTTCTTCCTTCAACTTCTTCACTTCTTTTTCTAGCTTCTCACATTCTTTAGTCTTCATCTTAATTGATTCTTTTAGGTTTCTTCTATCTTGGTCTTCTCCTCAATCTTCATCATCAAATGTTTAATGGTCTCAATCACTTTCTTCAATTGATTGTTAACTTTTGTATGTCTCAACTTGAACTTCCAGATCTGTTCTCATAGCTTTTGTACACATTCATTCACTACCTTCACATTCTCTTTCAATTACTCATTCTCAGACTCAACACTTTCTAGATCTTCAAGAGCTATCTATAATTTTTCATCTAACCGATATCCTTTGGTCATACTCATCAGTGCCATGATTCAACCAACAAGGATCCCTCTCAAGCAGTTAATCTTTCAAGCAAGGGACCAAAGCTCTGATGCTAATTTTGGGTTGAATAGATTGTAATACTAAGAGGGGGGGTGAATTAATATTCTCATACTTTCAAAACTTTTATAGATAAATGAACCTTATCAATTAATCTCATCAACATGAAGTAACAAATGCAAAATAAACAAATAACATAACCACAAATAGAACACCGGATTTTATACGTGAAAAACCCAAATTGGAAAAAACACAAAGAGTGTTAGCTCTCAAGATAATATATCTATTTATACGGTGTTTACAAAAGGGTGGCTCACTGCTAGATTGCTCACAGTCAGATATAAAAGCGTCTCACTACTAGAATGCTCACTACAATAGAAAGTAAAAGAACTAGGAAAATTGAATCTCCTAATGCATGAATTTAGTTCCAAGTTAAGCTTATATAACTGAAGAGGGGAAAACGAGCAAATGTAGGATTAGATGGTTAGTATTCATATAAAACATTAAAACATATAATAAACCATTTATACCTTGCTATCTTTCCTTCTCCTTCGGATTAGACCTTCAGTGAAGTGAAGAATGCACCCCTTCCTCACTTGAGTGGATTGCTCCTTGATGGGGATGTGGATTACTCTCCTTTTCTCAACAAGAGGGATTGGATTTTATAGGATTTGATAGGATTTTGTATGGATTTGGATTGGAATATTGAAGGAAGAAGAGAGAGGAGAAACAAACAACATGAGAATTCTATGGAGGAAGTGGATCCTTTTGTGAGGAAATGATCTTCCCATTTATAGATTTGATGAGGCTGATGAAGGGCCAAGATTGATTTTCTTATGGAGGGCTGAAATTGATTTAAGATAGAAGGCATGGATCAGTGATGCCTTGGGAAAATAAACAGGAATATAAAATTCCTTGAGAAGAGGGGGGAAAGAAAATTTGAATTTCAAAATGAGGAATTAAAAATTCCAAAATAAGGATACATTAAGGGATTGAAAGAAATTTGAATTTATTTGTGAGTGGGAATATAAAACTGAAGGATAATGATAAGAATGGTCATGAGAGATTCTAGAAGGATTAATTAGGTTGAGTGGGATTAGGAAAAGTGATTTGTATGAATCACATGACTAGGTTAATTAATTAAAATTAACTAATTGAGTGGGTTTAGAGGAAATAATGATTGAGATGACTTTAGAATAATTTGATAAATTAATTATTGGATAATAGCGATAAGATTAATTAAATTGGATTTAATTAACACTAAGAAGAATAAGTACAACACAATTAAATAAATTAATTATGTTGACAGGCTTAAATTAATAAAATATTAATTTTAGGTGTCTACATTTTGCCCCTCTTTGATATAGCATCATGAAATGATGTTATATCAAAGAAGAATAGAACATAGTGGAAGAAAGAGGATAAGGACTAGTAGCATGATGCCACAGTTATAAGGTGAGGAAGAATGACGAGGAGGAAGGATGACGAGGAAGTAGTTGTATGCCCCCTCGAGAGGACATGCGGGTTCGAAGAACATGGGTGTGCTCTCGAAATGGTTTAGAAGACTAGGTGATGAAAGCATGAAGATGATGAAAGAGGGAACGAGGATGGATTGGATTCTTGTGAATGAAATGAGATAAAGAAATGATAAAGGGATGGGATTTTTTGTTGAGAAAATATAGAGAGCAAACCTAGGTTTGATATTGCCATGAATAATCTATATCACTGATTATAAGAACCAGGATGACATGAAGATCTGAGGCATGGAATGACACTCAGTCAAACAAAAATGCCTTGCACACAAACATGCAAGTGTTGATAAACACTAATGCAGGATTGTCGGTTCGCACAAGGAAAACCTTCAAACACACCATGTCATGAAAAACTATGCCCTATTATACACCAGCCAAGACATACCAAGATATAGGATGATCAAGGTAGTCCTGAACAAATATACTCCCGGGACACAATGCAGAGCCAAAATAATGACTCTGTTTTGATAGAATTTTGTCATAGAATTCCTTCTTAGGTCTTGTGTCAGGATAATATTTGGGTTAAAAGACTTTCCTAGTTGATGCCTTTTTAAGTATTTCAAGAAATGATTTATCATATACCTAAGGTTGTTATATAATGATTTCTAAATGGTTCATCTATGTAAATTATCTAAACCAATCTTAGAATGTGGTTTAATTTATGTTATGTTAACATTAGTAGATACACATTCTTTTGTGCAAATTAACACCATGATGTAGGGTCAGCCAAGATGAAAGAAAGACTAAGTTGGCGGTTAAGAGGAACATCAACATGCCACTACGATGCAGACCCAGTCAAAGTGAAGCAACATTGAAGAAGATCATAACCACTTGATCGCTTCATTAGTAGAGCAATTTGTGGGGCATTCATAATTGTTCTTTGTGGAGCTTAATTCTAGGAAGGAAGTCATGCTATATATTCTTAGCTGTAGGACAAATGTTGTTATGTTTTCCTGCATTGACTTCTTCTTTAGTATAATAAACCTGTTCACCCATTCCATTGGAATGTGGGTTGATCAGTTAGGAATTTGTTATAAACTTCCTTATAAATAAAAGGTCTCTATCTCCTCTTGGGGACACAAGAATGACCATAGAATTTGTAGTATCCAGTTTTTAGACTTATATATTTTGCAGTCAATTTCAAATAAAGAAGACAATGTTATTTTGAGCTTATCAGTTGCAATCTAAGAATTTTGGATATACTCACTCAAGGGGGCCCACTTGGTGAGTAGTCCCTTTGTGTTTTTCAGTTAATTTTCATCTTGCAATAGTTATTGTTTTGGCTTTTGACTATTCCTACAACCACTAGAAATAGCTCATGTGTCTGTTCTTGTAGCCACAACAGGTAGAGTAGTTCCTATCCACTGACCATAACCTTATCATTTGATAGTAGTTGGTTAAGTTACTTTTATTTGTGAGTTTTGATAAAATATTAGTTCATCATGTTTTTACATATTTATTTCAGAAGATTTTCCTTTCTCACAGTAGGATAGAATGGTTGCAATTTGAACTTAGTGCACATACAATGCTATCCCTTTTCAAGTTTACATCCCTGGTTGATAAAGTAAATGATCCTTTGCTACACGAAAGCTAGTTGTTTAGTAAGGATGTCCAATCCTTGAATTGATTTTTTATAACCTAGTTGCCATTCTAGTTGTGAGGACCAACATTTTTGGTGCCGTTGTCGGGGATGGTGCCAAACTAAGAACCTATTGTAACCATTAGTTTTAAGCTTTCTTAGTTTTCTTTAAGAGTTAGCTCTTAGAATTCCTTCATCAAATTTGTATGCATAGATGAAGAAGAGATGCATTATGAAGATTTCTTCCCTTGCATTCCACTTGTGACATAAGATCAAATCAAGCACAAGAAGTAAATCCTTTTGCAGAGACTTTTGTGTGAGTCAAAAACCAAGGTGTTTTTGATTTGTCAGAGGGAGACCTTGAACTCTTAAACAAACCCCTTGAGGAATTTTTTTAACCTTTTGTTCTTTATCAAGGACCAAGGGCAGAAAATCCTCCACCTCCACATGCAAACCCAATATTTGAGTTTCCTATTCTTGACCAGCATGATAATGCAAACTTGAAGAATATACCAGCCTCCTCTCTTCCAAAATTTTATGGCTTGGTCACAAAAGATCCAAAAACCTTTCTGTTTGAATTTGACATCCTCTATAGAAGTTATGACTACACCACTGATGCCCATAAACTCAAGTTATTCCCCGCTACTCTGAAAGAAACCGCTCTTAGGTGGTTTATGAGTTTAGGTAGAGATGTAATCACTACCTAGGATGAAATGAAGGAAAACTTCTTTGAGAAGTACGAAGATTATTGCAGGGGAATGGATCAACATGGTGATGATATCTTTTGGATTACACAAAAAGAAGATGAGAGTATGGAACATTATCTTGAGAGGTTTCTGTTCAGTGTCAGAAAATCCAAGCACCACACCTTGAGTGAAGAATCCTTGAAATTGATTTTTCTAAGGGGAATCAATAAGGACTGTGTTGACTCATTGGACCTTATGGGAGGAGGAGACATTAATCAAGTTCAATGGGATGACATCAAGAATATATGTCAAAAATATTCCATAGCTTCAACCAAGAAAGGAAGACACTATAGGCCTAGCTCTTCAACAACAAAGGCATCTACAACAGTTTCAAGGATGGAGATAACTCATCTACTAAAAGACTTTAAAGAGGATATTATTAACAATATGGAAACTTAGTTGGATACAATTAAAGCAAGGAAGAGGCATGAAGAAGCAGAGGCCATGCTTGCTGAGTTTTGTCCTCATTGTCGGCAAAAGAAAAAGGACTGAAAGTGTAAACTCCTCGCTAAAATTGACAGCCAACATGCTCCTCCATATTTCAAGCCAGTCTACGAAGATGATGAACAACTCTTTAATGTTGCACAATGAAGGCCTTGGCCTCCGAGACAAGGTATGCCACAAGATCCATTGTCCTTTTTTGGTCCTTATATGAACTTTAATTTACAAAATAATTAGTGGCAACCCCCATATTCCCAAAATTTTGGGAATTATACTCCTCAATCTTGGAATAGATCTCAAAACCTCTGGCCCAATTATCATAGCCCTTCCTTTCAGTGGCAACAACCACAAGGGAATTGGTCACAACCTCAAGGTAACTGGCAACAGTCACAACAATAGAGGTGAGGTTAGCAATGGTCAAACTAGTCATTAGGTTTCTTGCAGCCACAACAACAGTCCCAACAACTGACTTTAATGCCACGAACTGCTAATGCTACTCCATCCAAGTCAACTCAACTACCCACACAGCCTATGTCAAATCCAAATAAAAAACCTCAACAACAACAACAACAAGTTTATTCAGCCAATCCTAATCAATATCTTGCATATTCTCTTAATATAAGTGATATTCACTTACGATCAAGAACAACTTTGCATGCCCCATCTCCTCCATTTATAACAGAATTACCATTTGAGGAGATTTCTCATCAACCTGATCAACCTGAAACCCCTAAGTAGGTACCTCAATCTGAGACTTCAGGCACACCTGTCAAAACACCTCCATTTTCTCAAAGATTGTAGGTAGAAATGTCTAGGCAATAGGAAGACATAGCTTTTGATCTTATTGATCAATTAAAATATATGTGTAAAGATCCCACTATTTCAAGCTATTAAGGATATTACCATATATGGAAAAGCTATTAAGGAGGCATGTTTAAAAAAACCTGGATGAAAGAAAAAGGACCCACAAACAATACATGTAGTAGGGCAACTGACTGATATCATGTTAGGAAAAGTTGTTGTCCCTAAATATTATGACCCAAGTAGTCCTATTGTGAAGGTAGTTATCAATGGAACTCAAATTAAAAATGCCTTGATAGATTTGGGAGCAACCATAAATGTGATGACCAAGGATGTCATGCAGCAACTTAGTATTACTAGTCTTAGATCTACCCCAACAGTCCTGCAGCTTGCTGATAGCTCCACTGTCTGACCTAATGGGATGGTTCAGGATATTGTTGTCACACTATATTCTTGGGAATATCCGGCTGATTTTAAGACACTCTCTCCTAAGGAAATATTGGGGGGATATCCAATCATTTTGGGAAGACCCTAGCTTGCTATAACTGATGCATACATAGGTTGTAGATCAAGGGACATGACCATTTCAGATGGTATTGTTAGGATTCCCACAGATACTGAGAGGGGGGGTGAATCAGTATCTAATCGGTAGTAAGAATTTATTAAGTTAAAACATGCAAAACATAAAATAACAGTGTACCGGTATGTAAGAATTAATGCAATAAACAGAATCAGAAATATCCACATGAAAATCACACCATAACACAAGATGTTTAACGAGGAAACCTGGTGTGGGAAAAACCTTGGTGGGATTTGTGACCCACAATATTCACTCACTGGCCAATAAGAGAATATTACTTACAACAGGGGCCTGCACATGTAGGAAGGCCAACTGCCTAGAGCTCACTGCTCAAAGAGAAGTCACACTGACTTACAATAAGGATTATACTAATCCAATGACTTGTACTACTTTACAATAACATCTCCAATGCCAGATTCAGTACCGGTTCTTGCTCTGTTCTTTACATATACCCTTGACCTATAATTCACACATTAGGTCTGCCTAACAATTTTCTTTATGCTCGCTACATTACCTTTTTAAATGTCTACAATGATCTCCTTTACATACAAGAGTCATTTTACAATTTTCCAAGTCGACTTACAATAATAAACAAAATATTACATAAAAAAAATCCTGTCGGCCTCTATGCCGGTATACATGTTTTCTTCTGTGCCAGTGCCGGTGCCGGTGTAGAGTGATCTGTTGATGCCGGTGCACTGTCTTTCCTATGTAATGCTTTGCCGATATGATGTCTTGCCAGTGCCATAGGATTGCAAGGTTGCCATCAATGACAAAACCTTCAATCACATACAATGTCTCATTGGAGTGTCCATATGCCAACAGGTATCACTACTAAAACTCTTGCACTTTATTCTTCAGCACAACCACAACTTGATCAAGAGAAAGTAGTATGGCCAGCTATAGGAGAATAAGCAGAGGAATTTAATTGTATTTAACAACTTATGATGTTGACTAGGGAACCGTTCATAAAACTCCAAGAAGATGATAAGGTACTCTCTAACATCATAGGAAATCATTATGGAGCAGCTCAATAGTCATCTGGTATACCAACAAGTCCTTTTCATATTCTCCTTCCAACCACAAGTTCTTTGGATTATCCTACTGCCACAAATATATTTCATACCTTATTGCCATAGGAAATCCAAACCTCTTGTTTATCTGAAATATCTAATATTGAGTCAATCACTCAAGTAGAGGTTGCTTCAGGAAGGAGCCTGAATGTCAAAAGTCAACTTACAACAGACCAAAGGTTGTCCTTAATAGAACTACTCAAAACCCAAAAACAAGCCTTTGCATGGGATTATCATGACATGAAGGGATTAAATCCTACATTGTGTACTCACAAAATTTATATAAGAGAAGATTGCAAACCAGTTAGACAACCTCAACAAAGTATTAATCCTACATTAAGGGAAATAGTCAAGGAGGAATTACAAAAGTTACTCAATGCAGGGTTCATTTACCCTATTTCAAACAGTCAATGGGTATCTCCTCTGGTTATAGTCCCTAAGAAAGGAGGTAAATGGAGAGTTTGTGTGGACTATAAGGAGCTTAACATTGCTACTAAAAAAGATCATTTTCCACTTATGTTCATCGATCAAGTATTAGATTCTCTAGCAGGCAAGCAATACTTTTCATTTTTGGATGGGTTTAGTGGTTAAAATAAAATCGAAATAGCTCTCGAAGACCAGGAAAAGACAACCTTCACTTGCCCTTGGGGAACACATGCCTATTCAGTTCTTCCTTTTGGTCTATGCAATACTCCTGCAACCTTTAAAAGGATTGTCCTTGGTATATTTTCAGATATTTCTCATGATTGTATGGAAATTTACATGAATGATTTCACTGCTTATGGGGCCACCTTTGAGGAATCATTGCAAAATCTTGCCAAAGTGTTGCAACGGTGTGAGGATCATAATTTATCCCTAAATAGTGAAAAATGCTTCATGATGATGCAAGAAGGGATAGTGTTGGGGCATCATATTTCTCAATTAGGCATTCAAGCTGATCCAACCAAAATTGAGGTAATACTTAACCTTCCTATCCCTGCAAAACAAGAGGATGTAAAAAGTTTTTAACGCCATGCAGGGTACTAGAGGAGATTTATCAAGGACTTCAGTAAGATGGTAGGACCTCTATATTCTCTCTTAACATAGAATGTTGAGTTTGAATGGACAACAACATGTGAAGAGGCATTTTCTAAACTTAAGGGACCCTTAACCCAGGCTCCTGTGCTTAAAGGACTTGATGGGTCTCTTCCTTTTCACATTCACATAAATGCATCAGATTTTGCAATTGGAGTAGTCTTGGGTCAAAAACAGTGAGTTTTGGAGAATGTAATTTATTATATGAGCAAAAATTTGCAAGGACCTGAGCTAAATTATACTGTCATAGATGAGAAAATTTTAGTTGTTATCTATGCCCTCAACAAGTTCAGACACTATATCACTGGTTATCAAATCTTTGTGCATACTGATCATGCAACCATTAGGTACCTTATGAATAAAAGTTCCATTTCAGGTAGGTTGGCATGATGGTTATTGCTAATGCAAGAATTTGACATCACTATCATCGACAAGCCAGGTAAAGAAAATGTAGTGGTAGATTTTCTACCCAGACTTCGAACATAGAATGGTCCTAAAGCCATTGATGATTCCTTTCTAGATGAGCATTTGTTTTCAATTAATGTGAACATTCCATGGTATGCTAACATAGCTAAATACCTAGTAGCTAACAAAATCCCTTCTTATTTCTCACCGAAAGAAAGAAGGTTGTTGGTAGAAAAGAGTTTCAATTTTTCATGGATAACATATTACTTTTTCTATACAGGACCAAATCAAGTAATGAGGCGATGTGTTAGAGAAGATGAAACTTATTATATCCTTCATGCTTGTCATGATGAGCTTTGTGGAGGTCACTTTGCTGCCAAGAGAACAAATCTCAAGATACTGACTACAGGATATTATTGGCTGACTTTGCACAAAGATGCAGTCAAGTATACCAGGAAATGTGATAGATGTCAATGAATGGGAAGACCAACTTGGTCTGATGAGATGCCTTTGCATCCACAAGTGGTTGTTACACCATTTGACAAATGGGGGTTAGAATTTGTTGGGCCAATTGATCCATCCTCAAATGGTAGGTCATACATTCTTGTGTGTATTGACTATGTCACACAATGGGTTGAGGTCAAAGCATTTAAACATTCCAAGGATAATAAGGTAGTAGAATTTTTATATGAGGAGATATTTACCCGATATGGAGTTCCTAGAGAGATTGTGACAGATCAAGGGGCACAATTCACTTCCACTTTGATCACCACCCTGGTCAATGAATATAATATAAGGCATAGGAAATCCACTCCCTACCATCCTCAGGTAGATGGACAAGTTGGAATCACCAATAGGGAAATTGAATCTATATTAACCAAGACAATATCACTTCATCGTAAGGATTGGTCTAGTAAGTTATTTGAAGCAGTATGGGCCTATCGAACCACATGGAAAACCACAACAGGGTTTACACCCTTTGAAATGGTGTATGGGACAAAAGCTATGATACTTGTGGAATTTGAGCATAAAACAATGAGAACAACCATAGCCTTGGATATGAGTCTCTCTGTAGCACAACAGGAAAGGCTCCTACAACTTAATGCCTTGGACAAAATCAGAAAGTTAGCCTTGCAGCACACAGAAACAATTCAGAATCAACGCATGAAGTGGCATGATCGATATATAAAAGGCAAAGCATTTAAGCCAAGCGATTGGGCCCTTCTCTATGATTCACGATAAAAAGACAATTTGGGAAAACTGCAGATGTGTTGGTTAGGGCCTTATGAGGTGATTGAAAAATTCTCTAATGGTGCAGTACGCTTGTCCATAATTGATCCTATCAAATTCAAACTATTGGTGGATGGTCATCGCCTACGCCTCTATCTTAAACCTCTTTCCAAAGAAAAATTCCTATAGCAGTTCACTAATCTAGAAAATGTTGAGATTCTTGCAGCAACACTCAATGACTTTGTCGTTTCACCTTCTTCCTAAATGTTTGTTGCATGCTCATAATATATACTTCCATATACGGTGGAATTACATTTGTACACAATAAATATTCCATTTCTGCCTTCACTCATTCCCTTCCACTCTCGTCATTCATTTCTGCCTCGCTTGCCTACATAGCGGATCAACTTCCTACATAATAAATTTCTTCAACTAGAGTCACTATGGCACGATATCAAGTACGCTTGTGTGTATTTATTTTTAATACATACATATTATTGAACCATATTTCGTATCATAATGATATTTGCATAGTGTCCTTTTCAATCATCCTTCGCATGTGTGGACACGTGGTAAACCTTAGGTTGGGGGGGAGTACAATATGAATTATTCTCACGAATAATTCTGATGTCATCTTAGATTGAGTTTAAATTTTAAATTTTTTTTTTGGTTTGCTGTGATATTATGTACTTTGTTCATTTTGTCTTCCTTGAGTTAATTTGGAATTGCAACTGGGTTCTGGCCAAATAGAGCATATTTCTTTTGAAAGTGGCAGAGTTGGGCATATTTCCGCCATTGGTGAGTTGAGAGTTTCATTGTTATGATGGGTGGTCCACTGGTTCATCATGAACCTACAGTCCATGATATCCTTCTCCAAGACTAGGATTGTGAGCCAGAATTCCGCAATAGTGGGTGGTTAGATTATTTTCTGAAGCTAATTAAGTTTAATGAGGAGGTTGCAAGAGAATTCACCCACACATTTTCAAATGGAGAAGACCAGCTGAAAGGATTGAGAGTCATAGAGATAGAAGAATGGATTGCAAAAGTAACTGGGTTGCCAACAGATAGGGAAAAATACTCTAAATCAAAGGATGCACGAAGTGTGCGAGCATAATTTACACAACAGGGAGACCCACGTTTGGTAATAGATAAGTAGGGGGCCAAACAAGAATCTCTTCCACCTGAATGGTGAGCAATAGCATTATATGTCATGAAGTATTTAACTTGTGAAGGGAGATTATCATGTCTACATTCCCATCATTTCAAGCTTCTGAGTCATCTATGAAACGAAAGAAGGATGAATGTTTCAAATATATTATACAATCTTCTTTCCATTAGCGCCGCAGAAACACAGAAAGGTAGGCCTCATTATGTTTCTCATCATTGTTTGATTAAGTTGTTGATTGAAAGGTCTTTAAGAGATGTCTCCCCAATGTCCTTGGATGAATTTGTGAAAATTAGAAGATTTAGGGTAGATAATGTGGGTCCAACAGAACCACTCCCATCTCAAGAGTAGGAAAACTAAGAAAGACCTGGTCCTCCTATTGAACCATGATCCTCCGAGATATCACCAAAAAAAAATGTTCCTATAATAGAGGAACCCTCACAAGGAGAAGCCTTGTTTAAAGTAGCAGAAGCCTCAATAGGGGTTCCTTTGCAAAGCCTAGTAAGAACTAGGGTTGTTGCACGGAGGGAGAAAGACAAAGAGAAAAAAATTGACACAAAAAAGAAGAAAGAGAAAGGAAAAAGTGGGGATTTAGCCTCTCCTATTGCAAAGAAAAGGAAAGTTGCAAAAATGGTTTCTCCTGTAACCACTGAATTAGCTAAGGAAGCAACTGAGGAATTAGGTACAGGAAGTCATCTTGCAGCCACCAAAGAAAACTCTTAGAGAAGAAGCGGTAGGCTTCAAAAAAATCCTAAAGATCAGAAGCAATCAGAGGAGCCTAATTTCAACATTCTGGTTGATTCTCTAGAGCATGAGCCACACAGTCCTCACCAGGATAATGTTCCTTCTTCCTCACCTAAGGAGCTTAGTAAGGAAGAAGAAAAAGATGATGAAGAAGAGTTGCAGAACCCTCATGAGTAGCTATAGGAAGAAGTAGGCTTTGATGGGCTTAACAATTTGGCATCTGTCGCAGAGAAAATTGTTGAAATAGGAAGTAGCGTTGGAAAGTCGAAGCCTAAAGCACCTATTCATAGGACACCATCTTCTCTTACCAGTCATGCAGTGGTACTTGCCTTTTAATGAGAATGGGAATTAAAAAAAGTAGAAATGCAAAGGCTTATTGACCAACAAAAGAATGTTATTGAACAAAAGGATGAGGAGATTTCTCAGCTTAAAATTAAGGTGGAAATGGTAGCCACCATGGTACCACAGCTAATGCAATGCAGAGCAACGCCTTGAGTTTACTCTTTGTATTTAAAGGAACAACATATTTGTTTCCAAATGATGATAATTGTTAGGGATCTAAGCCCCTCTTTAAAGACACCTAAGGAGTTCTATCATGTCTACCAAACATCTCCTACAACCATCAAGAATTTTCTATGAAAATTTTACTTACATAATTACGCTGTTCATGATGACGTTGATTGGAACCCTCTCCTTTACATTGGAGATATCCAACTAAGAGCTCTCATGTCATGGGTTCAAAATGAGATTTCAAGGGGAGAGCAATTCAAGATACATAGGAAGGAAGATCTTGATCTCTCACTTCCATTGAGAGCTAAGTCAAGAAATCCAAGAAGACTTTATTATGACTGGCAAAAAATTGTGTATCAACCAGATTTTGGGAAAGACATTATTCCCTTAAGAGAATAAATATATAGGGAATATGAGCAAATAGCTACAGGAGAAGGACATGTAGTAATAGGACATTTAATCTAGCATTGGAATAGCCTGGATGAGTTGAAACAATCTGAGCCACACTCCCTATCAAATTATCATGCAACGTTGAGGAGGGCACCCAAATATATATATTTGGGAAGAACAAAAGGAAGACACTACTGGCCCCTTAGTTTCCAGCCACTAATTCTCCTATGGCCACTAATGCGATGCATGAATAATGACCCACTGTATGATGAAGCAACAAAATGCTCCAGGTGAACACGATTGGAAAAGATGAAAGGATTCTATTTGAGTTTGTCTACAAGAGGTTCTTGGCAAGTTACCCCTTGCAATTTCAGAATCAATGTCAGAATTTGAAACTTTCCTATTGCTGGAGGATCAACAAGAATCTAGGTTGGGGGCAATGATGAGCTGAAATAATGGCTCTGTTTTGATAGATTTTTGTCACATAATTCTTGCTTAGGTCTTGTGTCTGGATAATATTTGGGTTAGAAGACTTTCCTAGTTGATGCCTTTTTAAGTATTTATGGAACTAATTTATCATATACCTAAGGTTGTTATATAATGATTTCTAAATGGTTCATCTATGCAAATTATCTAAATCAATCTTAGAATGTGGTTTAATTTATGTTATGTTAACATCAATAGATACACATTCTTCTGTGCACATTAACACCATGATGTAGGGTTAGCCAAGATGAAAGAAAGACTAAGCTAGTTGTTAAGAGGAACATCAACATGTTGCTACGATGTAGACCCAGTCAAAGTGAAGCAGCATTAAAGAAGATCATAACCACTTGACACTTCCTCAACAGAGCGGTTTGTGGGGCATTCATAATTGTTCTTAGTGGAGCTTAAATCTATGAAGGAATCCATGCTATATCTTCTCAGCTGCAGGACATGTGTTGTTTTGTTTTCTTGCGTTGACTTCTTCTTTAGTATAATAAACCTATTCGCCTATTCCGTTGGAATGTGGGCTGATCAGTTAGGAATCTGTTATAAGTTTACTTATAAATAAAATGTCTCTATCTCCTCTCGGGGACACAAGAATGACCATAGAATTTGTAGTATCCACTTTTCAAACTTATATATTTTGTAGTCAATTTGGAATAAAGAAGACAATGTTATTTTGAGCTTATCAATTGCAATCTAAGAATTTTGGATATACTCACTCAAGGGGGCCCACTTGGTGAGTAGTCCCTTTGTGTTTTTTAGTTAATTTCCATCTTGCAATAGTTGTTGTTTTGGCATTTGACTATTCCTACAACAACTGGAAATAGTTCATGTGTCTATTCTTGCAACCACAATGGGTAGAGTAGTTCCTATTCACTAGCCAGAACCTTATCATTTGGTAGTAGTTACTTAACTTACTTTTAGTTATGAGTTCTGATAAAATATTAGTTCATCATGTTTTTGCACATCTATTTTAGAAGATTTTCCTTTCCTACAGTAGGATAGAATGGTTGCAAATTGAACTTAGTGCACATACAGTGCTGGCCCATTTCAAGTTTACGTCCCTGGTAGATAAAGTAATGAGCCTTTGTTGTAGGAAAGATAGTTGTTTAGTAAGGGTGTCCAATCCTTGAATTGAGTTTTTATAACCTAGTTGCCATTCTAGTTGTGAGGACCAAGATGAAAATAAAGCGAAAATCTCAAGCATGCAAAAAACATACACATGACCAATTGAAATCTCTTGCCAAGTGTAGGACATGAATTTGGATAAACTACCAGACTAGGGAAGGATGCATCCCGATGGGTAGGTGATGGATTTAGATAAACTGCCAAACATGGGAAGGATTCATCCTGATGGGCAGGGTGTGGATAGATTGATGGATGACAAAAGATAATTTGGATGTGCAAGGTTTGCAGATGAGAGGATTGCCACTTGGATTTGATTAGAAAAGGTGCTTGAATTAGGCACAAGTCAGTGTGAGCTCAGGTAGATGGGAAAAACTCAGTTTGATGGATTGGATAGGATGGATGAAGGATAAATGATTAGATATGATGAAAAAAGGGGATGGATGATTGAGTATGATTGGATTGGGGATGAGATTAATGATTGAATTGGAAGAGATGGAGAATATGATTGGATGAGATAGGATTGGATTAGAAATTGGATAGGATGGGGTTGATTGGTGGATAGGATTTGATTGACTGGAACCAATGACAAGGGAGAACCAAGGATTGGTAGGAGAATGGATGAATGGAAGGAGGGAGATATTGTTTGGATAGGAGACAGATGGATTGAGTGGATGGATATGGATGGGATATGGAGGAATAAAGGATGGAGGGTAGGATTATGTAGACCCAAGGACTATGTTGCAAAGGAGGGAAAAATGCCCCACTAAGGGTAGTGGATAGGAAAGATGGTGGATAATAATGTGTGAGGTAGAAAGATAATGTGTAATGGATATAGATGGTAGAGGTATTAAGGCTTGTGTTTTCCAAATAATGCATGCATATATATTATTTTGCCTCTATGTGATCTAGACCAAAGATAAGAATGGAGGATTCATTTTGATAGGATGAGGGATATGAGATGGAGGATATGGATAGGGTAGTGAAGATCAAAGATAGGAAAGGAGAATGGACTTAGATAGGATGCAAATGGATGGGAGGATTGCATGGATGAAGCTTGCCCCCAAGTGTAGGGTGCAAGAGGATGAGGGGATTACACATGACGCTTGTTTGCCAAGTTTTCATCATGGTACTCACCCAAGGTGCCACAAGAATTGGTTTTTACCATTGGATGAAATGATTTTTCTTTAATTTTTTTTTATTTGTATTTTTATTAATTTTTTGATTTTTAAAATTTTTGGAATATTTTTTATGGATAGGGATGAGGATGAGTGGATATGGAAGGTAGTGGATGCATGACGGAGAAAGGGAGGACTCAATAATATAGTTCCATGGATGGTATCCCTTAGTATTTATTTGAACTGGAGGCATGCTCATAGATGTTGGAAATAATTGGGAAGATGAAATGGATAAGGGATAGAAGATAAGGATTTGCAAAGGATTGGACTAACAGAATGGGATTGTGAAAAATGGATGGGGTTTTGAAAAAATTGTGGAAGATCAACACTGGAACACATCTCAAATGGTGGTGGAGTAGTGGAGGAGAGTGTTTTGAATTAGATGGAGGATAAAGTGTGGGTTTTGGGACATGTGGACCCAAAATAGAATAGGGGGATGATGGAGTTGGGATGGCGGATTTTGGGACATAAGGACCCAAAATGGATTTTGAAGATGGAGGAGTGTTTGATTTATGAATGGATGGAGATTTTGGATTAGCAAGTTTGGATGCCAATTTTGATTGTTCTGCTTCTAGAAGTATCTTACGAATCCACGTAGTTTTTGATTTTTTCTTTTGGGGCCTTTGTGGCCTTTTTTATATTTGTGGATTTTGAGCTTTATACTTTTTAGATTGGGCATCCAAATTGCTTCCAATGGCAATGGGATGGGTGAATGAGGAGGAACGACTTAAGGATTTTATGGATGGTGGGATGATGGGAGGAGAGTGTTGGGAGGCATTCAATGATGTGTGCCTTCGTTGATCTTGCTTAGGGATTATTTGAGGTGATGGGGTGGTGGATGGAGGGATATAAGGACCCAAAATAGATGGAAGGAAAGGAGGATTTATCTTTAGAATATAGGGTCCCAAAATGGATGTGGATGACGGGGGATAATGAGATTTTGATTTTCAAGAAGGACTTTTGGATTTAGGAGGAATAGAGGATGTACCAACATCTTGAGCATTAGCTTGAGGACCCTTATTATTTTGGAAACAAGATATGAGTCCATTTTGAGAGGGATGAGATGTGGAAGGAAGATTAGGATCTTTAGATGGATTAGGATTATGACATGGACATGAAGGGATAGTTTGACCTTGACTAGGGAGGGTATCATGAGATGGAGTGGAAGGGGTGATTGGATCATGAGCTGGAAGAGGATCATGCGATAGAGGGGGAGGGGTGGATAGAGGAATCATATGATCATGAGAGGAAGTGGAGGGAATGATATCATTAGATGGAGTGGAGGGAAATTCATCATGAGATGGAGAGGATTCTATGCCAGCATGCTTTGGAACAACCTTTTAACATATTTGGAGTTGTGGGGATTGTGTGATGGAGGAGGATACAGAAGCTTCGATGTGAGTAGATGGAGGAATGGGGGTATCATGAAGTATGGGGTATTGAGATTTTTTTTTAGGTGGAGGTGATTGGGGTGGATGGAGGATTTGAGGAGACAAGGTAACTTGATTTTAAGAAGGCGATTTTGTCTCCTTTGCTAGTATATCTTGAATAAGATTATGGATGATGGATTTGGAGGGCGTGGATAATATGGATTTTGAAGGATTGGGATTATATGGAAGATTGGGATTAGATGGAGGATGAGGATTGGATGGAGGATTAGGATAATGGATTGGGGAACTAGGATTAATGCTTGAAGAACTATGGAGTGAAGGGTTTGGATGGGGAGTAGAGGTAATGAATGTTTTGTAAAAGGATGAGGATTGGGATGTAGATGGGAGGAGAGATTTAGGTATATATGTGAATGAGGGATAATATGGAGATATGGATAGGGAATAAGATGGATTTCCCTTGTCAAATGTAGAGGAAGGATAAGAGATATGATACAGATTGGGATTAGGTGCAATGTGTTGAGGTGGGATGGATGAAGGTATGATAGGTGGATGAGAGATTATGGGATTGACTTGGTATGAAGGTTGAGGTGGTTCATGAACTTCCATGAGCATGTTATCATACCAAGCTTTGAATTCAGGGTAGCCATGTTTAGAATGAAAGATTAGATGGGAATTGGACGAGTATGACAATTAGGACTTGGCTTGGAATGATGATGGGTCGAATTTGATTAGATTTTAATTGGATTTGATTTGGATTGGACTTAATTTGATTGAATTGGTCCTTGGATTAGGACTTGATTGGATTGGATTGGATTGGTCCTTGGATTAAGGCTTGATTGGATTGGATTAGATTGGATTGGATTGGATTAAAGGATTGGATAACCAGATTAGAAAGATGGATTGATTAATTGATTGGAATCTTGGAGATTTGATTGGATTAGAGGAAGAATGATTATGGAAGATTGGATAGATAATGAGAAATGGGAAGGCTACCCGAAGTCAGATGAATGATTTGGACATAAATATTGGTTGAGGAAGGATTATTGTTTGAATGGATGAAAGTGGATTGGGGATTGGAGAGTTATTTGGATAGATAAAAATGGATTAGAGGTTCGATGATGACAAGATGGAATTTGGAAAGAGGGAGGATTGATTGGCTGGAGGAATGATGGACTTGGAAAGAGATATCAACCAATGAATACATGCTGGCCACTGACACACATAGAGAATCCAAACACAACGTGCTACCTTAGGAAGTTGGATGAGGAGGAAAACTTTTCTTGCTGACTCAGGTACACAACCAATAGCTAATCAAAATACAAGCACTAAGCCTCATGCAATAGATTCTCAATGTCGTATTAGCTAACTCCAAACACTAATGGGGGTACGATATGGCAAGTCTCTTGGGGGAGTTACTATATCCCTTGCACAAAGATTATCCACCTTTCAGAGGTGAACTGAGCGGCTTCTATTACTAGGATTTTTAGTGTGGATTCTCATTCGAAGACTACTCCTTGTAGTCATGCAAGCGCAATTGAGGGTTACAGCCCTACAAAGTACTAAGCAAGATGTAGTCACACAAGCGTGGTTGAGCCCTCAAGGGGCCCTACAAAGTGCTCAATATGAGAGTGAACTCTTAATAACTTTGTCCTTTGAAAATTTTGTCTCAAGAGGCCTATTTATTATAGTAAGTTGGAATACATAGGTCCGGCTATACTCACTTGGGTCGTTCCCCTCTCACCAATGCCTAAGTAAATCAGGAGGGTAGACTCGCTAAGGGTAAAAACATGCAAGCAAATAAGAAAAGGTTCGAGGGTCAAGATTTCTGATTGTCTATGCAGACAAGAGCATACTCTGCTACCTCTACACTTTCCTCAAACATAAAAAGAAAGAGTTTTTTTACCCCTAATTAAATCTAGGTGCCTAAAATAAGAAGATTAAGAAAAACACAATGTTTAGCTAGATTTCCTTAACCTACAGAAAATCAGATTTGTAGTTTTGTTTATGTCTTTGACCGCTCGGGCAGGACCTGTAAAACTAAAAAATCTAATTAGTAGACAAAATTTTGCTGAAACAACGCTTGCACTATTCTACAAACACTTGCGCTAAAGCGCCAACGCAGGTGTTGAAATGCTTGTGTACGCATTAAAGGGAGTTCAAAAAGAGAAAAGTGAATAAATTCAGAGATAGAAAAAATTAAAAAAAAATAGAATATACCTAAGGCGGACGCATTGTTCTGATAGTGGTTGCACTAAAGCAAGTTAGTGAAACATAAATTTAAAAATTCAAAAACGAGCAGGATTCTATCGGAGCGCCCACGCTATTCACAGAATGCTTGCGCTGAAGCAACAATTTCAACATAAAAAGGATAGCTAAATACAAAATTAACTAACGTTTTGATATTTTTAAGTACCAATTCCAGAATAAAAATGGAAGGTGGAAGAATAGAAGAGAGAAGAAGGAATAGGATGATGTTGTAGGTAGATGCGTTGTTCTGCAGACCTGGAAAAGGGCGGGCTAAAAATTTAAAACTCCTATCCCACGTGCTAAAGCACGTGCACACACACCAAAGTAGGTGACGCTTGCACTGATCCCATGATGGTCATGCTATTTTGTAGTCACTTGCACTGTTCAAACACCTGTGAGCAAAAACTCACAAAAACTTGCAAAAAGGATTAAATTATAGGGACGTGGGTCCCACTGAGCGTGCCAAAATAAAGAGGGGGAAAATGAGAAAATGTAGGATTAGATGGTTAGTATTCAAATAAAACATTCAAACATATAATAAACCATTTATACCTTGCTATCTTGCCTTCTCCTTTGGATTAGACCTTCGGTGAAGTGAAGAATGCACCCCTTCCTCACTTGAGTGGATTGGTCCTTGATGGGGATGTGGATTGCTCTCCCTTGCTCAATAAGAGGGATTTGATTTGATAGGATTTTGGATGGATTTGGGTTGGAAGATTGAAGGAAGAAGAGGGAGGAGAAATGGGCAGCATGAGAATGCTATGGAGGAAGTGGATCCTTTTGTGAGGAAATGATTTTCTCATTTATAGATTTGAGGAGGTCAATGAAGGGCCAAGATTGATTTTCTTATGGAGGGTTGTGATTGATTTAGATAGAAGGCATGGATCAAGGATGCCTTGGAAAAATAAACATGAATATAAAATTCCTTGAGAAGAGTGGGGAAAAGAAATTTGAATTTAAAAATGAGGAATTAAAAATTCCAAAATAAGGATGCATTGAGGGATTCAAAGAAATTTGAATTTCTTTGAGAGGCTCAATGTTGATGTGACATGAGTGGGAAGATAAAATTGAAGGATAATGATAAGCATGATTATGGGAGATTCTCAAAGGATTAATTAGGTTGAGTGGGATTAGGAAAAGTGATTTGTAGGAATCACATGACTAGGTTAATTAATTAAAATTAATTAATTGAGTGGGTTTAAAGGAAATAATGATTGAGATGACTTTAGAAGAATTTGATAAATTAATTATTGGATAATAGTGATAGGATTAATTAAATTGGATTTAATTAACATTGAGAAGAATAAGGATAACACAATTAAATCAATTAATTATGTTGCCAGGCTTGAATTAATTAAATATTAATTTTAGGTGTCTACAATAACAACTCACAAAACTCATAGTTGATCCGATAAGGGATCACTATACCACTATATACAATCACCTGTAGTAAGTCTAGTAAGGGATTACTGCACTGCTTTGCCAAACCAACTACTTGCAACAGATCTGGTAAAGGATTACTGCAAGAAGGGGAGATAGTCTACAATGAAACACATTATTGGGCAACGACCTCAAGATAGGCGCTAATGATTGTGATGCTTGTTGGCATTTTTGATGTTTATGTTGTGATTGTCATTGATGGACACACACTTGCATTAACATCCACTTTATATGTATGAGCTAGAGCTCAACCGGTATCTGTTCCAACCGGTATGTTGTATTCTAGTCTTTAGACTATTGGTGATTTTGCAAAATGTGTTTCCTGGTCTGAAGCAGAATTTTGACCTCAAGCAGTTTGTAGATCTCAAGTGGTATGAGGGAGCAAAGTGGCATAACACATTCTTACTAGTCTTCATTTGTCAAACCGGCAACCAGTATTTTGTATGAACCGGTAATACTCTGTGATGAGTTACCAACTGGTATTTTTGTGATGAGTTACCAATCCACTGATTGTTTGATGGTGCTGACACACTGACGGTGCTTCTTGTGTCATGTTACTGAGTATGTCTAGATTCATTGAACCTAGGAAATTGTAATGTAATCTTATTGGACCGACATGAAATCAGATTCCTTTAAAAGGACATCATGTCTAGGGTTTTAGGTTGTTGCGGAAAAGGGTTTATGTTGTGACTAGGGTTTAAGGTGGTTGATGAGTAGTTATAAGAGTGATCTTATCCGAGAAGATCAAGTTGTAATTGAGTGAGAGATAGAGAAGACTGAAGTAATGTTGGAATGCATTAGCAGTGAGCTATACTGGATCTAACCAAGCAGTTTGTGCTATTAGATAGATCAAACACTTGTTGATTACTCACATCTTTGACAAGTCTATAGCCCTTAGCCCGGTAGGCCCAAAAGCCTTTTGTAAAATCCTCTAACTAGGTGGTTCACCTCTGTGAATCTAAGATCCTCTAGCAAGGTAGTCTTTAATTGGACTTATCTCCTAACAGAGATTGAGATTCCTAACAGGATCTGTTCTAGTGAAGAACATTGTAAGACCTTAACCGGTCTGGTTTCTATTCTGCAGATAGTGACTTGTGAGTTCCATCTCACCGTGGTTTTTTCTAGTTGGGTTTCCACATCAAATATCTTGTGTTATGGTTGTATTGCTTTTGTGGGTGAATTCTTTATTTGCATTTTGGTTTGCATGTGTGTTAACTGGTCTGTCTGTTAAACTGCTTTACCAATTTATCTTCAGATTGTTTAAGTGTTTTAGTGCATTGTTTTTTGGCATACTAATTCACCCCCCCCTCTTAGTATTCATCAATTGGTATCAGAGCCTACCTTTCTATAAGTTTAACCACTTGGAAAGAGATATGGGGGAATACACCTTTAGGGAACTTACTCAACGACTCACTCAGTCTGAGTAAGCCTATGATGATCTTATGGTCAAATACAAGGCATCTCAAGAAAAAAGGAGAGAACATGCAGAGAAGCTGATGGAGCTATCTGAAAAATAGTTCTGAAGATGAAGAAAATATGGGAGCCATGATTGCAGAAGTAAATAAGCTAAATGATTCAAACTCCAATCTAAGAAAGGAGTTGGAAGGACTGACTATCCGGTTTAGTCAAGAGCTTGAGAACATGAGGAAAGCTGAAGATCTGGTGAAGGACAGAGATCATGAGATCTCCAAGTCGAAACAAGAGATTAGTTCACTGACTACTTGCCTTCATGAGAGCAGAATGGAAAAAAAAGGAGTACAAGATGAACTAAACATAGCCATCTCTAAAAATGCAAGCCTAATGGAGACAAATACTGCTATTTCCAAAGAACTCTCTGAGTCAAAGGAAATACTTGCTAAGTTCAGCAAAAGTACTGTCAAGCTAGAGCAAAAGCTTGAGTCATCTAGACCAATAAAGAATACCAATGGACTTGGTTTCTCTGGACATGAGGAAGGAGAATCCTCAGGAACAAATGCTGAAGCATCAAAGAAGCAATCGACACTCAAAGGAAAAGGTAAGAAAAAGTTCAAACCTATTTGCTTTAACTGTCTTAAAGAAGGACACACTGCCAATGTATGTACGAGAAAAGCCTACAATAATTTTCCTTACTTTATCAACAATGTACCTAGATCCAATAAGTTCAATGGTCATTGTTATGCATGCAACAAGTTTGGGCATGAAGCATTTGGATGTAGGTCTGTGATGAACAACACCAGAAGATATCCTCAGAGGACCCAGGGAGCTGGTCCTGAACCTTTTGTAAACCGAAACCACAACCAGTTTAATGTCTTCAATCATGAGTCAAGAAGCAGTGGCCATCAAGCGGCAACCAGATGGAGAGAAAACTATTAGATTTGTCATGGACATGGTCACACTGCTGCAACATGCAGAAGGAAGAATGGAAACATGAACAATGGACCTTGGAAAGCACTTGGATTGGTTTGCTACCACTGCAACAAACTGGGTCACATTGCAAGATTCTGCAGGAGCAGAAAGAGTATATCTGGTAAATATACCGGTCACTCAGAAAGGAGAAATTGATGTTGAAACAGTTCAAGTGGACATGAACAAAACCTGGAGGAAGAAACCAACAATGTTGGAAGAGGAACCGGTTTCTGCACCTAGTGTGGAAATATCGAAACCGACAAATTAAGCTTCAAAAGGCTTAGGGGGAGCAAACGGCGAAATGTTTTCGAACCCTCGGTTTACACTAGTAAAAGACCTTAACCGGTATGTGATACCTGTCGCTTGGCAGAAGACCGGAAATGGTAAAAAGGGTAAATTAGGGTTTACGCCCTAATAGAGGAGCATTAATGGCGGTAGGTGAGAGACATGTATAAAAGCACATTTCAAATCATTTCTCACTATCTATTTTCGAGCGAAGAAAAGTTTTTCAAAGTGCAGAGCGAAGAAAAGGCGATTTGAGCTGTGATTTCAAGGAATTGAATAATCTTGAAGGAAATTCAAATTCAATTTGCAAACGATCAAGTGGAGAACACAAAGTGGTGATTTGGCAACCAACGAAGTGTGGAGTGAAGGAGAATCAAAAATCCCTAAATTCACGTTTAAAGGTATTCTTCGAGTTTTTTAAAATACTCTACAATGGCTTCCGCATCTCATACCAATTCTAGTACATCCATTGAGTTGGAAAGTTTCATTCAAAGGAAGTCCAAGTATAATGCCCTATCACAAGTTTCAATTGGAGTGATAGTAGAAGAGGGAATTTCTGACTATATTGATTGCAAAATAGAAGACCTAGGGTCTTTAGCTATTCACACCCAGTTAGGTTTATTTTGCGGCAAGGATAAGAAAATAAAACCGAAATATAGTATCTTAGAGAAGAAGAAACTCCATAATGTCATATACTTTCTGGAAGACTTTACGGAGGATCATATTAGGATCATTTTGAGCAGAGTCCATGGTGACAAGATGTACCTAGAGAGGATGCATGATATCACACCACAGGTAATTCATGCTGTCACCAGTTTCTGCAACATAGGGGAAGTGCCAACCCTAAGAACGGTAAGCAAAATAGAAATGGCCAAGCTCACCGGTTCAACAAGTGACTCATGAGGTATGACAGTTAATCCTATCAAGGATGATCTGGTGAAATATGCCTTCATGGTGATAGGCTACATAACATTCTCAGCCAGTAGGATTAATTTTGTATCTACTGCACCGGTAAATGCCGCTTACCGAATGATTAAAGAGGATGCATCTTTTGACCTGTGCACCGGTATGCAGAGGCAACTCCTGTCTAATCTGAAGTCAATTAAACAGGATAATGCACTAAGATTCAAGTTCAGACAACTATTGGTTGGGTTGTTCTTCTATTTCCAAGGCTACTTTCTTGGAGTAGGAGATGTCCAATGGTCTCTTGACCAACCGGTAACCAAGCAGATCAAGGAAAGCATTCAAGCTATCGGAACCGGTTACCCTGATGTGCTGAACAAATATTTTGATGAGTTCAAATGAAAGATGAGCCAAAGGATGAGGATCTCAGGTGATATTGTTAAGAAATATGAAGATGACATTTGTTTCACCATCCAGGTGGACAAATGCTTAATGGAGGCTATTGAGCCTAGAATGGAAGAAGTGGAGCCAATGGGCTATGAGGTGATGTACGATATGCTGGAAGGGTATGCCTCAACCCTTATTGCCTCACCTCTTTATCCCAAGGCAAAGAGGATAGAAACCTATTTGGAGAGGATTGCACCGGCTGAGGAACCCTCTATTAAGAAAGGAAAAGAACCAACAGCAAAGAAAGCAAAGGCAGTGCCTGCAGCATTGACACTGGCTACTACTGCAACTCCAAGAGTGACCAAGTGGTCACCTGCAAAGAAGAAACTAGAAGTGGCATTGATGAAAGTCTTTGAAATAAAAAGAAAGACTAAGTCAAATGAACCGGACATGGAAGAGACTAAGTCTGAGTAAATGCCAAAGAAGGCCAGAGAGACAAAGAAGATGAAGAAGAATGAACCGGCAACATCTACACCGGTAAATATCGATATCTCCTCATATAAACCTTTGACACATTGTCAAAGAATAGTAAAGAATATTAGGAGAAAATTACTTCATGATTTAGTAGATTACTATGATGATTTTAGTGATGAGGAGAAAGAAGAAGTACTTTAGGAAATTATTATTAATTTGTGTAAAAATGACTAGTCGCCATCAGAGATTAAATCTCAGACATCGGATTCATTATATAAGGCATTGGATAATAAATGGTGCATTTCCATAGAAAAAGAATAGGAGATTAGGGAGAAAGTCTTTGGATAGTACTTTCCCGACCTCTCAAACTCAGAATTATTTGATGTTTTGGACCAAAATAAAGGACTCTTCTTCACAAGGAGAAGAAGACTTTGGCTGTTAGAGGGAAGAATTGATGATGTTGAAAAAGATACTCATCAGTATATGAATCATGCTATTCAAGCTCACAAAGCATGTATGGCCAACCTGCAAGCCGAAAAAGAACTGGTTATATCCAAATTGGATGAAGTTTTTGATGAAGAAGGAAACTCGGTTGAAGAACCAATCAACACTATTGATGTTGATGCCTTGGACATAGAAGATGTCACTCACGACATACCTTCTGAGGGAACAGAACAGGTGCAACAAGCCAAACAGGGCAGTGAGCAAGCCGAGGACAGACATGAAGCAACTAAGGAACAGGAAGAGAAAAAGAAGAGGGATGAAGAGGAAGAGAAGAGAAAAGAGGAAGAGGAGAAAATAAAAGATGAAGAGAAAAAGAAGCAAGAAGATGAGAGGAAAAAGAAAGAAGAAGAGGATAAGGAAGAAAAGAAGAAGAAGGAAGAGGAAGAGAAAGAAGAGGAAAAGAAGAAGAAGGAAGAGGAGGATAAAGAAAAGGAAAAGCAGAAGGAAGAAGAAAAGAAGAAGAAGGAAGAGGAAGAGAAAGAAGAAGAGAAGAGGAAGGTGTTGGGAAAAATGGTGTCTCAACCTTGCATTTATGCGAGGTTACTATTTATAGTAAGTTTTTATTTGAGCACGAAATGGTGCGAAACTCTCTCTGAAGCTTCTGGTTGGCTAGATAAGCATTCCGGTAAAGTTGCGTCGCAAGGTCACAGCTAGTTTTGAAGATATTAAAGTTTTCGTCTTGGAGGGGTGCAATAAAATGTTTAAACTTAATTTTGGGGACTTTAGAGGCTCCGAAACGCCCTGAAAAGTTGCTGTAACCGGCGAAGCGGGTTACGAGGTGATAGAGCACTTCGCGAGCTTTCCGGCGCTTCAAACGGTTCGTCAATCGGACACCCGGTTCTCAAGTTATGGCCTCTGAAAGTTTGTACTCCTGAAATAGGAAAAATAATTTGTATCGAATACATAAATGAGCTGTAAAAGGGAGCGACATGTGTTGATGTGTGCTTTAACATGTCATAGAAGGGAGATAAGGTTGGCTACACCTTATTGGGTGGTTTTAGCCCATGGTTTTGTAATACCGTTTGACGGTTTTTTGTATTGTATCTCCTATTTATGAGGTGTGTGAGATAGAGGTTGTGTGTAAGAGTCTCATGGCTATTGAGTTGCCTCTGAATCTCTGATTAGTGGTACTCCTGCGAAGAGCTTGCTCTGCAAGTATTTTGTAATCTGTTTTTGACTGCTGAATAAAATATTGAGCTGCTTTTGGAGGGTGGGGTTTTTCTCCCGAAAGGGTTTTCCCCACGTAAATCACTGTGTTGTGGTATGAATGCTATTATATCTATTTCTATTTTCTGTAACTGTTGTAACAATCTGAAATTTTTTTGCATTACCCTCCTCTCAAGGTTAGTGTAGGAAGTTGTTTCCGCTACTTAACTTCCTTACAAGTGGTATCAGAGCCTGATCACCTTTGGTTTCAATTGTGGGCAGTTGGGTTTTTTTAACTAATCCAGATTTGAGTGGGAGCTTGTGCAGAAGACACTTTTTGATCTTGTTGCAGGAATATTCAGATGGCGAGTTCGTCAGGGAGAATAGAGGTGGAGAAATTTAATGGAAGTAATTTTGAGATGTGGAAGCTGAAGATGGAAGATCTGCTAATAGATCGAGATCTTTGGGATGCTGTTGATGCGAATGTCCAAAGGCCCTCAGATCCTACTGCGGCAGCTCAGTATGATGTTATGGACCGAAAAGCCAAGGGTCTAATCAGACTGTGCCTGGCAGACTCTGTTCTAATCAATGTCCATGAAGAGAACTCTGCAAAGAAGCTATGGACTAAGCTTGGTGAGATGTATCAAGTGAAATCTTTATTAAATCAAATTTTCTTAAGAAAGAAATTGTATTCCTTGAAGATGGAAGAGGGTGGACGAATTGCAGACCACCTAGAAGCATTCAATATGATTGTGGCTCAATTAGTATCCGTCGGTGTTAAGATGGATGAGGAGGAGAAATGTCAGATCTTGCTTTGCTCTTTGCCTGATTCGTGGGATTCTCTTGTTATGGCTATCGGTAGTACTTCTGTTGTTTTGAAATCTGAAGACGTGGTGGGTGCCCTACTCGGTGAAGAGATGCGAAGGAAGGTATCCATCAGTTCAAAGGAAGCCCTAACCGTTCGTGGAAGACCTAAGGAGAAAGGCAAGAAGAATGAGAAGCGTGGCAAGTCCAAATCCAAAGGGAGATCAAAATCTCCTGGAAAGTCCAAAGTCATTTGCTGGATTTGCGGTAAACCGGGTCACATCCGTAAGGACTGCAAAGAAGAAAAGAAGAAGAAAAAGAAAAAGTTCGATTCTGATTCTGAGTCCGACAAGGAAGATGGCGATGCCTTTATTGCGGCTTTGGCGACTCATGTAGGTAATGATGCCTGGCTAATTGACTCAGGTGCATCTTTTCATATGACTTCCAATAGAGGTTGGTTTTCTGAATATGAAGGATTTAATGGAGGTAAGGTGTACTTGGGTGATGATTCACATCTAGACATTGTTGGTCGAGGTAAAGTTAGAATCAGGTTTTCTGATGGTAGAATAAAAAGGATTAATGGTGTGCTGCATATCCCTGGATTAAAACGAAACCTGTTATCTGTGAGCAAACTGATAGATGCAGGTGTGCAGGTAGTCTTTTCTGAAGCAGGATGTAAGATGATTAAGGGTGCTATGGTAGTTGCTAGAGGTGTCAGGTTTGGCACTTTGTATAAGCTTGAAGCATACACTGTTGAGTGTAATAGCACTTCTGTAAAAAGTAAATCTGCAGATACTTCACTAGAAGATTTGAAGGTTTCACCTTTAGTAGATGGAAATGGTTTTTGGATACCTAAGGGTGCACTTTTGTCTGAAGCAAAGTTACCTGCAGAGAAGACTATGTTATGGCACCAGAGACTTGGCCACATTGGAGAAAAGGGTCTAAGGACCTTGAAAAATAAAAATCTTGTTGAAGGTTTGAAAGATTGTAATCTTGACTTTGATTTCTGTGAGCATTGCATTTATGGAAAACAAAACCGCGTTCAGTTTTACTCGAGTTCTCATAAAACTTGTGGTGTTTTGGACCTTATCCATTCTGATGTGCTTGGTCCAGTAGATGTCTCTTCGATTGGAAAATCCACATATTATGTTTCATTTATTGATGATTTTAGTAGAAGGACATGGGTATATTTTCTAAAGAGTAAATCTGAAGTTTTTAGTCGTTTTAAAGAATTTAAAGCAATGGTTGAGTTGCAGACTGGAAAGAAAATAAAATGTTTGAGAACTGATAATGGCGGTGAGTTTTGCTCTAATGATTTTGATAGATTCTGTAAAGACTGTGGAATTAACAGGCAGAAGACAACTCCGTATTCTCCACAGCAGAATGGAGTTGCAGAAAGAATGAACAGGACACTGATGGAGAAGGCTAGGAGTATGTTGAGTGGTGCTGGTCTTGAACAAAAGTTTTGGGCTGAAGCTGTTGCCACTGCTTGCTACCTGATTAACAGGTCTCCTACATCAGCTCTTGTCGATAAAACGCCTATGGAAGCATGGTCAGGTCACAAGCCTTCATTAAGACATCTTAGAGTTTTTGGTTGCGAGGCATATGCACATGTGCCAAAGGAGAAGCGAACAAAGTTGGAGAACAAGGCTGTGAAATGTATCTTCATCGGGTATAGTTATGGTGTGAAAGGATACAAGCTTTGGGACCCTGTTGCACAAAAGGTAATTCACAGTAGAAGTGTTATTTTTAGAGAAATTAAGTCTCCTTCTGTTACATTGCAGCCAGAACAGACTAAAAAAGAAGATGTGATTCAACTTCCTTCTACACCTGAAAGAGTTGAATCGAGACCCCTAGATAGGCAAGAATTTGAGGAGAGCTCGTCTAGCTCTGAATCTTCAGAAGAGGAGGAAGAACCTCCAACTCAGCTTGTTCGAAGGTCTACAAGACATAGACAACCACCTGAAAGGTATTCACCTGATGATTGGAGATGTATTTTTGCTCTGAATACTAGTGTGGATGAACCGAAATCTGTAGAAGAGGCATTAGGTATTAATGATGCAGAATCCTGGAAGATTGCTATGGAGGAAGAAATGGCAGCTTTGAAAAAGAATGATACATGGGATCTTGTACCATTGCCTGAAGGACGAAAACCTGTTGGTTGTAAATGGGTGTTCAAGAAAAAGATTGGTTCAGATGGAAGCATTGAGAAGTATAAAGCAAGGTTGGTTGCAAAAGGCTACTCTCAGGTTGAGGGTGTTGATTACGGTGAGATATTTTCTCCTGTTGCAAAAATGACGTCCATTAGATTTTTGCTTTCTATTGCTACTGCTTATGATTTAGAGGTTGAGCAAATGGATGTGAAAACTGCTTTCCTTCATGGTGATTTGGAGGAAGATATTTATATGACACAGCCGGAGCACTATGTGGTGAAAGGCAAAAGTAATTTGGTCTGTAAATTGAAGAAATCTTTGTATGGCCTCAAACAAAGTCCTAGGATGTGGTACCAGAAATTTGATACATATGTGTTGAGTCTGGGATTTGAACGTTCTAAATCAGATCACTGTGTTTATTATAAATCTTATGGTGATCATTTCTTATTCATTGCATTGTATGTTGATGATATGTTATTCATTGGCAAAGGGAAAGGTATGATTTCAGAACTGAAGTCTCAGCTCGCTGCTAAATTTGAAATGAAAGATCTTGGTGCAGCAAAGCACATTCTTGGGATGGAAATTAGAAGAGATAGGGTGAACAGAAAGCTATGGCTAGGCCAGAGTAATTATGTGAATTCAGTGTTACAGAGGTTCAACATGCAGAATTGTAGACCATTGAGTGTTCCTTTTACAGTTGGAATGAAACTATCTATTTCAGATTGTCCTACATCCCCATTGGAGATGGAAGACATGAGCAGAGTGCCTTACCAAAGTGCGGTTGGAAGCTTGATGTATGCTATGGTCTGTACTAGACCAGACATTGCCCAAGCAGTGGGAGTACTTTCTAGATATATGTCTAATCCTGGTAGAGTTCATTGGGATGCAGTCAAAAGAGTCTTCAGATATTTGAAGGGTACTTCAGAGTATTCTTTGTGTTATCATGGTAATTCAGTTGGAGACATGACTTCCCTTGACATCCATGGTTATGTGGATTCAGATTGGGCAGGTGATATTGATAGCAGAAGATCCACCAGTGCTTATGTGTTTACTTTGTTTGGTGGTGCAATTAGTTGGATGAGTAAGCGACAGGCTGTGGTTGCTTTATCCACTACTGAAGCAGAGTATATGGTAGCTACTCATGCTTGTAAAGAAGCCATTTGGCTTAAGAGACTGTGTTCGGATATTGGAATAAAACAAGGTACAGTGACAGTTTACTGTGACAGTCAGAGTGCAATTAGCCTAGCTAAGAACCCGACATTTCATGCCCGGACCAAACATATTGATGTTCAGTATCATTTTGTTAGAGATATGGTCGAAGATGGTAGGGTGAAGCTGGTTAAGGTGAACACTTTGATGAATGTTGCAGATGCTTTAACTAAGGCTGTGAGCACAGAGAAGTTCAGATGGTGTTCAGAGTCTATGGGCCTTATGGCCCCTAGCAATTGATTCATTGTGTTGACATTCCCTTCCGCTCATGCAAGGTGTTCGACAAGTGGGAGATTTGTTGGGAAAAATGGTGTCTCAACCTTGCATTTATGCGAGGTTACTATTTATAGTAAGTTTTTATTTGAGCACGAAATGGTGCGAAACTCTCCCTGAAGCTTCTGGTTGGCTAGATAAGCATTCCGGTAAAGTTGCGTCGCAAGGTCACAGCTAGTTTTGAAGATATTAAAGTTTTCGTCTTGGAGGGGTGCAATAAAATGTTTAAACTTAATTTTGGGGACTTTAGAGGCTCCGAAACGCCCTGAAAAGTTGCTGTAACTGGCGAAGCGGGTTATGAGGTGATAGAGCACTTCGCGAGCTTTTCGGCGCTTCAAACGGTTCGTCAATCGGACACCCGGTTCTCAAGTTATGGCCTCCGAAAGTTTGTACTCCTGAAATAGGAAAAATAATTTGTATCGAATACATAAATGAGCTGTAAAAGGGAGCGACACGTGTTGATGTGTGCTTTAACATGTCATAGAAGGGAGATAAGGTTGGCTACACCTTATTGGGTGGTTTTAGCCCATGGTTTTGTAATACCGTTTGACGGTTTTTTGTATTGTATCTCCTATTTATGAGGTGTGTGAGATAGAGGTTGTGTGTAAGAGTCTCATGGCTATTGAGTTGCCTCTGAATCTCTGATTAGTGGTACTCCTGCGAAGAGCTTGCTCTGCAAGTATTTTGTAATCTGTTTTTGACTGCTGAATAAAATATTGAGCTGCTTTTGGAGGGTGGGGTTTTTCTCCCGAAAGGGTTTTCCCCACGTAAATCACTGTGTTGTGGTATGAATGCTATTATATCTATTTCTATTTTCTATAACTGTTGTAACAATCTGAAAAATTTTTGCATTACCCTCCTCTCAAGGTTAGTGTAGGAAGTTGTTTCCGCTACTTAACTTCCTTACAGAAGGAAGAAGAGAGGAAAAATAAAGAAGAGGAAGACAAGGAACAAGAAAAGAAGAAGGAAGCAGAGAAAAAGAAGAAGGAAGAAGTAGACAAGGCAGCAGAAGCGGTGAAGAGCACACAGATGGAGACTTCGAAGGCAACCGAGAGTCAAGCCAAACTGGCTGATATCTCCAGTCCTATCGGTCTCCAGTCTGCAAGTGAATCGTAGCTAATGCAGAGCATCAAGGTTGCTCAAGAGTGCCTTGAAATCATTCAAAGGAAAAAGGAGCAAGATATAATTCAAGCGGCTATAGACACCCTTACCGGTTTGATCCCCAGTACCAATCTTCCCAACACTGAATCATCACTAGCATAGCTTAAGCTACTGTGTACTGTAGTGGATGATCAGGTGTAGAGTCTGGAAGAAGTAGCTGAGGCAAATGTCAAGAAAGAGCATCAAAAGGCTCTTAATATTGCTCTGGTGAAAAAGTTGAATGAACTCCGGTCTGAACTTCTGAAAGACCAAAAGGATATAAGGGATGCTTTGGATGAGGGAAACCTGGTACTAAGAAAAATCTGTCAACCCCATCTATTCTGTGATGATGTGCTAGCCCAGAAGAAAAAGCTTCAAACGGACTTACAGTCTTACTTAAGCACATTTAAGCCACCTTATGATTCCTTTACAACTATGGGCAAACTGTTCACCGGTTTTAGATCCAGTCAGCCAAAATGGAACAAGAGATTAGTACACAGTCTAGAGATTTGCAGGAGCTACAACTGGTTTTACTTCCATGTCTGCAAATTCTTTAGAAGTGTTATCTGAACCTGGATGCCTTGACAGTTACGCAGGAGATGAGCATAGTTGATGCCATGGAAGAACAGGTATCCTAGATGCAAACAAAGAAAGAAGTGGCCACCTCTCTACTTGAGTCCTGGTCTCTATCCATGAAACAATTTTTGCAGGACTATAAATCGGTTTTTGACAAGTATTATTCCTTGTTGTCATAAACTCTTATTATTTTAATATCAAATGGAAATAGGGTTGTTCAGCGGTACTTTGTCATTGTTGGCAAAGGGGGAGAAGTACTCTATCAATTTTAGAGAAGAATAGGGAGAAGTATCTGGCTTTAAAATTTTGATATATATTTTGATATATGCTTTATGCTCTAATATCTCAATGTTTATGCTCTGTATGCAAAATTGCTATACATTTTATTGATTAAGGGATAGTGTATATGCTTAGGGGGAGAAATTTTGTTAATGGCATGTTTTTGTTGTAAAACACTTAGATGTCAAAATTTTATTTTCCTAAGTGTTGCCATCAATGCCAAAGGGGGAGATTGTTGGCATTTTTTATGTTTATGTTATGATTGTCATTGATGGACACACACTTGCATTGAGATCCACTTTATATGTATGAGCTAGAGCTCAACCGGTATCTGTTCCAATCGGTATATTGTATTCTAGTCTTTAGACTATTGGTGATTTTGTAGAATGTGTTTCCCGGTCTGAAGCGGCATGTCGACCCCAAGAAGTTTGTAGATCTCAAGCGGTACAAGGGAGCAAAGTGGCATAGCACATTCTTACCAGTCTTCATTTGTTAAACCGACAACCGGTATTTTCGGTATTTTGTATGAACTGGTAATACTCTGTGATGAGTTACCAACCGACATTTTTGTGATGAGTTACCAATCCACCAATTTTTTGACGGTGCCGACACACTGACGGTGCTTCTTGTGTCATGTTACTGAGTATGTCTACATTCATTGAACCTAGGAAATTGTAATGTAATCCTATTGGACTGACATGAAATTAGATTCCTTTAAAAGGACATCATGTCTAGGGTTTTAGGTTGTTGCAGAAAAGGGTTTATGTTGTGACTAGGGTTTAAGGTGGTTGATGAGTTGTTGTTAGAGAGATCTTATCTGAGAAGATCAAGTTGTAACTGAGGGAGAGATAGAGAAGACTGAAGTAATGTTGGAATGCATTAGCAGTGAGCTATATTGGATCTAACCAAGTAGTTTGTGCTATTAGATAGATCAAACACTTGTTGATTACTCACATCTTTGACAAGTCTGTAGCCCTTAACCGGGTAGGCCCAAAAGCCTTTTGTAAAATCCTCTAACCAGGTGGTTCACCTCTGTGAATCTAAAATGCTCTAGCAAGGTAGTATTTAATCGGACTTATCTCCTAACAGAGATTGAGATTCCTAATAGGATCTGTTTTGGTGAAGAACATTGTAAGACCTTAACCGGTTTGACCTTAACCGGTTTGGTTTCTATTCTGTAGATAGTGACTTGTGAGTTCCATCTCACCATGGTTTTTCCCAGTTGGGTTTCCACATCAAATATCTTGTGTTATGGTTGTATTGCTTTTGTGGGTGAATGCTTTATTTGCATTTTGGTTTGCATGTGTGTTAACCGGTCTGTCTATTAAACTGCTTTACCGGTTTATCTTCAGACTGTTTAAGTGTTTTAGTGCATTATTTTTTGGCATACTAATTCACCCCCCCCCCTCTTAGTATTCATCAATGCTATGCTTCATGGATTCTTGACTAGAGGGAATCATAAGTTGTTATGAGCATATTAATTTATGAACTCTAAAAATATTGATTCGATTAACCCACTTCCTCCCACCCACTAATATATTAAGACCCTCTTTATTAATTGACCTGCTAGAATAAGCAAATATATTGAGACCCTCCCACTACCCCCATAGAGTTTTAGGGTAAAGGCTCTGCATATTGTCCACAACTCTATCACTCACACACTCCTTACTCTGCCACATAACACACATGCTCTGCTAGTCCACACACTACTCTTCTATCTAATTTCACAAACACACATCTTCTATGTATATATATTGGTAAGAACATACACCAAAATACTATGTTGGCGAAGCACAAATGATTTACACAATAACACAATGCTCGAATAAAAGCCTTAACCAAAACCAAGATAACAAAGTCGGCCTTCACTTGATCCTTTACATGCTTCCTTTACATTCTCTATTTATCGAAGCATACACCTTAATTATCAAAGTAAAACATGGGTCTACCAAACCCTCAAACTCGGATGCATAAGAAAAAATTCTAAGATACAGATACCATGGATTCCACAAGTATCCGAACATAAAACAAATACAACTAATATGATGGGTACCACTGATACCGCAACAAGCACAGCTGATACCAAAATTGGATATAAACCAAGATAAGAAAAACACAAGTTTAGAGAAGGGAATCTTCTGGAAATGATTCCAGTGGATCATATATACTTTAGTGCAACATATCACATACATACATATCTTCAATTATTTCTCAACAAGCCTCATCTGGTCCAACTAGGTAACCAGGTTTGACATTAATGACAATAATGACAATATTCACACAAGTCTAATAATCTCCCCCATTGTCATTGATGACAAAACATCTCTAAAAAGGATATTTGCATATAAATACCCCTTACTCATACACCTCCAATTACCTTTCTCCCCCTTTAACATCAAGGACAAAGGGTGCCTTTGATGAAAAAGAAAATAAAGAAAAATAAATGCATTCAACAACAAAATTGTCAAAATTGCATACCAACTCAAAAAGATTCTCAATTTATACTTTCTTTCAATTTTGGAAGAAGAACCTTCCATGAATGGACAACCAATTTAATGCTAATAGATAAAATTCTGCACTCCACCAATATATCATAACATGAGAAAAACTATCCAGAGTAGATGGATTATGCTCATACTCAACTGCATCATTAAGCAATGCAAAGAAATGTTTCAATTTTGCTTCATCAATCTCCTTTACTTTTTAGAAAATACTGACATAATCCTTTGTTTTCCTCTACAAGGATAACAATTCAAATTGTAGAGAATTCAAATTCTTCCTTTTCTCACCATCTTTTTCACTTGCAAAATCAAATGTCTTACTGATAGAACTCAATTCTTCCTAAAAAAATTAAACTTTTTATTTATGCTTCACTATAGCAGTCGACCATGAAAGGCAATACCTATAAATTTTTTTAGTACCATCGATACAATCTCTCATTTCATTTATACAAACTAATAGAGGCCTCTGTGCATCACTACATTTCTCCAACATACTCTGCATATTATTAGTTTATGTCTTTGAATCATTTATACGAATAGGTTGCACAACCAATTTCTATTTAATTAACTCAAATAAAGATTCTGGAATCACTTCACTAACATCTTCAATTTTAACATTGTTCTGGAGCAAATAATCTATAGGACTTTCTCAATTCTATCCAGCTCAACAAAAGTAAGCAGCATCTCACTGGTTTTCTTTATTCCATCTCCTCTGCCAATGATTTCAAGCAAATCAACCTCATCATCATCATATTCAAATAAAAAAAGAAATTCTTCTACAACCACCACTTCTTCCTTAGCCATAGGGGATTCCGGATCTTCAATCTCAACAATATCTTTCTCTTTTTTATCCTTATTTTTCTTCTTAGATCCCAGAGTACTAGTAGGCACAATCTCTTTCCCTTTTCTCTTTCTGGGGGATGAACTCTCCTTAGTTGAACTAGTAGCAAGAGATATCGGGCCAATACACCAAGCATCCAAAAATGATTTGAAGTAAGCGCCACAAGTTTCTTCTCTCTTATCCAATCCATTTAAATATCAATATATTTGTCTAGCAATTGGAACAAGGGACCCCCACAAAACAATTTTCATGTGTCGGTAAAGATCGTAGACAATACATAGCCCAACAAACAAGCACCGATCCAAATTGGAAGGGGTAACCATGCTCTTTTGTCATCTTGATGTTTTCTAGTGATAGATTCTTTAATAATTCACACAAGTCAAATACTCTATCTTCCATAACAAGCATATGCACCACATATACAACAATAGCCAAAGTAGAACCTTCCCTATTTTCGAAATAAATATTATAAGAGATACCATACTCAACATACCTTACAATGGGATTGATAATTTTGTCGATCAACAATGCTCTCTAATCACCCATCACACCAGTTAGGGTTTCAAATTCCTTGTTCTTTATAGATTTTTAAACCGGTATAGATCCTTTGTCGCATAAACTTGTAATGACTGAAATAATCTGCTTCATGATTGGATAGGGTTTGTCCAATATGATACAATTATGCTACACATGACTTAAAATTACTCTGATCACATCCTCATTATCAAACCAGGGAAACTTAGTCCCTAGATCCAATCCTTTATGCTCAAATTCCTTAATATTCTACAAATCTGCTTCACTTAATCTCTTTTCCACCTTTTTGATCTTTTTAGGGTTAAATTCAGCTAGGCATACCTTCTCCAAAATCCAAAAATCTTCGCTGCTTGACTCCTCAATGATCATCTTGAATTCCATGACTACTAGCTCTGTGTGTCTCCTCTTTTCTCTTCAATTGTACAAAACCTTTTCAAGAACTTCTATTTACATGATAAATAAATAATCTCAAACATCAATAGTTATCTTGCCAAAAATATATTCTAGGGTTTTTCCACCAAAAAGTGTCTTGTTGATGATGTTAATAAACATATTGAATTACCAGATTGCACACCCAACATTGGCATGCCAAACCGATGACATGAACTAAATCAAGAGAGAGGACCCAAAAGATTTTTCTTGAGAAACTCACCTTGGGTGAAATCAATAAGCTCGGTTATCAAAGGAAGGGGTGTCCACTAGATTCTGATACACCAAGAAAGCTCCCATTTTTCACCTCCTTCTTTCTCCAAACCATGACTTTCTTTTTCTTTGATTCACGAGACTTTACTATATTCTTCTGTGTTGACTGATTAGCATAATGTCTAGATTGCTTGCACTTGTAATAATTGATGTTCCTCTATACTAAATTTGTTGAATCTAATCTATATCTGCATTGATTAGTTTTGTGACCATAGCCATTGCATACATAACAATATCCATGGAAGCTATTTTTCACCTTATTTTCAACAACCAAATTTTGATTCTGACTCATAGCATGATTTCTACAGTAATTTTCTTTATGACCAAACTTCTTGAAATTGTAACATTGAATACTTCTATAGTCTATAGCTTTATGATCAAATTTATTATAGTGAAAAAAAAACTTTAAATGATGGATACCTTTGTGCATTCAGTTGACGAACGAGTGGTCTCTTTGCATTAGATCTTTGATTCCAGACTATCCTTGCATCTTCAGGTTGCTTCTTTGCTTCTGCCTTAACCTCTTTTCCTTTATCATTCTGATTTGAACTTTCACCAGGCTGAAATCCTAGTCCAGTCTTCTCTAAATGAGCTTTCTGCATTTTAATCAGGTCTTTCAAAAGTAAACTGCTATCAAGAACCTTATTTTCTGCGTTCAACTTCTTTACTTTTTATTCTAGCTTCTCACATTGTTTAGTCTTTAGCTTAATTGATTCTTTCAAGATTTATTCTATCTTGTTCTTTCCCTCAGTCATCATCATCAAATCTTTAATGGTCTCATTTGCTTGCTTCAATTGATTGTTAACTTTCTTATGTCTCAACTTGAACTTCTAGATGTATTCTCTTAGCTTCTTTACACAATAATTTGCTACCTTCATATTCTCTTTCAATTCCTCATTCTTAGACTCAGCGCTTTCTAGATCTTCAAGAGTTATCTATAATTATTCATCTAACTAATATTCTCCAATCATTATCATTAGTTGGATGATTCAACCAAAAAGGATCTCCCTCAAGTGATTAAGATTTCAAGAAAGGGACCAAATCTCCAATACCAATTGTTGAATTGGTTGAATGGACCAGAATACTAAGAGGGGGGGAGAATTAGTATTCCCACACTTTCAAAACTTGTATATATATATATATATATTAACCTTATCAATCAATCTTGTCAATATGAAGTAACAGATGTAGAATAAACAAATAACACAACCACAAAGTGAACACCAAATGGGAAAAACCATGGAGAGTGTTAGCTCTCTATAACTAGGTATATGTTGTTTACAAAAGGGTGGCTCACTATCAGATGGTTGATTGCCAGATAGAAAAGTGACTCACTACCGAAATTCTCACTGCAATAAAATGTAAGGGAATTGGGAAAATTGCATCTTCTAATGCATGAATTCATTTCCAAGTTAAGATCAGATAATAACTCACAAACTCACAACTAATCTAGTAAGGGATCACTGTACCACTATCTACAATCACTTGCAACAGGTCCAGTAAGGGATTACTGCATTGCTCTATCGAACCAAATACTTGCAGCAGATCTAATAAAGGAATACTACAATACCGTCCATGGTTTCTTTCACTCACACACTCCTTACTCTACTACATAATGCACATGCTCTGCTAATCCAGACACCACTCTTCTATCTGATGTCACACACACACGCACACATATTCTATGCATATATAAATTGGTAAGCACATACACCAAAATACTATGTCAGACAAGCACAAATGATTTACGCAATAACACAATGCTCGAATCAAAGCCCTGATAAAAAACATGATAACAAAATTGACCTTCACTTGATCCTTTACATGCTTTCTTTACATACTCCATTTACTGAAATATACACCTTAATTACCAGAGAAAAATAGGAATCTACTAAACCTTTAGACTTAGATCCATAAGCACAAACTCTAAGAAACAAATACCAGAACATAAAATAGATACAACTGATATGACTGATACCACTAATACCAGAATATAGACTACTGATACCAGAATTGGATATAAACTAAGATAAGTAAACACATGATTCCAGAGAAGTAAATATTCCAAAAATGACTCTAGTAGATCATATATACTTTACTACAACATATCACATGCATACCAATCTTCCACTATTGCTCAACAAGCCTCATCCAGTCCAACTAGGTAACCGGGTTTGACATCAATGGCAACAATGACAATATTAAAATAAGTATAACACTTATGAGGTCGAAAAAGAAGATTTATTAACTCCAACCCCTATGAAATGATGGATTCTATAGCATATTTTAACATTTGCAATACCTTATTTTTGTGGCCCTATCTTATAATAAATATTTTAATAATTGATTAGTTTTAGAGAGATAGATATTTCATGAGCATGTGAGCCATAGTATGTAAACTTATGTGTTTTTAATTATATGGTTAAGAAAAATAATATGGTGTAGTATAAGACTCAATGTTGTTAACTTCTATGATAATAAATTTCTTGTAGGAAGGATATTGTTCTTGTAATCATAGTGATTTATATAACGTTGCATTGTGCATGTTACCTAGAATAAGAAAATAATTATAAAGGACTGTTTTGATTTGGCTAAGGTTTCTCATGAACCCATACATTGCACCCTTTGTGAAATAATGATAAATGTTGAAAGTATGAAATAACTTGTTTCACATGCATGCACACATGCCACACCTTGTAGTCATAATCAAATTTAACGTTATATTGTCTATGTTACCTAGAATACGAAAATAATTATAAAGTATTGTTAGCATCCAATTTGGATAAGGTTTCTCATGAACCCATACATTGCACCCTTTGTGAAATAATGATAAATATTTAAAATAACTTGTTTTTCTACACGCATATGTGCACACGCACATGCACACATGCACATGCACACACACACACACACACACACATGCACATGCACACACACACACACACACACACACACACACACACACACACACACTCACTCACTCTCTCTCACACACACACACAGTCACATGCACATGCACATGCACACACACACACATGCATCCACACATGATACACACACACACACATAATTGTACTCCAAAACATTGATAAAATATTACATTATTAGAAATATTCATTTAATTTCTATGAGAATTAAATAGTTTAGACATAAGTTCTAAAGATAGAAAGTGGTTGATTAATCATCTGTATTTATGCAAGGAATAATCTAATGGGGAGATCAAGACCTTAGTGATATAAAAACTAATCAAAGACTTTATTTCTATATTCCTCAGTTAATGGTATAAGTGAACAATAGTCTAGTGAAGTGTCGGAATGAAGTAAAACCTCAAGATTATGTAGAGGATTGATATAGTCAATATTAATTCATGTATGTAAAATATCCCTATAATATTATCTAATAAAGCATGAATCATAGCCATGGAACAATTAATTTCTATTATTATATGTAAGGATCACTCTAAAAAGGACTACAAAGAAATTTTCCATCCAACTAAAATGGTTATTTATAGATATTATTGACCACAAGCGATATACATGTTAACACAAGATATAGGTATGGGCGTATTCTTGTTTGGTTCTTGGATCACTCCTCTTAGGTCGTCATGACACCTATTATTTGGTGTTTACTCCCTTACTATGCCAAAGATATAGGTGCATTTTAGAGGGAAGAATGAAATTATTGAGGAGGTATAACACCTCATGGAATTGTATGAATTAAGAATAATCATTCCCTAGTGCATTGAGTGTTTAAAAAACCCTTATACCACTCAATTTATTGACCCTAATTGATAATAGTGTGGAAACGCCTTCTAGGAAAATGTTGGCATGGTAAAGATTAAGGTTTGGATACATAACCACCCAATTGTAATGAATAATTGAGTTATATATTTTGCATACATATTTCTATCTTTAAAGATGCTTCATCCAAGTCATGAGTTAACACTAGGGTCATCTTCCTCAACAATGACCATTTCCCTTTATTGTGAATGACAAGTGAGTATCTAATTTGAGAATCCATTCTAGATTATGATCTTATGGTCAAATACACAAACTCTCTTCTTCCCCTTCCAATGGCTCGAAAGAGTCATAATGTGATTTTATGTGTAGTTATTCTTGACATTGTTGAATTGTTAAATTGTTTAAGTTATTGTACCTCGATATAAATTTTTCTTATTCAATAATGAATTTTCAAAAGATATACCTGTAGTATTTGGGCTACTAGGCCAATTTTCTTCTATGGTCCCATTCCTCAAGGACTTTGTTCAATTGAACTTTGACTAAAATTTTCATTGTTGCATTTGTGGCCACAATGGGGTTTATTTTCATTACTGATATTTTTATGACATTTATTTATGATTTAAAATGCATATTTTCAAAGGCCTTTTCCTTATTGCTACTATTGGTACTTGTGGAATTTTGTTTGTGTCAATAATTATGATCGTGTACTTGGGAACTTAACTTAATGTATAGGCAGGAGACAAAAGTTGGAAAACTCTACAAGATGTGAGGGTTATATACATATAAATGGAAGAGAAATATACCTTTTCTTTCTTAAGGTCTTAAGGGTGACTCACTTTGGTCCCTTGGTTGGGGTAGTGTGTTATTACATCATATGAAAATTGGTCTTGTCTAGTACCAGAAGAACTCTTTTGTTAGAGTCATGACTCTAAGTTGACTTGAATACATACAAGATAGAAAGTTCTTATACATGTTTGAATAGTAAACTATTTTATTAAATTATCTACTAAGTATCACCTTGTGATATGGAACCTTATTGATGTCATATGCAGGGCTTACAAGAGGAAGTATTCATAAGTTGAGTGTCCTAAAAGGAAGAGTGTTGTTGAGGGATTTAGGAGAAGAGCATGCTTGAGGTATAGGGAAAGTTCCTAATGATGAAGACCAAATTATGGTTGTTAGGATGACTAATAACTAACAATACTTGAACTTGATAAGTTTCACATATGGACATCATTAACAAGTGGAATGTTGGTATATGTTGCAATAATCCTTTACTTTGAAATGACCTTATTGTATACATATATTGGATATTAATGTATCAAAACCCTTGTTTTACATACACACCTTGAATATGAGTGAAATTTTGTCTAATTATTAGGTAATGATTGTCCCATCCTTTGATAAAAGAAATATTGTGCTTCATCTTATATTAGATTGACTAAATTATGTAGCCAATTTTTTTAATGAAACTCCTTGGTCAAATGAATCTCTTTTGAAGGAATTCTAGGAGTAAGTCCAATTCTAGGGGGGGCGTGTGAGGCCCAACCCCTACAATAGATTTGTGTACTCACAATAGGACCATTCTTTCCATCATTATGAGGGATTTATGATATATTTTTCTATCACATAATTGGACGTATGGTTATGAGTATTTTGGTTGGACTAATGGCATTTCATATTTGAGAAGAGTACACTCAATGATAGGTTAGATGGTGCTATGATTATGGTGTAATCATGTGGCTTATGATATTGATCTATGGATGGTCAATTTTACATTTATAGTATGTTAATGTTATGTGTTGAGTAACCATTACTCCTAGTTAAAAAATGGTATAATTAATGAATGATAGCCATAAAATGTACATTAGGAGATTGTATATGTGATTTTGTTATAATAGGTATTATAAATTTAATTCAACTATAAGTGAGTGTTATCATTGCGGACTAATATGTGCTCAAGTGTGCAGGTTACCCATGGCCAATGGGATTGGGGAGACTACCTAGTGACCCAATGTATAGACTAGTGAAGCCAATCTAGCCTATTGGAGAGGCTAAGCTCTTATATTATGTGTTGATTGATGTGATTTAGAAATTGTTATGTGTTAATTATTGTGATGAAGAGTGTTTTATGAAGTGATTTATATCCTTGTGGTGTGGCATAAATGTTATGTATATCCATGTTTTTATGTAGTGATGGGTAAGTCAAGTATTCAAATGTATCGAATTCTCATTCTGAAGTTTTATGTTAGATTGGGTTTAAAGGAGTATTTTCATCATTTTATGTATCAATTAAAGCCCTAAGACCTAGAGCTATGGGTTGGGAGTCCTTAGGAAACCTCAAACCTAGTTTTATGAGGTTTTTAACCCCTTTTCTACCCCCTTTTTCATTAGTGACAAATTTTAGCATGCGGTTGAAGTTTAGTTGTGGAAGCTTGGGTGTAGTGGGACACATGGAAGGATCTTGAGAGAGAATAATTCCCACTAACCAAATCACACACTTGAGAGACCAATCCATGATGAGAGGAATCTCATGTGGTTTGTGTGAACTAATAGTCATGATTACCATGTGAAAATTTTTGAAAGAAAAAATATCACCATAGAATGAGAGAGGGAAATTTTTTTCATTTTTTCAAAATTCAGAGGGGAGGAGTTATTTGCATTTGGGGAGAGTGAATTTGGCTAATTATTAGGGAGTAAGTTTTGTAATTTGAGTCTGGAGTGAAGGGAAGTAAGCTAGAAGGAAGTTGGTTGATTATTGAGCTTAACCAAATTCTTCAATTTCAAGGGTTGGTTCAAGGTAGGGAACTTACCTATTTGTCTTCTTGTTTATCAAACATGAAACATGATCTTTGAATGGGGAATTATTCAATTATTTTCTTATTGTGATTGTATGTGTTAATGTTATATGGAAAGTGTCTTCAAAATTGTCCTTGTCATTATAGTATTGGATTTTTCTAGCCTTGGGTTTAAGGGTAGTGGAGTAGGCTCTCCCAATTAGTTGAGAGTGCTCCATGTGAGGGGGTAGAGTGATTTTGAAGCCATTGTGGGGAGATTTATTTTAGTTATGAGTAGCCATACAATTTTTCTACATGGATGGTTGGAGATTTATTTTGGGTATGAACACCCATGCACAATTGTTACATGGAATGACTTGGGGATTTATTTTGGGTATGAGAAATCATTCAAACTTTTTACATGGGATGGTTGTCCTTGGGTGATTGTTATGATGATTTGAGGAGGAAATGGTGACTAAATATAGTGACATTATGGAGATTTTTGGAGGATTATTGAAGCTTAATTTGGGTGTTTATGATATGTATTATATTTTCCTACTACTCCCACAATATGGTGTTCCTTACTCCCCCCATTTTTTGTTCTTGAGAGAACCTTTGTGTAGAAAGTTTTCCTTTGGGTTGGGTAGAGTCAAGTGGTGCAATATGTTGTAATGTTGTGTATCTTTATGAAATGTGACTATAAGCTATATGTATCTTGTTACTTGGTCACCTTGGTGTCCCCCCAAGCTCTGGGGTAGACTACAATATAGTCCTATGGTTGGGAGGTGAACTCCCATTGGCCTTGGAGGCATTTGTAGCTGACCTTATGTGTAGGTTGTAACTTGAAGACACCTTATTGTGAAGAGAAACCCAGATTCCTTGACATCCTAAGGTGCAAATGAAAGACCGGTTAACAACTCTCAAGTTAAATAATGCATGGTTGTAATAGGAGAAGACAATCCATTCTGAAAGCCTAGATTAAAATCAACTTACTTGTATATCATCATGCATAGAAATGAGAGTGTGTTGTTTTATAAATATTTAGTAAATGGGTGGCTGAGAGAAATGTAATGTTAGGTGGATCTATGAAGATTTCCTTCTTGTCAAAAGGAAAGGTGTTCTTTGTTGGATGAGTTGGTATTTGTTTGTACACATAGATGTGATAACCTCCCTCAAATAACTCGTGTAGAATTGTTGTTAACAGATTTGTTAATGTCTTCTATGTACTTGTTGTTCGAATAAAAAAGAAAGAGAAGTAACTTAACATTATGTATGTCTCCATCACTCTTTAAAAAGATAATGTTAATTCCCTCTTATAATAAAAAAAATGTCTACATATTTGTGCATAAAGCCTTGAGTTTTGACTTGTTGCTATACATAGAGACTAATATGGAACTAATCTAAACAAGCGTGTATGTAGAAATAATTGCATGTTTCCCTTTTATGTGATTTATACATTTAAATTTAAATGGTATGGGCCATCCTCTATTTTTTTTTCTAAAGGCTAAATTAAAACTTAACCAAGTACATGAAAACCATGAGACAATCATGGGTGTGGTTTACCATTTTAGGCATTTGTTACAGAGTATTCAATAAATAACCAAGAAATATATATGGATAATGAGTATTCTAATATTCCGCAGTAAATTGATTTAATGTGTTTAGTCAATTGATACTTTTGCTAATCTAAGGTCAAAAAAACAAAATGTATTATACCATATTGAGAATGTAGGTAGACTAGTGCGAATAAACAAGGATTGAGTATAGATAGTATTTCAGGAGGATAAAATAAGAGAAAATAATGAATTCATAATTTAAAAATATATAATTGAAAATACATCAAAGAGACCATATGTTCCTCATCAAGTTAGACTTGAATGAGAATTTTGAGTCACATCGACTAGGCTAAGGTATGATCTTGTCCAATCAGGACATAATCACAAGAAAACAAATGAAATACTTATGGAAACTTTGTGGAACAAAGAAAAGGATATATATAGTAAATATTATTGGAGTTGAGAAAATACAACACCACAGGGGCCCAAATGATCTCTGCAAGCTAAAAAAACCTGTTACAAGGAGAAGCAAGGAAGCAAATCACAGAAGAACGAAATACATAGAAAATATGCTCAAAAAGAGAGAGCTCAATATTCACAAAAAATGTAAATGTAATAATCCTCCTTCTTGTTACAAAGAAAAGAATGAACTTAACCTTTAATAGGTCAAGAAGCCCTAAAAGGGAAAACCTAGGTTTGCACTTAATAATTAATAAAATAATTAATTATTATGCACCTAAAGTTAGCTTAAGTGTAAAAGAGATAAAATGAACTTAAATAATTAAACAAATATTGTTTAATCGGTCAAGTAAATAACCAAATACTCTAAAACCCCCCCTTAAGCTAGACTTAGGGAGAAGCTAAAACCTAGAACAACTACTGAAAGCAATAAAGATGGGTCCCGACAACAAGGCCTGATCAGGTACCCAAATACAATGAAATCTCTATGAACTGGAGAAATAGAGAAAACCACATGGGAAACAAACTCTACTCCAAAAAGAGATGGAAAAGACCACCACTGAAGCATGAAGAAACTGCAAACACTGTCAAAGAATAACTATTGATCTGAAGAACCTCCACTGAAATAGAACATGACCAGGTAGAGAAGACTGTAATCTATATGAGTGCCCTCAAATGACACTACTTGAATCAGAAGGCAAACAAGGCAAACAACTGAAATCGAAGATACAGATGGCATGAAAAACACCAAAGCCTAAAGAGTTGATCAATTGACCCACATAAGCATTAGAACCAATAGGACAAACCTCCCCATAATGCTGAAGAGGGAGAGGGATAGGAACACTGAAAAGAACGGCCAAGAAGAATTGCATGACGAAGAACCAGGAACATCAAAGGTGCTGAGAAAAGTACATGGTGTCGTGGAAGGAACACTCACTTGACACACATCATGAGACAAATGTCATGGAAGGAACACTCACTGGACAAAGGTAGATGGCAAACAAGGCAAACATCAACCCCTTCATGGCACTTTATAAGGAGTGCATGTACAACAAGGCACAAGATGTGCAAGATCCCGAGTAAACAATGCATGATGGCACTTTATCTTAGTGCGTTTACATAAATAAAATGTTACAATGATAATAAGACTGGAAACAGAAAGAACAACAAAAACTAAGACATCCTACTTAGAGAAAAGATCCCAGGACCTGTAACAACCAAGATATCCACCAGAATGCTGAAAAGCAAAAACCTGAATAAAATATGCATGGAGTAGAATCTAGATATAAAACTCATATGGCTGGAAATTACACAACACACGCTTTCCAAAAATATAATTTTTTCAAAAAATGGAGTTCAAATGCTTATTCTATGTCCCTTGGAGTGCAAACAAAAGACCTCACTTTGACTAGAAAAAAACATAGTCAAACAACAAAATTGGAAAAAATTACCAACATGACAAGGTCCGTCTTGGAACTAGCTTTTCGACGCCTATTCATTTTCGAAAAAATGACTCTGTATGCCCAAGATATGACCAAAAAACCAAACCCCCTTCAAAACAAGAAGAAGGGGTAGTCTGGTGGCTCTGCGAGTGGAGGTGGCTAGTGAATGGGGCACTGGTGGCACTCTGGTGGCGGCCAAGTGTAGCTTCGGTGGCCGGCAGTGGCACCCAGGCGGCGCTTCGGTGGTCAGGAGGCTGTTTCTGGTGGCAGGCCGGCGGCGCGGAGCTGGTCCGGGTGGTAGCTGAGGTGATCGGAGTTGCGGTTTTTGGTGGCGAGGCCAAGGTGCTAGCGAGAGGCAGTAGGGAGGCCCGGTGGTGTCCGATAGGGGGGTTTTGGCTGGTGGAGCTAGGGTGGCCGCCGAGTAGAGCCAAGGCTACCGGGAAAGGCGCGGCAACCGGAAAACAATGCAGGGAGGCCGGGTTCGTCGGGCGGTGGGAGCCAGGGACCATTTGGAGGCCGTAGGGGAGCAGCAGGGCTGGCAGATGCAGCGGTAGGGGCCATCAGGGGAGGTGCGGACGCAACGGTGAGGGTCAAGGACTAGCAGGCAGCGAGGAGCCAGGGAGAAGCTGTGAGCGGTCGGGGGGACCGACAGGGGCCGACGAAAGGGTGCTGGGGGGGCCGAGGCAGCAAGGAAGGCATGGGGCCTAAGGCTCGGACGAGCGGTGGCGACCTGTGGAGGTAGGGGGCCCCACAGTACCCTGCGTACTGTGGGGTTGCCCCCCCCAATTTTTTTTTTTTGATTTTTTTGCTTAAAAAAAACTTCGCCCCCTTTTTTTATTTTTTATTTTATTTTATTTTTTTCAAAAAATCAAAATCCGGCTTGCATGCCGTAAAAAAGAAAAAATATTTTTTTTGAAATTTTTTCTCAAACTACGTGCCAAGGCTGTATGGCCTGTATCTGGAGAAAAAATACTCCCAAAGGCTCAAGAACCAAAATAGGTCAAATTTTATATGACCATAGGGGTTTTCGGGCCGTCTAAGCATGATGGTGAGGTCGGTTTAGGCCCAAAGTTCTCAGAAGAAAGGCCAATCCCTAGGTACATAAAAAAAAATTCTGAAACCCTAGATCTGCTTCTAATGCAAAAATTCTCAAAACAAGAATAGGTAGTTGCAGATCTGAAACTCTGATACCAAATTGGAGTTGAGAAAATACAACACCATAGGAGCCCAAATGATCTCTGCAAGCTGAAAAAACCTGTTACAAGGAGAAGCAAGGAAGCAAATCACAGAAGAAAGAAATACACAAAAATATGCTCAAAAAGAGAGAGCTCAATATTCACAAAAAATGTAAATGTAATAATCCTCCTTCTTGTTACAAAGAAAAGAATGAACTTAACCTTTAATAGGTCAAGAAGCCCTAAAAGGCAAAACCTAGGTTTGCACATAATAATTAATAAAAGAATTAATTATTATGCACCTAAAGTTAGCTTAAGTGTAAAAGAGATAAAGGGAACTTAAATAATTAAACAAATATTGTTTAATTAGTCAAATAAATACCCGAATACTCTAACAAATATAAACATTAAATTTGTAGCTCAGTCCTCACAGACTAGTCTAGGGAGTTCCTTCTTTTTTCAATCATAAAGAATGCATAAGAAACAATAATAGAGAACATTTGATGCAAAGGACATTTCTACAACACCCTAAAGATCTATGCATATAATAATTCCTCTATCAAAGAAATTATGGCTGATTTCACCCCCACTAGAGTGTTCTACAACTATAGGGGAACTAGAAGATGATATAATAATGATAATAGTCAAAACCTAAGTTGTGATTCCTACACCACACAACCCTACATAGATTTCAAGGTTAGCTAGGGTTTCAGAGAAACTCATCTGTAGTAGCAGTCTAGCTCTATGTCTTGAAAAGTAAAACCAAAGGAAGAGTAATAATGTCATGTATTGAGTCAAGGATGATCAACAATAGATAAAACCTTAAAATACTAGATCGACTACTCTATAGAGTGCAATGACTCAAGGGATCACAACATTATTGACCATGCTAGTGCAGGGATATACCTAGCTAATATGAGATATGACTAATGCAAACAAAAAAAAAAACAAAAAGGGATGTAAAATTTTTGAGACCTTGTTCAACATAACATAAGGTAATGATGTAATTGAGTGAATGCATTATCCATTTGTGAAAAATAAGTGATAGAATAATGAGGCAAAGAGAAATACCATTGCAAATATTTATCTATAAAAGTACAAGCAAAACTTTTGGCACGAGTCGATGATCTTGAGAGAAATCACTACACAAGGTTTGGAATATTTTCACACGAGTCAAGAGGTCACCTTTTCTATTATATAACTCCAATTGGGGAATTTCCACATTCTTAGGAGAAATTTCATGAACCATACCATTAGATAGTGGGGTAGCTACTAGGAACATTGAACTTAGATTGGGTTAAAGAAGCCAACTGTTGTTGTAAATATGAAACACTTTGAGCTAGGTTATTGATAGTGGCTTCAATGGATAGCTAGAATCAAACATGTTGGGTTGTGATGGAGGTGTAATGTTGTGATAGATTTAGAATAAGGAGGTGGAATGTTATAACATGTTGGTAAAAGAGATGGTTGGGAAACAAATAGAAGGCTAACAGAAGGAGGTATGCAAGAGTATTGACTAGTAGGATTGCCCCGATGACTAACATGTTTATTTATTAACATTTTGTGTAGAGGTAGTCCCAATAGAATATGTCTATGTAAACACATTAGGAAAGGATGTAGGCAAAAACCTAAGAAGGGAAAAACCACAAAGAATGCTATTTATCAATTATGAAGCACCTATTAGGGCGACACTCGTTAAGGTTATTTTTACAAAGGGTGGCTCAACACTAGAATGATCATTGTAGGTGGGATCATTGCTCAACTACAACCACTGGAATAAGATAGGCTCACTACTTGGAAGAAGAAGAAAGAAAAAGAAAGAATCCACCACTAAAGCATAGCTACCACAATGCTGCAACGCCAAAAGAAACCTTTGGCTCGCAGCCTCCAATACCAAACAACAACAACACACAATCTTACTTCTCAACCAAAACTTCACAACCTCGCATACATTCACATAAAATAGATCTTCCTTTTCAATCCAATCACTTTTTACATTTTCACATTACAATCATCCTCAATTTATACTAATTTCCTGAATTAAGAACCTCTCTAAGTCGGCCAAGCAAAGAATTCACCAAAACACAATTTGAAATAGGTCTACACTAAACATTCCTACAATGGAAATGAATGAGAACTAGACAACACCACAACACAACATCGATCAAAACAACACGTTATCCATATGCCACAAATGCCAGAGCAAAAATAGAATCATTCGAGGTAAAATGCACCCATAATGAATATATCAACAACTACGATTGTGGAGCTCATCATCACGTTCCAAATCACAATGCCAAAGTTAAATATATGAATAAAATAAATCTAAAATATCATCATTAGAATTAGAAATACAGATAAATGTGAAGCTTTTCAAGCTCTACTAGAAAAACACCATCATTACTAAATTTTTTTTCTAATGCACAACTTTTGGACCACCAAAATGAAAGAATAGAATCTCAAGGCAATATCCAACGACATACCAACACATCCTGAACTCATTTGCAACATATCAAAAATGCAGAAGACAATCCCCTCATAGAATCACATAATCATTATGTTGACATCAATGACAACCATACTGACATACCATCAACTTCACATTTGCAACAATCCATATATGAGATCATGATAGCAAGTAACATACATTCAATGTAACAATCAATCATATTGTCACTACTTATAATTTATTTACATCATAAATGATAATGGAGTTGAACAACTAACAATACTTGGAAGCATACCTTATGAGCTCTATGAGGTATTGTAGGATTTTAATTTTCTTTGGATTCCTTGAGGTGAAAAGTGAACCCTCCATAATGAATTTTGTCCCTATCCACCCCTCCAATTGGATTTCATGGCCCATGGTGAGAGAGAGAGACATTGGTTTGGTCCACTTGTAAAGACCAAACACATAAGGTGTTGACTACCTCAAGGTTCAAATACATAAAACATGTCATTTCACACTAAGAGATTATTTGGGTTTCTATATGTTAATTCCCATTAGAAATTTTCCTTTCCTTGTAGTCCATTGGATGACTAAGGAACAAGGACATACATCACTGACATGCAGTTGGTCTCCAGGCCCACATGCTCATGGAAAAATCCATCGAATTACCCTAGATCAATGTAGGTATCCATCACCTAAATGCAACTAGCGACATCTATCCACTAACTAGGGGTATGAATAATAATATATAGGCACAAAATTATCCTTAAATAAAGTCAATCTTGAGTGGATAAGGTTATCTTGGGCGGGTCATAGGATTTATCCTTCTATGATAACCTTGGATTGGGAGGACTAATCTATGTCTTAGAGGAATATGATCCTCTACCTATGCCCTCTTAGGGTCCTAACTCTATCAGTTGCCTTAAAGTCAACACCTGTAATAGCTTAGCACTATAAGTGGAAAGAGAATCCTAATTTGGAAGGAGGTAGCTTCTCAACCAGCCTCTTCTATGGCTCACTTAATAATCCTATAGCTGTCACAATATGAAATTTTCATTGGGATGCTTATACCCAAGATATTATGCCAACTTCCAACATATGGTAGGTTCCAAGATTGTCTAATGAAGCCAATACAGTTGATAAATCTAAAGACACCTAGCTTGACTACTTGTTACTTCCCTTCAATTGGGTTAAAACTAACGTAGTTATTCTAAGTCTAATTTTTAGCATTGGTTGGTTATCTAGAATGCTAACTGTGAGTTGAAGACAGGACTTACTTGCCCCAGAGGCAACCAAGTGAACATAAACTTAACCAATTTCATTCTATTATATATAAATATACTTTGTAAACTTCTATTTTATTTCACTTTAACTTAGTGATTCCTACATAATGTTTATCCATAGGGACCATTCCCTTTAATCTTTTCCTCAAGTTTACTTATTAATTTTATGGTATAATCTTCTGAACAAGTTGTCAAATATGCATATTTATAGTTTCATTACAAAAGTTATATGGTTCATCCATTTTTCTTCCTAAATGAACTCTCAAATGAGTAGATAGGATTTATATAATTAAGACTATGTTTCTCAACAATCTAAGGGCTGATTTTAAGCTATTTTGATTTTGTTTAATGAATCTACATGTTGTTTTCATTCTGCTGCCCAAAACAATTGATAAGATGCTATTAATACACTATATATGGTGTTACTTCATGACTTCCAACAAAAGAGACAAAACTCAACGTATGGTTCTAACTCTTATTAAATGCAATATACAATTTATGAGGCAACTACCTATTTGCTTCAACCTGCCATGAATCTAAAGTGGTTGATTGGTCATAGGTGGATAGCCTATAATGCAGTATTAATTTAACCAGTATAATATAATGAGATGTTATTTAAACTTCAAATGGTAGAAATTACAAGCCTATATCTTCTATTTAATTAATGAAACCTTTTCCCAATCAAGTTGAAGTGTTGACTAGCTACTCTTTCTTTGTTCAACAGTAAGAAGTAAGGCCTTTATCATTCATCAAATATAAATTCACTTGAGCATCTAATTATCATCTAATCAATATCACTTAACATTGATGGGAAATGGTTTCATTGATTTATTTGCACATAGCCACCATTTGTATTTGCATATTGTTTTAAAATAACAAGAACAATTTACTTAGAAATAAAAAAATCTTGGGGAAAATAGGCAAATAATTATTTTATTTTATTTTGTGGGAGAAAACCCATGTTGATATGCAAACTTGAACTCAATCTTGACTTATAACAAAAATTGGAAGGAGGAATTGGGTATAGGAAGGTAAAAATATTTGAGTCGGCATTGGTTCTTTTCTTTTCTTGTGTTTATCGTTATAATAAACATATACAAGTAGTAGAAATAACTATGATAGAGTGTTTTAAATCATTTTATTTTGATTCACTACCCCAAATATCAATGCCAACAAGAAACATGAAGAAATATTGAGAAGAAAACTTGGTATAAGGCATTGCATAGATCCTTGCACTAAGAAAGAAGGCACTACTTCTTCACTTGCCTTGGTATTCTTCTTCTTCTCCTTCTTCTTTCTTTCTTATCCCCTATGATCACCTCTGCCATACTAATTTATTTCTTCTTGTCTTTGTGGTTGGGTCATGCAACTATTCTTCATTTATTTTATGCCTTCCTTGTGTGGCTTTCAAGTTTTATTTAATTCTTTTGGGTATATTTTGCTTGTTTCCTTCTCTTTGATGGTATAAGTAATGGCCTTCCTTTATTTTTATTTTTATTTTCTTTTCTTTTCCTTCATTCATAATATAACTTTATCTATTTCCAAATATTTATTTATTTATCTATTTATGCTCATTTGTTTTATATATTATATTTTATTGATATACTTAGTGTCAACTAACATATTTAATATTTATGTATAATACTTATTTGATTCATTTAATTATTATTTAAAAAAATTATTATTTGATGCTTTCAATTAATAGAGGTCAAGATTAATTTCAATGTTCCTTAATCTATCAAAGAAAATAACAGTCGCGATTAAATAAATGACTAGAGTCTTAGGGTAAGACGAACCTTAAGTTGACAAGACTTACTAACGAGTTAAAGATTCTAGCATGGCATTGCCAACGTTGTATCTCTCATTATTGGATCATAGAATCCACTTTACTTTGTACCTTGAGTAACTACAAGCAATTGTTAATCTCACACAGCTCCAGAAATTTTTCAGTTCAAGTTAGTAATAAAATATAATCTAAGCATTAAATTAATAGAACATGATAATATTAATAATATTCACTAATACCAATATCAAAAATTCATAACCATCACACCCACACATCCACATGAGTTTACTTAACTTAGCTAATAACAAATACACCCCTAGTCCAAATTACCACGAGACTAGGGGTCAAACAAGTAAGTTAATTAGGTTTTTTAGGGAATCTAACATACTCCCCCCCTTAGGGCTAAGCCAAATTGGCTTAATTAAATAAGTATGGATATTCTAATTTAATTACATTTTCATGTTTCCAAGTGGCTCCTTGTTCCCCATATTGGTCCCAAAGGACCTTAACTTGTTGGATTGTTTAGTTGGGAAACTGTGATTCAAGGTGTACATCTCTGACCTCTTATACCTATAGTGCCTACTTATCAATTACATGCTTGGGGTCAACAATATTTCTTAAGAAATGATACATGAAATATATTATGAATTCAAGAGAGGGATGGTGGAAGAGCTAGTCAGTAAGCCATATGACTAATATTTTCTAGTATCTCAAAAGGTCCTATGAATTGTGGAGATAATTTGGTAGCCTTGCCAAACTTTATGGAGCTTTTATGAAGTCTAATGTGAAGAACCACATTGTCACCAATTGAAAACTCTCTCAATTTCTTATTGGCATCCACATAACTCTTTTGATGATTTGAAGATTCCTTCAATCTTTCCCTTATAATTTTTATTTGATTGTCACATTCTTGGAGTAGCTTTGACCCAATAGTTACACAATTTTCTAAACCATCCCATCTTATAGGCATTTTGTACTTCTTTCCATACAATGCTTTGACTGGCTCCATTTGAATGGAAGAATGGTATTAGTTGTTATAAGTGAATTCAACTAGAGGTAGATAATCCTCCCACTAAGTGGGCTGATCCATAGCATACATCTGGAGCATATCTTCCATAATTTGATTAACTCTTCCTGTTTGGCCATTCGTTTCTGAGTAGTAAGGAGTGCTAAAATTGAGTTTGGTACCTAAGGTGGTCATAAGGGAGGTCCAAAACCTAGAAGTAAATAACTTATCTATATAAAAAATAATTACCTTAGGCATCCCATGCAATCTAATGACATCCTTGATAAATATTTTAAATAAAATTGGTGTATCATGCTTCACATTGCTTAGTATGATGGGTGATACTTTCCAGTCAATTTATCAACCACTACCAAAATACTGTCATGTTGGAGTCAAGTTTTTAGCAACCTATCATAAAATCCATGGAAATTACTAACCATTTATGACAAGGCACATAATATGGATGGAGGGTTCTGATGGAATGACAATATTCTAGTTTAACATGTTGACATTCAAAACATTTGGCAACATAATTTGTTGTCAAACCTATAAAGCTTCTAACTTCAGCCACATTATTTAGAATAGGCCAATCTAAAATTGCTTGTATCTTGGCTAGACCAATTGTAGTGGCCCTCCCTAATTCCTTTTTTTTATGGGAAGATGTGATAAATACTTTTAGATTTAATCATTCTCTTGATGCTCCTTGTTTCATTCTTTATAATGATATTCTCTCTGACATTTCATGATTATGATTATATGAGATGAGTTGATGCTATTGTTGTGTGACTGTCTTCATGAAAGAGATGATGTTATATCACTCATCACGAGTACAATATGATGTTGCAATTCTCTTTTCACTTTCCTGTGTATATATATTGTTGTATATGTTTTGTGTTATCTATAGTTGCAGGATTTGCAGGTACCAAACATCGACTCCACCTGGTCTCATAGGTATAAGCATGTCTTATCCCAATGGAAAGTTGTCAGAGATGGCATGTGTTTCCCTCTTCATACTCTAGGCTTAAGTTGTCTACCTTGTTAGTTTTGTGTTGTGGTGCAAGTTGGTGGCTAGAGTCTTGTGTTGATGTTCAACCCTATGTCAGGTTGCCTTGAGGTGATTGTATGTGATTAATATTTGATTTAATATTTGATTAATATAGTACTAATATTACAGTTTGATTGTTTAATTATTATTTGGATGATTATTTTATATTTATTTTTATTGGCTTGGTTAATGTTATTGAGCTTGATTTATTTGATCTATTGATTTATTGTTTATTGGGTATTTATTATTTATTTATTAATGTTTATTTATTTAACATGGTTTGTGATTTTATATTTAATTGGATTTTATTTATGTTGGATTTTATTTATTTATTTATTTATTGGGTTTGATTTATTATTAATTTACTAATGTTTATAATATTACTATCTTGCTACTATATGGTTAGCTGGTATAATATAATCGTTACCTACCTTTTTACTTTATTGGCTAAGTTGTGGGAGGTAAGTAAATAATATTTTAAATCTTGCCTCATTATTGTGCATGATAGGTATATTATATAGTTTTATAGAATATTTTGATTGGTTGATGATTTTCTATAGTTTTGAATTAATTGTTTATTTATTGAGCTTTCTGTGAATGATGTCGAGTTAGCTTCCGGGAGATTTTTGCTTGCATTTGGAGCTTGGATTTGAAGATTGTTTTCTTGATTTGATAGATTGGATTTTATATACTTCAAATTTTCTTGCCATCACTCTATTTTTCTAGGTTGGAGCTTTAACTTTACTATGCATATTGGTTTCCAGAAAAGCTCAGTATTCACTATGTCTTCTCAAAAGATTATTTTCATGGATTGTTGTGGATTTGATTTTGATATTATGATATTTTTAGGGGAAGAGATTAGCAGTGTTTTCCTTGTTCAAGTGTTATGGGATAGGTATATGTGACTATAATGATGTATGTTGCTCCATGCTTGTGTGCACTATGTTTGATGGTATGGGTTTTCCCTTCACTTTGAATTTGAGGGAATCATGTTTATCCTTATTTTTGGTGTATTAAGTCTTCATTGAATCCTATTTCATGTTTTGGAGTTGTATTCTGATTTTTGGGCAAGTTTGAGTAAGTTTGTGTAAAGGAGGTGCTAGGAAATGTTGTTGTTTTCGATCATGAGATATTATGGTTTTTTTAGCATTCCTTTGGATTATTTTTATCCTCTTTCAACTTATAAGAGTATTATCTATTCATTTTGTGAGCCCATGAGCAATTCTGGGTAGTTTCGTCAATCCGTTTGTTCGTTTGAGTCATTTTTGCATTTCAGGTTCTATACTCTACAGAACTACATGGATGCGCTAAAAGACTTCATGGATGTGCTAAAATAATTCTTGGATATGCTATTCTGAGCCATGGATGCACTAATATTCACCATGTGTGTGTTGAACTGCCTTGCACTAGCTAGTTTGATAGCTTTGTCCATTTTGGTCACTTTCCAGATTTCTGAGTGTCTTCCAGAGGCTCTGTGTGATAAATTGGGATTCTAAGAGAGGTCATTTGATATTGTATTTATCATTTAACTATTTAGTTGTGCTTTGGTAAGATTTTTAGTGCCTTACCATTGAGGTTATCTCTTATATGTTGATTAGGTCTAGCTAGAGGAAGAATGCCTTGCTGCTGAGGAATGGTTATGAGATCTCTAATGGGATGATTATGCCTCACTGTTGAGGATTGGTATTAATTTAGGATTATCTTTTGATCTCATGTATTTCCTTGGTCCATTTTTTTATTGATTTGGTGGAGGCTCATGCTTTGCATATGGGTGTATGGTTCATGGATTATGCTTCAGTTGTATCAGTGATGTTGTGACTGTGTTTATTTCTTGGGAGATCCTTCAAGATGTTATTGTGATGTTTTTGTGATTCTTGTTCACCCTAAGGTATTGTTCCATGGATAGAGAGAGTGGGATCTTGCATGTGTGGAATGAGGTCATGAGCAATAGACTGCTAGGGTCTAAACCAGCCAAGGAACCACATGAAGAGTTTTCCTTTGTAATTACAAGTGATAACATAATTAATTAATCAAAAGTGGCTTAGGTAGAGGTAAATCACCTTAATAAGATAATAAATGGTTTTGTAGCCTCAAATCATGTCCCTGGGGTGATTATGTTGATTTGGGAATGGTTGAGTAGACCTTGGTGATCCAGGTAAGCCAAACTCCCTCGATTGTGCATAGGTTGAGATGGCTTCACATGGGTATCAAAGATGTCGTGATAGGTTCCCATGGTGATTGCATGCAATGACACTCTTTCCCTACATTTTTCCATGATCCTTATGCCTTTATTGTTGATACTTCCCTAAGAGTTTATTCATTTATTAGTAGCCTTGTGATGTGATTCGATTTATTATTGTTGGTTGTTTATCTTTTATGGAAGTCATGTGAGTCCCTTGGTTGTTAGGTGTCAGCCTAGGTCTAGTGTGTTAGTTGGAACCTTGTGTCATATCCTAGCATGCTGGTGGTTCCTATTTGGCTCCACATGGTCAGGTGGTTTGATTCCTTCTTCTATTGGGATGTTCTTCATTGGATGCTAGTGTGCATGGATATGGATTCTATGATTCTTATTTATGCAGATAGTTGTGTAGTTGAATCCTATGCATTTAAGATAGTATATTGTAATTATGATGATATTGTAAATGTAAAAGAGATTATGTACTCTTATGCTTTGTATTCATATGCATTAGGACATGATGTAGATTGGATGAGACTGTGACTTTTTAATAAGATGAGATAGTGTAAGCATTGTATGGCCTATGCTGTAATGGAGTGTTCATTATGATAAAATTTAGATCCTATGTTGGATTAGGAAATTGAATTATTAGATTATGTGCATTCATGTCGTATCATATGGTTCTTGAATTGGTCTTGTTTCATGAGATCCTAATTGGAAAGAAGATTAGTAGTCGTTGTTATAATCTTTGCATATGTATGTGGATGAAAATCTTGATGAAATGTGTAATGGTTATTCTTAATGGAATAAGATATTTGTGCATTAGGAGATATTTTATGTGGAAATAAGATTCTAACAAGATAGAAGGTTTTAAAAGAGAAATTAGGAACATCTGATTTGGTGTTTTAAAATGAATTTAAGAGTAAGGGGGTTATGTTAGGTATGCATTTGATAGCTCATAATTCTCATGATAGGAAAGAAGTAATTGAGTAGAACTTAAATGAAATGGATGTTATAAGTTTCATGATATGGATATGTTTATTTTTTGTTGCTAGTAAGTAGTCATGTTAAAGTCCTCTAGGAGAAAGAAAGAATGCTAGATTTATTATTGTTTCGCTTATGTGTTATGTCATGAGATTATGGGTATGTTTAATTTGTTTATGCATTCATGATATGTTATGATTTATATATATGTGTAATGGTAGGTTAACATGATGCATTTGTAGATTATTTAAAAAAAAAAATCTCTATTTGTTGGTTAAATTAGTTATTTTCTCTAGGGTATTTTGGAAAGCATTATACCAACCACTATACCTTGGGCTAATATTATATGTCCCAAATAGTGCACCTTAGGCTGGAAGAAGGAACACTTGGACAATTTCCCATATAACTTGTGTTCCATTAGCCTCTATAATACTATTCTCAAATGCTCCTAGTGTTCTTGCAAATCTTTAGAGTAGATTAGAATATCATCTAGAAATACTAATTTTTTTTTATCTAAGTAGTCATGGAAAACATAATTCATGAGGCTCATAAAGACAAAATGGGAGCCGTACCTATTTTGGAAAGCTATTTTTGGAATGTCCTCTTTTTTACTCAACTGGTGATATCCTAACCTTAAATCAATTTTAGAGAAAATAGTTTCTCCCTTCATCTGATGGAACAAATCATGAATTTAGTGATAGGGGATACCTATTTCAAATGGTCACTTTATCCAATATTCTATAGTTGATGCACAACATCAATGTTCCATCCTTCTTCTTGATGAACAACACCAGAGCTCCCCAAGGAGAAACATTAGGCTGAATTAATCCCTTATCCACTAGATCTTGCAACTACATTATGAGCTCTTGCAATTCAGTAGTGTTCATTCTATAGGGGGCTTTTGACATAGGATCAACCCCTAAAAATAGGTCTATGGTGAAATCCATTCGTCTCTCAAGGGGAAATCCTAGCAACTCCTCAAGAAAGACATCTTGGAATTCTTGAAGGATTGGATGACTTTCAACACTAGGAATTGAGTCTTCATTTCCCTCCTCTACTTTCACCAAATAGATTCTTCTTCCCTTTCTTACTTCTCTCTTAACTTGCATAGTTGAGATGCTTGCATCTTCTTCAATTCTCATATTAATGAGTTTTTTCTCACAACTTGTTATCATGTAAGCCATTGACTATAAGTGGGAATTCTAGAGTTGTTCTCATAATATGGACCTGTCTTCTCATGGGACTCCTGATCTTTCTCTTCAGTACCTATTCCTATATTATGGTTGGTACCTTTCTCTTTTTACCTCATTAATTCTTCAATTTTTTTTCTCTTGAGATGCTATCTTTGTATGAAGGGAATTCAATTTAGTCTGCAACTCCTCTGTTATAGTAGGAGGCATTGGTATGGCACCCCTAATTGCATGTGGGACTTCAACAAGTCTAGGACTATCTCCCCTCCTTATGGTCCTCTTCATTAAACTAATTTAATTTTGCGAGATAGGGAACCACTTATTATAATATTTTTATCATTAATCTATTTTTCAATTACCTGAATCTTATTAATTGTCTATCATAAATTGTAGATAAATTCATTAACATTTTATTCCTAATGTTTAATATCAATTTTAGTGAAGTCCACAACCCATTGAGACACAATGAATATATATAGCCATAATTTTCATTAATAATAGTATTTTACATAACATGACAATATAATACTATTTCATCATTTCCACACAATCATGGTTTGTTAATTACATCATAGGAGTTTCCTCCTCTTCAAACTCTTCTTCAAGTTATAACTCTCTTGAGGAACCCATTCTTAAATTCTTATTGGCATGGACACAGTTATATTTTGCAATAGCTTTTTTGGAGAGAGTAGGGGCATTGTGTCGACAACCAAAAAGGAAATCATTTCTAATGGCCAAGGGCTTGGTCTTAGGAACTAAATGTTGGATTTCTTTTGGTGGCTCCAATTTCCTAGAAGGTTTGACTGATTGATTTCTTCCCATTTTAAATATTGTCATTTTATTATTTTTTCTAGTGGTTCAATGTCAGATATTAGTTATATTCCTATTTTTTCTTGTGCCATGTTAGTTGTGTCGAATCCTTTTGGCTCAGCATGTCAAGGGGGAGGTTTGACTATGGCCTTTTTGTTTCCATTTCTCCTACACCCTATGGTTGCCATAAAAAAGTAACCATATTAGTGTAAGGAAGGTGTGAGTACCAAGGTCTTAATGTCAACATCTAAGTTCCAATACCTATGCAACAACAACCCATAATCATCCAAATTACACACACTTTAAAAAAAATCCAATTAATACATGAGATCATGATATCAAGTAACATACATTTAGTGAAACAATCCATTCAATTGTGATCTCATAATTTAAATTGTATCATAAATGGTAATGGAGTTAAACAACTAGCAATACTTGGAAACATACATTAAGAGCTCTATGAGGTATTGTAGGCTTCTCATCCATAATTTTATCTAGATTGCTAGAGGTGCAATGTGAACCCTCCATAGTGGATTTAGTTCCCATCTACCCCTCCAAGAGGATTCTATGGCCCATGATGAGAGAGACACATTGGTTCAGTCCACCTCCTAAAGACCAAACACCTAAGGTGTTGACTACCTAAAGGTTCAAATACAGAAAACATGTCATTTCACACTAAGAGAATATTTGGGTTTCTATATATCCATTCCCATTAGAAATTATCCTTTCTATGGAGTCCATCGAATGACTAAGAAATGAGAACATCCATCATTGGTATGCAGCAGGTCCCAAGGCCCACATGCTCTTGGCAAAATTGGTCCAATTACCCTAGATCAATGTGGGTACCCTCGCTTGAATGCAACTCACAACATCCATATGCTAACTAGGGGTACAATTGATAGTCTATCGACACAAAATTCTCCTTGCATATAGTTAATCTCAAGTGGATAAGCTTATCTTGAGCAAGTCATAGGATTTATCCTTCAATTATCACCTCGAATAAAGAGGAGTAGTTTATGTCTTAGACGAATACCATCCTCTACCTGTGACCTCATAGGGTCCTAGCTCTATCTGTTGTCATAAAATTCAACTCTTGTACTTATCTTAGCACTATAAATGGAAAGACGATCCTAATTTGGAAGTAGGTAGCTTCTCAACCAGCCTCTTCTATGGCTGAATTAATAATTATAGAGTTGTCACGCTGTGAAAGTTTCATTAGGATGCTTATACCAAAGATATTATGCCAACTTCCAGCCTATTGTAGGTTCCAAGATTGTCTAATGAAGCCTATAAGTTTGATAACTCATGAGACACCTAGTGACTACTTGCTACTTCCCTTCACTTGGGTAAAAAATAATATAGTTGTTCTAAGTCTAATTTTTAGCATTGGTTGGTTATCTAGAATGCTATGTGTGAGTTGGAGAGAGGAATTACTCACCTCAAAGAAAACCAAGTGAATAAAAACTTTACCAATTTTATTTTATTGTTTCTACCTATACTTTATAAAATCCTATTGCATTTCACTTTAACTTAGTGATTCCTAAAATATTTACCAGTGGGGACCATTTCGTTTAATATTTTCCTCAAATTTACTTACTACTTTTATGGTATAATTGTCCAAACAAGTAGTCAAATATCACCAAAAACATTCCATCATCACTTCTAGGATCAAACTTTCCTAATGCATCATCTCTTCTAATGTAACATTTGCTTCCAAAATTTTTGAAATATCTGACAGTAGGAGTATGACCAAACCATAATCATAAGGAGTCCTACCGGTATCACCTTTAATGTGTACTCTATTGAAAGTGTATACAATAGTATTGAAAAACTCCCTCCAATAGATATGAGGTAATCTAGCTTTAGTCATCATTTTCCTTGTTGCATCCAAAATTGTTCTGTCTTCCTTTCCACCAATATGTTTTGTTGTGGAGTTCTAGGTGTAGAAAGTTGTTTCCTAATACCATTCCTTTCAAAAAATTTGTTGAACTCACCGGATGTAAATAGACCACCATGATCTGATCTCAAGCATTTTATCTTTAGTCCTATCTCAGGCTCAGCCATAGCTTTAAATATTTTGAATTTCTCAAGACCTTTGGATTTATCCTTCAAAAATGCTACCCACATCATTCTAGAATAGTCATAAATGAGTGACATAAAATATATATCACCTTGAAAAATTTTAGTCCTTATTGGTCCACACAAATCAGTATGAATAAGATCAATAATTTCATTAGATTTATCATGTATTCTTCTGAAAAAAGTTCTAACTTGCTTACCCATTTGACATTCTCTGCATACCGGATTATGAGGTTTAACAATTTTAGGCAAATCTCTAACAGTCGGTATTGAACTGACCTTCACTATACAATCAAAATTTACATGACAAATCCTCTTATTCCATAACTAACTTTCATCAATTTGAGAAATCAAGCAAGCCTTTTCACCAGAGTTCAAATGAAATATATTACCCTTAGTCTGGGTTCTGAAAGCAATCTCTAATCCAGATTTATTGATAATCTTGCATTTTCCATCTTTGAATTGCAAATGAAATCCTTTATCCACCATTTGACCTACACTCAAAAGATTATGCTTTAAGTCTTCAACATAATAAACATTATTAGTATCTGTCTTACCATCCAAATATATTGTTCCTTTGCCTTTGATCGTACATGCCTTGTTGTCTCCAAATCTGACCAATCCACCATCAAATTCTTGCAGTGATAGAAACTTTCTCTTGTCACAAGTCATGTGATCTGAGCATCCACTATCTATGACCCATTCATCCTTCTCTTCAATTTTAGCAGCCAAAGCCTTTTCCTCAGTATGTGTAGCTTCAATGACAGATTCCAAAGAATCATCCTTGATAGCAATAAAGACCCAATCTTTGTCAAAGGAAGCTCCATTACCGGATCCACTCATAGGTTCATCATCATCATCATCATTAGAAATACCAAAATCATCATCACTAGCATAATAACATTTCCTTCTAAATCTAGGTCTACTCTGATATTCAGGATTAGGCTTATAATTCCTTACAAATCTTTCATGATTCCTAGCATCTCTTTCAGGACATCTAGATGCAAAATGACCAATCTTATTGCATGGAAAACATTTAAAAGGGACTTTTCCTTCATACTTACTTCCAGTTGGTCCTTTAGGGATTCTTCTATCAATCAAGGTTTCCATCTCTTCAAGCTCTCTTTCTTCTCTCTCAATTTCCTCCATATCCTTAGCATACATCTCTTTCCAATCTATCTTTTGCTTACCGGAGGCAGATACTTTAAATGTAGTCTCAGTTTTAGAAGCATTCTGATCTCCAAGTTCTTCAAGTTCAAAAGAAGTCAATTTCTCATGTAATGTATCTCTGGTCACAGGGGTACTTGACACTGTCTAGATTTCATTAATAGCAGTAGCATTCATCTTGTAAGTCAGAGGAATAACTCTTAGAACTTTTGACACTATCTCATCTTCACTAACAGATCCACCACAACATTTGATACCCATGACAATCTCATTGACTCTATCCATGAAAGAACTTATCTTCTCATCCTCTTCCATCTTCAAAGTTTCATACCTTACCTAGAAACCTTCAAGTTTAGCAATTTTTACTACTTGGTCACCTTCATAAAGAGTTTCAAACTTTAAATAGATCTGCTAAACATTCTCCACTCTATGACATTCAATAGCTTTTCATCAGATAGGGCGCTCAACAAAGCTTATTTTTCTCTCATGTCCTTTTCAACTCTTTTATGTTCATCAGCAAGTGTTAGTGTACTAGAATTAGGATCATGAGGTTGTTGGCATTATGTAAACCAACATGAAGACATAATGATATTGTATGTTGTCATTGATGTCAATATGGGACATAGTGTGAACTGGCACATGTGATAAGTGAAGAGAGAGGAACCGGCATATGTATGAACTGATTTATATGCCAAAGTGAAGCGGCATATTTGTTCAAGGTGAACCGGCATGTAGTTATGGGAACCGGCACATGGAAGCATTGTATGACTACCGGTTGGTAGGTAGCTTCCACTTCGGGGTTTCTGGTTGCTGTACCTCAAGTCTATGTGACTCAATTGGTGATATTTGTGTGATGAGTTAGCAGTATGATGAAGGATAGATCATGTTGCCACATAAGCTCTGTGTGTGTGAAGGATCTTGCATGAAGATAACTATTCCTATCTACCTCAGGAATGTGCGAAGTCTATCAAACGGTGATAACACGTGATGGGTTATCAGCTGCCATGAAAATGGTGGATAATAGACAATGGAGAATATCTTGAGATCAATTCAAGATTGTTGTATTTAATGCAACGTGATTCAATGGTCAGGATCGAACCGTTTGAATTGCTTAACCCAACAGGTTTAGGGTTTAGGGTTTTTGCTACCAACCTGTATGTTTCCTATAAGGTCGATGTTGGGTTTCCTTCTGAGGTTGTTGGCAAAAGTTGTGAGTGTCTATCCAAGGAAAGTGATACATGATTCTTGCCAGACCAAAGGAGAGAAGAGATACCTGCAAAGTGAATGTGCAGAAGGAAAAGAGGAGCCTAAATGGATCTGCATTAGCATTAAGTGTTGTTAACAGATCATTGTAATACCTATTGATATCTAACCACTTCAACAGTTGTAAAATCCCCTAACAGGGTAGCCTTAACTGACTTGATTCAAAATCCCTTAAATCGGGTGGTCTTAACTAGCTTGTTTCAAATCCCTTAACCAGGTAACTCGAGGCTAATGAGTTCTGAGAAGCTAGAGAAGCTTAGGAGATCCTTTCAGCTATTGAGTTCTTGAAATCCTCTAACAAGGTGACCCTACCGGGTTTAACCCTTAACCGGGTATCCCTTAACCTTGTGATCCTTAACAGGATCGGTTCTTACCAGAACCTATTGTAATGTCCTTAACTGGACAAGGCTCCTAACAAAGCGGACTTCTAAAGAGTTCAAAAACAGCTTGTGGGTATTCATCCCCACCATGGTTTTTCCTAGTTTGGTTTCCATGTGAAAATTATGTGTGTCATGCGAAATGCTTCTGTCTTGTGATGCTTTGTTTTATCTCTTAAGCACATGAAGGTTCTATGTTTTATGCCTGTCTATAAAACATATTGAACTCATTGTTGTGAATATTTGATGGTCAAGTTTATTGGTTTATGCATGAGAATATAATGATACTGTAGTATTGTGTTAAGAGGAAAATTTATTGAGTGACCGGTTCATGGCTGATTGAGCTATACTAGATGTTACCAGTTGCACTCTGTTTTACCGGTATCCTTGTTTATCAATCATTTGGGGTATTTGCTATCAAAATGGTTTTTGACTGTATTTGTGTTTGTATTGATTCACCCCCCCCCTCTTAGTACCGGTTTGGTACTAGTGGTTCATCATTGAGTTATCTATTGGTATTAGAGCACTCCAAGTCCTCTGTGTTGTAAGGTTAACCGCTCGAGGAAAAGATCCTAGTCTAATGATGAAGAGGGAAGGTCCAAAGTTTAACAGGGAAAATTTTGGTATATGGAAAGATAGGATGAAGATATTTATCAACAGTATGGGTGTTCAACACTGGAGTTATGTTGAAAATGTATATGTTGTTCCTACCGGTACTCTCACCGATGACCAAAAGAGAGAGATATAAGAAAATGGGCAAGTCATGGAAGCCCTCATTAGTAGTCTATCTGACATTGAGTTTATTGATGTTTAGGACAAGGCAAATACGAAAGAGGTATGGGATGCTCTGGAAAATATCTATGGTGGTGATGAGCATGTAAAACAGGCTAAGGAAGAGAGCTTGAGGGGAAAGTTTGAATACATGCGGATGGTTGAAGGAGAGACCATTTAGCAGTATGGAATAAGAATCAAAATTGTTGTTGGAGAAATAAAGAGTGCAGGTGGCAAAATAGAAGATTCCACTATGGTAAGTAAAGTCCTAAGATCCCTGTTGCTGGTCTATGCAATAAGGGTTGCTGCTATTCAGGAGCTGAGATCAATAGACAAGTCTAAGGCATCCTTGGATTCCATCATAGCCAAGTTGACAGCCTATGAGCTGAATAGTTTTGATGCTAGTGTTCAAAAGATAGAATCAGCTTTTAAAGCTTCTACTATACCATCCAGAAAAGGAAAAGAGGCTAGCACTAGTGGGGAACCTAATCAAAACAAAGAAATGAAGGATGAAGAGTTTCTGATGAAATTTGAAGCTCTTCTTGCCAGGAGATTTCCAAAAGGGTCTGGTAAATACAAAGGTAAGCTTCCTTTGAAATTTTTCTCCTGTAACCGGATAGGACATATTGCTATGAACTATCCTAATAGTGACAACAAGGATAAACCAGAAAGGTTCAATAAATTCAGAGGAAACCAGAGAAATCATTTTGTGGTAGTTGATGAAGGTGTCACAGATGAGGAATCAGAAGATGAAGAGAATGAAGACATTGTGTTTATTGCTGTAAAGGAAGATGTGGTAGACAAGAAGGCTCTTGTCTCCTAGTTTGATGATTCCAATGAGTGGATCATTGATAGTGGTTGTTCTCACCATATGACTGGTGACCAGAGCAAGTTTCTATCCTTAGAGGAGTATGATGGTGGTGTGGTTTGCTTTGGCAATGATGTACCATGCATGGTCAAAGGCAGAGGGTCCATCTCTTTGAATGGAAAGAGTAGTGCTGACAATGTGTACTGGGTTGATGGTCTTAGACACAACCTTCTAAGTGTTGCCCAACTAAATGATAGTGGTCTCACTCTGCAATTCAAGAATGGAGTTTGCAGAATCAAAGGTAAAGATGGTAAATTGGTAGCCACCGGCATGCAAACTAAAGGTAACCTATTTCATCTGAATGCAAATATAAGTACATGTCTTATGGCTAAGCTTGATGATAGCTGGATATGGCATAGGAGATTTTACCATGTGAACTTTGATAACATTGTGAAGGCTAGTAGGATCAAGGCAGTTAGAGGGTTGCCAGTGCTGAGCAAACTGGATAATACCTTGTGTAGAGAATGTCAATTGGGGAAAATGTCTTCCTCAACCTTTAAAGGTAAATCTTTCACTACTGACAACTTTCTTGATCTTATGCATACTGATTTATGTGGTCCTATGAAAACTAGAAGTGTGCAGGGTGATAGGTACTTCATGATTCTCACTGATGACTGCTCAAGAATGATGTGGGTCACATTCTTGAAAGACAAGTCTGAAGCTTTTGGGAAATTCAAAGCTTTTAGAGCATTAGTGGAGAAGGAAAGCGATAAAAGGATCAAATGTCTCAGAACTGACCAAGGAGGGGAATTCACTTCCAGTGAATTCAACAAGTATTGTGAAGAATTTGGCATCAAGAGACAGTTGTTTGCCCCCCAGACTCCACAGCAGAATGGCCTAGCAGAGAGGAATAACTAGACTGTGGTTGAAGCAGCTAGAACCATGTTGATCCAAGGAAAGGTTGCTCACACCTTTTGGAGAGAAGCGGTGAGCACTGTAGTCTACACTATGAACCAGGTACTCATCAAAAAGGGTAAGGAAAAAACTCCTTATGAGTATTGGACTGGTAAGACACCTGTGGTTAACTACTTTAAGGTATTTGGTAGAAAATGTTACATCAAGAGGAGTGAACACCAAGGTAAATTTGAAGCTAAATGTGATGAGGGAATATTTCTAGGATATTCCACCAAGAGTAAAGCTTTCAAGTGCTACAACAATAGGACTCAAAGAATTATGGAAAGCATCAATGTAAGAGTTGATGAATCCTCTGAGAAAACTGAGGAAACTGGTAGTGAGCAAGCTGTAAATGAACCGGTTGCAACCTTCTGGGAATTGGTTGTCAGTCAACCAAGTACTAGTAACAGTGTTCCTGAACCGGTGAATGCTGATACTGATGAAGATGAGGATGAAGAAGAAAAGCAAGAAGAACCAGTTAAAACCATTCCTCGATATGTCAAGTTGAATCATGATCCTAAGCAGATCATAGGTGATAAGGATGCAGGAATCCTTACTAGAAGAAAGATCAGAGAAAACTCATGTATGATCTCTGAATTTGAGCCTAAGTCATTCAAAGAGGCTCATAAAGATGAAGACTGGATCAAGGCAATGGAAGAAGAACTTGACCAGATAGAGAAAAATGGTACATGGTCCTTAGTACCCAGACCAGAGCATAAAAATGTCATTGGCACCAAATGGGTGTTCAGAAATAAGTTGAATGAGGATGGCATAGTGATTAGGAATAAAGCCAGACTGGTATGCAAAGGATATGCTCAAGAAGAAGGTGAAGACTATGGGGAAACCTTTGCTCCTGTAGTCAGATTGGAAGGAGTTTGTATGCTTCTTGCATATGCAGCTTTTAAGAGATTCAAGGTATATCAAATGGATGTAAAATCTATATTCCTAAATGGTGTACTTGAAGAGGAGGTGTATATTGAGCAACCAGATGGGTTTACCCTATCTGAAGACAATGACATGGTATGTAGGCTACATAAAGCATTATATGGTCTAAAGCAAGCACCTAGGGCATGGTATGAGTGCCTACATTCCCATCTTGTGAAGATTGGATTTGAGAGAACAAGTGAAGATAGCAATATCTACTTGAAGTCTGAAGGAGATCAGATTCTGATCTATGAAGTTTTTGTTGATGAAATCATCTTTGGTGGAGATGACAAGATGAGTCATGAGTTTGCTGATGAGATGAAGAAAGAGTTTGAGATGTCACTCATAGGGGAGATTAAGTTCTTCATTGGATTGCAGATCCAGTAGATGGAAGATGGAATCTTCATCACTTAGTCCAAATATGTCAAAGAGGTGTTGAAGACTTTTGGCATGGAAGACAACAAACCGGTTGGTACACCGATGGTGACCGGTTGCAAATTGACAAAGGAGGATGATTCCGCACTAGTTGATGAGAAGGAATACCGGTCAATGATTGGTAAGTTGCATTATGTAGTGCATAGTAGAACGGATATTGCACATGCAGTTGGCATCACTACAAGGTTCTAGAAGAGTCCAAGAGAATCTCACTTGATTGCAGTCAAGTGGATTCTTAGGTATCTGAAGGGAACAATTGACTATGGATTGTGGTACCCATACAACAATAATTTCAATCTAAAAGTGTTCACAAATGCCGATTGGGCTGGTAATGTGGATGATCGGAAGAGCACAACTGGTGGTGCATTCTTTCTCAGTGGTAGACTGGTCTCATGGATGAGTAAAAAGCAGAGTTGTATCTCTCAGTCTACAGTGGAAGCAGAGTATGTTGCAGCTTTCATGAACTGCACTCAGACAATCTGGATAAAGCATGTATTGGAAGGCTTCAAGATCCCTGTATCTGAACCGGTAAGTATATTCTGTGATAACACAAGTGCTATCAATATATCAAAGAATCCGATTTTACATTCTAGAACCAAGCATTTTGAGCTTAAGTATCATTTCTTGAGGGAAAAGGTTTAGAATAAAGAAATTGCACTGGAGCATGTGTCCAGTAAGGAACAGTTATCAGACATATTCACCAAGCCTCTCCCAAAGACAACTTTTGTGCATTTGAGAGGTGAATTAGGGGTATTACCCCTTCAGGAGGTGAACTAAAAGTGATTGTTCCACATCAGTCAGGTACTAGAAAGACAAAGTTTTGTTTGATTGGTGTGTTGAAGGATGCCACTCCTCAGGGGGAGCAACATGATGGAACAGTGATGATTGTACCTCCACTTTGGCATTGTTGTCAAAGGGGGAGAAGGAGTGAAGCAAAAAGATATCTGCAACAAATGGGGAGAAGATGTGAAGTAGAGAAGATATCTTTTGTATATTGCCATCAATGCCAAAGGGGGAGATTGTTGGCATTATGTAAACCGACATGAAGACATAATGATATTGTATGTTGTCATTGTTGTCAATATGGGACATAGTGTGAACTGGTACATGTGATAAGTGAAGAGAGAGGAACCGGCATATATATGAACCAGTTTATATGCCAAAGTGAAGCAGCATATTTGTTTAAGGTGAACCGGCATGTAGTTATGGGAACCGACACATGGAAGCATTGTATGACTAGCGGTTGGTAGGTAGCTTCCACTTCGGGGTTTCCGGTTGGTGTACCTCAAGTCTATGTGACTCAATCGATGATCTTTGTGTGATGAGTTAGCAGTATGATGAAGGACAGATCGTGTTGCCACGTAAGCTTTGTGTGCGTGAAGGATCTTGCATGAAGATGACTATTCCTATCTACCTCGGGAATGTACGAAGTCTGTCAAATGGTGATAACGTGTGATGGGTTATCAACCACCATGAAAATGGTGGATAATGGACGATGGAGAATATCTTGAGATCAATTCAAGATTGTTGCATTTAATGCAGCATGATTCAACGGTCAGGATTGAACCATTTGAATTGCTTAACCCAACAGGTTTAGGGTTTAGGGTTTTTGCTACCGACCTATATGTTTCCTATAAGGTCAATGTTGGGTTTCCTTCTGAGGTTGTTGGCAAAAGTTGTGAGTGTGTATCCAAGGAAAGTGATACGTGATTCTTGCCAGACTAAAGGAGAGAAGAGATACCTGCAAAGTGAATGTGAAGAAGGAAAAGAGGAGCCTAAATGGATCTACATTAGCATTAAGTGTTATTAACAGATCATTGTAATACCTATTGATCTCTAACCACTTCAACAGTTGTAAAATCCCCTAACAAGGTAGCCTTAACTGGCTTGATTCAAAATCCCTTAAATAGGGTGGTCTGAACCGGCTTGTTTCAAATCCCTTAACCAGGTAACTCGAGGCTAATGAGTTCTGAGAAGCTAGAGAAGCTTAGGAGATCCTTTCAGCTATTGAGTTCTTGAAATCCTCTAACAAGGTGACCCTACCTGGTTTAACCCTTAACCAGGTGATCCTTAACAGGATTGGTTCTTACTAGAACCTATTGTAATGTCCTTAACCGGACAAGGCTCCTAATAGAGTGGACTTCTAAAGAGTTCAAAAATAGCTTGTGGGTATTCATCCCCACCGTGTTTTTTCCCAGTTGGTTTTCCATGTGAAAATTATGTGTGTCATGTGAAATGCTTCTATCTTCTGATGCTTTGTTTTATCTGTTAAGCACATGAGGGTTCTATGTTTTATGGCTGTCTATAAAACATATTGAACTCATTGTTGTGAAGATATGATGGTCAAGTTTACTAGTTTATGCATGAGAATATAAAGATACTATAGTATTGAGTTAAGAGGAAAGCTTATTGAGTGATCGGTTCATGGCTGATTGAGCTATACTAGATGTTACCAGTTGCACTTTGTTTTACTAGTATCCCTATTTATTAGTCATTTGGGGTATTTGCTGTCAAACTGGTTTTTGACTATATTTGTGTTTGTACTGATTCACCCCCCCTCTCAGTACCAGTTTGGTACTAGTGGTTCATCATTGAGTTATCAGAGGTATATACCAATTCTCTAGTATCTCCCAAACTTTAGTTCTAAGACATCTGAGATGAATCTTCATTCGCTTCTTCCATATCTTGTAATTTATATCATCAAATCTAGGACTCTCCTTCCAGTAAGGATTGAATTTAAAACTAGATGATGATGCCATCATATCTCCTCAAGCAGTTAAGCTTCTGCAGAGAAGACCTTGCTATGATACCAATTGTTGGACAACACTGATACCGAGAGTAAATTGAGAGGGGGGTGAGTCAGTTTACTAACAGTAACAACAATTAATTCAATTATAAACCTTAAACCGAAGCACAACACAATGAAGAATATAACATGAAAGCACAACACACATAACACCAAAATTTTAACATGGAAAACCCAGAAAGGGAAAAACCATGATGGGAATCCCTACCCACAATCAGATGAATAATCTGTAGTAGTATTGTGAATGATTACAATGGGGTTTGCACATGCAGAAAGGCCAACATCCTAGAGCACACTGCTCATCACAAAGGGAAGTTTCATGAACTTACAAAACATCGAACTACAATCCAGAAAACAATGAACTATGAAAGTAGCATCTACAAATGCCTGATACAGTTCTAGTTAAGCACTGATGTCTTCTCTAAAATAAAAAACCTTTCCAACCTTCTCTTGAATGATATGACTCTATTTGCACATAATCCTTTTCCTGATAATATAGACTTAACCAACCATAACCATCTAGCACCAATTACATGAATAAGTCACCTAGAGATACAAATCATCAACCTTAATGACAAGGTCGTCTAAACCCTAAACCCATAATTACAAAAATTACATCACACAATACCACCGGACCAATATTATGATTTACATTACATAGAATGGACCTAAATCAAGTAGCTAAATAATTATATCCATCGGGAATTCTGCTAAGACCAAAATCCAACACGCTTCACTAGTCGGTAGAAACCCTTAGTGAAAGTTTAACCGGATCCAAATAGGACAACCATAATAGCAAGCTATCCAATGCAAATTCACCAAGCACTCAGGATATGATCAAGAAGCACCAACAACATGATTGAAACCAAATCCATAAGCTAGACCCAAAATCTACTGATGAAGTCACCAAATAATGCATACCAGCAAAGCTAATTGAGAACGTTGGGCAAGTCTGTAAAGCCAAAAGCTAGCCAGTAAAGCCAAGAACAAGTCGTTTACTCATAGATATCAAAAGAGATAACCAAATCATGAAACTACCAGAATATAGCAATCATATAACCATTAGAATAAACATCCAAAACTGGTTCTAGAGATCCGATCATACCAAATCAGAAACACAACCAAAACCAAGATGATTACCAAGACAAATTGGGATTAGATCCAATTGGGATATAGTGTTGACATCAATGACAACACTTAAACAAATCCATCGTATTACGAACACTTCCTCACCTCTTCCACCTTCCCAATCATTAGCCTGTTTAGCCTACTTTTGCTTCAGAATTTTTTCTTGTTGGCCTCCTCAATGAGTCTTTTGACTTGTGATTCGGGTGCAAACATTTACTAGTTCTCTTTTTTTCATATCCTTGTTAGTTCTACTGGCAGTAAGTCTTCTTGCATCAATAAGTTTGTATAGGTCCTTAGGGATGCTCTTCTCCAGCTCAATCAATGTTTTGCTAAAATTGTGCAAGTATAATACAACTGCTTCTTCCACTTTTCTCTAATCACCTTCATCTATATTCTCATAGTAAGCTCCAAAATTCTTTAAGTTCCCATCAACTATGATTTCATCTATTAGTTGGTCTATTGAAAATGGAGGAACAATTATGTACTTACCTCGCAGGTCACTAGACTCAAGGTCTTTGTCAAGTTGACTCCTAACCTATCTACCTCTTTTGGGCCTTCTAGTAGGAGCAGGATCATATTTGGCTTTCTTTCTCTGTTGGGCTCCATCGAATAGTGACTTCCTCACCACTCTTGCAATTTTACCTTTCTTCTTTGCCTTGCTTGGTTCCTCCTCAGATTCTATCTCAGAGGACACTAGAGACACAACAACATAAGTCCTCTTGGGCTTCTCCTTTTGCTTCAATACACCTTTCCTAGATGTGCTAGGTTTTGAAGATGATACCACTAGAGCAGGGGAAAACTTGGCCTCTTTTGGTTTGACCTTGGAGGGAACTAGATCAACCTTAGGTTTCTTGGTTTCCTCTTTGGCCTCCTTTTGTGCATGCATTTCTCTTATCTTTGTCACCTTCTCCCAGGTGAAGCCCATTTGCACTACTACCTACTCTGCCATCTTTGTAACTTTTCTTTTCCTAGCAGGTGTAGTGAATTGTTTGTGCAATTTGAGGTCTTTCTCCTTGAATGTTCCAAATATTCCTTCTTTAGTATCCACCAGTTGACTTAATAAGTAATAAGAATATGCCTCAAGAGTGATAAAGTCAACTTCATACCCCATGAGCATGATCCACACTATCCTAGGCTCCACCGTTTCCATTTGACATTAATCTTTGTCTACCATGAAGCATGTGGTTTTCTCATACTTCTCAAAAATCTCCTTAGGGATCCTCTCTCTATTTTTCATTGCATCTTGAAAGGATTTAAATTATCTCTAGAGAGAAGATATTCTCATTGTAGCATCACTTATTCCTCACAATACCTCTTTAATTTGCATAGCCACTGGTCTATCATAGGTCCATTGGACCTTAGCTTTCCTATTAGGTATCTCATTCAAGAAATATAAGGCTAAGCAAATAAGAAGAGTTCCATATTTCAAAGTGTGCTTCTTATCTTGCTTGATATTCTTCAAATTACTTATCAACTCATTCAAGAGGACTGTACACAGGTCATACCTCATGTCATTCTTCAACATCTAATATGCATAGTATATGGCAGTTCTTGAGACGGAGTTATGTCTGTTGGACTGGTAAACTTTGTATCTGACCATCATAGATGCAAAATTCACATCATGCTCTAGAATGTCATTTATGGTCATTTCTCTGCTATCAAACTTGGAACCAGTAGTGGCTATCACTATTTTATTTGACATTTTCCTTAGGTTAGGTACTTTACTAGTTTCATTGAGGCATGTTACAGCTTGAATTACCTACTTAGTGATCTTGTGAGGCCTATAAAGCCATATAAACTCATCATGAACTCAATTATTAACTACCATGTGAATTCTTTGTTGGAAAACTATCTATTGGGGTGGTAGTGGATTTCTCTATTGTTGTCCTCCTTTATATTTAGTTGGACACTAGTTGGTTTAGTGCTCACCATCACAAATATAACAACTCCTTGGTAGTCCTTTCTTTTCTATTTTAGTGTTGTTTCCCCCACTATCTCTTATGGGTTTGCCAGATCCCTTCCGATCTCCTCGGTTGCCTTGTGAATCTAATTTGTAATTGATAGTTCTGATACTTAATGTAAGTACATATGCCAAGCTAATAAGATGAGAGGGGGGGGGTGAATCATGCAAACTTAATCTTCCATAAAAACATCAGATTCAACCTCAGTAACATATATTTCAGTAATATATCCAAAACTGCTAAACATGCAAACTCAAAATCATATAAACATCATAACACTCATAACACCAGATTTAACATGGAAACCCAAATAGGGAAAAACCACTGTGGGATTTTGGACCCACTAAGAAATATACTTTTCTAGAGTATGCTCGGTTAAAAGCAAATCTTGTTAAAGATTACAAACACATTGCTAGATGTGACCCGGTTAAGGGATTTCCCTCAGATCTTTTAGGATCTTCACCTTGTTAGAAGTGACCTTGTTAAAGGATTTCAAACACTCAATCAGAATGTCACCTTGGTAGAGGGTTTTACAAATAAGATTGTTAAGTCCACTCGGCTAAGAGATTTTCTATCACTTCACAAAATAACAGTAATAAAAATCTATCTGCAACTTCACATCTAAAATGCTAAAGCAGATTCTTATTTGCTCAATACAATATAGACATATAACTAATCTTGTCCATCTGCTCGGCTCTATAGTTTGTTATTCAAAACAGATCTTCAAGCTTCTGTGCTCGGTAATCACTATGTAGCATCCCTATGCATACACTTGCCTGCATACATTGTTTATCAACAGTTCCCTATTTATAAACAATTTTCCAACCGCTTAATCTCCTTGATCACATTTCCCATGATCAACCATAGCCATCAGATCTTCAAACTTTGTCCAGGTTCAATGTATTTGCCGATCTGAAAACGTGTTACCCTGCCTTGGAACTTGCATACATTTCTTGCAACTTGTGCTAGGGTATTGCGGTTCAATCTAAGCTGTAGATCTTCCTACCGATTTTCCTTTGCCATAGATTCTTTAACAAACTTCATTCATGACATACCAATCATTTAATCATAGCCAGCTCATCAGCTTCCTTCATTAAATAATGCTTTTATTCATTCAATGCATTCTATTATTACTCGGTTGCAACTTGGTAAATACTAAACTTCACTCGGTAGACATTTCGCCTTCATTAACCGATTGCGATAACCTTATGGTTTACCGACTAGGTTCCTTAGGGTTTATCGACTAGGTTCTTTGCTCGGTAACATAGCATAGTATTAACCTTACAATCAATAACATTTGTATGATATCAAAACAATCTAAACATCATGATCTCATCATTGTCTAACTCGATAATAGTTGCCCATTGAATAACTTATTTCTCCCCTTATTCATCATATTCTTTCTGTGTCTTTTACCGACATCTTTATATTCATCAAATCATACTTCTTAAGATATGGCAACATCATATGGAATTAGAAAATCAATTTCTTGACATCAATGAAAAAATAATAATATTAAGATAGTAAAACATCCTTGATCAGTTTTATCCATAATCATCAACAACCTTCTCAATATCCTTATTGAAATGCCAACAGTAATGTTTACTGTTCTTATTGTTTGATCCATACATATCCCCTTTCTTCTTAAAGGTATGAGAAGATTGTGTCCAGTTGCTCTTCTTTCTTTTCCTATCTCTTATTGAGTCATCCTTGCAGAGTTTTTGTTCTTGCTTGACAACCTTTTAATAGACTTCATTCATAGTTGTAGGAGCTAGAACATCCACTAAACCTCATATTTGGTTATTTAGGCCCATGATAAATTTCTTGATTTTTTATTTCTCATCTACTTGAAAATGAGGTACATATTTCAGTAAACGGGTGAACTTTTCCTAATAAGCATGGACAGAGAGTTCCCCTTGTCTCAAGTATTGGAAATCTATCAATTTTTGCTCAAAGAACAGCTACGACAACCACTTTGCCTAAAAATTTCCACAAACTTATTCTAGGTTATGTTGTCCGATCTTAGTCTGAGTTCCACCTTCTTATTTTCATACTAACCAACAACATCTCTAATTAGTTGGTAAGCTTCCCAAAGAACCTTCATCTTTTTTGTATAGTCCCTGATTTCAAAGTATTTTTTCATGCCAGTAAACCATGCTTCGACAATATCTCCTCCTTCAGACCCATCATACTAAGGAGGCTTTACTTAATTCATGTCATTAGATATGGCTCCCACTATTTGTTTCTTTTTCAGTTTTGCATGTGGGATTGAGTTCCTTGGAACCCACTCTGATGAGTGTGTTTATGTTTGGTATGCCTATCTCTAGACTAAGACTCATAATTTTCATTGAGGGTTTTGGTATGACCAACTCCCCTCTACTCCAAAACTTGGAGTCTATCTTGAGAGTTTTCTACCATATAGATAATTTTATCTAGCTTATCATTTGGACTCTTCTGGGATCCAAATTCTCCTCCACCCTCTTGGTTTTGAGACATACTATTGTTTTCTGATTAACTTGTCATTCCAAAAATATTCAATTTTTGTTTCTATTCGATTTCATCAATTATAAACATGAAATTGAAAAATAAATTTTTACACAACCCAAAATTGACATTTTTAATTAATACTAAGCACTTCCAAAGTTTTGTTTACCATGTATACAATATAAAGTTCTATCTAAGAGTTACTATCAAAAGAAGTCACATGCTCTCTTTTTTATTATATATAATGTAAAGCTCTATCTAAGAGCTACTATCAAAAATAGTCATGAGCTCTTCATGCCCTTCAAAATAAAATAAAAAGGCACTAATCAAAAACCTGGAGTGGGTATCTATGTTTCCTTCGGTTCTTCAGGCTCATGTTTAATTATAATAGTGTTAGATTTTGTATTATCAGGTTTGGGTTCCTTGTTAGCCAGAATTTTAGTTTGCACTGTTACCCTCCTAGTAGCAGTTTATGGCTGACTTTTTTTATTATCCTCTTAAGGGCACATTCTAGGGTTTCATCATCAGATGGGATTGAGCGACATGAGTATTCATGCTTGAGATTTGTTACTCTCCACAAATGCGAGTAGATCAGATCTCTAACTCATTTTCGATTCATTGTGTGTATCCACATCTTGGTACAATACCAAAATGTTTCATTTCAGTTATCTATCCTAAGTTGTTTTTGTGGTGAGCCCTAGGTTCAATGTCGAACCCGATGCTCTGATACCATATGTAACATACATTAATTTGAGAAAATTGGTATACAAATTTTATAACTTGAAGCAGAAAGAAAGGAAACACTTGCAATTTTTTATTTATTTATCATCATTAATTAACTTAAAGGAAACTTGAATTAAATAGGGATCTATACTATGAGAAAAAATATTAGATACAACTGAAAACTTTAATGTTTCAAATTAAATTAATAGGGAGTTTTAAAAGATACATTTTCCAAATGCCAATTTTTTATCTTTCATAAATTTACCAATATACTAATGAGGAGGGGAAGTATCACCAGGGCTCATTTTTTCCCAACCATGTACTTACTAGTCCCTGTGGCATAACCAACTAGATTGGCCTAACCCTTTGCAGGGAGGTAACAAAAAGTTTCAAGAACTCGTGCCATCTAAGATTGGTGTATAATTCTACACAATACCCTAGTCGGTCATGTGTAGGGGAAAAAGTGAAACAAAGCAAACATGTCCTAATCCTACCTCTTGACACACATTGTGGAATACGAAAGAGCCTAGAGGTATCACACAATTGGCTACTTCTTTTTGTGGAAGAGAGAGCCACGGGCTACCTATTAGGATTTCTATTCCTTTGTTGCAAATGATAGATAGAATGATGCAAGTTCAACTATTAACCCTAAAGTGTAAGTATGAACTAGTAACAAGATTGAAGAATTAATATTAAACAATGGAAAGCTATAAACACAAGGACAAGACAAGAATGCAGATGCGTACCTGGAGTTAAAATCTGATTGAAAATGTTCGGGACGGGGGCGCAAGTGCCACTGTCCTGATATTGCCCCTAAAACTGCTCTTGAAACTGCTGTTCTGCAACCTGAAAAGTTGTCTGAAACTTGCTATCTGACAGAAGGACCAGGGCGCCCAGCACCCCTGTCCCAGGGACCAGGGCACCCAGCGCCCCTGTCCTGGCAGGACCAGGGCGCCCCACGCCCCTGTCCTGGTCTTTTGCTTTGAAATTTGGTATGTTGTTCTGTCTTCATCTGCTTCTGTCGGATCTGCAACTTGCGGCGTCATCCGAATCCCGAAACCTGCACTTATGTCTGAAAAAGGTATGGTGGGCGGCTATATAGGGTTTTGCCTTAGTCAAACCCCCGCTTTGGTGATTTCCACCTCCATGAATAGCCAAGTTGTATTGTAAAAGTAGTGTGTGTGTAGACCTTGTGTGTGTGCAAGATCCTAAAATGCAAGTAAGCAAACTAGAGCAACCTAGAAAGTAAACCCTAATTGCTTGTACATGATAATGTAAATGCTCCAAATCAAGATGTAAAGAGATCTAAAGCATGAATACAAGTGATATAATGAGGCTTATGCAAAGACATGAAAACAACATGAAATCATACCCAACCCCAAGGGAGGGGTACAAGCCAATCTTCAGTCGGTGATCCCTTATTGCTCTTCAATGCCTTCAAAGCCCTAAATGGATGAATGAAATTGATGAATGCTTGATGGATGGATGTTGAATGTTGTTGAAGTCTTCAAAGATCTGCTCTTTCGCTGCATAGAAGGTCCCTGAAAACCAAAAATTCGGATCCTTTCAAATGAAGAAAGAGAGCTCTTATATATGAAACCCTAGGTCTTAATTTCAACTTTTGGCCGACCTAGAGATTGAATCGCCCACCAATTTCTTGGGGTTAAGCTTTATTTTATGATTGGATCGTGCTCTTAAAATTTTGAGAAAAATGTCCGGGACCATGTGCACGCCGGGCGCCATGGTCCCGACAACTTTTCACCAAATTTTCAGGGTCGTCGGATATGATGATTTTAGAGTGAATCTCGAAGTTACAAGTGATTTCAAGATGTTTTGACCCCCGAAATCAAGCCCCCAAGTTCAAAATAGGACCTAATTAGGGTTTTTGATTAAATGATGTATTGGAAGAATAAAATGAAAGGGGCACACTTTAATGAAAAGGGCCCAACTTTATGATATGGGAGATGATAAAATAGAACCTTAGACCTAATTAACTTAATTAATTAAGTGCTAAAGGGGAAAAGCAATGAAAAATGAAAAATGCGCTAGGGCGGGTGCTAAACTAGGTGTGAAATTGTACCACCCTAGCAAGTGCGTACAATTTACAATGTTACATTTAGCCCCCACTTTAGCAGTCATATGAGTACTACGTGCATATGCAACCTAAAGTACAGAAAAGTAAACATTATTTGAAAAAGGATATATCCATAAGTCTGTCGAACGAAGCCCCCAGTGGTATCTGCAGTACACAGTTAGGAACCACACCCTACAAAACACACGTTAGATCACAAAATCACCTAATGCTTACTAAGGAAGGTGATGAAAATTTGAGGGTAGCTATATGCCCACCCCTGTTTCGGCTTGCTAATTTTAGTGAGTTGAAACAGGGTATCATGTTTACCACTTCGAATTGTTAAAGAATATTGATAACAAATGCTCACAAGAAGATTTGATATGAGATCAAAAACTAATGGAGAATCATTTGGTAAGAAAGAGGACTAAATCTCAATTCCAACACAACAAAGAGTGTGAGGATTTGAGAGTTCTCTAACACAAGATGAAGGATGTGAATGGAAACAAAATGCAAAGAGAAGAAAAGAAAGGAAAAAAAGCATGAATACACACATTGGTGATCCATGAGAAGAATAGTGAGAGAGAAAACATGGACTTCTCGCCCCTAGATCTTGTCTAGGTGATCCATGGGAAAAAGGACATGGAAAACTAGCCCCTAGAGTCTATCTAGGTGATCCATGTAAGGGAGGAGAGTGAGAAAGTCTAGCCTTATGCTGCTAGTTCCACTCAACCTCTTGCATGTGTGTGTAAGGGAGGTTAGAAGAACCTCATAGGAGTCTATGCCCGAGTATACTACAACTTGTATATGTATAGTACAAAAGCATGACATCTCGCTCTAAGAGTCTGTGCTCTGGTTCCGAGAATAATCACCTTGCATAAAAGAAAAATGGAGACATCTCGCTCTAAGAGTCTGTGCTCTGGTTCCAAGAATGACCCATTGCTCAAAAAGTGCAATGTTTATATCATAAGCAAAGTATAACAAGGATACCTACCTTCATCACAAAAGAAGATACCCCAAAAATGCAACAATGTCATAGATCCAAGCAAGAGAGTTTTTCACTCTTTAAGCAAGGATAAGATAGTTGAAAAGGGATATCTTGTAGTATGTGTAAAGGAGATCCTTAGAGGAGAAGAGATCTTTGTACAAAAGACACCTATCCCCGAGAGGAATTGTCTTAGACAAATATAACATTTTCTAGAATAAGACAAAGAAGAGAATAAGAATGCAATACTTCCTTCTTTTGAGAGGTGAAAATGATTCTTAATGAAGGATGACGCTCTTTTTAACCCAATTGGGAGAGTGAATTCATTATGGATGTATTTTACCAAGTGCAAAAGAGGTTGTAGTCAAGGACTTACACCTCTTGTAAGAGAGAATCCTTGAACAAACAACAACAAATGCATACAAGGAATAACATCAAGTAATAAAGTTCACACCATCCACGAAATAGGAAAAAGTGGATCCTTAGGAAAAAAATAAGGAAAGATCATTGCCTCCCAAGGATAAGGGCAATGAGAAGGACTTACACAATCTTCTAGGGAGAGATTTAGACATAAGCAAAATGTACTACATACTCACATGAGTTCATGTGAGCAAGACATTAGTGTATGTAAAATGCTCCTTACAAGAAGTGGGTAGGATAGGAAAGAGAATACACATCTTCTCCCATATCTAGGAAAAGAGAATTCTAAAGCAAAGATGATCAATATTTCCACACTATTACCCCATAGGAACAAGAGATAACATAGAAAAATTAGGCTATTATGTTGCTTCAAAAATATGATTGCACTTGAAATTGTACCATCATGAATGACAATGAGCCCCCAGTAAATGAGCTACCAATGTCACATAATGATGAGCAACATAATAGCCATTAATGTTATTTAAAGACATGATAGATTGAATGAGGTATTTGAATATGACATGCTAAATGCTCAACTATAAGTGAGATCAAAAACATGTATAAAATGATAAAAATTGAAGAAGAAAAGTCACAAGAAATCTTAGAAGAAGGATGAGTGTAATTTATTAGAGCCTTATCCTTGGAGGAAAGGACTTTATGATGAATAGGAGATAAAGATTCATAAATGGATTTAGAAATTTGAGGGGATTCATAAAGAGATTTGTTCATCGCCAAGATTTCCTTATGAGGGGAATGAGAGTTGATAGAAGTAGAAGATGATTTAGTTGAAATGAGATCATCATCGCTACTAAATATAGCATTCACATTGAGAGATGGTCTTTTAGATGCTTTGGTGGGCTTAGAAAGATTATATCCAAGTCCAAATGAATATTCATGCATGTTATGTTCCAAAGGAACTTTAATTCCTTGTTCATTTGCGCCACAACCATTTCCACTATAGCCAGTTTTAGCCAAAATATGGAAACCACGACCATAACGATTAGCCATTTCAGAAAGAAAAGGTGGTTTTTCATAAGACAAAGAATCAAATTCTTCAGAATTAGAGGTGTGAGGAGAAGAAGTTTGAGAAGCGGCCACAAAATTATTGCTCATAGGTTCAGGTAAGACTGATTGATCTCTAGTTTCTTCCTTATTTTTAACTTTAAGCTCTCTAGGAGGAACCCTATACTCACCTACAAAGGTGGGATTAAAATCAAGAGATCCCCAATCATCTTTTGTGAGAACCTTCTCAGGATCAAAAGCCTTTTCATGTGTAGATTCAAGTTGAGAAGAATCTTCTTCAGAAACTTCAGACTCATCCAAAGAATTTTGATTATCAGAGGGTGATGATTCATCCATAGGTATCTTGTTTAACGAGTCATCACTAGAAGAGGAAGGCTTAGAAGAACTCCCTTTGGAAGTAGATGTTTGCAAACAAGCTTGAAAATTAGTATCACCTATCAAGGTATATGTCTTATTATTATAAATAAATTTAACTTGTCTATGCAATGTAGAGGGGACAGCTTGCATACTGTGAATCCAAGGTCTCCCTAATAACAAGTTGTATGTTAGATTTCCCGACATAACATGGATAGGAGTAGGCAAAGTAATAGGTCCCACTATGATGGGTAAGGTGATAATACCTAATGAAGACTTAGCCACATTATCAAAGCCTTGAATGGGACGAGAGTCAGGCTCAATAAGGGATGTATCCACATTCATCTTATACAATAGATTAATGCTACACACATTAAGGCCAGAACCATTATCTACCAGTGTTCATCTTATAGCAGTGTCATTTATGATAACCACAATCATCAAGGGATCATATTGATGTTGAATTTTGCTAGTAGGCAACTCATCTTGAGTAAACACAATTTGAGCTTTAGGATTCATCACAGAGTTAACCAAAGACACTATATTACTAGATGTATTAGGTGGAGGAACATTCAAATCTTTCAAGGCATCTTGTAACATTCCATGATGAGCAGAAGAAGTTTGCATCAAATCCCAAAGGGATATCTTAGCAGGGGTAGCTTTAAGTTGTTCTATGAGATCATATTCCTTACCAAGAACTTGTGAAATATGTGGAGCTTGCGGAAGAATTGGTTGAGGATTAGGAAGAGACACTGGAGTAACAGGAGGAAGATTAGGCTGCCTATTATTTCTAGTACTATAAGTATGGGCAACCGCATGATAACTCTCTCTAGTCAGTTGCTTAGCATACTCATAAGGGCTCTGAGTAGAATAACCTCCTTGCACAGTAATAATAGGTTTCTTAGGAGTGCAAAAAGAATCATCAGCATAACCACCTTGGACCACTAAGATAGGCTTATTTAAAGGTTGAGAATTTTGAGAAGGACAAGCACCTTGGACAGTGAAGAGAGGTTTGTTAGGTGTTTCATTCACATGTATCAAATTGATTGAGGATGGTTTAGAGGAATGAACAAAAGTGTTGGAATAATTGTTGATAGTCTTCTCTTGCACTAAAATCTCATCACAGATTAAATCAATTTTAGGAGAGAGACAAGGGGTAGGCATTGATGTTCTAGTAGGCAGAGTAATACTAGGAAAGGTCATATCATCCTCTATCATCAAAGGATCTACATGGGGAATAAACTCTCTAGGAGAAGGATCAACATTACTCTCTAAAGTCTCACTCTTGAGAGGGAGATCTTTGAAAGAGATGTTAACCATCTTGTTTTGAACTAGGGTTTCCTTATGAGTAGAACCAAGATGAGGAGAGGGAGATGCTTTATTTTTAGATGGAGAATAATTGAGATTCAAGGAAGGTGAGAAACTATCAAGGGAGTTTTCAATCTTGATTTCATCCCCTTTGACTAGGGTTCTCTCATGGGGTAGAGAATAATCTACACCTTCTTCTAATGGTTCATCCCAAATAGCAAAGTTGTTGAAAGGAATGTTTGAAGTATTGTCAATTTCGGGAGAGGAGATAACATTGTTTATTAATTCCTCATCCTTAGGAGGGAGAGCATCAATAGATGTGTTAAACTCATCCTCTTTCCTCAAAATATGGTCAATATGATCTTTAGGGGAGAGAGAATTAAGGAAAGTGCTTATTATTTCATCTTCTTTCTCTAAGGGATGCTTATGGGTAAGACAAACTTTAGGAGAAGGGTAAGAATTTATCATTAATTCATCATCTCTAGTGGGAATTTTGTTGGAAAAGGAAATGCCATCACTAGGAAATGTAGGGATAATGTCATCTTCTTGCACAAAAGGATCCTCATGAAGGGAGCGTTTTTTAGGAGCCACAAAGTCATCAAGGGCATCATCCAACAAAGCATGATCATATCTATTAAAAGGTTTATCTTTTGATTCAAAAGGAGATATCTCTTCATAGAGGGGATCATTGAAAACAACCATGTTACTAGATTTAGTGGAAGAGTTGATAGGATTGTACCCTTGAGAGGAATCATTCGACTTATCTTTCTCATCACAACGAAATGGCATAGTAACAATGTTTATGAGTTTTTGGTAAAATGAAGGTTTGGTATCTTTAGGGTTCAAAAACTCATCTAAAGCTTCATCTAACTCATAATCAACATAATTGCATACATCATCACAAATATGAACATCTTACAAATAAAAATATGACATTTTGAAATAAAAATTGCATAAAACTTAAACACACAATGCAAAGAAACAAAACACACTCTTTCTTTTCCTTTTTTTTTTGTCTTTTTTTTTAATGAAAATGTAGCTTAAATGAAACATGCTAAATCTAGATTTAGATCTAACAAAAGTAATGCAAGAGAAAGCAATAATAAGATTCACGTCGGGTTTTGCCTTAGTCAAACCCCCGCTTTGGTGATTTCCACCTCCATGAATAGCCAAGTTGTATTGTAAAAGTAGTGTGTGTGTAGACCTTGTGTGTGTGCAAGATCCTAAAATGCAAGTAAGCAAACTAGAGCAACCTAGAAAGTAAACCCTAATTGCTTGTACATGATAATGTAAATTATCCAAATCAAGATGTAAAGAGATCTAAAGCATGAATACAAGTGATATAATGAGGCTTATGCAAAGACATGAAAACAACATGAAATCATACCCAACCCCAAGGGAGGGGTATAAGCCAATCTTCAGTCGGTGATCCCTTATTGCTCTTCAATGCCTTCAAAGCCCTAAATGGGTGAATGAAATTGATGAATGCTTGATGGATGGATGTTTAATGTTGTTGAAGTCTTCAAAGATCTGCTCTTTCGCTGCATAGAAGGTCCCTAAAAACCAAAAATTTGGATCCTTTCAAATGAAGAAAGAGAGCTCTTATATATGAAACCCTAGGTCTTAATTTTAACTTTTGGCCAACCTAGAGATTGAATCTCCCGCCAATTTCTTGGGGTTAAGCTTTATTTTATGATTGGATCGCTCTCCTAAAATTTCAGGAAAAATGTCCGGGACCATGTGCACGCCAGGCGCCATGGTCCCGACAACTTTTCACCAAATTTTCAGGGCCGTCGGATATGATGATTTTAGAGCGAATATCGAAGTTACAGGTGATTTCAAGATGTTTTGACCCCCGAAATCAAGCCCCCGAGTTCAAAATAGGACCTAATTAGGGTTTTTGATTAAATGATGTGTTGGAAGAATAAAATGAAAGGGGCACACTTTAATGAAAAGGGCCCAACTTTATGATATGGGAGATGATAAAATAGAACCTTAGACCTAATTAACTTAATTAATTAAGTGCTAAAGGGGAAATGCAATGCAAAATGAAAAATGCGCCAGGGCGGGTGCTAAACTAGGTGTGAAATTGTACCACCCTAGCAAGTGCGTACAATTTACGATGTTACAGGTCATACACTATAGGCTACCCCTAACTAGTATGACCTCTGACTAGTTTGTATAGTTGGATTATCAAACTGACTAATGCTCATGACTAGAGCATCACCTTGGCCAAAGGTTTTAATTCAATTGTGCTCACGATCAAGCACAAATTCAAAGTTCTTCACCCTACTCGGCTACAATTTGGAAAGATAATAAGGTTATTTTCTAAAAACTCATGTATAGGATGACCACCTAATCTTACATGGTAGCTACATGATGCATAACTTAGGTATAAATTTTTTTTAACTGAAAGTCACAGTTTGATAAGAAACGGGATATTGAGCCATGCAGTTATAGTGTATCTTTTCCTTGCTAGAAACATCATTTCATTATCTTACTTTGAATTATTACCTTGATATGGAAGGGAGGGTAAGATAGGCTACTAGAAACTAACTCTCATGTATGGATTGATCTCACAATAAAAGTATATATTATCACTATATTGTATAGGTAGTCAATACATTTTTAGATATACAAAACTGCATATACGTTGTACAATAGAGTTGTCATATATCTATCTAGCCCTTTCCATACTCATGTTTATTTATTTTTCTTTCCTATAAAATGCTCTCTATTTACTCTAATTCAAATTCACAGAATCAATAATATCTCATTTACCTCACTATTAAAATAATAAGGAACCAAGAGACAACTATTATGAATTAAGCCTCTTGATTTAGCTGTGTATTGTTTTTCTATAAGAAATAAAAATCAATCGTATTCAAAAATTAAAATTAATTTGAAGTTTTAGTTTTTTCCTAGGCTTTCACTGGAATAATTCTTGTGTTCCTATTATGCATTACCGTAGAAACCATTTAATGGAGTTTTCTTAGTTCTACCCCTAACTCTACTAAGAGGAACTACAGTTATAATGACATTATAAAATCCTTCACATTTCCTAAGTTCAAATGCAAACTCAACTCATTAACACATATTCCAGTTAAAAGACAAAGTAGGGTTTCTTTCTCTTAAGCTGTTTGAAACTCTAGAAACTTCAGTTAATCATAAGACATTTGTAGGATACAAGGAAATAATAATTCTTCCTTCCCAAATTTAACAGACTAAGGCAAAAAAATAGAAACATTAACTCTTCCTTTTTAGATTCTAGATATGAAGAACATGACCTAGTATAATTGTTGAATGTTAGCTCCTTGTGGCTTCCTAAAAAAATTTCCAACTCACACGATAAGTTAAGAAAGATGCCTCTTCTTATTTCAGCTTTCTATCACGTCGCAAGCATAAATCCTTCACCAATGAACGCATATATCTCCCCATTCTTGTTTCTATTAGAATGATAAGGTTTCATCGTATTCTTCCTTTTCATGCTAAATGCTATTGTGCACACAAAAATCAAGCCAAAACCCTTTCTTCTGGGAGAAGATAGTAGTTATGCCCAAAATGCCTTCTTCTTCTTTTTAATCTTCTAGAAGAATTGATATTCTGATGGTATGATGAAAGAATAAGTATCTGGTAGATTACTGAGAGGGGGGGGCGGTGAATCAGTAAAATGAAAAATTGATACAAACTTCCCAAACTCAATCTCAATCACACAAAGTAAACTTATCAATAAAATATCACTGTCAAGATCAATACTCATAAGAATGTCTTTTGACTGTTATAGCAACTTAATAGTAAACAACTTTAATCTTGCAAACATCCAAATGCTTAATCATATATCAACATACTTCATCTCTCATTGCTTCTAGTTATCATGCCTTATTAGAATAGTTAAGTAGTTAATCAAATCAAGAAATAAGATCATAACCACAAAAACATTCACCACATTACACAAATGTTTATACGTGAAAAACCCAAATAGGTAAAAACCGCGGTGAGATGAGACTCACAAGATAGCTATTTGAACTCTTCTAAAGTTTGCTTTGTTAGGAGCTAAGTCTGTTAAAGCTTTTACAATAAGTCCTATCAAGAACTGATCCTGTTAGGAATCACCTAGTTAGGGGATTTACAAATGCCTTGATAAAAAGAAAATACCTTGTTAGGAGTAACCTCGATAGAGGATTTAAGAATCCAAGCTAATGGACCACCTTGTTAGAGGATTTAAGAAGTAACCAAGCTTGTTAGAGCTTACTCGATTAGGGGATTTCAATTCTATTGTAATTGTTAGAAGACAACAGGTTTTTCTTGATCTATCTGAATAGCACTACATTTGCTTGATCAGATCCTTTTAAGCTTCATTCTGCCTTTACTCAAACTAAAAATTCATTACTCGGTTAGGCAACCATACACTCAACTAATTTCTGCCAACACCTTTTACAAAAAAACTTCATTGATCTTAAATATAAATCAATTAGGTCGGTAACACAACAAAACCTAATTCTCTCATAGAGATTACAAACAAATTGGTTCAATTGTGACCATTGGATTTACACAACAATTTTTACACATTCTTCAAGAAAATTCCAACCGCTCCATGATTACCACTTCATCGGAATTGTAACTCATCATGCGCTTTGCATTAGATAATAAACCATCAGAATCATTTTAGCAAACTTAATCGGTTAGGGTTTAACGAAGACAACTGGTAGGGTTTACCAGTTAGATAGCATAGAAAAGATTTAACCTTATACACCGGTTACTGGTTCAACTTACATACTTACAAACTGGTTTACAACATCTTCCACAAATCTCTTCCTACCGGTTACAAGACAATATCAATAATAACAACAATATCAGCAATATCATAAATACCATTACCGATTCATTTGAAATCAATGACAACATAACATATCATTAATACAATCTTCATGCAAATGCCAATGATCTCGCCCTTTGGCATTGATGGCAATACAAATATCAATGCCTTTGATTGTTGGTGTGAGTGGTGAATAGGAATCCTAGTTTATATTACCAAGTATTCACCATGCTCTGTCTGTCTTTAGCATGTCGTTGGTTTCCCTTTGCTAATCACATAATTCTTCTCCCCCTTTGACAATAATGCCAAATTGAAAGTAAAACATGTAAGTGGAAATTTTCATTGTGCATCAACAACATACTACAACTTGATGCTCCCCCTGTGGAATAAATCCACTTCTACATTAATCCTTCTAAGATTCTACAAGTGATTCAGGGACTGATGCAATCAACATCATACTCAACTAACTTCTTGAAGGGGTACAACCCCTAGTTGACTTCTAAGACACTCAAATGTAGTCTTAGGGAGAGGTTTGGTAAAAATATCTGCAAGCTGCTCCTTGGTAGAAACATGCTCTAAGATAACATCTTTACTTTGAACTTTGTCCCTTAAGAAATGATACTTCAATTCAATGTGCTTGGTTCATGCGTGCAAAACACGATTCTTGGAAATATTTATGGCACTTGTACTATCACATAAAATCTTTATAGGTTTTGAGATTTTCATCTAAAAACCTTCCAAAATGTGCCTCATCCAAATAGCTTCTGTGCAATTCATATAAGCTGCAACATACTCAGCTTCAGTAGTAGATTGTGAAGTACAACTCTGCATCATACTACTCCATAAAACAAGCCTTCCTCCTAGAAAAAATGCTCCACTGGTAGTGCTTTTTCGGTCATCAACATTTCCTACCCAATCAACATCTGTGTACACCTTTAAATCAAAGTTTTCTCCATATGGATACCATAATCCATAGTCAACGATACCTTTCAAATATTTAAAAATTCTCTTAGTTGCTATCAGATGTGCTTCCTTTGGATTCTTTTGGAATCTTGCAACTATACCAACCGCATGGGCTATATCTAGTCTTCTATGAACAACATAGTGTAATTTGCCAATCATTGACCTATATTCCTTTCCATCAATAGACTTAGATTCATCTTCCTTGGACAACTTACAACCTATAACCATTGGTGTTCCAACTGGTTTATAGTCACTCATGCCAAAGGTCTTCAAAATCTCTTTCACATACTTAGATTGTGTAATGAAAATACCATTCTTCATTTGTTGTATCTACAAGCCAATGGATTTTTTTATTTCCCCTACTAAAGACATTTCAAACTCATTTTTCATTTCATCTACAAAACTGTTGCTCATGACATCATTGCCTCCAAATATGATATCATCAACAAATACTTCACTTACCAGTATTTCATCTCCTTCAGACTTGAGATAAATGTTACTATCATCACAGGTTCTTGCAAAGCCTATCTTCATCAGATGTGTATGAAGCCTTTCATACCATGCTCTAGGTGCTTGCTTTAATCCATACAAAGCTTTATGCAATCTGCATACCATGTCTTTCTCATCTGTCAAAGCATAACCATCTGGTTGCTCTATGTATACCTCTTCTTCCAATATCCCATTCAAAAATACAGACTTAACATCCATCTGGTATACCTTGAACTTATTATGGGCTAAAAATGCAAGTAAAGTTTTGACACCTTCCAGTCTTGGTACTTGTGCACAATTTTCGCCATAATCTTCTCCTTCTTCTTGTGCATAACCCTTGCAAACCAACCTAGCCTTATTGCGAATTACAACACAATCTTCATTCAACTTGTTTTTGAATACCCATTTAGTAACTATACCATTTTCATTTACCGGTCTGGGTACCAGGGTCCAAGTGTTGTTCTTCTCAATTTGATCCAATTCCTCCTCCATATCTTTAACCCAATGATCATCACCAAATGCCTCCTTAGCACTTCTTGGTTCAATGGTGGAGATCGGGCAATAATTCTCTATTATTATCCTTCTAGTTAGTACTCCAGCATCCTTATCCCCAATAATCTATTTAGGACTGTGGTTCAGTCTCACATATTTAGGAATAACATGATCATTATCTTGAGGTTCAACTTCTTCATTATCATCTTCTTCTGAATTTATTTGTTTTGGTTGAACAAGTGCATCAGAATTTGCTTTACCAATCTCTGATTTAACAGTTTCAGGTTCCAAAAGCAAAATGCAAGGATCTTCATCCTTTTTCTCTGAACTGGTTCCTTCTGAGACTTTAGGACATTCATCTACTCAAACATCAACATTCTCAATAATTCTCTTTGTTCGGATGTTGAAGCATTTGTAGGCCTTACTCTTGGTGGAATAGCCAAGAAATATTCCTTCATCACTCTTAGCCTCAAATTTGCTAATGTAATCACCTCTCTTAATTAAAAATTTGCTTTCAAATATCTTAAAATAGCTAACATCAGGTGATATTCCATACCAATATTCATAAGGGGTCTTGTCCTTACCTCTCTTTACCAAAACTTGGTTCATTGTGTAGATAGTTGTATTTACAACTTCTTTCCAAAATATTTTCCCTACACCTCCTTGTATCAACATTGTCTTAGCAGCTTCAACCACTGATCGGTTGTTCCTCTCTGTGATACCATTTTGTTGTGGTGTCCTTGGTGTAGAAAGTTGTCGTTTGATACCATTCTCATCATAGTTTTAGTGAACTCTTTAGAAGTAAATTTAATGCCTTGATCTGTTCTCAAACATTTTATATTTTTGCCACTCTCTTTCTCAGCTAAGGCCTTGAATGCCTTGAACGTACCAAAAGATTCATTCTTATCCTTCAAGAATGTGACCCACATCATCCTTGAGGAATCATTAGTGAAGATCATGAAATATTTGTCACCTTGAATGCATCTTGTTCTTATTGGTCCACATAGATCTATATGAACCAAATCTAACAAGTGCTCTGTTGAGAAGGACTTGCTCTTGAAAGTTGAAGAAGTCATCTTTCCTAACTAACATTCTTTACAAAGAGCATTAACCGATTTGTCTAGCTGAGGAAGACCTCTTACTGTCTTGGACTTGCTCACTTTAACAATGTTATCAAAGTTTATATGACAAAATCTCATATGCCAAAGCCATCTATCATCTATCTTTGCAATCAAACAATTGCTAACTTTAGGATTAAGATGAAATGGGTTACCTCTAGTTTGTTTCCCAGTTGCAATCAATTCACCTTTGTTGTCAAAGATTTTGCACATACCATTTCTAAACTCCAGTATGTATCCTCTGTCATTAAGTTGTACCACACTTAGAAGATTGTGCTTTAGACCTTCAACCCAATAGACATCATCATCACTGCTCTTCCCACTAAGAGAAATAACTCCCTTACCTTTAAATATATAGGGTGAGTCATTGCCAAATCTGACAACACCACCATTAAATTCCTTCAAGGAAAGAAATTTGCTCCGATCATCAGTCATATGATGTGAACAACCACTATCAATGATCCAATCATCAGAGTTATCCATCCTGGACACTAATGCCTTCTGATCTGATATCTCTTCTTTAATAGCTACAAACACAATATCTTCACTAGCATCATCATTAGATTCTTCATTAGTGATACCATTGTCAATAGCAATAAGACAAACTCTTTTGCCTTTACCCTTATACTTCTTGAATTTGTCTCTCTTGTGTTCATTTTCACCATTAGGACAATTAGCTACTATATAACCAATCTTGTTGCATGCAAAACATTTTAAAGGTAGTTTACCTTTGTATTTCCCAGTGCCTCTAGGTAGTCGTTTTGCCAACAATTCTTCAAGCTCCACTAAGTCATCTTCATCACCAGCATCTCTATTGGATCTAGATTCATAGCCATGACTAGTATCTCTAGTTTTTCTCACAGATGGGTTAGAGACAAAAGCTCTAAATGCAGATTCTGATTTCTACACACTACCATCATAGTCGTTTAATTCAAAAGTAGTAAGTTTGCCAATGATAGAGTCAATAGTTACCTTAGTTTTGTCAATGGACTTTAGCTCCTAAATAGATGCAACTCAGATAACATAGACTGGTAGCAGGGTTCTTAGTACCTTACTGATTACTGTGGCATCTTCCACTTTCCCTCCTGCACTCTTTATTTCACCAACTATCTCTTTTATCCTTTGAGCATATTGTTGGATATTCTCACCTTCAAGCATTCTCATGTCATCAAAATTCCCTCTTAGGCTCTCCTCTTTAGCAATATTAACATGTTCATCACTGCTATAAATCTCTTCAAGATTTTTCCATACTTCATATGCAGTTTCAAGACCATGAACATCTATATATTTAGCATCAGACAGGGAACTGATAATAGCCTCTAATGCTTGATGATTTTCTTGTTGTTCTTTCTTTTGATCATCAATCATAGTTCTAGTAGGTACAATATACTTAATTTCTACATGATCCCAATACTGACTTCCCAGACTCTTGATGTAAATCTTCATTCTATCGCTCCATATCCTATAGTTTTCTCTGTTTAATTGCGGACCTTCCTTCTTCATCATGATCTACAATATCTTTTCCTCAAGTTGTTAGGCTTTAGATTTAAGAGGACCTAAGAGGCTCTGATACCAATTGATGGTATGATGAAAGAATAAGTATCTGGTAGATTACTAAGAGTGGGGGGGGGGGGAGGGGGTTAATCAGTACACTAAAAAATTGATACAAACTTCCCAAACTCAATCTCAATCACACAAAGTAAACTTATCAATAAAATATCACTATCAAGATCAATACTCATAAGAATACTGGTTGACTGTTATAACAACTTTAATCTTGCAAACATCCGAATGCTTAATCATATATCAACATACTTCATCTCCCATTGCTTCTAGTTATCATGCCTTATCAAAATAGTTAAGTAGTTAATCAAATCAACAAATAAGATCATAACCACAAAAACATTCACCACATGACACAAATGTTTATACGTGGAAAACCCAAATAGGTAAAAACCACGGTGAGATGAGACTCACAAGATAGCTATTTGAACTCTTCTGAAGTTCGCCTTGTTAGGAGCCAAGCCTATTAAATATTTTACAATAAGTCCTGTTAAGAACTGATCCTGTTAGGAATCACCTAGTTAGGGGATTTACAATTGCCTTGATGAAAAGCAAATACCTATTAGGAGTAACCTCGATTGAATGGACCACCTTGTTAGAGGATTTAAGAAGTAACCAAGCTTGTTAGAGCTTACCCAGTTAGGGGATTTAAATTCTATTGTAATTGTTAGAAGGAAACAGGTTTTTCTTGATATGTTTGAATAACACTACATTTGCTTGATCAGATCCTTTTAAGCTTCAATCTTACTTTACTCAAACTGCACATTCATTATCCGGTTAGGCAACCACACACTCAACTGATTTCTGCCAACACCTTTTACAAAACAACTTCATCGACCTTAAATACAAATCAATTAGGTTGGTAACACAACAAAAACCTAATTCTCTCATAGAGATTATAAACAAATTGGTTCAAGTGTGAGTGTTGGATTTACATAACAATCTGTAAACATTTTTCAAGAAAATTCCAACTCCTCCATGATCACCGCTTCATCGGACTTGTAACTCATCATGCACTTTGTATTATATGCAATCCACTTTGCTCATTCCCCAGATAATCAAACAAATGCACCAAAACAATCTGAACTTGTCTTCATACAATGACCACATGTGTCACCATCATTACCTCTCAACATCAGATAATAAACCATCATAATCATTCCAGCAAACTTAATTGGTTAGGGTTTAACAAAGACAACTGGTAGGGTTGACCGGTTAGATAGCATAGAAAGGATTTAAACTTATACACCGGTTACCGATTCAACTTACATATTTACATACCGGTTTACAACATCTTCCACAAATCTCTTCCTACCGGTTACAAGACAATACCAATAATAACAACAATATCAGCAATATCATAAATACCATTACCAATTCAATTGACATCAATGACAACATAACATATCATTAATGCAATCTTCATGCAAATGCCAACATATTCCACATTGGGGTTTATTTCATTCCAACTTGAGTGACTTTCAAATAAAAAATGAAATGCATGCCATGTTTTCTAACTTGCCACTACGGTGGTTCAAACTTAAAATATTATTCCTTATTTTATGTCCAATGATGATATATATAAATAGAGCTAAAACACACACTGATGTTTGCCTTTAAAATCATTTATATACATACAACCATTCGACATATGGTTTTTATACCCAAACCAAAAGGAATTATTCAGTTCTTGAAAAATTACATAATACTTGCTCAAGAATCATGGCACCCGATAATGAATTTATAAAAGACCATATCAAAAGATTGGTCAAAATATATAATAACAATATTATACGATTAAAAAGGTGTGAAAATTAATATTTATATTTACACACACACACACACACACACACACACACACACACACACACACACACACACACACACACACACACACATATTATATGCATATCTCTCTACACAAGCACTTATATGTATGTATTCATTAATGTCTTGGATACATACATATACATACTTATATATTGAAGAGTATACATATATAATATGTATATATATTAATAAATACATGTATAAATTATATTAATTCATGAGTGATAAAATGGTTACATTTCATAATCAAAATAATAATAAATTAACTTAGAATACCAATCTACGACTAGAGTCGTGAAGCCCCAAACTCCTATTCAAAGCAAATTAGGGTTAATTGACACAACAGGTTGACGAAATACATGGTCAAACATGAGACAACTTGACTCAACTTACAGTTAGGGTTTTCAAATGGCATGAGATCTCTTTCATTACCTTCTAACCTAATGATGCTTCCCCTCCTTTCTCCAAGGATGACAAACTCCTACACACACTTGGCCGATTCAAACAGTTAGCCTGAAATCTTGTCATAACTTTGACATTTCAAAAATATTATCAAAAAGAGTAAAACATCTTCAATGTCATCATGTTAAATATCAAAACATCAATTTAACAATTGTGAGTCATCATTTCTTTATACTGAGCACAAATAACATTAGTCAATTATAACATGAAACATCTAGGGAATCATCATTTAATTATAACATGAAACATCTAGGGCATCATCATTTCAATGCCTTTCTATTCATCCTGCCAATAAATGGATTCAAGAAATCATATCCATCAAATCAAAAACTTTGTTAGATTCAAATTGCCAATTTGCTACCCTTTGACCAAGTTCACCTTACGTGAACGATTTTGTTCATGATTACTTAATTTCTTGATTGCAAAATTTTTGTTTCAAAATCATTTTTTGGATATTGAGTCCTAATCTTTTAAAAGTTTCTCGGCAATAGTTTCTTGATTTTCTACCTTACCGTGAGAATCTCTGATAGTTAAGGACCTTACTATCCATGAATAGGAAGTTCAAGGACTACATCTGTCATTTGTTGGAGAAGATATGAAATGAAAATCCTCTCCCCACTTATTTTGAATCAGGTAAGGGCCTGAGCAGATGACATCAAACTTACCATGCCTTCCTTTGTCTTCCTATCTGGCATTCCACATCAATATCAAAACCTTTATCTAAAAACTCATTACAATTTTTCCTTGTACAAGTTTTATGACTTGCATTTGTAGTTTAGTATTTCGATGTTAGCTTCTCTTCTAGCTCCATTTCATTTTATCGAAGCTTCAACCCTCAACTGTATTTCAGTTTCCATATTATCAACACATGTATGAACATACTTGTACATATCCATTGGGTTTTAGAGTCAACCTCCTTTGCCTGCACCCTATATTGTAGTTTGAGAAAATCAAGCTTTGACTAATGGCCCAAGGCCATCAAAACGGAAACACCAGTTTTTACCCTTATCAAAGGTCTTATTCTCATCTATACATGTGATAAAAGAATTGAAAATATTCCCATATACATGCTGACCACCAACAAAAACATTTTCAAGTTGTAAGCTAACCTTGCATTTGACATCATCCAAGTCCCTTCTAATTAGGTAAACACTCAACTGGCATGTGATTAAAACTTCTGACTTGCATTCTTGCACACCACTATTAGCAGAGACAAAAAAAATTCCTTGATCACCTTGGACAACCCTTTCCTTGTCATATAAACCATGCTCATAAGTGTCTGAGATGCCTTCAACACTACTATCATGACTAGTCATGGAAGAAAACTGATCTTCATCACAAAGCATCAAATCAACATTCACATTCTAGTCAACATTCCACATTCCTGGGTTCTCAACTATCTCCTCAGACAAAGGATTAAAAATCATATGAAAACCTTTCTCAAAAATATCAAGGCAAAGCATAGGCTGATCCATATCCACATCCTCATCAAATAGTGCATTAAAAGCTTTATTGAAACTACTACCTACCTCAAGTTCACATTCATTCTCATTAGACATAAGGTAATCATAATCTGAGCTATAACAACTTTCAACATCATAATATTCAGTGTTATAACTCTCATAGGCTTCAGTAAGATCATCATGACTGCTTTGGCCCCTTTGAGAAACATCTTCTCCAACCACATCCATTGGTTTACATGTGTTATCATGATTAGAGAGTTTAGGAACAATTTGATCTACTGCATGAAGAGTTACTTGTAATGAGACAATTAGTGTATTATTATTTGCAACACTTGTCTCGGGCATAACTACCCAGACTAGCTCTTCACACTCATCACCTTGAAAGACTCCATGTGGCACAAGTACAAACTTAAGCATATCTCCTTCATTGGAACATACCATGGAATTCTTTGGCTTATAAGCATCATCAACTAAAAATGGTGTAACAATATTCAAAATACCATCTTTACACACAAATGATTCCTGAGAAGATGAACTTATATCACCAAAACCTTGCATGTCATTATTGTCTTCATTAGATGTACAAACTTCCAATTCTCCTTCATATAGGCTATCAAATCCATCCAAACCATAAGAATGAAGATATGCCCTTTGTGTGGCATCCTTACTGAAGGGACTAATATTTTTTTTACCTGGTCTAGCAACTGAAATTACCTCCATCTCTATACCATTTGTATCATATAATTTCTCATTAACCTCGTCTTCACTAATATGAGCAATAACCAATGTCTGAGACAAGTTCTCTTCACTCATATTTTGATCTGAATCGTAGGTTATAACATGTTTTATGTGATCAACAAAAGTGTAAGTGCTTTGGTATTGATCTTCAACTCTTGGCTCACACCTTTCTTTAATATCTGGTACCCTAGGATAACAAACTCTTGCATCAAAATAGCCCTTAGGGATTCCATATTTCAAGTTGTTCTCAATATCCATTGTTATCCTATAAGCCTGGTACAAGGTTTTAGGATCCTTATCCCTTAGTAAGTAGCTCATTTCTTCATCAAATGCAGCTAAGTAAACAACCAAACATACTGCATCATTTGGTTTGTATCTTTTAGGAATGCCATCCAATGTTCTTGCAAATCTGAGATTGAAAACAGGGAGCAATTCATCTTCCTCTCTCTTATACCCATGAACCCTTTCATAACTGAGCTTGGATTAACTCTTTCACCAAATTGTTCCATGAAAGATGCACTCAACTCATCCCATGAAGAGATAAAACCTGCTGGCAAATATGAAAACCAATCTCTGGCATCTTCTTTTAAAGATTGAACAAAAAGATTCATGCAAACATCTTCCTGACTTATCTCAAAATCTCCCATCAAAATAGAAAACCTTTGCAGGTGTTGACGTGCTGATTCTGATCCTTTCCTATTAAAATTTGGTAAATGTTCCCTAAAATTAGCAGGAACGGGGTTTGGGAAACCTTGAATACCATTAAAATTTAATGGTCTATATCTTTCAACATAATTTTTTTTGTTATGGCTTGACAATGACTGCATATGTTGCATGTTTACACTGAATATTTCTTAGGAATATACAAGCAACAATGCATCTTTTCAACAGTCTTACAATACTACAATGTATGACTCAAAAATATACATCACTCAACTTATTACAAAATTTGCAAATTACATTTCAGAAGTATGTAAAAGATTACTATCATTCCCTTTCTTAGTGCTTAACTCACTTAATAGGGAAACATTTTCTACAAATGAATTTCATGAAAATATATTTTACTCATGAAAATCCAAAATACCGGGAAGTAGTGTAGTAACTGTAAATCTTCTTTCTGGCTCACTGTAGTTATAGATATGGAATTATCTTCGCATCCTTTCTAGATTCTGATGTTAGATAGTCTCCTAAACTAGTACTGCAAGTCCTCCTTTTTCGTCATGTGAATTCTTTCCTCAACTTGTCAGGGTACTTCATCATAAGAGCTCAAATTTGTTTAATCTCTACTACAAGTTTCGTGATTCTTTTTTAGTTCCTTTTCAAATAATGCACATTGGTGCAGAGATATCAGAGTCACCACCCATAATTTGTGAGATTTATCATGTAATATAGACAAATATTGACAAAACTTACATTGAAAGATGAATTATAATAGATTCTCAGGCAACATTAAAGAGAATTAACTCAATCAAAAAAAGATCTGGAACATTATAAGCTTATAACTCTATAAGGAAAAATATATGAGTTCTATGACGTGAGAGTACAGCTCAACCATCAAATCATAGAAAGACATGGAAAACTCTATGCAATTCATGTCCCCAACAGAGTTCACCAATTTTGTTGGTTCCCCAAAATGCTTATGGTGGGGCATACACTACGACAGAGGCAGAAACCAAGTCGGGCCCTCAAATTTATGTGTGGAGAAGACAACTCCAAACTGCTTAGAATACTTGGGGACTTGGACCAACATCTGACAAAGATTTTGTGAATCCTTCTACACTTTGGGCTCTGAGAGACCCAAGAGGGTGATCCCTTAATGCACCCGCAATCTCTGCACCACACTTGTAGATGACATTAAAACAAAGCATAAGATCTCATTCCTAAAAAATGGCTCAAAAAAGAGGGAGAATTCTACAGAGTGGCTAGCTCTCAGTGATCATTGACCTACTTTGGAGCATGAGATGATGTGGCAAGTGGGCCTGTCAAAATCCTGACAAAGGATTGTCAAATCACCTTCAAATCTCAACTTTGTTAGTGGCCCCACTATCAGAGCTCTTCAACCTGCCTGGGACACGTGGTATCATCTTGCGATGCCACAATCCTTAACTTCATTTCATCTTCCTTTGTGGGACTGCGAGGGTCGTTCGATCTTCTTGTTGATTACATGCAACTTACAATGTTTGCTCAATACTTACCACTATCCTTTGAGCATCTTTCTGCTTGGGTCATAATATCACCATCCATTTGAAACACGTGCAAATTCATGGAACTTTTAGTTGCTCGGTAGTTAATCATGGAGATATAGACTGAAACATTAAGGCCAAACTTAGGGAAAAATAAAGAATCGCTGAGATATTAAAGGGGACCCGACCATAGTGAAAAAATGTAAGATTTAGGAAAATTTAAAAAGGTTGGTAGAAGAAAAAATGCCTAGGAAACAGAACACGGTCCCCTTTGACAATGGAAAAAACCCTCATTCTTAAGTGAAAAAGGTAATGAAGAAACATAACAAGCTCTAGGTTTAAAACAAAAGGCTCACCTGAGAACACATAAACCTGAAAACTATAAACCTTGAGGGTAAAAATAGAGAGCAACATTAATTCAAATTGACTAAAACATTGCCAGGGACATCAAATTTTGCATAGTCATTTTTCAGGACTAGGATGTAAGATATTTTCTCATAATTTCATCTTTCATCCTTGATTTTTCTTCTTCACCGAGTTGGTCAAGTGGTATATCTCTCATCTTTTGCATTTCTTCCACCATGTTTTTAAGTATCGATTGCTGGAACTCCCTTGTATGGATGAAACTATCACCCCCCATGACTTATTCACAAGAAAGGATCCTTACATCTTCTCTAAGATCTCTTCCCAATCTAAAATCATCAAGGTCTTATCAGAAGAAGTGTCCTCAATCCTTACTCCAAGTCTGGTATCAAATCTATGAAAGGGCATAGGAGGCTCAACCTGGACATTGAATCCCTCATAGCATTGGAAAGGTATATATCTTTTCTTGGAGACAAAATATGCAATGGGGTTACTGCTCTCGGGCTCTTAGGAATAATGAAAAGTTTCTCACCTAATGAGGAAGAAGCAACCATAGGCCTTTTTGAGGCTACTTTGTCAAATGACCTTAGTGATAATACTAGTGCCACCGGGGTAATTGTGAAAGTTCATAAATAGGTGGAACAATGGATGGGGCCTCATAGCCAGGTGGGGGTGATGGTGGAGATGGGCTATGAGGTGGGGAAGTTGGTCCAAAAGGGGAACCAATGGATTGAGGTGAGTTAGGATCATCTTGTGCTTGAGGGGCCTCTTGTTCAACTACTCTTCCCCTCTTATGAAGCAATGACATTTGATTAATTCCCAAATAGGCATGAAAGATTGCCTTCATCTTATCCTCTAGTATTATAATTGCTTCCCAAGATGGGACATAAGAATTGTCAGCTCTCTTCTTTAAATTCTCAAAGTATCGAATTTTATACCATCTTTCTTTTTGTTTGAGGACCTCACCATAGTCTAAAGTATTTCTAATTAGGTCCTCCTCCTCATCCCATTGATGTTGAGGTCTCTTTGCCTTTAGAATTTGTACTAACCCTTTTGAATCATAGAATCTATAGGCAGGATGGGGGAGATTATATTTTACAACATACTATCCAAAAGATCATAAGCTCTTCTATTTGTAAAATGATACATTCCTATCCTTACTTGAGAGGGAAGGAGTGATCCCTTTTTATGCAGTCCCCTAACTAAGGACTTTTTTGCCTAAGATAATTGATACATTATTTCCAAAAAAGCAACATTCTTAGGTACAATAATGGGCAAAAGTCTTGGAGCAATATGACTACTTAAAACTCTTATAATAATGTGGTCCTTAAAGTAGAACCATGGACCCCAATTATGGTCAATGTTCTTCTCTAGGTCACAATCCTTTGGCCTTAAAAACTTCTTGTGCCTCTCACTCAAGCCCCATAGTACATCCCCTTTAAGAATAATCAATAACTTTCTAACAAAATGGTTTCAAATACAAGATAATTTGATTGTCTAGAATTAATATCCCATAAATATGTCCATTCTTGGATAGGGATGGCCTCACACTTAACCACCAGTCCAACCCTTAGGTTTAGGTGACAAACCCTGAGACCCTTAAAAAAAAAAAGCATAAGAATTGAATAATACCTAAATTAAAGAGAGGGACTAGCTTTGAAATCATAGAGTGCCTTGTGTAACCTTTCCACTAGCAAACTTGCATAATCAAAAGGGCTATTATAATCTCTATTCTGAATGTCCATACATAAAACTAGCATCAAATTAGGGATAATTGATTCAACATCAATACTGAAGACTTGACACAGAGCAAAGTGTCTTTGAAATAACCAACAAATAAATTAATATTGTATGCTGCATGATCCCTTAAGATAAGGGCTCTCTCATCCCTCTTTAAATGTGTTAGCTTGAAAGCAAGAATTCAACTTCTATAAAGCCCCTCATAAGACATATTCCTTGGCCAATTAATCTTAATCTTCACGCAGAGGCCTGTCGGCTCTTTCATCCAACATAAAAACCTCCTCAATCATCTGCTTATTGAGGGAAACTAATCTTCCTCCATCCTTATCAACAATTTCTCTTACATTAGGTTTAATTAATAATTAGGTCAATATTTACAAAGACATTAGGGACAATTAACGTCCCCAGGTTCAAATTCTAGATATTGCATACTAAGACTTATTCCTTCTTTTCGTTATAACATCTTCTTCAAAGGCTAAATCCCGAGGGTTCCATAATTGGATCTCTGCATGTAGCTAAATAGTTGATTAAAAACTCCTCTGGCCTAGCACCGACCTTGTCTCTCTTCTATGTGTCTGTTGATTTAAGAAGCCAAGAAATTATCTCATATGAGAAATTCCTCTTACCATGGTTGAAATATTCAACCATTTCCATTTTTAGGGTTTTGACAAAGAGAGACTAATTACCCACAATTAGGGTTTCCAATCTAAACAACAAAAAATAGTATAACATTGCTCAACTAAATAGAATTATGGATGGAATTCAAAGTGAAGCATGACATAAAATAATAAGAGAACTAAGATAAGAACAACATTCACCCTTAATAAAACCCCATCACGTGAAAACTTATCGCAAAGATAACAGAGAATACAAGAATTATCACAGTATGCAAAGTAAGAACAAAGTGAAAAGGATTTGATTAGGAATTCACCTTATAATGGTGGAATTGTTTCAATAATTGTAGGCATGTAAATTCATAATTATTTGGTTGACCCAAAGTAGCTATTATAATTTATATTGAAACGTTATGTCAGCAACAACTATTTAGCTATTTCAGGTGACAACCAATACAAACAAAATAATGCACCTTTATGCAGTTGTAGACTTAGCTTGGTCGAACATCTTTCATTAGTTGCGTAACAATGCACCAATCATATCCTGCCAACTCATGGTAACTTGTGCACTGTTTAGGGTCCACCACTTGTTTGACTTCGAGACTATGGAGTTAGCTCATACGAGCTATTTTGGCTAATCGTGTAGTTGTGCAAGAAATTATGTCCGTTGATTGCCTTTGATATGATCGTTCTTTTATTCTTCTAATTGGATTGAGCCTCATGGGACCAACTAGCCCACCACTTGAGTTTATTACATCTGGCAACACCTTACAGGTCCATGTATGTTGATTTGTTCGCAATGTGGGCCAGCATGTCACATTGACAAGGCATGCTTGTGGACTTAAGGTTATCATGCATCTTAGGCTATCTACACAATCATGCTCAAATCTAGGCGATCATTCAAAGACTTAACACTTGTGAGCATGTTTTTCTAATCGTGTAGCTATGCATGAATCTGGGTCGTAGATTTGGATAAATCCACACAGTTTATAAGGGTGAAAGCAAAAGTAAACCATATATGCTAACAACTGGGGCCAATCAAAACCATGTTGTAAAAGGTATAAGTCATACCTTAGGCAATCAGGAACTGCCTGCAATGATCGTTCAGATACTAGCCCTATCCCCTAGTATTAAATGTAAAAAAAAAGAAACACTATTTTAAGAAATCTAGATTTAAAAGAAACTTCTAATTTAAAAAAATATGTTTTTATTAAATTAGATTTAAAAGAAACTTCTATTTTTTTGGCTGCAAATCATTTCATAATCTAAAATAAAACTAAATTCTAAAAATTCTATTTTAAAGTATAGTTTTAAAAGAAACTTCCAATTTAAAAAATTGTTTTTAAATCTAGATTTAAAAGAAACTTCTACTTTTTTGCATGCAAACCATTTCATATTTTAAAATTTAAAATAAGACTAAATTCTAATAAATATTAACCATATGAAATTAATTAATCAATGCTAAATGTAAAGATTTTTTAAATTTGATATCTCTTGGCATCTTCTACATAAATTTTATTTATAAAACATAGGTATGCTAGTTTTAATTTTAAGCTTAACCAAAATAGAGACAAATGTCACATTTTTCATCGCATCATGTAAGGATTTAATATCACAACTTTATAATTATAACAGCAGTCCCATCACTAGTTTGGTAAATGTAGTATATTTTTTTCAAAAAATAGGTGTGCGAGTATTCACAACCACGTCAGATCATCAAATATCAACGATGGAGGTTCAATTTTGGGCCTAGGCACAAATTTTGTACAAGGCATGACCAAAATTGAGGCAATTGCCATCTTTCTATTGTATTGCGAGTGTCATAACAATGAATTATAATTAGTTGACCCGCAAGCATTTGAGGCAATGTTAATAAATGCTCCATAATGTTTCCTATCTCTAGACCCTTCAAATCCCACCGCCGAAATATTTGCTATATATTGTAATTATGAAATAGTAGATTTTTTTAAAATGTCTTTGTTTTTATTTTATATTTATTAAATGCAATAAAGAATAGATTATATTTTTAAATGAGATTTAAAAGAAACTTCTAATTTATAAACTTTTTAAATCTAGATTTAAAAGAAACTTCTAGTTTAATTTTTTTCAAAATCTAGATCTAAAAGAAACTTCTATTTTTTTTACATGCAAATCATTTAATATTCTAAAATAGGAATAAATTATTTTAAAATTTTATATTATTTTAATCAATAAATCATTAAGTGGAAAGATTATATTTCATGATATCAAATACAAAAGGATTATATTTCATAATATTAAAAATGTACAGTAAGTCAAAATTTTCTTTGATAGAGCATTGTAGCCATGACAAAGCCTGATGTCGACCCAAACAAGATCCCCATTTTACAATCACACCAACAAAAAACCTTGTCATCAGACTATAAGCTGTTGTCCATATAATAACAAAATGGACCAAGACATTACATAGAAAAAATCCAAAAGCTTGACCGTATAAAATTGGCTACAAATATACAAAACCAAGCCCAACCACAAAGTAGAGGGATAAATCATACACCATCACCAAACTAGAAAAAATTGTCCCATACAAGCTCTGAGAAACAAAATAGCCAGTCAAAGATGTCGATTGCCTCCAGTGCTTTTATCCTTTGAAGAAAGTCATGTCCCATAGTTGCCCAGTGTCAATGATGATCCAAAACCCTATTATCGAGGCCCTATTATTGAGGCCCAAGATAAACGACTGACAGATGTCTGACTCAAACCCCTCGTATAGCTTGTGAATGTTGCCCTCCTAGGGAATACCAATTCCAATTTCTGCCCACAATGCAACATCTAAGTCATCAACTAGGAATTATTCGTCAAACACCTCCCAAAACAGAAGAAGGATATCAACCTTCTTGCCCCCCAAATCCAATAGTGAAGCCAAAAACCTAGATGAAATATCTGTGTTGACACGATAACGGTTTTCATTAATCATAAAGTCCCGATAGAGCACCATCTTGATGGCTTCTAATTCCAGTTGCTAGATAAATGGAAAGTGATGGCTCTTGGTGAATCTTTTCAATCTAAGGTTTGAAATTGTTCCCAAGAAGGCCATTTGCCACCTCTTGCACCATATTAGGCATTTATGATGCCTTGGCCAACTAATGATATGAAACAAGAAAGCCAAGGCTTGAGTAATGAATCTAGGTCTTCGGATTGCATTATGCAAAATTAATGCATGACCCTAAATGGTACTTGCAAAGCCATTCGCTGCCATTACTAATTATTTTTGGGCTTACTAATTTAATTAGTCCATAAAATTATTTTATTTGAAGCATAACTTGCCAAGTTAAACTTTATAGCTTTGTATATTTCAAAAATTCGCTCATAATTTTTTTTTTTGGTTTATATCAAATGTTTGATTCGCCAACAAACTATTTTATATTTGAAAAGAAAGATAAATATCCATTAACAATTTCTACCGATTTTTGCCAATTTCAAGAAATTCACCAACCAAATCTATATTAAGTTTCCACAAAAAATGAAAAAATTGCAAATACAATTTAATGTTTGATCTCCGAGTAACAAAAAAAATCGTCAATATTTTACACCATTTTTTAGGGGGGGTTTCTTAAAATTTTCACTAAAATAAGGACAAGGGTGTCTAAGAGGAGAGGACATTGTATAGTCCAAAGGGCATAAAGTAGCCTATGGGTTGGTAGAGTATAATGATCACATGGCAAGGCACAAGTTTATAGGCCTAAATCAAATGCATTACAATCCACCTAAGAATCTTTGCTAGAAAAGAGATACATAATAAAACCTAGCTAAGAGCATTGTTCTTATGCAAATTATTATAAGGAAAGATAATCTGATTATCCACTTATCCAAGGAACTATCCATTTTACAGGATTTAACTTATATAAGTACAAGATGCAACCTTTTTTTTTATACATTTGCAATGTATAATGCTTAAGGATTCCTATCCTTGATAGAAAGTATCTCCAAAAAGCTAAGAACTAATTTAACCAAGAAAGATCAAGATGGTGATATAAAACACAACTATATATGATTTTACTGACATGCACCAATTCAATAGGTTAAGATGGTACATTATTAATAATAAGGCTACTAAACTAACTCTTATTAAGAATGTCAATACTAACATATTTATATGGATTGATTTGTTTAGTTATAGTGGAATGCCCATGGTTAATACTACATATGTTCCAATGTGAAGAATATTTAACTAAGCAATATCATGTTTCCATGAAGAACTATAATATTTAAATAATTTACTTTCCACTTAAATTTTAAACATGTTCTCCATATGAATATAATGCACAAGGTTTAGTTTTCCAAAGGAATTCTAGATAGTTTTATTATAGTCCTCATAAATATCTACATTTAATATATTCTAAAATTTATCCTATTTGTATGTGTTTGACATTACTATTTAATCAAAAGGTAGGAGCATTGTATGTACTATTTATAGCCTATAATATTATATATGGTTTGAACAATTGGTTTTAGGTCTATCAAGTGAATTTAATTGAAACTTCTCAATCCTTTTCAACAAATTGATTGTTTTACATAACCTAAAATTCTATTAGTTTAAGAATACAAATTTATTAAAGTATTTCATTTCCAAGAATGTTGTACCTCTTCCATTCTTTTATATTTTACATACTAACATCTAAAATAGAATCCTTCACCTTACCTTTAAACCACAAAAAATCCGTATCATTCCAACATCACATATATCTTAATGATTCGCTAAACATACATCTATACTCGTGTTCTAATTTGTTTATATATTTCTACAATCTTATATTATTATAATATTCCATTCAAGAGGAGAGCTTATAAATAGTTCTACTCCTCTTATAAATAGTTCTAATGTAGATAAGAACATCAAAACCACTTTAGACATCCTAGTTATTATACAAATAAGACGACTATCATTCCCACCATCACAACATGGAACACTTCCATCACAAACAATAGGCAACTCAGTCAAGCATAAATCAACCATATTAGACCCTATATTAACATTAGCGCGAAAGCATAAATCTCAGTCGAGCATGAACAATCCAAATTAACTAAGTCATGGCTTAGGTGTCCGCTATCACTTGTCGAAGCATGATGCTAAAAATGGAGAAGCAAGTCAATCCAGTGCCCTCTGGTGAATCTAAATGAAAGCCTTGTGAAAGTCCAAATAGCCGTTAATAGAATGTTCAAAATATATGAGACTAAAATGTAACGGGAAAAAAAATTGGAACATTGGTATGGAGGGCAGGAAAAAGCAAGAAAAGCATACCGGGGTTATATAAAACCATTTCGTCTTTTATTTACAACGACTATTCTTCCTGTTTCTGTTCTCTCTCTCTCTCTCTCTTATATATTTTTTTTCAATGTCTTGTATAGGATCTCTTTGTTTGTTTTGTTTCGCAGGATTTTTCATCTTTTTGTTTGTTTTGTTTTCTCTAGGATTTTTCATCTTTCTGGTCGGGGTTTTGCTACAGAGTGCACGCTGGTCTGTATTTCCACTTTATTTTGGTTGGTTTCTCTGTGATTTTTTCCATTTTTTTGGGTTGGTTTCTCTGCGTGTTTTTTTTCCGGATTTTTTGGTTAGTTTTTCTGTTTTACATAGGAAGAGGCAGAGCAAAAGGAAGAGGCAGGGCAAAAGGCAGCGACAACTGATAGAAGCAAAATCCTTGTTCTAGGTAATTCTTCTTACAGGTTATCCTAATTTTAAGAAATTCTTCTTGTTTTAGATTGTTTTGATGTCAATTTTCGGTGACTACCTGTCCTTGTTTATGATGCTACTACTTTGAATATAAATTAAATGCAACTGGAGAGCTTCCATTAATAATCTCTTTTTAAGACACCGTAGACTAGAGAATGAATTTGTGCAGGAATATTTGGCAAGCGAGGAAGGATGGAGGAGTTGTGCTACAAGCTGATTCTGCTATTTTGGATTGAACGATAAAACCACCAAGGAGGGATGAAGGGACTGAGAGAGGTTAAGAGAGACCCTCTCATCTGCCTAAAATTGAAGGCTGTGCGCTAGTGTACATACAGGTATGTCTATCTGCCACTAGCCATTCCTTACATTAGAAACTGTTTTTTTATCTTAATCTCATATTCTAAATGAATTGAAATTGAGATTGAGAATGACTTGCTTGAGAATTTTTTGCGTTGTATGAGAGCCAGGTTTTCACACCATGCATCAACACACGGATGCATGTAAAAAAAAAATAGGGATAGGAAAGACATGAACCAAAATTATATATTTCGGAATCACAAAATCAGTCGTAGGTGCAAAATCACATTTCACAATAAATGCCAGATGTAAGATCTTTAAACTTGGAGGATAGGTGTCACATTTTAGTGCCCACCAACATTATGAAAATATCTTAATTCTAGAATTTTATAGGGAGGCATATCATAAGAGAATTGGGGTAGAATTTTATAGGGAGGCATATCATAAGAGAATTGGGGTTCAATTTGATTAGAGATTTTTAATAATGTTAAATCCATCATAAGATTTCTTGAATTCCTGTTCCTACAAGATTTCCTATAAATTTAATTACAAAATAGGACCCACTTTAACTATTAGTAAATGAATCCAAAGAAAAATATAAGCATAGGAGGTCTCATATCAAGTAGATGAGAAGTGTTGTTTTTAAAACCCACCCTAGCATAGGAGTTATCATATCAAGTAGATAAGAAGTGTTGTTTCCAAAACCCACCTTAGCATAGGAGTCCTCACATCAAATAAATGAGAAGTGTTGTTTCCAAAACCCACCCTAACTATAATTTTCTGATATAGTAATAGTTCCACACACCATAATTTGCGCACGGAGTTAATCACAATTAAAAAATTTCAAGAGACAGTTTCTATGTAAATCTTTTGTATCTCGTAAGTGTGTGGGAAGAGAGAGTTTTATCTTATTAGTTGAATTACCAAATGGAATTATAAGTAGTTTTGGGTTTAAATATTTTACCAAGTACATATCATAGTCAGCTATGGAATGGTGAGTACAAGGATGCATAGGCTTTATAAAATATAAATATAGTAACTATGTTTCATCCAATTGTTATATGGTCATTTAGAAGCCATAGTACCTTGCTATGTATCTTCTAATGACCCTCAAATTTCCAACTAACATGACCTTCATTCGCATCTTCTTCCTTCCTCACTGCGCTACAACTCAGTATACCACCATAAGGAGTAGGAGGCTATTATTGATATATGTGGAACTAGCTTCATGTAGTCTCCTCCACTCTCTATCATTATTCCACCATAAGGAGTAGGAGGTTATTATTGATCTATGTGAAACTAGCTTCATGTGGTCTCCTCCACTCTCTAATAGGGTGCACCGTTCTACCATTTTACATACCCTGCAGCTTCCTCCTTGTACTTCCTAACTGACCTCTTCTTCCACCTCCTTTGTCCTTGTTTCTCTCCACTCTCTTCTCTTCCTATATATGAAATACATGTCTTGACATATGGTAGTTGTACTCCCCAATTGACACATTATTCTCTTACACTGACAAGTCTACAACAAATATCTCACATTACTAGTCTTTTTGGGTCTGAACTTGATTTCTTTGGACATGGAGATAGTGTTTGTCTCTTCATTATAGATAAAAAAAATCAGTATGGGAGAATTACTATATTGTTGAGAAGCTCATCTTAGGAGTGCCCACAATAGATGTGAAGGAGATCTTCAACATATTGGCTTATCAATCCACTATGGTATACCCTATTTTTTTCATTTGTAGGGCTTTCAAGTATGAACCTTAGGTTGCACTTAAAAGTCCATACTTGTCTCTCCTGTCCATACTTGTCATTTACCTTAATTTTAGTGCTCTGTTGTTTCGCAAGGATATGTTAGCCTGAGTGCAGATATAGGCCCCCCCAAAATGGAAAAGAATGAAGCACTAGCAAAGTTAAGTAAATTAATCCTATGGTAATTCATTGTAGAGTTTATAGCACTCCTAGAGATCATCCCCTCCCTTCACTAGAAAATTTGTGGTCATATCCTGCCTTATAACTCCGTTTAATCAATTTGAAAGCAACAAGAGATGTTCAATATAAAACTGAGAGTATTATCTTCTCAACTGCCTTAGACATCGTTTGCCATACTACCACTAACCTTTTCTCGTTAAAGTGCTCCAGTCGCTTCTTTTATATCTCTTTCTTGTTTCCCTAATTCAGTCGCCTCCTGGAAATAACAGGCTGACAGGGATACTATTTTATACCATGCCATTTTGTGTTTGTAATCCTTCATCATATGCTATGAAAATTTAAACTTTAAAATCACCAAAAACAGGCTGACAGGGATACATTGCGCATAAGTAATAACGGCTTTGGGTTAACAAATGAAAGAGAATGAAAACCCAAAGGCAAACAAGATTATTATGCAAACATCAAATTGGTAAATCATTGAACCAGGAGGGAGATACGGAGGACCACAATTATGAAGAACCCATTCAAGAGATTTGTATAAAGTGTAATGCAATTGTCTTATAAGTGTATGAAATGTGAATACATAGGGAAAGATTTTGGTACCACACCTAAGCAATCTTTGGCATTTCTCATTTAGAGCAGGGCAACCAAGCATCCATGATGGACGGCCGATGAAAAATGACAACATTTTTCTAAAATGTCGCAAAGTTATAATGAAGGAAAAACATGGGAAAATCATTGTCTGAGACAATTCATGGAGAGTTATCTTGCCCTTAACAGGACGTTTGACAGTCGGATTTTCTTTTGGGAACTTCAGTGAGAAGTTGTTTTTATTTTCCTCCAAAAATGAAGTCTATTATAAGACACTGGCATGTGATCCTAAAGCAGTTCCTGGATCGAAGTGAAAGACTACATATATCAGGCCATTGGGTGCTTACATATGCGGTGTCACAATTATTGGTTGAATATTAATTGACATTACAGTCTTCAATCTAAACAGATTAGCCTATTATGGCAGATCTCCACTACACATTTTGTTGTAATTTATATTTGTATTTTTGGAATTGAAAGATAGTCTTCATCTAGGAAGAAAAATGTTGAGATTTTATGCTTCTAAACATTCCATTAAGACACTATAAAAAAACAAAGAAGCAACACCTTGTGTTTGCCCTTTTTTCAAACTAGAAACTAGTTCAAAGGAGAACATCAAGCTATAGAAGCAAAAAGGAAAATAGAACTCAACAAACAACAACATTATCTTTAATCTATTTAATATTGAGAACCAACCATGCTAATATCCGTCCGCACTAAATTTTAATTTATAGAGAATGTTTTGGAGTTAGACTATATATACTCGGAGAATAGTGCCTCTCTAGTAGTGAAATGCCTTGAAATAATGTGTTGAATCTATGAATTGTCAAAAGATAAGGAATTGATGTGTATAAAGGAATTCTACTTTCTCATTCACTTGATAGATCTTTATTTGCTTTGCTCTTTCTATTGATTTGAGATCTAGTAATATTTATATATAAACTAGAAGGATTATTGTTTCATAGCAATTACAAAAAGTCTCCTTGTTCAACCATACAATGAAGGAAACACACTGTCATGTCATGAACCTTCCCTGAGCATTCTAACCGAGGGTTAGGATTTGATGAGATATATAAGTTTGGGTGCTCTAATTAAGCGGAGGAAAAAGAATGAAAAAGAATATTATTGTGCCAAATTGAATGGATGTGTTAGCTCTATGCAAGGTAGAAGGATGTTTGGAATCAGCCTTGCATTCTAAAACAAAATATGCAGTTCCAGCTAGGTCAATGCAAATTAATTAAATCAATTGAGATAGAAGAAAAGCCACTAGGTTTGGTGAAATAAACCACTTCAGAAATTGGTATTTTAATCTGCAACTTACCAGATGAGGTTTGCATCTTAAGTCGAGAAAATATATAACTATTCATTTCTAGGATCCGCCTTTCCTTCTTTTATCTTTTGTTGTTTCTGATAAACATGAAATCTTCAGTGTCCTTGATATGATTGAAATGTTTCTGGATAAACTTGTGAATTTTGGTTTGCAGATATGCTTTGATCATACTTCTTAATTTGAGTAAGAATCGAATCATGGTATTATCTGATAAGTCGATTCTTTTCTGAAAGTATTTCAATTATTCTGATGGTTTTCTTAATTATTTAGAATTTAGGGTGCGAAGTAGCTATCTTTCCCATAACCAAAGAAGAGTCATTGAAAATGCTATTTCATCATCATGCACACAGATATTAGAAAAGTAGTAGATAATGCTTTATTACTAAATAGTAGAGGGTATTTGTCTTTGTTCGTATAGATTGTATATGTTGTCGCTGGCTTGAATTTTTCATCTTATAATGGTAGTCCTTTTTTGGTAAGAACAAATCATATGCAGACCAACCTACTAAAATCTATACATGAAATAGCTACAAATTAAGTTGCATAGAATTAAAACCTATTCTAATTCACCTAAATAAAAAATAGGATTAGAAGAGATAAGCTTATGTAGTCTCACTAAGAGAACTGTCTTGCAAGATGAAAAACTACCTTAAATTGTTGTTGACAAAAAAAAGTTGCTATATGCACAGATCCAAACACTAAGACTCGACAAGATGTCAAGATTTTTTTCACATACATGCACAGATCTAGACACTAACGCTTGACAAGAAGTCAAAAAGATTTTTTCACATACATGCACAGATCCAGACACTAACACTTGAGAAGATGTCAAAAGATTTTTGTGGTACACTGAAATGAACTTTTTACATGAGAAGAAGAAAACCCTTAGGATAGTTAGGATCTACTAAATGTCTTAGCTTAAGATACACAACCAGAATACCACAGAGGTCTTACTCAACTCTCCATATATCCAAATGAGTACAGTTCCTTTCTTTTATATTTCTTTCTTGAGAGTCTCACCTCATGAAATACAACTCTTACAATGGAAAATCTTATATATTCCATTCTAGATTTTCAGAAGCTTTTTCTTGACCCATTGTGTACATTCTTCTAATTTACTATAGGAATTTTGGTGAGAATGAATCCATATCAGTAAGTAACAGTTAAATCATGTTTGTCAGATGATCTCCCTAGAACTAGATTCATAGGGTTTGTGCCCATGGTCTTGGACTAACCGAATATTAAATCTGGAGCCCATATCAGTAAGTACCAATCAAATCCTATTTGTCAGATAATAATTTAATCGTAAACAGTATAGGGGATTTGTCTAGCTTCTGTATCTTTTCTTTGCCTTAAATATTTCATTGTCCATTCCTTGTTTTTGATTAAAAAGCAGTGATAACCAGGGCACTGACCATTTACATAGTAAAAACTATTAACAGCACCATCACAGCACTATAAAAGCACAAAACAGTTAACAGTCAAGTCTTTTAGAATAAGAAAAAACCAAAGTTTGAATCAACAAAACAAGGGACATCAGACCAAACCAAAACCAGCAGAGAAAAAAACCTAAGGGGTTGACTTGCAAACCCTAGTCATCTCCACAACGTTGTTCCATTCATTAAAAAAGGAACTTATACAGTTCCTTGGCCTCCTCCTTGTCAGCATCACTTTCAACAATATGCTCCCTCAAGAGGGAGAGAGTCAGAGACGAGTTGTGTAGAACCTGCAAGCATAATTTGTTAACACTTATGATCTAGGTGTCACGAAGATGCATCCTTCTTTTCAACTCTTTGACCTCATGAATAATGGTCTTCATATCTAGGAGCGGCGTCGGGCTTTCAATCTGGTTCAGGATCATCTTTACCTCCGTGTTGATACTCTGTATCTGTTCCATAGTGGGGATCCCTTGAGGGAATTCAATATTAGCCGCACTGCCCCCCTGTTCTGTTCAGGATTGCACCCCACCTCCACATGCAAACCCTTCTCGTCCTCCTTAGTAGTTTTGGCCGTCTTCAGCACATCCTCGATAGGAATAGTGACTGTTTGGGTTCCCATATCCTCCAGGGCTGCCAAATTCATGACCTCTTTTGGGTCCACCAGGTTGATAGGGTCCACAAGTTCCCCTTCCGACTTATCATTTCCAGCATCCAAAGGGGGCCCAGAAGTGTCGATTTCCTTAAGATCTTCCCCCTCCTTGTCATCCATATAGTCCTCTTCAGCCTCATAGACCTATTTGGTTTTCACTTCTTTGCCAAGGATCCTTTAGACACAAGTCTGTGGGATCTCTTCCTACCATCCATGTCTAGAGAGGGGTTTTCCTCCTCCGCATCCTCCGACAAAGAGTCACAATCTATGATAATTCTCTTCCACTTTACCAGAGATTTCCCTTTGCCCCTCATGGGGGTAAGAAACTTTTCCTTGCCAGTGGAGGGAGAGGGCACAAATTGGGTAATTTCGGTGATAGAAACAGAGGGGGGAATTGGGCGACCACAAGGGCATTTTGCACAAATTGGAGAAACCTAGGCAACTCCAAGCCAGGCAGAAAGGCCGTGAAAGGGTTCGAAGATGAAATAGAGGGATGCGCCAACATTAAATTCCTAGGAGGCAGAGGGACCTATGTTAATCATAGAGCCTGTAAATAAGGCCTTGGTGAAGCAGAATTGGCAGCTTATCCCCATTCTTGGGGTCTAGGGCTTCTTTAATAGTCACTTCTAGAAAATGTAATAAGAAAAAAAGAAAATGAAGCAGATCACTATTGCGGAAGTGATTGAGAAAAGGGATGTGGTAGTAGTAAAATACCTTGAACCGACCCTCCAAAGTAAAGTATTTCATGATAAGCAGATAGATTTGGTTCCAGGGGTGCTTCAGTTCTTCACGAGCAAGACCACCTTGCAATTTCACAGGCTCCTCCTTGTTTTTGAAGAAGCGTTTCATGCCTTCACTCTTAGACACATGGTTGGTCCTCTTCCATTTTCTCCCTTCCAACGAGAGACCTGTCGCTTGAGCAATAGAATCCTCTGAAACCTTGAAGGAGACACCTCCAATCGAGATCTTTCTGCCTGACCAAGAAGTCACAAACTGGACCGAGAGCTGCTCATCATGGCCAGTAAGGCGCTCCATGAATTCCGCAATCCCACCTTCCACATAGTAATTCCAGACTAGGGCATCCTTCTTAAAATCATTAGGATTATTAGGTTCATAGCGAACTCTGTCTCCCCCCATGGCCAAGTCCAAGAGGTCTTTCTTAACAAAGGACATAAGCAAACCAATGGACATAAGCCTCCAAAGTTGATGGACTAAAGGGTTGGAGGGGCCCCCAAACTCCTGCATCAACTACAACATGTTGTCATTAATGGTCCAAGAAATGTTAAGCTTGCGATAGACCATCCCCCAAAGCTTTCTTGCAAAGGAGTAGTGAAGGAAAATTTGGGGGGCAACATCAATTCTATAGAGGACACATCTATTGGGGAATTGAAATCCTCTTTTGGTCAAGTTATCTTGAGTCAGGATTTTGTTGTGCATAACAGTCCACCAGAAGAAATTGATCTTAGGGATTAGTTGAGGATTCCAAACCTCATTCCAATTAATAGACAAGATAGGTTCCCTCAACAGGGGCTTTCAACATCAATTCTATAGAGGACACATCTATTGGGGAATTGAAATCCTCTTTTGGTCAAGTTATCCTGAGTCAGGATTTTGTTGTGCATAACAATCCACCAGAAGAAATTGATCTTAGGGATTAGTTGAGGATTCCAAACCTCATTCCAATTAATAGACAAGATAGGTTCCCTCAACAAGCTTTTGTAGGCAGTCTTGACAAAGAAATCCCCAGAGGGGTCTCACTTCCAAATAAATTTATCTTCCCTAGGAAATAAAGGGAGGAGAGTCCTAGCCAGAAGCTTCTATAGCTCATTAGCAATAGGAAGCAGAAGAGGTTGATCCAGACAACAGTTCGCCATAGTTTTCCAAGTGTGATTGAGGAAGAAGTCAGACACTCTTTCCCCAAAGAATCTTCTAGTGGTATTCTCAATCCTTCTAAGGAAAGGCGAGGCAATGAGGGGTTTTTCCCCAAGCCAACAGTCCTCCCAAAATAGAATCTTTTTGCCATTGCCAATAAGCCATTTCATGCCCTGAGAAATGGTGCCCCTACAACTGATAATGTTATTCCAAATTTTGGACCCTTTGGGGAGACCATCTTCACTTAAAGCAAGGAGAAAACTGTCATTTCCAAGGTATTTTGCCCTCACAATTTGCCCCCAGTCAAATTCCTTGTGTAGAAGCTTCCAGGCCATTTTGGACATGAGGGTCATATTGAAATGAGTAATTTTACAGATACCTAAACCCCCCATCCATTTTGGGTAGCAAACTTTATCCAAACCCACAAGAGAAAGCCTTTTCTTTTCCTCTATACTAGTCCAAAGGAAGGTTCTTTGGATATTTTTAAGCTTATCAGCCATGGTAGCATAGATTTTGAATAGGGAAAGGAAGTAGACCGGGATGCCCTACAGGGTAGAGGCCAACAACTGAAGCTTCCCCGCACTATTGAGGAGCCTACCCTTCCACCCTGCCAATTTTCTTTGCATTCTTTCAAGGATGGTTGCCCAGAAGGAGTTGGAAACATCCTTGATAGTTAGAGGTAACCCAAGGTAAAATACATGGGAGGGAGGCCATTTGACAACCTAGGATCCTTTGAATTTTATCTTGAAGATAGGTTGTCATGTGGAAAAAGTAGATGTTCTTTTATCATAATTAATGTGCTAACCAGAAGCATCCACAGTGGTTGAGAAGGGATTTCCATCCCTTGGCCTCCACCATAGAAGATATTCCAAAGAGAATAGTGTCATCCACAAACTACTGCAAAATCATAGGGGGAATAGTAGTAGTTGGTTTGATTCCATTGAGGACCCCATTGCCAACCAAAGAGTTGAAATTTTTAGCCAAAACTTCAGCAAGGATAATAAAAAGGTAAGGTGAAAGAGGGTCACCTTGTCTCAACCCCCTACAAGCCCCAAAGGTCTCCAGAGGGAACCCATTGAAAAGGACAAAGTAGTTAACCATAGTTATGCATTCCCTAATAAGGTTTAAAATTTGTCCCCCAACTCCAAGCTTTTGTAGGACCTTGAAGAGAAGGCTCCATTTAACTCTGTCATAGGCCTTCGAAATATCTAGCTTGAAAGACATACCAGGATTATGACATTTGTCCATAGAATGAATAATATCATGTGTGGAGATAGCCACATCAAGAATTTGTCTACCAGGTATGAACCTTTTTCTGACTCAAACTGATGAGAGAGTCCAGAAAGGGTTTGAGGCTATTGACCAGGACTTTGGTGAAGATCTTGTAGACAGTATTACAGAGGCTGATAGGGCAAAAGTCTTTCATAGAAGACGGATCCTGGATTTTGGGGACCAAAGCTATGAAGGTGTTGTTTAATTTTTTTAGGAGCTTTCCAGATCTGAAGAGATCCTTAGTAGCAAGAACCACATCAACACCCACCACTTCCCAAAAATCCTAAAATAAAGCAGGAGGAAAGCCATTTGGACTTGGGGCTTTGAAAGCCCCCATAGAGAACACCACAATCCTAACTTCATCCTCAGACACCGGGGCCATGATAAGCTCATTGTCATCCCTTGTGGGTGTGATTGTATGAAGAAAGCATAAGTATCCAGTAGATTACTGAGATGGGGGGGGGGGGGTGAATCAGTAAATAGAAAAACTAACACAAACTTTCCCAATCTTAATTTCAATCACTCAAAGTAAACTTATCAATGAAATACCACTGTCAAGATAAACTCTCATAAGATAAACTGGTTGACTGTTACAACAACTTAATAGTAAACAACATCAAACTTATAAAAATCCAAATGCTTTATCATATGTCAACAGACTTCATTTCTCAATGCTTTCGATTATCATGACTTATCAGAATAGTTAAGTAGTTAATCAAATCAACCATAAGATCATATCCACAAAAACATTCACCACATGACACAAATTTTTGACGTGGAAATCCAAATGGGAAAACAACCACAGTGAGATGAGACTCACAAGATAACTATCTGAACTCTTCTGAAGTTCGCCCTGTTAGGAGTCAAGCCTGTTAAAGCTTTACAAAAGTCCTATTAAGAATTGATCATGTTAAGGATCACTCGGTTAAGGGATTGACTACAAATGCCTTATTAGAAGCAATACCCTATTAGGAGTAACCTCAGTAGAGGATTTGAAAATACAAGGTAATGGATCACCTTGGTAGAGGATTTGAAAAGTAACCAAGCTTGTTAGAGCTTATCTGGTTAAGGGATTTCAGTTCTTTTGTAATTGTTAGAAAACAACAAGGGTTTGCTTGATCTGTCTGAATAGCACTACACTTGCTTTATCAGATCCTTTTTAAGCTTCCATTTGTCTTTACTCAAATTGCAGACATATCATCCAGTTCGGCAACTACACACTCAACTGATCTCTGTCAACACCTTCAACAAAACAACTTCATTGACCTTATAAGCAAATCAATTAGGTCGGCAACACAACAAAACCCTAATTCTCATCGAGATTACAAACAAATTTGGTTCAAGTATAACCGTTGGATTACATAGCAATCTCTTGCACATTAATCAAGAAAGCCTTGACCACTCTTTGATCACCTCTTCGATCTCTGTAACTCATCACGCGCTTTGCATTAGATGCAATACACTTTTCTCATTCCCTAGACGAAAGTTTACAACAACGCGCCAAAAACATCTTGAAATTTTTTTCATACAATGACCATATGTCTCACCATCATTACCGCTCATCATTAGATCATAAATCAACATAACCAATTCAACAACCTTAATCGGTTAGGGTATAACAAAAACAACAGGTAGGGTTTACCGGTTATATCAAATAGATAGGGTTTAACCTTTTACCAGTTACCGGTTCAACTCACAAACTTACATACTGGTTTACAATCTCCTTCACAAAGCTCATCCTACCATTTACAAGACAATATCAACAAATAACAACAATATCATTACCAGTTAATTGACATCAATGACAACATTACATATCATTAATGCAATCTTCATGCAAATGCCAACAGAGTGGGGGTGGGAGGAAATGGAGGAGATTCTCACAAAGGATTGGATCCCCACCCCTACAATTATCTCGGAAAATGGTATAGAAATAGTCAGTAGCCATGTTCCCAATTCTAACTTCATCTTTGACATCTCGATTATGGTCATCCTTTAAACAGGAAATGTGGTTTCTTTTCTTGTGGATATTGGTCGATCTGTGAAAGAAGGTAGTGTTTTTGTCCCCCTCTTTTAACCATTGAACCCTAGATTTCTGTTTCCAGTATAGTTCTTCCCTCATAGAGTTTTCCTTCCATTTCCTCTGAAGGGCAGCCTCCTCCAGGTGGGTTGCTTCCAGGTCCCTTGATCAATTTGTTTTTGAATGACATCCAACTTGCTATTGATTTCCTTCTTCTGAATAAAAATGTCCCCAAAGGTGTTTTTATTCCATCCGTTAACATTTCTTTTGATTAAATCTAATTTCTAAGCCACCCAGAACATGGGCGTGCCATGTATATCAGTCTCCCATCATCTTTTGATACAATCCTTGAGCTCTGGGTGGGTATTCCACATGACTTCATACCTAAAAGGGTAGCTTTTCCTATTAGAGTTGGTGGTGCTGAATAGGAGAAGGGGGTTATGATCAGAAACCGTTCTGGGGAGGGCAGAGAGTTTCAGAGAGGGACCAATACCCCAGTTACTTGAAATGAGAAATCTATCCAATCTAACCTGGATAAGATCCTTCCCTTTTTTAAGATTGGACCAGGTGAATCTTCGACGAGTTAAGTCTGCAGCAAGTAACCCATTCCTACCAATGAAATCCGCCAAGTCAGTCATGCTGTCAGAATACTCTACCAACCCTCCCAATTTTTCAGACAGAAAAAGTGGGGAATTGAAGTCACCCACAACCACCCAATGAGCATTGGGATCATTTTGAAGGAGAGACAAAATGTCATTCCACAAGGTTAACCTGCAATCTCAAATTAGGGGCGTAAACATTAATGAGGAACCAGGATTCCAAGGTGGACGAGAGTCTGGAGATAATAAAGTTGGCAGAGGTGGTAATTAGGTTGCCAGATAACTTAGAGGGGTCCCACATAGTAACTAAACCACCAGAGACTCCACTAGCATCACTAATAAAGAACTCAACACCGGGCCAAATTTTGCCTACTATAAGGGAAAAAGGGCCACTAGTCATTTTAACTTCTTGGAGGAGAAGAACCTCAATTTTATTTTGAAAAATACAATTCTTAAGGGCGTACTGCTTTTGAGGGTTGTTTAAGACCCTCATATTCCATGAGAGAACTTTTGTTTCTTACCTCTTAAGGTCGTCTCCAAGGTTCGTTGTCTACCATTGGCGACATCCCTTGTTGCTTCCTTTTATCTAGATAGTCTCTGGGATGGACTCCCCATCCTTGGGTCCATCCCAACATCTATCTTCACATTCCTAGTCTTGTGTCTCTGTGTGATCCAGCCATCATCAGTAGGGAGTTGGCACCCACTAGAGGAGGCTCCTTTGAGTGTTAGAGAGCTTTAACAACCAACACATTCTGATTTTGTTTGTATCCAAACTCTAATAGAAACAAAAGCATATGATGTTTACCAACATGTTGAGTCTGCTAACCGAATCGAGCTTGCATAATCAAAACTTTCTTTGCATTATGTATTTCTATTGTAACCCTTGGCTCTTAGTGGCTTAATTTACAATGCTCTTTTTCTTGCCTAGTTTATGTGCAGCCTTTTGATCTGAACATTGACCACGATCTGCATACCTAGAAACAATCTTATTTGGATTTTGGATTGGTTTTGTTGTATTTATATTCGATTAGAATGGGTTTTACATGACCATAAATGGTTCAAGATGGGGTTTTAGAGGTCATCCCTGTAATTCCTTTTAGGCATGGGATTGTATTATAAGTTTTTGCTGGCAAATTATTCCATATGGTAAAAATACAGATGCCACTATGGTCCAATAGCCCCTATTTAATTGGTAACAAACTATTTGGCCTTGGCCTCGTAAAAAAATAGTAGAAATCATATATTGTGCACACTTTCTATAAAAAAAGCTCTTAAGAGCTGTTTTTTAATAATTGTCTTCGAATTCTTCAAATTCAAATGGTTTTTCTATCTATGTGATTTCTAGTTTTTGAAGTTTACAATTATAATTTTTTTTTAATCTTTCAGCATTCTAAATTTAATTTTCTAGTTCGATTATAGAATTATTTTAATTATAGATTAACTGACAATCTTTGTTATATCTTACAAAATGGGAATTGATGTATGGCTAAATTGGTATTGATTGGGTGGCAGGGACACACAATTCAAGCAGATAGTGCAAGTATTGGATCTTGATGCAAATTTCCAACATGTTGGAGGCAAAATCATTGCAGTTATTGGAACATGTAGGTTGCCGAGAAGTTGTTTAACAAAGATTGCAGTACTAGTGTGGATTTAGAACAGAAAGGGATGGGATTGGGTATTTGCCATTTTTTTAGTCATATCTTGATCAATTACATTGACTTGGTAGCTTTGTAACATGTACAAATACAATGATTAATAAAAAAAAGTTCAGAGACTGAAGGGAATGGTCATTGGCCTTGGTCATTCCTTAAGGTTGGGTGTTTTTCTGACAACTTAAAGAATGGTCAATTGACCAAGGCCATTCTTTAAGATCTATATCTTGTGTCCTTGCATTTTTGAATTTTTTAGCTTCATGTTTGATTTTATTTAAGAATTTTTTAATTTTGATCTTAACATTAAAGTTACAAATCAAAATCTTAAAGCAATTCACAATGGACAATCATAAAGCATCATAATGAAAACAACATTTAAAAGGTAGTCACAAAATCACTTCCCGAATGTAATTCACATGACACAACCATGCCACTATTAATAATAAAACATACATTTTGACTTGTCATAAATTACCCTTATGTAAACAACATTTAAAAGACAAACATGAACTCACTTTATGAATGCAGGTCACATGACATAATTATGTCTACATAAATTTTTAAATATATGTTTTGACCCATCACATATATGATGATAATCTCTTGCACATCACTAAACACATTGCCCTATTACTATCACATATATGACTATAATCTCCTGCGCATCATTAAAGACATTGCCCTATTTTACCATCACATATTAAGATTATTGCACTTGCACAATGAATTGCTTGTAAACTTTAAAATATATAATTTTAGTTTTTATCAATGCATGACAATAAATTATAAACTATGATACCTTTTCATTGCATATAACATAGTTTTCATCACCATCAATATTAAGTTGTATGCTTAAAAGAATGTAAATAACTTTTTAATAAATAAAACAAATGTATGTTGTATTTTTTGCTGTATTGTTTTGTGTAATGTTGTGTTGTGTTGTTTTGTGGTTGTCTTAGGTCACTTAGGAAAGGCCATTGAGCTTCCACCTTCACGTGGTTGGCCTTGTTAGTAGAGACTATTATTGAAGCCAAGAGAAGCCTATCTAAAAAGTCATCATTTAATTATAATGATAGTTCATATTAAATGCATTATAAAATTCTAAAAATAAAGAAAATCCGGGTTACAAAGGTAAAATTAGGAAAAAAGAATAAACTATCGAATTGAATGATATTTTTCTAGTTGTTAATTGAACAATTTTGCAAATGCTCACAATTTGAAGTTTTTCCAATGAAAATTATTTATTAGTCCATGCGTTTAAGGTGTAGACTTATGTTTTTGATCGCCCTCAAATTTATATTAATCTTTATTGAAAATTGTGCAACTCAAAATATTTCTAATGTCAAGGGTGTATTTTTAAATTTACTTTTTATTTATAATTTTCTATTGGCAAGTTGAATTTAAGCACGTAGTTTAATAAATTTTTATTAATAAAAATAAAGAAAAATCTTCAGCCAATCAGAGGCATAAGTTAAAACCATTTATGAACTTTGTATTCATTGCCCTTTTCTTGTTTTACGGTCACAACCTGGTTTTGCTGTTTTTATTTTCACCGTCATGACCTTTTTTTTTCTTTTGCAATTTTTTAGTTTCCATTGATCGTGTATTATTACCTCCCACATTTTTTTTTTGAAGTGTGGACATAGTATGCATATTATTATATTATATAACATAGGGGAGAGGAGCCAGAACGTGTGCACCCTAACTTTGAGGGTCCACGTGGCAGAGACCAACTTTTCAAACCACCCATGTAGACCGCTGAGTTGGCAACCCAAAACGAGGATTTTATCTAGGTCAACCCTAACTTGTAGTCCAAGTGGCCCAAAAAATGCCACTTTGGATCATCGACTAGAACGTGAGCAAGCCCAACCCTGAAACATGCCATGCTTTCCATCTACATCGAATGGGTTGGCCATGTGGCGATCAATCACTTACACACCTTACCAACCATATACTCTGCCCAATTCTCTCACCATCACATTCAAATTCCAACTGCACTCGCATTAACTACGTGTCACCTTGCCTTCACTGTCTCTGCTTGGTCGCATTTTTTGAAGTGTTCGGCCTTCAATGTGCTCAACCCCTCGTACATTGTCTCGATGCCTGTTCATTTGCTTCCCACTCAAGCTCTATTGGTGGTTTCGTTTGCTACCACAACCCGCTGCCATGGAACACCTTTAACCCGGATTTGGACTAGAACATGCACACCCAAAACTAGGCAACACCTCAGTGTATACCCCATTTCGCAGGATTTTGTTTGGTTTTTTGGGGTTATGTTTCCATTTTTGGCTCCATTTTTCTTTTCTTACTCCCTCACCACCTCCATTTCGCAAGTATAGAGCTGAATGATGAGGACGACGAGGATATACTTGTAGATGTTGAGTCGACTCTTTTCCCCTTTGACCTAGGTGAGGAATTTTCCTCACTAAGGCTCACAAATTTGCAATGTTTTGTATTGTTTTCTTTCGACATTTGTCCTTTTACTTGATTGTTTAAAAAATTGTTCTAACTATTTGGCATTCCTCAATTGTTTTTTGTTTCTAACTGTTTGGCATTCTTCAGGAAAATTTTATGGTTGTTTTCTGTGTTTTTGAACACAACATTTTGTGTTCATAAACACAAATACATAGAAAAGGGAATCGTACTCCCTTGTTCTAGCTTTATTGTAATTCTAATAATGACCTTTGATTAAAATTATGGCTCATTTCATGTAATAATGATAATATTGAGAGTTTTTGTATCGATTTGCATCATCATTGTGGTTTAATGGTTTCAATTTGAATGGTTCACTGTTAATGTATAATGGGTTTGTGGGTTTAATAGTTCATTTTATTTATAGATTCACAAGATTTAGGTTTTCAATTTCACATTTACTATAAAGGGTTTTTCAATGTTTCACTGTTAATGTAAAAGTGTTCACATTTTCACTTTTATTGTAAAATGGGTTTGAGGGTTTAAAAGTTGGCTTGTTTTTGGGATTCACTTCATTTTGGCTTTCAATGTCACTTTTAAATCTTCACTATTTATATAATTGAAAATTCTCAAAGGGTTTAACTACATGTTTCATTGTGTTCCTTGTCAGAGGATTTAAATCAATGTGATCACTTTGAAACAACTGCTTCGGTTTCAATTTCTATGTTTCACTGTTAATGTAAAAGGGTTCATATTTTCACTTTTATTGTAAAATGGTTTTGAGGGTTTAAAATTTGGCTTGGTTTTGGGATTCACTTCATTTTGGCTTTCAATATCACTTTTAAATCTTCACTGTTTATATGATTGAAAATTCTCAAGGGGTTTACCTCCATGTTTCATTGTGTTCCTTGTCAGAGGATTTAAATCAATGTGAGCACTTTGAAATGGCTCCTTCGATTTCAATTTCAATGTTGAAGTGTTAATGTAAAAGGGTTCACATTTTCACTTTTATTGTATAATGGGTTTGAGGGTTTCAAAATTAGCTTGATTTTGGGATTCACTTCATTTTGGGTTTCATTTTCACTTTTCAATCTTCACTATTTATATAATTGAAAACTCTCAAAGGGTTTAAATCCTTGTTTCATTATGTTCCTTGTCTGAGGATTTAAATCAATGTCAGCACTTTGAAACAACTCCTTCGCTTTCAATTTCAATGTTGAACTGTTAATGTAAAAGGGTTCACATTTTCACTTTTATTGTATAATGGGTTTGAGGGTTTCAAAATTGGCTTGATTTTGTGATTCACTTCATTTTGGGTTTCATTTTCGCTTTTCAATCTTCATTGTTTATATAATTGAAAACTCTCGAAGGGTATAAATCCATGTTTCATTGTGTTCCTTGTTCGAGGATTTAAATCAATGTCACCACTTGAAACAACTCCTTCGGTTTCAATTTCAATGTTGAACTGTTAATGTTAAAGGCTTCACATTTTCACTTTTATTTTACAATGTGCTTGATGGTTTCCAAGTTGACTTGATTATGGGATTCACTTCATTGGTTTAGGGTTCACTGTTAAAGTAATTCTGATTGCACATCTACATTGTGTTCATTGCCATAAGGTTTACATCTTCACTTTAAAAATAATAATATTGTCGCATGGTATAAATCAATGTTTCATTGTGTTCCTTGTTCGAGGGTTTAAATCAATGTGAATACTTTTACATACTCCTTGGGCGTCAATTACAATGTTTCACTGTTAATTTATATGGCTTCAACTTTTCACTTTCATTTTACAATGTGTTTTGCGGGTTTTAAAGTTGACTTGATTTTGGGATTCACTTCATTTAGGGTTTCAATTTCACTTTTATAGTTAAAGGGTCTAGGGCTTAGGGTTCACTGTTAAATTAATTTGCATTGCACATCTTCATTGTTTTAATAAGAATAATATCGCAGGGTTTAAATCAATGTTTTTTTTTGTTCATTGTCCGAGGGTTTAAATCAATGTGAACACTTTGAAATTATTCCTTGTGTTTCAATTTCAATGTTTCACTCTTAATGTATAAGGGTTCACATTTTCACTTTTATTTTACATTCTAATTTGTTGCAATCACTTTACATGTTTCATACGTTTAGAAATGCTTGCCAACTTTCATTTCTAGTTGTGAAGCTCATTGAAAATATTATCTATGTTCATGTACAAAATTAATTATTAGGAATCCTTGAACCCTTAAACATTAACAGTGAAATTGAATCCCTTAAACATGTGTTAGTATATCATTCTTTTAACTGCTTTTAGGCACCACTATACACTCTTCTTTGCAGTACCATTAACTACACGTCCCTTGTCTTTCATTCCCACTTGTGCATATAAATCAGGATGCTACAATATGCATATATATAAACACTATATATGTTTTGTACATGTATATGGATATATGTATGTACATGGATATGAATATATGTATGTACATGTATATGCAAATATGTATGTACATGGATGTGCATATATGTATGAGCATGTGCATGCACATATGTACATGGATGTGCATGCACATATGTAGATGTTTTAGGAGGTGATTAGGGGAGAGGAGCTAGGACGTGTGCACCCTAACTTTGGTCCAAGTGGCACACCATGTGGATGCAGAGACAAACTTTTCGAGATGCCCATGTAGATCACTGAGTTGGCTACCCCAATTCAAAACCCTTTGACAGTAAAAGTGAAATTGAAACCCTAAATCAAGTGAACCCCTAAATCAACTTTGAAACCCTCAAACCCATTAGACAATAAAAGTGAAAATGTGAACCCTTCTCCTTCCTTATCACTTCTGCATATAAATCAAGATGCCACAATATGCATAAATATATTTATATATATGTTTGGTGTGTATAAATTATGTATATACATATATGTTTGTACATGTATATGCATAAATGTTTGTACATGTATATGCATAAATGTTTGTACATGTATATTCATATATGTATAAACATTTGTGTATGTACATATTTTTGGTCCATATTGTTCAGGAGGGTAGAACTAGTAGTAATAAAAAAACATGTATAAGTAGCACAACTGAAGCAGTCACCGGCTAGGAGGGACCTCAAAGAGATCAATCCGGACCAGTCAACAAGAGTAAATGCAACAAAAACACAAAGATATGATGGAGGCAATGCATAACAACTAGTTTTATTTCATGAAAATTGATTACAACCAACCGGTAACAACCGGGTTATAGAAACCAACTCACAGGCCTATTAAAAGATGGTCAAAGTACATAATAGGTCACAATCGAGACCACAAATATCAAGATCTATCTTCTATGCTTAGTGTAACTACTTGATTACACACTAATTCTCAATTAAAATTATTTATATGATCCAAGGGGATCCGGTCCGCCCAAAAAGAGATCAAAACTCAAAGAACAAGACCTAATGTGCAAAACCAACAAGGTCAGCCTCTGCCAAGAGATTCCTCCAAAAAATCCAAAGGATGAAGTGTGGATCATGGGAAAAGGTCAGCCACATGCCAAGAAACATTAGAATCAATGCTTAAGGCTCTGCAAGCTATAGAAGGGATCCGATAGATCACCCATGCAAATAGGCCCAGGCAACCGGTAACAAGAAACTGTCAACCAGTAATAGGAAATTATCATGGAAACCGATAGCGATAACTTGCTAGAAAATTATTCAAATGCTCTGTGGTTTAGAAATAAGGAAGATGATCCAGTCTTCGGGTAGAATCCAACTCCACAAGATTTAGTGAGCCAAATTCAGGACACACAAAAAGAAATGTTGAAACTGCAAACATAAAGAAAAACAGAAAAAAAAGTATTTTTGGTTGATGCAAGATTGCCATGAATCGAGTATGCTCCTGCATCAGACATCTAAGGTTATTGAAAAAGTGAGTCTCTCACTTTATTGGGGTTAGAGGAAAACCAAGGTGGTCTACCTCTACCTGAGAAATCCAAGATGAATCTTCAACTGGTCTGTCCTTCCACTTCACAAGATACTCCTTATATTGGTTGCTCCGGGTACTACGCCCAATCCTACTGTCCAAAATGTCTTCAATCTGATCCGATTCCTTTTGGGGCAACTATTTCTCCAAGTCTACAATATTGTCCTCACTGAATTCTGGTTCATGATACTCATGAAGATCTGCAATGTTAAACAGAAGTGAAATACTCAGACTATCTGGTAACTCCACTTCATATGCATTCCCAAAACTAAACTTCCTCAAAATCTTGCAAGGTCCAATCTTCCTCATCTGCAACTTGTTGTAAGTTCCAACTGGGAATCTTTCTTTTCTTAGATATACCATCAATTCATCACCAACCTCAAATTCCTTATGTCTCCTCTTCTCATCTTCTCATCTTCCTTCTCCTTATACTTTCTATTCATGTCCTTCAAATGTTGCTTAACCTAAATATGCAAGGCCGCCATGTGATCTGCAAAGTCTTCTGCTTCTGAACTTTTCCGGTCTTCCTTTCTAATATCTCTTAATTTTGGTATACCTCTAGGATGCACTTCAGTAACAATCTCAAAAGGTTTTCTTCCGACACTCCTATTTACTGAATTATTGTAGGCAAAATCTACTTGTGCATGAATCAAATCCCAACTTCCGGTTTTATCTCCAACTAAACATCTCAATAAATTTCCCAAGCTTCGGTTAACGACTTTTGTCTATCCATTAGTCTGTGGGTGAAAATTAGAATTGAACTTGAAATTTGTCTTCATCTTCTTCCAAAGTGTTCTCCAAAAATAGCCAAAAAAACTTAGTGTCTTTGTCAGAAACTATGCTCTTAGGTAATCCATGCAATCTCATTACTTGAAAAATAGGTCTACTACATGTAATGCATTTGATGTCTTCTTACAAGGTATGAAATGAGCCATCTTTGAGAATCTATCCACTGCCACAAATATAGAATCATTTCCTCTCGGTGTTTTAGGTAATCCAAGTATGAACTCCATGCTTGTAGCCTCCCAAGGTCTTACTAGTATTGTCAAAGGTTTATACAATCCCGCATTCTTACTACTACCCTTTGCAACTTGAAAAACTCTACAACTTTGCACATATTTCTTAACATCCTTATGAATTCGGGGCCAAAAGTAATGCTCACTCACCAATGCTAGTGTTTTGTCAATACCAAAATGTCCTGCTAATCCTCCACTATGTTTCTCCTTTATCAGATTCTCCCTCATAGAACTCTTAGGTATGCACAACTGAACTCCTCTGAATAGCATCCCATCTTGAATGAAGTAATCCAACCACTTGCTTCTATCTACCATAATTGGTTCTCTACATGCTCTCCAAGGTTCTGCACAATCCGGGTCATCATCATACAAGGTCTTCAATTCCTCAAATCCTAATACTGTCACTCTCATCTCTGTCAGCAAACTCCTTCTCCTACTCAATGCATCAACATCTTTCTTAGATTTCCTACTTCTATGCTTCAACACAAAGGTGTAATTCTGCAAAAATTCTACCCATCTCATATGTCTCTGATTCAACTTACTCTGACTGTTCAAATACTGCAAAGCTTGATTATCTGTATACAAAACAAACTCCTTAGGAAACAAGTAATGTTTCCACTTATTCAAGGCTTGAACTATGGCATAAAACTTCTGATCATATACTAAATATCTCCTCTGAGCATCATTCAATTTCTCACTGAAATAAGCTACTGCTCTCCCTTCTTGACTCAAGACTGCTCCTATTGTTGTTCCACTTGCATCACAATCCACTTGAAATACTTTATTGAAATCCGGTAAAGCAAACACAGGCTGCTCAGTCACTTTCTGATTCAATAGTTCAAAAATTTCATTTGTTCTGGTGGTCCACTTGAATTCCTTCTTATCTCCTCTCATGGTCTCAGTCATAGGGTTACAAACTGAACAAAAAATTCTGATGAACTTCCGGTAGAAACTAGCCAATCCATGAAATGATCTCACCTCTTAATGCTTTTCGGTGTAGGCCACTCAACAATTGCTTTCACTTTCTTATGGTCCATCTTCAAACCATCCTCAGATATCACTAATCCCAAATAGCCTAACTCATCTTTCATGAAAGTACACTTCTTAATATTTGTCAACTTCTTTTGTTTTCTCAACCTTTGCAAAACTTGTCTCAAATGCAACAAATTCTCCTCTTTTGTCTTACTAAAAATCAGAATGTCATCCAAATATACAATAGCAAACTTACCCAATAATTTCTTCAATACCTCGTTCACTAGCCTAATAAAAGTACTTGGTGCATTAGTTAACCGAAAAGGCATCACCAACCATTCATATAGTCCTTCATTTGTCTAGAATGATGTCTTTCACTCATCTCCTTCTCTGATCCTAATTTGATGATACCCACTCTTCAAATCTATCTTTGTAAGGTATTTGGATCCACTCAAACAATCCATTATGTCATCCATCCTAGGCAAAGGAAACCTTGTTATAATGCCCGCCAAAATACCCTAGAATTTTTTTATCTCCATTAGTATGTTAGATGTTTAGTTTCTCTAAGGTATTTTGGCAGGAATTACACTGGTATTTCATTGTGATCTTGTTTATTACTCTAGAATTGGTACACATTCTCCTTTCTCCATTATTCTTAGGTGCTAATACTGCTGGTACTGCATAAGAGCTCAAAGTTTCTCTGATCAAACCTTTCTTCAATAACTCCTTCACTTGTCTATTTAGTTCTTCATTCTCTATCGGTGTCATCCGATGTGCAACTTTTTTAGGCAAAGTAGCTCCGAGAACCAGGTCCATGCAATGATTGATGCTTCTCACAGGTGGCAATCCATCAGGCACATTATATGAAATGATATCTTCATATTCTGTTAGGAAATATTTTATCTCTTTCGGTTGTTCCTCTTCATGTTGCGGATTCTTAGTCTTCTTAGGAATTAAGGCAAAACAAACATTCTCATGTCTCAATCCATCCAGGAATTTCTTTCCATCCACCAAACAGATTCTATAATTCATACAAACTTCATTCTTCAAAGGTTCCTCCAAGGGCAACAAGGTTTGCTTCATCCCATTAGCCACAATGGTGTATGTATTCTTCCTCCCATCATGTATTGCCTGTCTATCAAACTACCAAGGTCTACCCAACAAAAGATGACAAACATACATAGTTATAATATCACACAAGACTTCATCATGATAATTCCCAATTTTCAATTTTACCAAACATTGCTCACTTACTATCAACTTATGTTCATCCTGAATTCATGCTATCTAATAAGGCTTAGGGTGTTTCAATCTTTTCAAATTCAAAGTATTCATCATCTCTTCTAAAATAAGATTATCTGAATTACTACTAACTATCAATAACAACTTTATAGCACTTACCAGATACATTACATATGGTCTTGAACAAATTCTTGCTCTACAAGGGTTCTTCATCTATCTCGGTATGACACAAATCTCTCCTCATCATCAACAGTTCTCCATCTTCTGGTTTATTATCTGATCTAGTGGGGTTTTCTTCCACCACTGCTACTCTTCCAGTATTCTCTATCTTCTTACACTCGAAAGCACGATGTCCTTCTCCTCCACACTTAAAGAAAGTTCCTCTAAATGTTCTCTTGTCTTGTCTTCCAAAATTCTCATTCCGGTAGCCATCTGGTTCTCTCCTCTAGTAGAAATTTTTATCATCTTTTCGGTATGAATTACCTTCTTTGTTTACTTCCTTTTCCTTGTTCTGATTTGTAAAGGTTCCTCTAGCTTCAGTATATCCTCTTCCTCCTTTAAATCTACCTCCGCTAAACCTTCCACCTCTGCCTCTCTGCCTCTACTCATGTCTTTTGTTTAGCTTCTCTTCAGCCTTCAGGGTATATTGATAAGCCTCTTCAACACTCTGTAATTTGATCAAACTAAGTTAATCTTGTATAGACACCAGCAATCCATTAAAATATCTTGCAACTTGTTCAACTTCATCATCAACATGTTCGGATCTGATATTCAACTTGTAAAATGCTTCGATGTATTCCTTCACACTAGATTCCTTTTGTCTCAAATTCTACAACTTTTGGAACAAATCCACTTGATAATCAGCTAGCGTAAATTCTGATTTCAACTTAGCAACCATCGGATCCCATGTCTTGATCTTCTCTTTACCTCTCCTCTGTTTATCAACTTACCAATGTTCCCACCAAAGAGATGCATGACCTTTCAACTGGGTACATGCATATTTCACCTTCCTTTCTTCTGTAGTGTTTTCAAAATCAAAATATTTCTCCATCTTTGAGATCTAATCCATCAATTCATCCGAATCCAACTTCCTATCATATTTTGATGGGGTAAAATGAGCTTTAGTATTCACCCTACTCAAAACCCTTAAAAACCTTTCCTCATCTGGATCAACCGTCGATGGGTTTACTTGTTTTTCCAGGGCTTCTTCTCCTTCATCTTCACTTATATCTTCAATATGTCAGCCTCTTCTTTGGGCTATCTCCACGACTTCTAACTGGGCTGCTATACCTCGTAACATTTCCATCACAATAGGGTATGCATTCTGATGCACTCCACCATTCCTAGTTCCTCTTCGCACCATCTTTTACGTCAATCCTTTGCAACTACAGGTTGGATCCATAGTCCACCATGCTACAACAAAAATCTTAGGATATGCAACCTCCGGAATGAAAAATCACTCTGATACCACTTGAAGTAGTCACCAGTTAAGAGGGACCTCAAAGAAATCAATCTGGACCAGTCAACAAGAGTAAAAACAACAAAAACACAAAGATATGATGGAGGCAGTGAAGAAAAAATTATTTTATTTCATGAAAACTGATTACAACCAAACGGTAACAACCGGGTTACAGAAATGGGTTCACAGGCCTACTAAAACATGCTCAAAGTACAAAATAGGTCACAACTGGGACCTCAAATCTCAAGATCTATCTTTTACGCTTAGTATAATTACTTGATTACATACTAATGCTCAATTACAATTATTTATACAATCCAAGGGGATCTTGTCGACCCAAAAAGGGATCAAAGCCCGAAGAACAAGACCTAACGTGCAAAACCAACAAGGTCGGCCTCTATTAAAAGATTCCTCCGAAAAATTCAAAGGATGAAGTGTAGATCATGGGAAGAGGTCGGCCACACACCAAGGAACATCGGAATCAATTCTCTGGGTTCCGCAAGCTATGAAAGGGGTCCAGTAGATTACCAATGCAAATAGGTCCAGGCAACCGGTAACAGGAAACTGCCAATTGGTAACAGGAAACTATCATGGAAACTGATAGCAATAACTTGCCGGAAAATGATCCAAATGCTCTATGGTTTGGGAATAAGGAAGTTGATCTAGTCTTCAGGTAGAATTCAACTCCATAGGATCTGGTGAGCCAAATCCAGGACACAAAGATAGAAATGCTGAAACTACAAAAAAAAAAAAGAAAAACAGAAAGGAAATCTTTTTGGTTGATGCAAGATTTTCATGAACTGGGGATGCTCTTGCATCAACAACCAAACTAGAAAGGTCCACCAACTAGTTTATGAGAGGAATCTTCTATTAGATTTAATCTAATTCACATGTAATGTGATGATTGGGCCAAGGTCTCAATAGTTTGAACAAATACATTAACTCACACAATAAGGACATCCCATCCTCATAATTTTACACAACGAGGACATGCTGTCATTTGAAATATTTGTAGTCATAATTTATGTTGCACTTAAACATTCATATTGAATGGTCTGTGCATCACAATTCACAAGTATAAAGGCATTCAAATAGTTGGGTGTCCTGGTTGTAGATGATTATGGAGGTGCAAGTAAGGAGAGGTGACACGTATCTAATGCCTCTAGAGATGGAATTTGAATGTGGCAATAGGAGTATTGGGTGGCGTAGATGGTTAGTAAGGTGTGCAAGTGATTGATTGCCACAAGGCCACCCTATTTGTTGGAGATGTCAAGCGTGGTAGGTTTTGGGTGTGGGCTTGCTAATGTTCTAGTCAGTGCTCCACAATGGCATTTTTTTGACTAGTTGGAGGACAAGTCGATGTTCACTTGGAAAAAATCCAAGTTGGCATGCCAACTTTTGATTATGGGTTTCCAACTCAGTGGTAGTTGTAATATTTTCTCACTCATCCCATTAAATCTTCTCAATTGCTTTGACATATAAAATTGTCATCTTTTCTCATTCATGCCATTACATGTATGTAATTGGAGACAAAAAAACATGTAGTTGTTGACATCTTTTCTCAATCATCCCATTACATGTACTGAATTACAAAATCATAGAAAAAATTTGAAATACACATAATTGGAAACTAAAAGCATGTACTAGTTTACAAATTCCTCAATCATCTTTTCTCATTCATCCCATTACATGTTCTAAATTGCATTGACATAAAAAAAATGAAATATAAAACAACTTCCTCAATCTTCCCCTTACTTGTTCTATATTGCATCGACATACAAAAAAGATACCATATGAGTATAAATCAAAACAAAAATCATGTCAAATCCATGTCTTCAAAGACATTTTCACAGTTCTAGTCCATCCTGATAAATCTGAAAGACAAAATAAAGCAGATAGGTTCATCTAGAGGTCAATTAATCCAAGGGGGTAACAAAATTCTTCTAACTTCAGGTGCTACCCCCGAGCCTACGATAGGTGCCATGTTCTCCTCACCTTCTCTTGGGATGCAATACCTAGGGTTGTCGCCAATCCCTGACATGTGAGTTGAAGGAATATAAAAGGTCATGGGTCGGGAAGTTGGTTGACAAATTGAAGGTGGTCTAAAGTTGGGGATCATTATGTTCAGCAATTCCCGCATTATGGGATGTCGTTTAGGCAACTAACTTGATGGAGTTGATGGACTATTTATCATCCTCTTTCTTGCCAAAATTATTCTCCTCCTTGAGGGCCCTTTCCTCTTCCTCCTGCATCTTGAAAGCCTGCTCTCTGTTCTATCTTTCCTCTTTCTCCTTCTTCTCTATCTCTTTCAACCTTTCCTTTAACTTACACAATATCTCCTTTTTTTTTTTTTCCTAATCCTTCTTCTACTTTGCCAATATGCTTGCTTCCTTTTTCTCTTTGGCTCACTCTTTCTTTCTTTCTTTGGTCTCCTCTGCTTCCATCTTCTTCACGTCATGAACCATTACCCGTTCCATGAACTCATCAGATGTAATCAACTGTGCATCATGGCACAATCAGAGTCTGATGTAGGAATATCCTTGTTTCTTTGCAATATTGCATCAACCAAAAACATTTCTTTTTAGTTTGTTTTCTATTTTGTAGTTTTAGGATTTCTTTCTGCAATTTCTTGCATTTTCTCATCGGATCTTGTGGAGTTGTATTTTTCTTGTAATCATGATTATCTTCCTTATTCCTGAACTGCAGGACATTTGGATCTTTTTCCGACAAGTTATCACTTTCGAATTCTGAGACAGTTTTCTGGCTTAGAACACCAGAACCGCTTGGAGCTATATACTATTGGCAAACCTTGCGGATCCTTTCTTTTGCTTGCGGAGCCACAATTCAGTGTTCCCAACATTCCTTAGCATGTGACTGACCCTCCCTTTGGTCTGTAATTCTTTCTTTGGATTTTTTGGAGGATTTTCATTAGCGGAGGCTAGCTTGGTGGTTTCACACATTTCATCAAGTTCATCATTGTTTGATTCTTCTTGGGCCAACTGGATCCATCTAGACAATATAAATCAATGCAATTTATCTTGTAGAAGAAAGGTTTGGAGACTGACAAGATCTATCTTGAGGTTAAGAGGTCCGGTATAGACCAAGTATAATTGAGCATGTTTGTATTAGGTCAGTGAGATGAATCTTGTATCCCACATGTTGCCAGTAGACTATAACAATTTTTCATGATATAATAAATCCATTCTGCATTGCCTACATCATCTTGTCTTTCTTTCATTGTTTTTTACTCTTGTTGCATGGTCTGGATAGATCTCATTGAGGTCCCTCCTAACCATGATTGTACCAAAGTGGTAACAATCTTGTCTTACTTTCATTGTGTTTTCTCTTTCTACACGGCCCGGATAGATCTCATTGAGGTCCCTCCTAACCATAACTGTACCAAGTGGTATTAGAGCAAGATTTTTTTCCAGAGATTGTGTTGTCTTGAAGATTTTTTTATGGGGTGGCAGACTGTGGATCTGACCTGCAGCTACAGAGGACTATCATGAAGATGACACAAAGAGGAAACAGGAATGGTGGAGCTCGTTGGAATGCAGACCCTACTGTGATGGAAATATTGAGAGGAATCTCAGCCTGGTTAGAAGCTATTGAAATATCCCAAAGAAGAGGTCAACATATTGAAGATGTGAGTTAAGATGAGGAAGAACAAGCACCAATAGAACCAGCCACAAATCCATCGATGATTGATCCAGATGAGGAAAGGTTTGTTGGGATTGAGTTGTTATTGATGTCAAATGTTATTGAAGGCTATTGGTAGGGTATGTCAAACCATTATAAGGAATATTAACATGAAGGCTCATCAACTGGTATGGTGGAAGACAAAATCGATATGATGGTGTGGCAGACAAGCAAGTATTGAGACTGTCAGTAACATCACCAGTAAGAGATGATAATGAAGTTGTGTGTTGGCATAACAAGTTGTAACTGGTATAAAGGTTGACTGTTTGTGTGTGATACTTTTTGTGATAAAGAGGTAGAGTGACAAAGAGATTAAAAAACCACCATAGGTGAAGTTGTGCTATCGATGTAATGTATACTACCGATTAGCAGCATGAGAAGGTCTCACCGGTAAGGGTTTGTGCTGGTATGAGTTTTTTGAATGTTCAAGTTTAAACCGACCTTGTGTCGGTGAGCTGAGTGTATGTTGATGTGATGCCACATGGAGCTGAGGTGGTGGGCATGAAGAGGTTGGTGAAGTTTCTATTGACATGGTTGTTGGAGTAGTTAGTCGACATTAAATAAAACAACCACAAATCACGGGTTAATAACAGATTGATGTGGATCGAGGAAGAATGAACGACATAGAAATATTAGGGAGTTGTTAGCACCTGAATCAAAGCAAGGAAATTGGATTGCAAGAGGATCTCAAGAAGGAAACAACCGGGTCATAAATGAGTCGATAGATTTCAAGGTCGGAAATCATGGTCTAGTTTTCTATTTTTGGTAAACATACCTTGGGCAGATGGAAAATGCATGATGGCTTATTCCTCTGATACAGGTGTGTGATCCAAGGTGGATCAGATCAGATTGGATGCAGATTTGGTCAGTAGAAGGAAACCCTAGCCATCCTCTATTTGATTTGGTTTTTGGTGGGAAAGATTCAGTTTAAATATAGCAATCTAAGACAGATAGTGTGGCTGCTGAAGGGTAAAGGAGAGTGTGAAATTGTTGTCTGAGAGTCGAAGAAATAAACACTTGAAGTGTTTGTGAGTGAAGATTGTACTAGTAAGGAGAAACAAGGTAAACTAGTGTAAGGAACAAATCAACAGAGTGAGCATAGATTGAAGAGGTGACAAACTGAAAGAAGTATTACCTGATAGAGAGTGACCAAGTGTGATTTGAATTCTACAGAACAAAGGGAAAGAAGATTAAGCAGAGTTAGAACCAGCAGAAAGGCTAAGTTGCAATGTGTGTTGAGATGATTCAAACCGGTAAGATAGAAATCGGTAGTGAAGAGCTTTGAAAGATTGTAAAACTTCATTTGTAATAAGGATTTCATTTGTATATTTGAGTTTTTATATTACTTTCAATGAGTAGGTGCTTAGTGCAGGGGTTGTAACCTATAAATTGTGTAGGGGTTGGTGCTCCTTTGAGTTGGTGCTCATAAATTAGGGGTTGGTGCCCTAAAATTTGTAATCAGATCTTTTCATTGTGAGGCTGGATAGCAGCAGAAGACCTCTAGAAGCTATTCTTATTGAGATTTTTCCTACATTGGGTTTTCCTTGTACATCTGGTGTTATGTGTTGCATCTTCATGTGTGTGAAGTATTAATCCTTTAGTTATTTCTCCTACACACATTGTTTGCATTGCTTTGGTAATCGGTCTTCATCTTGCGTATTTCATATTAAACTGGTATAGCTCTGATTAAGTAAAAAATGTTTAAATCATTGATTCACCCCCCTCTCAGTGATCCATTGTGTCCAACAAGGTTCATGAGGGTTTTGAGTAGGGTGAACACCAAACCACATTTTCCCCACCAGAGTATGATGGTAAGTTGGATTTAGATGAATTAATGGATTACATCTCGAAGATGGAGAAGTATTTTGATTTTGAGAACATCATAGAAGAAAGAAAGGTGAAATATGCCTGCACTTGGTTGAAAGGTCATGCATCTTTTTAGTGGGAACATTTACAGGTTGATAGACAAAGAAGAGGCAAAGAGAAGATCAAATCATGGGAGTGAATGGTTACCAAGTTGAAATCAAAGTTTATGCTAGTTGATTATCAAATAAACCTATTTCGAAAGTGTAAAGAGGAAAATTGAACCCTAATGAATTCCCATCTAGGAGAGAGAAAGGAAATCACTTGTATGATTTTCACTTGGGAGATACTTTACATTCAAAAGAGGGGTTGAATCCACTAGATTCAAGTCCTAGAGTGAAAAAGGATTCACATACTAAGTGAATTGCAAGGGTGCAATGTAATTCGCCCTCTTTTGTGAGTAGAAGAGTTGACTTGGTGACTATGCAAAAAATGAAGACAAAATGGGTAAAATAAGGAGCTACCGATTTGCGATCACACTCTGAGGTACTTAGACTGATACAGATCTGCCCTACAAATTTGGAGAAAAGTTGTTGGGACCAAGTTGAAGTTGTACCCGGTCCTCCAAAAAATCCATGAGTCGAAAAGGGTTTTTTCGTCTCTACAAATAAATCCTAAATCTACAATTATAGTTGCACACTTACAACCTACACACAGAATAGAAGGGTTGTGGATAGGGGTTTTCCTCAATAAAACCTCAATTAAGGAATCAACCTTTAAAGAAAGTAATTGCAAATGCTTAAATGTAAACAATGGAGATGTATACCATGTAGATTTGCAATTTGATGATGATGGTTGCTTTGCTCCTTGAATGTAATCACAAGTGTTGCATGAAAAGGCATGTAACATGACAAAACCCTAACAAATGCACATGCTTACAAATGAATGTTGTAATGTTTCTCCAATGGATGAATGAAGAAGACACATGAGGAAGAAGACTTGATGGATGCTTGAAGACTTGAATGCTTGATGACGATAATGAAGACCTCCTCTTGAATTTCGCTTATCTTCGCTTATGATCAACTTTGCTTATGAAAATGAGAGGACTAGATCCCCTTTTATACTTGCCTTGGAGGGTTAATTATCCTTTAATCAAAGGTTGACATAGGGTGAATTTAATTTTTGAAAGCAAATTTAGATCCAAGGGTTGGAAGGACCCATTTTGGGGCGACAAAAGGAAGGGGGACAGGGGCACCATGCCCATGTCCTACCCTATTTTGGGGCTTGGAAAGGGTCTTGAGATGATACCGGGGTTAAAACAAAGGTAAATTTGAAGAATTAGGGCAGAAAGGGGTCCCAATTGGGTAGGAAATTGTCGTCGCCAGGGTGAGGGCCTAAAATATGGTCAAAATTGCAAGGGTTTCTTTTTAATGACACTACATTTAGCCCCCACTTTAGTGGGAGTATGACCTGCACCAATACTATTGGTAAAGTAAAATAAAAAGAGATGAAGATGAGAGATGCATAGAAATACCACAAGGATTATAAGTCATCACTAATCTTGAAGAAAAAATCCCCCAATCTTAGGATCTTAACTTTCTCAAACATATGAAAATACACATAAAAAGCACACAACAAAAGCTAATATCTTCAGACCTCAAGTCAATTAGCCCAAGAGACCTCGATATAAAAAAGTATCAATCAACTAATATCATTCTTGAAACATAAAATTCCATCTAATGAACACATATAATCACATAAAAGAGCAAAGTTATCATCATCCATGAACCATCAATAGTAAAACTATGAGTTCATGAGAAGAAGAAGAGAGAGAACATGAATATACACTTTGGTGATCCATGAGAAGAAAGGAAAACAAAAGGAACCATGGACATCTCGCCCCTATAACTAGGTGATCCATGGAGAAAAAGGGAAATGGAAAACTAGCCCCTAGATTGTGTCTAGGTGATCCATGTAAGGGATGAGAGTGAGAACACCATTAGTTCCACTCAACCTCATGCACATGAGTGCAAGTGAGGTTCAAAGAACCTCATAGGAGTCTATGCCCAAGTATGCTACAACCTATATAATATGTATAGTACAAATATCAACAAAGTCGTGACATTTCGCTCTAAGAGAGTATTCTCTGGTTCCAAGAATAATCACTTTGCATAAGAGAAAAGTGGCGATATCTTGCTCTAAGAGGCTACCCTCTGGTTCCACAAATATCCCACTGTATATGGGAAAAGTGGCAACATCTATCTCTAAGAGGCTACCCTCTGGTTCTAAGAATGACCCATTGTATAATTGATACAATGCACGGGAGAAATATAATACAAAAGGAGAAGTGTCAGTACCACCCCATTAAGATGTCAACATAGTTTAATGTTGATATCTTAAGGAAAGTAGAACAATAATACCTACCTTCAACACAAAGAAGATATCCATTATGCAACAATGTCATAGTTCCAAGCAAGAGATGGAATACTCTTCAAGAAAGGATGAGATAGTTGAAAAGAGATATCTATGTTATTTATGAGGATCCGGTAATTACTGAGAGCTGGGTGAATAGGTAATTATAATAAACTTTAAAACTTTAACAATCATGAAATTTTTTATTCAAAATAACTCATAAACAACACCGGTAATAGCTGAAATCATATTGCTGATCAGATTTATCAAACTGCTCTTCTAAGTGTTCATCAACATGCATGTAATAGAAAGATATCAACTCAACACATAAGAAATCAATCAGAACATGAACACCAGGATTTTCACGTGGAAACCCAAATAAGAAATACCACGGTGGGAATTGGTACCCACAAAATAATGCACTCTTTTAGAATGTGCTCTGTTAGGAGCCTAGCTCGGTTAGGAGCTTTCAAATATGCCCAGTTAGGAGAAGACCCTGTTAGGAGTCCCCTAGTTAAGGGATTTACCTCAGCCCTGTTAGGAGCTTTACTCTATTAGGAGTAACCTTGTGAAAGGATTTAGAACCCAAGATAATGAGTCACCCGATGAAGGGATTTATACAATCAGGCCTGTAAGGACCTACTTGGTTAATGGATTTTGTATCTGCTACAACTGTTAGGGAATAACAAATATATGATCTGAAAATGACATGATTTGCTTGCTTGTACAAATCCTTTTATGCTCTAATATGATTCTCTCTTGTAGACACACACACTCTTCCTTTGATCACTGACATGGTAAGTCATCACAGACTTACCCTAAATAGACTTTACAACTTATTCGGTTACAAAACCCTAAGATTTACATCATAGATCATCACATATGTTTACAAATCATTATAGATCATCATATGGATAATTACAGTCAAATTGCAAATCAATTACAACCGTTGAATGATCACACTTTGATTTGATACACTTTCAAACCCTAAGCTCATTCTACTAATCACTTCGCTCATTCCCAAGAAATTATCTCTTTTGTCGCGCCAAAATATAATTTAAAAACTTCACGTAGTTTAAGCCACGTCATCACCAACTTACAAACATAATGTAATACACCGCCAAAATCAAAATCATTACTAGTTATAAGGTTTGAATACCGGTTCTTAAACCCTACTGAAACCCTATAGAAAATACATTAGTCAATCACAAACATGACTTCCGGTAGTCAAAACATGATGCAGTTCTATTCATAACCTCATTACAATGTTACAAACACATATTCTAAACCACAACACCAAATTCTTCATCAATCTCAAGATCCAATTACTTAAGCATAACATAGTTTCACATTTACTGGATAAAGTCCTATTTGCCAGTTAATTGTCAAATCCATTCTATGACTTTCTAGTCAATCATAGATGACTTAGATAAAATGATAGAATAATATAACCATAGTTACCATCGATGACAAGACAAAATGATCATCAATTCATCAAAGAACATCTCAACTATACCATCACCAATAGTCCTTATACCGGTTCATCAATATCATCAACAGTTATTCCAATATGACAACATTCTCCCCCTTTGGCATTGATGGCAACACTAAAAAACCTCATCACGCTGAACTAAAATGAGCTATTCTATACTTTCTCTTCTCCCTTGTATTTATTCTGCCCGTTATCTAGTTCTTCTTCTCATGGCCGATCTTCAACTAATTCTTCTCCTCCTTTGACAACAATGCCAAAGGGGCAAATACCTCTATTGTCTTCATCTCTTCTTATCCCATTGTAACTGCTCCCCCTGAGGAGTAGCCCACTTCACATCAATCCAAAACTGAAAGATATTCAATGAATTCACCGGATTTATGCACCACTTTCATCTTAGTTGATCTTGTGCAGGGGTACAACCCCTAGTCTACCTCTGAGATATTCAAAGGTTGTCTTAGGCAAAGGTTTAGTGAAAATATCTGCTAACTTCTCTTTGCTAGACACATACTCCATTCTTACTTTCTTCTCCTGTACTCTTTCTCTTAGAAAGTGATACTTCAACTCAATGTGCTTTGTTCTTGCATGTAATACAGGGGTGTGTGCATGATCATGGTGTGCCAAAACAAGCACTTAATAGATAATGAAATTTCAGAAAATCAAAGTTATGCAACTTGACATGAAAATTTGAATAAGTTGTGAACATTATTTTTAAAATATGTAAGAAGAGATCCTATAGAAAATTGAAAGTAGTTTCTAAGCTACTAGTTATTTTTTGGAAAAAAAATTCCTATTTGATGAAAATTTCAAATTTCAAATTTCAATGCAGTAGTACTAAAATTTTAGGAAAAAGATAAGAAGTAGGCATATGTATGACAACCCTAATCACAATCAAATCATAATATTTTTTTATAAAATTTATAATATAAGTATTAGAATCATGTTCGGATGTGACACATATTTTTTTACAATTTTTTATGAAGTAAATAATTATTTATGAAATTTTTACTACAACTTTTTAGAAATTCAAAAAATCCTATGTTTGACCACCTCAACTTGGTCAAAACCTTATGAAATTCATTTTTAAAATTTTTTCCCTATAGTAGATGAAACAATGGATGTGACACATGTTTTAGATTAAAAAAATGTTATATCGTTTGAAAGTTATGAGTGTTTTTCAATCAGTCTATCAATCAGAACTTTTATTAGAATTCAATTAGAAAATAAATAATAATTATTTATTAAAGTCAAAATAAGACAAGCCTTATATTGTTGGAAAGCTGAGAACATTCTTAAAAAAACCCTTTTCATTTTATCATTTTTGGTTATAAAAAAAGTCGTCAGCCACTAGTGTAAAGTCTAGAAAATCAAGGAATACTGAAAACCACATTTTTTCAGTTGACTTTCTAGGCTTGCCACTTCCAAGCCAAATCCCAAAGCAAACCTAAACCAAAATTTGATACTTGAAATTTGTACAACAGAAATCAAATATCTGAATTTAATAACTAAATTTAATAACTAAATTTGCACATAACTAATCTATTGTTTATTAATATACAATATATTATTTTATAAATATATTAGTATATGATATTAGGGAGAGAGAGAGAGAGAGAGAGAGAGAGAGAGAGAGAGAGAGAGAGAGAGAGAGGGAAGAGAAAGAGAGATAGAGAGATATGACCCCTTAAGACACCATATGACCCTTTACAACACTATACAATGTCGTTTGGGTCAGATTGTGTCCTATGGAGTCATATTGGGTCCTATGTCCCCTTAAGGCAACATATGACCCCTTACGACACCAAATTATGCCATTATGGGTCATATTGTGTCATATGACCCCTTAAGACACCATATGACCCCTTAGGACACAATATGACCCCTTATGACACCATATTGGGTCGTTATGGGTCCCCCCCCCTCTCTCTCTCTCTGCTAATCTCTCTCTCCCCCACCCCTAATCTCTCTCTCCTAATCTATCTCTCCCCCTCTTCCCTAACCCCTAATCTCTCTCTCCCTCTCCCCTACTCTCTCTCTCTCTCCCTCTCCCTTAATATATATATATATATATATATATCTCCCTTTCCCCTAATTTGCCTCTCTCCCTCTCCCCTAATCTCTCTCCCCCTCCCCCCTACCCTCTCTCTCCCCTAATCTCTCTCCCTCCCCATTTCCCCTAATCTCTCTCTCCCTCTCCCCTAATCTCTCTCTCTATCCCCTAATCTCTCTCTCCCTACCCCTCCCACCTCTCTCCCCTAATCTCTCTCTCTCTCCCCCTACCCCCTACCACCTCTCTCTCCTAATCTCTCTCTCTAAAATATGAGTACTAAAATTGGATATTCGATTTCTGCCACTGTCATTAATGTGGCAATAGTAAAAAAAAGGCGAAAATGGGAATTATTTTTGGGACCCCAAATTTATGCATCAAAATCAGATATCTGATTATATCAGATATCCAGTTTTTGTAAATAAAAAGGAGCCTTGTGGGCCATTTTGTGGTTTCCAATGGCCCACATTCTTCACATTCTGGTTTCTGTCAACAATCATGGGTTTTCAGATAGGTTGAGACAAATTTGTGCTTTTGAGAGATTCTCAAAGTCAAATCTTACATTGTCAATCATTTAGGAGCATCTTTGTGGAGGTAAATGGGGAGTAGTAGTCGTCGGAAGTCTAAATGCAAAAGAAAGCTTTCAAATGACCAAATTGAAGTGTATAGAGAAAGAGATAGAGAAGGTCATAGGGGGAGAAGACAAGGTATGTTAAATATTGCTAATGTTACTTCAAGTGAAGAGGAAATTGAATTTGAAAATGTTGAACAAGTTATTGAAAATGAAAATGTAGATTTTGAAAGTGAAAATGTTGAAAATGTTGAAAGTGATAACGAAAATGCTCAACATGATGTGAGAATGGAAAGTGAAAATTTGGGAGTTGACAATGAAGGTGTCCATAATTTTGGTGTAAATATGATTTTTTTTGACATTGGAGGTGAAAATATAGAAAATTTTGACATAGGAGGTGAACATGTGGAAAATTTTGACATTGAAGGTGGAATTAGTCAACCAAGTGAACAATATGTAACACCTAATTACTTCAAAAAGGAAGACCCTCTCATAGATGAAAGACAAATTCCAAATCCAAGACCTTCAAGAACCCCAAAATGATTACTTGAAATTTATGAGAACATTATTGCGAATCTTGAAGGCAAGAGGTCAACAAGAACCGTTCGCTTGTGGGCTACACAACTTTTTGACCAAAATTTTAGCAATAAGACATTGATCGAGAAATGCCAACCTTTTATTCAATTGTTAAAGATGATAAAGATGAGACCATTGCTAAACAAAGTGAAGATTCATATGAACAAGAAGATGGAGAGAAATTCTATTATTGCCAAAAAATTATTTGATGCTCTCAATTCTATTGGAAAGAATACCAAGGAAAGAGATAAGAGAGCCACTCTAAGAGTGATTACAACCTCCTTAGTAAGCCATCAATTGAAGAAAGTTCATCAAATGAGACAAACTTGTGTTGATTTGAACATAAACTGTAAAACTTTGGATAGAGCACTTGCACGAAGATAAAGACTTGACGATCCACTTCAACATGATACATGGGTTTTTGGTGGGAGGCTTCCATGTGTTGATAGAAAGTTGACTGATAATGTGAAGGAGGAGATTCAACAATTTTGGCACTCTAATTCTAGAGTATCACCCAATGTAAAGGATGTTTTGAAATTAAGAATCGGCAACCGAGACCGCACACTGCATCCCAAACATTTCTTGGAATCAAGCCAAACAATGTTGTACAAATTTTTTTGTGAAGTACATCCAACTTTGCAAATATCAAAAAGGGCCTTTGAATCTTTGAAGCCATTTTATTGTGTACCTCTTAAGATTATTAATACTTGTTGTTGCAAGTACCATGTGGAGTTTTCAATGTACCATGAACTTTTATGCCATATTTGTTCTACGATGCATACTAATGAGATGTTGTAGGAGTGTGGTGCAATGCTATTTCCAAGATCATCAAGAGACTCACAAGATCTTTTTTTATGCCCTAGAGATGATGGTTGCTATTTCTATAAAAATGATTGTGTTTAATGAAAAATGATCACAATGTGGTGAGTTGTCAAAGTTTGTTTCATGTTTTCATGAGGGAAGCGAACACGAGTTTGGAAAGAATTATGTTGAGAAAAAAAGATATGAGATAGTGAAATATACTTTGAAGAGTGGAGGTGAAGGTTCTAGATGTGAATTAGTCTCAAGAGAAGTGAGTGTTGCTAATTTTATTTTGGATTTTAAGGAAAATATTTTTTGCAAGTATGCAAGGCACACCCATAGGTCTTAGTGCTTGGATCAACAGTTTAGGATGTGTAAGAACCGTTTCCCGATTGGCACTATTGTATTGGTGGTTGATTTTGTAGAGAACTATACATTGCAACCACATAATGAGGTATAGTCTCAATACTACAATTCAATCCAGATTTCTATTTTTGTTCACATTACATATAGACATGCTCCTGATAGTACATAAGAGGACAAGAAGATAATCAAGGAAAATCATTTTTATATGAGTGATGATAGATCACACTCCTCTGAGTATGTCCATCTATCAGATCTTGTACAACCAAGATATTTTTTTGTAGTTTTTGCACCACAAAGGAATGAAGAGAGATCATAATATTGGTTGGCATGATGTGCACAGGGAAAGCAAAAGCTAACACAACCAGTGACAAATGATGATGGGTTCACATATCCTACAGGTTCAGTTTTTGTTGTGGGAACTTGGTTGTGAACATACATGATTAGAAAGAATGACATACCTGCATTTGAAGACTATGAGAGACACAAAACCATTCTCATGTATTCACACCTTGCTATAGCTACAAATGTCAAGTTGTTGAATCATCAAGCAAAACCGAAGACCAAAGACCTATGGACAGTGACTACTGCTGATCATGAAGCAATAGTAGATACTCTTAAGCAAAGAGATGACCCAATCATACTTGAGTAGTAGGTCTTTAATGGTGCCTTATTTTTTTTATCATGCATTTCATTTCAAACAATGATTATAAACCTTAATGTTCAAGTTTGTTATGTGTATATTAAGGATGTGTTCAAAATGCAGGTCTATTGATGAACGCTTTTTTTGGGAACATGGTTTTTGCATGCACATAGTGGGTACAATCGATATAATTCAAAGGGATGTATTTTTGCAACACGGCTTATTATCATGTATTTGATGAGAATTACAATTTTTGATAATAGACAACACTATTTGACAATTTTTGATGATACACAACACTATCGCATTATGATTTTTACGTCAACACAGTGGGTTCTCTCTATATAATTTGAAGGGACATATTTTTATGGTATATAATCCCACCTTTTCATTTATTATCATATATTTCAGTTGAAGTGATTATCATAAATCCTTTATGTTCATGCATATATTTTATGTGTAGACTAACAATTCTTAAAAATATAGGTTCATGCTAGATCATTCGCCATTGACTAGTTTACTCTTGGTGATGGTACATATGTTAGGGTTTCAAGCAGAGCCAAAGAAAATATGAACTAACAATTATATGTAGATTTAAATACAAAAGATAAAGGAATAAAACAGGACACAGATAACACAAAGATTTAACGTGTTTCACCCAGAATGGGTTACATCCACCATACAAAGCCGTCCAATCTTTCTTATTATCCAGCAAAAAAAATACATCAACCTTCCATTTCCTTAAGCATCCCAGCCGCTTATAACATGTGTTTTTAGGGCAACAAACAAAGTCAGCCTTTTTAGAGTTTTATTACAATGTCGGTTTTCATCAACAAAAAAGTCCAATTTTTTTTTTCTCAGGGGTTGCCGCCCTCGAACCCCCACAACAGGCTACTACCCCACATTCTCGAGGCCCAACCCGACCCCGAACCCCGGTGAGAATACGTGTTGAGTGTACAGTACTTTGCTGATCAGTCTTCATATATCAACAAGCTCCCACTTGGAGACTGATCAGGCTCCACACCAAACAATCTCCCACTTGGAGACTAATACTAGATGACACCATTGTACTTGCAGCATCTGCTGGATAAAACACTGGGACTCGACTGGTATAAATTCCACAATTATCAATCAAGAAGACCAACAGAAATTGATGAATAAATCAGCTTCTCCTGTGGAACTACCTTTGTGAACATATCGATAGGATTCTCACTTGTGTGAATCTTCTCAAGCCGTAACTGACCCTCCTCCAAAATAGTCCAGATGAAGTGGTACCTGAGCTGAATGTGCTTTGTCCTTGAATGAAAAACAAAGTTCTTCGCAAGATGAATGGCACTCTGGCTATCAGTATACAATGGGTGATCCTCCTATGACTGACCCAATTCCTCCAGAAAATATTGTAACCAAATCATCTCCTTGCTAGCTTCTGTAGTAACTACTCAGCTTCAGTGGTTGAAAGTGCAACAACCTTTTGCGGCCTAGAAATCCAACTGACTGTAGTTCCCCCTATAGTAAAAACATACCCTGTAGTACTCCTTTGTGAATCAATATCACCTGTCAGATCAGAGTCAACAAATCCACTCAAAGAAACATTAGATCCTTTGAAACATAATGCCTTCATAGTAGTTCCTTTCAAATACCAAAGAATCCATTTCACATCATTCCAATGTTCCATACTCGGAATACTCATAAACCTGCTCACAACTCCCACTGCATGTGCAATATCTGGCCTTGTGCATACCATTGCATACATCAAACTACCAACAACTGATGAATACGAGATGTTAGACATTTTATTTACCTCTTCCTGTGCCTTTGGGCACATCTCCTTAGTCAATTTGAAATGACTAGTCAAAGGTGTACTAACTGCTTTTGCATCTTGCAGGTTAAATCTTTTCAACACCTTCTTTATATACTCACTTTGGGACAAATTCAAGGTTCTATTTTTCCTATCCCATGTAATCCTCATACCGAAAATTTGCTTAGCTGCACCCAAATCCTTCATAGCAAATGACTTGGCTAATTTCTGTTTAAGATCATTTATATGTTGCATGTTAGACCTAGCAATAAGCATGTCATCAACATAAAGCAACAGTATAATATAACTGCCATTATCCAATCTCTTAAAATATACACAATGATCAGAATGAAATCTATGATAACCGTGTTCAGCCATGAAACTATCAAATTTTAAATACCATTGTCAAGGTGCTTGCTTTAGGCCATACAAGCTTTTCTTCAACCTGCACACCAAGTTCTCCTTACCTTTGACCTCATATCCCTGTGGTTGCAACATGTAAATTTCCTCCTCTAAATCTCCATGGAGAAAAGCTATTTTGACATCTAATTGTTCAAGATGTAAATCATGTGCAGCCACAAGACTAAGTACAGTTCTAATTGAAGTCATTTTAACAACTGGAGAAAATATTTCATCATAATCTATACCCTTTTTCTGTGCAAAACCTTTTACCACAAGTTTGGCCTTATATCTTTTCTGAGCTCCTTCCTCCTCCTTCAGCCTATAAACCCATTTGTTAGGCAAAGCTCTTTTTTTTGCAGGTAAAGAGACTAAGTCCCAAGTCCTATTTTTCATCAAGGAGTCCATCTCCTCTTTCATGCCTAGCTCCCACTGTTGTTTGGCATCCACCTGTATTGCTTCTTCATATTATTTTGGTTCACCAGAATTAGTTAATAAAATAGAATACAAAAAAGGAGAAAATATTTCAAGGGGTCTACTTGACCTCGTAGAACGTCTAACACTTGTAGGAGTTTGTGGGACAATCTGTTGTTGTTGAGCATCAGGTACCTGTGGCATTTCATTTCCAGGAATCTCATCCAACACCACATATTCTTGTTTGTCCTGTTCATGCTTCTTTTCCTGCATCTGTTCTTTATACATGATCTTCTCATTGAATATAACATCTCTACTTTTGATTATTTTCTTATTTTCAAAATCCCATAACCAATAGCGATATTCATCTATCCCATATCCAATGAAGGTACATTTCTAAGATTTATCATCAAGCTTGGTTCTGTTTTCTTTATCAACATGGACAAAAGCTTCACAACCAAAGGTTTTTCAGAAAAGAATAATTTACCTTTTTACCAGTCCATGCCTCCTCTAGAATACCACCATCCAAAGGGGTTGAAGGTCCTCTATTTATCAAATAGACAACAGTATGTACAACATCTGCCCAAAAATGTAAGGGCAATCCAGCATGCAATCTCATGCTCCTCGCGTGTTCCATGATAGTCCTATTCATTCTCTCTGACACACCATTTTCCCATGGAGTTCCTAGAACTATCTTCTTCTTTCGAATCCCATTTAAGGAGTAGTAATATTGAAATGCTTTGCTATAATACTCACCTCCATTATCCAATCTGAGACACTTCAACTTTTTTCCTATCTCATTCTCAACCAAAGCTTTCCATTTCTTAAAAGTTTCAAAAATATCTGATTTTTGTTTTAGGAAATATACCCATATTTTTCTGGTTGAGTCATCAATAAAATTTACATTATAACAAGAGCCACCAAGAGATGATACCTGAGCTGGTCCCCATACATCTAAATGCACAAGCTCTAACTTCTCACTCTTCTTCTCTTTCCCAACCTTGAGAAATCTAACTCTTTTATGTTTACCATAAACACAGTTTTCACAGAACTCTAAATCAATCTTCTTTAGTCCTGGCAATAGATTTTTGGAGTGAAGGATTTTCATCCCTTTCTCACTCATGTGCCCAAGCCTATGGTGCCACATTATCGAATTTGTTCTTGCAACATCTATTGTTGTTGTCCCTGTAGTAACTTTATATGTAGTAGCTAGGGTAGAGTAAGTGTTACTAGTACACAGATATAATGTGCCTACCTTCGCACCTTTAGCTACTACTAATGATCCTTTCGTGACCTTCCAAATACTATCTAAGAAGGTAACTATGCAACCTTCACTACCTAGTTGCCTTGCAAAAATTAAATTTCTTCTTAAATTAGGAACATGTCTTACCTTCTGCAGAAAGCAGTCATTTCCATTCTGCAACTTGGTCTTTATCTTTTCTTTTCCAACAATTTGACAAGGCTCATCATCACCCAAATATACCTATCCAAAATCACCTTGAACATAATATAGAAAATATTTTCTATGGGGTGTAGCATGAAATGAAGCCCCATAATCTATTACCCAGGAATTATTAACATTATCCAAACATAAGATTAAAGTATCTTGTAAAGTATTACTTGCAATATTAGCTTCCTTACTGTCATTTTCATTTTTGTCTCCTTCTTTGTTTTTCCGAGACCAACAGTCTTTCTTTAGATGACCAGACTTTCTGTAGTACTACCAATCTTTCTTTCCTCTAGATTAAGAGTGTCCTTTATTTGACTTCCCTTGTGACTTCTCATTCCCAGGGCCTTTTCCTCTTTCCTTTGATCTTCCTCTGTTCTCCACATTCAAAACACTACTTGATGATGTTGGAGTCTCACTCGTGCTTTTCCTTCACATTTCCTCACTTAGGATAACACCAACAATATCATCAAATATCAAAGTATTTTTACCAGAGACACAGTTACTTATAGCCATAACCAAGCTATTCCAGCTTTCTGGCAAAGAACATAAAATCAAGAGAGCCCTAACCTCTTCCGCAAAATTAATTTTAACTGAAGACAATTGACTGGTAATTGTATTATGTTCATTTAAGTGCTCCGCTACAGATCCTCCCTCACTCATTTTCAAATTAAACAAACGCTTCATAAGAAATACCTTATTCGAAGCCAAGGGTTTATCATACAACTTAGCCAATGTCGCCATCAGATCTATAGTTATTTTTGCTTCTATTATATTGAAAGCTATAGACGGTGCAAGGCACAATCAAATGGATCCCAGTTCCTTTCTATCTAAAATGTCCCACTCTTCATCTGACATTGTGGTTGCTTTCTTTGCCTTTCCTTCCAATGGCCGCCACAAATCCTTTTGATATAGGTAATCTTCCATCTGCATTTTCCATAACTGATAATTCTGGCCATTAAACTTTTTGACCTTGGATTTGGAATTCTCCATTGTTCCCACTCAAATTTGAAAGTCTTGCCAATTTACAGAAAACCTCGCTCTGATACCAATTGTTAGGGTTTCAAGAAGATTCGAAGCAAATATGAACTATCAATTATATGCAGATTTAAATACAAAAGATAAAGGAATAAAATAGGACACAAATAACATAGAGATTTAACGTGGTTCACCTAGAATGGGTTACGTCCACCATACACAGTCGTCCAATCTTTCTTATTATCCTACAAAAATAATACATCAACCTCCCAATGCCTTAAGCATCCCAACTGCTTATAACATGCATTTTTAGGGCAACAAACAAAGTCAACCTTTTTAGGGTTTTATTACAGTGTCGGTTTTCATCAACAAAAGCGCCCAATTTTTTTTTTTGGGGGGCTGCCGCCTTTGAACCCCCATAGTGGGCTACAACCTACGTTCTCGGGGCCCGACCCGGCCCCGGACCTCGGCGAGAATACATGTTGAGTGTACAGTACTTTGCTGATCAGTCGCCACATATCAACAACATATTCCTCAGGGTTATCAATATTTAGCTACTTTTTTAGTTTTGTTTTCAAGAACTGCAAAAATTTGCAGCCAAACATAACACCATATGCTCTGTGTGCATTAATGAGATTAAATTTTGTGTGTAAACACTAAGTCCCTCACTTTGTCAATGTGATTAAATTTTGTAAACTTTCACACACTATGTCAATTGAATGTATTGCCATTTAATATTGACAATATCTACGATCGACTTCAACCATGCAGAGAAATGAAGTGAGAAGGGCTTTATTCAACATGTGTCTTTCTTCAAAGTTATGCTTGTAGACTTTGCAAAGAAACTGGTAAGTTTTGTAATTATACAATCTTGTATGTCTTAAAAATGTTTCAAATGATCTATTTATAATTTGACAAAATAATTTGTATTAAGTTTTATAATTTATTTCTTGTAGCACATTCATTCCGCATAAAAAGGTTGCTTATTTTGGTCTTCATTTATATGCAGGCATTGATCTATGCAAGTTTTTCTCTAAAGACATGAGGATGTATGATGCAGATGAAGTGGGATGTTGTATTTGTATATGGATGTGAATAGATGTAACTTTGTTATGATGATATACAATTTCCATGAGCAAACTAGTTTAGTTATATTGATGATATACAATGTATATGTACATGAGTACATTGGTGTAGTTATATTGATAATGATGAAAAATCATGTTTGCATATTCATTCAGAGATGTCACATGCAAGTGCAATAGTAATTATGTCTATACAATACATAGAAATATTGATGATCATTATGTGTCTATAGTGTAATGCTTGTTTATCTATATTTTTTCATTAAATTCGTTTGACGATTTTTTCATCTACTAAAAAAATGCTACCCTAATAAAACTATAGGGAATATTAAAAAATCAAGATAGGATTTTGTAGGGACCCCTCTTGTGGCCCCGTAGGTTCAAATAGATCATTTGCAGTTTCCATGAAGTCTGAGTTAGGGCCCGTCAAAGTTTGATAAATTTTAGCACTTAGGGTTCTCAAGGGACGACGCCAGTAGGGTATGACCCCAAGCGTTCGACCACGTGGGGGGGGCGGGGAATAGGAGTGTGCATAGGGTAAGTATGCCTAACTGGACATGTCAGAACCAACGGTTCATGATCACGATGAGCAGAATGAGAAATTGGCCATGCGACAACATTTGATTGAATGAGATTGATGATTTTTTACCAACTGAAAAAAATGCTACCCTAATAAAACTATAGGGAAATATTGAAAAAATGAGATAGGATTTTGTAGGAAACCCTCTCATGGCCCCATAAGTTCAAACAGATCATTCACAGGTGCCATGGATTCCGAGTTAGGGCCCGTCAAAGTTTGACAATTTTTAGCACTTAGGGTGCTCAAGGGACGACACCGGTAGGGTATGACCCCAAGCGCTCAACCAAGTGGGGGGAGGGGGGAAATAGAAGTATGAATAAGGTAATAATGCCTAAATAGACATGTCATAACTGATGGTTTGTGATCATGATGAGAAAAATGAGAAATTGGTCATGCGACAACATTTGATTGAATGAGACTAATGATGTTTTGCCAACTGAAAAAATGGTGCCCTAATAAAACTGTATGGAATATTGAAAAACCGAGATAGGATTTTTTAGGTACCCCTCTCATGGCCTCATAGGTTCAAATGGATCATTTGTAGGTGCCAAAGATTCTGAGTTAGGGCCCGTCAAAGCTTGACAATTTTTAGCACTTAGGGTGCTCAAGGGACGACGTTGGTAGGGTATGAACCTGAGCGTTTGACCGAGTGGGGGGGGGGGCGGGAGTAATAAGAGAATGCATAGGGTAAGAATTATGAATTGGACATGTTAGAATCAATGGTTCATGTTCACGATGAGCAGAACAAGAAATTGGCCATGCAACAACATTTGATTGAATGAGAATGACAATTTTTTTGCCAATTGAAAAAATGCTACCCTAATAAAACCATAGGGAATATTAAAAAAATTAGATAGGATTTTGTAGGGACCCCTCTCATGGCCCTGTAGGTTTAAATGGATTATTTGCAAGTTACATAGATTCAGAGTTAGGGCCCGTCAAAATTTGATAATTTTTAGCACTTAGGGTGCTTAAGGGACGATGTCGGTAGGGTATGACCCCGAGTGTTCGAACGAGTAGGGGTGGGGGGTATAGTAGGATACATAGGGTAAGAATTCCTAAATGGATATGTCAGAACTGACAATTTGTGATCACAATGAGTAGAATGATAAATTGGCCATGCGACAACATTTGATTGAATGAGACTGACGATTTTTTTACCAACTGAAAAAATATTGCCCTAATAAAACCCTAGGGAATGTTGAAAACCCGAGATAGGATTTTTTAGGGACCCCTCTGATGGCCCTGTAGGTTCAAAAGGATCGTTCGAAGGTGCCACAAATTCTGAGTTAGGGCTCGTCAAAGTTTGACAATTTTTAGCACTTAGGGTGCTCAAGGGACAATGCCAGTAGGGTATGACCTCGAGCATTCGACCGAGTGGGGGGGGGGGGGAGAAAATAGGAGCATGCATATGGTAATAATTATTAACTGGACATGTTGGAGCCGACGGTTTGTGATCAAGATAAGCAGAACGAGATCATGACCTTATTACATAAAAAAGGATTATATTTCACCTTATTTACATTGAGAATCCATCAAAACACTTGTCTTCCAAATTTAACCTCATGGAGGTCTATTGAGCAAGGAGGTCATTAAATTTGGTGAAGTTGCCAAAGGCAACCAAATTTAACACTTATGATTTAGATGAAATGAATTATATATAATCTAAAGATTATACAAACAACATCACTTACAATGAAATGAAATGAATTGTACTGTTCATTAAATAACCATTATTAATTATTAGATTGAAGATTAAAGTTTAAAATGATAACACCATGCATACATGAGAAACAATTTATATGATCAAATATCAACTTTTGTATATATGAAAATGTCAAATGATTACAAGTGTATGTCCATGCACAAATATGGCATAAACACCAACTCAAACAAAATGTATGTCTATATACGTGAATGTATGTTCATATATAAAATATACATGCCAACTAGACATGTAAGCATCCCAAAACTATCTTTAACATCCTAAGCTACTGATGGATCATCAAAATCGATCCTCTTCGCCGCACTGCTTGGCTTTGAAGGATCCTGCACAAGAAAAAACAAACCACGATTAAAATTAGCTATATTATATAACTCACATTCAAAAAGTTAACATAAAAATGAACTATAATTGAACTATTCTTGTTTACCTCATCTCCACATTTTCTCTTCGGCTTTGGAGGACTCTTGATGTATGTCTTCAGTAGAGGAGGTATGTTTTCAATATTTTCATACACAACCTACATATGTTCACAAACATGACATTGATACAAGTTAGCATACAATTGTCACTGATAATAACAAATTATATCTACTAAAAACAAAATAAAATAAACACATGTACCCGAAGCATATCTTCTTCTTCTTCTTCTTCTTTTTCTTCTTCTTCATCTTCAGGTATAGTGGGTGTAGTCAACAAGGATGTGAAGCCAATAATTCTCTATACATGTACGCAAGTATGTGAAACTATCAATCTATGTCTAGACGTGTATAATCATTATAAGTTATTTAAACTATTCATTCAATCATATTTGCATTCAATTACCTTTCCCTTGTCTCTAGCTGCACTACCAGATTTTGAATCGCATAGACCCGGACTTGTGCTACTTGTGCCCTACAAGAGTAAAATAAGATATACATGCAAGTTACTATATAATGTAATTAATACCAATATAAATGATGAGAATGTATGTACAATAAAATACAAATGACTAGGTGCAATAATATATGTACCGTAAAGCTTTCAAGGCCAAATGAAATGGACATCAAGGTTCCCTCCTAGATATGTGTCAAATCCTCCTCTATCATCAACTGTTAAATAGACCATGTAAATAAAAATTAGTACTTAATATTATCTATATTATAAATATTAATTTAAAATATAGAATAAACTGTGAAAATACAAATCTTACCACTATATCATCAACGTATGATGAAGGTGCCTCCTCGCCTCTAGCATGCGAGGAATCTCCAGGGTATCCTCTAGTCCCTGCCATAACATTTGGTGCATCATGCACCTCATAATATACAATGTGCACAGGAGGATCAACAAGCTTTCCAACTAGACCAAAGCATAGGTGCCCACACATGACACAAATATGGGGCACGCAAATGTGTGTAGCTGAGGAGGACGTATCAGTGCCATTGAATGCACTGCTACCATCAAAAGAAGGCTGAGCTATTGCCCCAGCCTAAGAAACCAAAAGGCTACTTAAAGAGTTAATAAATGACACGGTCCGTGATGTCGCCTCACGGATGATATTTGGATGCTGCACTGGAGGTGGGGGATCAACAAGAGGAGGGGGGACATATGGGCCCTGGACTACTCTAACTGCCCCAAGTCTATTTTGGGGCATACCTAAACCCACACCCTGGAAAGGTTGGATGTCAAAGTAGTTCACATGTTTTCTTAAAACAAACTCAGCATACAATTTTTTGATGAAGTAGAAGGGGACATCAAGATTGTTGTTGGGTGGTTTATCAGAAAACATCCACCAACAATCCCAAATTTTTTTCACAATATCATCATTTGTGCACCATTTAATAGAAAGTTTTATTTTTTTGGGGTCTATGGGTTGACTAGTGTGGGGATTGACAAATAATACGATGACAATGGCTTTGGATATCTTGAGATCCTTGATCTCCTTATACAAAAAGCCATATGCATATTGTTCCCTCATAGAATCTCGCCACAAAAGAGTGGCATTGTGCTCCTCAGTGATGGTTCCTATACTCTTTATGATGAACGTGAGGGGATCAAACATTGGGTTCAGGTGAGGGATCCTATGATAGACATCTGCAATCCCCCTCAATTGGTTCAAATTTTGTGCAATTAAATCCTGAATTGAGGGGTAGTTTGGCAAAGGAGGGTTTTGTGCATGAGGGTTTGGTTGTTGTGGTTGTGGTTGATCAATGTTTTCATTGTTATCCCCTATTTTTAACCTAATTGAATGTAAACAATTGAATTTAGTTAATAAATTTGAACAATTTTGTATTTGATTTAAAAAAAACATAGTTTTCATGGAAAAAAAAATATTTGAATGAAAAAACAAATAAACATTAAAAAATACAAAAATTTGAATGAAAATGATGAAAAACAATAAAAATCCTACCTTTTATTGGATTTTTTTGCAAATTTGGGTCACAAAATCGGATATCGGGTCCAACCAGGTATCATATTTGCTAGAATTTGTGTAGCCCGTGGGTAAAAAATAACCCACGGGTTGTCACAATCCTCTTTTATTGTCTCAGAGAAATCATATATCCGATTTTTATAGTTAAATTATTTTAAAATAACAATATATTATGTAATATATTATTTTGTTTTTATTTATTTTTATTTTTTTGATAGGTAATGGGCCAAAGCCGATAAGATGTACATACCCTACCCCGTTGTGGGGTTTGAACTTGTGACCTCTCTTTCAAGAGCACAAGTTCTCCACCACTAGGCCAACTCAAGTTGTACATGTAATATAATATTATATTATATATTATGTATTATATAATATATAATATAATATAATATTATATTATATATTATATATTATATAATATAATATAATAATATATTATATAATACATATTATATTATATAATATAATATAATAATATATTATATAATACTTATATTATATTATACTATATATTATATAATATATAGTATAATATAATAATATATTATATAATACGTATTATATAATATATAATATTATATAATACGTATAATATAATATATAATGTAATATAATAATATATTATATATTACATATTATATATAATATATAATTTATTTTTTAATTTAAAATTACCTATTAAAATCGGATATCTGAAATTCTCGGATATCCGATTTTATCAAATATCCAATTTGCCTAGGTGTTTACCATGCCAAGGTGTACTAACACCCAGGCCAAGCAAAAAGTTAACATGGATTTTTCGCATTTTTAGGTGAGTAGAAAAGGCTATTTTTTTCATATTGCCACTTTTTGGCCCCCCATGATCTTGCACTTGTAGACACCTAAAATTGTCATGTCTAATTAAATAAATATTATTTATTTAATTATCTAAGCTTAATTCTTCTATTAATTAAATAAATCCTTATTTATTTAATTAATTCATTTATCCTCTTCTAGCCTTATTTCTCATTTAAATAAATACATTTATTTATTTAAATTTTCCTTTTCCTAAATTAAATAAATATTTTTATTTATTTAATTATCCCACTTCTTCTATTAATTAAATAAATCTTTATTTATTTTAATTAATTCATTAGCCTTTTCTACCCATGACACATGTCATTCATCTCTTAATTTATACACTACCTACCCCTTTCATTATTTTATTATTTCTTTTACCTACCCTCTAATCATAGCCAACCTCCTTTTACACCTCTCAATCTTATCCCTCTATTTCATATAGTGTCTTCTATATAAGGAGATGCTTCCTTCATTATCAAACCCTAATGACCTAATGATCCTAAGGAGCTAACTACTTGATCAATTGACTACACTACAATCCTACTTGCAACCACATTCCGTTCTTTGTTGAGCTCTTGTGCACATAAAATCTGAGAGCAAATATATCAAGCAAGATCAATGGAGATAGGAAGAATGGAGATCAAAACCCTATTGGACATGTGATGGTATAATCTTTGTGATTTCATGTGATTTTGCATTGTCTTAGGTAATCTTCATATGTTATGGTGGATCTTTGTTGTTGTTAGGCTAGGGTTTTGTGGTTGAATTCATTTAGCCTTTCAATATTGTTATTATTGTTATCCATTTTCACCATATACATTTTGGCACGCTTGGTGGGACTGTCGTCCTTTTTGCATTTAACCTTTGGTTGTAGATTTTGTGTTTGAAGTTGCAGATCTGGCATTTCCGACAACATTTTCGACATTTTCGCATCTGCATACTTTTGGATCGCGTTTTTAATTTTCTGGCGTGTCTGCGACATCTTTAATCATGTCCGTGTTTTCGACAAAATTTTATTTTGCAGGTTTTCGAAAGGTGCGTCTGTGTTACTGAAACGCGTCTGCGTCATTTTTATCCACGTCTGTGTCGGGAAAGCGCGTCTGTGGTTTTTATCCGCGTCTGTGTCTCACAGAACCGCGTCTGTGTCACAGAGTCACATCTGTGTAGAGGATAACGGCGTCTGTGTTCACCAGTTTTGAAATTTTGCATTTTTCATTGATTCAGTTTTCGGATTTTGCATTTAGGGTTTCAGATCTGGTTTATTTTTGGACTAACATTTTTAGATCTAGACTAACAAAATTGGTGCAGCTTGTCTTGGAAGCAAAATCGTTTGGTTGAAGGCCCCTATTTTCACAAAGTCTTTTTGGTTTTAAAAATTTACCTAACTTGTGTGCATGCAGGAAGGGGTGATTATTTCAAACAATCCAAACTACTAATAAATCTTTGTTGCAGGTCCTTGGCAAGGGTTTTTGGATTTTTATTATGTGCCTTGTTTTCATAGACTAGCAAACACTTCAATTGGTGCACTAAAATTGAATAATTGTCTTTTGTGTCTTGAGCAATAGGCTCTTTTTGTTTAATCTTTAGAGGGTCTGTCTTCCCGTGTGGTCATTAGGACTACTAGTGAGAAGAGAACAACTCAAGTGGTAGCGAGGAAAACCCACCTCATCCGAACCACTATAATCAAATGTATTCATGGTGAAAACTATGAATAACGTGTGCTGATTAGTTCATACCGACACTATGTCTCCCCATAAACCCGTTTGATCAAATTTATTTGATCAGTTGTAGGGCGTAACCCCTACCGGCTGGGAGCCTTCTGTATTTATAGAGCTGAAAGTGCCGCATGTATGGCCACGTGAGCGGATGCCCTTACTAGCACCTTTTTGTTTTAGAGGCCCAAATCCTTCTAGTTGTTGGGGCAGGAGGTCGGACCTCTGGTAGCGGCCCACACACATACGGTTCTTAGTAGAGATACAAAGTTCACCATGGGGAGTTTTCATGGGGACTGATGCTTGGTTGACCCGAGAAGTGAGTGCCGAGGGTGGAGCCAGTGAGGTCAAGCATCTAAGTATCCGCTCTGAATAGCGTAGCCTTGGGGGTAAAACCCCATGTGGGATCAACAACTATTGTCTTGGCCAGCCATAAGAATTGTGCTTGATTTATTTTAAACATTCAAAACATTCAAGACCAAACAGCAAAACATTGTGTCTTTTGTGTTTTCAAGTGTATGCAAAACATTTTTACATCAAACAACACACTTTTCTTGGAGTCATTTTGAGTCTAGACACTTGCAAACATTGGGTCTTCATCAACACTGTGTCCTCTTGTCACAAAAATCAGTCAAACAGTCAGATTTGATCACAACAAAACAACTCCACAGATTGGAAAAATTGCACAAAATTTGCAGAAACGCGTCTGTGTTGGGCATAATAGCGTTTGTGTTGTCTAGTCACGTTTGTGAAGGACAGAATCGCGTCTGTGTTCCAACAGTCAACATTGCATTTGACCAGCAAAAATTTCTCAGAAGCGCGTCTGTGTTAAGCAGAGAAGCGTCTGTGTCTGGAAACCGCGTCTGTGAAGTATACAGTCGCGTCTGTGTCCAAAATTGAAAAACTGTTACAGTCCAGCAAACATAAACAAGAAAATCTCAGAAGCGCGTCTGTGTTAAGTAGAGAAGCGTCTGTGTCTGGAAACTGCGTCTGTGAAGTATACAGTCGCGTCTGTGTCCAAAATTGAAAAACTGTTACAGTCCAACAAACAAAAACAAGAAAATCTCAGAAGCGCGTCTGTGTTAAGCAGAGCAGTGCCTATGTCAGGAAACCGCGTTTGTGAAGTATACAGGTGCGTCTGTGTCCAGAATTGAAAAAACTGTTACAGTCTAGCAAGCAAACACAATCAGTTTCGGAATTCTTGAGCTTCCTAGGTCATTTCTCCAAGGTTTCATTTAGCAGTCAACTTGCCCTTGGGTCTCACATAGTCCATCATTGCTTTACATCTCTCATTACATTCACAATTGTCTAAACTTGAGTCAAAAGGTCACTTGCTTGTCCTCACTATACTTTGTCAACACACTACATACAAGAACACTTTGCTAAGTGGTCCCTCATCAAGGTTTCTTACCTTTGGGTCTCATTTGGTCTTACTTAGAGTCAAGGTCAACTTACCTCATCAAGAGAAACTATCCTCTCTTTGGAAGTCACACCTACTCTACTACATACATACTTGGTCTTACACTTTGGACATTGCAAGTACACTTCAGATTCATTTACATTCCATCCAACTCTTAGTCTTCCATACTCTTTCCATTTTTTCATCTAGTCTCTCACATCTTGTTCAATACCTAGTTCATGGTTGAAACCCGTCTTCAAAAATCTAGGAGAGAAACTAAAGAGGCTCAAGAGTCCGCAAACATGAGTTCTTATGAGTATGACAATGACATCTTTTTCAATTCTGATCATACTACATTACCTGACATGGATGTCTATAGAAACATTCCAAATGTTGAGAACATGGACACTATAAACAACAATGCTACACAAAATGACAATGTGGACAACTTTTCAGTACATTCAGCAGATGTTGAAGAATCCATTATGAATCCCCATTTCAATCGATTGGTTGAGGAAATAATGAGGAGGGATAGACAATACTTCTTACAAATGATGGCACAAAGTGGAGCCAAGATACCTCATGATTTTGACATGTCTCAAATAATGGAACATAGACCTTTGCAACAACCTCACTACAATATGGAACAAAGAAGACCTAATAGTGGAGGAAATAGAGGACCACACATGGTGCCTAAATCACCATCAGCTTTGCTTCAAAAACTAGAGGTCCCACATACACATGGTCAAACATATGATACTCACCTTCGTAGACCATTATGGAAGTCTTATGCAGACAGATATGCTCAATCACATACCAATGCTAAGGATCAACCACCAAAACAATTGGATGTTCAAAGGCATGCTCAAAATTTGGACACAAGGAAACCTCATGTCAAATTTGGGGGCAACACAATGGAACATGACATGCCTGTAGAATATGGTATACATGCCCAAAATAGATATGGGGTTCCTCAACATGAATCTATACCAAGTGGTCCATATACACAACATCATTACAGACCTCCTCCATATGAACATGTGTATGATCAATATCATCCATATATGCAACATGCTCCTCCTCCAATTGGTGCCTCAAGCATGGGGTATGGTCCAAGAAGTCGATCTCCACCTAAGAGTAGTTTGGAACAACAAATTAGAGACTTACAAAAGAAAATGGAGGACATAAATACACCAAATCCAACATACACAATGAGAGACATATGTCCTTATCCATTTGACAAGAGCATTCCAATGCCTCCATTTCCTACACATTTTGTGACGCCTAAATTTGATAAGTATAGAGGAAAAGGGGATCCTAAGGCACACATAAGACAATTTTTCACAGCTTGCATTGAGGTAGCAGCAGAAGAGACATATTTGATGAGATTATTCCCACAAAGCTTAGGTGATCAAGCTATGGAATGGTTCTCCCAACTTCCACCTCGAATTAAGTCATGGGGTGACTTAGCAGAGGCATTTATTCAACATTTCTCCTACAACATAGAGACAGACATATCAGTCACTACTTTGTGCAACACCAAGCAAAAAGAGGGAGAATATTTTGCATCATTTTTACATAGATGGAGAAATCTAGCCAGCAGATGCTCTTGTGAAATTCCACAAAAACAAATGGTAGACATGTTCACACAAAATGTTAACAAAGACATTGGCTATGATCTAAGGAAAGCTTGTTTGTCCACCTTCAAGGATGTCATTGAAAAAGGCTTAGCGACAGAAAAGGTCCTAATTGAACAAGGAGTTGTTAAAATATTCAAGGAAAACAAGGATGACTTTAAAGGCAAAGACAAGCCAAGATTTTGGAATAAAAACAAGAACACAGTCAATGATGGTGTTGTTGATGCCAACACAGTGCGACCCAAATTCATTTTTTCTGGATCAAGTTCTACAAACAATCAAGTGAATACTCAAACAACTTCTAGATCATGAAGGAAGTACACCCCATTGGGAGAACCACTTGAGTCAGTCTTTAAGAGGCTAGTAGCAAACAAGGTAATCACAGTTCCAGATTTTCCTCCATATGAACCAAAGGTTAAATTAAATTGGTGGAACGATGATGAGTATTGTGAATTTCATAAGAGCAAGGGTCATAAGACAGGAAATTGTCATCGATTGAAGAAAATCATACAAGATCTCATTGATAGAGGTGATATTGAGATTGAGGGACATTCATCCAATCAAGAACATGAGATGTTTAAGGAACCATTCCCAAAACATGACAAGGGAAAAGCTAAAGCCACAGATGACCAAACCAACTATACCAGAACATCCTATAACTATGATTCAACTATCAATAACATCTCGATGGACAATTACATCTCTACTATTATCATAAAGGACAAAGCGTCTGAGAATTCTACTCAGAGACCCAAGATTGTCCTAAAAGGTGTTGGATCTTCTTCCGAACCTACCTCTGAATGTCATGTTACAACCCGCCGAGGTAAAATAACTTTGCAAGGTGCTCCAACTAAACACACCGCTTCTTCATCAACCAAACCTGAGTATGACCTTGTAGAACAATTAGGGAAGACACCCGCGCTCATTTCAATCCTTGAACTATTACACATATCTCCTGCACATAAAGCCATTCTTGATAAAATCTTGAGAGATACTGCTATTCCTACTAATCTAAACGTGGACCAATTTCAAGCCATGGTGGGATACCTTTCCATTCCACTTTCACTTACTTTCACGGAAGCTAATGACACCTCTGTAAGTCAGCCGCATAATGCGCCATTACACATTGAAGCCTTCATACACAAACATTGAATAAAATGAGTCCTGATAGATGGAGGAGCAGGTCTGAACATTTGCACATTAAGCACTATCACACAATTGGGATATTCTGATAAAGCTGTGAATTCTACAAACAAGATCACCATTAAGGCATATGATGATGAAGAGCGTTCATCCAAGGGTACAGTCATCTTACCTCTCAGAGTTGGGCCAGTTACAAAGGATGTGGTCTGTCAAGTCCTAGATTTAAATCTCACTTATAACATATTGTTAGGACATCCTTGGATCCATGAAATGAGGGAAGTTCCATCCACATATCACCAATGCATTAAGTTTCCTCATAATGGAGTGGAGGTAACAGTTAACGGCGATCCTAATCCATTCATATATTGCAATAACCTGAAATCAAAGACTGAGACCATCATTCCTAGTAATCGGGAAGCTGTTCCTTCGTCGGCATACATTGATCCTGAGTCATTAAAACCTTCGACATCCAAACAAGGTGAGCTTAAAGGCAAGTTTTAGGACAAAGGCATGGGGGAATATACTTTCAATCAAACCATGTACTTACGACAAGTCATGAGTTCCCCAAAAGAATATAGAAGACCACATCCTAACAAGCAAATCTCCATCATGACGCTCAAATGGGACCCTACTACCTTTCAAAGATGGGGTGAACTAGAAGAGGAAGGTTTATACCAAATGCTTTTCAGAGATAATGAAGAGGAAACACAAGATCACGTCAATCTACCATGTGAGAAATATGGCAAAGGCTTCAAAATTCTACAAAAATTTGGGTATGATGAAAAAAGCCCTCTTGGGTTACGAAAGGAAGGCATCATTGAACCTTTACAACCTGAATTGACTTTCAAGAAGGAACGCTTGAAAGGACTTGGTTTCTTAACTTCCAAGGTTCACACCCAAAGGACAGAAGAAGCCTTACAAATCAAAGCTGCCAAAATTCAACAAGAGAATCGCTATTCCACAGATTCCAACGAATGGGAATGGGGTTCTGACAAGTCTTCCAGTGACTACGAGCTCACTGAGACATTCAGAGAGCCAGGTGAACCCACAGAAGAGGAGGAGTTTTATAACAAATTCAGAGTTGGTCAAGAAATAACCCATGAGGAGTCTACACAGTCCTTGTCTCAAGGTTCTAGGTTGAAATCACATAGGATGAGAACACCTGTCCCAGAATGCGCTACTAGTGATGATAATTGGGATTCGCTCATGATCGAGACTGATGAGGAGAGTGCCATCGATGACCTCGATAATTACCTTGACATACCCGAATATAACAACATCTTCACTCTTAGCCCCGCTAACTTTGAAGACATTAACGACCTTCCCCTTGTTCACCACCAACTCAGTGACTGGGATCATGAAGGGCCTGCACATTTGGATACATTTCTAAACGATGAAGCTTTTATTGACTATCTAGGCATACGAGATGATCTTCCCCTTGGAGACCATAAAGCAGGAAACACTATAGAACTCAATAGCGTGGCATATTTTGGTGAGGGTGTCGGACCTTCCACTCGCAAAAATGTGAAAATAAGAACAAATCAAGGGTCTTATGGCGAAAACCACATTGTGGCGCTATCTGACCCCAAAAAAGTAAAAAGAAAGGATGTATCTGAAGGTGAAAACCTCTCTGAGGTGCCCGAAGATGGAAGGCTCAACATTCTCCCAGCATCATATGAAGAAAAGTCATCCATGTTGGTAGAGGAGACTATCAAAACAAACATCGGTACAGAAGAGGTTCCACACAACATATTCTTAGCTCAATCACTGACAGAGTCCAAAAGGTCAAAATTCATAAGTTTCTTCAAAGAATGACAAATCAAATTCGCTTGGTCATACACTGATATGCCTGGATTGGATCTGGATTTGGTAATGCATCACCTGACAGTCAAACCAGGAGCAAAACCAGTGAAACAGAAATTAAGAAAAATGCATCTACAAGTGGCATTACTAATCAAAGTAGAACTTGAGAAATTACTCGATGTCGGATTCATACGCCCAATTGATTATCTTGAATGGATCTACAACTTGGTACCTGTCAGTAAACCAGATTGCAACATCAAAATATGTACAAATTTTAGAGACATCAACAAAGCTTGTCCAAAGGATGACTTCCCATTACCAAATATTGACTTGATTGTTGATCTCACAGCAGGTCATGAAATGCTATCATTAATGGATGGATTCTCTGGTTATAATCAGATAAGGATCGCACCCGAGGATCAACACAGAACATCATTTACTTGTCCATGGGGAACTTTTTGCTGGAATGTCATGCCTTTCGGGCTAAAGAATGCAGGTGCTACATATCAAAGAGCCATGACTACTATCTTTCATGATCTCATGCATGTAACAGTGGAAGATTATGTTGATGAGCTCTTGGTCAAATCAATAGACAAAAATACACATTTGGACATACTCTCAGTTGCCTTTGATCGATTGGAAAAATACAAAGTAAGATTAAACCCTAAGAAATGTGTCTTTGGAGTAACCTCGGGGAAGCTCCTAGGATTCATTATATCCAAAAGAGGAATTGAAGCAGATCCAGCAAAAGTCAAAGCTATTTTGGAAATGCAACCACCAAGAAATATCAGTCAACTTCAATCCTTACAAGGCAGACTCCAGTCCATTCGAAGATTCATAGCACAACTGGCAGATAAGTGTAATCCATTTCAACACTTGCTACATAAAGACATCAAATTCAAATGGGATGACAACTATCAACAGGCTTTCCAGACGCTCAAAGATTATCTTCTAAATCCGCCAGTTCTGATGCCACCAGTTCCAGATCAACCACTTTTATTATACATTTCAGCTACTCCAACAACATTGGGGGCACTCTTAGCGCAACAAATTGCTGAAGGCAAGGAAAAAGTAGTATATTATATCAGTCACACATTGGTGGGATATGAGTTAAACTACACACCAATTGAGTGCGCATGCCTCGGTGTGGTCTTTGCTTCACAGAAATTATGACATTACATGCTCACTCATAAGACAAAGTTAGTTGCAAGGATAGACCCATTGAAATACCTTCTCAATAAGGCAACACTTATTGGGCGACTAGCCAAATGGGTAATGATACTGAGTGAATTCGACATCGAGTATGTGGGTAGAAAAGCAATAAAAGGACAAGCCATCGCAGATCAATTAGCAGATGCTCCCATTGTAGATGATGTTCCTCTGAGTTCAGAATTTTCAGATGAATCCATTTTGACAATGTCACATGCAAAGCCATGGCAACTATACTTTGACGGCTCATATACACAGCATGGGGTAGGAGCTGGCATCCTCTTTATAACTCCTCAAGGAGATTCTATACCAAAATCATACCGCTTATCGTTTCCTTGCACTTACAATATAGCGAAATATGAGGCATTAACAACAAGATTACGAATTGCAGTTCAATGGAAGATCCAAGAACTTCGTGTTTTTGGGGATTCCCAACTTGTTATCCATCAAGCAACTGGTGATTACCAAACAAAAGATGAGAAGCTAATGCCTTATAAACAAATGGTGGATGGTCTGAAACAAAATTTCATAAAAATAGACTTTGAGCAGATACCAAGAGAGCAGAATCGCGTCGCAGATGCTATGGCTACAATTGCTTCATTGATCGATCTACCTCCAAACAAGACCCGCTATGAGTTCTTCGTGGATAACCTTTTGGTCTCTTCATATGAGATCATGCCTACTGAGATGTTATGCATTGTCGGTCCCGAATCCTAGTTATATGGTTCCATTTTCACATATCTACGTGACAATACTTTACCTCTTGATCTATCAAATAACCAACATCGTGCTTTCATTCGCCAATCCTCTCGATATGTCATTTTAGCTGATATCCTATATCGACGAGGTCTAGATGGCACTCTTCTTAGGAGTTTAGAAAGCGACAAAGCTCAGATTGCGTTACGAGAAGTGCATGAAGGGATATGTGGTCCACATGCTAGTGGTCCTACCTTGGCCAAGAAACTCATCAGGACTGGATATTACTGGCCCAATATGGAGAAAGACTCATACCAGTTTGTCAAGAAATGTAAGCAATGTCAAATTCATGGAGATTTCATACATGCGCCAGCACAAGAACTTCAACCGCTTGCATCTCCTTGGCCCTTTTGTCAATGGGGACTCGATCTCTTAGGCAAGATTCACCCTTCTTCTTCCAATGGTCATAAATTCATTATCACTGCCACAAAGTATTTTACAAAATGGATTGAAGCCGTGCCTCTCACACAAGTTACTGGAAAATAGATTGCTACAATCATCCTCAACTATATCATTTGCCGATACGGTATTCCTATTTCCATTATCACTGATAATGGGCGTCCCTTCAAAAATCAGGATGTTCGTGAACTCTGTGACCGCTTCCATATCGCCCACCATTTCTCCACACCATACTATCCCCAAGGTAATGGCGAAGCTGAGGCATCTAACAAAACAATCCTTAAAATCCTAAAGAAGACAGTTGACGATGCTGGTCGTAATTGGCATATTCAACTTAATCCTGCACTTTGGGCCTACCGCACAAGTGTCCGTACACCCACAGGAGCTACACCCTATTCACTAGTCTATGGTTCTGAAGCCATCTTTCCTATTGAGGTTGAGCTACCCTCTTTACGGGTCTCTTTGCAAAACATCATCAGTGATGAAGACTATAGGGTCTCTCGCTTACAAGAGCTGGAACTACTGGATGAACGAAGACAAATTGCTTTTAGTCATCTCAAAGGTTACCAACAACGAATGAGTCGCAACTACAATCACATGGTCAAGCCTTGCACATTTGAGGTAGGTGACTTGGTGCTTAGAGAAAATCCTAAAAATCAACAAGACAGAGAGAAGAAAGGCAAGTTCGAACCAAACTGGCTTGGTCCCTACATTATTACAGCAGCATATGGATCGGGTGCATATCAGCTCTCAACTATAGAAGGTGAACCTTTGGAGGATCCTATCAACAGCATGCACCTTTGCAGGTTCTACACATAGCTCTTCAGAGTATCCTAATTTCAAAAATACAAAAAAAAATTATTAAAAAAAAAAAAAAAAAAATTGAAAAAATTGAAAAAAATAAAGAGAAATAATTTCGTCCAACGGTGAAAACCACTTTGGTGGCGCCCTGGGCAAGTACCATGGTGAAAATTGGGTCACCAGTGCCATATGTAGAGACATTGCTCCTCCCTCCTTCAGGATTCACTTTCATCCTTTCACTTTGCACACACTCACAACCTATTCGTTCATAATAAACTTACCCATTCCCATCATGGCTTGTTATTGATCTACCTAAGATTGGTTAGCCATTCATAAAAAATCTCCCTTTCCATCCATAATAAATCAGATCCTATCTATGGCTAAGGCAAATCCTACATCTAGTAATGGGTGTGGAACTAAGAACATCATATGTTTCGAGGAGTACAGTTTCTTCTAGCTTCCTTCAGTTTATTCGCGCGCAATCTGCAATAAAGTTTTGTCTTCTCCACAATAAAGTATCAGTTTCATGGATTTAGTCAGTTTTAGATGAGACACAGCAGCAACAATGGGCTTCAACAAATCAAATCTTTCAATAGACTTAGACAACATTATGGTTCAGTGCTATCTATCCTTTTTGTGAAAGTAAACATTGTGACCACAATCAAACATGACTTATACAAGTGACAAGAGACACTAAACTTGAGGACTACAGTGGATGTTGGTGTCGAGTCTTGGTTTTCTTTTGATTTTATCTTTCTGGTGACATGTCTTTTAGCTTTTCCGGGATGTCTCTGACTAGAGATTCTATCTCCAGGATGTCTTTGACTAGAAAGGCGAGGATGGGGTATCGTCACCTATTTTTCTTTGCTGTCTGTGGATTGTTTCTTGGTAATGCTATGACTTGTCCAAGGATATGAGGACACTGTGAGTCTAGTGTGAACTGGGGCATTCCTTGTTTGTGACTGTCTTATCTCCATGCAAATAGGTACAATGACTTTCTGGGTCGAACATATGCCTTGATTGTCATAACCTATTATGCCATAATAAAGCTCAATGATGATAACACACAAGAAGCTCTTTCACTTTCATATCTTCTGTCTTCCATCCCCCTTTCTTGATTGACTTCCATCGTCCTTCTTGAATCCGCATAGCCTGCTATCACATGACTGAGTATAATGACACACCAAAAACATTTGCATTTCATGTAGTTGCACCTGCATTACCACATATAAGCATTTCATATACACATATAGGTATCACAACTGCATCACATCCTGCACACAACACATATTAGCACATTTTACATTTTCATCATGTAAATAATTATTTGCGTTATCATATTCATTTTCATTTCATACATTCACATTTGCATTGGCATAACATATAAAACATAAAAAAAAATAAAAAATATTGCAGTGCATCATATACATATTTGCATCCATACCATAAGCATCACATAGAAACATCTCATCACATAAGTACACATGCATATAGCTGCCGCAAAGATGAATCATCTTATATATATAATCAAAAGTGTCATGATACAATGATGTCAAAATCATATGGCTACAAAAGCACCCACAGGTGTCTACAATACAAAAATGGTACAAAACTGATACAAAGGGAGCCCTCTAAGGCTATGATGAACTCCCTCCCTCGGAGCCACCTGGCCTCGATGGAATCTGAGCCCCTGAAGGACTCGCCCCAGGATCATCCTACCTGTCTCCTCTATCTGGTGGTGGTGGAGGACCCATGACCCCACCACTCGATGCCTGTCTCCTCCGGCTCCCTCCCATAGCTGTCGCTGTACGCGACGGTCTATGAAAGCTCCTCGCCCGCTAATCTGCTGGCACTGCCCCATAGTAGAGGTCCTTCTAGTAGGCTATCTCCTCTCCTGCCCATAGGACATAGGCATATCCGGCCCCTGTGTCCTTTGCTGCCTGCCTCCTAGTCCTCAGTACTGTCTCAGCCTCTGTGTAGTGCTGGATAGCCTGATCCCGCTCTCGCTCAGTATCCCTGAGCCTGGTCTTGAGCCGATCCCTCTCCCTCTCTAGATCCTGAATCTCATCTGCCTGGCCCTGGTAGATTTCCCTTAGATCCAGTAGCTCAACCTCCACTGGGTCAACCCCCTCTGCCTCTGCCTCTGCTTGTGGCTCCCCCTATCCCTATATCTATACCTGTACTGGTCCCTGTCTTTGTCCCTATCCCTGTGCCTGTACCTGTCCAGGACCCTGTGCTGCTGGTACCTGTAGCGGCAATCCACCATGACCCCTCACCACCTGAGCCGGTCTCTCCTCACCACCCTCCCTCCGAGGTGCAACCCTCCTCTCTCCAACTACTCCCCTCCTCCTCTGTCAGCCTTGACCCCCATCACCTCCATCGTCATCATCATCTCCCCCACCATCTCCCTCCAGTGCCTCTCCTGGATCTGTCAATCGTGGGAATGGATGCTCTGCCCAATAAGCTATATACTTGGCATCTATGCCGGCGTCCTCGATCTCTGGCTACATGTCCCAGGGTAGAGGTATCATCTCCACCAGCTGTGTCACTGCCTGATCATACGACAGCAATGGCTCAAACTGTGCCTGATCTCTCACGGTGCGAGCATACATGCCTGAGCCCCGCGGAATCCTCTGAATCCGGCCAAACTGTCGGCCAATCCTATCTACCAGCTGCCTCTCCAGCACATAGGGCATCCACCCAATCAGGTACCTGCTTTGAAAGGTGTACGGTAGCTCAACCGCATCATCCTCCCACTGCTCGCAGCCCAGATAAGGTCGCCATATGACCTCATCAATGTCATCAATCACTCACCGCCAGTACTCTAGCCTACTAATCCGTGGCTGTGAGGTGATCATATCATATAAATGCATGAAGTTGCACCCATGACCTCTACCCCTAAAGTGTATTGGTCGGGTAATTGGCAGATGCTCGTAAGCCCATACCTGCAGCAATGTAACTCCGCAGCCCAATCCCACTGACCCATGATAAACAAACTGATGCAGCTCGTAATACAAGTGTGCCAGCACACACGGTCCCCAAGCATATCTGGTATGCTGTGTCATCAGCGTCTCTAGTGCTCCCCCCTAGCCCACAGCCAAACCTTGTGTCACCCTGTCCGGACATAGGAACCCACTGATAGCTCCTCCGATCACTGCTGGCAATGCTAACCCTATGGCTGTCATGGTGTCCCATGCCACGTGTCCAACCCTCATCTCCAATCCAGGGTCCTAGAATACTCATCTCAGGGCCTCTCTGTCACCATCTCGATCGTATGGGATCAGCTCTCCATCGATCGGCACCTGCAGAATCCTGTATACATCCTCTAGGGTGACTGTCATCTCACCCATCAGCATATAAAACGTGCACTTCTCAGAGTGCCATCTCTCAGCCAGCGCAGTTAGCAAACCCATGTTTGCCCGAAACTCAGGCACATACAGCACATGTCTCAAACCCATCTCCTCGATGGCAGCTCTATCCTCGAGCGACAACTCAGGTCGCAACCTCTGTGTCGACGAGAATCTCTCCCGTGACTCCAACATAGGCAAATACTCCTACAGTCAAGCAAATCAATCATGTCAGTCATCGTGGCATTCACTATTCATCACAAAATGCTACTTTTTATCTAAGTGCATATGGCATTCTACCCTAGTGACACTCACTGTTCATCACAAAGTGTTGCTATTTATCCTAGTGGTACTCACTGTTCATCACAAAGTACTACGTGTGTGACACTCCCTGTTCATCACAAAGTGTTACTCACATTTGCACTCCCTGTTCATCACAAAGTGCTGCTCATATTCTAGTACTCCCTGTTCATCACAAAGTACTCTATCTTGGTACTCATTGTTCATCACAAAGTGCCTTGATCTATCCTAGTCTTCCTAGAGGACCTGCTTGAGTGTATCTTCTCAGCAGCTTATCCAATCGACAGCGTATGTTCATCACAGAACTGTCGATTTGACCTAGAAGATGCAAATTCATACTTTTTCAATGCAAACGCGCTTACATGACACAAATGTGCTCAAAGATTGCACAGACGCGCCTGCCTGACACAGACATGCCTATGCTCTGCACAGATGCGCCTGGGAGACATAGACGTGCCTTCTTGGCACAAATGTACCTGAACAGCACAGACGTGGCCGCAATTGACGCAAATGTGGGTCTAGATGTAGACGCACCTGGCACAAACACAGACGCGCCTAGCAGACACAGACGCGCCTGGCACCAATGCAGACACGCCTAAACATTTTTTGACACTTTTTGGACCCTAGTCTAAGCGCATTTATTACCCTATTCGACATGCATTAATGACAAAATTAAATGCGTCAAAGTACGAGGAGGTTTGGTGGTACTTACCGGCTCTCCTGCCTCTGCTGGCCTTTGAAATCGGTGAATGCGGTTGAATCTGTGAGTGAAAGCCATCGCTGCTGACTGCTCCTGCTCTATTTTTCGCTCTACAATATGCTCTTGTAGATGTGTAGATGACAATGAGGATGTATTTTCCCCCGTGGTCTATCTTATAGCCTACCCTAGCCCTCGCCTTCATTTCCCGAGTCAGTCTTCGTTATCCCGTGACTTTGTCACTTTATCCGGTCAGTCCATTCTAGCCTTTCTTTCTTATCAAGAGATTGTCTGCAATCTTTTCAGACATTTTCATCCAATCTCTCGAGGGGGCATATCATTCCCATTCTGGGGCAACTCTGTATCAGTTCATCTTATCTTCTTTGAAACAACGCGACAAGCCGCATTGTCTCAAAGAGGGGCAAAATGTAGACACCTAAAATTGTCATGTCTAATTAAATAAATATTATTTATTTAATTATCTAAGCTTAATTCTTCTATTAATTAAATAAATCCTTATTTATTTAATTAATTCATTTATCCTCTTCTAGCCTTATTTCTCATTTAAATAAATACATTTATTTATTTAAATTTTCATTTTCCTAAATTAAATAAATATTTTTATTTATTTAATTATCCCACTTCTTCTATTAATTAAATAAATCTTTATTTATTTTAATTAATTCATTAGCCTTTTCTACCCATGACACATGTCATTCATCTCTTAATTTATACACTACCTACCCCTTTCATTATTTTATTATTTCTTTTACCTACCCTCTAATCATAGCCGACCTCCTTTTACACCTCTCAATCTTATCCCTCCATTTCATATAGTGTCTTCTATATAAGGAGATGCTTCCTTCATTATCAAACCCTAATGACCTAATGATCCTAAGGAGCTAACTACTTGATCAATTGACTACACTACGATCCTACTTGCAACCACATTCCGTTCTTTGTTGAGCTCTTGTGCACATAAAATCTGAGAGCAAATATATCAAGCAAGATCAATGGAGATAGGAAGAATGGAGATCAAAACCCTATTGGACATGTGATGGTATAATCTTTGTGATTTCATGTGATTTTGCATTGTCTTAGGTAATCTTCATATGTTATGGTGGATCTTTGTTGTTGTTAGGCTAGGGTTTTGTGGTTGAATTCATTTAGCCTTTCAATATTGTTATTATTGTTATCCATTTTCACCATATACAGCACTAACCCACAGGATTTTTTGAAATATTAATAGGACTAGTGTTATCATAATGAATATGAATAGTCACCGGTTCAGACATGTCTTCCTTAAAACCTTCCAAAATATGTCTCATCCATATAGCCTAAGTACAATTCATTGATGCTGCCACATATTCTGCTTCAGATGTAGATTGTAAAATACAAGATTGTTTCTTTGTTATCTAGGACACCAATATTTATCCTAAAAGGAAAGCTCCACTGATTGTACTTTTCTGGTCATCAATATTTCTAGTCCAGTTTGCATCTGTGAAAACTTTTAAATAAAAATTATCATTGTAAGGATATCACAAACCATAAGCAACTGTTCCTTTCAAATACTTTAATATCCTTTTCACCGCTACCATGTGTGTCTCCTTAGGATCTTTCTGAAATCTTGCAACCAATCCAACATCATGTGCAATGTCCAGTTTACTATGAACAACATAATGCAACTTTCCAATCATAGACTTGTATTCTTTCTCATCCACAAACAATGAATCATCTTGTTTTGACAATTTACAACCTATCACCATTGGAGTACTGACTGATTTGTGGTCTTCCATGCCAAAAGTTTTCAAGACCTCTTTTACATACTTAGTCTGACAGATAAATATTCCATTCACCAGTTATTGAATATGTAAACCAATAAAGAATTTTATCTCACCAATAAGAGACATCTCAAATTCTTTCTTCACTTCATCTGCAGAAGACATACACATGTCATTATATCCACCAAATATTATACCATCAATAAAAACTTCAGCAATTAACATTTTGTCTCCATTAGTCTTCAAATATATGTTACTATCTTCACTAGTTCTCTACAATCCTATCTTGATCAGATGTGCATGCAATCTTTCAAACCATGCTCTAGGAGCTTGCTTCAATCCATATAGTGCCTTGTGTAGTTGGAAAACTATATTTTCATCTTCACTCAATGCAAAACCATCCGGTTGCTCTATATATACTTCTTCTTCTAGGATACCATTCATAAAAGTTGATTTAATGTCCATCTGATATACCTTAAATCCTTTAAAAGCAACAAAGACAAGCAACATTCTAATACCTTCAAGTCTTGCCACCGGTGCAAAGGTTTCACCATAGTTTTCACCTTTTTCTTGTGCATACCCTTTGCAAACCAACCTTGCCTTATTTCTAACAACTTCACCATCCTTATTTAGTTTGTTTCTGAATACCCATTTTGTCCCATTAACATTTTTGTCTTCGAGTCTAGGAACAAGAGACCATGTATGTTGGAATTATGGATGAATTGATTATATATTGCATTGATGTTTTTTCATTGATGTCAACACTAGATGATATGGTTGGTTACTGGCAGACAGGTTTTGGTTACCGATAGAAGATCTAGTGTTACTGATAGAAGAGAATATTTGTTGGACACTTCCGACATGTTTGGATCAGTGAAGTATGTTTGATTTCATGTGCTATATGCTCCATGAGAATGTCTTGGTTAGTTGGTATTGACTTGGTAATTGGATTCTATCATACATTTTGGTAAACCCTTACCGACATTGGTTTCAGGCTCTACCGATAGAGCTTTCATTGAGAAATCTTGATAAGATGCATAATTGGTGTTGGTGCATCTTCTTCATGGATTTCAGGATGTTGAAGATGTTCTTTGATCATGCTTCAACTGATTGAAGACATTGCTTTGGTGTGGTGGACACAAAATAGGTTCGGTACCTATCTAGGTTATGGATCGATATCATGTTAACGTGTACTCTACACGTTACTGGGATGTTTCAAGATAATCTGTGGATTTATTATTTCTATTTTGGTCTTAAGAGGACATGACATATCATTGTAATATGGATTTATGTAATGATCTTATTGTAATATCTTTTAGGTGGCCAACCTAATTGGTTTAGGCCTTACGGTTTGTATAAATTAGAGGTATAAACTCTTTCTAGCATATCATGGTTATGGAAAAGGTCATGGTCAAGGAATGTAATGTGTGAATATTGTAATATCATTCCGGTAGAGGAGTTGGTTGATCAGCGGTGTTCGAATTGGATTCAAAAGAGGATTTAGTCCTCTGACATTGAGCTTAATCGGGTCTGTAATCAGGCATGGTAGATACTATTTCTGGTAGTTCACTCTATTGGATTGTTGTCCATTTATCTTGATATAGTTGTAGCCTCTTTGTAGTCAGTGAGACTCTTTTGTAATGAGCAGCTCTAGGCAGTGTTCCTTCCTATAGGTGCAGGCCCCTCATTGTATCACATACTTTTTGCAGAAGTATCATCTGACTGTGGGTAGGCTTCCCACCATGGTTTTTCCCTTTCTGAGTTTTCCTCGTACAAATCATGGTTTTATGTGGTATGGTTGCTTTGCATTGATTATCTATTTAATTGTTAAGTTGCATTGTTTACCGATATCTATTCCTACCAGCATTTGTATGTGCTTTACCGATACTTAATCTGTTTAAGGTTATTAAGTGGATTAAAAGTTATAATTTGTTAACAACTGATTCAACTCCCCCTCTTAGTTAATGACCGATTATCCTAACAATTGGTATCAAAGCTTTGGTCCTCTTTTGCAGAAGCTTAACTACTTGAGGTAGATCCTATGGCAACTAACACTTCTAATCCATCGACAACTATTTTCAGAAGAGAAATCCCTAAGCTTGATGGAACAAATTATGGGATATGGAAAATTTGAATGGAGACTATCTTAGATGTCTTGGCAAGGATATTTGGGAGATCACCGAGAAAGAATACACACCTTATGATCTGACATCTGGAAATCTTGCTCCTATAGACTTGGATAAGAATATTGAGAATGATTGCAGAGCTAGAAAAGTCCTCTTGTATGCACTTACTGATCAACAGATCATGGGATTAATTGATAAATCATCGACTAAGGTTATGTGGGATAAATTGAAAACTCTGAATGAAGGTAATCCTACTGTCAAAATTACTAAACTTGATGGTTACTGGGTAAGATATGAGAACTTGAATATGGAAGATAATGAAAGAATTGTTGTATTTATGGAAAGAGTAAATGAGATTGTTATGGGAATTCAATGTCGTGGAGGATTTCTAAGTGAAGATAAAATAGTTTCCAAATTATTGAGAGCCCTTCCATTTGCATACAAGATGAAGGCAACTACAATTAATGAGTTAAGAACAATAGCAAACACTTTAGTTAACAAAGACATTCTGATTGGAAAATTATCTTCTTTTGAGCTTGAATGATTTGGATCTTTTGGAGTTGTAAAGTCTGAACCTTCTTTTCATGCATCATCATCATCATCATCTATCGACAAAAGTGATTGGAAAGCCCTATATGTAAAATAATTGGAAGACATGAGGAAAGAAGATGAAGAACTTGAGCAACTTGAAGCCTTATTTTCTAGAAGAGTACCTAAAGGACCAACTAGAAGTAAGTATGAAGGAAAATAACCTCTTAAATGTTTTGCATGTAACAAGATTGGTCATTTTGCATCTAGATGTCTTGAAAGGAATGCAAGGTTTGAGGAAAGAGTTAAGAAATCATTTAAGCCTAACCAAAATAGATATAGATTCAAGAAAAGTAAACAATGGTACATAGAAGATGAGGAAGGAGTAACTGATGACTCTGGAGATGAACCGACAAAAGACTCTGCTAGTGGATCTGGCAATGGAAAAGAATGGGTGTTCTATTCTTTGAAGGAAGATGAATTGGAATCGGCTATCAAAAATGAAGAAAATGCCCTGGAAGCAAAATTTGAAGATAAGGATGAATGGGTAATTGATAGTGGATGCTCACATCATATGACTAGAGATAAAGGGAAATTTTAGTCCCTGCAAGAATACAATGGTGGTCAAGTCAGATTTGGAGATGACAAAGCATGTCTGATCAGAGGTAGAGGCATTATTTCTTTGGATGGTAAGCATAATATCGATAATGTCTATTATGTAGAAGGTTTAAAGAATAATCTTTTTAGTGCTGGTCAATTAATTGATAAGGGTTTCCAACTTCAAGTTTAAAGATAGAAAATGCAAAATAATTAACAAGATTGGTTTAGAGATTGCAACTGGTATTCCAGAATGGAGGTAATATCTTTCACTTGAACACTGGTAATAAGACATGTTTGATTTCTCATATTGATGAGAGTTGGTTATGATATAAGAGGTTGTGTCATGTTAATTTTGATTGTATTGTTAAGACCAGTTCAACTAAGGCAGTTAGAGATATACCTAAGATTATGAAGCCTCATAATCCAGTATGTAAGGAATGTCAATTAGGAAAGAAAGTTAGAAATTATTTTAAGAGCATACATGATAAATATAATGATGTACTTGATTTAATTCACGCTGACTTATGTGGTCCAGCAAGGACTAGAAGCTTTCAAGGTGATAGGTATTTCATGTTGATTTGATGACTATTCCAGGATGATGTGGGTGACTTTTCTTAGGGAGAAGTTTGAAGCTTTTGAGAAATTCAAGATCTTCTCTTAATAAAACATCTACTACCAAAAAATTTAAAGTAGATGACATTAGGAGTTTTACCATGCCAAAGTCCATAAGGTGTTTTATCATTACCTTTCTTCACAAGAAATCGGTTCAAAGTATAAAAAATAGTGCTAACTACTTCTCTCCAAAACATTTTTGGAACATCTCCTTGTATCAACATTGTTCTAGCAACTTCCACTATTTTTCTATTTCTCCTCTGTGTAATGTCATTCTGTTGTGGAGTCCTAGGTGCTAACATCTATCTCTTTATTCCATGTTCTTCACAATACCTAGTAAACTCATCAGAAGTAAATTCTCCACCCCAGTCAGATCTTAAGAACTTTGGATTCTTGTCATTTTCCTTTACAACTAGGGCTTTAAAGATCTTGATTTTGTTGAATGCCTTTGATTTCTACTTCATGAAAGTTACCCACATCATCCTTGAAAATTCATCAGTGAAAATCATAAAATACTTATAACTATAAAAAATTCTAGTCCTCATAGGACCACATAGATCAATATGCACTAAATCAAGAATATGCTCTGAATAAAAATATTTACTCCTAAAAGATGTCAAAGTCATCTTACCCATCTAACATTTTTGCATAACACATTATCCGGTTTAACAAGTTGGGGCATACCTTTCACCATACTTGTTTTGCTAACCTTTATCAAATTATCAAAGTTGACACGACAAAACATTTTGTGCCACAACCAGTTATCTTCAATTTTGGCCACCAAACAACTATTCATATTAGCATTCAGATGAAAAAGATTACCTCTAGTCTATTTCCTAGTAGAAATAAAATATCCATTACATCCCATGATCTTGCACACTCCATTTTTAAACTCAAGGTGATATCCTTTATCATTTAATTATCCAAAACTCAACAAGTTATATTTTAAGCCTTAAACCAAATAAACATCATATACATTACTCTTACCATTTAGTGAAATAGATCCTTTACCTTTTACCTTGCAGGGTGATTTATTACCAAATCTTACCAAACCACCATCAAACTCTTCAAGGGATATGAATTTGTTCTTATCACTGGTCATGTGATGTGAACAACCACTATCTATTATCCACTCATCACTAGAGTCAAACTAAGATACCAAAGACTTTTCATAAATTAGATCTTCCTTCACATCAACAAAGACAATTTCCTCATTGTCATCTTCTTTAGATTCCTCATCTGTCACTCCTTCGTCAAATGCAACATAGAATTGTTTCTTCCCTTGTCCTTTATATATCCTAAACTTCTCCTTTGTATCATTGTTAGGGAAATTTGCAGGAATATGTCCAATCTTATTGCAAGAGAAACACTTAAGAGGTAGTTTATCTTTATATTTACCAGTGCCTCTTGGAAGTCTCTTAGCCAGAAGAGCTTCAAACTCCATCAGATGGTCTTCATCATCATTATATCCTTTGTTACCGCCATGACTAGATCTGCAATCATAATTGTGACATACTTCTTTCCCTTTTCTCATAGTTGTATCAGTTATAGATACTTTAAAATTAGATTTAGATGCCTTAGAAATACTGTTATCAAAACTATTTAATTCAAATGCAGTCAGTTTACCAATAAGAGAATCAACAATGACTTTATCACTACTTACTGACCTTAACTCTTGAATAGAAGAAACTCTTATATCATATATAGGTAAAAGAGTTCTTAACATCTTACTTACAACAATGTCATCTTCAATCTTTCCTCTAGCACTTTTAATACCATCGACAACCTCTTTAATCCTTTGACCATGTTGAGCTATATTTTCTCCTTCAACCATTCTCATATCATCAAATTTACCCCTAAGACTCTCTTCCTTAGCTTTTTGAACATGTTTTTCACCACCATAGATTAGTTCTAATTTCTCCCAAACTTAAAATGTAATTTCTAATACATGTACATCAATGTATTCGGTATCAGACAGTGCACTTACAATAGCTTCTAGTGTTTGATTGTTTTCCTGCTGCTCCTTAAGATTATCAGGAGTGAAAGGACCGATAGGGGGTACATATTTAGTAGTAACATGTTGCAAAAACTGAGAACCCATACCTTTGATATAAATCTTCATTCTATCCTTCCATATTATGTAGTTGTCCTTAGTAAACTTCATACCCTCCATCATCTTCCTCTAGATCTTTTCCTCAAACAATTAAGCTTCTACACATAGATGACCAATGCTTTGATACCAATTGTTATTTGTGAAGATCCAATAATTATTGAGAGCGGGGGGGGGGGGGAGATGAATCAATAAAACTTTAAAATTTTAACAATCACCAAAAACTTTATTTAGAACAACTCATAAACAATACCGGTAATAAATGAAATCACAGTGCTGATCAGATTTATCAAACTTCTCTTCTAAGTGTTCATCAACATGCATGTAATAGAAAGATATCAACTCAACACATGAACACCAGGATTTTTACATGGAAACCCAAATGAGAAAAACCACGATGGGAATTGGTACCCACAAAATAATGCACTCTTTTGGAATGCACCCTGTTAGGAGCCTAGCCTAGTTAGTTGCTTACAAATATGCCCAGATAGGAGTAGACCTTGTTAGGAGTCCCCCAGATAAGGGATTTTCCTCAACCCTATTAGGAGCTTTACTCTGTTAGGAGTAACCTCGTGAAAGGATTTAGAACCTAAGCTAATGAGTCACCTGGTGAAGGGATTTATACAATCAGGCATGTCAGGACCTACATGGTTAAGGGATTTTGAGTCTTCTGCAACTGTTAGAGAACAACAGATGTATGATATGAAAATAAAACACTCTTCTTGCTTATATAGATTTTTTTTTCTCCAATCTTCTTTGCCCTTGTAGACACACATATTGGTTCAACCACACACTCTTCCTTTGATCACCGACATAGTAAACCATCATAGACTTACTCTAAATAGAATTTAAAACTTAGTCAATTAAAAAACCCTAAGATTTAAATCATAGATCATCACAGATCTTTACAAATTATTATAGATCATCATATGGATCATTACAATCAAATTACAAATCAATTATAGTCGTTGAATGATCAATGCACTTCAATTTGATACACTTTCAAACCCTTAGCTCATTCTACTAAGAACTTCGCTCATTCCCAAGAAATTCACTCTTTGATCATGCCAAAACATTATTTAAACACTTCATGCAGATTCATCTACGTCATCACCAACTTACAAACATAATGTAATACACCGCCGAACTCAAAATCATTAGTAGAATGGCCACGAGTTTGATGATATTTACAAAAAGAAGAATTTTGAGAATGTTGTTTATGTTTTCTTCTTCGTTTGGGATGAAGATGAGATATTAATTTAGAATTTAGAAGATCGGTCAACATATTTTCTTGTTGTAACTCAAAATTAGAATGAGAAGGTGTGGGTTTACAAGACAATGGAGAATAAGATGTTGACAAAGGAAAGTGTGATTTCTCATGACTTTAAAGACTTTTTTGCACACATCTTAGAACTCATCCATTGTATTTGCTCCTATCAAGACATGTGTTAGAAGGAGAAGTGGAAATTGGTTTAGAAGATTGGATAAAAGCACAAAATGCTTTGCAGAGGCTTCAATCATATATTGAGGGGTCTTGTATCCATTGGAGGAGGGTGTAAAGTCTCTTGTACCCTAATTCTTTTTTGTAGAAGCATTATTGATAGGAGATGGTTTTTTTGAAGGAGTCATAGTACTAAAGGGGGAAATATACCCCACTTCATCATAAATGGAATTATAAGGACTAGAATCAACCTTTATTGAGTGAAGTTTATTGTTATATATGAATTTGATTGTGCGATGAAGGGTAGAAGGGACTGATTTCATAGCATGAATCCACAGTCTATCTAGAAGAAGGTTATAATTAAGATGGTTCAACATGAAATGAATAGGAGTAGGAAAAGTCATGAGACCTACTTTAATAGGTAATATGACTATACCAAGCGACTCTCTAGGAACATTATCAAAGCCACACACACCAAGATGATCGAGTTGAATAGAAGAATAATCCCAAATTATCTTTTCTAATAAGTCAACACAACAAATGTTAATAGCTAACCCATTATCAACTAAAGTACCTCTTATCTTTTGTTCATAAATGAAAGAAGTAATCATAAGGGGTTCATATCTATTTTTAATCTCTATAGAAGGAAATTAATCTTGTGAGAATGTGATATCATTTGGTTTAGAAGAAGGATGAGGAGCTACCCTTTGTAAGGCTCCTTGTATCAACGTATGATATAATGGTGAAGTTTGAATTAAATCCCAAAGGGAAATCTTTTCTTAGATATCATGTAACTTTTTTACAAGATTATGTTCCCTATCAACATGTTTTGTAGAATGAGTAGGGGAAGGAAGAGAGGTAAGAAGAATATTGGGATCTTTCTTTTTTATGCCAATATTAAATGAGTGATGTAGTTTAAAACCATATTTTTTCTCCAATTCCCTTTCCATATTACTTCTTTAACATATGTATTTTGTAGCTTGTAGGATATTAGGAGGTTTTTAAGGTCTAGGCTTCTCATAACTAGAAGGATGAATGGTATTGACTAGGTTCTTTTTTCTCTAATGATACATCTTGAGAAAGAAGAGAATCAAGGAAATCACTGATAATTTCATCTTCTTGCTCTAAGGTATCTTTGTGATTAGGAAAGGGATTATCATATGTAATGAATACTTTGTCTGTAGAGGAAATATCATGAAAAAAAGGTATGGTATCACTAGGATAAGTAGCCATAATATCATCCTCTTGCACCAAATAATCCTTATGAGGGAAGTACTTTTTAGGAGAAGAAGGAACACAATTCTCCAAAGATTCATCTTTAGGAGGGAGATCTTTGAAAGAAGTGTTCATATTCCCTTTTTGCAGCAATGTGCCCTCATTAATGAGATCAATTTTGGGAGGGGGTAAATTATATCTATTAATGAAAGGGATAACTAAATTATCATCATATGCATGAAAGGGAACATCATGAACATCTTTAAGGTAACTCGAAATTGAATAAAAAAAAAAAGATAAGAACTCCATATTCATTTATGATCAAACAAGAAACTCATATGTCATTTAACCATAATGTTCACCCCATACATGCATATAAAATTAAATAAAGAAGGGAAAATGGAATTGGAATTTTGAATTTTGAAATTTTAATTTTGGAAATTTTAATTTGAAATTGTGAAATTTGAAACTTTCAAAATAATCGAATAATGCAAAATTCTAGGAAAAACTGATTACCCAATGAACAAATTGATTGAAAGAATAAAAAGCAATAATTCCACCTCCTAGGAAATTGAAATTTAAAATTAGGATTATGTAAAAATAACCTCTTAATTTAAAATCAAAATTATCCAAAAGAGATTGAAATTTAAACTTAGGGCCTTGTGAAGATAACCTCTTAATTTTAAAATTTGAAATGTTGAAATTTTAATTTGAAAGAATTAAATTTAAATTTAAAAATTAGGGTTTGTTTGATTAACCACTTAATTTTAAAATTTAAATTGGAAAATTATATTGGTAAAATTTGAGAATTAATTTAAATTTAAAAATTAGGGCCCTACTATTTAACCTCTTAATTTTAAAATTTAAAATTAAAATTCTCCACAAGAAAATTTAATTCAAAATTATGGTCTTGTATAAAGAACCACTTAATATAAGGGAATCACAGAAGTAACAAAGATTCAAAGCAAGGGTAAATGCACTCCACATGAGATGGTGAGCGAAGTGTAGAGGGCATGCTAAGAGTAGAAGGAGTACGAATCGCAAAAGATAGTGGGCGAGGAATAGAGGGTTTCATTTCATGGATGATCTCGGGAAGGTGAATCCCTACTAGAAGTGAAACAATTTTGGTAGAAGAAAGATGAGATTATCAATAGTCACAAAAAGGAGCAGGCTTCGAAAAAATTGACAAAATAGCGTGTTGTGGATGTAGATTGGAACGATTTAGGTCTGACTCACAAAGTCCAGAACCACGATAACATTCCAGGCGATGAGACAGATAAGGCAAACCCTAAATCCACAGAAGATACCAACATTCACGATCAGATATCTATAGATTTAATGGATGAAGTAATGGATGAGAAATGTGTTTGGGAAGACCTTGCTGTTATTGCCCGAATCATTGGACCAAAGCAACCTAGGAGATACATCACACCTTGGGTGGAGAAAAATTGGGGCAGCCATGTGGTGATAAAATACCTGCCAAAAGGCTTTTTCATCACAATATTTGCAGAAAAAGAAGAAAGGGACCAAGCCTTAAATTCAAAAAACTAGTGCTTTGAAAATTTTCTGCTATGCATTCAACCCTGGTATCCCAATTTTAATCCATTGAAACTAGCAGTTTATGATTCACCAGTTTGGATTAGACTCTTCAATCTTCTGATTGAGTATTGGGGGGACCCGTGTATCAAGAAAATTGGCAGATCATTGGGAACTTTTCTAGAAATCTATGAGGACGTAATTGATAATGACTCATATGTGTATGCAAGGATGAGAATTACAGCAGTTTAACATATTCCTTCTTGCATCAATTTAATAATGGCTAATGGAATTTGGAAGCAAAACATCAAAATTGAGAAAGAAATCCATGCTTGCCAAAAATGTGGAAGCAAAACACACCTAACCAAAAAATACAAAATCTTTGTGTGAAGGGCATTTAAGAAAAATCAGAGGGATGAAAAAATGGTCTGGCTAGAAAAAATGAATGCGAGGGCACAGTTGACTATGACACAACCTTAGGACAACACCCATGCTGAACATAATCCTTAGCCCTATAAGAAGGATCCATAATTGGACAACCTTGTGAGGGAGTTCATCTCATTTCGGACCGAGACACCCTTGGTAGGGGTTCCGATTACCAACAATATTGGGGATTGCATAGTGGAATCTGACACTAGCAACTCTGAACCTGAAGGAGAGGAAGATGTGTTAGATAACCTAGACCTCGAATGCATTAGCCAATCTACTAATACCATTTTGGGTAGAGCAAGGAGGACTAAAGGCGGGAAAAGTAATAGATAGATTAGAGAGGAAAAAGCCTCTGAGAAGGGCATTGTCAGCATTCAGGACTTCATAAGGAATTCCAAGGGAGACAGCCCCTCCCTTGGGAATAAATGAGAATCACATCATGGAATGTCAGGGGTTTATCGACCCTTGACAAGAGATGCTTGGTCAAAAGATCTCTGATCAAGCTTGGGTTTGATATGGTTTTACTATAGGAAACAAATTTATGTGGTGATAAGGTGCTTGATTTCATTAAGTATTGTTATAAATGGGAAGGGTTGTTTCAAGATGCCAGAGGCTCCTCTGGGGGTCTTGGAATTTTGTGGAATTTAGAGGTCTTTGAGGTGGATCCAATTGCATCCAATGAGTATTGGATGGCCTATAACATTAAGAACAATACAAGAGGTATTGGCTTCCCTCTAGTTAACATTTATGGTCTGGTTAAAACAGATGAAAAATTGAGGGTATGGTTGGAGATCTATGGTCAACTGCAAGGTTTGGAGATGCGCAAAGTAATCATGGTTGGGGACTTTAATGCAATACTAGATATTGATGATAAAGATGGAGGTCTCAGAAAAAGTACAAAAGTAATGGAAGACTTCAGAGAATTCATATCAAAATTCCAGGTGACGAATGTAGTTCCCAAAAATGGTAAGTTTACATGGACTAATAGAAGACTCAATTTCTCAAAAATTTCTGAAAGATTGGATCGTTTCTTTGTGGGGGAATGGTGGGTTAATGGTAGTTTTTCCATTGATACTAATATTATCCCTCAAGCTGGTTCGGATCACCTACCGGTTATGTTATCCATCAATCATGAATCTCCCAAGAACATGAATTATTTTAAATTTCAGAGCATGTGGTGGAGGGACCCTTCATTCACAAAACTACTAAGGACTTGGTGGTTGGATATTAATACATTTTCAGGCTCCCCTAGTTTTTAGTTTGTTAAAAGAATACAATATATTGAAAATAAAATCAAGTATTGGAATAAGTTCTCTTTCAAAAATATCTTCACTGAAAAACTAAGAATTGAAGAAGAATTGGAGGAAATCAATAATAGATTCATGTCTATAGGGATGGACCACAATGACTATCTAAAAGAAAAATCACTTAAGGAACAATATGCGGAGCTGCTAAATAGAGAAGAAATCTACTGGAGGGATAAATCAAGAGCTTTATGGATTACAGAGGGAGACCAAAACAAAAAGTTTTTCCATGCCTCTTCAAAGGGCAGAAGGACTAAGAACAAAATTACGGTAGTTCTGGATGATAGTGGAGAGTTGAGAGACACAGAGGCTGAAATTGAGCGAACTGTACTAGATCACTTCAAGAGAATTTTAGGGAGCAATAATCTGACTTGGAGTGCATGTGATGGTAGGCTATCTGAAATCTTACATAAGTTGGTCTCTGACGACGAGGTGTCAATGCTATGTGAACCATATTCTTTGGAAGAAATTAAAAGTGCTACATTCAGACTTCACCCACACAAGGCCCCGAGTTCGGATGGTATGACTGCAAATTTCTATCAGAGATGTTGGGACTTCATGGGAAAGGACATATGGATGGTTGTGGAAGAATTCAGGAAAAAGGGAAATTTTGTAAAAGAGATGAACAACACACTCATTGCCTTAATCCCCAAAAAATAGGATTTCACCTCAATGAGTGATTTCAGGCCCATATCATTATGTAATACCATATACAAAATTATCTCAAAAGCTATGGCTATCAGACTAAAAAATATTTTACCTCACCTTATCTCAGAAAACTAGAATGGCTTCACTCCTGGAAGGGAACTTGCAGACAACATTATTCTTGTGTTAAAAGTTATGCACTCCATTCACAAAGAAAAATTAACTGGTATGATTATAAAGATTGACGTAGCAAAAGCATATGATAAGGTGGTTTGGAAATTCTTGGTTTAAGGTATTAAAATTCTATGGTTTTCTGAAAGAATGGATAGAATGTGTCTCTTTCTGTCTATCCACATTCAATTTCTCTTTACTGGTGAATGGTGTAGTTTGTGGATTCTTCAAAGCGACTAATGGACTAAGGCAAGGGGACCCTCTATCCCTTTCTCTTTTTGTCCTGATGGCAAAAGTTCTAGGGAACTTAATCAAAGAAAAACAAGCAGCCAGATAGTGGAATGGCATCTAATTCCATAGAATGTTAGAACCCATCACTCACTTGCAGTTCACGGATGACACGATTCTAGTCTGAGAAGCTATGGTGAGGGAAGCTAGGGGAGTGTTGGAAGTTTTAGAGGAATATTCTTAGCTGTTGGGGTAGGGAATGAATAATGACAAATTGCACATATTATTTTTTAACACAAGCAGATTGAATCAAAATCGCATCATTCATATCTTGGTCTTTAGTATTGCTGATCTTCCTCTCAAATATCTTGGGATCAGACTTAATAAGGACACTAGATAATTCCAAATATGGGAAGATGTATTAAACTCATGCAAGGTGAAATTAGAACAATGGAAGAATAAATGGCTTATGTAGGCTGGTCGACTTCTAATGATAAGATCTGTGTTAGCAACAGTCCCAATTTATAGCATACAATACTTTCATATGTCAAATGTAGTTGGTGCAAAATTAGATGGTCTTTTAAAGAAATTCATTTGGGAAGGGGCTGAGGACCAAAGAAGGATACCATTAATAAATTGGGATACCATGTGCATGTTGAAAGAGGATGGGGGTGTAGGGTTGAGGAAAATGAATATCCAAAACATGGCCCTTGGCGCAAAAAATGGTATGGAAAATGTATAGAAATCCCAATAAATTATGGTGTAGAATTTTCCAGAAAAAATATCTGGACTTGGTTGCACCAGATCGAATCCTCACAATTGCTGACATAGAGAAGGGCTCTCCCACTTGGAACTTTTTTTGGAAAAGCTGGGACATTATTACAAATTACATCTCTTGGAAAGTTGGTAACAGATTCAGGACGAAGTTCTAGCGGGACTCTTGGGATGGCAAACTGCCCCTCTCAGAAAACTTTGAAGATTAGAATTGGATTAACTCCATTGAATCTGCAATAGGAGTGCAGTTCGCTAACTATTTTGAGGAAGTTGATAGTCATGGCATTAGGAATTGGAAAAAGATAACAATAGGGAACTTGGAATTATGTAAAAGGATGGAAGGTATTATGAGAAACAAAGCGATTTTAGCTTCAGGAGATGAGGATTGTATTTTTCGGTGTGCTGCTAAGTTGTGGGAGTATAGTGTTAAGCTGGGATATGAAGTGCAAAGGCATAGAGTTATCAATCCAAATTGACTAGGCATGCTTTGTTGGAATAACTAGATATTGCCTAAGGCAGGGGCATTCTTATGGATAGCCCTGCATGAATGTATTCTCACTGGTGATAGACTCAAGATAATTGGTATCCATGGACCAAGCTGGTGTGTGTTATGCAACGCTGAGGAAGAATCAGCAAACCATCTGCTTTTCAATTGCACGTTCGCTCAAAAGTGTTGGGAATGGTTTCTAAGGATGGTGAACTTGTGCATAGTTAGGAATGGGACCCTAAAGGAATTTCTTGTCTCATGGCCAATGTTCAACTAGACCAAGTGGGGAGCTTTGTGGCTAGTGGGTCCTGTAATGATTGTCTAGCTGATTTGGAAGGAATGAAATAAACGAATATTCAAAGAGACATCTAAACCAATAGATGCTATCATTAGCAATCTAAAAGCTACCATTGAGGAAGATATATGTGGTAAACCAAGGAATATCATAAAGTTCAGATTCAATGATTGGGATGCAGAAATGGAGAGGAATTGGTCTCTCAAAAATATTATCTTCCATCATCCCAGAAAGAGAATTGAAAGGGAAAATGTCAGATGGGCCAAGCCTCATAGCAATTGGGTAAAACTCAACATTGATGGGGCCTATAGAGGCAATCTGGGGTTGGTAGGTTATGGTGCAGTTATCCGAAATGAGGAAGGGAATATTTTGTAAGGTACCTTTGGATAGATTGGAAATGACACAAATAACAAAGCAAAACTTAGAGCCCTCATGGCTGGTCTATTGCTTTGCAAACAAAAAGGTGTAACAAATGTCTAGATCGAAGGTGATTCACAGATAATTATAAATGAGGTGATTAACTCTAGATTTACAAACTAGAAATTGGCTAATTGGCTCCCACATATACACACTCTCCCACAATCAATCAGACCATATGAAATTTCTCACATCCATTGGGAAGGTATTCGATTGTCAGATCTTTTTGCCAATTTGGGTGTCAACTTGAATATGGAAGAAGTGTTAGTAGTGTGCAGAAAAGACTTGATGGAAAGAAATCAAGATAGTGTTGGATAATGCCTCTTGGCCCGAGGCCTATGATTGCAGAGTAGGTGGCAGAGTTTGAGCACAACCTTAGCAGAATGCCTACATAAACTTGCAGTGTCGGTGGCCTAAGAGGCTTGTGATTGACAAGAAAGGCTTGAAGGACAATCTCAGGCAGGCTATGTGTTCTAGGTTTTTTTGGCAAAGGTGGTTTCATATGGATCCTTCTAGATGTCGCAAAACTTATTAATTGGCTGCCCCCAAGGCTTGGCCTCATGACCTAATTAAGTTGAGTGTTGAGTATCTTGGACTATGACATACTTTGACAACATTGGGTGCATGAACCGTGAGGAAACACTTGATGCCCAACTCCAAAATTTGTTTATCTCAGAGGAGTATGCATATGAGGCGATTAAAGGTCTAGTGGGGATTACACTCAACTTCAACCATCACTAGTGCGATTCCATCATCTATGAAGTTGTTCTTATGCCATTAGTGGATGTCATCTAGTCCAAGGAGAGAGCCGTGGAGCATCTGTACAGATTTGTTAAGACTGTCAATGGAAACCATATCGTCGACTCTATTTTAAGTCTTTCAAAGAATGTATGGACCAATATCCTGAAGACATACTTCCAGTTGGATGTATTCCTACCCACGATTTCTGAGGATGAAGAGGAGGAAAGTGAGGATAAAGGGAGTGATGAGTCTGATGACAGCAAGAGAAACAGGGTGGAACGCAGGCACTTGGAGAGGGAGGAATTAAAGGAGATGATGAGGACATTTGGAGAAAATGCTTGCAAAGTCTTCAGGTGTGCCATACTGAATGGGGATATGGCTCCTTTCCACAGAGTTACAAATTTTGAAACTTGGTGGTTCTCAGCTAGAGAAACATAAACATTAATCAATGTTGGAGAGTTTGCGAGGGTCATTTTGCAAACTCTTGATAGCAAGGCTTAGTGTTGATGTATTTCCCTATCAGCCAATACATGTATATAGGGGTGGGTTAGATGGCATAGTAGCCTATGGGGTTTGATAGTTAGTATGTGTCTATTCAGAATTTGTATATAGGGGCTAGATAGGTAGAAAGATTAATTGTGGTCTTGCTAGTAGGCTTGATGCCTTTTTGTAAACCTTTTTTTAAAATTAATATAAGGGTTCTATCCCCTTTAATGATAGCTCTTACCATTAAAAAAAAGAAAGAACCACTTAATTTAAAAATTGAAATTTGAAAATAGATTTAAGATTGGAAATTGAAAAATTTGGAAATGTATAAAATTAATTTAAATTTAAAAATTAAGGGTTGTTTAATTAACCACTTTATTTTAAAATTTAAATTGGAAATTGTAATGGTAAATTTTGAGAATTAATTTAAATTTAAAAATTAGGGCTCTATTATTTAACCTCTTAATTTTAAAATTGTCCACAAGAAAATTTAATTCAAAATTAGGGTCTTGTATAAAGAAAATTTAAACTTGAAAATAGATCTAAAATTGGAAATTGAAAAATTGGGAAATGTACAAAATTAATTTAAATTTAAAAATTAGGGTTTGTTTAATTAACCACTTAATCTTAAATTTGACATTGTCCACAAGTAATTTAAATTCAAAATTAGGGTCTTGTAGAAAGAACCAGTTAATTTTAAAATTTAAATTTGAAAATAGATCTAAGGTTGGAAATTGAAAAATTGAGAAATGCACAAAATTTAAATTTGAGATTGAAATTTGATCTAAAATTGCAATTTTGAATTTAAATTAAAATTAGAAACTAAATTTGAAGATGGAAATTCAAAATTTAAACAACCCACAAGCTCAATTTTAATTTTTTTTTAAAATTAGGGTTTTTGAAGTTAACCACTTAATTTTAGAAATTAATTGTGAAATATGTCTTGTAGATGAAATTTTGAATTATGAAACATAAAAAGTGCTTAGATCTGAAATAATTTATCCAAATTAAACAATTGACAAGCTCAATTTTGAAATAAAAAATTGGGGTTTTAATGAAATTAGCCTCTAAATTTTTAAAATTTGCAAGAAAATCAAACTTGTAAATGAAAATTTGAATTTTTGAATTGCATACACTTAGATTTGAAAACAAAAATCAGAATTAATGGTGTAAGACATCGGATTAACCAAAATGTAAAGTGGAAAATTGAACCTTAGTGATTCCCCACCTAGGAGAGAGAAAAGAAATCACTAGGATGATTTTCACTTGGGAGATACTTTATATTTAAAAGAGGGGTTGAATTCACTAGATCCAAATCCTAGAGTGAATAAGGATCTGAATACTAAGTAAATTGCAAGGGTGCAATGCAATTTACACCCTTTTGTAAGTAGAAGAGTTGACTTGTTGACTATGCAGAAAATGAAGACAAAATGAGTGAAATAAGGAGCTACCAAATCGAGATAGTGCTGTAACATTAGATCTTAGGTATTTAGACTGATACGGTTTTGCTCTGCAAATTTGGAGAAAAGTCATTAGGACCAAGTTGAAGTTGTACCCGGTCCTCCAAAAATCTATAAGTCGAAAAGGGTTTTTCTGTCTTTGCAAATGAAGCCTCAATCTGCAATTACAGCTGCGCACTTGCAACCTACACACATAAAAGAAGGGAAGAAGGGTTGTAGATAGGGGTTTACCTTATTCAAACCTCGGTTGAGGATTCAACCTTTAAAGAAAGTAATTGTAAATACTTAAATGTAAATAATGGAGATGTATACCTTGTAGATCTACAATTTGACGATGATGGTTGCTTTGCTCCTTGAATGTAATCACAAGTGTTGCATGAAATGGCATGTAACATGACAAAACCCTAACACACAGACATGCTTGCAAATGAATGTTGTAATGTTGCTCTAATGGATGAATGAAGAAGACGCATGATGAAGAAGACTTGATGGATGCTTGAAAACTTGAATGCTTGATGACAATAATGAAGGCCTCCTCTTGAATTTCGCTTATCTTTTCTTATGATCAACTTCACTTATAAAAATGAGAGGACTAGATCCCCTTTTATACTTGCCTTGGAGGGTTAATTATCTTCTAATCAAAGGCTAACATAGGGGGGATTTAATTTCTGAGAGAAGATTTAGGTCCAAGGGTCAGATGGGCCCATTTTGGGGCCACAAATAGAAGGGGGACATGGGCACCACACCCCTTTCCTAAGGGGACAGAGGCACCACACCCTTTTCCTAAGGGGATAGGAGGGGTGCCATGCCCTTATCCTGCCCTATTTTGTGGCTTGGAAAGGGTCCTAAGATGATACCAAGGTAAAAACAAAGGCAAATTTGAAGAAATTCGACAGAAAGGGGTCCCAATTGGGGAGGGAAATGCCGTCGCCAAGGTGAGGGCCTAAAATGTAGTCAAAATTGCAAGGTTTGCAATTTTATGATGCTACAGAAAGTTGCAGAACTTGAAGTGGAAAGAATCAAGTGTGAAGGACTATACCGAAGTATTCTACAAGTTGAATGTCAGATCCGAACATTTCAATGATGAGATTAAACAAGTTACGAGATATTTGAATGGATTGTAGATGTCTATACAAGATGAACTCAGTTTGATCAAGTTGTAGAGTGTTGAAGAAGCTTACCAATATGCCTTGAAAGAAGAAGAGAATTTGAACAAATGACATGAGCAGATACAAAGAGGTAGAGGTGGAAGATTTTTCAGAGGAAGATTTCAAGGAGGAAGAGGATATTCTGGAGGAAGAGGAACCTGTACAGATCAAAACAAGGACAAAGAAGTAAGAAAATATGGTAGTTCATACTAGAAGGATGAAATAAATTTACACAGGATAAGAGAAAATGATCGTTACCAGAATGAGCATTATGGAAAAAATGACACGAGATAAGATAAGATAGTGTTTAGAGAAACTTGCTTTAAGTGTGGAGGAGAAGAACATCACTTTGAATGTAAGAAGATAGAGAACAATGGGATGTTGGCATGATTGGCATAATTGACGCAAATGAAGAATGATGACTAACTCGATAAAGGACTATTTGTGATGACATTGTGATGAAGAGATTGAGATTGCATGATTGGATGACTTTGATCAGTTATTTGTGTTGTCATTGATGGCAACTGATGTTTACTATGTTTTATTTTGTCATCTAGGTCTTTTTGGTCTACAAGAAATGCCTTATTGATATTAAGGGCAGTGAATTGAAAATTTGGACTTTAACAAGTAGACAAGGAAATATTTTGATTAGATTTGGTGATTGGTGATGTTTGAAGTATTACGGTTTGGAATGTGAGTTTGTATCATTGTAATATGTATCTGACCAGAACCACATCATGTTTTGTTACTAGAAGTCATGTTTATGATTTTCATTGTATTTTTGCTAGGGTTTAAGGACCGGTAAAGAATTCTCTTAACCAGTAATAATTTTTGGTTTGGTGGTAATCTACATCAAGTTCAAATGTTGGTGATGATGTGGTACAACCTGCATGAAGTGTTTGAATTATGTTTTGGCATGATCAAGATGGATGTTCCTGGGAATGTTCAAAGTTCTTATCGGAATGAGCTAATGGTTTGACTTTGTATTAGATCGAGTTGTTCTGATGAGTTACGATCACTCAATGGTTTATATTGATTTGTAAATGATTGTAATGATCCATATGATGATCTATAATGACTAATAAATATTTGTGATGATCTATGATGTAAGTCTTAGGGTTTTGTAACTAACTAAGTTGTAAAGGTTATTTAGGTTGGTATAGTTGATATTTGTTGTGTTGGTGGTTTTGAGAAGTGTGTGAAGCCGAACAAGAGTGTGAGAGATCTACTAGAGTGTTGTAGATTTGGAGCAGAAATTGGATCTTATCAAGCAAGCAGTTAAGTGTTATACCTAGATCATTCACTGTTTTTCCCTAACAGTTGCAACAACTAAAATCCCTTAATCGGGTAGGTCCTAACAGGCCTTACATTGTAAATCCCTTAATCGGGGAGCTCAACTTCTGAGTGTTAAATCCTCTTATGAGGTTGATCCTAATAGGTCAAAGATCCTAACAAGGCTCATCATCTAAATCCCTTAACCGGGTGACTCCTAATAAGGTCTTCTCCTAATAGGGTATCATTGTAATCTCCTAATTAGGTTAGGCTCCTAATAGGGCACATTTCGAAAGAGTGCACAATTTTTGTGGGTACCAATTCCCACCGTGGTTTCTCCCTATTTGGGTTTCCATGTGAAAACATGGCATTCATATGGTAAATGCTTTTATGTGTTGTTATGTTTACTTTTAGTTAATGTATGGATAATGAACACTTAATGTGCAGACTTGATAAATCTGATTAGTAGTTGGTTATCAGTAATTATCAGTAAGGTAATGAGTTTATTACTGGTTTATGATATATTTGGTGAAGTTTTATAAGGTTGAGTTTTAAGTTTTAAATTGTTGTTAATACTGATTCACCCCCCCTCTTAGTATTAACTAGATCCTCTAAGATTAACATGGGAGAACAACATTGGTAGAAGAAATCCCCACTGTATCAACTTACAAAATCAAAGATGGAGAACTATTGATGATGAGGGAAGCTTGTGTCATACCGAAGAGGATGAAGAGCCCTTCCAGAGGAGAAATTTGTTCAAGACTAGATGTAAGGTATCTGGTACGTGTTGTAAAGTAGTTATTGAAAGTGGTAGTTCAAATAATCTTGTTTTAGAAGAAATGGTGAATAAATTGAAGTTAGAAATATTGAGACACCCTAAGCTTGATCAGATAGCATGGATTCAAGATGACCATAAGTTGTTAGTAAGTGAGCAATTCTTGGTAAAATTAAAAAGTGGAAATTACCATGATGAAGTTTTGTGTGATATTATGCCTATGGATATTTGTCACATTTTATCGGGAAGACCTTGGTAGTTTGATAGATAGGAAATACATGATGGAAGAAATAATATATACACTATTGTAGTGAATGGGATGAAACAAACCTTGTTACCCTTGGAGGAGCCCCTAAAGAGTGAAGTCTGTACAAATGATAGAATTTGTTTGGTGGATGGAAGGAAATTCATGGATAGAATGAGACATGAGAACATGTGTTTTGCCTTAGTCCCAAAGAAGAATGAGAACCCAGAGCATGAAGAACAACCATAGGACATAAAAGAGTTGCTGACAGAGTATGAAGAGATCATTTCAAATAATGTGCCTAATGGATTACCACCTATGAGAAGTATCAGTCATTTCATGGACCTGATTCCTAGAGCTAGTTTGCTTAACAAAGTAGCACATTAGATGACACCAACAAATAATGAGGAGATGAAAAAACAAGTGTAGGAATTATTGAAGAAAGGTTTGATCAGAGAAAGTTGGAGTCCTTGTGCAGTATGAATCATGTTAGAACCTAAGAAGAATGGACAATGGAGGATGCGTACCGATTCTAGAGCATTAAACAAGATCACAATGAAGTACCAGTTTCATTTGTCTAGGATGGATGATATAATGGATTGTTTGAGTGGAGTCAAATACTACACAAAGATAGAATTGAAGAGTGGATGTCATTAGATTAGAATCAGAGAAGGAGATGAGTGGAAGACAACATTCAAGACAAATGAAGGATTATATGAATGATTGGTGATGCCTTTTGGGTTGACTAATGCACCAAGTACTTTCATGAGATTGATGAATGAGGAATTGAAGAAATTATTTGGTAAGTTTTTTAATTGTGTATTTGGATGACATTTTGATTTTTCACTAAGACCTTAATCGGTAAATTAGGAAATTTTTTGATTAGATCTGGTGATTGGTGATGTTTGAAGTATTGCAGTTTAGAAAGTGAGTTTGTATCATTGTAATATTATCTAACTGTAACCACATCATGTTTTGGTTACTAGAAGTTATGGTTACGATTTCGATTGTATTTTTGCTAGGGTTTAAGGACCGGTAAAGAATTCTCTTAACTAGTAACGATTTTTGGTTTGGCGGTTATCTACACCAAGTTCAAATGTTAGTGATGATGTGGCACAACCCACATGAAGTGTTTGAATTATATTATGGCATGATCAAGATGGAATTTCTTGGGAATGTGCAAAGTGCTTAGTGTAATGAGCTAAGGGTTTGACTTTGTATAAGATCGAGTTGCTGTGATGAGTTGCAATCACTCAACGGTTGATATTGATTTGTAACTGATTGTAATAATCCATATGATGATCTGCAATGAGTTGTAAATATGTGTGATGATCGATGATGTAAGTCTTAGGGTTTTATAACCGACTAAGTTGTAAAGGTTATTTAGGTCGGTACAATTGATGTTTGTTGTGTCTATGGTTTTGAGAAGTGTGTTAAGCCAAACCAGAGTGTGAGAGATCTGCCAGAGTGTTGTAGATTTGGAATAGAAATTGGATCTTATCAAGCAAGCAGTTAAGTGCTATACCTAGATCATTCACTCTTGTTCCCTAATAGTTGCAACAACTAAAATCCTTTAACCAGGTAGGTCCTAACAGGCCTTACATTGTAAATCCCTTAACTAGGTAGCTCAATTTTTGAGTGTTAAATCCTCTTGCGAGGTTGATCCTAATAGGTCAAAGCTCCTAAGAGGGCTCATCATCTAAATCCCTTAATTGGGTGACTCCTAACAGGGTCTACTCCTAACTAGACTAGGCTCCTAATAGGGTGCATTTTGAAAGAGTGCACAATTTTTGTGGGTACCAATTCCCACTGTGGTTTCCCTCTATTTGGGTTTCCACGTGAAAACATGGTGTTCATATGGTGAATTCTTTTATGTGCTGTTATGTTTACTTTCAGTGTATGGATAATTAATACTTAATGTATAGACTTGATAAATTTGATTAGTAGTTGGTTATCAGTGATTACCGGTAATGGTAATGAGTTTATTACTGGTTTATGATTGATTTGGTGAAGTTTTATAAGGTTGAGCTTTTAAGTTTAAAATTGTTATTAATATTGATTGACCCCCCCTCTCAGTATTAACTGGATCCTTTAAGATTAACAATTTGTATCAAAGCATTGGTCCTCTGTGTGCGGAAATATGAACAACTTGAAGGAAAGATCTAGAGAAAGATGATGAAGAAGGAGGGTCCCAAGTTTACCAAGGACAACTACCAGATATGGAAAGACCAGATGAAGATATACATTAAAGGATTGGGTACTTAGTATTGGAATCATGTGGTAAACAAGTATGTTGCTCCTACTACTATCCCCTTGACACCAGATGAGCTTAAAGAACAATAAGAAAGCATTCAAAACTTGGAAGCAATTATAATTACTTTATCTGATTCTGAGTATATAGATGTTAATGAATTAGTAATTGCATTTAAGGTATGGGAGAAATTATAATTGATGAATGAAGGAGATGAACATGTACAAAGAGCTAAGGAAGAAAATTTAACACAAAAATTTGATGATATAAAAATGGTTGATGGTGAGAACATTGCACAATATGGTCAAAGGATTAAAGAAGTTGTAGGTGGTATTAAGAGTGTTGAAGGTAAGATTGATGATGATGATGTTGTTAGTAAAACTTCTACCACAATATTCTATTAGAGTTTCTACAATTCAAGAACTTCAAGATCTATTTGTAAAGATAAAGTCACTGTTGATTCTCTTATTGGAAAGTTGACTGCATTTGAGTTAAACAACTTTGATAATAGTGTTTCAAAACTGTCTGAATCTTCTTTTAAAGATTTTGTAACCAATACATCTGTTAGGAAAGGAAAGGAAAGGATGTATTTCATGATCATGACTGTAGGTCTAGTCATGGCAGTAGCAAAACTGAGGATGATAATGGAGATCATTTGATGGAACTTGAGGCACTTGGCTAAAAGATTTTCGAGAGGCACTGGTAAGTATAAAGGTAAATTACCTTTGAAGTGTTTCTCTTGCAATGAAATTGGACACATAGTTGCTAACTATCCTAACAATGATAAGAAAGAGAAGTTCAAGAAGTTTAAAAGAAAATGACACAAACATTGCTATGTTGTAGTAGATGAAGGTGTGATTGATGAAGAATCAAAATAAGATGACAATGAGGATATAGTGTTTTTTGCTATGAAGGAAGATTTGACTGATGAAAATGCATTTGTGTCTCACATGGATAGAAGTGATGAATGGATAATAGATAGTGGTTTCTCACACCACATGACCGGTGATAGAAACAAGTTCTTATACCTTGAAGAATTTGATGGAGGTATAGTAAGGTTTGGTAACAACTCACCCTGCATGGTTAAAGGTAAAGGAGATATTTCATTAAATGGAAAAAGCAATGCAGATGATGTCGTTTGGGTTGATGGATTAAAACATAACCTTTTGAGTGTTGGTCAATTAAATGATAAGGGACATCTTCTAGAATTAAAAAGTGGATTGTACACGATTCTTGGAAGTAATGGAGAATTGATTGCTACTAGAAATAAGACAAGAGGTAATCTTTTTCATCTCAATATGAACGTGAATAGTTGTTTATGTTGGCAATTGGCACTCAATTGGTTGGTTTCAATATGTTGTTGTAGACACCCAAAATTGTCCAGTCTAATTAAATAAATATTTTATTTATTTAATTATCTAAGCTTAATTCTTCTATTAATTAAATAAATCTTTATTTATTTAATTAATTCATTTATCCTCTGCTAGCCTTATTTCTCATTTAAATAAATACATTTATTTATTTAAATTATCCTTTTCCTAAATTAAATAAATATTTTATTTATGTAATTAATCCCACTTCTTCTATTAATTAAATAAATCTTTATTTATTTAATTAAATTAAACCTTGTTTACCCATGACACATGTCATTCATCTCTTAATTCATACACTACCTACCCCTTTCATTATTTTATTATTTCTTTTATCTACCCTCTAATCATAGCCAACCTCCTTTTACACCTCTCAATATTATCCCTCCATCTCATATAGTGTCTTCTATATAAGGAGATACTTCCTTCATTATCAAACCCTAATCGTTCTATGCATTCTAATCAATCATTCTAATCATCTTTTATGCAATTGACTACACTACAATCCTACTTGCAACCACATTCCATTCTTTGTTGAGCTCTTGTGCACATAAAATTTGAGAGCAAATATATCAAGCAAGATCAATGGAGATAGGAAGAATGGAGATCAAAACCCTATTGGACATGTGATGGTATAATCTTTTTGATTTCGTTTGATTCGCATTGTCTTAGGTAATCTTCATATGTTATGGTGGATCTTTGTTGTTGTTAGGCTAGGGTTTTGTGGTTGAATTCATTTAGTCTTTCAATATTGTTATTATTGTATCCATTTTCACCATATACATTTTGGCACGCCCGGTGGGACTCTTGTCCCTTTTGAATTTAACATCCTTGTTGCAGATTTTGTGTTTTGAAGTTGCAGACCTGACATTTTCGGTAGCATTTTGATATTTTTGCGTCTGCGTAATTTCGGATTGCATTTTTTATTTTCTAGCATGTCTATGACACTTAGAATCACGTCTGTATTATCAGCAATATTTTATTTTTGCAGGTTCCGGGAATTGTGTTTATGTTATTAAGTTGCGTCTGCGGTGTTTTTAGCCGTGTCTGTGTCCAGAGGTCACGTCTGCGTTCTGGAGCCGCATCTGTGCCTTACAGAACCGCGTCTGCATCAGGAAGTCGTGTCTATGTTGAGGGTAATCACGTCTGTGTTCACCGGTTTTAAATTTTGGGTTTATTGATTTAGTTTTGGGTTTTACATTTAGGGTTTCAGATCTGGTTTATTTTGAGCTAACATTTTCAGATCTAGCTAACAAAATTGGTGCAGCTTGTCTTGAAAGAAAAATCGTTTGGTTGATGGCCCCTATTTTCACAAAGTCTTTTGGGTTTAAAATTTACCTAACTTGTGTGCTTGCAGGAAGGGGTGATTATTTCAAACAATCCAAACTACTAACAACTCTTTGTTGTATGTCCTTGGCAAGGGTTTTTGGATTCTTATTGTGTGACTTGTTTTCATAGACTAGCAAACACTTCAATTGGTGTACTAAATTTGAATCATTGTCTTTTGTGTCTTGAGCAATAGGCTCTTTTTGTTTAATCTTTAGAGGGCTTGTCTTCCCGTGTGGTCATTAGGACTACTAGTGAGAAGAGAACAACCCAAGTGGTAGCGAGGAAAATCCACCTCTTCCGAACCACTATAAACAATTGTATTCATGGTGAAAACTATGGATAACATGTGCTAATTAGTTTATACCGACACTATGTCTCCCCATAAACCCGTTTGATCAAATTTATTTGATCATTTGTAGGGCGTAACCCTTGCTAGCTGGGAGACTTCTGTATTTACAGAGCTGAAAGTGTCGCATGTATGGCCACACGGGTGGATGCCCTTACTAGCACCTTTTTGTTTTAGAGGCCCAAATCCTTCTAGTTGTTGGGGCAGGAGGTCAGACCTCTGGTAGTGGCCCACACACATATGGTTCTTAGTAGAGATACAAAGTTCGCCACAGGGAGTTTTCGTGAGGACTGATGCTTGGCTGACCCGAGAAGTGAGTGCCGAGGGTGGAGCCAGTGAGGTCAAGCATCTAAGTATCCACTCTGAATAGTGTAGCCTCGAGGGTAAAACCCCATGTGGGATCAACAACTATTGTCTTGGCCAGCCATAAGAATTGTGCTTGACTTATGTTAAACATTCAAAACATTCAAGACCAAACAGCAAAACATTGTGTCTTTTATGTCTTCAAGCATATGCAAAACATTTTTTTTACATCAAACAACACACTTTTCTTGGAGTCATTTTGAGTCTAGACACTTACAAACATTGGGTCTTCATCAACATTGTGTCCTCTTGTTATGAAAAACAGTCAAACAATCATATTTGGTCACAACAAAAACAACTTCACAGATTGGAAAAATTGCACAAATTTTGCAGAAACGCGTCTGTGTTTGACAAAATAGCATCTGTGTTGTATAACCGCGTCAGTGAAGGGTAGAAACACGTCTGTGTTCCCAGAATCAACATTGCAATTTGTAAAAAAATCTCAGAAGCACGTCTGTGTTAAATAGAGCCACGTCTGTGTCAGGAAACCGCATCTGTGAAGTATACAGGCGCGTCTATGTTCAAAATTGAAAAACTGTTACAGTCCAGCAAACAAACACAGTCAGTTTCAAAATTCTTGAGCTTCCTAGGTCATTTCTCCAAGGTTTCATTTAGCATTCAACCTATCTTTGGGTCTCACAAAGTCCATCATTGCTTTACATCCTTCATTACATTCACAATTGTCTAAACTTGAATCAAAAGGTCACTTTCTTGTCCTCATCATACTTTGTCAACACACTACATACAACAACATTTTGCTAAGTGGTCCCTCATCAAGGTTTCTTACCTTTGGGTCTCATTTGGTCTTACTTAGAGTCAAGGTCAACTTACCTCATCAAGAGAAACTATCCTCTCTTTGGAAGTCACACCTACTCTACTACATACATACTTGGTCTTACATTTTGGATATTGCAATTACACCTCAGATTCATTTACATTCCATCCAACTCTTGGTCTTCTATACTTTTTCCATTTTTCATCTAGTCTCACACATCTCGGTCAATACATAGTTCATGGTTGAAACCCATCTTCAAAAATATAGGAGAGAAGCTAAAGAGGCTCAAGAGTCTGCAAACATGAGTTCTTATGAGTATGACAATGATATCTTTTTCAATTCTGATCATACTACATTACCTGACATGGATGCCTATAGAAACATTCCAAATGTTGAGAACATGGGCACTACAAACAACAATGATACATACAATGATGATATGGACAACTTTTTAGTACATTCAGTAGATGTGGAAGAATCATTATGAATCCCCATTTCAATCGATTGGTTGAGGAAATAATGAGGAGGGATAGACAATACTTCTTACAAATGATGGCACAAAGTGGAGCCAAGATACCTCATGATTTTGACATGTCTCAAATAATGGAAAATTGACCTTTGTAACAACCTCACTCCAACATGGATCAAAGGAGGCCTAATAGTGGAGGCAGTAGAGGACCACATATGGTACCTAAATCACCATCATCTTTGTTTCAAAAACCAGAGGTCCCACATACACATGGTCAAGCATATGATACTCACCTTCGTAGACCATTATGGAAGTCTTATGTAGAGAAATATGCTCAATCACATACCAATGCTAAGGATCAACCACCAAAGCAATTGGATATTGAAAGGCATGCTCAAAATTTGGACACAAGGAAACCCCGTGTCAAATTTGGGGGCAACACATTAGAACATGACATGCCTGTAGAGGATGGTATACATGAATAAAATAGATATGGTGTTCCTCAACGTGAATCTATACCAAGTGGTCCATATACGCAACATCACTATAGACCTCCTCCATATGAACACATGTATGATCAATATCATCCATATATGCAACATGCTCCTCCTCCTATTGGTGCCTCAAGCATGGGGTATGGTCCAAGAGGTCGATCTCCACCTAAGAGCAATTTGGAGCAACAAATTAGGGACCTACAAAAGAAAATGGAGGACATAAATACACTAAAGCCAACATACACAATGAGAGACATATGTAGAGACATTGCTCCTCCCTCCTTTAGGATTCACTTTCATCCTTTCACTTTGCACACACTCACAACCTATTTGTTCATAATAAACTTACCCATTCCCATCATGGCTTGTTATTGATCTACCTAAGATTGGCTAGCCATTCATAATAAACCTCCCTTTTCACCTCCCTTTCCATCCATAATAAATCAGATCCTATCTATGGCTAAGGAAAATCCTACGTCTAGTGGTGGGTGTGGAACTGAGAACATCACATGTTTCGAGGAGTACAGTTTCTTCCAGCTTCCTTCAGTCTATCCATGCACAATCCGCAATAAAGCAGCATCTGCATCGCCAATCCACAATAAAGTTTCATCTTCTCCGCAATAAAGTATCAGTTTCATGGATTCAATCAGTTTTAGATGAGACACAGCAGCAACAATGAGCTTCAACCAAATCAAATCTTTCAACAGACTCAGACAACATTATGGTTCAGTGCTATCTATCCTTTTTGTGAAAGTAAACATTGTGACCACAATCAAATAAGACTTATACAAGTGACAAGAGACACTAAACTTGAGGACTATAGTGGATGTTGGTGTCGAGTCTTGGTTTTCTTTTGATTTTATCTTTTGGTGACATATCTTTTAGCTTTTCCAGGATGTCTCTGACTAGAGATTCTATCTCCAGGATGTCTTTGACTAGAAAGGTGAGGATGGGGTATCGTCACCTACTTGTATTTGCTGTCTATGGATTGTCTCTTAGTAATGCTATGACTTGTCCAAGGATATGAGGACACTATGAGTCTAGTGTGAACTGGGGCATTCCTTGTTTGTGAATGTCTTATCTCCATGCAAATAGGTACAATGAATTTCTAGGTCGAACATATGCCTCATTGTCATAACCTACTTGCCATAATAAAGCTCAATGATGATAATGCACAAGAAGCTCTTTTCACTTTCATATCTTCTATGTTCTATCCCCCTTTCCAGATTGACTTCCATTGTCCTTCTCGAGTCCACGTAGCCTGCTATCACATGACTGAGTATAATGACACACCAAAAACATTTGCATTTCATGTAGTTGCACCTGCATTACTAGATATAAGCATTTCATACATACATATAGATATCACAACTGCATCACATCCTGCACACAACACTTGTTAGCATGATAATCATTTGCATTATCATATTCATTTGCATTACATACATTCACATTTGCATTGGCATAACATATAAAACATAAAAGAACAAATATTGCATTTCATCATGTACATATTTGCATCCATATCATAACCATCACATAGAAACATACATCACATAAGAACATCTCATCACATAGGTACACATGCATATAGCTGTCACAAAGATGAATCATCTCATATATATATATAAAGTGTCATGATACAATGATATCAAAAAATCACATGTCTACAAAGCACCCGCAAGTGTCTACATCATCATACAAAAATGGTACAATACTGATACATAGGGAGCCCTCTACGGTTATGATGAACTCCCTCCCTTAAAGCCACCTGGCCTCGATGAAATCTAAGCCCCTGAAGGACCCGCCCTAGGATCATCCCTCCTGTCCCCTTTATCTGGTGGTGGTGGAGGACCCATAACCCCACCACTCGATGCCTGTCTCCTCTGGCTCCCTCCCATAGCTGTCGCTGTACGTGATGGTCTATGGAAGCTCCTCACTCGCTGATCTGCTAGCACTGCACCATAATAGAGATCTCACCAGTAGGCAATCTCCTCCCCTGTCCGCAGGACATAGGCATATCTGGCCCCTGTGTCCTCTGTTGCCTGTCTCCCAGCCCTCAGTGCTGTCTCAACCTTTGTGTAATGCTAAATGGCCTAGTCTTGCTCCTGCTCAGTATCTCAGAGCCACCTCCTGAGCCTATCCCTCTCCCTCTCCAACTCCTGGATCTCATCTGCCTATCCCTGGCAGATCTCTCTTAGCTCCATCAGCTCATCCTCCTCTGCATCAGCCCCCTATGGCTCTGCCTATGGCTCACCTTGTACGGGTGCCTACCCCTCTGCCTATGCCTATACTGGTACTTGTACTGGTTCCTATACTAGTACCTATCCCTATATCTATCCCTGTCCCTATCCCTATACCTGCACCTGTTTGGGACCCTGTGCTGCTAGCACCTATAGTGGCAATCCACCGCGACCCCTCACCACCTGAGCATGCCTATCCTCTCCACCCTCCCTCTGCAGTGCCACCCTCCTCTCTCCAACTGCTCCCCTCCTCCTCCATCGGCCTTTGCCCCCATCACCTCCACCATTATCATCATCCCCACCACCATCTCCATCTAATGGCTCTCCCAGATCCATCAGGCATGGGAATGGATGCTCCACCTAGTATGCTGTGTACTTGGCATCCATGCCGACATCCTTAATCTCTGCTCACATGTCCCAGGGTAGGGGCATCATCTCTACCAGCTACGTAACGACCTGATCATATGATAACAAGGGTCCAAACTACGCTTGATCTCTCACAGTCCGTGCATACATGCCTGAACCTCGTGGCATCCGCTGAATCCTGCCAAACTGCCTGCCAACCCTGTCCACTAGCTGCCTCTCCAACACATAGGGCATCCGCCTAATTAGGTACCTACTTTGGAAGGTGTAGGGAAGCTCAACCACATCATCCTCCCACTGCTCGCATCCAAGGTATGGCCTCCATATGACCATGTCAATGTCATCAATCACCCGCCGCCAATGCTCCAACCTGCCAATCTGTGGCTGCGACGTGATCATGTCATACAAGTGAACAAAACTGCGTCCATGACCTCTGCCTCTGAAGTGTATCGGTCTCATCACTGGCAGATGCTCATAAGCCCACACCTGCAGCAATGTCATCCCGTAGCCCAATACCACTGATCCGTGGTATACAAACTAATGCAACTCATAGTAGAGGTGTGCCAGCACACACGGTCCCCAAGCATATCTGGTGTGCTGTGTCACCAGTGTCTCCAATGCACCCCCCAGCCTACAACCAACCCCCGTGTCACCCTATCTGGACATAGGAACCCATTGATCACTCTTCCTATAACTATTGGTAGTGCTAGCCCTGTAGCTATCATAGTATCCCAAGCCACATGTCCAGCCCTCATCTCTAGTCCTGGGTCCTGGAACACTCATCTCAGGGCCTCCCTGTCTCCATCTCGATCATATGGGATTAGCTCCCCATCGATCGGTATCCTCAAGATCCTATATACATCCTTGAGGGTGACTGTCATCTCCCCCATTGACAAATGAAAAGTACATGTCTCAGAGTGCCATCTCTTCGCCAATGCAGTCAATAGTCCCATGTTCACCCAAAACTCAAGCACATACAGAACATGTCTCAATCCCATAGCCTCGATAGCAACTCACTCCTTGGCTGTCAGCTCAGGTCACAATCTCTAAGTCGATGGGAATCTCTCCCGTGACTCCAGTATAGGCAAATACTCCTATAGTCAAGCAAATCAATCATGTCAGTCATAGTGGCATTCACTGTTCATCACAAAATGCTACTTTTTATCTAAATGCATATTACTATCTACCCTAGTGACACTCACTGTTCATCACAAAGTGTTGCTTCTATCCTAGTGGTACTCCGTGTTCATCACAAAGTACTACGTGTGTGGCACTCCCTATTCATCACAAAGTGCTGCTCACATTTGCACTCCTTGTTCATCACAAAGTGCTGCTCACATTTGTACTCCCTGTTCATCACAAAGTACTCTATCTTGGTACTCACTGTTCATCACAAAGTGCCTTGATCTATCCTAGTCTTCCCTAGAGGACCTGCTTGAGTGTATCCTCTTAGCAGCTTATCCAATCAACAGTGTATGTTCATCACAGAACTACCGATTTGACCTAGTAGACACAAATTCACATTTTTTTGGACACAAACATGCTTACTTGACATAAACGTGCTTAAAGACTACACAGACACACCTGAAAAATACAGACATGCCTGACCAACACAGACATGCCTATGCTCTGCACAAACGCGCTTGGGCGACATAGACATGCCTTCTTGGCACAAATGCACCTACACATCACAAACGAGGCCACATTTGGCACAGACGCAGTTTCAATCATAGACGTACTTGGCACAAACATAGACACACCTCGCGAGCACAGACGCACCTGGCACCAACACAGACGCACCTAAACGTTTTTGGACATTTTTTTGACCCTATTCTACATGCATTTATTTCTCTATCTACCATGCATTAATGACAATAATAAATGCATCGAAGTACGAGGAGGTTTGGTGGTACTTACAGGCTCTCCTACCTCTGTTGGCCTCTGGAATCGGTGAATGCGGTCGAATCTGTCAACAAAGGCCATCGCTGTTGACTGCTGCTGTTCTATTTTTGCTCTACACTTTGCTCTCGTGGATGTGTAGATGACAATGAGGATATATTTTCCCCCGTGGTCTATCTTATAGACTACCCTAGCCCTAGCCCTCGCCTCCCGAGTCAATCTTTGTTATCCCGTGACTTTGTCACTTTATTCGGTCAGTCCATTCTAGCCTTTCTTTCTTATCGAGAGATTGTTTGCGATCTTTTCAGACATTTTTTTTCATCCAATCTCTCAAGGGGGCATATCATTCCCATCTTGGGGCAACTCTGTATCAGTTCATCTTATCTTCTTTGAAACAACGCAACAAGCCGCATTGTCTCAAAGAGGGGCAAAATGTAGACACCCAAAATTGTCCAGTCTAATTAAATAAATATTTTATTTATTTAATTATCTAAGCTTAATTCTTCTATTAATTAAATAAATCTTTATTTATTTAATTAATTCATTTATCCTCTGCTAGCCTTATTTCTCATTTAAATAAATACATTTATTTATTTAAATTATCCTTTTCCTAAATTAAATAAATATTTTATCTATTTAATTAATCCCACTTCTTCTATTAATTAAATAAATCTTTATTTATTTAATTAAATTAAACCTTTTTTACCCATGACACATGTCATTCATCTCTTGATTCATACACTACCTACCCCTTTCATTATTTTATTATTTCTTTTACCTACCCTCTAATCATAGCCGACCTCCTTTTACACCTCTCAATCTTATCCCTCCATTTCATATAGTGTCTTCTATATAAGGAGATACTTCCTTTATTATCAAACCCTAATCGTCCTATGTATTCTAATCAATCATTCTAATCATCTTTTATGCAATTGACTACACTACGATCCTACTTGCAACCACATTTCGTTCTTTGTTAAGCTCTTGTGCACATAAAATCTGAGAGCAAATATATCAAGCAAGATCAATGGAGATAGGAAGAATGGAGATCAAAACCCTATTGGACATGTGATGGTATAATCTTTGTGATTTCATTTGATTTGCATTGTCTTAGGTAATCTTCATATGTTATGGTGGATCTTTGTTGTTGTTAGGCTAGGGTTTTGTGGTTGAATTCATTTAGTCTTTCAATATTGTTATTATTGTATCCATTTTCACCATATATAGTTGTCATTGATGGAAACATGACAACATGTTCCGGCTTCATATTTTGGTTTTGTAGTATATCGACAAACACTTCACCGGCACCAGCAGGCTGGATGGAACTGTTTAGTTACCAACATTGCAGGCTGACATGGTTTATATTCAGGTTATCGATATTGGAGGCCAACATGATTTGGGAGATCTGAGATCATCAATTGTTTTTAATATTCATGTGTTTATGTTATTGAGCCGACATGTATATTCATATGGCAATTATCTTTGTAAGCTGATATAAGGCATGATGGATTGTAAAGGGGTATATAGGTCAGTTGATTAGATATTTTTGTAATATGTATGTATAGGAAAGGATATGAATATGAAGGTTATGAAATGTAATGAAGATGTAAAATATATAAGAGAGATCATGTATTTGAGGATATTTATGTAAGAGGTTATTCCGATAAAGGGTTTAGGGTTTCAAACCGGAGGGCATGTGCATAAAGATGGTGGTCAGAAAAGTGGACACCACCCCAGAAAAACCTGGAAAAACAAGCAGCACGTATGTGGTTTTAAAATTTGAAATTCCCACGTACGCGCTTAGGTTTGTTCTTCCCAAGCCTAGAAAAGGTAGCCTGTACGCGCTGCTTTTAGGAAAATGAGCGTGTACGTGCTACACCTAGGAAAATGACTGCATACGTGCTGCTCATAGGAAAATGAGCATGTACACACTAATAATCCAAATAAAACTACGTACGTAGTGCCTAGTAAAAAAAGTTTAAAAAAAAAATCTGGGTCTCATTTACTCGTGAATCGCGTTTTTAACTTTGTTTATTCCCCATTTCCTCACCTAAACCGCAAATGGGGTGCTAGATTTGTCCTCTAGGCTATGGATCAAGGTTAGTTTTTTTTTATTTTTGTCTTTCTTTCCTATTTATGCAATTTGTTTTACATTTTGAATTTAATTTCATTAATTTTGATTAGGTTTTTTCATTTTTTGTTTCAAAAACTAGATTCTTCTAATCTAGAACAAGAACAACCAAATGCACCTCCTGAAAACCCATAAGAACAACCAAATGCACCTCCTAAAAACACACAAGAACAACCCCCAATTCCTCTTTTTGATTGCACAGCCAAAACACAGGAAGAATTAATTAATCAGTTAGGACAAAATAGGTCTAAAATCAATAGACTGATTGTAAAATTAAAAACTTTTGAACTTGACCATCATCAATCCTTCACCACTAGCCTAGAAACATTAGCTAGTGGTGCCATAGCTGTTTCCACAAAAATTACCAAATGGGGAAGCTTTAGGGATAGGTGTCATCAATTCTATGCCAATGGGCTATCATACGATGGAGTAAAAAACAAAAATATTTCTAAACAACAAATATGTACCCTTTTTGTTGATCCCAAAAATGGTTAGTCATTACCTCTTAATGTAAAGAGGTTTCCCATACATTGGTGTACCAATGCGTAGATGAAGAATCTTTTTTGGCAGAGGTGGTGGATGGTCTTTGATGATCCACCTTGTATTATTTATGAGGTGCCATTATATTTTTTGAGAAAAAATATATTGTGAGTTTGTGCTCAATGTGTGGCCAAACTATTTTGACATGAGAGAGTTTCATGGTAGAGGTGGTGGCTCTGCCCAAGATAGACTTGGAGCCCGTAGGCGATTAGCTGCGGAGAGTCGCTGCCCCCTAGCACCCAAACCCAAGGTGCATCAGGTTGTCCCATTAGAGATGAAAGAGTCGATGGAGCTCTAAACTCTTTAGGTGGCCACAACATTGACTGGTGCCATCATCCATCATGGGATGTCATTAGCACACCCTATTGTATTGGATGATGAGTTTTTAGAGGGTGACAAAGAGCCCATCGAGCATATGTGTGTCAGTTTCTCGGGGATATGATCGAGAATAGATGATGCAGCTGGTGCAGATGGATACTCATATCATTTGTGCATGATTTGCAGTTGTAGATGTCAGGCTGATAGATGAGTTGATGGACATGGTGTTTGCCCATGAGCCACCGACACAGGTGTGTTGATTTGAATTCATAACATTTTATTTATCAGTCACTTTAAATTTATAATTACATAAATTAATTTTCATTTATACATCGATTTAAATTGAGACAAATAATATGCATTTTAGGATGTAGTAGCGGTATCCCATACACCTCCCTCAGTTACTATAGCTGCAACTTTGATGCCTGAGGTATAAATTTTGTAACATGTTAAAATAGAATAGTAAACTTTGAATTCAAAAAAATACAAGATATACTAGCTATCTTTAATTCTTGTCCAATTTTTGGTTTGTAAGTGTTGACAGGGGACGAAATGTCCCAGATTGATGTCATCACACTCTCATTGATCGATTTTGGCCTACAAGGCTATACGGTATCATATTTTGTACAACTATTTTTATGTATTGTTTTGATGGAATATGCAAGTCATTTCATTTTATATTTTTAAAATTATTTTTAATTTATTATCTGTACTAATATCTCATGTTAATTTTCTATTTTTAGGGTACCCCCTCCACGTCTAGGGCTTGTCCTAAGAAAAAGAATTCCTTGAAGATGCCAAGACATGTGAAGAAGGTAATTGAACACATTTTTAGTTGTACAATTCTTTGAAAATGTTGAAATCAAGTATTAGTTGGGGTTTGTAGATTGATTAGTATTTTTTGTCTATTTTACATGTACAGTGGCCATTGAGCTTTGTGGATATGTTGAATGCACTTGATTCGCCCACGGATCAAGAGAGTGCAGAGGTATGTATCTCTACTTTATTTTATTTATTTCATGATTATATGCACGCATACATGTGAACTTGTGATATATTATAATCTTATTATTTTTTCATACAGGAAATATCCATACCTATTTCGTTAATGATGAACCCTCCTCCTTGCACTGGAGAAGCATCTCAGGATCCAATACACTTTTTTTGATATGTAAAATTAATTGTTTTTAATCTTCAATACTTATCATTATATTAATTGTATTTAATCTTTGTACATTTTTTGTATAGGTAATAGCGATAGTTTCTACATCAATGGTGAGCCATCCTCAGTCCATTGGAGAAGCATCTCAGGCACAGGTACATCATTGTTCTCTATATTATAGCTTTTAAGTGTTTTTGATATATTTATGTTAGTACATTGTATTAATTGTACATTTAATCTACAATAGACTCCTTCGCGGTATGGCCATAACGTGGATCCATTTAAGTATGTCTTCAAGAAAACTCCTAAGAGTGACAAGGAGAGGAGAGTGAAGACATTAGCTCCTGGATCAGCCGATGAGGTAATCTACATTTCAATTGAAAAGGAATTAAAGTTAAATGCATAGTTATATTGTTAATTGTGAACTATTTTCTACAAAAGAATTTTAACTTGGCTTTTGAATTGTGGTTTTGCAGCCATCTACAGAGCTGCGTACTGTGCTAAAGAGGCTTGATTTTGATGATCCACCACAAGTTTAGGATCATATAGTTTTAGTTTAGGTCATAGAATGACCAATACATGTAGATATATTCTACATTTTTATTGTATATCTATTTGGACATGGCATATGCCACATTTTTGTAATACTTGTGTTGACTTGGCAGACATGCCTTTTATATATATAAATATCGATATTAGATCCAATAAATGTGTAATGAGTTCATTATTTTATATTCGTTATATTTTGTGGTTGTCCTTTTATAAATTTAAATGAATATTTGCATATGTAATCAACAATATGAATATAAACAACAAAAATATATGATATAAAACATTGCAATCGTGGAATATGATTTGATAAAATTTGTAAAATGTTGAATTAACCCTACAAAACTCCTTGTATTCAGTTCATTATTGTGTATTCGCTATATTTGGTGGCTGCCCTTTTATAAATTTAAATGAATATTTGCATATGTAATTAACAATAAGAATATAAACAACAAAAATCGACAATATGAATATAAACAACAATGTGTTTGGTGCGAGAGAACCCTCACGCTCGCAATGGTCAAATTTTGTTCGTCATATGCACAAGTCGACATCGCGAGTGTGTTTGGGTGGGAAATTTTATGCTAGTCATGCCCCTATCATGCATCCCAAAGCACTAGAACGTCGAGAGTCATACCCCATCGGTGCGATCTCTCAAGTGCCCTGAGTCCAAAAAATTGTCAAAATTTGATGGACTATTTCTTCCAATCCAAGACACATACGGTCAATCTATTTGATCTTGTGGGGTCATGTGAGGCTCCTCTACAATAGCCTATCTTGGTTTTCGACGACTCAAAGCCATTTTCAATTAGTAGCATTTTTTCGCTTGCTCCAAAAATCGTCAGTTGCTTGCAAGGAAAAGTTGTAAGATTGGCTAGAATTGATTCGGTTCATCGTATGCACAAACTGACATCACGAGCACATTTGGGTGGGAAGGTTTATGCTAGGCATGCCCTTGTCGTACATCCAAAAGCACCAGAACATCGCGAGTCATACCCTACTGGTGCGATCTCTCAAGTGCCCCAAGTCCAAAAAATTATCAAAATTTGACAGACTATTTCTTCCAATCCAAAACACATACGGTTGATTTGTTTGATCCTATGGGGTTACATGAGGATCTTCTACAATGGCCTATCTTGGTTTTTGATGACTTAGAGCCATTTTCAATTAGTAGCATTTTTTCCCCTACTCCAAAAACCGTTTGTTGCTTGCAAGGAAAAGTTGCAAGATTGGCTAGAATTGATTTGGTTCGCCATATGCACAAACCAACATCGTGAGCACATCTGAGTGGGTAGGATTATGCTAGGTATGCCCCTTGATGCATCCCAAAGCACCAAAATGTCGAGAGTCATACCCTATCGGTGCGATCTATCAAGTGCCCTGAGTCCAAAAAATTGTCAAAATTTGACAGACTGTTTCTTCCAATCCAAGACACATACGGTCAATCTATTTGATCCTGTGGGGTCATTTGAGGCTCCTCTACAATGGTCTATCTCAATTTTTGATGACTCGTAGCCATTTTCAATTAGTAACATTTTTTTGCCTGCTCCAAAAATCATCAGTTGCTTGCAAGGAAAAGTTGCAAGATTGGCTAGAATCGATTCAATTCATCATATGCACAAACCGACATCGTGAGAACATCTGGGTGGGTAGGTTTTTGCTAGGCATGCCCCTTTCATGCATCCCAAAGAACCAGAATGTCGAGAGTCATACCCTACCGGTGCGATCTCTCAAGTGCCTTGAGTCCAAAAAATTGTCAAAATTTGATGGACTATTTCTTCCAATCCAGGACAAATACAGTCAATCTGTTTGATCCCGTTGGGTCACGTAAGGATCCTCTACAATGGCCTATCTCAATTTTTGATGACTCAGAGCCATTTTCAATTAGTAGCATTTTTTCGCCTGCTCCAAAAACCGTCAGTTGCTTGCAAGGAGAAGTTGCAAGATTAGCTAGAATTGATTCGGTTCGTCATATGCACAAATCAACATCGTGAGCACATATGGGTGGGTAGGTTTATGCTAAGCATGCCCCTTGATGCATCCCAAAGAACCAGAACATCGAGAGTTATACCCTATCGGTGCAATCTTTCAAGTGCCCTAAATCCAAAAAATTGTCAAAATTTGACGGACTGTTTCTTCCAATCTAGGACACATATGATCAATCTGTTTGATCCCGTGGGGTCGTGTGAGGCTCCTCTACAATGGTTTATCTCAGTTTTTTATGAATTTTAGCCATTTTCAATTAGTAGCATTTCTTTGCCTGCTCCAAAAACTGTCAGTTGCTTGCAAGGAAAAGTTGCAAGATTGGCTAGAATTGATTCGGTTTGTCATATGCACAAACCGACATCATGAGCACATCTAGGTGGGTAGTTCTATGCTAGGCATGTCCCTATCATGCATTCCAAAGAACCAGAATGTTGAGAGTCATACCCTATCGGTGCGATCTCTCAAGTGCCTTGAGTCCAAAAAATTATCAAAATTTGATGGACTATTTCTTCCAATCCAGGACACATACGGTCAATCTGTTTGATCCTGTGGGGTCATGTGAGGCTCCTCTATAATGACCTATTTTTATTTTTGATGACTTGGAGCCATTTTCAATTAGTAGTATTTTTTTGCCTGCTCCAAAAACTGTCAATTGCTTGCAAGGAAAAGTTGCAAGATTGGCTGGAATTGATTCGGTTCGTCGTATGCACAAACTGATGTCATGAGTGCATTTGGGTGGTTAGGTTTACGCTAGGCATGCCCTGTCATGCAACCCAAAGCACTAGAACATTGAGAGTCATACCCTACCGATGCAATGTAGAAGTTGCTTGACAATTTTTTTGACAATTTTTGCTCAAATTGTATCTAGTCTCAATCTATGACCCCTATGACCTGATAATGACTCAAATAATTTTCCATGATTATACAAGAATCAAGAATGCTCATGATTGACTAGGGACATATCACATATACTCAAAACATAGTCACAAAACATTGTCAAATATTATTCAAAAATTTGCCTCTAAATATGGTCAAGTCAGCTCTTGGCTTGATTATACAAAAAATTATCTTACAAATCATCTCATGGGCTTTTATACAAAATTTGGCATTACAATATGTGCAATTCAGCTCATTGCCATTTTAATATACAAATCATCTCATGGGCTTTTATACAAAATTTGGCATTACAATATGTGCAATTCAGCTCATCGCCATTTTAATATACAAATCATCTCATGGGCTTTTATACAAAATTTAGCATTACAATATGTGCGATTCATGTCATCATCATTTTAATATACAAAATTTGGCATGCACATATGTACAAATCAGCTCATTTCCACTTAAATATACAAAATTATGCCCCTAAACATGTAAAAATCAGCTCATGGGCATTTATATATACAAAAAACGAATATAGAACAATTCGTCAACGATTTATACAAAATTCTCAAAATCATTCTACTCTGAACCGTAGAATCAATCAAGTGAGCCTTCAAGATCGACTCTAACCCATATTGTGTCAAGTATTGCCTCGTGGTCATATTCACGAACTTTCCATAAAATCTTGTTATGAGGTCTACCACGATACTTCATCAAATGAATATTTGTTGCAACAAGAAGTTTAGAGAAATGAAGAATATGTCTGTGTGTTTCAAAGTCCTTGAACAACCAAACATCATAATTCTTGATAGGGTATCTCCGAAGCCATGTTCCTATCACGATAACAGACCCTATTGGGTACTCAATACCCTCTCCGTCAATGATTGTGGTTGTCAATTTTCTTTTAGGCTCAACACAACGACACAAATAGTAATCTATTCCTTCTTCATTGTTCTCTTCAGCAACAACTGCATACACATGACCTACATTTTATAAAGTGTTAATTAATACCAAAAATAAAGTATGATGTACAACAAAATAAACCAAAAAGAATACTTGCAAAAAAATTAACTCAAAAAATCACCTGAATCCACTAGGTCGGATACATAGTCAAAATCCACTGATGTCTCCATCTGGCTCAATTGTAGTGCTTTGGGAATTTGATATGAATCAATGGGAACCAACGGTCTACAAGACCATTTGTCAACCCACTCTTCTGATTCACATTCTTCCCACAAACAATACATGCATGAAGAGAAAAATCATACCATCTGTCTCATATAAATTACCAGTGAACTTGAATTTGAACTCATAAATGAGTACATGTCACTCAATCCTGCAACTGTACAACAATCTAGATAGTTTTCAATGTTAGATTCAATGATCAACCAAAAATATCTATGAACCAATGACGTACCTGGATTACCTAGACCCATCGTATACTTACACCATCGCACAATTGTTTCTACATCTACCAACTCAACACCACCTTCGTACTTCAATTCTTCCCTAGCTAGGGCTCTTTTCACACATGCTCCTACACCATTGTGCTCTCCCTTACCATGTCCAGCCTCAGTGAAATTCCAAAAATGTTGTACACCGCTTGTCACATGCATCCTTGTCAACCAATAAAACATCCTTGCATTCTTGAATTGTGCGGTGCAATTATCTGACCATATTAAGTGTCGGTCGTATCATATGTTCCTTTCTCTTAAACTATCATAGAAAAATTTAAATCATCCTTGTACAAACTCCGATGAATGAGTACGATCATCACTTATGTAGAAGTGATACTCTCTTACAACCTTTCTATCCTCCTTTGTGCTATCATCTGCATGCATGAATGCTATGTGTACAAAAATATAAACTTGTGTAGAGTGATAATACATGGATTGCACTTCATTTTGAGGTTGTAGTGTATAATTTTCAGCGAAATCAACAATAGAGACAATGGTGCCAAAAGGAAATGTGTCCTTACATAAATTGAATTGCTCATCTAACCATCGAGCTCTATGTGTATGCATTATGTACTCATAAACTAGTTTCTCTTGAAACATTTTCATAAATTGAGCTACACATATATCATTTTTCACTAGCTCACATCTCTTCAAATCTTTTCCATCTTTAACTCCATATGCGATTGTCTTGTATTTTTCAAAAGAAACTATTTTCGTACCAATTTCATGTGTGCTCTCCAAATGTATGCATCTTGGTAAACATTGCAAACCACCACATATAGCACAAGAACCTTCCAAACAAGGCATCTTATAATAAATGCAACCATCATGTCTATTACAAAGCACACTTGAAATAAATTCTCTTGCCGACTTAGGAGGTGCTTGTATATTACATTCCTGCAAAACATCGTTAGTGTGCAAAGTAGAACAAATATGATGAAAAATATCATAATGTATGGAAAATTCAATATGCATCCTACAAAAACACGTGGTGCGTACATGATTAATCTTAATATAAAAAGGTTTTTCCATTTCAAAAAATCTTTGAGAAATTTTTATTTGAGGAAACTTTTGAAGGAATCTTTCATAAAATTTAGTTTGAGTCATATCCAAATAGTGTTTCCCATGTGGCTCATGATGTTTAGACCCAATTCGCCTTCTAACAACATCTCTTTGGTCGGGCGATCCTCTTGTGTTGTCATGTCATAAATTTTCAATTAATGTTTTTAGTGCATCAACAACAACCTTGTCTTTACATGGTAGTCTACTCGAGAATGCCCAAAGAGAATTATTGTTAGGTTCCTCTATTTGTTCTCGCCTCTTTAATGCTTTACTTAATTTTGTTCTACTAACATTTAATGACTTACTTGTTTTGCTTATCAAACGATCTTTTTTTATTTTCTTGCTCATTATGGTTGATGTAATGACATGTCAAGTAGCATTAGAATCTTTACTACATGATTTTGAACCAATAGATTCATATGCATCAAATAGATTTCTAACAATAGTTCTTTAACTGTTACTTTTAGATGATCTTAGGCCTAGAATTTTCATTGTCTCTCTAAAATTCAAATTTTTAATCATTTGAACAGTTAATTGACATCTTGTGGTTTGATTTAAGTTTTTAAAATAGTTTTGCCATATTGTTTTAACCATTTTCCTACAAGTTCGTTCATTCATTTTATTGGGCATTAACTTCAATATATTCTCATCAATGTCAATTAGATACTTTGGTTTCCTACGAATGATTCTAGGAGGTGTTAACGTCGGTGCATTATGTACATTCAATTCATCAAGTAGAGAAGGTGTAATATGTTCATCATTTAATTGATTATTCAATGTGGTATCTTCTTCAATTGCATTAGGTTCAAATGGTAAATTATCAAATGTTTCTTCTTTAATTGCATTAGGTTCGAATGGTAAATTATCAAATGTTTATTCTTCAATTGCATTAGGTGCATTATATTCATTTGGTAAATCAAATTGAGATGTTGAGGATGACATACCTTCTTCTCCCATTGTTCTTATGTCACGCAATTTCTTCATACGTTGCCTTTGTCTTTCCTTTTGAGCCTCTTGTTGTTCCATCGTTCCTCGCTTGTTCTTTCCCATGGTTGATATCAGTTGACCTAAATAGAATCATATTACATATATATGTAAAGAAAAGTTCAAAAATAAATAAATAACCATAAATATGCATCTTATCACTATTTTTTGGAATCAAACTATTAAACAATCACAATTCAATCATTTGAAACCATGCAAAAACAAAAAACTAATAAAAACAACAATTCAATCATTTGAAATCATGCAAAAAACAAAAAATTCAATTACTTTTATGTATACAACAGTGATAGAAGTGTAGACATAGTTCCATTGGGGCCTTCAACAAACTCAAAAACTTATTTGAGGCTATTGAGACTCTTGGGCAACTAAAACTATGTCTATAAACCATGTACGTGTTGCTAGATCATAAAATGTTGACAAGCCCAACGATATTCTTTTTTCTCATTCTGGGTTGATAAGTAGCACATATGCACTACTAAGCCTAAAAAAATGTTATCGCAGGGTAACAAATAATGGGAATAGTACCCCATACTTTCTCATGAGTAATAAGTACTACGTACGTGCTAATAAGCCTTAAAAAATTTATGGTAGTGGCAGGGGAACTAATAGTTTCAGTACCTTGTACGTGCTATTGAGAGAGGTAGAGAGAGAGAGAGGAGAGAGAGAGAGAGAGAGAGAGAGAGAGGAGAGGAGGGGGGTGGGAGAGAAGAAGGGGTATGGAGGAAGGGAGAGGAGAGGGAGGGAAGGAGGGAAGGAGGGAGAGAGAGAGAGGGAGAGAGGGAGAGAAGAGGGGGGAAGGGAGAGAGGAGAGGAGAGAGAGAGAAAGAGGGAGAGAGAGAGGGAGATAGGGAAGGAGGGAAGGAGGGAGAGGGAGAAAGAGGGAGAGGGAGAGAAGAGGGGGGGAAGGGAGAGGAGAGAGAGATAGAGGAGGGAGGGAGAGAAGAGGAGGGAGGAGAGGAGAGAGAGAGAGGGAGAGAAGAGAGAGGAGGGAGGGAGAGGGAGGGAGAGGAGAGGGAGAGAGAGGGAGAGAGGAAGAGAAGAGGGGGGAAGGGGAGAGGGAGAGAGAGGGAGAGAAGAGGGGGGGGGAAGGTAGAGAGAGGGAGAGAGGGAGAGAGGGTAGGAGGGAAGGGAGGAGAGAGGGAGAGAGAGGGAGAGAGGGAGAGAAGAGCGGGGAGGGAGAGAGAGGGAGAGAAGTAGAGGGAGGGAGAGAGAGAGAGGGAGAGAGGGAAGGAGGGAGAGGGAGAGAGGGAGAGAGGGAGGGGAGAGAGAGAGAGGGAGAGAGGGGAAGGAGGGAGAGGGAGAGAGGGAGAGAGGGAGAGAAGAGGGGGGAATAGAGAGAGAGAGAGAGAGAGAGAGAGAGAGAGAGAGAGAGGAGAAGAGAGGAGAGTAGAGAGGAGAGAGAGGTGGTGAGAGAAGGGGTATGGAGGAAGGGAGAGGGAGAGAGGGAAGGAGGGAGAGGGAGAGAGAGGGAGAGAGGGAGAGAAGAGCGGGGAAGGGAGGGAGAGGAGAGGGGGGAAGGAGAGGGAGGGAGAGGAGGAGGGGAGAGGGAGAGAGAGGAGAGAGGGAGAGAAGAGGGGGGAAGGGAGAGGTAGAGGGAGAGAGAGAGGGAGAGAAGAGGGGGAGGGAAGGTAGAGAGAGGGAGAGAGGTAGTGGGAGAGAGAGGGAGAGAGGGAGAGAAGATGGGGGGAAGGGAGAGGTAGAGGGAGGGAGAGAGGAGAGAAGAGGGGGGGAGGGAAGGTAGAGAGAGGGAGAAGAGGGTAGGAGGGAGAGAAGAGGGGGAGGGAGAGAGGTAGAGGGAAGAGAGGGAGAGAGAGAGAGAGAGAGAGAGTGAGAGAGAGAGAGAGAGAGAGAGAGAGTGAGAGAGAGAGAGATGAGGGGGGGGGGTTGGGGAGAGAAGGGGTATGGAGGAAGGGAAGAGGGAGGAGGGAAGGAGGGATAGTGGAGAGGAGAGAGAGGAGAGAGGGAGAGAAGAGGGGGGAAGGGAGAGGATAGGGAGGGAGAGGAGAGGGGGGAGGGGAGAGGGAGGGAGAGGAGAGGGGGTAGGAGGGAGATGAGAGAGAGAGAGAGGGAGAGAAGAGGGGGGGAAGGGAGAGGTAGAGGGGAGGGAGGATGAGAAGGATGAGAGCAAAGAAGGGGAGGGAAGGGTAGGACGAGCAGTCGAGCGTTGGGGAGCTCGAGAGGGGTTATGAGTGGGAGGCGATGAGATGAGAGATAGAGGATGATGGGACGGAGTAGCGGAGAGAAGAGAGGGGGAAGAGGAGGGGTCTTAAGGGGTCACAAGATACCATATGACCTATTAGGAAACAATACGACCTCTAATGACACCTAAGGGGTCATATGGTGGGCTAATAAAATGATATATTAAATTTAAAGTTATGAATATAACATCATACAATGAGACTCCAAGTGAACAAACAACGAGGCTTCACTAAAAAGAAAGTGTAAGAGCTTGACCTAATCCTAAGAGTACTGCCTAAGTTATAAAATATATGATGCTATTAAATTTGTAAGGTTATAAGACTAATATCGAATGTGACTATAGGAATTACACACTTGATTTCTTTCATGGGTATGTACCATTCCAAGTTGTTTGACAAGTGACGATCATCATATACTACCACTACCATGCATACAACAAACTTTAATTTCTTTAGGTGACAGGCATTGTGTAACAACATGGGAACTCTTGCATACCCACCACTATCATTCTATAGGATATCATCTATGTTACTCTCCCTCTTTCTCTTCCTACCTGTTGTTTTCTTCAGTAAAACATATTGTAGGTACTTTGACTCATCATGTTGCTTTGTTGACACTATTTTCCACATCTGCTCTGCTCATTAAAAACACATTCAAGAAGAATATTGCTACAGGTTTCCTTGTTTGTCATGGTAATACACCCGTGGTTCAATTTCAAACCCTATTCATCCTATTCAAAATACACACAAAAATCCATCAGTCAAATTTTTTAGGAGAGGATACATGATAAAAATCAAAGAGGAAGTTGCAGACAAGAAATAAATTCACTTACTTCTATATAAGTGCAGACACAGTTGCAGTGGGGTATGGAGGGAGGGAGGGAGAGAAGAAGAGAAAGAGGGATGGTGTATGGAGGAAGGGAGAAGGGGAGAGAGAGAGAGAGAGAGAGAGAGACCTTGTATGCATTTGAGAGGGGGAGACAATACACTTACATGTGTATATATATGTTTAATATATTACATATATACATATATTATATGTATATAAACATATTATATATACAATGTCATATTATACACATATTATATATAGATTATCATATTATACACTAGCACATACACGCTGATTATAGTAAAGGTAGCGCGTATGTGCTGTTTATAGGGAAACAAGTGCGTATGCGCTACTTACACTATAAGTACCCCGTACCCGTCTCTTTTTAAACCACAAGTACCCCCGTACGCGCTTTTGACTGTTTAGGCTTGGAAATAGGCCTGGATGACAAAGCTACAGATTGGAAGTTTGATTTCCCTCCATTTCTCTCATTTTTGATGTGTTTTATTTTATCAACTTTTTTTATCAACTTTGTCATAATCAGGTTTACGCTTCATAAAGTGGGTATTTCTAAAATTGCCACCATATTTTCACCCATCTTCTGAGCTTTCTAACCATATAATTTGTTTTCAATTTGAACAACAATAACATATTATTATTGAATTTCTTTTACCACTGTCTCCATAGTTCTCACAGACATAGGTGCACCATTTTTTTAATAACTTTTGATATACTTATCCAAATTTAAAAAATTTTATATATTATTGTAGTGCACTTGATTCTTTACAATTTTAATTTTAATTTTTTGTATTTTCAATTTGTTTAGTGCAACTTATGCTTTGCGCACGAATAGGTACCTAATTTTTAGGATGTGCTCAATTGGAAAAATCATAAAAAAAAATTACTCAACAAAAAATTACAAACAAATACACATCTTCTAGTGCTCACTCCTAACTATCTTTCTACCAAAGGATTTTTCAAAATACTAAATCTAACTATGAATGTTTTGATGCGCACGTCATACACTATGTTATGTTTTTCAGAAAAAATCAGGGTTAGTTTTTTGTGCGCGAAGGATTTGACCCCCTTAATCTTATCCAATTTTGAAAAATTTTAGTAGTTTGAAACTAGATTCAGAGTACTACAAAATTTGTTCTTTGATTATCTTCATATATTGAGTGGATGACTTTCAAATTTTGCCTCCAAGTTCAGGTTTACCTGATTTCAGAAAAAAAGTGTCCACTTATACCCCCCTTTTTGACCACCATCTTTTTGCACTTACCCCAAAATGGACAAAGCTTAAACGAAACTGTATTCAGGCATAGAAGATGCTATCACTGCAGTTCAATTATTTCTCTAGATTGTAGTTTGGATTTGTATGTAGTCAGTGAGGCTCCTTTTGTGATTGAGCAGTGTGCTTTAGGCTGTAAGCCTTCTTGCAAGTGCAGGCCGCTATATTTTGTAATATCTCTTCATATGGCTAGTGGATTGATATTATGGGTCACAAATCCCATTGTGGTTTTTCCTCTTTGAGGTTTTCCACGTATAATTCTCTATGTTATGGTATTGATTTATGTGATTGGCTTATTGGTTGCTTTACTTCTTTCAATTCTATATGTACCAGTATACCAGTTGGTGAATGCATGTTTTAATAAGGTTAAAATTGATCATTCTAGTAGAACATTGATTCAGCCCCCCTTCTCAGTGTTCTTGAATTCAAACAATTGGTATCAGAGCCTTGTGCCTCAGAGGAGGTTTATCGGCTTGAGGAAGATCCTGAATCTGAAGTCCATGGATATGAGTTTGGAGAAACAACTTGAGGTAGAACTTGAAGATTATGATGCTAAAAGGTTGAAGAACTTGAAGTTACAAGATGAATTCAATTCTGCTCAAGAATTCATTCTTGTCCTATAGGAGAGATTGCCATCTGTTCAGGCTAGGAGGAAGGAACTTTTGTAGAATAAGGATAATGAAGGGAAAGATGCACTTATTGAGAGATGTTTGAAGTTGAGTAAGGAGAACATGGTTATGAGGAATGAAATGCAAGTTATAACTATGAGGATGTCTAAAGAGATCGAGGACTAAAAGAAAAAGGAAGATAATCTTGTTGTATCTCTGATTTTTTTTTTTGAAGAATGTGGAAGGTTGGTTTATGAAAATGATATGTTGAGAACTGATTTAGTACAATCCCAGAGTAATGAACAAGAGCTTGAGAGACAAATAATACTTCTGAGAGATGATCTGACTATTGCAAGTGAGTATAAAGAAAATTCAAGGTTAGTTCAGCACAATGATGAGTTATTAAAGAGACAAAGGAAAAATGGAGATTCTAGTGGACTTGGATTTGAACAAGGTCAGAGTTCAGGTACTGCAAATGAAGATCAAAACCATAAGGCATCGGTAAGGCAGTTTAATGCTTATAAATTTAATGACAAATGTTTTATTTCTAATAAATTTGGTCATATGGCTAGGCAATGTAGAAATAGAGAAAATTAGAATCCTGATTTTGCTCCCCATTAATGTTCTAAATGCAATAAGTATGGTCATAAGACAAAATATTTTAGGATGAATGTTAAATGTTATGCATGTGGAAAATTTGGTAATATGGCTAATCAGTGCAAGTCAAGCAATTATACTGGTTTTAGAAAAACAATTCAAAAGAACAATGTTACATGTTATGCATGTAATGAGGTCGGACATATTGCTAAGTTTTGTAGAAGCAAAAATCCACTAGTTGGTAATGATGGATCAAATGAGAAAGGAAAAGAGAAGGTTAATGAAATGTGACAAGATCATACCCAAAGATGGGTCAGGATGTCAAAAGAAAAATCAAAAAATGGAAATGCTCTGGTTACTCAATCAATAGAGGAGGTTGCTTGTATACTGACAGAAAGCTCATTTGATAACTAAGGTAGATGCCTTAGGGGTAGGAAATATCATGAAGATAGTGCATATGGCTCGGGAAAAGGTTCTGGAAGATGTTCCAGACATTGGAGATGCTTATCTGACATGGGGATGTTTGACCGAGATCCAGTATATTCCACCAAAATTCATTCATATCAATGATGGATTAGGGTTTCTTGGAGGTTAAAATGATGAATTCACTTCATTTCTTATCACTTTGCATTTAGAGTGATTCAGAGCGATTTAGAGGAAGTCTAAGGCGATTCAGTGTGATCAATATCTTCTTGAGAGATTTCACCAGTGATAGGAAGAGTTCTTTAGGTTTTTTTTCACGGACAACTATTCATAAGTATTTATCTTTCATCATGGAAGTGGGATCATCATCTGAACCTATGTTTATTGCAAATCCTATTGTATTTGAGGTCAAGGAACATCCTAGGCCAATTTTCAAGCGATATCCATATATTGCTACTTTGGATGATTTGGTTGATGCTTTTTCCCATGTCCCAGAAGGAGTCATATATGTTAAAGATGTCAAAGCTTACATTCACTATCATATTGAGGATCTAGGAATGAGTGATATTAAGAGCATGTACATAAGTGAGTTAATGGGAGATTTTGGAAAGATTAAGTTGAGTATTAGCATGTTGAGGATCTAGGGTTTATCGACATTCTAGATATTCCAAAATTTGAAGATGAAATTTTTAGATATGTTTTGAGCATAGTGCATGGAGAGTTTATCTGGTTAGACAGACCATATAATATTTTGAAGGAGGCCATAGGGCCATCACCGATTTACCATAGGTTGGACAATGTCTCAAGTAGAAAGTTTCTAATGATCAGGTCAATAAAATCATCAACGAAACATCAGACAAGTGATCAATGAGGATTAGTACTATCACCGACATAGATATCAGATTCAAAAGCATGGTCATTGGTTACAAGGTAACTTTATCAAACTGATTGAATTCTATTTCTAGCTCTTGCATTTATGCAGCTCATAAAATGATGAGGCAGAATGAGAAGTTAGATCTATGTGGTTGGATGTTGGATGAATTATTGATTAACCTAGGAAAGATCAAAGGAGAGAAGAAATGAACATTCTGGTATGGAAACCTAATTGTCTGTTTAATGTTGTTTTTCATTAATGAGGCTCCTAGTTTTGGAAGAGACAATGGGCATTTGATATCCTAGTAGGGAGGAAACTAAAACAATCAATTCCTACATTGGGTAGTCAAAGAGATGATAAAGTGCGGGGTTACTTTAAAGCATTTCAGAAGGATATGAATTCTAGGGAGAGGCTTCCAAAGCACATTGTTGAGAAGTACTCAATCGAGATATGCTTCATGGTCAAGAAAGATGAACTTTGATGGAAGATGTAAGACCCCAGAAGATTTGGATTGAGGAAATGAGTTATGAAGTTGATGCACATATTCTAGATGCATATGCGTAGATGCTAATTGATGCACCTATTGATGAAACTATAAAAACCTTTGGTACTGCTTAGCAGAAAAAGTAAGAGGTTGAAATTGAGTTCAACTAGAAGAAGAGGGAGAAGTAGGAGGGCAAGGCAAGAAAGTTTGTGGAACAAGTTTCATAAGACATTAAGGCATTAATTGATGTTGTTCTGGAGAAAGCAAGAAAAAAGAAAGAGCGAGAAATGTTCATTGAGCCAATTGTAATAGAATCTAGATTTGATGATGACACACCCTTAGCATTCAAAAGGGTATTGATGAAGAAAAATGAAGAGATTGAGGTAGAAGCAAAGAAGCAATCGGTTAGGAAAGTTACTATACTGGCATAGAAACAAGCACCAAAAGAAACACCTTCATCCCCATCCAACACTAGAAGAAGAAAGAAGAAGGATGACACCGATCTCGCACTTGTATTTGGTAATGTAACTATCATTCCACCCAATACTTGTGCATAATTAGTTGATGAAAAAACTAAAGACAATAGGTTGAAGAATGTGCAATTTTATTATGAGAATTTGCATAATGATGAACAAACAAAAGTAGAGGAATCAATTTTGTTGTATTTGGATATATATTAAAAAGCCTTGTTAGAAATTAAAAACCAAATACCGACATAGTTATATGAAATATTAGATGCTAGAATATTATCAGCAATGGAAGAGGACAAGCATATAAAGATTAAAGAGTTGTTATCTATTTGTGTTTCTATTACTCCAGAGGAGATGGACAAGATACTTGAAGTTGCCGATACAAAAATATTTCACATCAAGCATAGAATAACGCATCTTATATTAGGTAGGGTCAATGAGACAATCAAGGAGACCCACAAGGCATGGGTTAAGTTCTTTTAAGCAAACCATGAATTTTATACTTCACCGGAACCAAAGAAAAATACTACAAACATCTTGGTTGAAGGGAAAGGTAAAGGTATTGTGGGTACTTCACCCTCAGTTTTAAAAAATAATAAGATATTGGATATAGAGCCCCTAATAGAGACTAATGTATAGGAAAATGTTGAGTTACCAACAAAATTAGAGAGTGTAAAGGTTACAAATGTACAGGTTACTAATATTAAGGACAATAGTCCTCCAGATCACAATGTAAAGGAGGAAGACACAATTCCTAAGGAGGAACTGACAATTACTGAGACTGCACCAAGTGGTGAAGCCATTGGTGCAAGTGAGGAATCTATAAAAGTTAAACCATCAGAGGAGAAGAAAGGGGAATTTGGTAGGGAACCGATAGTGAGCCCATCATTGTTGTCAATTGACACCTCACAGGTTGAAAAGAAAAGCATAACTAAGATGAGTTCTACTGAACTCATGATGATGGCTGCACAAAAAATGATGGAGGGATCTATGGATAATGGGGTTATTGATCTGTATCTCACTATTTTTCATAGACTTGTCCCAAAGTACAAATTTGACAATGAAGCAAGCCCATCCAACAAGCTTAAAGTAATCATAGAGCACATTTCAAAGGACTTTTAGTCTTTACAACAAATATCAAGCCAATAGGCACTAGAGAGGTTTACATAGGCAAAGAGAGCTACATTTGATCAAATGATTGAGTCAGAGAGGAAGGAGATTAATGATAAGTTAAAGTTGATTGATAATGCATTAAGGCAATGTACTAGTATCTAGAGAGTATGTTGTAACACAAGTTTACTTACAACTAAGTCAGATAAAAGGATTAAGGATATTCAAAAGGAGATTGTAGGTATAGTCAACTATTTTGATGGTTCACATTCATTGACTACATCTATAGATGGTCAGGTTTTGGTTTTGGAAGCTCAAGTTTTAGCTCTTGAGAGGGAAAAAGATAAAATCATAAGGAGAGCTAGAGTTCTTAGAGGATTGGTGAGTCCCCGGTTGGATTCATTAAGTGTACATAAGAAGGAATGTATAGCTATGGTTGGTAAGCCCACACCAACAGAGCTTAATGAGAAAGAGTCATATGCCCATATCCTAAATGGACTTGTGTCTATTCTAGAACTTTCAAATCAATATGGGATACTTATCTAGAGATTTTGGAGAAGGCCTATCTAGATATTTTCAAATATATTCAGCTCTAGTAAGTTATTTTGGGACATTCATTGTACAATCTTCCATTCTTCGTCCTAGTTTTTGTTATTTTTGGCATTGATGTCAAAGGGGGAGGTATAGGTGAAAAATATTTGGGAGATATGGAGTATTTTTTATTATGATCATAAATGAATATTTGTCTCAGGGGGAGCAGGCTCAGGATGAAACCAACAGATGGAAAGCATGATCATTTTTCACATGAGTGTTGCTATCAATGCCAAAGGGGGAGATTGTTGGCAATTGACACTCAATTGGTTGGTTTCAATATGTTGTCATTGATGGAAAAATGGCAACATGTTATGACATCATATTTTGGTTTAGTAGTATACCAACGAACACTTCACCGACACCGACACCGGTAGGTTGGATGGAATTCTTTGGTTATCAGCATTGCAGGCCGACATGGTTTATATTCAGGTTATCAGTATTGGAGGCTGACATCATTTGGGAGATCCGGCATCAACAATTGTTTTTGATATTCATGTGTTTATGTTATTGAGTCGACATATATATTCATATTGTAATTATCTTTGTAAGCTGACATAAGGCATGATGGATTGTAAAGGGGCATATAAGTTAGTTGATTAGATCTTTTTGTAATATGTATGTATAGGAAAGGATATGAATATGTAAGGTTATGGAATGTAATGGAGATGCAAAATATATAAGAGAGATTATGTATGTGAGAATATTTATGTAAGAGGTTATTCTGGTAAAGGGTTTAGGGTTTCAAACCAGAACAGATAGAGCTTAATCAGAACTGTATTCAGGCATAGAAGATGCTATCATTACAATTCATTTATTTCTCCAAATTGTAGTCTGGATTTGTATGTAGTCAGTGAGGCTCCTTTTGTGATTGAGTAGTGTGCTCTAGGCTGTAAGACTTCTTGCAAGTGCATGCTCCTATATTTTTTAATATCTATTCATATGGCCAGTGGATTGATATTGTGGGTCACAAATCCCATCGTGGTTTTTCTACTTTGAGGTTTTCCACATATAATTCTTTGTTATGGTCTTCATTGGTGTGATTGGATTATTGGTTTCTTTACTTCTTTCAATTCTATATGTACCAGTATACCAGTTGGTGAATGCATGTTCTAATAAGGTTAAAATTGATCATTCTGGTAGAACACTGATTCAGCCCCCCTCTTAGTATTCTTGGATTTCAATAGTTTGGTGACAAACATTGAAGACAATTGGTTATGGCACAAGAGATTTTGTCATGTGAATTTTGACAATTTGATAAAGGTTAGTAAATCAAGTATTGTGAGAGGTTTTCCCCAGCTTGTTAAACCGGATAATGTGTTATGTAAGGACTATCAGATGAGTAAGATGACTTTTGTATCTTTTAAGAGTAAGTCTTTCTCTTCTAAAAAATATTCTAGATTTTGTTCATACTGATCTTTGTGGTCCTATGAGGAGTAAGAGCTATTTTGGTGATAGATATTTGATGATTTTCGCTAATGAATTTTTCAAGATGATGTGGGTAACTTTTATAAGAGAAAAATCTGATGCATCCAGTAAAGTCAAAGCATTCAAAGCTCTAGTTGAGAAATAAACTAGGAAGAATTTGAAATGTTTGAGATCTGGCTGGGGAGGAGAATTTACTTTTGATGAATTTGTGAAGTACTATGATGAACAGGTAATCAAGAGGTAGATGTTAGCTCCTAGAGCTCTACAATAGAATGGGATAATAGAGAGAATGAATAGAATAATTGTTGAAGCTTCTAGAACCATGTTGATTCAAGGTGAAGTACTGAAAATGTTTTGGAAAGAAATAGTTAGCACTATTATTTACACTTTAAATCGGGTACTTGTCATGATCTACAAGGTAACAACAAAACACCTTATGAATTATGGTATGGAAAGACTCCTACTATAAGTTACTCTAAAATTTTTGGGAGTAGATGTTTTATTAAATGTGATGATTTCCCTGGAAAATTTGATGCAAATTGTGATGAGGGTATTTTTCTTGGTTACTCTACAAAGAGTAAGGCTTTCAAATGTTATAACAAAAGAACAAAAAGGATCATTGAGAGTACAAATGTGAACGTAGATGAAAAATCTAATAAATCTAATGAGACCAATAGATTTTGAACTTGAGAAATATGAAGATAAACTTGTGTTCATCAAACTGGAAGTACAAAAGAATGATGAGCAGGAAGGTGCAGAAATAGGTGCTCAACCGGTAAATGAAGAAAGCGACAAGGAAGTTGAAAAACATGAAGTAGAAGGAACAACACCGGAACCAGTAATACCAAGGTATGTTAGAATGAATCATTTAGAAGAATAAATCATTGGAGACAAGAATGCTGGTGTACAGACAAGAAGGAAAATCAGAGAAAACTCCTATCTGATTTCAACTATTGAGCCTAAAACAATAAGAGAGGCATTGAAGGATGATGATTGGATCAATGCTATGAATGAGGAATTGGATTAGATAGAGAAGAAAAAGACATAGAAACTTGTTCCTAGACTGAAAGACAAGAAGGTGATTGGCACTAAATGGGTCTTTAGAAACAAGTTGAATGAAGAAGGCAAGGTTGTGAGGAATAAAACAAGGTTGGTATGCAAAGGCTATGCACAAGAAGGAGAAGATTATGGAGAAACATTTGCACAAGTGGTAAGATTGGAAGGAGTAAGAATGTTACTTTATTATGTTGCATTTAAAGGATTTAAGGTCTACCAGATGGATGTTAAATCTTCTTTTCCTAATGGCATCCTTGAGGAAGAAGTGCAAATAGAACAACCAGATGGATTTTCTTTGTCTGAGGATAAAGATATGGTTTGCAAGTTACATAAGGAATTGTATGGATTGAAGCAAGCATCAAGAGAATGATTTGAAAGATTGCATACACACCTGATCAAGATAGGATTCCAGTGTACTAGTGAGGATCGTAACATATAGCTTAAGACTAATGAAGACAGACTATTGATAGCTAAAGTATTTGTAGATATAATTTTTGGAGGTGATAATGATTTATGTATGGCGTTTGCTGAGGAAATGAAGAAAGAATTTGAGATGTCTCTTATTGGTGAGATTAAGTTTTTCATTGGGTTGCAAGTCCAACAATTGGATGGTGGAATATTTATCTATTAGAGTAAGTATGTCAAGGAAGTGTTGAAAAAATTTGGCATGGAGGATTTTAACTGGTTAGTACTCTGATGGTGATAGGTTGTAAATTGTCTAAACAAGACGATTCACCCTCTATTGATGAAAAATAATATAGGTCCATGATTGGTAAGTTGCATTATGTTGTTCACAGTAGGCCTGATATTGCACATGCTATTGGTTTGGTTGTTATATTTCAAAAGGATCCTAGGAGACTCACTTGGTAGAAGTGAAAAGGATATTCTAGTACTTGAAAGGCACAATTGATTATGGTTTATGGTATCCTTATAAAAATGATTTTTCTTTGGAAGTGTTTACTGATGCAGATTGGATAGGCAATGTTGATGACCAGAAAAGCACTATTAGTGGAGCTTTTCTTCTTGGAGGTAAATTGGTTGCTTGGACAAGTAAGAAGAAAAATTGTGTTTCACAGTCAACAACAGAGGCAGAGTATGTTGCAGCATCAATGAATTGCATGCAGACAATCTGGATGAGACATGTGTTAGAAGGTTTTAAACTTGATATGTCTAAACCAGTAACTATTTATTGTGACAATACAAGTGAAATTAATATCTCAAAAAATCTTGTGTTACATGGAAGGACAAAGCACATAGAATTGAAATATCACTTTTTGAGGGAGAGAGTACAGGAAAAACAAGTCAGAATGGAGTATGTGTCCAGCAAAAAATAGTTAGCTGTCATCTTTACTAAACTATTGCCAAAGACTATTGGAAACCAATAACACTGAGAGGGGGGGTGAATCAGTGTTATACTAGGATAAAAGATTTTAGCCTTAATAAAAAATACATACACCAACTGGTATAATGATATAAACAAAATTGAAAGAAGTAATGCAACCAATAAGCCAAACACATAAATGAGAATCGTAACACATAGATTTATATGTCAAAAAACTCAATGAGGAAAAACCACGGTGGGATTTGTGATGCACAATATCAATTCACTGGCCATATGAAGAGATATTACAATATATGATGGGCCTATACTTGCAGGATGACTTACAACCTAGAGCACACTACTCATCATAATAGGAGTCTCACTGACTACATAACAATCCAGGCAACAATCCAGAGAAGTGTGAATTGCTCAATATAGCATCTCCTACGCCAAAATACAATTCTGGTTTAAGCTTTGCCAGTTCCAGTTAAAGCCCTAAACCTTAGTACCAAAATAACCCTTACAATGAATTCCTCACATACATAGTCTCTTTAATGTATTTTGCATTACATTACATCCTTATATCCATTCCACATGTCTATCCCTATTCCCTTATACATATTCCTATTACAAAATATTCTAATCAATCTCCCCTATATACCCTATACAAATTTATGCCTTATGTCGGCTTACACGGATATATACAATATCATATTACATGTCGGCCATATAAAATAATTGAATAAGCATTAAAACAAGTTGTCGATGTTGGATCCAAGATGGGTCGCCCTCCAATAACGATGACCTTTACTATATCATGTTGCCCCGCATTGTCGATGATCAAAGAAATCTTCTATCTTGTTGGTGCTAGTGTAGAGTCTGTGAAGTGCCTTTCGGTACACCATATGAAGCCGGAACCCAAAATCATGTTGCCATCAATGACAACATAATGAAACCTAACCAGTAGAGTGTTAATTTCCAACAAATACTACCTTTAGGTACCTCAGAGATAAATTAGGGGTAAGACCCCTATTCAAGAAAAACTAAGAAGCAGAGGATGCATCAATCCAGTGGACAATGAATATTTTTCACTGTGGATTGATGAAATGGTGGCTACTTTGCAGGGGGAGAAGCTTATATGGGATGGTGAAGAAAATAACTATATATTTGTTGACAGGTGATGCTTATGCACCTTTGGAATTGCTGTCAAAGGGGGAGAAGAACTATAATAGAAAGAGGAGAAGAACTGTAAGAGAAAGGGGGAGAAGTAATATGATCCAAAGGTGAAGATTTAGTTCCAAGTGGAGAAGAGAAGAACCATCAGAAGAGTGAAGTGCAACGGAAAAGTTCCAAATCTGAGAAGCATGATTTTAGTTGAATATGTTGGTGTTGTCATCAATGCAAAAGGGGTAGAATGTTGGCATAATGGCATAACTGGTGTAGATGAAGAATGATGACTGAATTGATAAAGTACTGTTTGTGATGACATTGTGATGAAGAGATTGAGATTACATGATTGGATGACTTTGATCAATTATTTGTGTTGTAATTGATGAAAAATGATGTTTACTATGTTGTATTTTGTCATCTAAGTCTTTTTGGTCTACTAGAAATGCCTTAATGATATTAAGGGCAATGAACTGGGAATTAGGACCTTAACAGGTAAACAAGGAAATGTTTTGATTAGATTTGGCAATTGGTGATGTTTGAAGTATTATGGTTTGGAATGTGAGTTTGTATCATTTTAATATGTATTTGACCAGAACTGCATGATTTTTTGTTACTAGAAGTCATGTTTATTTTTTCCGTTGTATTTTTGCTAGGGTTTAAGAAGGGTTTAAGGACTGGTAAAGAATTCTCTTAACCAGTAATGATTTTTGGTTTGGTGGTGATAATGTGGCACAACCCATGTGAAGTGTTTGAATTATTTTTTGGCGAGATCAAGATGGAATTTCTTGGGAATGTGCAAAGTACTTAGCGAAATGAGCTAAAGATTTGACTTTGTATCAGATTGAGTTGTTTTGATGAGTTACGCTCACTCAATGGTTGATATTTATTTGTAAATGATTGTAATGATCCATATGATGATTTGTAATGAGTTATAAAGATCTGTGATGATCTATGATGTAAGTCTTATAGTTTTGTAACCGACTAAGTTGTAAAGGTTATTTAGGTTGGTGCAATTGATGTTTGTTGTGTCTTTGGTTTTGAGAAGTGTGTGAAGCCGAACCATAGTGTGAGAGATCTACCAAAGTTTTGCAAATTTGGAGCAGAAATTGGATCTTATCAAGAAAGAAGTTAAGTGTTATACCTAGATCATTCACTGTTGTTCCCTAACAGTTGCAACAACTAAAATCCCTTAATCGGGTAGGTCCTAATAGGCCTTACATTATAAATACCTTAACCAGGAAGCTCAACTTCTGAGTGTTAAATGCTCTTACGAGATTGATCCTAACAGGGCTCATCATCTAAATCCCTTAACCGAGTGACTCCTAAAAGGGTATGCTCCTAGTACGACATCATTGTAATCTCCTAACCAGGCTATGCTCCTAATAGGGTGCATTTCAAAAGAGTGCACAATTTTTGTGGGTACCATTTCCCACTGTGGTCTCTCCCTATTTGGGTTTCCATGTGAAAAATATGGTGTTCATATGGTGAATGTTTTTATATGTTGTTATGTTTACTTTCAATTAATGTATGGATAATGAACACTTAACATGCAGACTTGATAAATCTGATTAGCAGTTGGTTATCAGTAATTATCAGTAATGGTAATGAGTTTATTACTAGATTATGATTAATTTGGTGAAGTTTTATAAGGTTTAGTTTTAATTTTGAAATTGTTGTTAATACTGATTCACCCCCTCTTAGTGTTAACCGGATCCTCTAAGATTAACATGGGAGAACAACATTGGTAGAAGAAATCCCCACTGGATCAACTTACAAAATCAAAGGTGGAGAACTATTGATGATGAGGGAAGCCTTGTGTCATACCAGAGAGGATGAAGAGCCCTTCCAGAGGAGAAATTTGTTCAAGACCAGATGTAAGGTATCCGGTACATGTTGTAAAGTATTTATTGATAGTGGTAGTTTGAATAATGTTGTTTGAGAAGAAATGGTGAATAAATTGAAGTTAGAAAGGTTGAGACACCCTAAGCCTGATTAGATAACATGGATTCAAGATTATCATAAGTTGTTAGTAAGTGAGCAATTCTTCATAAAATTGAAAATTGGAAATTACCATGATGAAGTTTTGTGTGATATTATGCCTATGGATATTTGTCACATTTTGTTGGGAAGACCTTGGTAGTTTCATAGATAAAAAATACATGATGGAAGAAATAATATATACATTATTGTAGTAAATGGAATGAAACAAACCTTGTTACCCTTGGAGGAGCCCCTAAAGAGTGAAGTGTGTACGAATTCTAGAATTGTTTTGGTGGATGGAAGGAAATTCCTGGATGGAATGAGAAATAAGAACATCTATTTTGCCTTAGTAACTAACAAGAATGAGAACCTAGAGCATGAAGAACAACAAGAGGAGTTAAAAGAGTTGCTGACAAAGTATGAAGACATCATTTCAAATAGTGTGTCTAATGGATTACCACCTATGAGAAGTATCAGTCATTGCATGGACCTGTTTCCCAGAGCTAGTTTTCTTAACAAAGAAGCACATCAGATGACACCAACAGAGAATGAGGAGATGCAAAAAAAAGTACATGAATTGTTAAAGAAAGGTTTGATTAGAGAAAGTTTAAGTCCTTGTGTAGTACCAATCATGTTTGAACCTAAGAAGAATGGACAATGGAGGATGTGTACCGATTCTAGAGGAATAAAAAAGATCACAGTGAAGTACTGGTTTCCTTTGCCTAGGATGGATGATATAATAGATTGTTTGAGTGGAGTCAAATACTACACAAAGATGGAATTGAAGAGTGTATATCATTAGATTAGAATCAGAGAAGGAGATGAGCAGAAGACAACATTCAAGACAAATGAAGGATCATATGAATGGTTGGTGATGCCTTTTGGGTTGACTAATGCACCAAGTACTTTCATGAGATTGATGAATGAGGTATTGAAGAAATTATTTGGTAAGTTTTTTATTGTGTATTTGGATGGCATTTTGATTTTTCAGTAAGACAAAAGAGGAGCATTTGTTGCATTTAAGACAAGTTTTGGAGAGGCTAAGAGAAGAGAATTTTCTGATAAATCTAAAGAAGTGTAGTTTCATGAAGGAAGAGTTAGCCTATTTGGGATGTGTGATATTTTTGTATGGATTGAAGATGGACCCTGAGAAGGTAAGAGTGTTAGAAACAATGCACCACTGAGAGGAGGGTGAATCAATGGTTCTCAAACTTTTTCCCTTTAATTGACTTATGTTTGATATACCAATTATGGGATCTAACATAATGCAAACTTACTAGGTAGTGGGGAGAATAACTACAAATGCATTCACACAAAGGGACATCATATAACACTAGTATTTATGAGGAAAACCCAAGATGGGAAAAATCTCGATGAGCAATGTTGTTGGATTCTACTGCTCCAATCCAACCTCACAATCAATCTCTATTACAATGTTTAGGGCTACAACCCAAGGAGCTACAACCCCTAATTTAGGGCACCGACCCCTAACTTGTTTATGAGCTAAAAACCAAAGCAGCTACAACCCTTGATGTAGGGTACCAACCCAAGGAGCACCAACCCCTAAGTTGTTTAAGGGATACAACCCCTACATTGAGCTACAACTCGGTGATTTCAATGATATCTTTAAATACTATTAGTAATACTCTTACAAATCAATCTTGTAACCATTTCACATACCTCACTTTGTCAACAAGACACTATCTTTTCTGCACCAACTCACTCTTTTATTGCTGTTATCTGTTACTATATTTTTGATAAACCCTACCGGTTCACCTCTACTCTTCTTCTGCACTACCATATCTCCTCTTTTCTACTCTGCACTTTAGTCTTCTCAATTGTTTACCTATCGGTACAAGTTCCTACCAGTTATATCTTCAGATGCACTCTAGTTGCTATACCAGTTACTCAAACCATACCAGTTAACCCTCTGTTACACCCTAACATTGATTTAACCTTCAATCCCTCAGTCACTGCTATCCTTAGCTATTTCCTCTGTGACTATTCTAGCTCTCTCATGAAACACTCACACACTTAACAACAACTCTATCTTCTTCTTTCCATTAGCAACCTTCAATGATTTTGGCTTCCTTATTTATAACCTCATTTTCTCACTAAAAGCCAATTCAAAAACATGGGCGGTTAGGGTTTCCTCATCAACCTCGAGGCAAACCAAATTCAATTAGATTCTGTAGACACTTAAAAATTATTATTTTAATTATTTTAATTATTTTTAATTCCTCACATAATTAATTAATTAATTATGTTAATTAAAATTCTTCTCAATATTAATTAAATATAATTAATATTGTCACTATAGCATATGATTTATTTTTAATAAATCAATCCCTTTCTTTATTCTTCTAAAAAATCAAATCCTCACAAATCTTCCTTTTAGCTAATTAATTTCAATTAATTAGTTAACCTACATGATTCCTACAAATCATCTTCTTAATTCATCATTAACCTAATAAATTCTTCTAGAAACTCCCTAAACTCACTTAACATTATTCTTCTAATTTTTTATTCCCTCCACTCATTCTCTCTCCTAGTCAAATTCTCCTACAAATATAAATCCCACCTAACATTTCCTCCAATTCCTCTCCTAATGAGTCCTTAATGGCTAATCATCATGATTAGCCATAAAGTCAACTCTTTGTCCTTTCATCTAGCCACTAGCTTTAAATGCTCTTTTTCTAGATGAATGTAAGATTTTTGAAATCTCACATTCCTCTAGGCATTTCCCTCTCCCAAGGAATTTTTAATTCCTTTTTATTCTTCTAATCCCCATAATATCTATTTTTGGAGAATTTTTAAATCCTCCAATGCATCTTGTAGAGTGTGGAGATACGAAATGCCTTTAAGGCATATGTCTTGGTCTCCACACCCTCTTTTGGACATTGTGTGACCTCACAAGTAAATCTTAGCCCTTCATCTCGAATTCATCCTAGCCATCCATTTTCCTCTCCTCTTCCTATAAAATAGGGTTCCATCCCTTCATTCAAAACATCTCGAAATCCAGTAAGTTTATGCTACCCTTTTGAGCCTAGGAAATCATCTTGGCAACTTGATCATCTCATTCTTATCATTTTTCAAATCCATTCCATTTGTGCACAACATTGGAGAGCCATCCACATCCAGCAATCAAAGGAGCACATCAAGTGGAGCATTATCAAGGGGTACCTTCACTTCATCAAGCTCAATCCGAAGGAGAAGGTAAAATAGCAAGGTGAAATGGTCTTTTAATGATATTTTAGCATTCTGCATGTTTATTTCTTTATGTTTTGATCAGTTTACCTTTCAAATCTATTTTCCCCTCTTCATTTTGGCATGCCCAGTGGGAACCACGTCCCTAAGAACCAATGTTGTTGTGTTTTTAGGTTTTTGTGAGTTGTGAGACGCAGGTTCCAGAATAGTGCGAGTGCAGAATATATATATATATATCGCAGGTTCCAGAATCGCGGCTCTGCATTTATGTGTGATAGCTCCTCCTTATTCTGTTTTGTTTCTGTTTTTTTTTTATGTTTCTGTTTCTGTTGCAGCACGACAACTCTATTATCTAATTTGATATTTGATTTGTTGTTTGCTCTGTTTTAGTATAATTTGTATGAAAGTAGGAGAGTATGCTCTTGTCTATATAGACAATCAGAAATCCAGGCCTTTCACTTTTCTATTCTGTTTAGCACGACTGTATGCTCTGACCGTAGGAAAGTGTGAAAATAGGAGAGTATGCTCGTCTCTCTAGACAATCAGAAATTCGGACCTTTGACACTTTTCTATCTGTGTAGTGCTACTGTCTGCTCTATTAATCTATCTGAAAATTTTAGGTGCTTACTGTAGTCTGCATTTAATTTATTTATTTCTTGTTATCTATTCTGTTTAAATATAATTTATCCACTCGCAAGAAAGTGTGAAAGTAGGAGAGTATGCTGTTGTCTATCTAGACAATCAGAAATCCAGACCTTTGACATTTTTATTTTATTTTGTTTAGTGTGACTATTTCCTCTATTAAATCTAGGGTTTCTATCTGCTCTGTTAAATATACGGTTTTTGTTTCTATTAAGTTTACGGTTTTTGTTTCTGTTAAATTTAGGGTTTCTGTTTTGTGGAATCTAGGGTTAAAAAAAAAAAAAAATTCCTATTTTTTTGCCATATCTTCTTTATCTTAACTCTATTTTCCTCCAAACTTCACCAAATTCTCCATATTGCCATTGTCCACATTTTCTTCCTTGGGGGCCTTATCTCAAAAATCCACTTTTTGAAGCCCAAAATCCCATATTCCTCTATTTTTAGGGTTTGCCATAACTTTTTCCCCTTTTATCCAATCACCTCCAAATTTTTTTTCATATTATCCATCTCCAACTTTTGCTTCTTTGTCCCTCTTGGACAAATTTTCCCATTCCTTCATCTTTCCTCCAAATTCCTCATTTTACGCTTGCCTATCCCTTGGAAAGTGACAAAAACCTAGTCAAACCCCATTTACCCATTAAAACTTCCTTCAAATCCACATTTGTCATTAGTAAAAAAATTTTTATTCATGTTTTTCTATTCATTCCCAAAAAATTAAAAAAATTAATATTTTTCTCATTTTGTTGCCTTTTGCAGGACGTTTGTTGAAGACTTTATTTTTCAAACTACTAATCAAGTTGTTTTGTAGGATGCTTTTTGAAGACTCTATTTTTCAAACTACTAATCAAGTTGTTTTGTGGGACGTTTTTTGAAGACTCTATTTTTCAAACTACAAATCAAGTGGTTTTGTAGGTTGCCTAGCTGATTCAAACAAATATTGTGCATTTATTTAAATTAGGCACCTAGATATTAATTAAAATGGAATGAATCATTGTCTTATGTGTCTTTAAGAAAAGCGTAAAGGTAGGAAAGTATGCTCTCGTCTTACTAGATGATAAGAAATCTAGACCCTCCAACCTTTTCTTGTTTGATTGTGTGTTTACCTCTAGCGGGCCTGCCCTCCCAACTTGCTCTTTTAGAAGGTAAGAGGGGAACGACCCAAGTGAGTACACTCAGACCTGGGGTTCCCAACTCACTATAATAAATAGGCCATTGACTATGAAAGGGTTAATGGTTGGGGCTATATGAGAGTTCACTCTCACATTGGGTGCTTAGTAGGATCCTAGAGATCTCAATCATGCTTGCATGACTACTAAGTTCTTGGTGTTTCGTTGGACTATAGGCCTCAATTGCGCTTGCGCAACTTCGAAGGGTAGGTCCTAACAAGAAGACTTACTAAACACCTTGTTCATAGTGGCCAAAAACCTTCTAGTCATTGGTGCAGGAGGTCGGACCTCTGAAGCGGCCCATATTCTTACGACCCTTAGTAGAGACACAAAGTTCGCCATGAAGAGTTTTCATGGAAATTGATGCTTGGCTGCCCCGAGAAGTGAGTTTCGTGGAGGGGAGCCAGTGGGGTCAAGCATCTAAGTGTCCGCTTTGGGTAAGCATAGATGGGAAACCAATTGAGATCTAATGACTATTGTCCTTGCTAGCCTTAAGAATGTTGTATATGAGCATGAGTGTCTTTGAGATAATATGCATTGAATCATTGTGTTTGTTTTGTTTGATATATACTTTCCAAGAATAGACTAAAAACACATCACTATCCCCAAACACTTTGCAAAAATATTTGTCAAGACACAAACAAATTGTCCAAGTCATTACCCACACCAAGTCCAAAACTGCGTCAAAACTCTGTCTGTCCCATTTTTCATAAGCCTAAGAGAGAAGCTAAGAGTTTATCCTCTACGTCAACATTCAAGTTTGTCCTTTGAAACACCTACTATCATCCGAATCAGGGTGGTCATATCCCTTCATACAACTTGCCATTTAAATAGATCATTCATGTTCATGCCAAAGACAACCTAGTCATCAAGTTTTCTTCTAAACCATCACTACCATACCTTCTTCATCAATCATCCTCAAATTTCTCAAATCCTTTCATCCTCAAATTTCTTAAGCCCTTTCATCCTCAAATTTCTTAAATCCTTTCATCACACAAATTTCTTAAATCTTTTCATCCTTAAATTTCTTAAGTCCTTTCATCCTCAAATTTCTTAAATCCTTTCATCACACAAATTTCTTAAATCCTTTCATCCTCAAATTTCTTAAGTCCTTTCATCCTCAAATTTCTTAAATCCTGTCATCACACAAATTTCTTAAGTCCTTTCATCACAAATTTATTAAGTCCTTTCATCCTCAAATTTCTTAAGTCCTTTCATCACAAATTTCTTAAATCCTTTCATCACAAATTTCTTAAGTCCTTTCATCATCAAATTTCTAAAGTCCTTTCATCACAAATTTTCTAAGTCATTTCATCACAATTTTCCTAAGTCTTTTCATCACAAATATCGTGTATGGTCACAACTCGATCCCAAAAGAAAAAGATGGCTAATCAACAATATGGCATGCCAGACATTGGTGTCCTATATGAGGATCCCACGCAAGATCATACACAAAGTGGGCAATCAAGCGATCAAGATCAAAGCCAAAATCTTGACATGGTTAACCAAGATGAACTTTATTCGGAAGTGCAAACTTTCCTAGTGGATTCTTATAACCAAGAGATGATGGAAAAGTTTATTAAACACAATCCTACTGCACTTTTGAAAACTCTCTTTGAACATGGAGCTCAACTTCCACCTAAATTTAATAGATCCGCTCTCGTCCAACAACCACAAGGAGACCTCGCTCCCACACAAAGTGTTGCACCTACTATTCAAACTCAATCAATTGCAGCCCCATCAATCATCCAAGCCCAATCAATGCCACTTGCGATGCCTCCCACCATGGTCTCCATCCCGTCTTCTTCCTCCTTACCATCCATACCACTATCAAATCCAATCTCATGCATTCTTCAAAAAAATTCTATACCACCTCCTTCTATTCAACCACATATTTCTATTCCACAAACTTCCCTTTCTCCCAACAATGTCGCAAATTTTATCCAGACCACATTCAATCCTGTCACAATAGTTGGTAGACAACAACCAACTATCACATGAACCCCAGTGACATTGGTCATCACATCTCACATTCCCACCTCCTCATCATATCAATATATTGGTGGTGGTGCACCTTCTTTAGTTCATCCAATTCTTGGGGCAAATACAATCCATCAATATCAAAGTCCACAACAAGACCTCATCAAGGAAATTCAAGACATGAAGAATATCATCAAAAACATGAAAGAAAAGACTAATAAAAGGAAAGCTTACTCATTCGAAGAGTTTTTCCCTTGTCCTTACGACCCATCTATATTAGTTGCACCATATCCCCCAGGATTTGAGATCCCTAAATCCACCAAGTATGAAGGCAAAGGAGACCCCTGCGACCATGTCTGAGAATTCCACATCTTATGCCAAGAAGTCTCCTATAGTGACCTTTATCTTCACAGACTCTTTCCCAAGAGTCTCACGGGAGACGCCCTGGCATGATTCTCATCTTTACCATGAGGTTCCATTGTCTCTTTTCCAGACTTGGCAGAAAAATTTGTGGCCCACTCTGCATACAACATGGGTAATGATGTTTTTATGATGGACCTATGTAATACAAAACAAAGGCTTGGAGAAACCTTCGCCAATTTCCTACAAAGATGGTGACATCTTATCAAAAAATTCCAGTGGGACATGCTAGAACAACATCAAATTGAACTATTTCAAAAGAACTTGGTGCCTAAACTTTCAAGACCTTTAATATCTCAATGTATCAAATCCTTCCAAAAATTGACTGATAAGGGCCTCGCCCTCAAACGTGTCTTGTTGGAGGAAGGAACCTTGAAACATTACCAGAAGTCATCACAAATTTCTTCCTCTTATCATAACGACAAGCCAAAATTCTAGGCTAAAAATAAAAACGTGATCAATGATGATGTAACTGATGCAAAGCGGGTCCAAACCATGGCCGCTCCCCCAAAATCCACCACCAATATTCATCAATTCAACAATCAAAACAATTCAAATCAATCTCAAAAACCTCACAACAATGTCTCAATCCAGGGATGACCACCCCGATCGAATAACAAGACTCCAAGAGATTTCACTCCTCTTGTTGAGCCTATTGAAGTGGTGTTTCAAAAACTTGTCCAAGCAGGTATAGTGGTTTTTCCAATCACTTGCCCATTTGATCCCAATCAACCTAAACCAAGATGGTATAATGAAAATGAGTATTGTGAATACCATCGTATCAAGGGACATGATACACGAAAGTGTATGAAACTAAAGATCTACATACAAGATCTCATTGATAGAGGTGAGATTGAGGTAGCAAATGCAAAACCTGGTAATAACAATGACAAACTCAAAATGTACCAAGAACCCTTCCCAAAGCATGATAAAGGAAAAGGCTCATCATCTAATGCAATGGGTTACGACTACGCTAATCACATAACTGGTTTTGATTTTTTAGTAAGTCGCATTGAACCTGCAGACAATCATGTCAATGTCATAACCATCCAAGGAGTTAATCCTCCTTCTTCCCAAAGCAGACCAAATCCGGCTAGAATAGTGATTCAAGGTGCCATGCCTTCCACCTCCTATTTCTAGAATGACTGCAATGCAACTACATGCCAAGGAAGAGTCACCATCCAAGGAGTTCCTCCCCCACCAAACCCCCCACCCATGTCTTCCACTCACTGATATGACCTCCTTGATCAACTTGGGAAGACACCCATGCAGATCTCCATTTTGGAACTTCTCAAGACTTCTCCAGTCCATAAAGAAATTTTGGAACAAGCCCTTCTCCAATCATGCGTGCCTGATAACATCAATGCCACCCAATTTCAAATCCTCATTGGAAACCTTGCTGCCCAATAGCACATTGTATTTAACTCCAAAGATGCTCCCGTAGATGAGGACCATAACAAACCTTTGCACATTGAAGATCTCATCCACAAGCACAAGGTCAAATGTATCCTGATAGATGGTAGATCCGAGCTTAATCTATGGACATACAAATTGATAAAACAATTGGGACTTTCTGAGGATCTGATAGACACATCAGGAAGGATCACAATAAAGGCATATGATGATGTGGAAAGAATTTCAAAAGGCATGATCACCTTACCTTTTCAAGTGGGCCCCATTACAATTGAAACCCCTTGCCAAGTACTCGATCTTGATCTCCCCTACAACATTCTCCTCGGGAGGCCATGGATTCATTCCTTGCAGGCCGTACCCTCCACCTATCACCAATGCATCAAATTCCCCTATAATGGAAAAGTGATCACTATTAAAGGAGATCCCCAACCTTTTCAATATTGCAAACTATTAGAGGGGAAGCATCTGTATCATTTCCCACTAAATAGACCTTTGCCAACGCCTTTGCCTGACACATCGAATGTTGCCTTCACATCATCCCAACCAAATAATCAAATCAAGATCTTGGACAATGGCTGTGGAGAATACAAATTGGAGGATGTCTTATTAATAGGCAACCTCCCTCTCTCTCCTAAGTCATTTGGCAAACCAAAAGAGCTAAAAAAGGACCCGAAACTAGTCATGCAATGCCAAAACACCACCTTCTAGCAATGGGGCCCACTTGATAATGATAACCTCGAAGCAAATATCTCTTCATGGTTGTACTGAGAAGAGGATGATGATCCAACCAGAATATCCAAAGAAATGTACCCAAAAGCATTTGCCATAGTTGAAAAAATGGGTTACAAAGGACACGGTCTGGGACTAGAGGAGAAAGGAAGAAAAGTACCCATAAATCCTATCTCCTACAGATACAACATAGGCTTGGGGTATACCCCGATGCCTAAGATTACTATCATCAGTGCCCCTTCTAGTCCTTCTTCGGATATCGAAAGCACCGACGAAGAGGAATTCCACGAAATGCCTTATGAATACGAGAAAGATACCTTCTTCGATGCTTACATCAATACCATCACCCCCGTAACCCCTCCCACTTCACATGAGCTACATCTTCTCCATCCTGACCTCATTGACTGGGGCCAACAAGACAAACCCACTTTAGATATCTGCGCCGACGATAATTCTCTCATTGCTCTCCTAACAGCGCAAAATATTGAAGATTGTAATAGAATTGAGGATATTCAACTACACGAAAAGGGATAATTTGGTAGTCAAGTCAATGCCCTTATCCACAAAAAAGATAATTAAAGAAAAAGATATGATTTCCTAGGTGAAAACCTCCCTGAGGCACCTTTGGATGAACAAGAAATAAAAACAAAGGGCATATCTAAAAGTGAAAACCTGGAAAAGGCACTTGACGATGAGGGATTTGACCTCCCTACCATTGGTTACCTTCCACAAGACAAATCAAATTTGTTGATAGAAGAAACAGATAGCATCAACATGGGTACTGAAGTCATTTCGAAAAATGTGCTCATTGCCAAATCCCTCACTGAAATCAAGAAACAAGACTTCATCAACTTCCTTACAGAGGTTAAAATCAATTTTGCATGGTCCTATTCTAATATGCCAGGGTTGGATCCTGCCTTGGTGGTTCACAATCTCGCCATCAGCCCAGATGCAAAACCTGTAAAACAAAAACTCCGCAAAATGCACCCGCATATTACTCTCTTGGTTAAGGCAGAACTTCAAAAGTTGTTAGACGCAGAATTTATCAAACCCATAGACTATGCTAAATGGGTCTCCAACATTGTACCTATCGGCAAACCTGTTGGGGGCATCCGCATCTGCACAAATTTCTGAGATCTAAATATAGCTTGTCCTAAAGACGATTTCCTACTCCCAAAAATAGATATGATTATGGATCTTACAACAGGACATGAAATGCTATCACTAATGGATGGGTTTTCTGGATACAACCAAATTAGCATAGCAGATGGGGATCAACATAAAACCGCATTCACAACACCATGGGGTACTTTCTGTTACTAGTTCATGCCTTTTGGCCTTAAAAATGCTAGAGCTACATATCAATGAGCAATGACAACAATTTTTCATGACCTCTTGCACAAAATTATGGAGGACTACGTGGATGATCTGCTAGGCAAATCCAAGACAAGACAAGAGCACATCCCTATTCTAAAATAGATCTTTGAAAGATTGGAAAAATACAAACTATGATTGAATCCAAAAAAGTGTGTGTTTGGAGTCACATCGGGAAAACTATTAGGATTCATTGTTTCCTGTAGAGGCATCGAGGTTGATCCTGCAAAGGTAAAAGCTATTATGGAAATGCCTCCACCAAAAACTCTCAGACAACTACACAGTCTCCAAGGAAAACTCCAGTCTATCAGGCGTTTCATTTCATAGCTAGTTGACAAGTGCCATCCATTTGCACATTTGTTACGTAAAGACACAAAATTCAAATGGGATTGCCTTTGTCAAAAGGCCTTTGAAAAATTAAAAGAATATCTAGCATCACCTCCAGTTTTGATGCCACCTACCCCTGGAAAACCCCTCATTTTGTACATATGTGCTACTACAGTGGCATTGGGGGCATTACTGGCGCAAACAAATGATCAAGGGAAGGAACACGCCATTTACTACATTAGTCAGACATTGGTAGGATATGAACTCAATTACACCCCCATTGAAAGAGCATGTTTGGCATTAGTGTTCAGCACACAGAAACTATGACACTATATGCTAAATAATAAGACAAAATTAATTGCTAAAATTGATCCACTTAAATATCTCTTGTCCAAAGCTGCTCTCACTGGCAGAACTTCCAAATGGGTCATGCTCTTAAGTGAGTTTGAAATTGAATATGTGGACAGAAAGGCAATCAAGGGACAAGTCATTGCAGATCAGTTGGCTGAAGCTCCACTTCCAAGCGACCATCCTCTTCTCACAGAATTACCAGATGAGTTCATTATGACTGTTGCCACATCCTCCACATGGAAATTGTATTTTGATGGCTCCTACACTCAAAATGGATCGAGGGTAGGAATATTATTGGTCACACCTCAAGGAGATGACATCCCCAAATCATACAAGATAGCCTTTGCATGTACTTATAACATAGTAGAATACGAGGCCCTCATCACAGATTTATGCTTGGCTATCCACTGGAAAATAAAGGAATTACAAGTCTATGGCAATTCCCAGCTCGTCATAAAACAAGTCAATGATGAATAACAAACAAAAGATGATAAACTCCTTCCCTACTATACCATGGTTGAAGATCTTAAGCAACATTTCACGGTAATCAAGTTTGATCAAATCCCATGAACAAACAACAGGGCTGCAGATGCAATAGCCACCATTGGCTCCCTCCTTCAAATGCGAGCACATAGTCAGAAGTGTGAGTTCTTGGTCGAGCAATTGTTTATACCGGCATACGACCTACTAGAGTCTGAAATGGTGTGTGTTCTCATTGGTCCCGAGTCCCCTTGGTACCAAGAAACCTTCACTTTCCTCAAAGACAACACCATTCCCCCACACCTCACCAAAACCCAATAGAAAACCTTCATCCGCCGATTTTCCCATTACACCATCCTTGCAGACACCTTGTTCAGAAGGCATTTTGATGGTTCCCTCCTAAGGTGTTTAGATAAACAAGAAGCAGAATGGGCATTACGCAAAGTACATAAGGGTATCTGTGGGGCACACTCAAGTGGACTCACATTGGCTAAAAAACTTTTGAGAATATGATACTATTGGCCTAAAATGGAAGAAGATGCATATAATTATGTGAAGAAATGCATCCCTTGCCAGCAGCATGGCAACAAGATTCACGCACCGTCATAAGAATTGCAGCCATTCATTACACCATGGCCCTTCTCACAGTGGGGGCTCGATCTCATTGGAAAAATCCACCCTTCATCTTCCAACAGACATAAATTCATTATCACCGCCACCGAATACTTCACCAAGTGGGTAGAGGCTATCCCTCTTACTTTCACCACCGACAAGCAAATATCCAAATTCATCCTGAACTACCTAATCTGCCGATATGGCATCCCAAAAGTTATCATCACAGATAATGGTAAACAATTTAAAAACCAGGATGTCAAAGAACTCTGCCAAAAATTCAACATCCAACACCCCTTCTCCACTCCATATTATCCCCAAGGCAATGGCCAAGTTGAGGCTTCTAATAAAACCCTAATAAAAATCCTCAAAAAGACAGTCAATGAAGCGGGTTGTGATTGGCACCTCCAAATCCATCCTGCATTGTGGGCCTACTACACCTCCATCTACACCCCCATAGGTGCCACTCCTTATTCCCTAGTATTTGGTTCCGAAGCTATCCTTCCCCTTGAGATTGAGATCCCCTCTCTAAGGGTATCGCTACAAAACATCGTACCAGAGGAAGAATACAGAATTGCCCACTTACAAGAGCTAGAATTTTTAGATGAAAGGCACCTCAAGGCCTTGAATTATCTTCGGGTATATCAAAACCGTTTGCGCATGAGTTATCATTAAAAAGTCAGAACCCGAGAATTCAAAGTTGGTGATTTTGTCCTCATGGAGAATCAGAAAAATCTACAAGAAAGAGAAAAGAAAGGCAAGTTCGAGCCTAATTGGCTTGGACCATATGTAATCATAGTGAAATATGGATCAAGAGCTTATCAGTTGGCTACTCCTGAAGGCGATCCTTTGGATGATCCAATGAATATCATGCACCTCAAAAGGTTTTATGCTTAGTCCTCAGAAAGTCTTAAATTGTCAAAAAATAAAAAAATGAAAAAAAAAGATCCTGAAAAAATCATCACTTTGGTGCAAACCTGGCAAACAGGCACCTTATGATACAAAAAAATTAAAAAAAAAAAAATCAAAAAAAGAAAGAAAAACAATTCGTGGCGCTATGGGCAAGTATCTTGGTGAAAACCTCTGTGCAGGCACCAAGGTAAATAGCCGGGTCTACTGTCTATCATGTCGATACTACAAATCATCTGCCATCCAACCCACCTATGCACAACATTCTTTCTTTTCCACCTCCCAATAAAACATGTGTATGATGATGAGTGTTCGCCTGAGTCATAAACAAGAAATGTCCCAGTGAAACTGAGCTTTTATGCCTCTATATAAGCTTCAAGAAGTCTTGAGAAACAATCCCAAGTCCATCCTAGTTCTACTCTTGGCAAGAGGTATCATTTGGTCACAAGGAAGAGACTTGTTAGATTTTGTTAGATCTTTTCATATAGGCTTGCATCTTTTGCCCTACAATTGCCACTATTTACGACTGCCTGGGTTCTTCCATATCCAGGTATGTTATGATAGGTGCATACTGGGGAATATTTCATAGTATGGCATGTTTTGGATCCTTCTTGTATAAATCAGTGACATGGTACTAGTGTTTATCAACACTTACCTTCTCATGTACAAGAGGTATCGGTGTGTTTGAGGGTTTCCTTGCACGAACCCACAACTTTGTATTAGTGTTTCTTAACACTTGCATTGTTGTGTGCAAGAAATTCCCGTTTGTCTGCAGAGTCAGTCCACGCCCTGGGTTTCTCATGGCATCCTGATTTCTATAATCAGTGGTGCAAGTCACTCAGGGTAACATCAAACTAGGTTGGCTCTCCACATTTGTTGTACACAAAATCTCACCATCATTCCATCAAAACCCTAAACTCAATAATCCCATGGAGTTCTCAATTGCCCCCATTTTCCTTTGTGATCTCGCATCTCGTATTCTTCTTTCCAAATACCTCACAACTACTTCATATTTATTTCTCATTTATCCCTTCCACCCTAATTTTTCTTCCTCTATTTCTTCCTCACATAATCAATTCTGATTCTGATTCATGTCTTATACAGGATGAATCTTTCCTGAAACCAAACGTTGTGATTGATCATGTCTTATATAGGATGAATCCTTCCTGAAACCAGATATTGTGATCGATCATGTCTTATACAGGATGTATCCTTCCTAAAACCAGACGCTCTGATCATGTCTTATACAGGATGAATCCATCCTAAAACCAGATATTGTGATTGATCATGTCTTATACAAGACGAATCCTTCCTGAAACCAGACGTTGTGATCGATCATGTCTTATACAGGATGTATCCTTCCTGAAACCAGACGCTCTGATCATGTCTTATATAGGATGAATCCTTCCTGAAACTAGACATTGTGATTGATCATGTCTTAAACAGGATGTATCCTTCCTGAAACTAGACGCTCTGATCATGTCTTATACAGGATGAATCCTTCCTGAAACCAGACATTGTGATTGATCATGTCTTATACAGGATTTATCCTTCCTGAAACTAGACGCTCTGATCATGTCTTATACAGGATGAATCCATCCTGAAACTAGATGTTGTGATCGATCATGTCTTATACAGGATGAATCCTTCCTGAAACTAGACGTTGTGATCGATCATGTCTTATACAGGATGAATCCTTCCTGAAACCAAACATTGTGATCGATCATGTCTTATACAGGATGAATCCTTCCTGAAACCAGACGCTTTTATCATCTTTGTCTTATATAGGATGAATTCTTCCTGAAACCAGACTAAATCTAGATCTTATCAATCGAATCGATCAAAATTTTTCAATCTTACCAACATAAGAAATCAAGCTAATCAAAGAACTTGCTTTTTCATCACATCAAACCTATCGGGACATTAATTTCGCAAAACTCTAAAGATCAAATACCTCAACTGATCTCCCGAGGGGGCATCACCATATAGTAATCTATCAATCAAGAGCCGGGGCATCCTATCAAACCAATATCAACATCAAAACCAGATTATTCTTTGAATCAATGCGTCATCACACCTCGCTTCAAAGAGGGGCAAAATGTAGACACTTAAAAATAATTATTTTAATTATTTTTAATTCCTCACATAATTAATTAATTAATTATGTTAATTAAAATTCTTCTCAATATTAATTAAATATAATTAATATTGTCACTATAGCATATGATTTATTATTTTAATAAATCAATCCCTTTCTTTATTCTTCTAAAAAATCAAATCCTCACAAATCTTCCTCTTAGCTAATTAATTTCAATTAATTAGTTAACCTACATGATTCCTACAAATCATCTTCTTAATTCATCATTAACCTAATAAATTCTTCTAGAAACTCCCTAAACTCACTTAACATTATTCTTCTAATTTTTTATTCCCTCCACTCATTCTCTCTCCTAGTCAAATTCTCCTACAAATATAAATCCCACCTAACATTTCCTCTAATCCCCCTCCTAATGAGTCGTTAATGGCTAATCATTATGATTAGCCACAAAGTCAACTCTTTGTCCTTTCATCCAGCCACTAGCTTTAAATACTCTTTTTCTAGATGAATGTAAGATTTTCGAAATCTCACATTCCTCTAGGCATTTCCCTCTCCCAAGGAATTTTTAATTCCTTTTTATTATTTTAATCCCCATAATATCCGTTTTTTGAGAATTTTTAATTCCTCCAATGCATCTTGTAGAGTGTGGAGATACGAAATGCCTTTAAGGCATATTTCTTGATCTCCACACCCTCTCTTGGACCTTGTGTGAGCTCACAAGTAAATCTTAGCCCTTCATCTCGAATTCATCCTAGCCATCTGTTTTCCTCTCTTCTTCATATAAAATAGGGTTCCATCCCTTCATTCAAAACATCTCGAAATCTAGTAAGTTTATGCTACCCTTTTGAGCCCAGGAAATCATCTTGGCAACTTGATCATCTCATTCTTATCATTTTTCAAATCCATTCCATTTGTGCACAACATTGGAGAGCCATCCACATCCAGCAATCAAAGGAGCACATCAAGTGGAGCATTATCAAGGGGTACCTTCACTTCATCAAGCTCAATTCGAAGGAGAAGGTAAAATAGCAAGGTGAAATGGTCTTTTAATGATATTTTAGCATTCTGCATGTTTATTTCGTTATGTTTTGATCAGTTTACCTTTCAAATCTGTTTTCCCCTCTTTATTTTGGCACGCCCGGTGGGACCCACATCCCTAAGAACTAATGTTGTTGTGTTTTTAGGTTTTTGTGAGTTGTGAGATGCAGGTTCCAGAATAGTGCGACTACAGAATATATATATATATATATATATATCTTTTTCGCAGGTTCCAGAATCACGGCTCTGCATTTCTGCATGACAGCTCCTCCTTATTCTGTTTTGTTTCTATTTTTTTTTATGTTTCTGTTTCTGTTGTAGCACGACAACTCTATTATCTGATTTGATATTTGATTTGTTGTCTGCTCTATTTTAGTATAATCTGTGTGAAAGTAGGAGAGTATGCTCTTATCTATATAGACAATTAGAAATCTAGACCTTACACTTTTTTATTCTGTTTAGTACGACTGTATGCTCTGACCGTAGGAAAGTGTGAAAATAGGAGAGTATGCTCTTGTCTATCTAGACAATCAGAAATCCAGACCTTTGACACTTTTCTATCTGTGTAGTGCTATTGTCTGCTCTGTTAATCTATTTGAAAATTTTAGGCACTAACTATAGTTTGCACTTAATTTATTTATTTCCTATTATCTGCTCTATTTAAATATAATCTGTCTGCCCGCAAGAAAGTGTGAAAGTAGGAGAGTATGCTCGTCTATCTAGACAATCAGAAATCTGGACCTTTGAAATTTTTATTTTATTTTATTTAGTGCGACTATTTGCTCTGTTAAATCTAGGGTTTCTGTCTGCTCTGTTAAATCTAGGGTTTCTGTTTCTATTAAATTTAGGGTTTCTGTTTTTATTAAATTTAGGGTTTCTGTTCCATGGAATCTAGCGTTTAAAAAAAAAAAAAATTTTGTTTTTTCGCCATATCTTCTTTATCTTGACTCTATTTTCCTCCAAACTTCACCAGATTCTCCGTATTGCCATTTTCCACATTTTCTTCCTTGGGGGCCTTATCTCAAAAATCCACTTTTTGAAGCCCAAAATCCCATATTCCTCTATTTTTAGGGTTTGCCATAACTTTTTCCCCTTTTATCCAATCACCTCCAAATTTGTTTTCATATTATCCATCTCCAACTTTTGCTTCTTTGTCCCTCTTGGACAAATTTTCCCATTCCTTCATCTTTCCTCCAAAATCCTCATTTTACGCTTGCCTATCCCTTGGAAAGTGACAAAAACCTAGTCAAACCCCATTTACCCATTAAAACTTCCTTCAAATCCACATTTGTCATTAGTAAAAAAGTTTTTATTCATGTTTTTCTATTCATTCCCAAAAAATTAAAAAAATTAATATTTTTCTCATTTTGTTGCCTTTTGCATGACGTTTGTTGAAGACTTTATTTTTCAAACTACTAATGAAGTTGTTTTGTAGGATGCTTTTTGAAGACTCTATTTTTCAAACTACTAATCAAGTTGTTTTGTGGGACGTTTTTTGAAGACTCTATTTTTCAAACTACAAATCAAGTGGTTTTGTAGGTTGCCTGGCTGATTCAAACAAATATTGTGCATTTATTTAAATTAGGCACCTAGATATTAATTAAAATGGAATGAATCATTGTCTTATGTGTCTTTAAGAAAAGTGTAAAGGTAGGAAAGTATGCTCTCGTCTTACTAGATGATTAGAAATCTAGACCCTCTAGCCTTTTCTTGTTTGATTGTGTGTTTACCTCTAGCGGGCCTGCCCTCCCAACTTGCTCTTTTAGAAGGTAAGAGGGGAATGACCCAAGTGAGTACACCCGGACCTGGGGTTCCCAACTCACTATAATAAATAGGCCATTGACTACGAAAGGGTTAATGGTTGGGGCTATATGAGAATTCACTCTCACATTGGGTGCTTAGTAGGATCCTAGAGATCTCAATCATGCTTGCGTGACTACTAAGTTCTTGGTGCTTCGTTGGGCTATAGGTCTCAATTGCGCTTGCACAACTTCGAAGGGTAGCTCCTAATGGGAAGAATTACTAAACACCTTGGTCATAGTGGCCAAAAACCTTCTAGTCATTGGTGCAGGAGGCCAGACCTCTGAAGCGGCCCATATTCTTATGGCCCTTAGTAGAGACACAAAGTTCACCATAAGAAGTTTTCATGGGAATTGATGTTTGGCTGCCCTGAGAAGTGAGTGCCATGGAGGGGAGCCAGTGGGGTCAAGCATCTAAGTGTCTGCTCTTGGTAAGCGTAGATGGGAAACCAATTGGGATCTAATGACTATTGTCCTTGCCAGCCTTAAGAATGTTGTATATGAGCATGAGTGTCTTTGAGATAATATGCATTTAATCATTGTGTTTTCTTTTTTTGATATATACTTGCCAAGAATAGACTAAAAACACATCACTATCCCCAAACACTTTGCAAAAATATTTGTCAAGACACAAACAAATTGTCCAAGTCATTACCCACACCAAGTCCAAAATTGCATCAAAACTCCGTCTGTCCCATTTTTCATAAGCCTAAGAGAGAAGCTAAGAGTTTATCCTCTATGCTAAACTCCCAGTGGATCTCCTTAACCAATCACCAAACATGTCTATCCATAGCATGTTCATCTTCATTAGATGGGAGTCACAAATTTTAGCCTCTTCACTTCCTTACCAGTTCTCATGCTTACTAGTAGCCATCCTGATGACATCATGTTATCAAACTTCAGTGGATCCCTATCTAAGGCATCTGCAAGTTGGTTTCATTGTCTATTTTCAGTTGCTCCACTTTACCTTCTTCATCAACAAACCAGACAACATCTCTATCAATTTGTCAAGATGAAAAACTCATTAATTCTTTACTCTTCCTTTTTTGTTCCGGCATCCCAAGCATGCCTTCTTTGTCGGTCCAATGCATTACCCTAATTTCATGCACTTGAGGCATTCCTTCTATTTCACCGATAGATACCGTGTGAGCCTTTAAACACTCACCTTTACCTCTTCTTCCTTATCTCACAAAGTTGTAATGCACATTATGCATAATAGGAGATAAGCTGTAACTCTCTCTCCCCTTTTTATCTTCATTAGATACATCTCCTCCTTTTATACCACTTGTTACATTTTCTCAAGTTACAACACATGAGATGGAGGCCTCAACCATCAACTAACACCAATTGAGCATGTAATTTTGATAACATTTTTTAGAATGCTCAACTGTAGAAGGATGTGTCAGTGACTACTACTCACCTGTCGATCAAACTGCATCACCTCCCATTTGATCCCAAATTTATTTAAAAACAAATGTGATTGTACTATGAATACAACCAACCAAATGAAAAGAGGATACCCATAACCATGAAATTCTTGAGGGTATACCTGCTGCAATTTCCATCATCTGCAGTTTGGGTAGTCAATATCTTTGCAAGTTCAAGCATGCCAACTCAGCATCATAAGCACTTGAACTCCCCTAAGTTATACATCTTAGGTCTTCATCTCTGGTCAGGTCCAATATCGGGACTCAAAACTTCACCATATACCGGTTGAGCTGTGCAACTATGATCCTCTAAGTAATCTTTCAACTTTATTATTTTACCAAAGCCTATGACATGATCCTGAATCCACACACTACCATACAATGACATCACCATGCCATAAATTAAACCAGTTAGCCCAAAAGCATGCATGCCTGCATGATCAACCACCGGGCCAACATATGTCATTCAGTTCTTCATCAACACCACCTGAGACATAACTTCACATTCCATGCTATCAGGGCAATTGCAGTGATCTCCAACCTCATTGTCTTACATAACCCAGACATACCTATTAGCAATCATGGTGGTAACATCCTATACATATCAATTTCCTGTATTGGTTCATCATCACTGCTAGAGCACCTTTCTATAACTCCTAATATTATGTGTCACTTTGCATCTGATTCCAATTATTAATCTTCATCCATTGACACATGTAGTAGTGTTCCAACATTCATTTGTAGGTGTGTAGTCAAGGCAACCTCTACACATATTTATCATCTCATTTCCAACCTTCATACCAGCAACATCTTATTCTTAGAAGTGTCCTTCTTCATTGAGGGGATGAATGATAAGTTCACTATATTAATCCCCCTTAGATCGTGTATCTCCTTTAGGCCTTAGGAGATATCACCTATGTAATGAATGCATAGTGCCGGTCCATGGTCTTCCTCCTCCATACCTACTTGGTCTCATTTTTATTCCCATTTTCAGTCTTGGGAGTAGGTCTTTCCTTCTTTTTCTAATGGGTCCTTCCATTTCCTGATTTTGCTTCACAACCAAAGGTAGTGCTATATTAACACACAACATCCATCCCAACTTCATGATTGGGGAATCTCTTGACATATTGGTTTGACCGTCTTCTTCTGGTCATGTTGTTGTGACTGGCAACCGAAATCGATGGACCTCTTGATCCTGCAGAGACATTTCTCCTTTGGTTCCATGCAAGTCTTTGACTTTCACATGCTCTATATCCACCTTTTTGTAGAGCAAAGTTTCTATACCAGCCTCCATGTGACTTCAGGTTCCTCTTCCTACATTCAAACTCTCTATGGCCAAATCCATTGCAGTAATAACATACAACATTTGCATTTTTAGGGATAACAAATGGATTCTTTCTAGCATAATCAGGAGAGGGGACATGCATGTATCTACTCCTGGATACATTTTTCTCATATCCATAATGTCTATAAGATCCTATATTATTATTTCCAAATCTCATTCTACATTCTTATGACCTATGGCCATAAGCATTACATGCAAAGCAATAACCAATAAAGGATGGCATATAACTTACAAATTTATTCTACCATGCATGGGGAGATCTTACCGGTCTAGCATTTCCATTTCTCCTCCTTTGAAGATGGCTCCTATGTTGGCCATTCTTTGAATTTCCTCCATCTGATCTCTTCTTCTCCCACACTTGTCTTGCCCTATGGGTAATGACATTCCTTTGACCTCTGCAGATAGGAGATCCTATTTGTTATCTTCTCATCTTCCTGCTTCCCCAGAAGCTGTCTTCTCCCATCTTCCCTTTACCTTTGGGATCTTCATTATTCCTCCTTCTTGCAACACCAGTCTTTATTCTTGTTTGCAAGTCTTCACTGGTTGTAGTTAGGCCAACCTTCTTCCAGGGAGAATTTTTAATTGTGAAGGTCTATCCCTTATATTCTCCATTTGAGAAGACAAACAAAATATGACTGTGGAGGACATTCTTGCTGGTGGAGCATTAAGTGGCACCACTTACTAAACCTTCAGTGTCCTTGGCATGTTTTTGATTCTTCAACATCTTGTCCAAGGTATCACTTTTGCCATCAAACTAGATTCTTACCTTGAGCTCATCCAGACATTTCTCAAGGTCATTTCGGAGAATCTCCATTTCTCCAACCAGTTGCAAATACTCTTTATTTTTAACTTCTAGCACAGATGCTAGATCATTACACCAAAACACCTTGGTGTCTTCTTCTTGAGTCTTCAACTCTGAGATGCATTTCTCATATTCTTCAAGACATTTTCTCAGCCGGTTCTTCTCCACTATATCAGCATTCTTAAATGGCTTGTATTGCTTTTTTACTCTTCTGAGTTCTTCAAGTGCATTTACAATCTCTCCTTCAAGATCAAATTTAGCCTCATCCTCTTCTTCACCTTCATTATCAAATAGATCTTGCTGGATAGATCTATCTACCTTTTCTCCTTCTTCTTTGTCTTCTTCATTATCATTGCCAAAGACATCATACCATTGAGATCTATCTACATTATCCTCATTTGATGTGCGATTCTCAATATCTATCTCATGGGCCATGAAGAGATGAGTCTCCTTATTATCATTTCTACTACAACACTCTGATCTGCCTTTGTCATCTATACATGTGTTTGCAACATTGCTCTTTTCACTCTTACAAACTAATCCACTGGTGCAAGGTTCATTTCCATACAACTTCTTTAGTCTATCCCATAGACTCTTTGTCGATCTGCATTTATCCACTTGAGAAGAAATGTCACCAGTGACCCCACTGAATATGGCCTTCATGGCTTCTTCATTACACATGCATCTTGTTTCTTCTTCAGAGCCGGTGGGAGGACACAAATTCCTAGACAGACCATTAACAACTGACATCCATACATCAAACCCTAGAGAGGACAAGTAGACTTCCATTCTACAATTCTAAATAGAATAGTTTGAGCAATCAAACATTGGGGTAGGGATTGGCACTAGACAAACCATTGTGTCCTTAAGCCAAAATATACCCAAGCAAGAGAAAGCTTGATAAATAGGGAACCTATGCTTTGATAGCAATTGTTAGACACAATGCCCCACTGAGAGGGGGCTGAATCAATGGTTCTCAAACTTTTTTCCTTTAACTGACTTATGTGAATATACCGGTTATGGAATCTAACACAATGCAGACTTACCGGTTAGTGGGGAGACTAATTACAAATGAATTTACATAGAGGGACATCATATAGTATGAATATGTACAAGGAAAACCCAAGATGGGAAAAACCTTAGTGATCAATGCTATTGGAGTCTACTACTCCAATCCAGCCTCACAATCCATCTCCATTACAATTTTTAGGGCTACAACCCCTAATTTAGGGCACCAACCCCTAACTTGTTTATGAGCTACAACCTAAAGGAGTTACAGCCCCTGATTTAGGGCACCAACCCAAGGAGCACCAAACCCTAACTTGTTTATGGGCTACAACCCCTACACCGAGCTACAACTCAATGATCTAAATGATATCTTTAAATAAAAAATTAGTAATACTGTTACAAGGGAATATTGTGACCATTTCATATACCTCACTCTACCAATGAAACACTTTATTTCCTACACCGACTCACTCTTTTGCTGCTATATTGCCGATAAACTCTTCTGGTTCACCTCTGCTCTTCTTCTTCTCTACCAGATCTCCTTCTTGCTACTCTGCTCTTTAGTCTTCTCAACTATCTACCTACTGGTACATGTTCCTACCAGTTATATCTTCATATGCACTCTAGCTTCTATACCGGTTAACCATCTGTTAAACCCTAACATTGGTTTAACCTTCACTCCCTCAGTCACTACTATCCTTAGCTATTTTCTCTTTGACTATTCTATCTCTCTCATGCAACACTCACACACTTTGCAACAACTCTATTTTCTTCTTTTAAACAATAACCTTCAATTATTTTGGCTTCCTTATTTATAACCTGATTTTCCCACTAAAATTCAATTCAAAAACATGGGTGGTTAGGGTTTCTGCATCAGCCTCAAGGAAAACCAAATCTAATTAGATCCTATCTAATCTAATCACCCAGATAGCTATTTGCTCATCACCGCCATTATCGTGCCTTCTTGTTCACTCCTTCTATATTTGGCAATCCACTTTTTTCTCTATCAGCTAATTTCTTGGTCAATCACCAAGATTGTTCTTGCGATTTCCTTCATCTGCCTCGATCTCCTCAGTCACTCTGAGCTAGTTCTTTGTTGTCCTCCAGACCTCGAGCCACAAACCTCTGCAACACATCCCATGATTTATGGGATCTTACTGTTAATATCGACCAACTCTACAACTACCTCATCGGTGCACACTCTATTTACTGTTGCATGCAAGTTCACCACCTTGACTTCCACGTGGCATCCATGTCAACCAACTACCAGCTTGGATTGGTGTGTGAATTCAGAGATCACTGACCAAACACTTAACCAGTTCTTCTTTTCTGCCGATTTACTAATCTTGTTGGTATCTTACACTTTACCAGTTAACACCTCATGTCTGCTTTGTGTTTAACTCTCAGTGGAACTCCTTAACTGGTCACCAGACATGTCTATCCATAGCATGTTCATCTTCATCAAATGAGAGTCACAAATCTTAGCCTCTCCACTTCCTTACCGGTTCTCATGCTTACTAGTAGCCATCCTGATGACATTATGTCATCAACCTTCAATGGATCTGTTAGGACCCAGATGCAACTAAGAGGGGGGGGGTGAATAAGTTTTCTATTAGTTTCAACCCAAATATAACTTAACCAAACTTAATGCATAATACCGGTAAACCAAACTTAATGTTGGTTGACAGTTTAACAGTTAATAACAGTACAAGTAAATTTTAATGTATGAAACAGAAAGACAAATAACATCCACAACACATAACATAGATATTTGTATTTGGAAACCCTATAAGGGGAAAAACCATGGTGGGAAACCTTACCCATAATTAGATGATACTACTGCGGATAGTATGTGTGTACAAATGGGGTCTGCACATGCAGAAAGGCCAACTGCTTAGAGCTCACTGCTCAATCACAAAATAAGAGTCATAGTGACTACAATTGGATGGTTAAATCCAATGATAATGTACTGCTCAAAATAGCATCTTCATATGCTGGATTCAGTACCGGTTAAGCTCTTATTGTCTTCTTCATACCTTCCTTGAATCTTCAAATGATGTCTGTGTGTATATCTCTGCTTGTATTCACATATACCTTATTGTAATCCTTTTCACACCTCTCTACATAATCTTATAAATGGGATCTTACATGTATACCAAAACCTAAGACCAAATGTGTAGGTCAGCTCACTAAGAATATTACAATCAAATCAATTACAAATGAATCAATATATGATGCATTATGTTGGCTCAATACATTTACAATAATAACCAATCAATAAAACATCTCCATAATGCATCGTGTTGATCTGGAATAGATAATGCTTGCTAGTCCATAACCTAGATCTATTTGCTGGTAACAACAAATATGCAAACTTGATTAGACCAATAACCAAATCACCAAAACCAAGTGTCCAAACAATTTCTTTGACATAACCAAGTAATTTCTAGATGATAACAGATAATCCTCCGTGTCGGTGAACAATATAGCCTATTGGTGAACCAGATACCGGTGATAGTGCATAAGTTATTGAACATGCCGATGAACATAACCAAAGATAAGCGTTGACATCAATGACAAAACCAATGCAACACATCCATAATAATAACAGTCTCCCCCTTTGGCATTGATGGCAACACAAGATGGAAAAACCATCTAAGTGCCAAAGCAAAAATGCCAGAAACCAAAAACCAACAATCTCCCAAAGAGATCATTAACCAAAAATCAAAATACAGATATAGAGAGTAACAATCTCTCCCCCAATGAATAATCTCTCTCCAAAAGATAATGTGTTTTTCCATAGACATCTCTCCCCGTTTGACATCAAATTCCAAAACAATACAAAACCAAATACAATGAGTTCATGGAACTTATTACAAATACCAATTTTATTCAATCTACTCCCCCTGAGAAGTAGCTCTCCTTCACCAAAGCCAGAAAAATATTTCTCTATTAATTTTGTCAATCTGATGCCATGCTCCAACTGTCTAAGTTTCTACTGGTGAGGGTATAACTCCAAGCTGCTTTCTTAGATATTCAAAAGTTTCCTTAGGAAAAGGCTTAGTAAAGCTATCTGCAATCTATTCTTTAGTATTCATGTAAACCAATTTCACTTCCTTTGCTTCAACATTCTCTTTAAGAAAATTGAATTTGATAGAAATATGTTTAGTTTTAGAGTGAAATACCAAATTCTTTGATATATCAATTGCTTCCATATTGTCACAGTAAATGATTATAGGTTCTTTGCATTTTACCTTTATGTCCTTCAACATTTGCTTAATCCATAATACATGTGTACAATTAGTTGTTTCTGCAACATATTCTGATTCAGCTGTTGATAGTGATTCACAACTATGTTTCTTTCTCAACCATGAAATCATTCTGCTACCAAGAAAAAATGCTCCACCAGTGGTGCTTTTTTTGTCATCTACATCTCCTGCCCAATTTGCATCTGTGTATGCACATAAATAAAAAATTTCATCTTTAGGATACCATAAACCAAGATTTGTTGTTCCTTGTAGGTTCCAAAAAATCCTTTTTACTACTGATTTATGATTTTCCTTAGGATTACTCTGAAATCTTGAAACAATACATACTGTATTCATAACATCAGGTCTTGTTTGTGTCAAATACAGTAAACCTCCAATCATAGATTTATATCTTTTCAGATTAATAGGCGTTGATTCATCCTTCAATGATAGTTTATCAGTTGTAGTCATAGAAGTACTTACCGGTTTAGAATTTTCCATACCAAATTTATTAAGTAATCCCTTCAAGTACTTTGATTGATTTATGAATATACCTTTGTCAGTCTGTGAAATCTACAATCCTAAAAAAGAATTTTATCTCCCCAATCATAGACATTTTAAATTCTTCCTCCATCTTATTAGAAACCTCTTTACACAATCCTTCTTCTCCTCCAAAAATTATATCATAAAAAAAAACTTCAATAACCAAGATGTCATCATTAGTCACTTTGTAGTACAAGTTACTATCAATATTACCTTTAGTGTAACCAAGATTCAAAGGATATTTGTCCAATCTAGCATACCAAGTTCTAGGAGCTTGCTTCAATCCATATAAAGCTTTCCTTAACCTACAAACCATATCTTTGTCATCTATCAAAGAAAATCCATCAAGTTGTTCAATGTAAACTTCCTCTTCAAGATCGCCATTCAGAAATGCACATTTAACATCCATTTGATATACTTTATAGTTTTTGTGTGCTACAAAAGCTAAGAATAATCTAACTACCTCAGTTCTAGCTACCGGTGCAAAGGTTTCATTTTAATCAATTCCTTTTTTTAATGAATATCCCTTACACACTAATCTTGATTTTTTTTATTACCTTACCATCTTCATTAAGTTTATTTTTGAATACCCATTTAGTTCCAATTACTTTTTTGTTTTAAGGTCGAGGAACCAATGTCCATGTGTTATTCTTTTCAATTTGTTCCAATTCATCTTCCATAGCATAACACCTTTATATGTACTCCAATTATGTGACTTTCAGAGTGATTCAATCTTACATACCTAGGTGTATTCACTTGATGCTATTCTTCAGTCACTATGGAATTCTCAGATGATGTCAGTGTGACTGGATCAACATTATGTACTGATGTACTCATTATAGGTTCATTTGTGATTAACTCAACTATCGATTCATAGTCCATAGACCTTGAATTACCTCTAAAATGTTCATCAGTCTTCATATTTGCACTCTCAATGATTTTATGCAATCTCTTGTTAAAACATCTATATGCCTTGCTCTTAGATGAGTAACCAGGAAATATTCCTTCATCACTTCTAGGATCAAATTTGCCAATATAATCATCTCTCCTAATATAACATTCGCTTCCAAATATTTTGAAATATTTAAGAGTAGGAGTATTACCAAACCATAGTTCATGAGGGGTCTTATCAGTTTCACCTTTAATGTGAACTCTGTTGAATGTATAAATAGTTGTATTGACTACTTCTCTCCAATACACATGAGGTAGGTTTGCTTATGATATCATGCTTCTAGCTACATCCAAAATAGTTATGTTCTTCCTTTCCACAACTCCATTTTGCTGGGGTGTCCGAGGTGCTGATAATTGTCTTCTGATTCCATTCACTTCATAGAATGTATTAAATTCCTTAGATGTGAATTCACCTCCTTGATCCGATCTCAAACATTTGATTTTGTTACCAGTTTCATTTTCTACCATGACCTTGAATAGTTTGAATTTCCCAAAGGCTTATGATTTCTCCTTGAGAAAAGTAACCCAACACATTCTAGAATAATCATAAATTATTAGCATAAAATATCTTCTAATTCTTGCTGGACTACATAAATCAGTATGAATTAAGTCAAGAACTTTATTGGATTTTTTTGGAATACTCTTAAAAGTTGCTCTAACATGTTTTCCAAACTGACATTCCTTACATATCGGATTGTGATGTTTAACAATCTTAGGTAAATCCCTTACTACCTTAGTTGTACTTATTTTCAAAATGCAATCAAAATTTACATGACAAAGTCTTTTATGCCATAACCAACTTTCATCAATATGTGAAATCAAGCATGTCTTCTCATTGTTATTCAAATGAAAGATATTACCTCTAGTCTGATTACCAGTTGCGATTTCCAAACCAGTTCTATTCATGATTTTTCATTTACCATTCTTCAATTGTAACTAAAATCCTTTTTTAACTAATTGATGAACACTCAAAAGATTATGCTTCAAACCTTCAACATAATAAACGTTGCCAGTGTTGTGCTTACCATCAAAAGATATAGTTCCTTTTCCTCTGAGAAAACAAGATTTGTCATCCCCAAATCTTACTAGACCTCCATTGTATTCCTAAAAGGTTAAGAATTTACTTTTATCACCAGTCATATGATGTGAACATCCAGAATCAATGATCCATTCATCCTTTTCTTCAATTTTAGTTGCTAGGGCCTGCTCTACTAGTTGTATAGTAGGTGTCGGTTGATCTTCTATTATTGCAACAAAAGCCCATCCATTGTCTACCGGTTCCTCATAATAATCATCAATAACTTCTTCATCAACATAGTAACATGATTTGTCTCCATTCTTCTTAAATCTGCATCTCCGATATTCAGGGTTAGGCTTATATGTTCTTTTAGCTTCTTCTTTCAATCTTGCATGTCTATCAGGACACCTAGATGCCATATGACTAATTTTATTGCAGTTAAAACATTTAAATGGTGCTTTACCTTCATACTTACTTCCAACTAGACCTTTAGGCATTTTCCTTGCAAATAGTGCTTCAAGCTCTTCAAGTTCTTCATTCTCTCTTCTGTTTTCTTCAAGTTCTCTTGCATAAAGTTCTTTCCAATCAGATTTTTTAGATGATGATGATGATTTTGTAGATGATGAAGCTTTGAAGGCCAAATCTATCTTAATTGTAGCAACAAGACCAAATTCCTCAAGTTCAAAAGCTAAAAGTTTTTCAACCAAAGTATCTCTAGATACTGATGTATTAGGCATTGTTCTCAATTCATTAATAGCAATTAATTTCATTTTGTATTCCGGTGGCAATTCTCTTAAAAATTTAAAAATAATTCCATCTTCACTTAATGATCCTCCACAACATTGTATATCCAAAACAATTTCATTAACTCTTTCCATAAAAACAGAGATCCTTTCTTCTTCTTCTTCCATTTTTAGATTTTCATACTTGACCCGGAAGCATTCCAGATTTGCAATTTGACAGTGGTATCACCTTCATTCAAAGTCTCTAATTTATCCCAAATAGCTTTAGTAGTAGATCAGTTTGATAGTCCCATGATTTGTTGATCTGACAATGTGCTCAAAAGTGCATCTCTTGCTTTGCAATCATTCTCCTGATCTTTAGCCAAGGTTGGTGGATTATGTTGACTTTGTGTAGGACCAACATAGCCATTCTTTGTAACATCCCATATGTCTCTTCTAATGCAATTCAGATGTGTCTGCATTCTAATCTTCCATATTCCATAGTTAGTTCCATCAAGCTTCAAACTATCCTTCCTGAAATAGTTAGTTGCCATAGAATCTCCTCAAGTTGTTAAACTTCTGCAAAAAGAGAACTTATCTCTCATACGAATTGCTAGGACTCGGAGGCAACTAAGAGGGGGGCAGGGGGGTGAATCAGTTGTTTATTAGTTTCAACCCAAATATAACTTAACCAAACTTAATGCATAATACCGGTAAACCAAATTCAATGTCGGTTGACAGTTTAACAGTTAATAATAGTACCGATAAAGTTTAATGTATGAAACAAAAAGACAATAACATCCACAATACATAACACAAATATTTGTATGTGGAAACCCTATAAGGGGAAAAACCATGGTGAGAAACCTTACCCACAATCAGATGATACTACTGTAGATTGTATGTGTGTACAAATGGAGTCTGCGCATGCACAAAGGAAAACTATCTAGAGCTCATTGCTCAATCACAAAATAGGAGTCACACTGACTACAAATGGATGGTTAAATCCAATGATAATGTACTGCTCAAAATAGCATCTTCATATGTTGGATTTAGTACCAGTTAAGCTCTGATTGTCTTCTTCATACCTTCCTTGAATCTTCAAATGATGTCTATGTGTATATCTCTACTTGTATTCACATATACCTTATTGTAATCCTTTTCACACCTTTCTACATAATCTCATAAATGAGATCTTACATATATACCAAAACCTAAGACCAAATGTGTAGGTCAGCTCACTATGAATATTACAATTAAATCAATTACAAATGAATCAATATGTGATGCATCATGTCGGCTCAATGCATTTACAATAATAACCAATCAACAAAACATCTCCATAATGTGTCATGCTGATCTAGAACAGATAATGCTTGCCGGTCCATAACCTAAACCTATTTTCCAGTAACAAAAAATATGCAAACTCTATTAGACAAATAACCAAATCACCAAAACCAAGTGTCCAAAAAATGTCTTTGACATAATGAAGTAATCTCTAGATGACAACAGATCATCCTCCATGCTGGTGAACAATATAACCTATTGGTGAACCAGATATTGGTGACTGTGCATAAGTTACTAAACATGTCGATGAACATAACCAAAGATAAGTATTGACATCAATGACTAAATCAATGCAACACATCCAAAATACCAATAGGATCCCTATCTAAGGCATCTGCAAGCCAGTTTCATTCTCTATTTTCAGCTGCTCCACTTTGTCTTCTTCATCAATAGATTAAACAACATCTCTACCAGTTTGTCAAGATGAAAAACTCATTAATTATTTACTTCCTTTTCTATTTCAGCATCCCAAGAATGCCTTCTCTATCGGTCCAATACATAACCCTAATTTCATGCACTTGAGGCATTCCTTTTGTTTCACTAGTAGATCCGATGTGAGCCTTTAAATAGTTGCCTTTACCTCTTCTTCCTTATCTCACAAAACTATAATGCACATTATGCATAATAGGAGATAAGCTCCACATACTGGTGGAGTGACACCAATGTCATCTGCATCCTACAATGTAGTCATGTGACTTCCTTGTTTGTTTAGCACATCTTCAAACATGCACATGTGATCCGATGTAGGCACATTCATTGTCAGTCATCACTACATATGGTGAATGCATCTTCATCTGGTGGGAGTCTTATTGATCTGCAACCTCACAACATACTGGTGACCAATTCATTCTTTTTCTCTGGCGTTGATGTGATTAAGGTAACATTTTGCCTCTTCATCACAAATAGCTCAAGCACCTTTCCCATTATCAACACTTCATTTTCCAGTTGACATACTCTCCTTACTAGTGATACATAATTTTGGTACCGGTAACCTTACCTTTTCATTCACGCAAGTTAGGCACTAACTTGTATACCGGTGACACTAGTGGTCATTACTTTGAATGAAATTCTCTTCTTTACCTTACTAGTGTTCTACAACACAAGGTGATATCAAAGATATCTCATTTTGTACTCCATCATGACAGTGTTGCACATACATCTCTCATACTGATAGACATCCCATACCAGTTGACACCACTGGAAACCCTATGCCAACAATGAGAATTTGTTGAATGACCTACACTAAAAAGTATTGGAGAAGCTAGATCATTTCATGGATTGGATAGTTTCTACTGAAAGTTTATCAAAAATTTCAGTTCAATTTGTAGCCCTATGACTGAGACAATGAGAGGAGATAGGAAATAATTCTAATGGACAACCAGAACAAAGAAGAGTTTTGAAACTTTGAAGCAGAAGGAGACTAAGAAGCCTGTGTTAGCTTTACCAGTTTTCAACAAAGTATATCAAGTGGATTGTGATGCAAGTTGCAATGCAATTGGAGTTGTATTAATTCAAGAAGGAAGAGAAGTAGCTTATTTTAGTGAAAATTTGAATGATGCAAGAAGGAGATATTCAATGTATGATTAGGAATTTTATGCCATGGTTCAAGCCTTGAAGAAGTGGAGACATTACTAGGTGTTGCCTAAGGATTTTGTGTTGTATATATATCATCAAGCTTTGCAGTATTTGAACAACCAGAGTAAGTTGAATCAGAGACATATTAGATGGGTAGCGTTTTTGCATAGTTATGCCTTTTTGTTGAAGCATAGGAGTGGAAAGTCAAATAAAGTTTCTTATGCATTGAGTAGAAGGATAAATTTATTGACAGATATGAGAGTGACAGTACTAGGATTTGAAGAGTTGAAGACCTTGTATGATAATGACCCAAATTTTGTAGATCTTGGAAAGCATGTAAAGCACCAGCTATGGAAGATAGAAGGAAGTGGTTGGATTATTTCATTCAAGATGGGATGTTATTTAGAGGAGTTCAGGTGTGCATACCTAAGAGTTTTATGAGGAATAATTTAATAAAGGAGAAGCATAGTGGAGGATTAGCTGGACACTTTGGTGTTGACAAAATAGTAGCCTTGGTGAGTGAACATTACTTTTGGCCTCAGATTCATAAGGATGTTAGGAAATTTCTGCTAAGCTATAGAGTTTGTCAGGTTGAAAAATGTATTAGTTAGAATGTGGGATTGTATAAGCCTTTGACAGTTCTGGAGAGACCTTGGGAGGAAATAAGCATGGATTTCATACTTAGATTACCTAAGACACATAGAGGGAATAATTATATATTTGTGGTGGTGGATAGATTCTATAAGATGGCTCATTTCATACCTTGTAAGAAAACATTAGATGCAGTGCATATAGCTGACCTATTTTTCAAGGAAGTGGTGAGAGTACCTAAGAGCATAATTTCCAATAGAGACACTAAGTTTTTTGTTTATTTTTTGAGGACACTTTGAAGAAGATGAAGACAGATTTGGAGTTCCACTCTACTTTTCACCCACAAACTAATGGACATATGGAGGTAGTAAACATGAGCTTGGGAAATTTGTTGAGATGCTTAGTTGGAGAGAAGACCGAAAGTTGGGATTTGATTCTTGCACAAGAATAGTTTGCCTACAACAATTCAATGAATAAGAGTACCAAAAGAACACCTTTCGTGATTGTTACTGGAGCACACCCTAGAGGTATATCATATGGAGTGTAGAGGTAGAAGAATTTGCAAATCATATGAAGGCTTTACATGTTTAGGTTAAGCAACATCTAGAGGATATGAACATCAAATATAAGGAGAAAGTAGATGAGAGAAGGAAACATAAGGAATTTGAAGTTGGTGATGAAGTGAAGGTGTACTTGAGAAAAGAAAGATTTTTCAGTTGGAACCTATAGCAAGTTGTAGATGAGGAAGTTTGGACCTTGTAAGATCTTGAGGAAATTTAGTTCTAGGAATGCGTTTGAAGTCGAGGTACCAGATAGTTTGGGGATCTCACCTATATTCAACATTGCAGATCTACATCAGTATGATGAATCCGAATTAAGTGAAGACAATATTGTAGACTTGGAGAAGAAGTTGTCTTGGAAGGAACCGGATCAAATTAAAGACATTTTGGACAGTAGGATTGGCCGTAGTTCTCATAGCAGTTAGTACAAAGAGTATCTTGTAAAATGGAAGGACAAACCAGTTGAAGATTCATCTTAGATTTCTTAGGAATAGGTGGACCTGCTCGATTTTCCTCTAACCCCAGTAAAGTGAGGGACTCACTTTTTCAACAACCCCAGATGTTTGATGTAGGAGAATCCATGATTCTTAGCAATCTTGCATCAACAAAAAACATTTATTTTTAGTTTGTTTTCTATTTTACACTTTTAGCATTTATTTTTACATTTTCTTGTATTTGCTCATCAAATCTTGAAGAGCTAGATTTTTCTTGTAATCATGATTATCTTCTTTATTCTTAAACTGCACGACATTTAAATGTTTTTTTGGTAAGTTATAACTTCCGAATTTCAAGACACTTTCTGGCTTAGAACACTGGAATCACTTGGGCCTATTTGATATTGGTGATCCTTTCCTTTGCTTGCGGAGCCCCAGTTTGTTGTTTCTAGCAGTCCTTGGTGTTTTATTGACCCTCCCTTTGGTCCACATTGTTGGAATGATATGATATCAGGAGATAATTGAGAGGGGGGGTGTGAATCAGTTTTCTCACAAGTACAATAGTTAATGCAAATTATAAGATTAATACCAGAGCATAACATGGCGAAAGATAAATAATGAAAGAACGGTACACATGACACCAATATTTTGATGTGGAAAAACTGATAAAGGGAAAAACCATAGTGGGAAACCCTACCTACAATCAGATAATACTTCTATAGAAGTATGTAAAATTATTACAATGGGGATTGCACTTGCAATTAGGCCAACAACCTAGAGCTCACTACTCATCACAAAAGGTGAAGTCTCACTGACTAAAAAACATCAGACTACAATCTAGAGAAAATGAACTGTGAAGATTATATGCAATGCAAGAAGATAAACACATTAAGATGAAAGAACTTTTAGCTATATGTGTTGCTATAACTCCAGATGAGATGGAGAAGACAATTGAGGCTGCAGATAGAAAGGTTTTTAATAATAAACATGAAATAACTAGCCTGATGTTAGGAAGGATGAATGAGATAATAAAGGAAACACAAAAGGGTTGGATAAATTTTTTGGGAGAGCATATCAGATTATTCACTTCACTGGAGACAAAGAAGGATACTGTAGATACACTAGTTGAAGGGAAAGTTAAAGGAATTATGGGTACTCCAACCTCAATTTTGAAGAATATCAAGATAGTGGAAATTGAACCACCAATTAACACAAATGTATAGGCAAATACAGGGACACCGATTAATGCAGAGAACATTGTATAGGATAATAACATTGAGGACACTTGTCCTTTAGATACTAATGTATAGGTTGAGGATGTTGTTCCTATAGAACAACCGATAATTGCATAGACTGCACCAAGTGGTGAAGCCACTGGTGCAACTGAGGAGGCAATATAAGTTAAATCACCAGACAAAATAGAGGAATCCGGTAGGGAACCAGTTATTGGCACATCATTATTAAAAATTGACACTTCTCTAGTGGAAAAGAAAAACATCACAGAGATGAGTCCCATAGAACTAATGATGATGGCTGCTCAGAAACTGATGGAGGGAACCATAAACAAAGGGATTATAGATCAATCCATAACTATTTTGCATAGATTGGTACCAGAATGTAAGATTGAGAATGAAGCAAGCCCTTCTGGAAAGCTTAAAATAATAGCATAACACATCTCTAAAGATTTTTAATCATTATAGTAGATCTCTAACTGGCTAGCACTTGAAAAATTCACTTTGGCTAAGAGATCCTCTTTTGATCAGATCATTGACAGAGAGAAGAAAAATATTGAGGAGAAGTTAATTATGACAGAAAATTCTTTGAAACAAGGTACTAATATATACAGGGTATGTTGCAATACAGAGATTCTTACAACAAAAGTAGATGAAAAGATAAAAGAGGCACATGACAAAATTGCTAGTATTGCTAACTCTTTTGATGGACTAACTTCACTGACCACATCTATTGATGGACAAATTTTGACTTTGGAGAACCAAATTTCTTCTCTTGAAAGGAAAGAGATAAGATCATTCGAAGAGCCAGAAGTATCAGAGGCTTGATGAGTCCAAGATTGGATTTACTTGGTGTACATAAGAGGGAATGCATGGATATGCTTGGTAAGCCCATGCCGATAGAAGTTAATGAGAAAGAATCACTTGCATATTTACTGAATGGACTTGTATCTATCTCTGACACATTCAAAACTAGTTGGGATACTTATGTGGAGTTGTTAGGGAAAGCTTACCTAGAAATATTGAAATTGGTCAAGCTCCGGTAAGACATTTTTGGAGGTATGCAGTGTACAGTTATCATTCTTTGACATTCTTTTTACAATTTTTGGGCATTGATGTCAAAGGGGGGGTAGTATACATGTGAAAAAGAATGAAGGGTTGCATACATTAGGGGGAGTTATAGATTTTTTGGAATTTTGGAGTATTGGAGCATTTTGCATATTCATCTCAGGGGAAGTAGGGTAGGATGAAACCGATAGTTGAAACCATGACCATTTTTCACACGAGTGTTGCCATCAATGCCAAAGAGGGAGATTGTTGGCAATTGATACTATATTTGTTGGTTTCATTATGTTTTCATTGATGGCAACATTATTTTTGGTTTTGACTTCAAATGGTGTACCGACAGACACTTCATTGACTCTACACCGACACTAACAAGATAGAAGATTTCTTTGGTCACCGACAATGCAGGCCGACATGGTATAGTAAAGGTCATTGGTATTGGAGGCCGACACATCTTGGATCCAACATCACCAACTTATTTTAATGCTTATTCATTTATGTTAAATGGCTGATATGTAATATGATATTGTATATATCCTTGTAAGACGACATAAGGCATAAATTTGTATAGGGTATATAGGGGAGATTGATTATATCATTTTGCATGAATGAGGAAATAGGGGTAGACATGTGGAATGAATATATGGATGTAATGTAATGCAAAATATATCAGAGAGACTATGTATGTGAGGAATTTTATTGTAAGGGTTATTCCAGCACTGAGGTTTAGGGTTTTAACCAGAACAGACAAAGCTTAAACTGGAACTATATTCTAGCATAGGAGATGCTATACTAAGTAGTTCACAATTCTCTAGATTATTGTCTCAATTGTTATGTATTCAGTGAGGCTCCTATTGTGATGAGCAGTGTGCTCTAGGCTGTAAGCCTTCCTACAAGTGCAGACCCATCATATATTGTAATATCTCTTTATATGGCCAGTGAATTCATATTGTGGGTCACAAATCCCATCACAATTTTTCCTCATTGAGTTTTTCCTCATTGAGTTTTTCCACATATAAATTTGTGTGTTATGGTTTTCATTATGTGTTTGGCTTGTTGGCTGCATTACTTCTTTCAATTCTATTTTTATTGGTATATTGGCTGGTGTATGAATGTTTTGTTAAGGCTAAAACCTTATGTTCTGGTATAACACTGATTCACCCCCCCCCTCTCAGTGTTATTCATTTCCAACAACCTTAACCTTCAATACCAAGGAGATATCCTTTATGTAATAATATCATAAATTTAAGCCAAAGAGGGAATACTCTTCAAGAAAGGATAGGAAAGTTGAAAAAGAGATATCTTGCAACAATTGTAAAGGAGATCATTGGAGGAGAAGAGATATTTTATCAAAAGATGTCTACCTCCAAGAATAATTTCTTGAACAAACATAGCATCTTCCACCATGAGAGGGATGAAAGCCACTAATTTTCCATTACATTAAAAAGAGGGGTGAATCTAATAGATTCAACCACAAACTAGTAATGATAAGGACTAAATACTGATTGGATTCAAGGGGAATGTGAATATTTTTGCCCTCTTTTGTGAGTTGAATTGTTGAAATTAGGGTAAAGTGATGAAAATGAAGGTAAAAATGCAGAAATAACGAGTGACAGTCGTCAAATTGAGGCATGGACCTTAATCTGAGAAGTATAAGCACATTCAGACCTGATCCTTGAAAATCTTCCAAAAATGTTGGGACTAGAGTGCCCATCTCTCTAGTCCTAACTTTTCATGCACCAAAAGGGGTTGATTCATCTTTGCAAATAATATCGATTATGAAGATTGGAACTCCGTACCTATTTACTGCACACAAAAAGTTAGGTAAATAGGTTGGGAATAAGGGTTTTCCTAAGTCAAACCCTATTTTGGGAATTAACCTTGATTGAAATATTTTAAATATTGAAATAAATAATGGAAAGATATACCTCAAATCTGCAATGACTAACAATGGTACTTTTCTTCTTGAATGTAATCACAAAAGTTGTATGAAATGACATGAACATGACAAAACCCTAATCACACACACATGCTTTCATATGAATTATGTAATGTTTTTCCACAACTGATGAATGAAGAATAAAGCCTTGAAGACCTCTAGAGATGCCTAATGATAAATGCTTGATGATCATAATTTCTCCCTTGTATCCTTGTCTCCTTGTTGATGTATTCTTGTATCTCAAAATGATAGGGGAAAACCTCCTTACATACTTTCCCGTAAAAAAATGTATTAATTCTCTAACATAGGCCAACATGGGGAGTGGTTTTTTGGCAATTGAGACTCATTGGATTCATATGTTGTCATTAATGGCAACATGGAAACATGGTAACTTGGTAACAAGATTCTTAAGGAAGCATACACCAGTATACACCGGCACTGGGAGGCATTCACTGATAGACACCAGCATTGGAGTATCCAAGGTTACATTGGCACTGACACTAGTACTGACATCCAACACTTCAGTGAAGCTAACATTAGCCTTGGACCTAAAGGAAGTTTTATTTGTAAAATCATTTTGTAATTATTGTATAAGGCTGACATTGTATATCTTTTGTAATGCATTTTAGGCTGACATAAGGCATATTGTTTGTGAAGGGTATATAGGTCAGTTTGTTAAGGTCATTATAGAGAGAGATGAGAAAGATTGTAGTAAGGATATAAGAGATTGTGTAATGCAATGTATATGTATGTAGATCATTTTTATGTGAATGTTATATCATGCAATGATGTATAGATAGTTTGGAAAGCATTCTTGGAGGAGAGGAGATTCTAGTAGAAGTGTTTAGGGTTTGTGAACTGGTACAAAGAAGAACTATAACTGGAACTCTTTTTGGCATAGCAGATGCATTTTGTGAGTTTATTATTATTGTTTTGTTTCAGTGGAAGCTTGTAGTCAGTGAGACTCTTTTGTGATGAGCAATGTGCTCTAGGAAATGTGCCTTCCTACATGTGCAGGCCCCCATTTTATGTAATATCTTTTCATATGACTAGTGAACTGATATTGTGGGTCACAAATCCCACCATGGTTTTTCATCTTTGAGGTTTTCCACGTATAAATTCTATGTGTTATGGTGTTCATTTATGTGGATGGTTTATTTGCTTCAAGTTATATGTTTCTTCATTTACTAGTTTATATATGTATGTTCTAAAAAGGTAAAATCATATTATACTAGCAGAAAACTGATTCACCCCCCCCTCTCAGTGCTCTTGGATCCCAACAATTGGTATTAGAGCCTAGTTCCTCGGAAGAAGTTTAACAACTTGGGGAAGATCCTGAAACCGAAATCATTGAACTTGACTATACAAAAGCAACTTGAGATGGCTCTTGAGGATTATGATGTTGAAAGGATGAAGAATTTAAAATTGCAAGATGAATTGAATTTTGCTAATGAATTCATTCTTGTCCTGCAAGAAAGGTTATCATTTTCTCAAGCCAAGAGAAAGTAACTTTTGCAAAACCAGGATGATGAAGAGAAAGATGCACTCAAGGAACAATGTTAGAAACTAAGTCAAGTAAACATGCTCATGAAGAATGAAGTGCAAGACCTGACTATGAGATTATCAAAAGATATCGAGGACAGAAAGAAGTAGGAAGAAAATCTTGTTATATCTCTGAAGAAAAAATTTGATGAATGTGACAAATTGACTCATGAGAATAATCTGTTGAGAACTGATTTGGCACACTCCTGGAATAATGAACAAGAAATTGAAAGACAAATAACTACTCTGAGAGATGATCTGACTACTACAAGTGAGTATAAAGAAAAACTCAAGATTAGTGCTGTACAGTTGGATGAATTATTGAAAAGACAAAGACAGAATGATGATTTTAGAGGACTTGGATTTGTAGAAGGTGAAAGCTCTGGTAGTGCAAATGATGATCAAACAATTGGTATGCAGAACTCATCAAACCAGAGGAAACCAACAAGGCAATCTAATGCTTATAAATTCAATGGTGGATGCTTTGTTTGTAATAAATTTGGGCATATGGATAAACAATGTAGAATAGAGAAAATCTAAACTACAATTTTGTTCTGGGTCAATGCACAAATTGCAAGAAATATCGTCATAAACCAAAAGATTGTAGAATGAATGTCAAATGTCATGTATGTGGAAAGTTTGGTCATTTGTCTAATTAATGTAGGTCAAGGAATGACACTGGATATGTTAAAGTAATTCAAAAGAACAATGTTACATGTTATGCATGCAAAAAAATAGGTCATATTGCTAAGTACAATAGAAGAAAGACTCAATTGGTTAGCAATGATAAAGAAAATGAGAAAGGAAAGAAAAAGGTAGATGAAATACAACAAGATCACACCAAGAGATAGGTTAGAAATTCTAAAGAACCAAGTGGAGATGGATCTACACTGGTAACTCCACCAGTAGAACAGAGAATTCCTGCACCGATAGGAAATTCCACCAGTAACTGAGGCATACGCCTTAGGGGTTGGAAAATCGATTGAAAATCTTCCTTATTCCCCAAAGGAGATCTAGAAGATATCTGGAGAGTTGTCTTAATCATTGATGAAGTTTTACTTGACATAAGATAGAAAATGACATCTGGTAGGGTACATCATGAAGCATTTATGATAGTGAAGGATTAGGGTTTACTCGTTGATAAAAAGAGAAAATGAATTCATTTTCACTCACCCAACATTCAAGCAATCTAGAGTTAAGAAAAGGCAAATTTAAGGTGATTAAGAGTGAGCAAAGGCATTCTGAGAGGATTTCTAGCAATCATCTGAGAAGCAATCAAATCTTCACACCGATGATCATTTTCAAGTATTTCTTCAAAATGGCATCCAAATCATCTGCTTCTACTTTCATTGCAAACCCCACCATTGTTTAAGTTAAGGATAGGTTGAGACTCGTTTTCAAGGAAGTTCCCTAGATAGCTAAGAAAGAAGACTCTGTGGGTGCATTCTCTAGGGTTCCTAACAACGTGATGTATGTTGAATATTTAAGGGAATACATTCACTACACCTTGGAGGATCTAGGTAAAGAAGAGATAAAGGGCATGTATCAATCTGTGATACTGGGAACCTCCAGAACAATCAATCCAGAATATAAGATCATTAAGGATCTAAGGTTAACTAGTATCCTATACATAGCATAATTCAATGATGAGGTGATCAGATATGTTCTAAGCAAGGTTCACAATGAGTTCATTTGGTTGGATCAGCCCTACATGATCACAAAGGAAGAAATTCAAGAAGTCACCGACTTACCCAAAGTCGGACAAAAACTTGGCAAGAAAATCTCCACCACTATGGTTGAGAAGCTCACCAATGCAACCCATGATGGAAGATCTATGAGGGTCAGCACAATCAAGGACATAGATGTGAAATTTGTTAGCATGATAATTTGCTAGTTCCTACATCCATACTGCTTATCATATGTTAAAGAATAATGAGAAGTATGATTTATGTGAATGGCTGAAAAGTGAACTAATGTTGAATCTTGGAAAGATTAAGAGTGTTAAGAAAGGAACTTTTAGGTTCGGAAATCACATTGTTTGTTTAATTCTTTACTTCATGAATGAGCTACTCAGTCTAGGGAGGAAGCATTGGGCTCATGACATAGTGATAGGTATGTAAATTAAGCAAGCAATCACTAGTCTTGGTACCGACAAGGATGAAAATCTTTGGGGCTATTTCAAAACATTTCAGGAAAATATGAGACAAAGGGAAATAATATCAAATCACATTGTGGAGAAATACTCCACTGATATCTGTTTTATGGTGAAGACTGATGAAAATCTTATGGAGGCAGTAGAACCTAGGACCATATGGGTCACTAGGCTTGGATATGAAGTGGATGGTAGCATTTTTGAACTTTATAGAAAAATGTTGCTTGAAGCTCCATTAGATGATAAAACATAACACTTTAGTACTGCTGAGGAAAAGGTTCTTGAAGTCAAGATTGGGTTCGATAAGAAAAGAAGAGAGAAGAAAATAGATAAGGTGTCTGCATATATACAAAATGTAATCCATAAAACTGACATTGAACTGGGTTTTGGATCCAAACCGACAAAGGAACCAGCAATGGTTAGTGCTCCTGAGACAAAGAGGCTTGAAACTTTCATTTCTTTTGTCACTTCTTACTCTGATCCAGTGGATAATGAACCTCTAGCATTTAGAAGGGTACAAAGAAAGAAAGTTGACCAGCCTCCAGTAGAGGAGAAGAAGGTGAAGCCAAGGAGGAAGCTTGTGAGAAAAGTAAAAAAACCTACTACACCCCCACCTCCAACAAGGAAACCTATTTAGAAGAGGAAACTAGTCACATCCACTTTGACAACCGACATCAAGAAGAAGAAGAGTGATGATGCTACTGAATCTGGTAAGGCTACAATGACGTGTGCTGAATTGATTGATGAAATAACCAGGGATGGAATTTTGAAAAATGTATCCATTTATTATGAATATTTAGAGGATAATGAGCAGAATGAGATTGAAGAGGCAATTTTGTTACACATAGATATATATAAGAAATCCTTAGTAGAAATTTTGAAGGAAATTCCTCTATCACTATACAATAAATTAGATGCTCGAAGACTTGATGCAGTCAAGAGGGATAGAGAAATTAAGGAAGTATAACTTTTGGATATGTGTGGTTCAATAAACAATGGGGAAATAAAATGATGCATTGATGTTGCAAACAGAACAATTTTTAGTAGCAAATCTTGATAAATAAGCCTAATGATGGGCAAGGTAAATGAGACCAAAGATGGTTGGACCAAATTCTTCGAAAAGAATCCTAATTTTTTCACCTCCCAAGAAGAATTTGTAAGAGAAACAACTTCCACCATCCTAGATAGATCTAAAGGGAAAGGTATTTTTGATAGTTCAACTCTAATTTTGAATAAACCGGCAAAAACTATAAGTATACAGACACCACCCACAATAAAACAGAGTGTACAGTCAATACCGATGCAGACAACTTTTGAACAAGGCAATGTACATGTTACTAACAATATTATGGATAATACTCCACCGAAAATAATAGATACTACACCAAGTAGCAAAGCCACTAGTGCTAAGGAGGATAAGGTAAAGGGAACTAAGCCTATACTGACAGTTAATATTGATTCCTTGACAAAGGTTTTGGCAATTGGCACTTCTCAAGTTGAGATGAAATCAATTACTGAGATGAGTCCCACTGAGTTAATGATAATGGCTACTCAGAAACTAATAAAGGAGGGATTGACAGATAAAAGAATAATAGATCACTCAATCACATTTTTGCACAGACTAATTCCTGATTGTAATATTGAAAAAGAGGCAAGCCCTTCCAGCAAGCTTAAGGCACTAACTGAGCATATATCAAACAACTTTCAATCTTTGTAGTAAATTTTAGATTGGTAGGCACTTGAGAGATTTAACATGGCTAAGAGAGCCGCTTTTGATCAGATTATTGAAACAGAGAAGAAGAAAATTGAGGGAAAATTGATTCTTATTGAGAATTGTTTGAAATAGTGTACAGTATCTACAGGGTCTATTGTAACATAGAAACTCTTATAGTAAATGTAGATAGAAGATTAAAGGATTTACATGATAAGGTTTCCAATATTGCAAATTCTTTTGATGGATTAACCTCACAAACATCTATTGATGGAGAAATTTTGTCTTTGGAGAACCAAGTTTTTTCTTTTGAAAAGGAAAGAGACAAGATCATTCGGAGAGAAAGGAGTCTTAGAGGATTGGTGAGTCCAAGGTTGGATTCACTCAATGTACATAAGAGGGAATGCATGGATATGATTTCTAAGCCATACCAATAGAAGTCAAAGAGAAGGAAATATTTGTACACTTATTGAGTGGACTTCTATCCATATCTAGTACCTTAAGAACTGGTTGGGATACATATTTATAGTTTCTAGACAAGGCTTACCCAGAAATTTTGAAATTGGTCAAGCTCCAATAAAGTAATTTGTATTTATTAATTCAATTCTTTCACCGGTCTTTGGCATTGATGCCAAAGGGGGAATACATATAATGTGAAAAATATCAGACAAAAAATATGGGAAGGATATCAGAAAGGAGTATATTGCTTAGGGAGAGCATACTTTAGGTTGAACCAATAGGGAATCCATTTTTCACATGAGTGTTGCCATCAATGCCAAAGGGGGTGATTGTTGGCAATTGATGCTCATTGGATTCATATATTGACAACATGGCAATATGGTAACTTGGCAACAAGATTCATAAGGAAGCATACACCGACATACATCGACACTAGGAGGAATTCACCAATAGACACTGGCATTGGAATATCCAGGGTTACACCAGCACCGACACCAACACTGACATCCAACACTTTAGTGAAGCCGACATCAGCCTTGGACCTGGAGGAAGTTTTATTTGTAAAAGAATTTTTTAATTATTGTATAAGGTCGACATTGTATATCTTGTGTAATGCATTGTAAGCCGATATAAGGCATATTGTTTGTGAAGGGTATATAGGTCAGTTTGTTAAGGTCATTATAGAGAGATGAGAAAAATTGTAATAAGGATATAGGAGACTATGTAATGTGAAGTATATGTATGTAGATCATTTGTATGCAAATATTATATCGTGCAATGATCTATAGATAGTTTGGAAAGCATTCTTGGAGGAGAGGAGATACCGATAGAAGTGTTCAGGGTTTGTGAATCGGTACAAAGGAGAACTATAACTGGAACTCTTTTTGGCATAGTGGATGCATTTTGTCAGTTATTATTGTTTTGTTTCAACACAAGCTTGTAGTTAGTGAAACTCTTTTGTGATGAGTAGTGTGCTCTAGGTAGTGTGCCTTCCTGCATGTGCAAGCCCCCATTTTATGTAATATCCTTTCATATGGCCAGTGAACTGATATTGTGGGTCACAAATCCCACCGTGGTTTTTCCTCTTTGAGGTTTTACACATATAAATTCTGTGTGTTATGGTGTTCATTTATGTGGATAGTTTATTTACTTCAAGTTATATGTTTCTTCATTTATTGGTTTATATGTGTATGTTATAAAAAGGTAAAATCATATCTTACTGATAGAACACTGATTCAGCCCCCCTCTCAGTGTTCTTAGATCCCGACAGGGTTTCCTACCCAAATTTGACCATACAAGAAGGTACAAAGAGAGGCCCAATTAAGGGGGACCAAAATATGGCATGAGGACCAGAGTGCTATGCCCTATTCCTACCCTATTTTGGGGCTAGGACAAGGGGTTAGGTGGTGGATGAAGTGAAAATGAAGCCATATTTGCATGAAGGCATAATCAAGGCTTAATTATACATTGGGGGATGCACACTAAGGTGAGGGCCTAAAATATGGACTAGATTGTAAGGGAGTACAATTTAGGATGCCACATTTAACCCCCACTTTAGTGGGAGTATGAGCTTATGCAAATACTCACAGTAAAGTAGACGAAAGAGAGATGAAGAAGAGGAGTAATGAGGAGAAAAAATCACAAGGATTATAAGACATAACTAATTTAGAGGAACCAAGCCCCCAATATTAGGATCTTAAACCACTCAAACATATGCAAGGGAACACAAAAAAACAAGACAAAAACAAAAAGGTAAACAAAGACAAAAAGACAAAAAAAAGAAAAAATTAAAAAAGATACAAAACAAAAGCTAAAGACCAAAAGAAAGACCTGAAGTCAACTGGTCGAAGAGATCTTGATATCAAAATGTCTTAACAACTAGTATCATTCTTGAAAAATGCCATCTCATGAACATAAGTGATCACACAAAATAGAAAAGAAAGTATCATCCATGAACTATCATTAGAAAATCTATGAGTTCATCAGAGGAAGAAGAGAGAGCATGAATACACACAAATGTGTTTATCTCGGTGATCCATGAGAATAATGATGAGAAAGGAAATACATACCTCTCCCATAGATGATTTTATCTAGGTTATCCATTTTGGGGAGGAGAGTAGGAATAGTTTGGTCCTATTCTACTAGTTCCACTCATCCTCATGCATGTGTGCAAGTGATGTCTAGTTATAAGTATAGAGCACCTCATATATTGTTTCCTTTGGTTTCTAGTGTGCATCAACATGTTTATGACATGCAATGTAAATGAAAAGGCCAAGAGGTGAATGTGTAAATGCCAAGAAGTGAATGTGTAAATGTCAAGAGGCGAATGTGTAAATGGCAAGAGGTGAATGATAGATACATGTCTTGTTTCAAGGACATCTCATGCAAGAGTTTTTAATCTAGTTTCAGTTATGTATAACCCCATCTAAGACATATATCACATGTTGCATTTGGTTTTGGGTGTGAAACATCTTTCTCTAAGAGTTATTTTAATGTTTTTCCAAGAATGAACCCTCTATTTAAGACATGCAAAAATGTTATGCAAAAATATGGTACAATATGATATAAAGGGAGCGATATGGGTGCCCTCCATTAAGATGTCAACATAGCCCTATGTTGATGCCTTAAGGAATCTTAGATACAAGGATACATTAACCTTCAATACCAAGGAGATATCTTTTATGTAATAATATCATAAATTTAAGCCAAAGAGGGAATACTCTTCAAGAAAGGATAGGATAGTTGAAAAAGAGATATCTTGCAACAACTGTAAAGGAGATCCTTGGAAGAGAAGAGATATTTTCTCAAAAGACATCTACTTCCAAGAATAGTTTCTTGAACAAACATAGAATCTTCTACCAAAAGAAAGGAAGGGGAACACAAATTCATACCTTCCTCTTATTTCTATGTGAAAGAGATTCTTGAAGAAGGATGCCATGTACTTTTGACCCAATGTGAGGGGCGAGTTTATAATAAATGTACATTTCCAAGTGAAGAAGAGGTTGTAACCAAGTTTTTATACCTCTTCCATAAGAGAGAATCCTTGAGAAAACAATAACTTCATACAAGGAATGACATAAAATCATAAATAAACACCACTTAACAAAAGAAAAGTGGATCCTTAGAAAGGAGGTAGAGAAATAAATCATTTCCCCCCAAGTGTAAGGATAATGATAAGAATTACACAACTTACAAAGAGAGATTATTCATAAGAGATGTATGATTTCAAACAAGGAATAGGTCCTAAGAAGGGAAACACATGTACTTGCATGAAGCATAATTCTATGCAAGAAAGGAAATCAAGTTATGAAAAATGCAACACAAAAGAAGAGGCAATTTTCAAATAGAAAGAGAGAGTACAAGGATCACAAACTCCTCTACTAAGAGATTATTTATAAGAGATGTACCATTTTCAAATGTGGAATTTTTCCTAACCAAGGAACACACATGTATTTGCATGAAGGAATATTAAATATAAGAAAGGACATCAGATTATGAACAATGGAACAAAAGAAGAGACAATCTTCAAAAGGGAGAGAGAGAAGGAAAATACCATTCTTGCCCCCCAAGCAAGAGGACAAGGAAAAATTAGGATGAAGGATTACACATTCCCTAAGGAGAGATTTGTTGGTTTTGGGGAGATTGTTGGGATAATGTGCAAATATGTGTTTGGAGTGATCGAGTGATGTGTTGTCATTGATGTCAACATATTCCTTTGTGTGTTCCAGTGTCAGTCAGATTAAGTAAGTTGGTTTGGCTAGTGCATTGCAGATAAGTTATCACGGATTAAACGGTTTTGAGATAAGTATCTCTACTTGATTTAGCTCAAGTTTCAGTGGTTTGCATTAATATTTGATCAAGTTATGAGATCTGGTATGGGAGTTGGTTTTATATTGTTCGATGTTGATCATTGTTCTAGAATTTTCTCTGCATTGCTTCGCATTGAAATATATGGGTGAACTCACAATAATGGTTCCCACTTTTTTGCCACTTTTGACACTGAGATGAACACTTTTAAAATAATCTTCAACTTCCGACAACTATAACTTTTAAACTATAAATAATTTGAAGATGATGTAAATTAGTGATTTGTAGCATTTTGTCTCTAGATTTTATATATATTTTTTTCAAATTTCTTTGAAGGATTTTTAAAAAAAATTTCCATCTCCCTCAAAAAGTAGTTTTTTACAACAAACTACATTTTTTAAGAGTGATGTGCCTCGCGAAACGCATAACTTTTTTTTCTATAAATGATAAAAACTCAATTCTTTCAAATTTTGGTTTGTAACATCAATATCCAGGGCTTGCAGTTGGTTTGATAGTGATATGTTCAATATTTTTCATTTTATTAAGTTTTGAAGTCCGATTGGTCATAATTCCGACATAGGTTTAAGTTTGAACACATAAATTGTTCTATATATATCGAAATTCAATATTTTTTTTTTTGTTAGAAAGAAGACATCAATACCCGGGGCTTAGATATTTTTCAGAATTTTTTTGAATTAGTTTCCTATTTTTCCCAATGCGTTGAACAAAGAAGTTCATGTTTGGTGAAAAACCTATGTTTGGTAAAATTAAAAAAACAAGTTCATAATAAACTCAATATGGAATAATATTATATTCATTGGAAACCTTGCTTTGAGGACTACAATACTACATTTTGGGTTGTCAAGGTCATTCTATTTGAGCCTTCAACAAGAGGTTTGAAGGCCAAAATTATGCAAAAAAGTGTAGAAAGCTCCAGAGAAGTGTTAAAAAAGGGGTTCGAATGAAAGGGGGTTTGAGCAAACCCCCCATTTTTAGGGGGGTTCAAATGAAGGGGGGTTCGATCAAACCCCCCCTATATAATTGAAAAATGACATAATCAAGCATTAAAGGTGCTTCACTCGAAAGAGTGGGTTCAAAAGAAGTGGGGGCTTCACTTGAACCCCAAAGGGTAGTCCGTTCGAACACCCCCACTTCGCTTGAACCCCCCCTAAATGAAATTCTCCACTTTCACCAATTTCCTTCATTGGCAAAAGTGGGAACCAGCTTTGTGAGTTCACGCATATTGGTTTGCAGATATGGTATAGTGTTTGGGATGTTCTAGTGTGTCCTAAATTCAGATGGTTCATGATTTGGAGGTCCACAAGTGAATCTTTCAGTTTGATAGTCATTGCAATTATTGTTCTTGAAGTTTGGTATAATGATGACGAAGATTCTAGTAAGTGGTGTTGGTGTAGATGTTTCTATGGTAATTCATGATTCTTGTGGATATTTCTATATCATTTTCTATTCGTGTTGGTGGTCTACATTGATCAGTGAGCACGTTATTAATTATTTTCCTTGAACTGGTGGTGTTCTTCATTTTCTTGCCTGACATGTTGATTGTAGCATGTTGTGTATATTCAAGGCTTAATTATTGGAGGTGTTGATTTAGGTCCATACTATGTCTTAGGTGACATTGTTCTGGTCCACATTTAATATTATAGTGTGTATGGTTATATATTTGTAATTTGTGATATGAGTTGAGTTGATCTTGAAAGATAGGTTGATGATATGTATAAATAAATGTAATAGTCATGTGAGAGAGGTATTTGTGTGTGCAAATAATGCTTTTATCTTTCAAAAGTAGTGAAGTAGTGTGAAAGAGAAGAATATGTGTTATGTGCTTAATCGGAATAGTAATCAGGCATGAGGAGATGCTACTCTATTAGTTCATGATCTTTTAGATGTAATCTGAATATGTTTGTAAGACAATGAGTCTTCTCTAGGTTGTATCCCTTTTTTGTTTTTGAGAAGTGAGCTCTAGGCAGTGTGCCTAAATGCATATGCAGTCCCCATTGTAATATTTCATATACTTCTAACAGGGTATCATCATATTGTGGGTAGGTTCACACCATGGTTTTTCCCTTGAATATGTTTTCCACATCAAAAATCTTGGTTTTATGTGTGTTATTGATGTGATGTTGATTGTTTCTTTCACTATTAATTATCAGATTTAAAATTGTGTTTAAGAAAAGATTGTAAGAAAACTGACTCACCCCCCCCCGCTCTCAGTTTTCTACCTTGTTGCCAACAATATTATTCATAAGAGACATACCATTTCAAACAAGTAATACATCTCAACCAAGGAAAACACATGTATTCACATGAAGGATAATTCCATACAAGGAAGGGCATCAAGATATGAAGAATGCAATCCATAAAGGTGTAGTGTCATAAATTGTACACCCTTGCTAGGGTGGTATAATTTCACACTTAGTTTAGCACCTACCTTAATGTGTTTTCATCTTGCATTATTATTTCCCTTTAAGCATTTAATTAATTAATTTAATTAAATCTAAAGTCATATTTCATCACTCCCCACATTAAAAAATTGGTCCCTTTACCCTAAGTGTGCCCCATTTTATTTTATTCCTCCAGTAAATCATTTAATCATAAACCTTAATTATGTCATATTTAAACCTTTAAGGCCCAATTCAACATATCAAAACACCTCAAAATAAGTTGTAACATTGGGATTTTCTCTAATATCATCATATTTAACAACCCTAAAAATTTGGTGAAAAGTTGGTCGGACCGTGGCAGGAGTGCACATGGTCCTCAACTTTTTTCCCAAAATTTTGGGAGCATAATTCCATGATATTATAATTCTTAACCCCAAAATATTGTAGGGAAATTAAATTCCTAGGCTAGAATAAAGGTGGAATTAAGTTGAAATTAAGATCTAGGGTTTCATACATAAGAGCTCTCTTTCTTCATTTGAAGGCAACTAAGATCTATCGAATCGAATTGAGGAAAAATATATTGGAGAAAGCATAAGGAGCCTTCTATGTAGTGAAAGAGAAGCCTTTGTGGAGTCTTCAACAATATTCAACAACATTCAACAATATTTCATTAAGCATTCATCATCAATTAGGATCCTTGAAGACATTGAAGAGTAATAGGAGATCTAGTGGCAATATCTCTCCCTTGGTGATTGGTGTGATTTCATGTTATTTTCATGTCTTTGTATGAGATTATTTACATCAACTTTCATATTTACATCCATGCTTTAGATCAATTTGCATCATTGATTTAGATCATTTACTTTGTCAATTACAAGCATTTAGGGTTTACTCTTTAGGGTTGCTCTAGATTGTTTACATTCACTTTAGGATCTTGCATACACACAATTCTCTAGCACACACATTTTCTATAAATTATCAACTATTTATGGAGGTGGAAATCACTAACATAGGGTTTTTACTAAGGCAAAATCCTATATAGCCACCCAAACCTTCCCTTTTCAGTTGTAGGTGCATAAACAGGTACCCAGAAGAACTTTTAGCTTAGGAAAAGACACAGACACTACACACAAATTCCAAATTTTCCCTAATCTATCTAGGATAGGGGCATGAAACCCTATCCATGACACTTTGTAGTGAAATTTGATAGGTTGCAACTTCAGGGCATCAGATTTGTAGTCTTTCAGTTGCAACTCTCTGTTAGATTCTAAGGGATAGTGGCATGGCACCCTAGTCTTAGTTAGTTTGGCTCAGTTTTCAACATCAAGTACACATACAAAATCCTCCCCCTTTCATTCTTTCATTATATTAGTTTTGTATCTACAAGTTTGTGCAATTTTGAGTTCATTTATGCTTCATTCTTTATCTCCTAATCTAGTTGATCATTAAAACCCTATTTTTTCTCATCATTTGCAACAAGAGGAATAGAAACCCTAAGAGATAATCCTTGGCTCTCTCTTTTTCACAAGAAGTAGCCAAAGTGATATATCTCCCTAGGCTCTTTCGTATTCCAAATGTGTTGGCAAAAGTGGGATTAGGTCCTAGTCACCCGATCTCTTTTTTCCCGCCTCCACATTTTGGTGAACCCGAATCCAATATTCTTGATTTCTAATTTTTGTTCTTAGATCTGAGTATTTTTTCTATTTCAAATTCAAATTTACATTCACAAGTTTCAATTCCTTGCAAATTTCAAAATTTAGAGGTCAATTTTGTTAAAACCCTCATTTTTCAATTCAAAATTGAACTTGTGGATAGCTTAATTTGGATCATTAATTTCAGATTTGATTTAGGAACTCATTTCACTCATAAATTTCATTTCATAAGTAAACATTTAGAGTTATTGCATTTGTTAAAATTGAATATTTCCTTCTATTTTGCATATGTTATCATTTGAAAGTGGAATTTTTTTGTCATGATGCATTCATTTCATAAATGTGATAATGGGTTAGCTTCCCTTGTTTCAATTTTCACCTCTCAAAGAGCCTCCTCCTATTTATGACAAAATTTTAGTGCCTAAAAGAGTTTTTACCAACCCCTTCAAAACTCTCCTAATCTCTAAGGATGAAGATTTGAAGGGTGATCTTGACAATTCTCCTAAAATGCACCCTTCTCATCTAGCTATCTTAGAGGAAGAGGATGATATCATAAACACTTTTCTTAATGTTACCTACCTTCCCTACATGATGCCTCTCTAAGTGAAAAGGTATTTATGAAAATTGATATATCTTCTCCTAAATTTGGTCTTACCAATGGGGTCATGTTAGTACAACAAGAGGTTATGAGCACTTCTTCCAAAGATCTCCTTCCTAAGCATGAATCTTTGGAGAAATATGTTCATATCCGTCCTAAAGAATACTCCCCTTGCAAGGTTAATTTTTTTATAGAAGATGGTATTGTCCCTAATTTTCCTAGTGATGTCATTTCCTCTTTTTATTCCAACAAAATTCCCACTAGAGATGATGCATTAATGAGAAATCTTCTCATTGCCCCGAAGCTTGTCTTACCCATAAAGATGCCAATTTACTTAATTCTCTCTCCCCTAAAGATCCTATTGAAGAAATTTTGAGGAAAGAGGATGATTTAGACACATGTAATGATGCTCTCCTTCCTAAGGATGAAGAATTAATGAGCAATGTTATCCCTTCTCCCAAAATCAGAAATAAAAATAAGGGCATCTTTGTGCAAGATATTTCTAGTACTTTTCCTTTCAATGACCTCACTATTTGGGATGAACCATTAGAAGAAGGTGTTGATTATTCTCTACCCCATGAGAGAATCCTATCCAAAGGGGATAAAATCATGATTGATGACTCCCTTGACAGCATCTCACCTTTCATGAATCTCAATCACTCTCCTTCTAAAAATAAAGCATCTCCCTCTCCTCAACTTGGTTATACTTAAAGGATACCCTAGTTCATGGTAAGATTATTGAAATATATTTCAAAGATCTCCCTCTCAAAGGTGAGAATTTAAATACTAATGTTGATCCTTGTCCTAAAGAGTTTATTCCCCATGTATATCCTTTGGTGATAAAGGATGATATGACCTTTCCTAAAATCACAATGCCCACTTCTAGTCTCCCTCCTAAAATTGGTCTTATCCATGATAACATTTTAGTGCAAGGAGAGAATATTAACAATTCTTCCAACAATCTTTTTCATTCTTCTTCTAAGGACACCTTTGATTTTCCTAAACCATCTTCAATCAATTTGATATATGTGAATGAAACACCTAATAAACCCCTCTTCATAGTCTAAGGTGCTTATCCTTCTCAAAATTCCACACATAAACCTATATTAGTGGTTCAAGGTGGTTATTATAATTATTTTTTTTGCACTCCTAAGAAACCTATTGTTATTGTGCAAGGAGGTTATCCTACTAAGAGCCATTATGAGTATTCTAAGAAAATTACTAGAGAGAGTTATAATGCGATTACTCATACTTACAACACAAGAAACAATAGGCAACCTAGTCCTCTTCCTGTTATCCCAACTTCATTTCCTACCTCAACCTATTCTTCCACAAGCACCTCGTATATCACAAAACCTTAGTAAGGAGTATGATCTCATTGAACAACTTAAAGCCACTCCTTCTAAGATTTCTATTTGGGATTTGGTTCAAACTTCACTTGCTAATAATGGGATGTTACAAGACACTTTGAGAAACTTAGATGTCCCTCCTACAGTGACACCTAATAACACGTCTACCTTGATTGATCCTACGAACAAACCCAAAGCTCAAATTGTATTTACACAAGATGAGTTACCTTCTCATGAATTTCAACATCAATATGATCCTCTTATGACTATGGTTATTATCCATGATAGTTATATAAGACGAACCCTTGTGGGTAATGGATCTGGCCTTAATGTTTGTGGTGTGGAATTATTGGATAAGATTAAAGTGGCTAATTCTCTCATTGAACCTATTTCCATGGCTATTTGAGGATTTGATAATGTTTCTAAACAATGTCTAGGTGTCATAACCTTGCCTCTTAAGGTAGGTCATGTTGTGTTACCTACTTCTATTCATGTTATGCCTAGTAATTTGAAATATAACCTTCTATTAGGGAGACCTTGGATTCATAGCATGCAAGTTGTTCCCTCAACTTTACATAGGCAAGTCAAGTTCATTTATAACAATACAACCTATACCTTATTATCTGATACCAAACCTCAAGAACCATTAAAACCTATATCATCTTGTTCAACTACTTCCCATTATTCTCCTAATCCTACTACTTCTTCAGATACATCTACTTCCTTTAATGATTTTATTCCTTCTAGTACTCCTGATTCTTTTACTCAATCAAAATCTCCTCCCAAGGATATATTTTCTCCTGAAGGAGTGTTCTTAGATAATGAATGGGGATATCTAGACTTTAACCCTAATTTTGTAGGAGAGTATACAGTATCTTGGAAAGGATCTAAGACTGAGAAGGAGAAATATAAGGAGGAACCTAAAGAACAACCCACTTTGTCTAAACAACTAAGTAACCACTTTATGGCTGCTTCTAATTCAAATAATTCTTCAAATCCTTCCTCTAATTCCTATAGCACTAAGACCTATGAGGTGCAACCATCTCTTTTTTATTTGGAATCCCTTTATGGTCTTGGTTTTCACATTTTAGTTGAGTGGCTATGATGGCAATGGTTGTGGCGCAAATGAACAAGGGATTAAAGTTACTTTAGAACATAATAAACATGAAGCTTCATTTGGACTTGTATATAATCCTTCTAATCCCACCAAAGAATCTAAAAGACCATCTCTCAATGTGAATGCTATATTTAGTAGTGATTATGACCTCACCTCAATTAAATCATCTCCTACTTCTTTCAACATTCATCCCACTCATAAGGAAATCTTGGTGGTGAACAAATCTCTTTATGAATCTCCTCAAGAGATTTCTAATCCCACTTAGGAGACTTTATCTTCTACTCATTCTAAAACCCTTTCTTCTAGGAATAAAGCTCTAATGAATTACACTTATCCCTCTCCTAAGATTTCTTGTGTGCAAGAGAAGTATGACTTAGTGGCCTATTCTTCTCCTATAAACTTCTCTCTTTCTAAAGACCCTTTAATCTTCATCATCTTATACTTGTTTCTAATCTCACTTATAGTAGAACATTTAACATGTCAAATTCAAATACCTCATTCAATCTATCATGTCTTTAAATAACATTAATGGCTATTATGTTTCTCATCATTATGTGACATTGGTAGTTCACTTACTGGGAGCTCATTTTCATTCATGATGATACAATTTCACGTGCAATCATACTTTTGGAAGCAACATAATAGCCTATTTCTATCTCATCTCTTCTCCCTATATATATGGGGGAAAGAGTGATTTCAAATATATTTCCTTCTTATGATTAAAATTTCCCCTTTGTGAAGTAGTGTCTTCTATAAGGACTTCTTATTGATGGTAGAGGTGTATTCATATTTGAATTCCTTCTCTCATATTGGAACAAGCATCCCTAATGGGGATCTTAACTACATATCCTTAATTGGGACCTCCTCCTTGGTGTTGGAAGTCTTTGATCATTCATCAATTTCTTTTCTTCATTTAGTAGTATCTTTTGTAATAAACCCTTCTATTTTGTACATGTGCATATCCCTGATGAGGATCTCTTGCCTTCTTTTAGAAGAGTGTTGTTATAAATAATCTCTCTTTCATGTCATCTCAATCCTCACTTTAGGATCTTGCATACACACAAGGTTCTAGCACACATATTTTCAGTATATTGTCAATTATTTGTGGATGTAGAAATCACCAAAATAGGGGTTTTACTAAGAAAAAACCATATATAGCCACCAAAACCTTCCCTTTTTAGTTGCAGGTGCATAAACAAGTACCCGAAAGGATTTTTAGCTCAGGAAAAGACACAGGAACTACCCAAAAACCTTAAATTTGTCCTAATCTACCTAGGATAGGGGTGTGGCACCCTAGCCCTACCTAGGGAAGTGGAATGGCACCATTTTCCCTCTACATTGGAGTGAAATTTGATAGGTTGCAGTGAAATTTGATAGGTTGTAGCTTCAGGTCATTAGATTTGCAGTATTTCAGTTGTAGCTCTTTGTCAAATTCTCGGGGACAGTGGCATGGAACCCTGCTCCTGGTTAGTTTGGCTTAGTTTGTAACATCAGGTACACATCCAAATTTTTCCCCCTTTCATGCTTTCAATATCTTGGTTTCATATCTGCAAGTTTGTGCAATTCCGAGTTCATTTATGCTTCATTTTTAATCTCCTAATCTAGTTGATCATTGAAACCCTAGTTTTTCTCATCATTTGCAAGAAGAGGAATAGAAACTTTAAGAGATAATACTTTTCTCTCTCTTTTTTCACAAGAAGTAGCCAAATTCATCTATCTCCCTAGGCTTTTTCATATTCCCAATGTGTTGGCAAAAGTAAGATTAGGTCCTAGTCACCTCATCTCGCTTTTCCTGCCTCCACAAAAGGAAAAAGTGAAACCTTAGAAACAAGAAATTGTACCACCATGAATGAAAATGAGCCCCCAATAGGTAATCTAACAATGTCATATAATTAGGAGCAACATAATAAGAACTTGAATGTTATTTGAAATGATTATGGGAAATATGCCATTCATTTTTACATGTTATTTTTATGATCCCTAAATCAATATAAAAATGTATTTTTGTTTTCAAAGCTTGACATTCATTTGTAAAATGACCATAAATTTGATGATACTCACAAAAAAAAGAATTTTTAAGATGTTGTCTAAATTTCCTTCTTCTTTTAGGCCAAAGAAGAGAGATTAAATTGGAAGATCAGACAAAATATTATCTTGTCATAATACCACACTAGACAATGGAGGAGGGAATGTTGACAAAGGAAGAAGTTGGAAACCTAGATTTTCATTAGAAAAGTGTGATTTCTCATGACTTTCAAGACCTTGTTTTGCACACCTTAAAACTTGTCCATTGCATCTATGTGTAGGATCAAGAGAGGGTTCACTCTTAGGTGAAACTGGATTGAAGTTTAAAGAGGCCCAATCAATTTATAGACATGTATTAGGAGAAAAAAATTGACTATCAAATTCAAACATCTTAGATTTTCTACAAAAATAACGTGTGAAATCTAAGGACCCATAATCATCCTCCAAGGGTTCTTCTTTAGGAACTTCTTTAGTAGGAGATAGTGTACTTGTCTGAATTAGAGAGAGGATTGTAGGAACTAAGAAATTATATTGTGCTTCAATTAATATATTCTCATCAGTTTCCAAAGCAAACACTTCATTATTATATGTGTAAGGCACTACATGAGAATTAGGAACAATTTTTGGTTTCTCAGCAATATGAATGGCATTGATTTGATCTTTGTTAGGTTCTTCATTTTTGAGAGAGAGAGCATTGAAAACATTATTATGATGAGAAGTGATATCATCCTCTTTCTCTAAGGTATCTCTATGATTAAGAAAAAAATAGGAAAGGATCTATCATATCTCATTAATGCTTCATCTCTAGGGAGAAGATCATGAAAATAAGGTATGGTATTTCTAGGAAAAGTAGCCACAATATCATCCTCTTACACCAAATAATCCTTATAAGGGAGGTACATTTTAGGAGAAGAATGAAAATCATTCTCCAAAGATTCATCTTTAGGAGGGATATCTTTGAAAGAAGTGTCCATATTCCCTTTTTGCACCAATGTGCCCTCATTAATGAGATCAATTTTGGGAGAGGGTAGATCATAGCTATGAATGAAAGGAAGAACTAGGTTATCATCATATGCTTGAAAGGGAACATCATGAGAATATTTAATTTAACTTGAAAGTGAGCTAGCAAAATAAGATAAGAACTCCATGTTCACTTGTGATGAAACAAGACACTCATATGTTACGTAATAAAGTAATGTTCACTCAATACATGCATGGAAAATTAAATAAAAGGGAAATTTTGAATTTCGGTTTTAAAAATTATGATTAAAAAATGTAAAATTTTTTGAAAGTGATTGAACGACAAATTAATTAAGCAATTTGATTTGTGAATTTTGAAAAAAATTATGCAACCCAAAAATCAATTTAAAAAATAGGTTTTCTATGAATAAAACCTCTTAATTTATATAATTTAATTAAAATAAGATTTATGAGTGCAAATTTAATAATTAAAATGTTCACAAATCAGATCTTGAAAATTATTGATCCAAATTTTGACAACCCACAAATTCAATTTTAAATTTGAAAATTAGGGTTTTTGTGAAATTAACCTCTAAATTTTTGAAATTTAATTGGAAATTAAATTTGTTAATGAAAATTTGAATTTGGAAATTTGAAAAATACCTAGATCTAAAATAATTAATCCAAATTAAGCAACCCACAAGCTCAATTTTAGAATTTAAAAATTAAGGTTTTTGTGAAATTAACCTCTAAATTTTTTAAATTTAAAATTAAACTCGTGAATGAAAATTTGAATTTGAAATTTGAGAAACCTAGATCTAAAATAATTAATCCAAATTAAGCAACCCACAAGCTCAATTTTAAATTCAAAAATTAGGGTTTTTGTGAAATTAACCTCTAAATTTTTGAATTTAATTGGAAATAAACTTGTGAATGAAAATTTGAAAATACTTAGATCTAAAATAATTAATCCAAATTAAGAAACCCAAAAGCTCAATTTTAAATTTAAAAATTAGGATTTTTGTGAAATTAACCTCTAGATTTTTGAAATTTTATTGGAAATTATACTTGTGAATGATAATTTGAATTTGAAAATTGAAAATACCCAGATCTAAAATAATTAATCCAAATTAAGCAACCCACAAGCTTAGTTTTAAATTTAAAAATTAGGGTTTATTGTGAATTTAACATCTTAATTTTTGAAATTTAATTGGAAATTAAACTTGCAAGTGACAATTTGAATTGTGAAATGGGAAAAAAAATTAGATCTGAAATAACTAATCCTCCTAATGTTTTGCACACCAAAAGGGGTTGTTTAGTCTCTAAAAATAATCTCAATTTGGAAGATCACATCTCCTTACCTATTTCTTGCACACAAAAAGAAAGGGAAATAGGTTGGGAATAGGGAATTAACCTTGATTGAAATTATAAAAGGGAGAAATCACCAAATCAATTTCACTTCAAGCCTTTACATTCAAAAGAGGCAAGAGAATCCACTAGATTCAATCACAAATCAGACAAGGACTGAACTAAGTTGATTGAATAATTATTGTGGGGTTTTTCCTCTCTTTTGTAAGTTGAAAGGTTGAATTAAGGTAAAGTGCTAAAAAATGAAGGCAAAATTGAGAAAACAATGAGCAACAGATGCTACATTTTTGCGTACACCTAGATATGACCAATATAAGATGAGTTGGATCTGATCCTTTGAAAAGCTCCTAAAAATCTAGGACCATGGCGCGTCACAACGGTCCTTTGAAATTTTCTCATGCCAAAGGGGGATGATTCATCTATGTGAAGAAAGATTATTCTGAAGAGTAAAACTTTGCACCTATTTACTGCACACAGAAAAAAAGGGAAAAGGTTGGGAATGGGGGCTTGCCTTAGGTCGAACCCCAATTTTGGAATTAACCATGAAATTGAAATAAAGATAATTGAAATGACTATAAGGAAAGATTCTCCTTTTGAGGGAGATGCTGAATTATGATTGAAAATTGAATGATGATACCTTCTTGTGAAATTTTACTTGCCTCCATATTGAATTTGGGTTTCATGAAATAAGATGTAACTCTTGACTTCAATGCTTGAATCTTGACTTTATTGCTTCTCTAAGGTTTGAAGGAAGCCTAAAAATGCTCAATCTCTCTTGAATTATTGATCTCATATGAGTGTCACATGCTTGATAGATGATTGATAGATGATTGATAGATATTTAATAAGAGGAGAAATCCTCTTTATATACCTGCCCATTGGGAAAATTGGCTAATTTTTTGACATGAGACAACACAAAGAGAGGGATCTTTCTCAAATTTGAAATGTTACATTGGGCTTTGAGGGGCCCCAAATTAGGGTGGACCATGGCATGGTGCCATGGTCCTACCCTATTTTGGGGTAGGCTAAAGGTGCTTGATGAGGTGCATTTTGATTTTTATGGCATTTGTGATGTGTATGAGCATAATCAAATCTTCAATTAGGCCAAGGGGCGCAAACACTAAGGTGAAGACCCAAATTCGGTCAAAATTGCAAATGAGTATAATTTTAGGATGCTCCATTTAGTCCCCACTTTAGCGGGAGTATGAAGTCAATCATAGTCTCGATAAAGTACAAAGGGTTTGCATTGAAAAACTTTCACCAATTCGTCAAAGAGGCATGATAGATAAGGCCCTCGGTGGACTTTAGGATCTTACAACTTCACTAATAAGGTAGAAGGGAAGATCATGAGAGAGAGAAAGAGAGAACCATGACTACAAACTAGTAAGGTTCTCTTACTATGAGTCACAAAAAATAAAAAATACCAAAAATTACAAATCAAAAGACAAAGTTTGCTAATTAAATTTAAGTATCAAGATGCACAAGAGAGAGAATCATTGAGCATAGTGTATTCCTCCATGTTAAAGCAATTACATATGCCTCATCGGGAGAAATTTCTTTAAGGTAGGATACACCCAAAAGGACAAGAACACTATCAAAATAATAAGCCCCCAAGAGAAGACAAATCAAAAGATAATGATCACAAAACATAAGGTGGTTTCACCTAACTTTGGAGTCAGTATTCTTTTTATGATAACCAATATATATCATGTGTATATATGCATAAAATTGTCCTCATCCCTCAAAGTAAGGAAACCACCATGAAAGAAGGGCACATGTGTCTTTTGAGTCAACATGGGAGATACCAAAATAGATCTCAACACTTTGCATCATCCTCATGTAGACAACACTAGGGACAACAAATAGAAGAATTGAGAGAGAAATAGAAGAAAATTACAAACAAGCAAGAGAGGAGAGAGAGAGAGAATATACGATTCTAATGAAGCTAATCAAGCACATCATCCACCCCCCAGTCTTGCTAATCATTATTTTGGGAAGGTGGACAATACACAAGAGGAGAAACACCAAGCACAATAGGTAGAGCTATAACAAGTTCCAAACAAGGACCAAACTCTAGTGATGGATCAATTTGTTTATTACTAGGAGATAGGATTAATGCTTTTGAAAATTTCTCTAATAAATAATTGTCAATATCAACATATTCATATTCAACATCAGAAATGCTAGGATCAACATTTTCATCATTAACAACATTCTCACCTCTTTCTTCATCAATATTAACAAGAATAGGAGCTCTAATAGGAATAGAAATTGAACCATCATTTGTCTTAAGCATTTTGCATCTTAGAGAATTAGGTTGAACATCTTAGTTAGGAGAAGGTTGAGAAAATGGTATTATATCAAGGGTTGGTATTTGGGGGAATAAAAGGTTTGGGAAGCAAGTTCATTAGCTCTCGCACAACATCTCTATCGGTGTTCCCTCACACAATAGTTTCTTTTAGTTTTAGATGAAGGTTGTGAAGGTCTAGGTTCATCAAGTATAGGGTTGTTTTCTTCTTTAAAGGATGTATGCATAGGAGAAGGTCTTTTAGGTTGAACAATAAGAGAGGCCAGTCACTTCCCTTTATAAGAAGTAGGAGACATAACTGCACCATATAAAGGAGGAATAGGAGGTGTAGGAAGGAGATCAAGTCCATCATGAGGAGGAATATGTCTATCCTTAGGAGGAATAATATGTTTATCCTTAGGTTGATTCTTAGGAGGAAGAGCTTATCTATCCTTGGGAGAAAGAATAAACTCATCCTTAGGAGAAGGAATGGATTCTTCCTTAGGAAAAAGAAAATCTCTATCCTTAAGAGGAAGGATAGACTTATCTGTAAGAAGAGGCACATCATCATTAGTTGGAGGAAGATTAAGTGTTGGATCTTTAGGTTTACTCAAGGATAAAATCATCTCATTTTTTATTTTCTGATAGGATTTAAAGAGAGAATCTCTTCTAGGTTGAATAGGTTCGAATTGTTTGGACCAAATGTAATCAAGAAAAATATCTCCATGCCTCACCATAGGTTGATATATGTTATGATTCATAATTAATATTTTATCATTATGAGAAAATTTCAAATACTTATGAATAGTAGAAGCGATCACTTTCATGGAAGAGAACCAAGGATGTCCCAACTTCACACAAAATTGATCAGATGTAGAAATGATAGCAAAGAGAACATCTAAGAATTTAGTGCCAACATCAATAGGAAGTGTGATATAACCAATAGAAGGACAAGATAATCCATAAAAAACTCTAACTATCACATCAGTTTTATCAAATGTCGCTTGTTGCAATTGTAAAGTATAAATAAATTCTTCAGTTATCACATTAACCATGAAAGATGGATCAATGAGAATCCCTTGAAAGGGTATGCCTTTGATTTTCACAGTTATGTAAAGTGGGCCATTAGGTGCTTTAATTGTCTCACTAGGATCAAATGTGATGTATAAGTCCTTATGAGGTTTGTTTTTATCAATAAGGTTCACCAAATTATTAGACTCAAGGCCAACATCATTAGGAGAGAAGGAAAGACAATCAATCTCAATCACATTAGTGGAATGGAAGGTACAAGATCAGTGGAAATTTAAGGGTTTTGATTAGGAGGAGCTACTGATTTGTTTCCTTTATCATTCACACCAGTCACAAATATGGTATTGTTATTAATCAAGTTTTGAATCTTATTCTGAAGGAATAACACTTTTTAGTGTCATGACCAAGTTGCCGATGGTATTGGAAAAAGGATTTGGCATCATAGCCAAGTGGTAAAGACTTAGTTGTATCAATTGGTTTAAAAGGGGGAAGTTTCAACACATTCCTTTGTAACAATTGCAATATAATACTATTCAAAGATTCATTAAAAAGAATGAATTCTTTTCTAAAGTATTTGGACAAAGGAGGCACTTGTTGTTGCGGCTGCTACTTGAGTGTTGTTGTTGTCGTTGAATTTGATGAATCCCTTATTCGGTTTGAACTTTGCAAAAGCTTGTTGAAAAAATTCTTTTATCACTCAGAGCCATTGAAGAGGATTGTTCCAATTGATTCACGGTAAGATGATGATTGTGCAGTACTACGCACAACTTCTTAAAAGAAGTAAACTTAGAAAAGAGAATTTTATCCCTAATATCATTTTTGCAAATTAGTAATAATTTTTTTTGAATATCTTGATCAGGCACAGGAGAAGAAATTTGAGCATACAAATTCTTATATCTACTAATAAAATCAGTCACTTTTTCTTTAACACCTTGTTTACAATGCATTGAATCATTCAAAGTAATCTTAGGACCAATATTCTTGTGAAATTGTTGAATGAAAGAATTATCCAATGGTTGAAATGAAGTAAATAGAATAAGGAGGCAAAGAACAATACCATTTCAAATATTTATCTCTTAGTGTTCTAGTAAACAATTTAACCAACAATATTTGGTCATGAGCAAAGTCACTACACAAAGTTTGAAATGAGTGACTTTAACATATTTAGGAGGGATAGCTCAAACAATGTCATTGGATAATGGGCTCACTACATCAAATTTGGGCACATTATATTTAGATTGATTCATAAAAGTGATTTTTTGTTGTAAGGAAGACATTGTTTGGGATAGACTATTGATGGTAGTTTCATTAGAAGGATTGAAATTGGACATGTTGCATTGAGAAGGAGGGGTAACATTGTTGAATGAAGGAGGAGTAACATTGTTGAAGCATGGAGGATCTTGAAAATAAGGAGGTGCTACACTATGATAGGTAGGTATGGGAGATGATTGGGTAATAAATGGAAGACTCACTTGAGGAGGGATGCAATAATTATGATTAGAGGAGTTCCCCCCTTGACTAACACTTGTAGGTATGACATTTTGAGTAGAGATAGCCATGATGTTGGATGTAAAAGTGGGAACACTAGCCATAGGAGTAGTCAAGGGAATAGAGTGATTAACTTGAATAGGAGGTTGTGTATAACCAAGGACTTGAGCACAACTCTTCATAACCATGATATTATAATAAACAATATGAGAAATACCTTGCAAGACATCAACACCAAGTTTATCACTTTGAACCTTTATTTTCAATCCTTCAATCAAAGAGAGAGCTTCACTTTTTGGGTATTGTTTACTCATCCATTGTTAAAGATTTTCAAATTGATTGTCAATCTTCTCCTATTGTTCAAAGGAAACCCTAGTTAGTGATTCATCCACATCATGAGAATTATGAAAAGAATGAGGATAAATAGGGACATTTGTAGGATTTATAGAACCACCAATATCCTCATGAAATAAGTTATTCAAATTAGGCTCCATCTCCTTGGTAGTTAAACCTTAATTATACAACTTCTTCTCATGGGGATATTAGAGGTTGAACTAATAGTAGTAAAACTCATGCACCAAGGGAGTGTAATTTGAAATTTAAAATTTGAGATTTGGAATTTAAAATTTACAAAGTAATTGAATAATGCACAATTTTAGAAAAAAATGATTACTCAATTAAATAAGAAAATTGATTGAAAAGATAAAGAATAATTGTGAAAATTTATGCAATCCCCTAGGAAATTTGAAATTTGAAATTAGGGTTTTTTTCTAAAATAACTTCTTAATTTAAATTTAAAATTTACCACTAGGAGATAGAAATTTGAATTTTAAATTAGGGATAAAAATAACCTCTTAATTTTTTAAATTTAAATTTAAAATGATCTAAAGGAAATTTAAATTTTAAAATTAGGGCCTTCTAAAAAGGACCTCTTAATTTTAAAATTTAAATTTAAAATGTGATGTTAAAATTTTGAAATTGAAATAATCAATTTCAATCTAAAAATTAGGGCTCTTTCACCCATTAAGAGGCTTGTTTGGGTTGATCCGAGTAATCAAGGTTCAAATGAAGTTGATTGGATGCCACCAGAACTAGGTTAAATCAAATTTAAGTTTGATGTTGCATCTAGAGGTAATCCAAACTTTCGAGTGTAGGTTGTGTAGCTAAGAATAGTCAAGGTCATTGTGTGGTGGCAAGGTGACAACATCTTCCATCTGGGACTAACAATGAAGCTAAAGTGAAGGTAAATTTGCTTTCTATACAATTGGTGAATAGCATTGGTGTTAAGAAGCTACATTTGGAAGGTGATTCTGAAAGTATCATCAATGTTATAATCCATGAAGTCTCTCAATGTTGGAAGGTGAATCGAGATATAGAAGACATCAAGTTAAAGATCTCCTCCTTCGAAGAATCTAAGATTTCTAATGTCTATCAAAGTGGCAAAATGGAAGTGGATAGGTGTGCGAATGAAGCTTTGGATTTACATATTGGTGAAATAAGGATCATGGTGCATTAATGCTCCTTGTGTTTCAAATCAATGCAACTATTACATATGACCATTGGGGTAGATGGAAGATGCAAGTTAATGTGGCCAGTTAGCTTTGTTTCGGTAGTAGTACAGGGTGGTAATGAGGATATCTTCCCATATCCTTGTATTACACAAAATGATTCCTCAAGCAGGGTGGTGGGAATATTTGGCTCTTCTTGGAGGTGATTGAAGGGGAATGCACAGACATTTATGATGCTATGACTCTCTAGGCATGTTTACACACTGGCTTGTATTACCTCTTAAATGTAAGGTTGGCTGCCTTGGCTTCCTAGTTAAGTTTCCGATTGGAACTATTATCAGGCAATGTTTCATTAGCTTCTCAGAAAGGTGGTGTTTTGGGGGTGGAGGTGTTGGTGAGCTTTGTGCTGCCATGGAACCAAAATTTTCACTATAGGCATCATGTCCTATGGTGGCTTTCTGGGGTGCCATCTCAAATGATCATCTATCAAATATTTTACGATTTAAAGACCAGTATTTTCTTACTTGGGAGAAGATTGTGCTGGGAGAAGAATAAATATGAGCAGAGTATTATAAGTATCATATGAATGTAGAGATTGCTTCAACATTCACTGCATGGTACTTTGAACTTGTGGGGGTGGATAGAGTTCAATGGGTAGTCACTAACAATGTGAGAGAAGATTGGAGGGGTGGTTTAGAGATTTTTATAAAAATGGCGAGGGATGGTGAAGGTTTTGTGTGCTTGAATGCTGTTTGGATTCACTCCAATGAATTTTTCCCTCCATTTCTCTCATTCCTAGTGTGGAGTGTCAACTACAGTAGGGAATTATGAAAGGCCTCGACTCAGATTGGTATGCATAGAGTGTAGGAATACATCCATTCATGGGAAAGGAAGGAGATTCACAGGGAATTGGAAAAATGTGACCCTTCAAATGCAAAGTCAACTAAGGAAGACTCTGGTGTGGGATCCTCTACGAGAAGGAAGTGTGGATGACCTAGAGGATCTAAGAAACAACCATGAAGCCAGTCATTGTGGATTGTATTTCCACCGAGACGAGGAAGATCAACAGGGTTCTCCAAAGGTGGGGGAGGTAAAGGCAAGGAGTTGGTTGTTGCTAGTGGACCATAGTCTGGATTTTATGCAGCTTTTTGTACATCTAAGTTATTTAGTCTCGAGGGGTTTGTAGGAAGATTTTTGTATGTATAAGAGGATTTTTATAAATGGGGATATTTTATGGATATATGAACTATTTAGACTGTAGTTATCTCTTGATATATGTAACCTGTTTTGGAATATTAATACAAATCATCAATTACTGATTAAAAAAAGGGCTCATTTAATTAATTTTAAAATTTAAATTTGAAATTGTCTAGAAGAAATTCAAATTTAAATTAGGGCCTTGTAAAAATAATGTCTTAATTTTAAAGTTTAAAATAGATCCAAAGTTGAATTTGAAACATTTGATGACTCCAAAAGTGAGAAATTCACAAGGTAAATTTAAAATTTAAAATTATGGCTTTTTTAATTTTGATTGATTGAAAAATATGTTTTAAGGACCCAAAACCATTACAACATAGTTAAATAAAAAGATAAGAAAATAGAGTCCTCATACAAAGCGACTGGTCCAAAAAACCAGCGAACAAAAAAAATAGCTAAACAACAAAAAATAGCAAAGAACCCAAGGAGACACTACATAGTAATTTTCTTCAGCAGATCCTCTACCTTAGTCACCAGCTCATCATAGGTCACCCCAACTACTTTTAGCTCCTCCAGGTCCTTATTCACTTTCTTTTCCTTCCTCTTTCCATGGGTGCGAGTTCTGGGACCGTGGGCTTCCCTAGTTCCTTCTGCATCCAGGTCAATTTCCTGGGTTTCCTTTTCATCATCGAGCTTGCTGATGAGGGTATGGGTGTTGTTGGCTGAGATTTTCAGAATACTGAGACTCTGCTCCACAATGTTCTTGAGGCACTCCTCTATCTTGTCCACTTTGGCAACTATATCTGAGAGCATTTTTCCACTAGTTTCCTCCAGGGTTTTTCTATCCTGTATCTCCTTTTCAATTTTCTCAAACCGGAGATTAAAGGCATCTCTGATGTCTTCCACTTTGGCAATTGTGTTCTTCAAATCTTTGATATAATTGGCCATAGCATTCCCCTCTCCAATGTTAATAGTCTCCAGAATCATGACTCTGTTGCAGATTTTTTTGTATTCATCCACAGTATTCTTATTCCCATGAATAAGCCATTCAATGGTTTTCATAAAACCCTTCAAGGCCTCGGGGTGAGGACCAAGAGAAGGAGTAACTTTACCAGGGGTTATCTATTCATCTTTAGCAATATGGAGGGCAGAAATAGTGTTAGTGGCCCTAAGGGTCTCCTCCATAGTCTCCATCTCCAGGCTTTGTTCAGCTTCTAGGGTTCTTGTTTGCTTGTCCTCTTCCGGTTCCTTGCCTGTGTCCTCCAGATCTTTGCCAGTCTCCTATGTTTTCTTTTTCTTCTTCCTAGGTTGGGCTTGGTTTTTACTTTTTTCCTTTAGCACTCCCTTAGGGTTCTTCTTCTCCTCAGGGAAATCAGAGTCCTCTTCTTCTGAAGAAATACTAATCAAGGGTTTGCTTTGGGGTTTTTTGCTCTTAGAAGAAGAGGGTCTTGATTTCCTCTTCTTGCTCCTCTCATACTCTGAGTCGTCAGAGCTTTCCTCATTATCAGTCGAGGAATCATTATCTGAATCCTCCTCCTCCAAGAAATCAGAATCAGACATTTCTTCTTCCGAATCCATAGAGAGCTGCATTCGATTGATTTTACTGGCCTTTAGATGATCATAAATGAGGACCATAAGTCCCTTGTGCATTTCAGTGTCACCCCGAGGATTTTCTTTATATGCTTTTAGGGATGCATTCATAGAACAAAGCAAGAAGTAAGGGAAATTTACCTTATCATTATGCCTAAAATGATTTAAGAGGACAAAGTGATATCCATATACTTTCATAAACCTGCCATCTAGAGTTATATATCTCATTAAAACAAAGAGAATTTCCCGCCAGGGCTTTGCAAAAGCCCTAGGCGAGTAATAGGTTTTGCTCAACTTTACTAGTCTTTTCTTCTCTTTCTCTGTGACCGGGTACCTTTCAATGGCTTCCCTGCTGACCTTCCTATCTCTGTAGAAATTGCAGCCCTCCCTTTTGAGTCCCATAGCTTTAGCTATTAACTCTTCATCAATTTCCACCAGTTGGTCACCCATTTTAAGCTTGTCCTTCTTCCAATTTTTGCAGAAGAAGCTAGTTATCTTTCCATCACGGCCATGGAGTTTCTTAATGAAGCTCGAAAGACCACCCTTCTACAAAATTTCCCACACCTCTTCTTTCTGTTTCCACTCCTTGCAACTTCCTGGCTCATATCTTCTCCTATTTCTTCCCATGGTGTCGTTTCTCACAGTCAAGTTTAGGTTACAGAGCTGATGAAATAGAAAGCTTTTCGAAGCTAAAACAAAAGCCCAGAAAGCATGCATATCATTAATGATTTGACAAGTTATAATGCACATTCTGCTAACTTTGATGTTATAATGAGTAATTCCCTCATTATCAAAGTAACTCGGAGTGCTTACTTCAGTACATATCATAATTGTCCTGTCAATCAAGATTCTTTGGGGTACTTCGACATCTTTCATTTATTATGATTTGTCTTACATCTCCGGGAAGACCGCTCTCACCTGTCCACATGGTAATTGTATCATTCTTCACCGCCACATTTGCAACCCAATCAGCAGAACAGTTGGCCTCCTAATATATATGGGATATGTGGCATTTTTTGAAGGTTCTGATAATGTCAATGGCAGAAAAAATTATATTGTGGATCGACCAAGAGGGCTGAGAGGTCCCATTGAGACACTTAATGATATTATTGGAATCCCCTTTGATCTAGAGATGGGTACAGTTCCATTTTTTAGCTAGAATAATGCCTTGAAGGGCTGCCATAGCTTCCACCTTATGATTGGTTTGAATGCCAATAGGGACAGCAACCATACCTTTGCAAATGCCTCTGTCATCTCTGAGAATAGCTCCACAGCCTAAAGGACCTGGGTTTCCTTTGGCTGCTCCATCAAAATTGATTTTAAGCCAACCATGGGGAGGGGTTTGCCATTTAACTTCAAGCCTTTTATTGTGGCTGATATTATGACCATCAGTGATCTTCATATTCCAGGCTCTTAAGATATTTGACTCCAAAGAGTTGTTTGAGTAACAAGAGACCTCCATAGTTCCCATATTTTCCTGAATAGCCCTTTGAATTTTCTGAAAAACAATGTCTTGATTTAAGGACACATCCCTAAAAATTTGGTTGTTTCTTTCCTTCCAAAGACCCCACAGAATGTGAGGCAGAGAGAGCTACCACATACACCTCAGAAAAGAGTTGGTCCAATGAATTTGCCAGGAAGAGAATAAATCTCTTATGTTACTGGGAAACACCCAAGCAAGACTAAAGCTTTTGAGGAAGCTTTCCCAAATAGAGGTTGAGAAAGAACAGTGGAGGGAAAGATGGTCCACTGACTCTTCCTCTTGAAAGCACAACACACACCTATTTGGAAGGGCAAAACCTCTGCATTTAAGGTTGTCAACAGTAAGGATCTTATTCTGGAGAATAGTCCAGAAGAACATATTGATTTTAGGAGTTAGCCCTTTTAGCCAAGCTTTAGACCAAAAAGGATTCATAGGAGGGGAGGGGGAGAGGATACAATACATCGAAGATATAGTAAAGGTACCTTTGGGGTTATATCTCTAGATCAGGGAATCCTCTTCCTTATTCAGCTAGATAGCAGACAGTTGGGTTTTGAGCTTGGAGAGACTGGGATGAATACTATCAATGTTCTGCCAGTTGTTCCCATCCCAGTAATCTACCACTAAGGTACCAAAAGAGCCAATACAGGAGGGGGCATGTGAAGCCCACTCATAGAAATCCATTAGGGGTTTGTCAAAAAGTGAGGGATCGTCCCAGAATCTCACTTTTCTACAATTTCCAAGTTTCCATGTCACACCTTTAGCAATCACCTCTTTACATTTAGAAACATGGTTCCAGATATGAGATCCATTTATACTGAGATCCTATTTAAGAAAAGAAGATAGAGAAGAGGACAAAAGAAAATACTTACTTCTCCAAATTTTGCACCATTCAGAATCAGAGTTAAACCATCTCCAAACTTGTTTTGATAAGAGAGCTTCATTTAAAGTGTGAATCCTCCTAAGCCCCAGACCACCTTTTCTTTTTGGCTTGCAGACCTGATCCCATGCCACCAAGGACATACTTTGCTTTTCCTCCACCCCAGACCATAGGAATCTTCTTTGAATTTTCTCAATAGCTTTAGCATACTTAACTGGAATTTTGAATAAGCTAAGAGCATAAATGGGGATACTTTGAAGAGTAGCCTTAAGAAGAAGGAGCTTACCAGCTTGACTAAGAGAGCCCCTTTCCAACCTGCAAGTTTTTTGTGAAATTTATCAACCAGCGAACTCCAATAGGAGTCAGGAGGGGCAATCCCCATGGGGAGACCAAGGTAGGTAGCAGGAAGGTTAGCAATCTTACACTCTAGAATTCTACAGATCCTTTGTTGTCTTCTCTCTGGGGTGTTAATGAAAAAGACATCACTTTTGGCCCAGTTAATAAGCTACCCCATTGCAGAAGCATATTTACACAAGGTATTCTTCAGAACTTTAGCTTCTGAGATGCTTGAATTCCCCATAATTATTGTTTCATCAACAAACTACTAGTGTGAACAAATAAGGTTAGCAGAAGAAGGTTGGAGACCCTTAAAGGATCCTATCTGCACCAAATTTTCCATGGTCCGTCCAAAGCATTCTGCCATAATAATGAATAGGATGGGGGAGATAGGATCTCCTTTCCTAAGACCTCTCGAAGCTTGGAAAAAGATTGAAGGAGAACCATTGACAAGAACAACAAAGGACGCAGTAGTGGTAAGTTGGGATAAAAGATCCACAACTCTTGGGGCAAACCCAAAGGCAGTGAGGACTTTCTGAAGAAGAGACCAGTCCACCCTATCATAGGCTTTGGAGAGATCTAGCTTAAGGATGAGACCCTGCTTCTTTGCTTTAACAAGAGAGTGAATATTCTCATGAACAGTAATAATGGAGTCGAGAATTTGTCTTCTAGGAACAAACCCATTCTGCTGGTGTTTAATAAAAGCTAGGAGAATAGACAAGAGTCTAGAGGTCAGGACCTTAGATATGATCTTGTAAAAGGAATTGCAGAGGCTAATAGGTCTGAACTTGTCCAGAGAATTAGCACCTTGAATCTTGGGGATAAGAGCAATAAAAGTACCATTTATTTCCTTCAAGAGTTTTCTAGCCCCAAAGAATTCCTTAACCCCATTAGCAACATCAGTCTCGATAATGTCCCAGAACTCTTGAAAAAAGAGCATTGGGAAGCTGTCGGGACCAGGAGCTTTGTTTCCATCAAAGGAGAAAACAACATTTTTAATTTCTAAGGTGGAAGGAATGGAAGAGAGATAAACATTATTCTGGGCGTCAATGAGATGAGGAATGTTCTGAAGAAAAGAGGATTGAGCTTTAGCATCCAAACTTTGATCCCTCAAAAGGAGGTCCGAGAAATACCTCTTAGCTTCATTCCTTATTTCATCTTCCTTGACCAACTCCCCACTGTCCACAACTAACTTGTTCATCTCGTTGGCAGCTTTATGTTTGATGGTTGACATATGGAAGAATCTTGTATTCCTGTCTCCTTCCTTGACCCATATGCATCTTGATCTCTACTTCCAAAAAATTTCCTCTTTAGTAATAATATCATGGTATTTCTTAAGAATCTCATTCTCCTCAGCAATAGAAATAGTACTAAAACCATCCTTCTAGATCTAGTCCTGTATCTCTTTTAGGTTTTCCTGAATTTTACTCTTAGCCTCAAATATATTCCCAAAGTTGTTCTTATTCCAGATTTGGATGTTGTCCTTCACACTTTTGAGCTTCTTAACCACTTTGAACATTATCGTTCCCTCAACTTGGATACTCCACCATTTTTGAATATACTTTTTAATATCAGGGTGAAGAGTTCACATTTTTTCAAATCTAAAGGGATAGTTTTTTCTTCTGTTGATCAAATCAGCATTAAAAGTAATTGGAAAGTGATCAGAACCAACCCGAATATGTGTAGATAAGGAACAGAAATATTGACTGTACCAATCATCAAAAATAAGAGTTCGGTCAAGGGGCACTTGAGTAAGGTCATTACCATTTCTTCTATTTGTCCATGTGAAATTACAACCCTGTATCTAAAAATCATTAAGAGCTAGAGAATTAATAAAATCCATGGGAGCCATCCTACTTTCCAGCTGAGGTGGGCTGCCTCCAAATTTTTCCTCCTCTTTTAAAGGCGTATTGAAATCCCCCATAACCATCCAACTTAGATGTTTGAAACTTTCCCTAGCCTGTTTTATCCTTTTCCAAAAAGAGTTTCTAGCCTTTAAGGTATTAGGAGAATAAATGTTTGTGAGAACCCATGAAAAACCATCTTTAAGATGCTCAAATTTAATACAAGAAAAATTACCTTCCTGAATAATGACCTAGCCTTTAATAGTGTTAAGATTCTAGATGGTTGCAATGCCTCTAGAAGCACCCTCAGAACTTCCCCCACTAATTTTACCATTTTTGAAAAACTTCAAAGATTCAACTTTTTCTCTACTCATTTTGGTTTCTTGAATAAGAAAAATGTCAGGATTGCTATCTCTTATCATATTCCTAATAATATCATGTTTATGGGGATTGTTTAGACCCCTTAAATTCTAAGAGATTATCTTCATAGTTACTTACCAATTCCCAGCTCCTTGAGAGTTTTTTGAGTTCCATCTGCTATGTTCTTGCTAGCCTCCATGTCTCTAACTTTGTGATTAGATGGTCACCCTGGTGAAGAGGAGACATATCCCACATCAACTTGAGCTATTCTACTAGATTTCCTAATCAAGGATATCGAGGGTGTTGCTGCTTTCTTACTCCTGTGTTTAGGCTGCTTCCATTCCGTTTCTGACACAGGAGCCACTTCCGGATTGGTTAGGATTTTGGAAATTTCATCTACATTACCCCATTTAGGAGTTTTGAACTCAGATGAAATAATGTTTGTTGTTCTTGAATGCTGATCCGAATCTGAAAGACTCAATCCCAAAATTGCACACTTTTGGGCTTCTTGTATTTCAAAACTAGGTATGGCTATAGAAGAGTCTGTCCTTTCAACTTGTGGATCTGGGATCTCACCTTCCTCTAGTTGATATTCTCTAGCTTCTACTACCTAATTTTCATATGTGTCATCCACCACTTCATCTTTTGCTTTTGGAGGATCATTCTGATCGTTCAAATCCATTTTCTGCATCATTTTTATGGGACTAGCTTTGGTTGTTTCATTCCTATTTGCCTTCTGAACAGTGGGACTGAGGATAGAGTTTGAGGCTTCCTTTTGATCCCACAAAGGAGAAAAGCGATTTGGATTTTTTTCCTTATTTTCTATGTTTTTAACTTGCCACACCCTTTTCTCTGGCATATTCTAGCTTTCAATCTGAGGTTTTGATTGATTAGGCTCTACCTTTTGCTTTTTCGGGTAAGATTTTGCCCAATGACCTACCTTCTTACAATGGAAACAAGCAAAAGGAATAGTTTCATATTCTATATGTTGCTTCCAGGTTCCCAGTTTTGAAACTAGATCAATCTGTTCTGGCATATTTGCCTCAGGGGCTACTCCAACACAGAACCTTGCATGGGTTAATCTTCTTTTTGAAGCAGTGACTGGGTCAATAGAGAGCAGCTCACCAAAAGAACTTGCTATTCCAAAGAAGAAGCTTTCTACCCAATACTCGAGAGGCAATCCTAGGAGTTTTATCCACACTGGAACCTGTGCCAGAATAGAATCATTCATATTTAATTTCAAATGCCATTTTCTTAGAACCAGGGCTATCTTTCCCACCATCCAGGGACCCCCGCACAAGATCTTAACCTTATCTTCTTCACATGAAAAAGAGAAAGATAGAAGACCTTTGGGAAGAGCTGAGACCTCTACATTTCCTTTAAGTGCCCATTTTTTATTAACAAAGGCCCTAACAACTTCAATGTTTGGGCGCAGACCCATAAACTTCCCTACCAAGGAGTTCGACATACTGTTGATATTATGGTCCAGAACCTGGTCAGGGATGGAGATAGAAAACTTACCACTAGAAGGGTCAGAAATGTTCTTAACAGGAGGAAGGGAGAATTTACCAGTTGGTCTAGATCCAAAAAGGGAAGACCATTTTTTTCCCTCCCTCCCATTATCCACGGAGTCAACAAGTGGCATAGGCCCCCCATTGGACCCTACCCCCAGATGCCCTGAAGAATTTGCTGTCACGACAAACAAAGTACCATCGGACTATGAGTTAGTAACTAGAACTAGGAGGTTTGAGTGCTTGTCCTTATCATCCATAGGACCAGCACCATTGATCTAGCCACTCTCACCATTGGAACCAGGGTTCCCGCCTTGATGGAAATTTGAAATTTGAGCTCCCGCTCCTCCCTCTTGTCCCATAGTGTTTTTTTGAAGTGGGTTAGAGATTTTTATGGCTTTTTTAGTTAACCACTTAGTTTTAAAATTTTAAATTTGATCCAATATTGCAAAGTTGAATTTGAAGCCACTCTAAAATGATAAATCCAAAATTTAAACCACTTAATTCACAAGCTCAATTTTAAAAATTTGAAAATTAGGGTTTTTGTATTTAACCACTTAATTTTAAAATTTAAATGTGAAATTTGACTTGCAAGTGAAAATTTGAAATATGAAATTGAAAAACCTCAGATCTAAAATAATTAATCCAAATTACGCAATTCACAAGCTCAATTTTGAAATAAAAAATTAGGGTTTTAATGTAATTAACCTCTAAATTTTTAAAATTTTCAAGCAAATGAAACTTGTAAATGAAAATTTGAATATTAAATTGCATAGACACTCAAATATGAGAACAAAAATCAGAAGTAAGCATAGGACATGTCGGGTTCACCAAAATGTAAAGGGAAAAATTTGATTTGGCAATTTATAGCATAGAAGGGAGAAATCACCAAATCAATTTTGCTTGAAGACTTTACATTCAAAAAAGGGAAGGGAATCCACTAGATTCAATAAAAAATCAAACAAGTACTAAATACTGAGTGAATTGATTAATTTTTGAGGGGTTTTTTCTCTCTTTTGGAAAAACAATAAGCTACAGATGCTGGATTTTTGCGTGCACCTAGATTTGAGCAGTATAAGTCAAGTCAAATATGATCCTCAAAAAGCTCCTAAAAAGCTAGGACCATGGCCCATCACAATGGTCCTCCGAAATTTTTGTAAGCCAAAGGGGGATGATTCATCTTTGGGAATAAAGATTATTTTAAAGAGTACATCTCTATACCTATTTCTTGCACACAGAAAGAAGGGGAGAAGGTTGGGGATAGGGGCTTGCCTTAGGTCAAACCCCGATTTTGGAAATAACCATGAAATTGAAATAAAGATAATTGAAATGAATGTAAGGAAATATTCTTCTTTTGAGGGAGATGTTGAATTATGACAGAAAATTGAATGATGATACCTCCTTGTGAAATTTTGCTTGCGTAGACATGGAACTAGGTTTTCATGAAATAAGATGTAAATCTGCACTTTAATACTTGAATCTTGAATTTATTTCTACTCCAAGGCTTGAAGGAAGAATGGAAATACTCAATTGCTCTTGAATTCTTGATAGATGATTGATAGATCATTCATAGATATCCAATGAGAGGGGAAATCCTCTTTGTATACTTGCTCATTGGGAAAACTGGCAAATATTGCTACATCTACCATGCTTGAAGTTTCTCCTCTTGCATATTTTCTACCTTCCCAAAACAATTTTGAGCAAGATTGGGAGGTAGATGATTTTCTTGATTATCTTTATTCATGTCATAGATTCTCTCTATCTCTCCTCTCTTGCTAGTTTGTAAACTTCTTCTATTTGTTGTCCCTAGTGTTATCTACTTGAGGACAATTCAAAGTGTTGAGATCTCTTTTGGTCTCTTCCATGTTGAATCAAAAGACACATGTGCCCTTCTTCAATTATGTTTCTACTTTCTTTGTGGGATGAGGATAATTCAATGCAAATATATACATGATATACATTATTTATCATAAGAGCATACTAACCCCAAAGTTCAGCAGAAACCTTATGTGTTTTGTGTTTTGTGATCATTATCCTTTGACGTATTCTCTCTTGTTAGCATATCATTGTGATAATGTGCTTGTGTTTTGGATGAATGCATACTACCTGAAAGAAATTTCTCTCAATGAGGCATATACAATAGATGTAAAATGGAGGCATACACTCTACTCAATTTTTCTCTCTTTGAATATACTGATACTCAACTTAATTTGCAAACTTATCCTTTTTCTTGGTAATTTTTGGTATATTTCTTTTCATGACTCATGGTAAGTGAATCTTACTAGGCTAAGCAGTCATGGCTCTCTTTCTCTCTCTTTCTTATGATGTCCCTTTTATCTTAATATTTAAGTAGTAAGATACCTAAATTCCACTGGGGGCTTGGTGTGTCTTACCTCCTTAGCATCTTGATAGAAGCCTTTAAATGTGAACCTTTATACTTTATCGAGAGTATGCTTAGTGGTGCAGGAGCACCTAAGTTATCATCAAGCTTCTATGAGGAAAATTATGAAACCTATGTGTTTTAAAGAGTAAAAGTGGTAAATAAGGTCTCGAAAGACCATATGTGATGTAATAAGGTCATTAATACCATTAGTTTGTATGTGGAGTCTTAGTAGGAGTTATGTTGATAAAACTTGTCAAAATTTTCAAAATTGCCATTTTGTGGGAAATATGTGTCAATGGGTCTAATATGGTATTTTATGATGTATAAAGGTTATATGGACCTATTTTGGTTTATTTTTATCAATTTTGGGTCATAATGTTTTTAGGTTGGGTTTATGTCCTATCCTAGGCAAACATTGTCAATGTTGACAAAAATTGTCAGAGCAACTTTTGTGTTTGTAAGGGTAATTAGGTGTTTGTTAGTTTATAGCCATAGAGAGGCCTTGGAGGAATTTAAATAGGTCCTTACCATGACCAAATTGAGGTTGATATTCTTTTGGAAGGAAAAAAATTTAATAAAATCTTGGAGTTCCCTGCACTTTATTGAGTTTTCCAACATGATAGTCTGAAAAAAGGAATTTTCCATTAAGAAAACTCATTCATTTGCATTGGTTATTGTGAGATTTGCCAAGATCAAGGGCACAATGAAAAGTATAAAAATAGAGACAAAATAATGACAAGAACAAAATGTATTCTCATCAATATGAAAATAATCAACTGGATTCCTAATACAATGAATATAGGCCTTCTTATATAGGCAAGGCCATATGGATGTACGAGAACACAATCATGACATGTGGATCAATGAGAAACAAGGGTAGGTAAGAAATACTAGGGGTAGGTAGGAGAAATAATATAATATTCCACAAGAGGTGGATGACCCACCGAATGTGGAGTGTAACAGCAAAATAAGACCACAAAAGGTGGAATTTCTCCTACAAGCTACATCCCTATGTACACACTTCCCTAAGTGTCTCAAATCGAAACTACAAAGAGATGCATTATCCTAAGCTAACTTAAGTAAAGTGTAATAATATCCATAATGAATATTTATTTACATCAACACCCCCTCTTAACTGCAACTTAGGGGAATGAAGACTCAAGTCAACAATGCAAGATGGGTCCCGGCTACTAGGCCATGATAGGTACCCATGTACAATATGAAAATGCAAGCAAAACTATACAATGCAATCTCTCACAAACGGAGAAAGGGAGAAAACCAAGTGGGAAAAAACTCCCCCCCAAGAGAGATATGAATGTACAAAAGACTCTTAAAGAAGAAGGACAAAACCTCAAAGAGGAAACAGTCCCTCCCATAAGAGAGGAAGGAGAAGTCAGCCGACCCCACCCAATGACACATCCCGCACCCCCAAGAGAGCTCACAACTATTGGAACTTACTCTCGGTGAAAGATTTGGTGAATATGTCTGCAACCTGCTCTATTGTAGGACAATACTACAAATCAATGACCTACTCCTGAATCAGCTCTCGGATATAGTGCATATGAATCTCGATGTGTTTGGTCCACTAGTGCTGGATGGGGTTCTTCAAGATTGCAATAGCACTCTGATTGTTGTAATGTAGAACTATCAGTCATGGAGTGGTGAAACCAAACTCTATGAGAATCTGCTGAAGCCAAATAGTCTCAGTCAATGCATTAACAGTGCCTCGATACTCAGCCTCAGTCGAAGAGAGAGCAATAGCATGTTGTTTCTTGCTCTACCAACAAATGGGGCCTAAACCAAGGTGAAAACTATAACCTGAAGTAGACTTATGATCATCAAGATCGTGAGCCCAATTGGAGTCTGTGTAACCAACCAAGTGAAGTCCTATGCCTGATGTATAGTGAATCCCATAGTGTTGTTACCCTGGATGTAATGAAGGATGCGTTTGGCGGCTTTCCAATGAAGCTCATGTGGTTCCTACATGAATTGGTAAACCATGCCAACCGCAAATGAAATATTTGGGCGTGTATGAGTCAAGTAGATGAGACTACCCACAAGCTGATGATATAATGTGGCATCAACTGGTGGAGAAGAACATTGAGCCTCAAGCTTGACTCCTGAAAGAAAGGAAGTCGGTGCAGGCTTACAATCAGCCATATGAAAGCGTGCAAGTAGATCAAGAGCATACTTGGGTTGTGATAGGGTAATCCTGAAAGGTGACTGTGAAATCTCTATCCTGAGAAAGTAGTGCAAAAGACCCAAGTTAGTCATAGCAAATCTATCATGCAAAGCAGATTTGACCCTGCTAATGATGGATGCGGTACTCCCTGTAATGATCAAATCATCAACATAGAGCACAAGTATCAAGTGAGAGTCATCCTATCACAAAATGTAGACATTTGGATTGGAATGACACCTGGTGAACCTTGCTGAGAGAAGAAAGGAATCCATCTTGGCATACCAAGCCCTGGGGGCCTGCTTAAGGCCATAGAGAGATTTCCTTAGTCTGCAAACCAAGGAAGTATCCTAGATGAAACCCTATGGCTGCTCCATATAAATCTCCTCATCAAGATCACCATGAAGAAAAGCACTCTTCACATCCATCTGATGTACAACCCAACCATGAGCTACAACAATATCAAGTGTCAAGTGAATGGAGTTCATCTTGGCTATGGGTGCAAAGGTCTTAGTATCGTCAGCACCTGCAACCTGAGAGAAACCTTTCGCAACAAGCTGAGCCTTATACTTATCCACACTACCATCCGCTGCATACTTGGTTTGATAGATCCACTTACATCAAACCATCTTTCTCCCCTTAGGGAGATGGACTAAATCCTATGTGTTGTTCCTCATCAAGGAACTATACTCTTCCTCCATAGCTTGGTCCCACTCAGGAACCCCTGATGCTTCCCAAAATGTCTCTAGATCGGAAGCAGTAGAAATGAATGCATGTGGAAGATCCTGATGTTGTGATCAAGTTCTTCATGTATCTAAAGGATCCCCAACAAGAGAACCTGCTGACTCAGGTGTCTGTTGAGCCCAGTGAGGTCTAGGTGGAGGTGGAGAATGAGGCTCCTCAATTGCAAGTGGACCCTACACAGGTGTAACCCTACGAGTCAGAGTTGAAGGAGTCTCATCATCCGAATCACTAGCATCACTATCCACAATGGAGGAAGGTGGAGGAGGTAGAGAGGCTAAGCTAAGAGAGATTTCCTCAAAGTGAACACTCCTCTTAGTGAACACCTCATGTGTCTCAGGATCCATTAATCTATATGCCTTAACACCCTCAAGATATCCAACAAATATGCAAGGCCGACTCTGAGGTTCCAATTCCTTGTATTTATTTGGAGGTATGTGAGCCCATGCTAGACACCCAAAGACTCTGAAATGTCTCACAATCGGTTTCCTACCAGCCCTAGCCTCAAAAGGAGTAATACCTTGCAAAGCTTTGTGAGGAACCTGATTCTGGATGTGTGTGGCACAACTGATAGCCTCTTCCCAAAAGGTGGGATCAAGAGAACGTGCATGTATCATACAACTAGCCATTTCTTTGAGAGTTCTATTCTTGCACTCTGCAACTCCATTCTACTATGGAGTGTATGCAATAGAATGATGAAGATCAATCCCCTCAAATGTACAAAAATCCTCAAGTCTCTTGTTCACATATTCCCTTCCATTATCTATACAAAGAATCTTGACCACTTTCTCAGATTGCTTCTCCACACGAGTCTTGAAGTCCTAAAACTTGTCAAATACTTCACTCTTATGAATGAGAAAGTAGACCCAAGTGAAGCGGGAGTAGTCATGAATGAAGGTGAGGACATAGCAGGCCTTGCTAAATGAAGGCACTAGAAATGGACCTGCTACATCACTGTGAACAAGTGGAAGAACTTCCAAATCTCTCCAAGCTTTCCCCTTATCAAACTTCTCCTCAAGATGCTTGCACATGGAACAACCTAAACATACACCCTCTGAAAAACTGATTCGAGGTAGACCTATGACCATGTCTTTAGTGTTGAGCTACTGAAGATAGCAGTAGTTCAGGTGACCAAACCACTCATGCCATAGCTTACTTTCAAAATTTGAATGATTAAGCAAGGCCCTAGAAGGTGAACTTGGTACAAAGTGGGAAAATGAATAAAGCCTTGAATTGTCATTAACTTGTCCCACTGCTATCAAGGCATCATCATCAAGTTCCTTTACCATAGCTAAATTTGTTGTAAACTCAACCTTTTTCCCATTCCCATAGTGAGTGATTTGGTAGATAGAGAGAAGGTTGGTAGACAAGTTAGGAACATAGAGAACATTCTCAAATATTCCATCATCCATGTTAGCTGAACCTTTCCCTTCAACTTCTACTTATGTATCATCACCTATGTAAATGCAAGGTACCTTAGATGGCTCCAATGAAGAAAACTACTCTTTTGTAGAAACCATGTGATAAGAGGCACCCGAGTCAAGTATCCACTGTTGTGAAGAACTTGTTGTAGCCACAAATGATTTCCCTTTTCCCTTAGACTATGAGAAAGAGGAAGGAGTTGAATCCTTTTTTGTGTAGGTGGATGGCAAGTTGATGTTGTTTTTCCTAAGAAGATTAGTTAACTCATCAACTTGCTTTGTGTGGCATCGATGCTCATCATGACCATACTTCTTGCAATATGCACAAGTTGGTTTATCCTTCTTAGGTGGTGTCCCCTTCTTGGAAGAGGATGAAAAATTGCCTTGTGATGGAGAGGATGATTGTCCTTTTTCCTATTGTGGCTTTGACTTAGATTGCTTCTTCTTGTTGTTGGAATCTTTGCCTTGACTTCCTTGATTCCCTTGATTAGCCACCAAAGCCTGGGACTTTGAAGACTTGAGAAGCCACATGTTCAACAACTTAGATTGTTCCAATATCAACATTTCTGTGAAAGCATCAAATGAAGGCGTAACATGGGAACTCCCCACTATCAAATGATGAGTTTGGAAGCTAGACACAAATGCTGCATATTCTGGTGCAAACTTGTCCAACAAGTTGAATATCAACTGAGCATCATTTTTGTCAATTCCACAATCCTTAAGCTTTGCTCTTAGCTCATTTGCTTTGGTGACATAATCTTGGATTGTATCAAAACTCTTGGGATCCAAGTTAGTGAGCTCATTGTCAATCTTATAACCTCTGATTTCATCAACTTGACCATACAATTTCTGAAACATATCTCAAGTAGCTTTGATTGTAGTACACTTTTCAATATAAAAGATGAGATCATCTGATACATACTTGCGCAAAGTTCCAAGAGCCATGCAATTCTTAGTGAGCCATTCTAATTGAGCATTAGGATCAGCCTTATGATCAGGTGGTGCTGCTATTGTTCCATCTATGTAATGTGTGAGACCTTTTTCCATTAATTTGCTCCATACTTTAATTTTCCATGATGCATAATTATATGGAGTTAAAGGTGGAAATTTAAGAGGACTCATTGCAACAAAAATGAAAGAGCATAAGGAAAGAGAGACACAATCACACACGACACACCCCCAAATTCACTCAATCAAATAACCCCCCCAAAAGTGATGATTTGGCACTTTATACTTAGTGCATGTACAATGGGCCACTTGCAAAAAATGGCAAAGTGGACTTTTGATTTCAATTTTACAATTGCCTCAATAAGGCTAAAAGAGACTCAAACTAATAGTGCAAGAGATCTCAACTAAGATCCAAGCAATTTACTAGTACCAAATAGGTAAAATAAGACCAATATATGAAAGTACAATTTCCACTTAAAATCTCTAAAATATGATCATAGATTATGAAAGTAGACAAAAAACAATGCCCCTTTAAAAAAAATGGCACATGAAAAGGAGGTTGTATGAGCTCAAACAAGGCCTTTGAAGTTGCAGAATTAAGGATTGGACAAGTACAACTGAGAGAATCTAAAAATTCCAAAATACCTATGCACCAAAACTAGAAAATAACCACACCACTGCGAAGAGAAAAAAAATTTAGCCCAAATCAAAAAAAAATTCACCCAAAAATGAGCAAAATTGAGCAAGTTATGGGCCTCCAAAGTTGACCAAAAAATCCAAATTGCTCAACGAAGAGGGGTATAAAAATTTCCAAAGAAAATGCTGACTAGGCATTGATTGGGCATTGCTGACTAGGTGTTGACTGGGTAGAAGGTACGGATCCCAAAAACAATTTTCAATTTTTTTTTACTTTTTTAAAAAAAAATATTTTCAAACTAGAAAATAATTTTCAATTTTTTTTTTTTTTTTGAAAAAAATCCAAAAACTCCGTACCATACCGCCCGAATTGGGCATTAAATTTCCTCCACACCCAAAAATTTATTTTTGCCAAAATAGGTCGAATTTATACTCAATTTTTATGGAAACAGCCTCTCGGATGCAATGGTGAGGTTGAAAATGCTCCAAGATGCCTCGAAAAAATGTAGTTCCTCAGATCCAAAAATAGAATCCTTCCACGATGTCTCCAAAAAATAATCAATGAAGCCCCAATGGCTCTGATACCATGTGAGATTTTGCCAAGATCAAGGGCACAATGAAAAGTATAAAAATAGAGACAAAAGAATGACAAGAACAAACTGTATTCTCATCAATATGAAAATGATCAACTAGATTCCCAATACAATAAATATAGGCCTTCTTATATAGGCAAGGCCATATGGATGTACGAGCACACAATCATGACATGTGGTTCAATGAGAAACAAGGGTAGGTAAGAAATACTAGGGGTAGGTAGGATAAATAATATAATATTCCACAAGAGGTGGATGACCCACCGAATGTGGAGTGTAACAGTAAAATAAGACCACAAAAGGTGGAATTTCTCCTACAAGCTATATCCCTATGTGCACACTTCCCTAAGTGTCTCAAATCCAAACTACAAAGAGATGCATTATCCTAAGTTAACTTAAGTAAAGTGTAATAATATCCATAATGAATATTTATTTACACCAATAGTTATCCATAGGAGATGAAATAGTATTGAATCCTCTCAATTTAATTTTTTGTTTCATTCATTTTGGTTGCGTTTTGAAGGAGATATAATATTTTTTATAAAAACAGTCCAACCCTAACCTAGGGTAACCAATGATTGTGCAAAAATAATTTTTTTTTTGTTTTCATGTTAAATAAACCACTCCAGAGGGTGGAAAGTTTTTGTATATGTGTACTTTTATTACCTTATTCTTTGCAAGGATCCATGACTTGGTTTGCACGTGCTAGAGAGGATACAAGGACTGTTCTTTTGTGTCTCAGACTGACACGAAAGTGAGTTACTGAGTTTTGGATGGTATGAATGCAAAAGTAGACCTTGAAGGCTCAAGGAAAGTAGTGAGGGGTGTGTTAGGGATCCCTAGAGATAACCCAAGTGATTTGTGACCAAAGGAGCAGACCAAAACTAGAGGGTTTATGACTGTCCTTACTCTAGTGTAGACTCTCACAGTTTGATAGTGAAATGAAATCCTATATTTTGCAAGGTTGAGAAGTTGGTTGATGTTGAGTTTGATGTTGGAGGAAGGGAATGGAGGGGTCCTTTAAAATATTTTTTAATGTTTGGAAATCCTATGGATGAAGAATGATTCAAGTTGCATGACTACCTTCAACCAGTTGTGACTGTTCCAAGCACACGTGACTATGATAAAAGACAATGTTGTAGCACTAGGGCAATTTGTAACCTTTTGGGTGGTTGGGGGGGTAGAGACCCATGTTTTTTCAAGTTAAGAAACCCTTGTAGGTTTTTTCAAGAGGGTTATAGGTGTTTTTGAGTATCCATTGCATGATGAGAGTGGAGGTTGGAGTCCTAGTGATGAATTGGTGTTGAGTGAGTGACCACAAGGGGTGTATGAATGTTGGAGAACTTGGATTGGGATTTAGACATGTTGGTCTATCCGAGTTGAATGTATGCCAATGGCTGGTTGAGAGTTTGAGAGTAAGAGATTACCAATGGGTTATTGTAACCTTTTGAATAACCAATGTCCTTGTGAGGGAACTATTGAGTAAGTGAAGAGTTATCACCTAATTGGAATAGGTGAGTTGGGAGAAATATCTCCCTTAATTGGTTGAGTTAGTTGGAGGCTCTACATAAAAGTGGTATCAGAGAAAGGAAGTAGGTTTTTTAAGGAGAAAAGGTTGAGGAGTTGAAGGCAAGATGCCTCCAAAAGGTGGATCAACAATTGCTAGGGAATTGAAAGCCTCGAAAGAGAAGATTGCAGAATTGAAAGCCACAGATAGAAGGAGAAGAGATACTGAAGATGAGAGTGAGGAAGAAGAAGAAGTTGGTGTTGAAGTCCCTCAAGAGGTAGAGTTGAATCCAGAGGAAGAAAGGACAATTAGGCTCCTGGAGGCTGTTAAGGCAAGTGACCACAAAGCCAAAGAATATTTATCCATGTATGAAAGAAAACTAGATGGAGAAGAACTCATAGATTGGATTGGAGCATTGGAAAACTTCTTTGAATGTGAAGAAGTGGAAGAGAATCAAAAGGTGAAGGTGGCTAAGTCAATATTGAAAGGACATGCTCTACTTTGGTGGGATTGTATGCAAGATGATAGGTGGAAGAAGGACAAACCAAAGATAACTTCATGGAACAAGATGGTGGAGAAGCTGAAAGGAAATTTAATACCTACTAACTACAATTTCTAGTTGTACCAAAGGTTGCAAAATCTATAACAAAAAGATGTGGATGTTCAAGCATACACTGAGGAATTTCATAAGTTGGATATAAGAGCAGCACATGAGGAATATGATGAAGAGAAGGTGGCAAGGTATCTCAATGGGTTGAGGTACAATATTCAGGATGAAATTAGTCTCACAACACCAAGAATAGTAGATCAGTGCTATAAGTTGGCTATGAAGACTGAGGAGAAGTTGCAAAGAAGGCAAGAGAGACAAGGAAGAGATAGGGGAAACACCAATAGAGGAAGAGGAAGAAGACAAACTCAAGAAATCCTAGGATATGCAAGCTGGTGCAGTCACCTGTTAGAAGAGACCTCAATGAGATCAATCTGAATTAGGAAACAAGAGGATATGATGGAGGCAATGAAAAATTGAATGAATTAGATCATGAAAACTAATTACAGATAACCGGTAATATTTGAGATACAAGATTTGGCTCACTATCTTGCTACATACATGATTAATTACAAAATCGGTCAACTCCAGACCTCTAATTCTTAAGGTATGTCTTCTATTTTCTATTTGATAATTTTTGATGCTAAATTACATTGATTTATATGGTCTAGAGGGATCAAATTGACCTAAGAAGAATCAAACAATGATGAACATGATCAAATGTGTAAAACCACTAGGTTGGCCTCTGCTAATGAAAATCCTCCAGAAAATCGAAAGGAAGGATTGCGGATAAAAGGAAACGTTGACTACATGCCAAGGAACATTAAAATCAATGAAAAAAAGCTACACAAGCTACAAAAATAATCTCCAAGATTCACCAATAGCAAATAGGTCCAAGTGGTTTTGGTGTTCTAAGCCAAAAAATTGTTTCGGAATCCAAAAGTGATAACTTGTCAGAAAATGATCCAAACATTCCATGGTTTTGGGAAAAAGAAGATGATCGTGATAACAAGAAAAATCCAGCTCTACAAGATTCAATGAGAAAATGAAAGAAAACTAAAGAAACAAATGTTGAAACTACAAAATAGGAACAAACTAAAAATAATTGTTTTTGGTTGATGCAAGATTGCCAAGAACCGGGGATTCTCCTACATCACAACCAAAGGTAAAGAGAAAGGTATTGATTTAAGAGGAAGATTTAGAAGCACATGAGGAAGATTTGGAGGAGTCACAAGAGGCATATTTGGAGGAGGTAGAAGTTCTAACATATTCATAGGAAGGTGCTACAATTGCAATGAAGTGGGTCACCCAGCATTCAAGTGTCCAAAAAGACAAGTTTCATCATCAAGAGGTAAAAAAAGAGGTTATAAGAGGGTTCAACTTGTGTAAGAAGAAAATGAAGTGTTAATTCTCTAAGAGGTTGTGAAATAGAAGCTAGAGAGACATTGATGCTAAGAAGAACACTATTGCAGACATCCAAGGAGAAAGAACCATAGTATAGGAAATCTCTCTTCAAAACCTCATGTAAGTGCAAGCATAAGGTATGTAAGGTTGTAGTTGATTCAGGTTCTACTGAAAATATAGTCTCAAGTGAAATGGTTAGTAAGTTAAATTTACAAAGGATTCCTCATGAATTTCCATATAGGGTGTCATGGTTGAATGATAAGCAATCTCTTTTGGTTAATGAATAAGCCATTGTTGAGTTTTCTATTGGTGATTATAAGGATAAGGTGCTCTGTGATATTGTACCCATGGATTGTTGTCATTTACTTCTTGGAAGACACTGATAGTATCATAGGTGTACATTGTATGATGGGAAAGAAAATACATATACCATATATCATAAAGGACAAACATAAACATTGTTTCCACTTCTAGAGGGAGATGAGGGTGTAGTTACAAAGACTAAATTGATCATGTGTGGGAAGAAGGAACTTATACCAGTTGACAAAAAGGATCAAAGCATTGTAGCAAGAAAACTGAAAACAAAATCAAGTGTAAAGGATGAGTGGGTGGTTAATTGGAAAGCTAATGTTTTGATTGGAATGGTAGTGTTCCCCTTGGTGAAGGGTAAGGTCATTGACCAATGTTAAAGTGCAAGTACAAAGGTACAAGATGCTATTAAGACAGTGAATTTCATGATGGATGTACAAGGTCAGTTTGGACAAGGAGAAGAAGAACACAATGTACATGAAGTTGCAATGGAGAGGAAGGAAAATTAATGTGTTTCTCATCAAGGTAAGATTTTGTTTTAATGTAGGAGGACAATTCCAATTCCATGTCTTAGTCCAAGGATAGTGAACAACCCACATTCAAATTTTAACACAAAAGTGCAATCCCATTTACATGCCAATAAGGTCATGACTCCAAGATGGAATCCACAATTTCATTTCTTGAACCCATGGAGGATACCTGTAGATGATCATGTATTTATAATTCATTATGGAGTGGATATCATTCCTCACTCATGGGACATGAGTTCTCCTCTAGGGAGGTTGTATGGTGAAGGAGCACCTAAGTTACCATAAAGCCTCTATGAGGAAAATTATGAAAAATATGTGTTTTGAAGAGTGAAAGTGGTAAATAATTTCTTGAAGACCATATGTGATGTAATAAGGTCATTAAGACCATTAGTTTGTATGTGGAATCTTAGTAGGAGTCATGTTGATAAAACTTGTCAAAATTGTCAAAATTTCCATTTTGTGGGAAATATGTGTCAATGGGTCTAACATGGTATTTTATGATGTATAAAGGCCATATTGACCTATTTTGGTTTATTTTTATAAATTTTGATTCATAATGGTTTTAGGTTGGGTTTATGTCCTATCTTAGGCAAACATTGTCAATGTTGACAAAAATTGTCAAAGCAACTTTTGTGTTTGTAAGGGTAATTAGGTGTTTTTAAGTGACGTTGGTTTAAAAAGTGGCTATAGTAATTAGGAGGACTTGGAGAAATTTAAATAGGTCCTTCTCTCAACCAAATTGAAGTTGATATTCTTTTGGAAGGAAAAACAATTAATAAAATCTAGGAGTTCCCTACAGTTTTGTTGAGTTTTTCTAACACAACAGTTTGATAAAAGGTATTTTACATTAAGAAAAATCATTAATTTGAATTGGTTATCCATGTTTAATGAAATAATATTGAATCATGTCAATTTTGGTTTTTGTTTCATTCATTTTTGTTGTGGTTTGAAAGAGATATAATAATTTTTGTAAAAATAGTCCATACCCTAAACTAGGGTAACTAGTGACTGTGCAATAATGATTATGTTTTTTTTTCACATTATATAGACCACTAAAAGGGTTGAAAAGTTTTGTATACGTGTACTTTTATTGCCTTATTATTTTAATGGATCCATGACTTGGTTTGCACATGCTAGAGAGGACACAAGGACTATTATTTTGTGTCTTAGACTAACAAGACAATGAGTGTAATGCCCCGCCAAGAACCCTAAAGGAATGCAACACTACAAGGCAACTAAAGGGTGAAATAATTTTTTTTTTTATAGATTAAGTGCATTAATTATTACATTGCACATTTAATAACATAAGCGGAAGTCTAACAATGACATCCTAAAGGGTTACCAATGAAGATTACTTCATAACTAAAACAACATCGTAATGTTAATCCAATTACCCATCTAATTAGGGAACTCAATTGCAATTAACTTAATCAAATTCATTACAAAATTTCACATTGAAAGATTTAAAGTGATACAATATATTCATTTTCAATGAAGCATTCACACATACAATTAAAGATAACTAAAATAACATACATTCAAATTAATTAAGATTATAATATTCAATAATTACATGGCTTCCAATAGCACAAATGAAATACATAATTACAAAGCCAAGGTTACATAGTTTACTAATACAATGACCACATGGACATCAAAGGTATAATAATCATGAACATGAGTTGATATATGAATCATAAACCAAAGGTACACTAGAAAAGCCAATCCTCGCATGAAGGTATGAACTAGAATATCTGATGGGAAGTGACACTACCACCCGACCATGTGATCCCAAAATGGAACCACTCCACCATGCTAGGAGATAGCAGAAGACCCTCAAGCAAGCAAAAAAGGACAAGTACAATAGTACAACATGACTCCACTATACTCATGCGGCTTGACTCACAAAATACTAGTGACCCTAAAGAGAGAGTGTCATCACATGGCTTAAGATGGTTACCCTAGGTAGGCCTCCATAGGTCTCGACCCCCCTCCTCGGTTATCCTAGTAACCTTTCTCAAACCCCTAGCTCCATCCAAGCATCATGCAGACCCTACCAACCTTTCATGAAGACAAGGTGGTAAGTTTGCTATTCCAGGCCTTCCCACTACACCTTGAGCCTATACGAGCACTCAACCATGTGCGGGGTGCAATATCTTAATTAATTTTATAACAACCCACCCCCTAATCAATTTTTAGATTATCACTTGTTAACTGACTTTCGAGGGGTTATCTTGCCAACCACTTTGGGTGTGTCCCCCGCTTGAAAGCCACTCTCTCATAGGACACTATCAAGTACGGTCTCTCTATGAGAACCCTATGGCGAAACTGACAACCATATCTAATCCTGACAAAATACAGGTGAAGGATATACAAAAAAATAACCCACGATTTACCATTGGAAAATAACACACAATGGATCACATCAACATGATTACACAACACTTGACTAAGGGGTATAACAACCATTACGACATAATGATAACTCAAACCAGAATTACAACGTAAATAAGCTTTGACCACAAATAACACAGGCAATCTTTTCTTTAAACAACCAAAAGCATTAAATACTTGCAATTATAGATATTCTAGAGAATTAGAAAATACAACTATATTAATGAAACAAATTCAGAGTTGTCATTCATCCAATAAAGCTAAATTTAACCACATAAAATTTACCCCCTAACATATATTCATGGTTAGTTAGTAAGAGAACCAAAACATATGATTTCAATAAAATAAATTAAATTCCAAATTAATTATATATATAATAATATAATATAAGTACATGAGTATATATTCATCGAATATATATTATATAAATATATCACATTTAAAATATATATATTAAAATACAAATTTAATATCCCATCAGATATATAAGGCACGCTCAGACCTGTGAAGCTAGGTGGAGACGATACCCCGTACCTACCCAGTACTTGTCCTTGCAATATCCTGCATCATCAAACCACACATGCATGTATATAAATATAGAATACACAACACACACACTGATGTAGGAGAATCGTGATGTTCCCTGTCTCACAAAAGTGAGTGAAGGAAAATCATCCCCTCGCATCCAATACACTTGCAAAAACATAACATATAAATACTTCGCATATGTAAGGTAAAAGTGCTAGTCCATGACAATAATGTATAAAAATAGCACTAATCACAAGTACTAAAATACTGTAATAAAGCATACATCACATATCCAGTATAACATGAAATTACATCGAATAAGTCTGAATAAAGTATAGTAGTAACGTATCAACTAAAAAGTAAAATGCAGCAAAATATAAGTCTAATAAGTTCGATCGAGAAGGGGTACTACATTCTCCCCCCTAAAACTAGGCTTACTCATGGAAGCCCTAAACAGATAAGAATAGAGCTATATCATCTTCACTACATCCTCCCAAGTCGCCAAGGTCTCATCATTTGGGTCCCATAGGACCCTTACTTGGTTGATGGTATGACCCCTGAGGGTCAAATCTCGATGCTGAAGAATGCGTATGAGCTCCATGGAAAGCTACCTGTCCTTGACTTGCAAAGCATTCCAATCAAGAACATGTGTCACATCAAGGTGACAAGGTCAAAGAACTGAAACATGAAAGACATCATGGATGTGGGATAGACTTGGTGGCAAGGCAAGATGGTAGGAAATAGGTCCCATCCTCTCAAGGATCTGAAAAGGGCCAACAAAATGAGGTGCCAACTTAGAATTCTTTCCATAATGGATCAGACTCTACAGTCACCAACAAAAAATTGATAATCTACCCTATGCACATTTGCATACTTCTTCTGCCTATCTTGTGCAGCTACCAAATTCTCACGAATCCGCTCAACCTACTACTCCATCTCACGAAGGATATTCGGTCCTATATGCAACCGGTCCTCTAACTGATCCCAACTCAAAGGAGTACGGCAAGGATGACCATACAATGTCTAGAAAGGAGACATACCTATGGAGCTATGATATCCATTGTTATAAGAAAACTCCACTAGATAAATATAATCCTCCTAGCGCAACTGCTGGTCCATAACATACATGCGAAGCATGTCCTCCAAAACCTAATTCACACACTCAATCTTGCCATCTATCTCTGGATGATAAGCTGAACTGAAGTTCAACTAAGTCCCTAAATCATGCTGAACTGAGGTCCATAATGCTGAGATAAAGATAAGATCTCTATCAGAAATGATCCGCCTTGGAATCCCATGCAATCTCACTACATCTTCCAAGAAACCCGAGCCACCACTGCTACCATATAGGAAGCTCAAATAGGAACAAAATGAGCAACCTTGGTCAACCTATCAACAATGACCATGATGGCATCATGATAACGCAAAGAAATAGGCAACCCAATAATGAAATCCATGGAAATGATGTCCCATTTCCAATCTGGTACTATATTAGGTTGTAAAAGCCCTGTCGGGTGTTGATGCTCTGCCTTCACTTGCTGACATTCCAAACACTTAGACACAAAATCAGCAATGTCATGTTTCATGCCAGCCCAATGATAAATTTGTCTAAGATCTGCATGCATCTTTTTGACACCTAGATGTGCCAAATAAGGTGCACGATGGGCCTCAACCATGATCAAAATGCGAAGACCCTCCAAAGGAGGTACATAGATTTGACCAAGATGATGAAGAAAGCCATCTGCCTCCAGACTATAACTAGAATGTCTACCTTCTAATGCCCTTCCAGACTCCATCATGACTCTAATATCCTGATACCAAGTATCCTGAGGAAGAACTCCAAGAAATCTCTCTCTCAAGTTCACTCCAAGGGACAATGTTGAAATATCATGCCACCTATGACTCAAAGCATCTGCCACTAGACTCTCTTTCCCCTAAATATATTGAACCTCAAAATCATACTCACAGAGGAATTCCATCCATCTTCATTGTTGAGCATTCAAGTTCGGCTACGTGAAGATATACTGCAAACTATGGTGATCACTATGCAGCTCAAACCGACACCCTAATAGAAAATGTCACCATCTAACCAATGCATGCACTACAGCTGCCAACTCCAAATCATGAATTGGATAGTTCAACTCATGTTCCTTGAGTTTGCAAGACTCATAGGAAACCACACGTCCATCCTACATAAGAACTGCACCTATACCTTCTAAAGAGGCATCTGTGCGTACCATAAAATCTTTGGATGTTTCAAGGATTACCAAAATCAGAGCACTGACAAGGAGTTCCTTCAAGGTATGAAAGTCTGACTCACACTGCTTTGACCAAACAAACTTCTTCCCGTTCCTCTGAAGAGAAGTAATCAGGTGACCTATCCAAGAAAAACCCTGAAAAAAGTGATGGTAATATCTGTCCAAACCCATAAAACTCTGAACATTTGAAACATTGGTCGGTGCTAGCCAATCCACTATGGCTTGCATCTTTGAAAGATCCATAGATACACCCTCTCCCAAAACCACATGACCAAGATAGTTCACCTCAAACTAGAAGAAATCACACTTCGCCAAATTGGCATAAAGCTAATTCTCCCTCAAGCATTGCAATACCTATCATAAGTGACCCTCATGCTCTTTAATAGATCTAGAATAAATCAATATGTCATCCAAGAAAAGAAGGACAAAATGATAAAGGTAAGTGCAAAAAACCCCATTCATGAGGCACATGAAAACTGAAGGCGTGTTTGTCAACCCAAATGGTACCACTGTGAACTCATAATGACTACAGCAAGTACGAAACATCATCTTATGAATGTCTGCATCATGAATGCACAACTAATGATACCCAGATTTTAGATCAATCTTAGAGAACACCTTGGCTCCATTCACTTGATCAAAAATATCATCTATACGAGGCAATGGATATCGATTCCGGATGGTTACCTTATTCAACTATCGGTAATCAATGCATAACTGAAGAGAACCATCCTTCTTGTTAACAAAGATAATAGGCACACCCCAAGGAGAAACACTAGGATGAATGAATCCCTTTGCCAAAAATTCCTCCATCTGCAACTTCAACTCACTCAAATCGTGAGTAGTCATCCGATATGGTGTTCTCAAAATAGGTTCTGGACTAGGAACCAAGTCAGTGCAAAAGTCTATGTCTCACTTCAGAAGCATACCAGGAATATCCAATGGAAACACATCATCATACTCTCAAAGAATAGGGTGACCATCAAGAGAGATTTCTTGACTCTCTCCCTCATCCATATCCTCAAGAGCAACTGCAAAAATCTGACATCCTCAATGCATACACTGCTTAAGTTGCATAGCGGAAATTATACGTAAGGATATCAATCTCTGAACTCCAACAATCCCCACTTTCCTACCATGATCATCTAAACACTCTACTATCTTCTGACAATAGTCCACATGAGCACTGTGAGATGACAGCCAATCCATCCCCAACACTACTCCATAGGACACCAAAGGAATGACTTGAAGGTCAATTGAGGTCACAATGGATCCTAGGTCCAACTCACAACTGGGCACAAAGACATCTACAAACATGTGCACCTCGATAGCCAACTCTACTTGCCACCTATTTGCATGCTTAGCAGACGTGAATCCACACCGCTCCATAATGGATGAAGAAATGAAAGAATCTGAAGCACTAGAGTCAAAAAGTACAGAGATGGGAATACCACACAACACACCTGTAGCCTCAATAATTGTCCCTTGATGCTCAGCCTAGTGGTCATCAACCACTACAAACACTCAGGTGGATCTACGTGCATCCCCTACTATCTTCTCTCATGCTATTGCCCTCTGACTCCCCATCTAGTGAGAACGCTAAGGACACTGAGCGGCTATATGACCAAACTATCCACAAGTGAAGCAAGCTCCCCTACCTAGTCCTCTACCTCCAGTCAGCCCACTGGACTGCTGGAAGCTTCCCCTGCTAGGGGCCTGATATGCACCCTGAGAGGACTATCTAGGAAGACCTTGTCTACTCCTCTACTAGATCTTATTCCTCTTATGCTAAGAGTTTCCACCCTGTTGGCCCTGGAACTATTTCAGTTTCTGTGGCTACTGTTGTCCACCCTTAGCAGGTACCCAAGGACTCCTAAATGATGCAGTTGGCTGGGACTGGTCCCCCCGAGCTTTGGGTCCACTGACAGGAACATTCCCTATCTACACCCCTGACTAACCGCCATGTGCACGGCTAAGGTTCTGCTCAACCAACCTGTCTTTCACCACGACTACCTCAACTGAAGCTGGCTCAAACACTCTCACTCTTCCACTGATGCGGTCATTTAGACCCCTCAAGAAGTGTTGCACAAGCATTGCCTCATCGTTACCAATCCTGACATACTGCTTAAGCTCATAGAACCTATTCTCAAACTAGTCTACTGACAAACCATAATGACGCAAAGCGTAGAACTTGTCTGCTCGAGACTGCCTCCACTAGGGTAAGAGAAATCATGCCCTAAATCTCTCCAAAAATATCTCCCATGATACGGTGTTAATACACACACCGATCTTCTCCTCCTCTAATCTCCACTAGATCGAAGAAAAACTATCAAGACGCATGATAGAACATCTTGCCCTGGTGTTGCTACTATATGGGAAAGTGGAAAAACACCGATCCAAACTAATAAGCCAAGTCTCTTCCTTGAGACCGGTACCTTTACCATCAAATAAGGGAGGGTTGGTCCTCATCAAGTCCCTAATGTGACCCACAGGAGCTAGGTCCTGGTCAGCTGGGACCTCTCTCTCAGTTATGCCCTTTTGGGAACCTTCTCTTCTACATGATGTTCATTCTCATGGAAAGACTGCTCTTGCTCCACACTCACATGAGTGGGTGGTGGTGAAGGACTATGGCGATCTAAACCTCAACCTCATTCCCCACCTCTGCCTCTATTGCGGCCACCAACACAGCCAACTCCCTTAGCTTTCCTAGCCATGACCTAACACTGGAAAAGAGAAAATAGTTCAGATCTACGGAAAGGATAAACAAGGGAAACACAAACACTACGACCTATACAAAAGCTCAAGCTGAATGGGATCACTACAATCCTAGAGTACCCATTGTTGAGACTTGGGCTCTGAAACCAAATGTAATGCCCCACTAGGAACCCTACAGGAATGCAACACTACAAGGCAACTAAAGAGTGATTTTTTTTTTTAAAGATTAAGTGCATTAATTATTACATTGCATGTTTAATAACATAAGAGGAAGTCTAACAATGACATCCTAAAGGGTTACCGATGAAGATTACTTCGTAACTAATACAACATCGTAATGTTAATTCAATTACCCATCTAATTAGGGAACTCAATTGCAATTAATTAAATCATATTCATAACTGAATTTCACATTGAAAGATTTAAAGTGATACAATATATTCATTTTCAATGAAGCATTTACACATACAATTAAAGATAACTGAAATAACATACATTCAAATGAATTAAGATTATAATATTCAATAATTACATGGCTTCCAATAGCACAAATGAAATACATAATTACAAAGCCATGGTTACATAGTTTACTAATACAATGACCACATGGACATCAAAGGTACAATAATCATGAACATGAGTTGATACACGAATCATGAACCAGAGGTACACCAACAAAGCCAATCCTCGCATGAAGGTATGAACCAGAATATCCGATGGGAAGTGACACTACCACCCAACCATGTGATCCCAAAATGGAACCACTCCACCATGCTTGGAGATAGCAAAAGACCCTCAAGCAAGAAAAAAGGACAAGTACAATAGTACAACATGACTCCACTATACTCGTGGCTCGACTCACAAAATACTAGTGACCCTAAAGAGAGAGTGTCATCACATGGCTTAAGATGGTTACCCTAGGTAGGCCTCCATAGGTCCCAACCCCCATCCTCGGTTATCCTGGTAACCTTTCCTGAACCCTCGGCTCCATCCAAGCATCATGTAGACCCTACCAACCTTTCATGAAGACAAGGTGGTAAGTTTGCCATTGCAGGCCTTCCCACTACACCTTGAGCCTATACAAGCACTTAACCATGTGTGGGGTGCAATATCTTAATTAATTTTATAACAACCCACCCCCTAATCAATTTTTAGATTATCACTTGTCAACTGACTTTCACGAGGTTATCCTACCAACCACTTCGAGTGCGCCCCCCGCTTGAAAGCCACTCTCTCATAGGACACTATCAGGTACGGTCTCTCTACGACAACCCTATGGCGAAACTGACAACCATATCTAATCCTGACAAAATACAGGTGAAGGATATAAAAAAATATAACCCAGGATTGACCATTGGTAAATAACACACAACGGATCACATCAACAAAATTACACAACAACACCTAACCAAGGGGTATAACAACCATTATGACACAACGACAACTCAAACCAGAATTGCAACGTAAATAAGCTTTGACCACAAATAATACAGGCAATCTTTTCTTTAAACAACCAAAAGCATTAAATACTTGCAATTATAGATATTCCAGAGAATTAGAAAATACAACTATATTAATGAAAGAAATTCAAAGTTGTCATTCATCCAATAAGGCTAAATTTAACCACATAAAATTTACCCCCTAACATATATTCATGGTTAATTAATAAGAGAATACGATTTCAATAAAATAAATTAAATTCCAAATTAATTATATATATATATATATAATATAAGTACATGAGTATATATTCATCGAATATATACTATATAAATATATCACATTTAAAATATTTATATTAAAATAAAAATTTAATATCCCAACAAAATATATTTTAAAACCCAAATAAACTAAAATAAATAAATACTTAATAATCTAATTATTATTATTTTATTCATTTTTTTATAAAAAACATAATAATAATAATTAAAAAAACTAATAAAAAAAATATTAATTAAATTGATTTAATAATAAAAAAATAAAAATAAAAATAAAAAAGGTTGAGCGGTGGGTCCATGACCCACCGCTGCAGCAACAGCATGCTACCTCATACATGGGGTAGCAATGTTGCTGCTAACCCACACATGGGGGAGCAACAAGCTGCTCTTGGCGGTGTGTGGTTAGGTTGAGCCCAACTCCCCGCCACGCAACCTTAAAAAAAAATATTTTAAAAAAAATTTAACAGAGATTTTTTAAAAACTCATCTTCCCCACTATGAGACAACAGAGTCTAAACAAAACACAGCATAATAATTAAAAAAAAAGAAGAATAAAACTATATCCCCATTAAATTAATTACTGGTAAATAAATATTCTAGAAAAGTCAATCTCTGAGACAAAACAGAGATTGGGAAAAACACCAAAACCCAAACAATTTCTTCCACAAATCCAAATTGGCTGGAAATTAAAAAGATTGGCAATCCCCAATTGCATTTTTGGGCCAAAACAAGAATGGAATAAGAGGAATTTAAATTTAAAATTTCCTCCAAATTTGAAACTACTAGAAAGAAATTAATCAATTGGAAGCACAAGAGGGAAAATTTTGGCAAAATTTGCCAGCATAACTCCCCCAATTTCACAAATTTAAAAACTACAACATATAGAAAATCAAATTCCTTCCATAAACAAAAATGGAAGAATTGATTTTAAACCAAAAATTTAACATGAAATAAATTTGAAAGAGATTGGATTTGCATTTTTAATCAATAATGGACTGAGATTCCCAATAAATCTCATAACAACTAATTCAAAACCACTGCAATGATTTAACCAATTTTTCATACAACATACAGAAGAAGGGAAATAAATATAGATTTTTTGAAAACAAATAAGGTAGATGCTATCCAACCTGTGGAGCTTTCCAGGAAGAAATTTGTTGGAGAGATTCAATCCTACAACCAAATTTCCAAACCAAAACCAAAACCTTCTTCCCAAACAATCTCGAGATTTTTCCTTCTCCAAAAATATGCATCTCTCTTCCAGACTAACAAGATAGTGAGTTACTAATTTTTGGATGGTATGAATGCAAAAGTGGACCTTGTAGGATTAAGGAAGGCAATGAGGGGTGTGTGAGGGAGCCCTAGACATGACCCAAGTGATTTGTGACCAAAGGATCCGACCAAAACAAGAGGGTTTATGACTTTTCTTAATCTAGTGTAAACTGTCACAGTTTGACAATAAAATGAAATCCCATATTTTGTAATGTTGAAAAGTTGGTTGATGTTGAGTTTGATGTTGGAGGAAGGGAATGGAGGGGTCCTTTAACAATATTTGTTAATTTTTTGAAATCATATGGATGAAGAATGATTCAAGTTGCATGGTTGTCCTCAACAAGTTGTGACTATTCCAAACACACATGATTGTCATAAAAGACAATGTTGTACGAGTAGGTTAATTTGTAACCTTTTGGGTGGCTGTGGGTAGAGAGCCATGTTTGTTCAAGTTGAGAAACCCTTGTAGGTTACATCAATATGGGTATAGGTGTTTGTGAGTATCCATTGCATGATGAGAGTGAAGGTTGGAGTCCTAGTGAAGAATTGGTGTTGAGTGAGTGGCCACAAGGGGTGTATGAATGTTTGAGAACTTGGATTGGGCTTTAGACATATTTGTCTATCTGAATTGAATGTATGCCAATGGTTGGTTGAGAGTTTGAGAGTAAGGGAGTACACATGGGTTATTGTAACCTTTTGAATAACCAATGTCCTTGTGAGGGAACTAGTGAGTAAGTGGAAAGTTATCACCTAATTGGAATAGGTGAGTTGGGAGAAAGATATCCCTTAATTGGTTGAGTTAGTTGGAGGCTCTACATCACTTATTCTAATACTCCCATTAAAGTGGGGCTAAATGGTGCATCCTAAATTATACTCTATTACAATTTTTGTCCACATTTGTGCTCTCACTTTAGCATTTGTGAGCTTTGAGGCATGAAAGGGACTTGTTTTTTCTCATACTAAGCAAATTTGTCACCATTTTTACTTCACACCTCATCCATCCCTTAAATTGTGGTCCTAGATTAGGTAGGAACATATGTCACAATAGTGGGTTACACTTTTTAGCCAACTTTGACACTAAAATAAATAGTTTGAAAAAGAAAAACATTACATTCAGACACCTATTACTAGTAAACCATAAGTAATTTGTAGATGGTGTAAACTAGTGATTTGTGACATTTTATTTGTAGGTTCTAAATATATATTTTTAAAATTTTTTTGGAATCAATTTATATCCATTTTTCTATTTTCCTCCAAAACTAGTTTTTAACAGTAAACAACATTTTTAAAGAGTGATACTTGGTACGACATAACTTTTTTCTGAATTAGATAAAAATGTTATTCTTTCAAAATCAGGTTTGCAACATTTATATATAATGTTTTCAATTGGTTTCATAGGATTATGTTAGTTATTTCATATTTTATTAAGTTTTGAAGTTGAGTTAGCTATAATTTTGACATAAGTTCATTTGGTAACTTGTAACTTGTTTTGTAAGTATTAAAATTTAATTTAATTTTGTTTTGTTGGAAAGAGGACTTCAATACCTATTATGTAGATATTCTTTATAATTTATTTTCACTAGTTTACTATTTTTCCATAAGCATTGAACAGAGAAGTTAATGTTTTGTGAAAAACGTATGTTTAGTTAAACTAAAAAAATATTCATAGTAAACTCAATATATATTAAAATTATAATCATTGGAAATATAGCTTTGAATACTACTATCTTGCATTTTCATTTGTTAATATTGTTCCATTTGAGCCCTCAATTAGAGCTTCAAAGGACACAAATCTTTAGAAATTAGGAGAGATAGGGGGGAGATTTTTAGCAAACAGGTTTGATAAAATATATGTTATATCAAAAGGGGTTCAATACAACATAATAAAGTTCAATCGAACATAGGGTTCTATTGAACTCCTTTGAATATTACAAAAAAATAAACCAAAAACACTTTCGATCAAAAATATTAAAAATTTTGTTCGATTGAAAGATTTTTATTGTTCGATCGAAAGTGGTAAAATTTTGGTTTTGGACAAAAGAGTAGATTTTTTTCATCCAAAAAAGTGCAACCCACTATTGTGGGTTCACCCCAAGACCAGGGCATGGCACCCTAGTCCTCCCAATTAGGACCCAATTTTGGGCCCCTTAATGGTTATGTGATTTGAGTGGGAACATTGGCGTAGTGTTAACCCATGTTAGAAAATTAAGTTGTTTTTCCATGAGCAAGGATAAAAGGAGGTATACCCCTCTCATTTGATCATTACATACACATCAATTCAATTTGACATCAAGCAATCAAGAATTCAATTTCAAGTGAGCAATCAATCAATCTTCTTTCAAGTATTGGAGTAGAGATAAGGTCAAGATTCAAGCAGTGGAGTTGACATTCATGTTATATGTTGTTGAAGACTTCATGAAACCCTAATTCCATGTGGAGACAAAAAAAACTTCACAAGGAGGTATAAAATTTGTGTTTCATTCATTATTCAACATCTCCCTCAAAAGGAGAACATTTCCATTCTGTCATATTTCATTTCTATTTCATGGTTAATTCTAAAATCAGGGTTTAACCTAAGGAAAACCCCTATTCCCAACCTATTTACCTTCTCTAGTGTGCACAAGAGTAGGTATGGAGCTATGATCTTTAGAATAAGATTTAATTATAGTGATGAATCAATCCCCCATTGGAGTATGAAAAGTGTGGAGGACGAGAGTGACCACCATCCCAGTCCCAACAAATCAAGAGCTCCTTCTAGGAATAGATCTGAGACCTTTTACAATTCTCAGATCTAGCTTCATGGCTTGATTTGATGATTGTAGCTTATTGTTCATGCATTTTTACATCAATTCGAACACATTTACCCTAATTTTAGCACTTTTACAATTCAACTTAAAAAGAGGGCAATCCAATCAAATCTAGTAAATCCAATAGAATTCTCAACCTTTATCCTTGCTAATTTGTGGCTAGATCCATTAGATTTACCTCTCTCTCTCTCTCTCTCTCTCTCTCTCTCTCTCTCTCTCTCTCTCTCTCTCTCTCTCTCTTAATGTAAAGGTCCCTAAGTCTAAATATTAGCAATTTTTATACACCTAATTATGGAAACCCTAATATTTTCACCCCTTTAAATTCACTATGTATATATGATTTATGTTGGAACTTGTCATCTTGTGTAATTGTGCGTGAGCTAGTCACCTTATGTATATATAAATTATGCTTGATCCAATCACTATTTATCTGATCTAGGGATAATGATATGATATTAACCTTGTGTATTTATGTATACTTATACACTACTAATTGGTAATGTTTGTTATGAAAACAATTCCTGGTGAAAAATGGTTATCATTTTATTGTAATGGGACTAAATTAATAGAATACACATAATCAATAGTTAGTTTTTCAAGATATATTAGAGATATCATAAACAAGGAGAGAATGGACTCCATATAGCACTCATGTTGCAAACTATGAAACTTTTAATTTCTCACTTGAGGATACATATATATGGTCATCACAAGTGAAACCTCAAGGCTTAGGTTTGGGTCTAGGGATAAACCCAATCCCAAGGATCTTACCACCTTTGGGTGTAAGAATAATTAGTGGTGTAGAATAGCAGCCACCATGGTAATTGAATAAATTATAAATTTGACACTTCTAATGTAAAATGAAGATGCTTGGTTGATTAGATTAATAGTTCCCATGAATTGAATGAAAAAATTGCAAGTGACTAAGGGACATAAAGCAATACTTTGCTCAAAAGAACCTATTAATTCTTTTATTCACTTGCATAGAAAGAGTATGTGCCTCTTCCAATGAAAAGTAAAGGTATCTATTTCAAACATTTTTCTCAAAATTTCACATTCCTTTATATTGTTAAAATAATAAAATTTTATTAATTTTTCTTTAACTATGAAAATTTTCAGTAGTAGGTATTTCTCAAATCTATTTTCTAGAGAAAGAAAAGGATAATTTTTTCGTAGAACAATTATCTTTAATTTCATAACCACTCATAAGGTATGAATTTGATGGAATAAAATCCAAAAATGATAGTGAATGGGATAAAAACCAAAGAAAATCACACACAAAACAACAATAAATGCCTCATAATTTCCTCCCCCCTTCACTTAACTTGCCTAGACAAGCAAGTAAAACTATATATATATATATATATATATATATATATATATATAAAATACATTGAGAGATATCTTTTGTTGGCAGTGAGCTGCCCCCTTGTTAGCAAGGTGTTCAATTTTGACCTCAGGATTCATGACATGGAAGTGAGCCTCCTATGGATTTGGGTTAAGTCTAGTGTTTGTAGTGAGTCTTGATGGTTCGAGCATTTGGCGCAATGGCAATCTATTCGATGCAGGGGCAGCTAGGTCCTAGGTTTCTTGTTTTTACAAATTTTGGCTTGTATTGATCTTAGCCAAGTCAGTAGTGAATAAGGACTCCAGGAGGGTCAAAGAGTGAGTATTTTGTCAATGTAGGTCTAGGTGGAGTTCATTTTACCTAGGTTTGCATTTTTGTGTAAATAGTGAGTTTGAGTAGGTGTTTGGCCTTTTGTTGGTCAAAAGTGCCAAAAGTTGGAAAAAGAATTAGAGAGGGTTAAATAGGCCTTAGACATGTTTGAAATGTCATATGTGATGACTAGATATAGGTCGCTTAGGTGGGAGAGATCAAAAGTGCAAAAATAATAAAGTTGCAAAAAGTTGTCATGACAACTTTTGAAAGTTGTCATGCCAATTTTTGTCCTGAAATTGGTTAACAGTGGATTTAGGGATTTACCAATGCAATGGAAGGAATCCACACATGGTAAATATATATAAAACCCTTCTTTCACATTTATCAAGGTTGGTGTACTTGGATTTTGAAAGCAATAATCAAAATACAATATTTTGGACTGCACTTTTCATTGTTTTTGTCAATTTTTGCATTCTTTGAATGTTTAATGGATTGAATCCATGAATCCAATGATGGATTGAGGTTTAGTAGTGTGTTTCAAGGTAGGATTTTTCATTTTCAAGCTTTGTATTTAGTATTTACTACTGTTAAGTGATTTGATTCACAAGTAGCTAGTTTTGGCTTGTAAATAGCAATTTCCTTGTAAATATGGTTGCCCCATGAGTCCCACACGTGCTGCCATCATGGCTAGTTGGGGTATGGTTGGAAACCTCCTGTAAATTGTAAATATGAAGGTTAAAGTACTATAGAAGTGTTTGGATATGACTATCACCTCATTCTAGGTGAGTCCAGGAGCAACCCGACTAGAGAAGAAGAGGTGAAAAAGTGGTGAAGAGTGCAGGGGTGTATTCAAGATCACCATTTATGAATTTGGAGGAGTCCATGGGGTTGGGGAATAATTGTATGTACAAGGAGGAGTCTTGAAAAATCCATTTAATAGAAAAACCCCAATTTGACTACTCACTGCCGGTTATAGGCCTTTAAAACCCTACAAACCCTCATTTTGGGATTCATACCTTGTACGGCCAGACCAAGGGCTAAAAGCACAAAAATATATTAGGCATGGGTGTATAATTGAATAAAAGTTAAACTTGTTTGGGGGTTCTTTGATTCATTTTCCTCCAAGCCCTAGAAAACCGGTCATGGAGGCCTAATTAGGCCTAATTCCTTGTAGCCCTTTTCCGAGCAAGATTGTGAAACCGATAGGAAATATAAAGGTTGCAACCTACCAATAGACTCCATATGCACTAAAAAAATCTTATAAGACCTCTTTACACCTCTACAACATCTCATATCAATTGGGGGTCATTATGACAAGTTGAGGCTAAGAGGCCAGAATTGAGCACTTGAGAAGCACATTGAATTGATAGGGTTCCCAACCAAAACACCTAAATCAAACACCCTAGTAAGGACAAGAATCAAGCCCTAGAAGAGAGTGAGAAGGACTTGGAGGCCTAGAAAGAAATTAGGCTTGGTGAGTTGGTGGGATTGAGCAACATCAACTTAGGGAAGTGTTGAGCAGGCTATGTTAATCCTATCAAATTGGTATCTGAGCCTACAAGATTTGGGATGATAAGGTTTATGTCCTTGTATTTAGGAGAGTCATTTGGAGAAAACATGGTGACCGATGCAGATTTGGCTAGGAAAGTGGATGATCAGGAGGAAGAGAATAGACTCCTGAGAGAGAAATTGATTGCATTGGAGATTAAGCTTGGTGCAATTGAAACCAAGGTGGATGAAGTGTTGATAAAGGTGGAAGTAGCAAAAGGAAAGGGTAAAGAAGTAGCAGAGATAGACAAGATACCTGAACCTAATCCAATCTTAGAGAAAGAACCTTTCTTGAAGGCATTGAAGGCCTTGAGTGGCAAGTCACTTGAAGGGTTGTCATTGTTCACTAGCAAGATGGAGGCAGAAGTGGTCCTCGAATGGATAGAAGGTATGGAGAATCACTTTGAGTGTGAATGCATAACTGAAGCCCAGAGAGTTAGGGTAGCCAAGTTCAGGATGAGAGGAGCTGCTCTCACATGGTAGCATTTTGTACAAGATGAGAGGAAGAAAATGGGAAAAGCACCTATCTCTTCTTGGAAAAGGATGTTAGTTAAAATCAAAGAAGTCTATCTCCCTGATGACTATGAAGTGCAAATTCATAGGAAGAGACAAAACTTAAGGCAGAAAGATCTTTATGTCAGTAGCAACATAGAAGAGTTTAACAAACTTAGCCTTAGATCTCATGTGGTAGAAGAGGGGAGTCTCAAGGTTGCTAGGTACCTAAATGGCCAACGGTGGAACATCCAAGAAGAAATCAGTTTGATGAGCCCAAAAATAGTTCATTAATATTTTCAACTTGCCCTTAAGGTGGAGGAAAAATTGAAAAGAAGACATGACTCAAGAAACAATAGGAGTAGAGGTAAAGGAAAAGACAATAGAGGCCATAGAGGAGGCTTTGGTGGAAGAAGTTTTGAACAAATAACACAAGGAGAGTCTAAACTCACTAAGTAACAAGATAGTGGCAGAAATAGAGGAGGATTCAATAGAGAAAGGGGATCAAACAGTGGTTATAGAGGAAGATCTAGTAGCCAAGGTAGAGGTTCCTCATACTTTGGAACAATGAAGTGTTACCATTGTAACCAACTTGGTCATCCAACATATAGGTGTCCTGAGAAGGGATTATCATCACATGGTGGTGAAAGAAGAGTGAGTTATCTTTAAGAAGAGTCTTCAAGTAGCAAGACTTCAGAAGTTGCCTTAGAGTTAGAAGTAGGTCACAACTTGATGATAAGGAGAACTTCGATCAAAGAACCAGTCAGAGAAGGGCCTAGCCAAAGAAGGTCCATGTTTAGGATCAAATGCAAGATCTTGGATAAAGTGTGCAAAGTGATCATTGATTCAAGGTCTATAGACAACATTGTGTTAGAAGAGGTAGTGAGCAAGCTCAAATTGTAGAGGATAGCTCACAACAACCCTTATAGAGTCACTTGGTTGAACAAAGGACAACATGTTCTTGTTAATGAGAAAGCATGGGTGGATTTTACCATCTGGAGGTATAAGGACAAGGTATTATGTGATGTCCTACCCATGGATGCATGCCATCTTCTATTAGGAAGACCATGGCAATTTGATAGACAAGCTATCTATGATGGAGCCAAGAATTCATATTCATTCAAGAAGGATGGAGTCACATTCAACATTCAGTCTATCCTTGAGGAAAGTGAAAAAAGGGTAGCAGGTCCTAATGTTCTTTTAGTGAGTGAAAAGCAGTTCTTAAAGAAACTTGAGGAAGGTGAAGGTATAGGGTTTGCACTTGTGATGAAGCCCAAAGAAGAAGACAAGAAAGAGCAGCAATATTTACCATTAGAGGTGCAAGAGTTGTTGAAGAAATTCAAAGGTATAGTAAGTGAAGGACAGCCGGCCACCTTATCACCTAAAAGAACCATAAGCCATTGATCAAATAGACTTCATTCCCAGAGCATCCTTGTCTAATAAGGCAGCCTATAAAATGACTCCTCAAGAAAACGTTGAAATTGGCAAGCAAATCCAAGAGCTCTTAGACCAAGGCCTAATTAGGAAGAGTATTAGCCCTTGTGTTGTCCCTACCATGTTGGAACCAAAAAAAGGTGTTACTTGGAGATTGTAGGATGACCATCAAATATAGATTCCCAATTCCTAGAATAGAATACCTAATGGATTGTTTAGGGGAAGCCAAGTACTTTACCAAGATTGACCTTAAGAGTGGTTATCATCAAATTAGAATTAAGGAGGGTGATGAATTGAAGACTGCATTTAAGACTACTGAAGGTCTTAATGAATGGCTTGTAATGCCATTTGTCTTATCCAATGATCTAAGAACCTTCATGAGACTCATGAATGAGGTGATGAAGGACTTCATAGGTAAATTTGTGTTAGTATATCTTGATGATATTCTCATTTTCAGTAAGGATAGAGCAACACATATTAGTCATTTGCAAGATGTATTACAAAGATCATATGATGAAAAGCTAACCATGAATTTGGATAAGTGTGAGTTTGTGAAGTAGAAGTTGGTTTATCTTGGGTTTGTGTTGTCTCAAGGAAACCTCAAGATGGACCCCAACAAAGTTGAAGCCATTGTCCATTGGCCTACTCCTAGATCAACAACAGAGGTGAGAAGCTTCCATGGATTATCCCAGTACTACCAGAAGTTTATTAGGCAATTTAGTGCTATATGTGCCCCATATTTAGACACCATTAGAGATGGTATGAAGGCCAAGTTTCAGTGGGGTGAAGCAGCAAACAAAGGTTTTGAAACCTTGAAGGAGAAGATAGCTACCCAACCGGTACTAGTGCTGCCTAGTTTTGAGAAACTTTTTATTGTAGATTGTGATGCAAGCAATGTTGTAGTAGATGCTATCCTAAGCCAAGAGGGAAGACCAATAGCCTTCCATAGTGAGAAGCTAAGTGATGCAAAGAGGAAATACTCCTCTTATGATCTTGAGTTGTATGCTTTGGTACAAGCATTGAGAAACTAGAGACACTATCTCCTACCCAAAGAATGTGTGGTGTACACAGATAATCAACCATTGAGTTTTCTGAATTCCCAAGACAAACTTAGTCACAAACACATGAAATGGGTGGAGTATATGAAGGCCTATACATTCACCATTAAGCACAAGAAAGGGCAGCTAAACCAGGTAGCTAATGCACTAAGTAGGAGGATCTTGACAGTCCAAGAAATTCAGTTGAGAAGCATAGGTGTGGATAGTTTTAAAGACTTGTATGCTGAGGATGAAGACTTCTCAAGTACCTACCAAGTATGCAAGGAGTATCAAAATCATTTCCATAGTGAATACTCAGATTTCACTTGACAAAATGAGCTATTGTTCAAGGGTGGGCAACTTTGTGTGCCTAAAGGCTCAATGAGGGAAAATATCATACAAGAGAAACACAATGGCAACCTTAGTGGTCACTTTGGATTCAATAAGACTCGAGTTGGTTCAGAGGTTCTATTATTGGCCAAGGATGAATCAAGATGTGAAGAGACATGTGGAGACTTGCATAGTTTGTCAAAAAGCCAATAGTACTTCAACAAATGTTGGTTTGTATCAACCACTTCCCATACCACGTAGACCTTGGGAATGCATTAGCATGGACTGTGTGGTAGGTTTTCCAAAGACAAAGAAAGGATATGACAATATTTATGTCATTATGGAAAGATTTGGCAAAATGGCTCACTTTGTGTCTTGTAAGACCACTCATGATGGATGCCGCATAGTTCAGTTGTTTTTAAGGAAATAGTAAGGATACATGGTTTACCATTGAGCATAGTTTCAGATAGGGACTCTAAGTTTATGAGTCATTTTTGGAAAACATTATGGCAAAATCTTGGAACAAACCTCTCTTTTGGATCAGCCTACCATCCTCAAACAGATGGGTAGATCGAGGTGGTGAATAGAAGTTTGGGAAATTTGTTGAGATGCCTTACCAAGGAGTATGGGAAGACATGGGATCAATTACTTACTCAATCTGAATATGCATACAATGACACCATAAATAGGACTACTAGTAAAAGTCCTTTTGAAGTAGTCTATGGTGTGCACCCTAGAGGCATTTTTGAGTTGAGAGATTTAGGAAGTGCAACAAGTAGAAGTGGATATGCAGAGGACTTTGCTCAGTCCATGAAGGAGGTCCATGAATCAGTTACACAAGCTTTGAAGGAGAACACAAGCAAAATAAAAAAAAGTTGATGAAAAGAGGATAAATATACAATTTCAAGTGGGGGACCTTGTTATGGTGCACTTGAACAAAGAAAGAATACACCAAGGAGTGCCAAACAAGTTGTAGATGAGGAGGATAGGTCCATGTGTCATTCTAGCTAAGTATGGTGAAAATGCATACAAAGTGGATCTTCGTAGTGACATATGCCTATCACCAGTTTTTAACATAGCAGAATTGGTTACATACAAGGGGCCAGTCCAAGATATAGAATGCAGTCCCATAGAGGTTTCAAGTGATGTGCATAACCTTTAGTTGCCGGCCAAGCCTAATCCCAAGGCTGAGAAGGTATTAAGTTCAAGAATTGACAAGAAGACTAGGCATCAAGCCTATTGGGAGCACCTCATTAAATGGAAGGGAATGGATGATGCTGAGGCTACATGGGTGATGGATTTAGATTTCTAGAAGCTTGGCATTGATCCAACACCACTTCCTCAAGAGGTGACAGGATCTCTTTTTGTTAGGGAGAATGGTGCAGAAGCACCTAGGTCCTAGTTTTCTTGTTTTTACAAATTTTGGCTTGTACTGACCTTAGACAAGTTAGTAGTGAACAAGGACTCTAGGAGGGTCTAAGAGTGAGTATATTGTCAATGTAGGTCTTGGTGGAGTTCATTTTACCTAGGTTTGCATTTTTGTGTAAATAGTGAGTTTGAGTAGGTGTTTGGCCTTTTGTTGGTCAAAAGTGCTAAAAGTTGGAAAAAGAATTAGAGTCAGTTAAATAGGCCTTATAAATGTTTGAAATGTCATATGTGATGACTGGATATAGGTCTCTTAGGTGGGAGAGATCAAAAGTGCAAAAATCATAAAGTTGCTAAACATTGTCATGACAACTTTTGAAAGTTGTCATGATAATTTTTGTCCTGAAATTGATTAACGGTGGATTTAGGGATTTCCCAATGCCATGGAAGGAATACACACATGGGAAATCTATATAAATCCTCTCTTGAACTTTTATCAAGGTTGGTGTACTTGTATTTTGAAAGCAATAATCAAAATACAAGATTTTGGACTGCACTTTTCAATGTTTTTGTCAATTTTTGCAATCTTTGAAGGTTTAATGGATTGAATCCATGAATCCAATGATGGATTGAGGTTTAGTAGTGTGTTTCAGGGTAGGATTTTCATTTTCAATATTTTTATTTAGCATTTACTACTATTAAGTGATTTGATTCACAAGTAGCCAGTTTTGGCTTGTAAATAGCAATTTCCTTATAAATATGGTTGCCCCATGAGTCCCACACGTGCTGCCATCATGGATAGTTGGGGTATGGTTGGAAACCTCTTGTACATTGTAAATATATAGGTTCAAGTTCTGGAGAAGTGTTTGGATATGACTATCATGTCATTTTAGGCAAGTCCAAGAGCAACTCGGCTAGAGAAGAAGAGGTGAAAAAGTGGTGAAGAGTGCAGGGGTGTATGCAAGATCACCATTTCTGAATTTAGAGGAGTCCATGGGGTTGGGGAAGACTTGTATGTACAAGGAGAAGTCTTGAAAAATACATTTAATAGAAAAACCCCAATTTGCCTACTCATTGCCGGTTATAGGCCTTTAAAACCCTACAAACCCTCATTTTGGGGTTCATACCCTGTACGATCAGACCATGGCCTAAAAGCACAAAAATATATTAGGAATTGGTGTATCATTGAAGAAAAGTTAAACTTGTTTGGGGGTTCTTTGATTTGTTTTCCTCCAAGCCCTAGAAAACCAATCTTGGAGGCCTAATTAGGCCTAATTCCTTGTAGCCCTTTCTCGGGCAAGATTGTGAAACCTGTGGGAAATCTAAAGGTTGAAACCCACCAATGGACTCCATATGCATTAAAAAAATGTTAGAAGACCTCTTTACACCTCTGCAAAATGCCATATCAATTGGGGGTCATTATGACAAGTTGAGGCTAAGAGGCCGAAATTGAGCACCTGAGAAGCACATTGAATTGATAGGGTTCCTAACCAAAACAACTGAAGAAAACACCCTAGTAAGGACAATAATCAAGCCCTAGAAGAGAGTGAGAGGGACTTGGAGGCCTAGAAAGTAACTAGGCTTGGTGATTTGGTGGGATTGAGCAACATCAACTTAGGGAAGTGTTGAGCAGGCTAGGTTAATCCTATCACTATTCCAACAATTGGTATCAGAGCCATGGGTCACAAGTTCGAATCCCTGGGGTCACTTTGAGGGGGGGTTATTGGCAGCGAGTTACCCCCTTGTTAGTGAGGTGTTCAACACTGACCTCGAGATTTGTGACATGAAAGTGAGCCTCCCGTGGATCTAGGTTAAGTCTGGAATTTGTAGCGAGCGTTGATAGTTCAAGCTTTTGGTGCAACAACAAACAATTCCAACATCTTTCTCTAGGTACCTATTTTTAATATTTTTTCACCTTAAATTTTAATAGGCACCTTAAGAAGGATGTCTCTCAATGCATTTTATATATGTATTACAAAATTAAATGTATGTAAGCTAGTACAAATCATGACATAATATAGAAGACATTAAACAATTATGGTTCAAGCATAATTAGGGTTAGAGATAATGTTAGGTTATGATTTCATTATGGTTATATTAGGGTTCAAGTTAGAGGTGAAGTGTAATTATAGGGTTTATTATTGTTAAATTAAGGTTTGATTATGATGAGGGTTAAATTATGATTGACTTTTTCTTATGGTTAATGAATCGGACTTCTCTATAGTTAATTCCATTTTGTTTTATACACAAGCTCATGGCCTTGTGGATCATAGGCCTCTATTGAAGAGAAGGATTAGAAGCTCATAATTATATATAAAGCATGTACATAAGGATAAGGATGCAAATGAATTAAATAATTTTCTTGTTCCCCTCTCAGATTTTGTGCCAGAGATGGTGAATCCTAATGCATATGTTTCCACTATATAGCTAAGATTTATAGCCAATTAAAATTTGCATAGAAGAGTAAATATGAATTTTAGTGATTATTGGTTACTCTATGTATGGAAAAAATTTGTAGAGAATCATTTTATGTTTCAAGTAGAATGCATCTCTGAAAGTTTGTGTGATGATGAATATAAATCTAAAGATTAGTGTCTACAATGTTTTTTAATATTTCATGCTTGATATTCTCCATTTCAAATGAAAAGATGAGTTCCACAAGTGTGAATGGATTGGCAACAAAAGTAGATAAAAGTAATGCAAAAAGGAAAATGAGAAAAATAAGTTAGTATGTTAAGAAATTGTAATAGGAGACGTACCAATGGCACTACATTTTTCTTGGGAGATAGATTGGTCTCCTAGTTAAGTAGGAAACAAGACTCAACGATCTTGTCAACAATAGAAGTTGACTACATTGCTATAACATCTTTTTGCACCCAAGTCCTGTGGACAAAGCAAACATTGAAGGATATCAAGGTGGTATATGATGAGCCTATTCCTATCTTGTATGATAATATAAGTGCTAAAAATATTTCAAATAATCTAGTGATGCATTCAAGGACTAATCATATTTCTATCTTTATTACTTTCTAGGAGAAAAAGTTGTTGAGAAAGAAGTTAGATTGGAATATGTTCTCACAAAAGAGTAGTTTGTAGATAGTTTTTACAAATTTTCTTTCAAATGACACATTTGAGTATCTCAGGCAAAAGCTAAGGGTTATTGCCCCTCCTTCTTCTAACTAGATGCATAAGGTGATGCATCTATTTAAAGGGATAAATTCAATGGATATCCTTTCCTTTTGGATTGATTTGGGCTACCTCTTAGGGGGAGTAGGTAGTTTGATGGTTGTTGCTAACAGTGGGAGTATGCATGATAGTTTTGGAAGAAAGTTCCAGTAAAGTAATGTTCATATTCACTCTTTGTCCTTGATGTCAAAGGGGGAGAGAGTGAAAATGAGTGTTGAGAAAAAAGTGTTGATGGTTGTTCTATCAAATAAGTGTTGTCATCAATGACAAAGGTCAAGATTGTTGAATATTGTTGCAGATTTGTATTGTCATTGATGTCTCATGTGCAATTATGGTGTTGTCATTGATGTCAACCCTATATTATATGTTGTCTTTGATGAGGATGTGTTTTGTTGCTTTATTATTGAATGTCATGCCTTATTTGTTATCAACAATGATGATATCATATTAATATGAGAATTTGAAACATTAAAATGAGGATTCTAAAGAAGCATTGTGATTTTTTAGATATGATGTTGATGGTCTTGTGCATGCGACAATCTATTATTTTGTCCCTCTTGTTGCTCCTAAGTGAAATAATGGTCCTACAAGGATGTTCTATTCTCCATAGATTAATGAAGTGTGAAAATGCAAGAAGGTATTTTGAAGACTATTGGGGGAATTATCTTCATTCCTCTAGGTTAAAGATATAGCCTTGTAGGTTTGGATTTAGCTTGTATATTCTATGGACATTGCACTCTTATCTTCTAAGGTCTCTAGTGTTGCCACACATATTTTGGTAAATGCAATATGTTGTTAGCTTGGTTTCTTGTCAAGACTAGTCTATAAAAAGCTCAACGTTTGTCTGCATTGTTGTTTTTGCTCATGCATCTTAGTGGACATGCTTATATTGTCTATGTAATGTCACAGTTCAGATTTTAGGTGATGAGTTTTACCACAAGTATGTTTGATAATGATCTATCTTATGAATGTGTTTTTTGGCCTTCTAGGTATAAAGAACTCTATATTCGTTTGGTTGTGATAGCTTGTTATAGCATTACAATATGAAAAAAACATTGAGGATGTTGTTAAGAATTTATGTGGTCTACATGATATTGGTTGATATTTTTGGTGTCGCATATTGTTTGGAGTTGGTTTTCAAAGTGATTTGTGGTTGTTTGGTTGACAAATTTTCTCTTTATTTTATTATCCATTTAGGGGTTTGTGCTATCTTTAGAGGTTGTGATGATTTGTCTTTGGGTCCTTCTTTGTCTCAACATGAGCTGCATTGTGTAAGTTCATTTGTAATTTGTGTTTTTTGGGAAACTAGTATAGTGCTACATATTTCATTTGCACATTAACTTGTTTCTAACTTGGGAAGATGTGCGCTAGTATGTGCAATGTTTGGGGCTACATAGAAAGATGCAGTTAATTATTTTAGATCTAATCTATCCCCTAGTTTGAACCTCTTTCAATTCAAAAAAATTTGTGGTCAACTTGTTGGGGTCATTTCTCATCTCTTATCCTAGTCGACCTAATTTTTGTGCAAGATATATTTAGAAGATTTATACAGTTGTGAAAATTTGGAATTTGTGATGTAAAGAGTGGTGTAGTAAAAGTGTGTGGACTGAAATTTTTGGAGAAAATTTACTTAATGGTTGCTTGAGGAAATGAGCCAATGACAACTACATTCTCAAGAGAATGTTGGAGGATGTAAGCTAGAGGCTTATTCATTGTAATTTAAATGTATCTTTCTCTGAGATAGTGAATCTCTTGAATAGGGCCTTGTATATTATGTTGGGGTAGTGAACCTCTTCAACAAATCCTTTAGAGAGTAGCGTGCTCATATATTTCACCCACATAGGTCGATCAAGATATAAAAAAATCTAATGCCAAATAGAATGCACAAGTTACCCACAATGCTTAATCATGTCCCAAAAACCACAAAACCAAAAACAATCAACTAATGAAAAGAGGATGTCTGGACAAACTGTTATGTTCCAAAGAAATAAAGCAATTGGCATCCCAAACTACCGAACCATGTATCTCACCTTCTGAAGATCCAAAATACATACAAACTTGAATATAGATAAATTTGATATTCATGATTATATTGTCTAAACCATGAACCCATATCTATAATTGTGGATCAATGTGGAGCAAAACAAGATGAACAGAGTCACAAAATTAAAGGAGCAACGACAATATAAGTCAAAATAATTATGTTGACATCAATGACAACTGGTATAGCCTATACACAACAATCTCCTTTACTAAAAGTATCAATGAAAAAAGTTCAAAAATATGCTCTTTCAATAATGGAGAGCACAATGGATAAAAATGGACTAAGTCCACAAAAATGAACTTCAATTCATAATATAATCTCACTTTTTGAGTGAGGGATTAAGTAGTATAAAATCCAACTAAGACTTAAAATATCAATTAAATTCTAAAATGACCATTGTAAACAAATCATGCAATTATTATTAAGTTAAATATATATAAAATAGATTTTTCCTAGTTAAATATCAAATCACTCCAACAATATTAAAAATATCATTAACATGCACATTAAATGACAACACTTCAAAATTGATTGGCTATGCACAAATAATCATTATGGGCCAACTAAGTATGTCAGATGGGTTTTTCAAAAGCTACCAACTATGATAGTTGGGGCACAAATAATAAAATGCAAGGAAATCATCTTTATCATGGGACAATGGGTTTGGCTTGGGGTATTTTGGACAATGTGCTATCTCCTATTAACTACTATTAGGGAAATGGTCATGCTCAAACCCGTGGAGCAAGGTGGAGTTGATGCGATGTAATTGCATCATTAACACACTGACATACTTGTACATGCATAATATAACAAAATTCATATATAATATTTTCCAAATTAGGGTCACAACATATATCATATGCTTACATCATAATATAACCATATCGAATTGACTATAATCAACTTCTAAATTATAACATGTGTATCATCAATTGTATATATAAGCATTTAATCTCTTTAACGAAATCAAATAACATAAATGTAGTTTACTACTTTTAAATCCACTGATTGGGTTATCACCATTCATTTCATTCTAATCATTAATCAAACCAAGATTTGTATCAACATCTTAAATATTGTAATTCAAAATCATAACATTAATCTCTCAATCATTATAGGCCCAATTGATCTGTATTACATCATAGCAAAAACCTTGATAAATCTAGTATCCAATCAGACACACAATACACAACACAATGGTTCTCACAACTAGCCACAAGGAAGAAAGAACACATCTCAATGCAACAATATAATCATGATCATCATGAGGCAATCCAATACAACAATGATCCAAAATGTTCATGAAACATATATCAAAACAAAGCATGAGATAAGTATTCAAGATCTATTCTAAAACAAAGCAACACTTATAACAAGTTCAAATCACAACAAAAATTATCCACATCCAATTGCAAATGTCACCACCATATGCACAAAGGAAAGACCACATCAAGAAGTATGCATCACAAAAGAGAAAATGGGAGAGGCATTACATCAAGAAAATGTATATGAATTGAAAATAGAAAATTGGCAAGAGAGGAAGAGTATTACAAACTCAATAGATAGGATATAAGTATTTATTCCCCTCAACACTATACATGATTTGAGTATAAAAACAATTATTGCCCTTATGTTAAAAAAACTAGATGAATGAAAAAATCATTTAAAATTAGTAACTATATAGTTAACCATAGTGGAACAAATAAGAAAAACATTAAAAATTCTAAACACCAGTAAGAAATGTAGTAATAGGAATTACAAATTCATATAGACATTAGTTCACAAAATTCATAAAGTGTCTTGTCATATTCTAGATAGTATAATTCTAATTATTTTGATGTGTCTTAAAATAATGTTTGTCCTTGTGTTAAGAAGTTTAACTAAGAAAAATATTTTTAAAATGAGTAATAATAAAATTAATCTTGTAATGGAATATATATGATGAATATTAGTAAATTCTACATAACAAAATAAATGTAGCAATGAATTCACAAATCTAAAAAGACATTATAGTCAACATTCACAAAATCACTAAACTATCTAATCATATTCTAAATAAGATCATTTTAATTATGTTCAATATAAATATTGATGCCATTCTAATTAAAAGATTATTTAACCATCTGATTTATTTTCTTTCTTATATTATTCCACCAAAATTTAAACCATGAATAACTATGTTTATGTTTTTCTACATTCATTCACCTCAACTCCTGAAAGTGGAAATTTCTTGATAAAAATATATTTTCAAGTTAGATTCCACAATAATATTGGTAAAATGTCTTTCCTTAACATCTAAAAGAGCTTGCAAAATGAATATAGTGTTAAGAAATTCGAGGCTTTCAAAAGAGGGAAAAAAAACCTTCAAAACTCTTATTCCGCTTCTATAAAAGAAGGAAAAATCTATTTCACATATAAGATGGAAGATAAATAAAGTGATTACACATAATCTAGGTTTGATTTTTGACAAGGAGATAAGTCTTAAACCATATACACTAAGCAACATATTAATTCTAGATGATGTCAATCAATTTTGAATGTTTAACACATTTAAACTTAGAAATCAAAACTTAGTGAATAATATCAAAACTTAGTGAATAATATAAGCTGTCTGAAATAAGAGACTATACCACACAATTCGCTTCTTGTTGGATTTCCTTAATTACACTAGCCTGCATCAATGCAATATGAGGTGAAATTATAATTATGCAGAAAAAATATCCGAAAATTGAAAGAAAAAATTTCATAGAATATAAGCCCACCTCGGTTTGATCCTTGGGAGAGGTCTTCACTTCTAATGCATACCCAACCATATTCAAAAGCAGATTTTTTTCTCCAGGCTTCTATTTCATGAATGAAATGGTAGATGATCAGTGTGATTAAACAAGATCTTGTTAATTGGATTTGATCATAACATTCAAGTTCTAAATTTACAATTCCAATTAAAGGTCTAAGAAAAAACTCAAATATAGATTGACTTGGATAGATATAGCTATTGACTAATCATTGTAAGTTAATTTCAATACAAGTTCACCAATGAAAAGTTGTCTACCGCAATTTTATAAAATGAAGTTTTAAACTAAAATATATTAATTAAAATTATTAAATTTTATATCAATTTTATAAAGGTGGTAGTTAGAAGTTTAACGTGTATCTTAAAAAATGTTCTTGTGAAGAAAAAAATATAAATTTTTAAAAGCTACACAACTAATTTGAAACCTATCCTATCATTCTACCTATCGTAAAGTTAAAGAATGAAAACACAATTAAGATAAATACAAAATTAAAGAATAATAGAAATAATGGGTTAACTATTTAATGATAAAATTGTTTACATCTCTAGATTTAGAGTGGAGTCAGAACTTTCGTGCAATAGTAATGAGATAGATATTAAAGAATTCCTTAAATTAAATTTAAAATAAACAATATATGTGATATTTTATGGAAAAACTATGTATTTAAAAAGAGGACTAAAAAATGAAATTAAATATATGTATTTTTTTTGAATAATCAAGCATGAATTAAGAATATAAATTACTAGAGTGTTGTTTCTATATTCCAATAATAGTGATAAGACAAAAAAAATTAAATTTTTTTTATGTGGTTATTATAGAAGGTTTAGGTAGGAAAGAATAATTAAAACTGACAATATACATACATTCACATACCCATCATATCTCACATAGCATATCGTATATCCATTACATCATAATGTGATATATTGTATTCATCATATATAACAATGATAACACTGTTCGTTCATAGATGTCATTATTCTTCCCTATAATTCTCTTCTATACAATGTTCTTATATTCAACTATATTATCTTCTTTATTGTTTTTCTCTATATTTTATATCTTCAATCCCTACTTGTACCTAAGTGTACATGTTATCAATGAGTATGTCTCTTGAACATGTTATGACATTTGAATGTGTTTATAGCTAGCTAAGTATACCACATCTTCTTTGTGGCGGATGTAGCTTCATCTAAAATCACATCTATCCTACCTGCATCATCAAATATTTACCATGATGTCTTATCCTCAATAATTCCTAATGTTGTCTTGACTAAGACAATTTTTTTTCCAAAAAACAATGCTCATGCCTCCAAAAATATTTATATGAGTTTTGCTTACAAAAAAATATATTTATATATTCCTTTGAATTATATGAAGGTCTTGAACCATTTTTTATTAGCCTACTATAATAGTTATATCTATCCAAGTCAATCTATATTCGAGTGTTTTCTCATTAAATATTGGTAACTTGGATATTAGTACAACTTTGATTTAAATAAATTGAGAAGGGCTCAAACCCATTGCAATAGAAGTCATAGAGGCAAGAAGTATAAGTCTCACTAGTAGTGGGATTGGGAAAACCAAATAAAGATGAGCACAACTTTTGATTGAAATAAAGAAATGACAGGAAACAAGGGACTCAACCCTATAAAAAACTTTTGTTTCACAACACTAAAAATAGAGTATGAAGGGGTATAGGAACGTTTCCACTAGAAATAACCAATTATGTAGTAGCAGAAACAAAAAAATCTCAACTAACTATTGGAGATTGTCGCTGCTAGGATATGTTGTTGTCATTAATGTTCACATATTCTTGCTTCGGTGCTTGCAAATTGGTCTATTGGGATTATGGTTTTGTGTATGGAGTATTTATAATATCATTATATTCTTCTATATTGGTTTTGGTGATCTGGAAAGCTTAATTGATCACATCATATGATCCGGTTTTGCAGTTTGTTTTTCTGATCAGTGCTTTATAGAGTTCAGTATTTCCTCTGGTATATTCTGGTGTGATCATATCTTGAGTTGGGAGATTATTTGAGATGGTCTTGCATATCTTCATTTTAGATGGTTCATTATTTGGTGCTCCGCAAGTTATCTTTCTTCATGATAGTTGTTGTTGTTTGAGTGATCTTGAGTTTTAGATGTTGATAGATGAAGATTTGGTAAGTGATGTTGATCTAGCTGTTACTAATGATTCTAACATGCTTGCTAGTGTTTCCTAATTATGTCATATTTATTTTGATGATTCATATTTATCATTGTGTGAGCTCTTGATGATTTTGTTGAGCCAGTGATGTTTTTCATGTTATGCGGTTTTTCTGGTGGTGTAGCGTGTTGCGGTTGATCTTGGCGTGATTTCCAGTGGTGTTGCGTGGTTGGAGATTTGATTTAGGTCCATGTTATGTCATGTATATAATTTTATTTCTCCGATGGTCGATCTTTGTATCGTGTGATGTAGTTTTGTAATTTTAAGTTGAGGGTTTAGCCGACCTTATTGTCAAGGTTGATGAATTGTATAAATAGGTGATATTGTCATGTAATTTAGGTGCTGAGGTTGTTTTCATATTATCAAAGAGTGATGTATGTATGAACAAAGGATTCATCTTTTGGCATTATGATTGAACAAAGTTTTGTGTTGCAGAGCAGACAATTATGCTTAATCGAAATTGTCATCGGGCATTTGGAGATGCTATTCTTTCAATTCATTTCTTCGGGATTGTAGCTTGAATCTTGAATTGTAAGTCAGTGAGACTTCCCCGAGGGTTGTATCCTTTTGAGTCATTATATTTGGAGAAGTGAGCTCTAGGAAGTGTACTTGAATGCATGTGCATTCGCCATTGTAATATTTACACATACTACTACAGAGTATCATCTTAGTGTGGGTAGGTTCCTACCATGGTTTTTCCTTTAATCGGGTTTTTCACATCAAAATCTTGGTGTTGTGTGTTGTGCTATCTATTCACTTATCTTTTTTGTTCCTGCAATTTATTAGATCTGTATTTGTGATTAAGTTTGTAGATCTGGTGAAAACTGATTCACCCCCTCTCAGTTTTCGTTCATTGTTGTTTCCAACAATTGGTATCAGAGCTAGACCCTCTGAAAGAAGCTTAATAGATTGAGGAGATCTGGGATGACAACTAGAAGTGGAAGTATTATCTTTAAGGAGAGTTCAAGATTTGATGGAGGTAACTATGCTATATGGAAGAACCGGTTGGAAGTGCACTTGAGTTGTATTGGAGAAGATTACTGGAAGATTACAAAGAATGCCTACTCTACTCCTCCAAATGGACTGGTTACTGCTAATGAGATCAAGGAAGTTGAAAATAAAATTAGAGAGAAGGAAGCATTGCTAAGTGCCCTAACTGATTCAGAGATGGTAAATATAATGGGACTTCAGATCACACATGAGATCTAGGAGAAGCTTGAAATATTTTATGATGAAGATAAACAAGTAAAAGTTGCTATGTTGGAGAGTTTGAAATGGAAGTATGAGATACTAAAGATGGGAGAAGATGGGAACATAAAAACTTTTAGGGATAAGGTGAATGACCTTGTCCTTGGTATTAGATGTGTTGATGGAACCCTTGAAGAAGATGAAATTATTTCTAAGGTGTTGAGATCTTTGCCTCATGCTTACAAACATAAGGTAGTTGATATTGATGAGATTTGGAGTGTGACTACTATGATAAGAGATATGTTGGTTGGAAATATTGTTGTATTTGAAGTGAATTTGGTGAATCACGTGGAAAGTCTGAGACAACATTTAGTGCATCTATATCCGGAAAGAAGAAGTATGCTCCTGAAGAATGTAGAATATCCAAATATGAGAGATAGAGAGAGAGAGAGAGAGAGTAGTACCCCTACTCGTTTGAACTCATTATACTCATATTTTATTATTGTTTACTTTGAGTGGATACATTACCTTGATTTGTTATTCAGACTTATATGACATTATTTCATGCTTTATCTCGATATGAGATGCTTAACTTATTTATAGTATTTCAGTACTTATGATTTATGGCATTTTATGGATTATTGCTGTGTACTGACACTTTACTTTATCTATGCAATGTGGAATTATATGGTGTATGTCTGCAAGTGTATTGGATGCAAGGGGACGATTTTCCTTCACTCACTCTGGTGAGACAAGGAACGTCGTGATTCACCTTCATCGATGTGTTTGTCGTGTTTTCTATATTGTATATATGTATGTGTGGTTCAGTGATGCAGGATATTGTAGGTACAAGTACCAGGTAGGTACGGGGTATCATCTCCACCTGGCTTCACAGGTCTGAGTGTGCCTTATATTTTTTGTTGGAAGTGGAGGAGATAGTAGTTGACCCTAATTTATTTAGTTACACTCGGGAGAGTGTCGTCAGTTGGTCGTCCTGTCAGTTTGTTCGACCTTCGTATTTTGTTGTTTGACCTTTTATGAGTAATTGCATGATGTTTGCTCAGTTTGTGTGTTTAGTGATTTTAATTATTGCATGTTGTGTTTATTTGTCTATGAAAGGTAAAAAAAATTGTTGATAATATGAATTAAATAGTGATGCTAGGATTTAACGTCCTTCATGTAGAAGTAGGTAAATTATCAAAACTATGTTTGATGTTTGGTTTTCAAATTATACTATAGTTATACGTACTATATATGTATATGGATTGATCATATACTTGTATGAATCGACCATATACTTGTATGAATCAACCATATACAAGAATATACATATGTAATTATAGGTAGTCACATATTGTATAAAAGGTGGTGGGTTTTATTAGATAAGCGACTAAAATTGATAAGTCATTATTTATATATATATAAATTTAAAATTAAAAATAATAATAGCAAATATGATATAGTCACATGTTAAAAGTATATATTTATAAAAGGTGGTGGGTTTTAGTTATCAACTGTTAAGAAAGCTGATGGTCGAGATGAGTTATCTAGTCAACTTGGCATACCCACACTGACCAAGTTGCAAGACACATAAACTACGTTGCAAACACCGAGATGGTAGGATAAATGCGTAGTATAGAAGAAGTTGACTGTTCCACGTCACCGAACTCATGCTATATCACAAGGGAGATACTGCCCTATGGATCACGATATGCATGGAGAGGCGAGGTGGTGTCGGCTAGATATATACTCAGACTAACAAGAGTCCAATAGAATTAAGAGTAGTTTATATGCAACGTGGGCACCACGATGACTAATCCACGTAACTGAACATTTGCATGCAAAAGTCAGTTGTTGACTTGGTATATTCCCCCACGACCCTCGGCGAAATGATAGAGGAACCGGTTTAACTAATTGATCTAGCACTCCACAACTGCAATGAACGACAGGTCATTCGTCGATAGCCTAGGAGATGTGGCTTTGAAGGTATATAATCTCCCAAGGTAGACGGATCTGTAGGTTATCATGCTCGTGATATTAATTTGAACACTAGCTTAGTCAAAAAGTGGTGAGGACGTGGAGCATAGGTAAGCAGATCTGTCAACCATAGGCTCAAGCTTTGTCGACATGATATGCATCTAAAGACTCTATCTCTTGTAGATGTGGAGAAGTAAGAAGTTAAACACAGACTTAGGTAATAGACTCCTAGTCAATAACACTTACCGAGCCTTTGAATAGGGAGAAATCATAGGAAATATTAGGATAAATAGAGGTGGGAGAAAGGAAGAGAGGGACACTTTTTTTTTGGCAAGCAAGGAAGGACGATAAGATTCATGAAGAGAAGAATAGAATAGGAGGGAAGAATAGAGAAGATACTTTTAAAGTATCGAAGAGAGGATAGCAAGTTGGATGATAGCAGGTTAGAGGATAGATTGGGTTGAGATTGGCAAGCAAGGCATAGTGCTATTTGGCGGAAGAGCGTAGAAGTCTTGCAAATCAGTCAAGCTCACAAAGAGGTCAAAATTTCTTTTAGTTTTGGGTTATTATCTATGGAAGTTTTGGTTATAGGTTATGATTATTAATATGATCTTGCTTATATTATTGTTTATTGAATGGTATTATTAATCGTTTGGAAGAGATAAATGAAAAATCATTGAGTAATAGATGTAATTAAGTTAATTGCTATAATAGTGAAATTTGTCTAAAAGATTAGTTATATTGCAATTTAAGAACATATTGCACACCTTTTTTTATATGAAAGAAAATTCATGCTTGTGTTCCAGACCCTAGGTTTTAGGAATTATTAGTCACCTCTCAAGATGAGTTTGGAGAGTAATAGCTTTCTGTTGAAACATTACAGAGATGGTGCCTATCAAACAGACAACTCGGAAGTCCGTAGATGGGTATGCCCATTATATGAGGGTCAAGAAAGATTCCCTAATGCCTATCAAGCCTATCTTGGATGACTTTCCTTTTGAAGTGAACCTAGCTCCTCAAGAGAGTGAAGTGATAGGAAAACACCCTATTCAATGTCTTACAAAAGAAACTACTACTGTAAAGGAAAAAGATCCCAAGCTAGAGCACTTACCAGTGAGGCCTATAGTCATAAGTTCTAACACGTCGGAGAAATATACTCCTTTAAGTGATAATGAATCTTTGGGATATACCCCTCTGAGTGACCATGAATCTGAAGGTTATACTCCTTTAGGTCCTAGAGAGTTTGACGAATACACTTCCTTGTCTTCTCCGGAACAATGATGTAATGTGTTGTATCACTTCTAATGTCAAGAAATAAAGATCTCATCCTTTCTATTATAAGTTGAGTTAAATACTATGTCTTTCTTGTAAGATTCCTATGATAATATAAATATATTTATTTTGACCCTAACTTATGGTATAATCTTGAATAACGAGGATTTGAAAATTATCTAGGTTGCCATAATATAATATTGTTTCCCTATAGTAGTTTATAAGAGTATTTGATCTCTTAATCATATTATAAGATTAGTTGTTATGAATCCTGATAGAAGTTACGAAAGACATTATGTTTCTTTTCACTGAGAAATATCGACATTTTTTAAGGTTTTAAATTCTGAGTTTGTACCATCTAAGTTTTGCATATTTTTATGTGTCCTAGATTAAATTACCTCTTTTCTCTACAAAATGGCAATGTTAATTCTTCGTATTAATATAGTTGTAAATTCTTACTGCAAGTTATTTATGCATTTGGATGTTTTACGAAAAGATTGCCTGTATTAGGATCTTGTTTAAATGGTGTTTGCAGCCATGTCTAAATTTCGTTGTATTTCGGGTAAAGTTGTCATTGTGTCCTATATTTCTTGGACAAGCGTAGATGTATAACCTTATTGATGTGAGCCATTGTGTGTTTTGTCCAAATGGTCAATCTTTGGTTAGTGAAGTGTGTTTCTTTCACCTATGGTTTGTCAAGATTAGGTATGGCTGTCTGTGTCACCATAGAGTTCTCGTAGAGAGACCTTTCTTGTAGTCTGCTATGAGAGAGAGTGGCTTTCGAGCGGGGGCCATGCCCGAAGTGGATGACTGGATAACCCGTCGGAAGTCAGTTAAAAAGTGATAACCTAATAATTGATTAGGGGGTGGTTAGAATAAATATTAATTAAGATAATGTGCCTCGTGCATAGGTGTAGTGCTTGTAGAGGGATCATAATGTTACGAGAAGGCCTGGAATGAAAAAATTACCACCTTGTCTTCATGAAAGGATTGGTAGGGTCCGCATGAGACTTAATTGGAGCTGGAAGCCGGGAGAGGTTAGCAGGACAGAGAGCCGGGACGTAGGAGGTTGTACCATGGTATCTATCTTAAGTTATGCAATGGCACTCTCTCCTTAGAGTTACTAGTGGTTGTGAGTTGAGTCACATGAATGTTTGTGAAGTCTTGTAGTTCTTTCGTACTTGTTTTACTTTTCTTGCTTGAGGGTTTTCTACTATCTCTTAGCATGGTGGGGTTGTTCCATTTCGGGATCACATGGTCGGGTGGTAGTGTCACTTTCCAATCGGATGTTCTGGAATGTATCTTCAGGCGAGGAAGGGCTTCGCTGATGTTCTTGGTTTGTAATTCATGTACCATCTCTTGTTCATTATCATTGTTCAGTTGAAACCTTGAGGTCATTGTATCAAACTTTTATGTAACCTTGATTTTGTAACATTGTAATTCATGATATTTTTGTAAACATGTATTTATGGATATTGTAAAAGGGAATCATTGGAATGTATGTTAATTCAGTTGCTTTAATATTTTGTACATATAAAATGAATGCATATGAGTACTTTGATTCTTTCATTATGGAATTCAGATGTATGTGTAGTTTTTATCTTTAAACATTTAATTTTCCTAAAATAGTTGAACAATAGGATTTTTTCCATGGTGTTAATATAATCTACAAAGTAATCTTCGTTGGTAACCCTTAGGGAATAAAGTGTTAGACTTCTGTTGTGTTATTAAACGTACAAGTGATATAATTAAAGCACTTGTTCTTAAAAAAAAAAAAGTATTTCACCCTTAGTTGCATAGATTGTGATGTTTTCTTTTAGGGTTTCTAGCAGGGCATTACATTTGGTATCAGAGCCAGGTTTCAACATTGGGTACTCTGGGTTTCTAGTGTGCCTATTCAACTTGACCTTTTTGATTAGGTGTTAATGTTTGTGTTTCCTTTGTTTATCCTTTCCATAGATCTGAACCGTTTTCTCTTTTGTAGTGCTAGGTCATGGCTAGGAGAGCTAGGGGAGGTGGTCGTATGGGTGGTCGCAATAAAGGTGGAGGTGGAGGACAAGGTCATGGTTCTGATCATCACAATCCTTCACCACCACCTGCTCATGTTAGTGTTGAGCCAGAACAATCTGTTCATTGAGGTGCTGACACTCCACAACCTTAATGATGGTTTAGACAAATGTTTTAGGAGGTTCTTGCTAGGTTAGGCCCTAGGCTTGAGGTTGATCAACCAGTTCTAGAGGAGAGAGAGAGAGAGAGGGAAAGATCACCTAGGAGGAGGGAGATTGCAGTTAATGAAGATCCAACTTCCTTGGGTCACATAAAGGACTTGATGAGGTCCAACCCTCCTTTCTTTAATGGTATGGGTATCAGTCTCGAGGCAGAGACTTGGCTTATCGATCTGGATTAGTGTTTTGCTATGTTCCCATATAGTAGCAACACCAAGGCGAGATGTGCTATTATGCGTCTCAAAAACTTTGCTTCAATCTGGTGGAGACTAGAAGAGGAGAAGATCGGTGTATGCATTAACACTGTGACATGGGAGCTATTTCTGGAGAGATTCAGGGCATGGTTTCTCTCACCCCAGTGGAGACAGACTCGGGTAGATGAGTTCCATGCTCTACGTTAGTATGGTATGATAGTAGACTAGTATGAACACAGGTTCTATGAGCTCAAGAAATATGTTGGGATTGATAATGATGAGGCTATGCTTGTACAACACATCCCAAGGGGTTTGAATGATCGCCTCAGTGGAGGTGTTAGGGTGTTTGAGCCAACTTCAGTGGAGATGGCTGTGGCAAAGGCCTGATTGGTAGAGCTGAACCTTAGCCGTGCACTTGGTGGTCAGATGGGTGTGCAGATAGGGAGTGCACCTTTCAGTGGGAATAGAGCTCATGGAAATCAGTTCCGGTCAGCTACACCGTTTAGGACTCCTCAGGCACCCGCTAAGGGTGGACATCAACAACAACCATCAAAACCGAAACATTTCCAGGGCCAGAAGGGTGGTAATGATCAGTATAAAAAGAACAGGAGTTGGCAGAGGGGAAGACAGGGCCCTATAGGGCAGTACTCGCAAGGTGCATCTCACGCCCCTAGCCAGAGAAGTTTTCAGTAGTCTAGTGGACCGACAGGTAATAGAGGAGCTTGCTTCTCTTGTGGGAAGTTTGGACATAGATCTGCGCAGTGCCCTCATCATTTCCACAACATAGGTAGTCAGAGGCCAACAACATCAGAGCCTACAGTGCGAGATGTAGGGAGATCCCACAAAGTGTTTGCAGCGGTGGATAACTGCCAAACTAATCATCAGGGTACAGTTATGGAGGCAACAGGTATGTTGCGTGGAATCCCTATCTCTGTACTTTTTGATTCTGGTGCTTCAGATTCTTTCATTTCTTTGTCTATTGTTGAGTGGTGCGAACTCACGTCTGCTAAGTAGGCAGATAGGTGGCAAGTAGAGTTGGCCACAGGTGTCCATGTTTCTGTAGATGCCTTTGTTCCCAATTGTGAGTTGAATCTAGGAACCATAGTTACTTCAGTTGACCTTCGAGTCATTCCTTTGGGTTCTTATGGAGTTGTGTTGGGGATGGATTGGCTATCTTCTCACAATGCTCGCATAGACTGTCGCAAGAAGACAATGGAGTGTTTAGATGACCTTGGTAAGGAAGCGAAGATTGTTGGAGTTCAAAGACAAATATCCTTACATATGATCTTCGCTATGCAACTTAGGCGGTGCATGCATAGAGGGTGTCAGCTTTTTTGCAATTACTCTTGAGGACATGGATGAGTCAGAGAGTCAAGAAATTTCTCTTGATAGTCACCCTATTCTTTGAGAGTATGTTGATGTGTTTCCATTATATATTCTTGGTATGCCTCCGAAGCGAGACATAGACTTTCACATTGATTTGGTTCTTGGTGCAGAACCTATTTCAAGAGCTCCATATCAGATGACTACTCAGAAGTTGAGTGAGTTGAAGTTGCAACTAGAGGAATTGTTAGCCAAGGGATTCATTCATCCTAGTGTTTCCCCTTGGGGTACGCGTGTTATCTTCATTAAGAAGAATGATGGTTCTCTTTGGTTATGCATTGATTACCGACAGCTAAATAAGGTAACCATTCGGAATCGATATCCATTGCCTCGTATAGATGATGTTTTTGATCAGGTAAAGGGAGCCAAGGTGTTCTCTAAAATTGACCTGAAATCTGGATATCATCAGTTGTGCATTCAAGATGCAGATATTCATAAGACAACATTTCATACTCATTATGGTCACTATGAGTTCACAGTGGTACCATTTGGGTTGACGAACGCGCCTTTAGTTTTCATGAGCCTCATGAATGGGGTTTTTCACACCTACCTTGATCATTTTGTCCTTGTGTTCTTGGATGACATATTGATTTATTCTAGAACTATGGAAGAACATGAAGGACACTTACGTCAGGTATTGCAGTGTTTGAGGGAGAATCAACTGTATGCTAATTTGGCCAAATGTGATTTTTTCCAGTCTGAGGTGAACTATCTTGGTCATATAGTTTTGGGAGAAGGTGTATCCATGGATCCTTGAAAGATTCAAGCCATTGTTGATTGGCCAGCGCTGACCAACATTTCAGAAGTTTGGAGTTTTATGGGTTTGGCGAGATATTACCATCTCTTTGTTTAGGGCTTTTCCTGGATAGGACATCCGATTACTTCTCTTCAGAGGAAACGGAAGAAGTTTGTTTGGTCAGAATAGTGTGAGACAACTTTTTGTACCTTGAAGGAACTCCTTGTCAGTGCTCTGATTTTGGTAGTTCCTGATCCATCTAAAGATTTTATGGTATGCACAGATGCCTCTTTGGAAGGTATAGGTGTAGTACTTATGCAAGATGGACGTGTGGTTGCTTATGAGTCTCGCAAACTCAAGAACCACAAGTTGAACTATCCAGTTCACGATTTAGAGTTGGCAGTTGTAGTTCATGCTTTGGTTAGATGGTGAAATTTTCTGTTAGGGCATCGATTCGAACTGCATAGTGATCATCACAATCTATAGTATATTTTCACACAACCGAACTTGAATGCTCGACAGCAGAGATGGATAGAATTCCTCTACGAGTATGATTTTGAGGTTCATTATATTCAAGGGAAAGAGAACATAGTGGTAGATGCTTTGAGTCGTAGACGGCACGAAGTTTTGGCATTGTCCCTTGGAGTAGACTTGAGAGAGAGGATTCTCAAAGTTCTTCCTCAAGATACTTGGTATCAGGATGTTAGAGCCATGATAGAATCTGGAAGGCCTTTAGAGGGTAGATATTCTAGATACAATCTTGAGGTAGATGGACTTCTTCGTCACCATGGATAGATTTATGTACCTTCTTTGGAGGATCTTCGTGTCTTGATCATGATTGAGGCTCATCATACACCTTATTCAGCACATCTAGGTGTCAAGAAGATGCACACAGATCTTAGATAGATATATCATTGGGCGGGCATGAAATGTGAAATTGCTGATTTTGTGTCGAAGTGTTTAGAGTGCCAGCGAGTGAAGGCAGAGCATCAGCACCCGATAGGGCTTTTACAACCTAATTTGATACTGGATTGGAAATGGGATATCATTTCCATGGATTTCATTGTTGGGTTGCCTATCTCTTTGCGTCATCATGCCATCATGGTCGTAGTTAACAGATTGACTAAGGTTGCTCATTTTGTACAACAACAGTGGTGGCACGAGTCTTCTTGGAAAATTTAGTGAGATTGCATGGGATTCTGAGGTGGATCATCTCTGATAGAGATCCTATCTTTACCTCAGCATTGTGGACCTCACTTCAGCATGCTTTGGGAACTCAATTGAATATTAGTTCAGCTTATCATCCAGAGATAGATGGGCAGATAGAGAGAGTGAATCAGGTTTTGGAGGACATGCTTCGCATTTATGTTATGGACCAGCAGCCCGTTGGGAGGATTATATATATCTAGAGGAGTTTTCTTATAAAAATGGATATCATAGCTCCATAGGTATGTCCCCCTTTTAGGCATTATATGGTCATCCTTGTCGCACACCTTTGAGTTGGGATTGGCTAGAGGACAGGGTGCTTATAGGACCGAATATTCTTCGGGAAATGGAGCAGAAGGTTAAGCAGATTCATGAGTATTTGATAGCTGCACAAGATAGGCAAAAGAAGTATGCAGATGCTCATAGGATAGATCGTCAGTTTTTTGTTGATGACCATGTGTTTTTGAGAGTGTGTTTGTGGAAGAGTCTGATCCATTATGGAAAGAGTTCTAAGTTGGCACCTCAGTTTGTTGGCCCTTTTGAGATCCTTGAGAGGATAAGTCATGTTGCCTACCATCTTGCCTTACCACCGATTCTATCCCGTATCCATGATGTCTTTCATGTTTCAGTTCTTTGACCCTATCACCCAGATGTGACACATGTTCTGGATTGGAACTCTTTGCAGGTCGAGGACGAGCAACTTTCCATGGAGCCCATGCGCATTCTTCAGTGTCGGGATTCGATCCTCAGGGGTCGCACCATCGACCAGGTAAGGGTCTTATGGGACCCAAATGACGAGACCTCGGTGACTTGGGTGGATGCAGCGAAGATGAGAGAGCTGTATTCTTATTTGTTTTAGGCTTCTAGGAGTAAGCCTAGTTTTGGGGGGGAGAATGTAGTACCCCTACTCGTTTGAACTCATTAGACTCATATTTTATTATTGTTTACTTTCAATGGATACATTACCATGATTTGTTATTCAGACTTATATGACATTATTTCATGCTTTATCTCGATATGAGATGCTTAGCTTATTTATAGTATTTCAATACTTGTGATTTATGGCATTTTGTGGATTATTGCTATATACTGACACTTTACTTTATCTATGCAATGTGGAATTATATGTTGTATGTCTACAAGTGTATTGGATGCAAGGGGACGATTTTACTTCCCTCACTCTGGTGAGATAGGGAACGTCATGATTCTCCTTCATCGGTGTTTGTCATGTTTTCTATATTGTATATATGTATGTGTGGTTCAGTGATGCAGGATATTGCAAGTACAAGTTTCGGGTAGGTAAGGGGTATCATCTCCACCTAGCCTCATAGGTCTAAGCGTGCCTTATATTTTTTGATGGAAGTCGAGGAGATAGTAGTTGACCCTAGTTTATTTAGTTACACTCAGGTGAGTGTCATCAGTTGGTCGTCCTGTCAGTTTGTTCGGCCTTCATATTTTGTTGTTTGACCTTTTATGAGTAATTGCTTGATGTTTCTCAGTTTGTGTGTTTAGTGATTTTAATTATTGCATGTTGTGTTTATTTGTTTATGAAGGGTAAAAAAAATTGTTGATAATGTGAATTAAATAGTGACGCTAGGATTTAACATCCTTCGTGTAGAAGTAGGTAAATTATCGAAACTATGTTCGATGTTTGGTTTTCAAATTATACTATAGTTATACGTATTATATATGTATATGGATCGATCATATACTTGTATGAATCAACCATATACTTGTTTGAATCAACCATATACAAGAATATACATATGTAATTATAGATAGTCACATATTGTATAAAAGGTGGTGGGTTTTATTAGATAAGCGACTAAAATTGATAAGTCATTATTTATATATATATAAATTTTCAATTAAAAATAATAATAGCAAATATGATATAGTTGCATGTTAAAAGTATATATTTATAAAAGGTGGCGGGTTTTTAGTTGTTAAGAAAATCGATGGTCGAGATGAGTTATCTAGTCAACTTGGCATACCCACACTGACCAAGTTGCAAGACACGTAAACTACATTGCAAACATCGAGATGGTAGGCTAAATGCATAGTATAGAAGAAGTCGATTGTTCCAGATCACTGAACTAATGCCATATCGCAAGGGAGGGAATGCCCTATGGATCACAATATGCATGGAGAGGTGAGGTGGTGTTGGTTAGATATATACTCAGACTAACAAGAGTCCCAAAAGAATTAAGAGCAGTTTATATGCAACATGGGCACCATGATGATTAATCCACGTAACTGAATGTTTGCATGCAAAAGTTAGTTGTTGACTTTGCATATTCCCCCACGACCCTCGGTGAAATGACAGAGGAACCGGTTTAACTAATTGATCTAGCACTCCACAATTGCAATGAATGACATGTCGATGGTCGATAGACTAGGAGATGTGGCTTTGAAAGTATTTAACACTGTGAGGTAGATGGATCTACAGGTTATCGTGCTAATGCTATTAATTTGAACACTAGCTTAGCCAAGAAGTGGTGAGGATGTGGAGCATAGGTAAGCAGATCTATCAACCATAGATTCAAACTTTGTCGACACGATATGTATCTAAAGACTCTATCTCTTGTAGATGTGGAGAAGTAAGAAGAAGTTAAACATAGACTTAGGTAATAGACTCCTAGTCAATAACACTTACCGAGCTTTTGAATAGGAAGAAATCATAGGAAATATTAGGATAAATAGAGGTGGGAAAAAGGAAGAGAGGGACACATTTTTTTTGGCAAGCAAGGAAGGACGATAAGATTCGTGAAGAGAAGAATGGAATAGGAGAGAAGAATAGAGAAGATACTTTTAAAGTATCGAAGAGAGGATAGCAAGTTGGATGATAGCAGGTTAGAGGATAGATTGGGTTGAGATTGGCAAGTGAGGCATAGTGCTATTTGGCGGAAGAGTGTCGAAGTCTTGCAAATCAGTCAAGCTCACAAAGAGGTCAGAATTTCTTTTAATTTTGGGTTATTATTTATGGAAGTTTTGGTTATAGGTTACGATTATTAATATGATCTTGCTTCTATTATTGTTTATTGAAAGGTATTATTAATCATTTGGAAGAGATAAACGAAAAATCATTGAGTAATAGATGTAATTAAGTTAATTGCTATAATAGTGAAATTTGTCTAAATGATTAGTTATATTGTAATTTAAGAATATATTGCACACCTTTTGTTATATGAAAGAAAATTCATGCTTGTGTTCCAGAACCTAGGTTTTAGGACTTATTAGTCACTTCTCTAGATGAGCTTGGAGAGTAATAGCTTTATGTTGAAACATTACAAAGATGGTGCCTATCAAAGAGATAGCTCAAAAGTCCGTAGTTGTGTATGCCCATTGTTTGAGAGTCAACAAAGATTCCCTAAGGCCTGTCAACCCTGTCTTGGATGATGTTCCTTCTGAAGCGAACCCAGCTCCTCAAGAGAGTGAAGTGATAGGAAAAGACCCTATACAATGTCTTACAAAAGAAACTACTACTGTAAAGGAAAAAGAGCCTGAGCTAGAGTACTCACCAGTGAGGCCTATAGTCATAAGTTCTGACACGTCAAAGGAATATACTCCTTTAAGTGATAATGAATCTTCAAGATATACCCATCTGAGTGAGAGTGAATATGAAGGCTATACTCCTTTAGTTCCTAGAGAGTTTGACGAATACACTTCCCTGTCTTCTTCGAAAGAGTGATGTAATGTGTTGTAACACTTCTAATGTCAAGAAATAAAGATATCATCCTTTCTATTATAAGTTGAGTTAATTACTATGTCTTTCTTGTAAGATTCCTATGATGATATAAATATATTTATTTTGACCCTAACTTATGGTATAATCTTGAATAACGAGGATTTGAAAATTATCTAGGTTGCCATAATATAATATTGTTTCCCTATAGTAGTTTATAAGAGTATTTGATCTCTTAATCATATTACAAGATTAGTTGTTAGGAATCCTGATAGAAGTTATGGAAGATATTATGTTTCTTTTTGCTAAGAAATATCGACATTTCTTAAGGTTTTAAATTTTGAGTTTATATCATCTAAGTTTTGCATAATTCTATGTGTCCTGGATTAAATTACCTCTTTTCTCTACAAAATGGCAATGTCAATTATTCGTATTAATATAGTTGTAAATTCTTACTGCAAGTTATTTATGCATTTGGATGTTTTACGAAAAGATTGCTTGTATTAGGATCTTGTTTAAATGGTGTTTGCAGCCAAGTCTAAATTTCATCGTATTTCGGGTTAAGTTGTCATTGTGACCTATGTTTCTTGGACAGGTGTAGGTGTATAACCTTATTGATGTGAGCCATTGTGTGTTTTGTCCAATGGTCAGTCTTTGGTTAGTGAAGTGTATTTCTTTCACCTGTGGCTTGTCAGGATTAGGTAAGGCTATCTCTGTCGCCATAGAGTTCTCGTAGAGAGACCTTTCCTATAGTGTCCTATGAGAGAGAGTGGCTTTCAAGCGGGGGTCGTGCTTGAAGTGGATGATAGGATAACCCGTTGGAAGTCAATTAAAAAGTGATAACCTAATAATTGATTAGGGGGTGGTTATAATAAATATTAATTAAGATAATGTGCCTCGTGCACAGGTGTAGTGCTTGTACAGGGCTCATAATGTTACGAAAAGGCCTAGAATGGAAAACTTACCACCTTGTCTTCATGAAAGGATTGGTAGGGTCTGCATGAGACTTAATTGGAGCTGGAAACCGGGAGAGGTTACCAGGACAAAGAGCCGGGACCTAGGAGGTTGTACCATGGTATCCATCTTAAGCTATGCGATGACACTCTCTCCTTAGAGTTACTAGTGTTTGTGAGTTGAGTCACATGAATGTTTGCGAAGTCTTGTAGTTCTTTCATAATTGTTTTACTTTTCTTGCTTGAGGGTTTGATGGGGTTGCTCCATTTCGGCATCACATGGTCAGGTGGTAGTGTCACTTTCCATCAAATGTTCTGGAATGTATCTTCAGGCAAGGAAGGGCTTCGCTGATGTTCTTGGTTCATGGTTCATGTACTAGCTCTTGTTCGTGATCATTGTTCAGTTGAAACCTTGAGGTCATTGTATCAAACTTTTATGTAACCTTGATTTTTTAACGTTGTAATTCATGGTATTTTTGTAAACATGTATTTATGGATATTATAAAAGAGAATCAATCGAATGTATTTTAATTTAGTTGCTTTAATCTTTTGTATATATAAAATTAATTCATTGGAGTACTTTGATTCTTTCATTATGGAATTTAGATGTATGTGTAGTTTTTATCTTTAAACATTTAATTTTCCTAAAATAGTTGAACAATAGGATTTTTTTTGTGGTGTTAATATAATCTACAAAGTAATCTTCATTGGTAACCCTTAGGGAATCAAGTGTTAGACTTCCGCTGTGTTATTAAACGTACAAGTGATATAATTAAAGCACTTGTTCTTAAAAAAAAAAAAAGTATTTCACCCTTAGTTGCATAGATTGTGATGTTTTCCTTTAGGGATTCTGGCGGGGTATTACAAAGAGAGAGAGAGAGAGAGAGAGAGAGAGAGAGAGAGAGAGAGAGAGAGAGAGAGAGAGAGACCAAAGAGAAAGAAAGAGAATTGGATGAGCTTGAAGCATTCATTTCCCAGAGACTGCCTAAAGGAGTCAATAATTATGATGGAAAATTACCCTTGAAATGTTTCTCTTGCAATAAGGTAGGACATTTTGCTTCTAGGTGCCTGGAGAGAATGTCTAAGTATGATACGCATGATAAATTTGATAAGAATGATATAAATGATAGATATGAGAAGAATGAGAAGTATGATAAGCCTTACAAGCCTAACTAGAAGTATAAGCATTATAAGAACTATTACTATGCTACTGATGAAGGTGTTACAAATGAACAATCAAAAGGCTTGATGAAGTTGTGTTTCTTGCCATTAAAGAAAATGGACTGGTACTTGTTGATTCCACTAGTTGCACTATTGAGGAGAAAAAATTAGTTGCTAAAAGTTGAAGAAAAAGATGAATGGGTAATTGACAACGGTTGTTCACATCATATGACTAGTGATAAAAGAAAATTTGTGAGTATGGAAAGATATGATGGCGGAATAGTGAGATTTGGAGATGACAAATCCTATGTGATCCATGGCAGAGGTTCTATTTCTTTTGATGGTAAGCATAATTCTGATGATGTTCTATATGTTGAAGGTTTGAAACATAATCTCTTAAGTATAGGATAGATGGTTGACAAAGGTTAGTGATTTACTATTCAAGAATGGTAAACGCAAAATCCTAAATGCCTCTGGTATAGAGATTGCATCTGGAACTAAGACTGGAGGTAATATCTTTCATTTGAATTCTGGTGAGAAAAGTTGTTTGATGGCTCAAATTGATGAAAGTTAATTGTGGCATAGGAGAATGTGTCATGTTAACTTTGATTCAATGATTACGATCAGTTCTATTCAAGTGGTTAGAGATCTTCTTAAAATTGTTAAGCCTATTAATCTGATATATAAGGAATGTCAGTTGGGTAAGTAAACGAGAACTTCTTTCAAGAGAAAACAATATACATCTAATGTCCATTGCTAGATCTTGCGCATATTGACCTATGTGGACCTAAAAATGTTAGAAGTGTGAAGCGTGACATATATTTTATGTTGCTAATTGATGATTATTCTAGGATGATATGGGTTGTCTATTTGAAGGAGAAATTAGAAGCATTAGATAAATTCAAGATATTCAAAGCAAAGGTTGAGACTGAGATAGGATTGAAAGTGAAATGTTTGAGATTTGATAGAGGAGGATAATTATGTTCATGTGAGTTTGATTCATTCTCTGAGAAGCATGGGATTAGAAGACAATTATTTGTTCCTAGACTCCCTCAGTAGAATGCAGTTGTTGAAAGGAAGAACAAGACTGTTTTGGATGTTGCAAGGACTATGCCAATTCAAGGGAATGTTATGAAGATCTTTTGGAGAGAGTCTATTAGCACTACTATTTACACATTCAATCGAGTTTATATTAAAGGTGATACTGGTAAGACTCCTTATGAGCTACGCTTTGGTCATGTTCCTACTATGAGATATTTTAAAATTTTGGTAGCAAGTGTTATATTAAGAGATATGAGGATATAGGAAAGTTTGATGCAAGAAGTGATGAAGGAATTTTCTTGGGATATTCAACAAAGAGAAAAGCCTACCGGTACTACAATAAGAGATTGAGAAACATAGTGGAAAGTGAAAATATGAAGGTTGATGAGAACTATGGAAAAGATATCAGAGCTTGTGGATATGACGATGGTCAGCATGTTGTTCTAAATCCTATTCGAATTGAAGAATTGAACCAGAATAATCTGTTAGAGACTGTTAATCTGAATGTTGTTGTTGTCTATGGAGGTGTATGAACCTAAAAATTAGAATAATTAGAAGACTCTGAGGTATGTAAGATTGAATCATTCTAAAAAATCAGATTATTGGAGATAAAAATAAAGATGTGATGACTAGAAGAAGGTTAGCTATTGAAGAAGTATGTTTGATTTCTAAAATTGAACCTAAAGATATTGTTGAAGCTTTCAAAGATGAAAATTGGATGAGGGCTATGGAAGAAGAATTGAATCAAACTAAAAATCATAACACATGGGAAATTGTGCCTAGACCTAAAGATAAGAATGTGATTGGTACTAAATGGGTATCCGAGAACAAATTAAATGGAGCCGATGAAGTTGTCAAAAATAAAGAAAGGCTAGTATGCAAAGGATATTCACATACAAAAGGGATTGATTATGAGGAGACATTTTCTCCAGTAGCCAGACTTGAAGTTGTTAGATTCTTGCTTGCATATGCTACCTATAAATATTTCAAGGTATATCAGATGGATGTCAAGTCACCTTTTCTGAATGGTGATCTTGAGGAAGAAGTTTACATTGAGAAATCTAATGGATTTTCATTATCAAATGATGGGGACATGGTATGTAAACTGAAGAAATCTCTTTATGGATTGAAACAAGCCCCTAGAGCTTAGTATGCTAGATTGGATAAGTACTTTTTAAAATTAGGATTTAATAAAGGTATTACTGACAATAATTTGTATTTTAAGATTGAGAATGATAACATCTTGATTGTTGAAGTCTTTGTTGATGATATTATCTTTGGAGGAGATGATAACTCAAGTATGAAGTTTGTTGGTGATATGTAGAAAGAATTTGAAATGTCTATGATAGGTAAGATGAATTTTTTCTTAGGTTTGGAGATTTCATAGACTAGAAAAGGTATTTTTATATCTCAAACTAAATATGTGAAGGAATTGTTGAAGAAGTTTGGGTTAGATGACTCAAAACTGGTTGGAAATCCTATGGTAAATGATTACAAATTATCTAAAAAAGATGAATCTCTAAAAGCTAATTAGTCTTTGTATAGATCTATGGTTGGTGGAATGCTATGTCTTACTCAGACTAGGGCAACCACTATGCATGTTGTGTGCATTGCTACTATATATCAAGATGACTTAAAAGAGAGTCACGTCACTACTATAAAGAGGATATTCAGATACTTGAAGGGGATTGTGGATTGTGGTTTGTGGTATCCGAGGAATGATGGTTTCATGTTATGTTCTTACACTATTGCTGGTTGGGATGGTTATGTTGATGACTAGAAGAGTACCTCCAGTGGTGCATTCTTTTTAGGTAATAAATTAGTTTCATGGGCTAGTAAGAAGCAAGACTTGTTAGAGTATTCAGGTATTCACTTGATTAATCAAACAATATTTGTTTAATTATTTAAGTTCTCTTTATCTCTTTTACACTTAAGCTAGCATTAGGTGCATAATAATTAATTCTTTTATTAATTATTATGTGCAAACCTAGGTTTTCCCTTTTAGTGTTTCTTGACCTATTAAAGGTTAAGTTCATTCTTTTCATTGTAAGAAGAAGGTTTTTTACATTACACATTTTGTGAATATTGATCTCTCTCTTTTTTAGCATATTTTCTGTGTATTTCTTTCTTCTGTGATTTGCTTCCTTGCTTCTCCTTGTAACAGGTTTTTCAACTTGCAGAGATCATTTGGCTCCTATAGTGTTGTATTTTCTCAACTCCAACATGAAATCAAAGCTTCAAATCTGCAGCTACATGTTCTTGTTTTGAAAATTTTTGCATTGGAAGCAGATTTGGGGTTTCAGAAAGTTTTTTTATGCACCTAGGGATAGGTTTTTTTTTTCTGAGCACTTTGGGCCTAAATGGGCCTCACCATCATGCTCAAAAGGCCCCAAAACCCCTATGGTCATATAAAATTTGACCTGTTTTGGTTCTTGAGCCTTTGGAAGTATTTTTTCTCCAGATCCAGGTCGTACGGCCTTGGCATGTAGTTCAAGAAAAAATTTCAAAAAAAATATTTTTACGTTTTTATGGCATGCAGGCCGGATTTTAATTTTTTGAAAAAAATAACAAAAAAAAATCAAATTTTTTTTGGGGGTACCGTGGGGCCCCCTGCCGCTGCTGCAAATCTGTCAGGCCTCAGGCCCCACTGCCAGCTTCTCCCGCCGGCCTCCCAGTAGCTCCCCATTGGACCACCCTCCCTGCCTCCCCATCATTCATCTGCCACCCTGGCCAGCGGCTCTGCCAGTAGCACGTCGTAGCCCCGCCGGACCCTGCCGACCCCGCCGCCGCTTGACCCTGCGGCCCCGCTGCTTCGGCCACCTCCTGGCCCCACCAGCTCCCACCGCCACCACCCGGCTCTTGCCACCTTGGCCACCACTACGCAACCACCTAGCCACCGAAGCTCCACCTGGCCACCACCAGAGCACCACCCACTGGCCACCTCTACTCACTAGAGCCACCAGATTACCCCTTCCTCTTGTTTTGAAGGGGGGTTTGGTTTTTTGGCCATATCTTGGGCATACAGAATCATTTTTTTGAAAAAAAATAGGCGTCGGAAAGCTGGTTTCGAGCCAGACCTTTTCATGTTGGTAATTTTTTCCAATTTTTGTGTTTGACTATTTGTTTTTCTAGTCAAAGTGAGGTCTCTTTTTTGCACTCCAGGAGACGTAGAATGAGCATCCGAACTCCATTTTTTGAAAAATTTATATTTTTGGAAAGTGTGCACTGTGTAATTTCCATCAATATGATTTTTATTTCTAGATTCTGATCCATGCATGTTTTATTCAATTTTTTGCTTTTCAGCACTCTAGTGGATATCGTGGTTGTTTCAGGTCCTAGGATCTCTTCTCTGAGTAGGGTGTCTTTATTTTGGTTCTCCTTTCTATTTCCAGTCTTATTATCATTGTAGCATTATATTTATGTATACGCACTGAGATAAAGTGCTATCATGCATTGTTTACTTGGGATCTTCCATATCTTGTGCCTTATTGTACATGCACTACTTATAAAGTGCCATGAGGGGGTTGATGTTTTCCTGTTGTTTGCCATCTTACTTTGTCTAGTGAGTGTTCCTTCCATGAAATTCACCTCATGATTTGTGTCAAGTGAGTGTTCCTTCCATGACACCATGTACTTGTCTCAGCACCTTTGATGTTCCTAGTTCTTCATTGTGCAGTTCTTCTTGGTTGTTCTTTTCAGTGTTTTTGTCCCTCTCCCTCTTCAGCATTATGGGGAGGTTTGTCCTACTGGTTCTAATGCTTCTGTGGTTCGATTGATCATCTCTTCACGCTTTGGTGTTTTCATGCCATCTGTATCTTCGATTTCAGTTGTTTGCCTTGTTTGCCTTCTAATTCGAGTAGTGTCATTTGAGGGCACTCATACAGATTACAGTCTTCTATACCTGGTCATGTTCTATTTCAGTGGAGGTTCTTCAGATCAGCAGTTATTCTTCGATAGAGTTTGCAGGTTCTTCATGCTTCAGTGGTGTTCTTTTCCATCTCTTTTTGGAGTAGAGTTTTTTCCCACGTGGTTTTCTCTATTTATCCAGTTCATAGAGATTTCATTGTATTTGGGTGCTAATCAGGCCTTGTTGATGATATTATCTTTGGAGAAGATGATAACTTGAAGGATATAATTTCTCTAATTCTATTTTATGAAACTTATTTTCCAAACTATGAACAATAATTTTGGCATTATAAAGTTAAAATATCAAGCTAGTTTTGCTCAAAATTTCTTGATGAACTTACCCAATTAGGGTGGTAAAGAGTTGGTAGAATCTTTAAAAAATATTGTAACAATATTCAACAGTAAAGAACTATTCTTAAAAATCATAAAATCAATTTCATTATTGTTCAACGATGCAATTGTTAGAATCCATTATATCCATGATTCTAGGCTCAAGAAGAGCTCTTGATGCATAATTTAAACCTTCTTTTGTGAGAAATACCACAAAGTCTTCATTTATATCCAACAAAGATAGAATAAATCCTTGCTAAAGATGAAGAATATCATAGTTATGCCCTTTAAACATTACTTTATAGGTTATCTATTTACTCTCGTGAGTGAGTTTAATGTGTTTTTTATTGAAAGATGGAGGCATTTCTACAACTGTTTAGGAGCCTTAATATTAACTCTTCAAGGAAAAACTTTATTGTTGTAAACAAAAAAGGGCCCATTTTTTGGCTTTGAGATGAGCTAATTTTTCAAGCACCTTTTGGATATGTGTATTACCAAATTTAATTTCCTTTCAAACCTTGCTTGGAATATACTTCTGATCAACCTATAGAAAAGAATGGCATTCAACTTCAAAATCTCCTATTTGTGCAAGCTTACTTTGTCCTTATGCACAACTATATGAATTATCATTTGACCCAGGGAGTACCAAATTTAATTTGTGTTTTGAGATTCATCTTTGGTTTTTTGTAGCTTGAATGTATTGAATTGGGGTGCATCGAATTGAACTTATAGAATTTCCTTATTTGCAATATTATCTAGAGGAAATCATGAAATAGTTCTTCTATATTGAGGTTTGTGACTTCTTAATGAACAAAAAATTCTCTTTCATTTTAGAATGAAAGACATGCCTCAATAGTTCTACTTTGCCAATCATTAGCATAAATCCAAAGAAATTGAGAATGAGATTTTCAATCTCATTCTTTAGATGGTTTTGATTGTGTACATTGTGGGATGATAGTGCTTGGTTTACTATAGAACTAAATTAAGAGGCATGATTATGCTTGGTAACCTAAAAATGATAGTTAAAATTAACAAAATGAGAGGATGTATTTCATCCTATTTGAGAAATTATTTTAAGCAAAGTCTTGTGTCCACATGACTAAATTTTGTATCATGAATCTCCAAAACACTATTAATCATGTGGAATTATTTATCCTCAACTTGTAATTCATCTCAAATGCTATCAGTTGTGTTATGAGGGAGAAAGAGATTTATTTGAGACATTTTATTAAGTAATTAATGTAGTCTAATGATACTCCCAAATTTTGTAAAAGGACAGTAGAAAAGCTTGAGGAATCTAACTTTACTTTTTCATTCATGACATTCATTGACATCTCATTTTTTTGAGGCACCCTATCTAATAATTTGCATGCCCATGTCTCTAATTCTTCGCATAGATATTTTCTACTATAATGTTATGAATTGTACAACCATTTGTAATTCCACACTCCTTATTGGGCCCTTTCTTTATTGTTCCCTCTCATAGATCATTTAAATTATATTTTTGGCCTTGATCAAACTATCATTATATAATCATGAGGTGACTAGTTCCTATGTCTTGGGACTTTCTAGTTTGCATCCATCCTTCTCTACTACTATTTGGGTGGAATGGGGCACCTAGCACCATAGTCCTAGTGGATTGGGGTTCCTAGCACCATAATCACTCCAAAATTGCTCAAAATCAAAGGTGTTGGAGTGTCAATTCCCATCATTTGTTATTTAATCTCGATATTTTGAGATGATCATTAGAGGTCGATAAAAAATAGGAAATACATTGAGATCCCTATATAAAGGCGTCATTCCTAATTTGGGAAACCATTATTGAACATGTGTCTTTAGATCCAATAATTATGGAGCAACCAGCTGCAACAATCTACATGCAAGTATTTTTCATGATTGATCTTGTTATGTCTTATCATATTATGTTATTGCATCAACCCTTCAAGGTCTTATCCAAAGAGCATTGTATCACCACCATGATCAATCCTAAGGTAACATCGTTTCAATTCAACATTTCATTTCAAATTTATCCTCTACCCTAGTACAGGTACATTGCTTTTTATAATCAACCATAGCTATAGTGGAGGTTAATTTATACCCAAGATTTGACTTAGGGAAGACCCTATATAGTACACTATTTTTTTCCTCTATGTGTTGATTATAAATTTGACTACTGAAAGTTGTAGAGTTCCAAAAATTACACTAAGACATATAGTTTGAGATTTTTAACAAGTGAAAAATCATGGACTATATCAATTAGCACACCTACATCTAGCATTTTTTTGTTATTTTTAGAGAGCATGTACTAGGAATATGTGTTGTCATTGATGTCAATTTGATGTAAGACAATATATGTTATATTTGATTGTTGATAGTTGTTGTGTTGTCATTGACGTCAACATACAATTTATGTATTGTCATCGATGATATGGTGAGTGGTTAGATAGATTGTTGTAGGTTTTGAAGAAGTGAGGATGATGTTGTATGTTGTTATTGATAATATGATATGGTGGATTGTCAAAAGTATGAAAATTGTGGTGGATGTTATCACTACTTATTAGGAGCTATCACTATAGTGAGTTGATGATTAAAATTGTTCCTTGTGGATATCTATCTTTTTGGTACTAATATCTACAATCAGTATGTTATGTTGGTACTAGGTTTTGTCTTTGATACAAAGTGTAGATGATCAAATGAAAGTGTAATACTATTAATATAAAGTGCACACGATTCATGTTTGATGTCCACCCTCTTAGTGTTGATATCCAACATGCTATGGTATCATGTTTTATAGAATTGATGCTAATAATGATAATTGAAAGTTTCTCTATCAGTTGTGTGCAATGGAGATATTTGGTGTAGATACTTGTCATTGTATGATATTGAAGGTCACAATTATTCTATTAGATATGTAGTTGTGTAGAGATGTTGCTAATGATGTCCTTGGTTGATTTCCACCATCAATTTGGTGTTGATGTCTCACCATGTATGATAATCATGATGCATTGAAGGTCAATAATGATTATAGTTGCTATGTGTTGTGGATGTCAACTTTATTCATGTCTACTATCCACACTCAGTTTGATAATGTGATGATGATGATGATGATGATGACGATGATCATGATGAGTCACAATTATTCTATTAGATATGTAGTTGTGTAGAGATGTTGCTAATGATGTCCTTGGTTGATTTCCACCATCAATTTGGTGTTGATGTCTCACCATGTATGATAATCATGATGCATTGAAGATCAATAATGATTATAGTTGCTATGTGTTGTGGATGTCAACTTTATTCATGTCTACTATCCACACTCAGTTTGATGATGATGATGATGATGATGATGATGATGTGCTTATATTAAGATAAGGATTAGAAGCATAGTGATGATATCATATTAATATGATGATCAAATGCATTAAGAAATATTAAGATGAATATTAGAAGTATGTAAATAGAATGTGATGCAGGAGCATCCTTGGTTTATAAAAATATTGCATCAACCAAAAATATTTCTTTTACGTTTTTCTTTTTGTTTGTAGTTTACAAACTTTTCTTCTTCTGTGTACCGGTTTTGGCTCATTGAAACCCATTAAGTTGGATTCTACTTGAAGACTTGATCATCTTCCTTATTCCCAGACCACATAGCATTTGGATCATTTTGTGGCAAGTTATCACTATCAGTTTCCTTGGCAGTTTCCTATTACCAGTTGACAACTTCTTGTTACCGGTTGCTTGGACCTATACATTGGTGATCTATCAGAACCCTTCTGAAGCTTGCCCAGCCTTGGGCATTGATTTTGATGTTCCTTGGCATGTGGCCAACCTTTTTCACGATCTACACTTCATCCTTTGGATTTTCTAGAGGAATCTCTTGGTGGAGGCCGACCTTGTTGGTTTTACATGTTAGGTCTTGTTCTTTGGGTTTTGACCCTTTTGGGTCAACTAGATCCTCTTGAATCATATATATTATTGTAATTAATCATTAAAAATCATTAGGAGGAACAAAGGTTAAGGATAGAGCATAGAGCATAGAAGATAGATCTTGAGATTTAAGGTCTCGGTTGTGACCTATTCTGTATGTTCTAGCAGGCCCATGAGTTGGTTTTTTACCATGATCAAGTTGTTACCAGTTGGTTGTATTTAGACTTCATGTTATAATTCAATCTATTTTACATTGCCTCCATCATATCTTTGTGTTTCTGTTGTATTTACTCTTACGGACCAGTTCAGATTGATCTCTTTGAGGTTCCTCCTCACTGGTGACTACACTAGAATGGAAATGCTTGTGTTGATCTTGTGCATGTTATAGAATGATTATTATATCTCTTTTTTGTTCCTAAATGAGAAAATAATATTTTAAGGATATTATGGTCCTTTGATGTTTGATGGACAAAGTTTTTATAGGAATGTATGCTAAAGACAGTTTGTATGAATTCTCTATATTCCTTTGCATATATATGGTCCTTTAGATTTGAACATAGTGTGTATTTTCTTGTGGATATTGCACTCTTATCTTTTCAAGTCCTTGGTGTTATATTTGATGTTCTTGGTAATTGCAGCTTGTGATAGTCTGACTATGTGTCAAGGTTTATCCAAAAAATATTTTGTATTTCTTTGCATTAATGGTTTAGGTGTTGCGGTTTGGATCACATGTTTATAATACTTGTGCTCTGTATTAGGTCAAGTTTTAGGTGTTGATGTGGCCTGCAAGAGTTGACAATGGTGTTTTTCTCATGAATAAGTTTGTTGGTCCTCTAAAATGAAGTGCTATGTATTAGCTACCTTGTGATAGTATGTCTTTAATGTGACAATGGGAAATAAGTGTTTGGGAATGTTATTGGATGTTCAAGGAATATCCTTGCATGCTTCACATGATTTTATAAGATTTGTTTGTTGTTGCATTATATATGGTATTTGTGGTCCAAGGTAATTGCTCTAGTTTTGGCTGACACAATTTGTTCTCTTGCTTGTATTTTATACTTAGGTTTATCCTATTGCATTGAAGGTTGTGTTACGTTGTACTTGGGTCCTACTTTGGTGCCCGATGATCTACATTGGGTTTATTCATCTAGAAGATATTTTTGGGGGTTGACTAGTAATGTTCTACATGGTTCAACTACACATTACCTTATTGTTGACTTTGGAGGATGTGTGATAGCATGTGAAATGTTTGAGGTATCTTAGAAAGATGTGATATGATTCTTTTTGTTCCTCTCTATCTCCTTGATTGGATTTCTTTTATGAGAATTGTGTTTGGTGGCCGACTTGATATGGTTATTATGGTTTTTCCCTATCCTGGGCAACCTAATTAATGTTTGAAATAAATAGAATGGTATATATATAGAAGATAAAATTAGTGTTGATGGACAAGATAATTGTGTTGATCAATATGTGTGCTACACATACATGAATATATCATTTATATAAGTTAGTGATGCAAAGTTGAGGTAGAGGAAGTGTGGTAATTATTTTAAAGTTAGTCACATGAGATAGAGATTCAAGGGCAGCTTCATGCTTTGAGATTGTTGGAGGTAGTATGATAAAGGCTTATTCATCTTGATTCATATGTTCATGTACCTTGCTCAGAGATAAAGAGTCTCCTTAGCAAGTTATTTGAATGTTTCCTTGAGGTAGTGGATCTTAGCTTTCAAGTCCCTTGTATCTTGCCCTGGGGTAGTGCACCTCAACTTGCAAGTCCTATTGAGTGAAGTGAGCCTCCTTGGTAGTGAGCCTAAAATAATATTGTAATCTCGTTCATATATTGTGAGTTGACTCTCATTGTGGATTTCCTTGTTTCAATTTTCCACATTAATATGGTGTTTTCTTGTGCATGGTGATTCATTGTTTTATCTTCCATTACTACTAATAAGACTAACATTAAGTCAACATTGATTTATGAAATAAATTTTAAGTGTTTCACCAAGACTAATTCACTCCTCCCTCTCAGGCTTGGGGTGTGTTTAACAACAATGATCTATAAACCATCCTGATTTAGAAGCTAAAGTTTTTGTTGACGGAAGTACTTATAGGACTAAGTTTCCTAGCACACAGGTCTAACACTTTTAGACTTAGACTTCGATGATAGGTTCCTTTATGTATCTCATTTCTAGATATGTCCTTCAATGTTGATTTTTTGATCTATTTCTATATGTTTATGTTTAATGTTGTCAATTTCCTTCTATTTTACATCTAATCACATCAATCACACACAACAAAAAGAGGAGGACAATCCCATACAACATTTGGCTCTCCTTTATGATTGAAATTAGATCTTATTAATTATTCCCCTCAATTAAACTCTTAGTTTACAAAAATGGACTAAGAATCAATCATTTTAGCTAGACCAATTCTAGATATAATATGCATGTAAATCCCCTATCATTTATGCATTGATGGACATCCTTTCTCATTTCAATATCGGCATGCAAGTTATTGCACAAAAGTTGTGGAAATGTCTTGGCACATGACCATCTCAACTAAGTAATCCCATTGATAGTGCTTTCCGGACATTTTCGTTTATCACTATCTGATTTCCTCTATTTTAGACTTCCAGCTGAAATTAAATGACTACCTCCTAGCTTAAGAGCAAGTATAAATGATAAAAAGGTGGATATAGTACAAACAATTAGGGTTTGGAAAACCCTTGCATGCAAAGAAGTACATCCAGCATATAGATTCACGTAGACCAATAACATTACCTCATATCCTCTACCATAGCTACTGTTTAGATTTTTTTTTCAATCCAATTTCTACTACACAGGACCATTTTAATCCATTCTCAATCCATTTGGAGAGATTACTTAAAATGAAAGAAAAAAAACTTATGACATGGTAACACCAGAAGGTAGAGAACCTGACTGAAGAACTTTCACAAATAGCACCGCATTAAACCACTAGATAATAAACAGACTGGCATTTGTACATATAAATGAATTGCTTGCAAAAATGATTGCATGAGAAGGATTTGAATTGATCGACAATAATTGGGAGTAATTTATTCCCAGCTCTAATATCCTGCATAATAGTTGGAATCTTTTTGCACATACTCTAGGACATAAGAGCATTATCGCCACCCCTTTGTAGTACTCATTGGACACAAAAACCATGGAATAGGTGTTGATGGTTTTAAACAACATTAAATGAAAAAAAATGAAGCATCATCAAAGCAATAAAAAATCTTAAAAGAAAGCAACTCAACAACATTTTAGGGACCCTTCGTGGTTTTCATATGGATGAAGATGAATGGTAGGAGGCAAGGGCAAAAAGGATATTGTCAACAGACCACTTCTGCGCTTTCTGTGACTGTAACACGCCTCTTTGGAGGTCTTGCAGGTAGCGGGTGTGATAGTCAGCCGGAGGAACAAACAATCCCACCACTCTACATAATGTAAGTGGTGGAATGGTTTAAAGTATACATATTAATCTTATATTTTTTTGGCTTAAAAGTGTTACACTTAGAATTGTCTGACATTTTTTACGCTTAATATGTTGTTTAAGGTGTGTGGTCACACTAAGAATACTCTTCTAACCTTAAATGTGTTAAACGCTAAGAATTGACTAACTTTCTCTAAGCTTAGTATGTTGCTTAGTGTGTGGTTTAAGGTTGGTCGTAAGTGCAGGGTTATGGAAGCTCCATTATAATAGTAGCAATAATTGAATATTTAATATCCCGTTATCTACAACCATTACTTCAGAATTACATTTATTTAATTTTGTGATTTTAAATAAATGTTATAGATAAAATTTGACATCTTTTGGGAGTGAAAATATAGAAATTAATGTGTTATTTAATGTTGTTTTCACTATTTTACAAAAATATATAATGCATTCACATTATAAGTATTTCTTTTCAAATATTATGATTTAAGAAATCAATAATATAGAATGATGATTACATCAAACTAGGCATTTATTCAATACAAAATTATAAAATTTAAAATATAATTTTATTTTTTTTAAGATAAATGAGTTTTCAATAGGGTTGAAACCTATTACAAAGAAGGATAGTAATTAGAGGTGTACCAAGATAAATCAAAGATGGAACAACACAAAACTAAACTCAAAGGACAAAAAAGTTGCAAGAAGATAAAAACATACCACACTTAAAAGAAAAATAACAATACAATTGAGCATTGAAAATTAGAGTTGGGGCCCAAATTTGGTCCTAACGAGACAATTTGTATGTTTAGAATTGTAAGGGACTAGCTTTCTTCCTTTAACAATAGTCCAAGATGCAACATCTCTACTTGTAAGACATTTCAGAGTAGGGGGGGAGGCATCTTCTAAACAACTAGTCAAACTTCCATGATGGGTGCCTTGTTTGAGGGGGGACCCTTATAATCTAGAGATAGAGAGTCAAGAACCACCAAAGGATTAGAACAAAAGATTAAGTCCTAGTAGTGCACAAAGAAAAGTAGCAGGCTGAACAACCAAACTCGACAAAGCAAGAGGAGGAGACCATGAATCTATAGAGTATTCCAAATCATCATCCAATGTAGTAGGAAAGATAGTGAGTTATCAGTGGTCAACATCCTTCCACATGGTGGGAAAAGAGATGGACAAGACCCATGGGGACAAGAGGAAGACAAATGATCTATAGGAAATAAGCATTTGCAGTAGAAAGGGACCCACTCATAGTCAATCATTTGTGTCCAATTTCACTCTCACACATTCAAAATTATTTTTCCACTATGATACGAGCATAGGACATGGGAGAAGTTGCTACTATTAAGGTCCACATTGAGGAAAGCGGACTAGCATATAGCTACTAGCCCTGTAGGTTGATTTGCACCAGAAATGGAGGGGGAGGTAAGAAAACCTTACCCAAACTAGAGAGAGCACTATTGATTCCTTTAGACGGTTGACAGAGGGATGGTGGAGCTCCACGTGAGGTATTACTTTATAGGTCCATAAAGGAAGTTTTAAGAGGTGGGGTGGATGGGTGGTTAAACACAACCTTAGGAACCACATAGTTTCTAGAAACGCAAGGTTTAGACTTAGCATTGATAGAGGGCAATAATGAGCCTGTATTTGAAATATCAACCATTAGGTTGTAAGCAATGGAGTCCTTAACACAAGTGGAGTTGAGTGATAAATTGAAATTCGAAACAGGTTGAGAGTGGGAAGACATTGGACGTAGATCTATTACTCTATTGTTGTTTTCACTAATTTATAAAAATAAAATATGCATTCTCATTTACAAGAATATGTTAATATTCTTATTCAAGTATAATTCTACTAAGGTTGTTTTTTAAATAAAAAGCAATGAAATAATATCAAAAGGAAATTGAAGATGATAATGATGAGAAATAGTTAAAGAATTTGAATTACAATTAAAATATATGTTTGATATCGAGCTAAACTAATAATTGAAGAATTTGAGTTATAACTTAATTTTTTCGTTTCAAATATTGTTGAGAGGACATGAGTTTGGTTTCATTCTTGGATTGATATGGTTTAAGAGGTTGGTGGTATTTTGTGAATCCTCCTTGAATATTTCAGCTGTAAACAATCTTGATAATTATGAATTTAAAAAACTAAAATTAGTATTTAATTCTAATTTCTTGTCATTAATTTAGTTTTATCTTTTTAACTAAACATCAATTAAAACTTATAATTCTTACAATTTTAAAATGTCTGTAAATAGATTTTAATTTCTGAACATTCTTGATGGTCATCAACAATACAAAGGAAAATGCATTCCTAATGAAATCGACCTATTTGAACGATAAATACAGAAGTCTTATTAAGCAGTAGAGAATAAATTGTAAGCAATAAAATTAGATAGCTGTATTTTGTAATGCATTACTTCAGCCATTAAAAATGAGAAAAGTGAAGAGAAATATACAATTTTCCTAAATATAATTCAAGAGAACTCAAAAATAGGAAAAGTAAAAGGGAAATCTATAAAAAAATATTTAAATCATAGTGTAAAAGAGATCATCAAAGCTTGTAAACATACCAAATTTTCGATGTCCTCATTCCCTGGAGCTGTTTGCCATAAGCCATTTTCTTGCATCCATTTCCTGTATTTTAGCGCCCATTCCCTGTATTCTTTGAAACATTCCCGGTAATCATTCTGCAGTTCCACTTCTTCTCTGTACCATCTCTGCCAGTAGTAAAATTCCACGCTTCCTACCCATATTTCCAGTTCTCCTCGGCAAAAATCACATGTAATTCTCCGCCATTCGAGACTTTCCATCTGTTTTACTAATCCACGCACTTCTTCCGTAAGGTCAACCGACCGTACTTTCATATTCTTGAGGACTGTCTTTAAACTTTCATAATTGGAAAATTCGGCCTTGCTAAGAACTCCCTCTTCTTCCAAACCTTCCCGGTGTTTAGGTTTAAGTACTTTTGCTTCCCAATTTTCCACCACTCGATCCATATCTTCAATGCTAGGAGCTTCAAGTCCTTCGGCTTCCCGACTTTCTATAAGTTCAGTGAGATCTACCATGAGTTCAGCTAACAATCCTTCATCCCAATTTCCCCCCAATTTTTCCATATCTTTAAGGAATTCAGCTTCACTTCCTTCTGCTACAAATCCTTCTGCTTTCACTCGCTCCAAATCCTTCAGGTGTTCAGCTTCAGGTACGAATTCTTCTGCTTTCCAACTTCTCTCCACTCGTTCCAAATCTTCGAACGAGCTTTCAGCTTCAAATCCTTCTGATTTCCAACTTTCTGCGGCCGGTTCCAAATGTTGCAGGAGTTCAGCTTCAGATCCTTCTGCTTTCCATCCTTCTACCACTCGTTCCAAACCTTCCAGATTTTCAGCTTCAGATTCTTCTTCTTCCCAACTTTCTACGACCGATTTAAAATCGTCCATCTGTTCAACTTCAAAGCCTTCCGCTTTCCAGCTTTCTGCCACCGATTTAATATCGTCCAGCTGTTCAGCTTCAGAGGGACAACTTTCTGCCACGGATTTAAAATCCTGCAGGTGTTCAGCTTCAAAATTATTCACCTTTTCTACTAAACCTTCAACGACTTTTCCAAAAGCTTCCAGGTGCCTTGTCAAATCTTGTACCAGGAACATTGGCTGTTATTAAAAATATTTGTATGAAACTGCTCAATTTACTGTCTCTGGAATAACATTAGAAATAAATAAATCACTAACAAAAGATTAGCGTGGAGAGATGAGAGTTTCCTACGAAGAAAACAAGTCAGTGCAACTACCCAAATGAAAATGACGTACATGATTAAAGTAACATTTTGCTCAGAATAGCGTATAAGTGCTATTTTTTTTTGCTTGTACGAAAAATTAATGTGCACCATAGCAACATTTAGGATTTAGTTTGTAGAATAGTCAGATTTTCTCTACAAGATTAATTATTAGGTAAGCTCTAGGTCGCATATTTGATTGAACTCCTGGGGCTGCTTAATCTAGGAGTTCAAAGCGTTTTCATTAGTAAGTATTAACATATATGTTACTGCATTTGATAGTTAATGTTATGACAATAAGTCCTACTTTTAACATTTGAGGTCAATCTATTTGCTTCGTATGTTGTTGTTTTCTATGACTATTTTTGTTTTTCGCTAAAGTATCAAAACTATTTTGTGATGTACAAAAGAACTACCCATGAAATTAAGGTTATTTTATAGTCATTGAGCATAGTTGAAGGTAGGGTGATGATAATTGAAATGGGTTATTTTACTCTCAAGAGGTCACAGCTTTCATGGTTGTGTTTTGTTAGTTTTTGGATTTAAAAAAAGTTCATATGAATAATTTGCAAATTACTGTCACATATAGATAAGGTAAAATAACATTACCATCTTCACCACTACTATTGATACATTGGGTTATGTTTGTAGGGCACTATATTATAGACGACACCAAGTATTGTTCATTCTTGTCAGCTGGCCAAATAAAACATTACATGGGTTTTCATTAGAATATAAATTTTGGATGTGGTCATTATGATCACAATAATACAACTTCATGTGGATATATCCACTATGGCAAAGTGTCTTGGTCTAGTGATAAGTATGCTTTGAGCAATCAAGAACAATTCTAATTAAGTAATAAACCTAACCTCTATGAGGAGGAAATGAACTTATAGATATTTTGGAATGTTAATGTTGAATTAAGAATATTAAGGGTGGTGATGTTGATTTGAGATCTCAACATTTTTGGATGGATACGTCATGGTATAAGTTTGCTAACATGGAAACATGGTTGATTTTCTTGTATATTGTTAAATAATATTAACTGATTTTTTTGCATATTGTTAAGCAATATTAAGTGATTTTCTTGCATATTGTTAAGCAATATTAACTATTGAGAATCAATAGAAGAAACCCTAGTACATATGAAACAATAATATATGAAATTGGGTTTTCTCATTAGTCAATAAAGTTGACAAGTTATGATTTGTTTAGAACTGAGCATAAATACATAAAGAATTATTACATTACTTGATTTTGATTTTAAACCTCTGTAAAAATTTCTTTCTGTGATTTTCAGTGTACTTCACCCCTTGAATATATATAGAAGTATTCAAACCATTAAGAATACATTCTTATATAATCACATTTTTTATTTTTATTAAAAACAATTTCATAGAATTAAAAATAATAATTCATCTTATAAATCCATTCCTATAAAATCATAGTTCTTATCTTATTTTAAAAGCAATTTCACGGAATTAAAAATAACATTTTTTCTCTCTATATATATGGGATCTCAATGTTTCACAATCCAACTTTGATATTTTTATGTCTATATTTGTATGTAAAATCTGTTTACAGAAAAATTTAAAATTTCATTAAGCTTTTGCTTGCTATCAATTCCTAAGTTTCCTAGCAGCTCCTGCACCATGAGTACGTACCTCAAAAGCTACCCGAAAACAATCATCCCACGTGTCAGCTCCAGTAAGCCGTCGTGTTTCACCACTCCCATACCCAAATGAGATTTGCACCTCTGGCAGCTGTCTGATTTCCCACAATATGTTGATCTGAGCATTCTCAGAACATCCTGTAAATCTTAGCTTTTGCATTCTTTTCAAATGTGCCATCTTGGGAAAGATTTTCAGTTTTGTACAACCCTCAATATCCAGCTTTACGAGACCTTCAGGAAGAGTTTTGCAACTCAATAAGCTCTGTACAGTCACAGAGGACTAGTTCAGTTAATGAGGAGAGCCGGACAGGAGTTAAGGGCAATGTGGAAAACATATTATGTTCCAAATGGAGAATTTTCAAGGATGGCAATTCTCCAAAACTCTTTGGAATGGACTTTAAATCACAATATCCTGCCTCGAATCTCACCAAATGTTGAAGTTTTGAAATACTCGAAGGTATTGTTGTTAAGTTTTCACATTTGTTGACTAACAATTCCTCCAAAGATTTAAGGTCACCAATTTCATCTGGAATCACGGATAAATACTCACAGCTGCTCATATTGAGGCAGCGCAAGTGTTTAAGTTGACCAATCGATGGAGGTAAAGTAACCATCATACAAAACTCTAGGTCCAGTTTCTTTAAACAAGACAGGTCACCAATAGAATGAGGCAAATCTGTTATATCAAATACATCTTTAAGTTCCAATATTTCGAGAGACTTGAGCCCTTCAAGGCTGTCTGGAAGCTTGTTAAGACTTGAGCAGTAAGAAAGAACTAGTTTTTGCAGACATGATAGTTCTGTGATACTACTTGGAAGTTGTTCCAATTTTTCGCATTGAGAGAGATTCAAATATTGAAGTTTTTGCAGACGACCTATGGAATTAGGTAAAACCTTTACAGAAGAGCATTCTGCCAATCCTAAATGTTTCAGTTCAAAGAGGCTACCTATGGGGTCTGGTAGTTTCTCTAAACTAGAACAACCTGAGAGTTCCAAGTAGTAGAGCTGTGCCTGAAACACAAGAGAGTCTGGTAATTCGTTGATCAGTGAGCATCCTGTCAAATCTAACTTGAACAAAGATTTCTGAATTGAGAGAGGAGGAAGCCTCTGTGACTTTGAACACCAGTTCACCTGAAGAACTCTCAGATTTTTGGGCATCTGCCAAACATATGCAGTTAGCGGTTAATGATTGCAGATAAATTTATGGAATCAATTCATTCAAGGTACAGTGCAGTTCGGAGGAACACTTTAGCTAAATAAGCTACTTACCTTCCGATCTGATTGCTCATTCCACAACTGACTGAGAGAGGATTGTATGTCACCGCCATGAGAAATGCTTCTGGAGCTCACATCAAGAATAGCTAGATTCTTAATGTTCCATTGCTGCGGTAAGACTTTCAGTGGGCACCGCTCCCACTTTAACCATTTCAAATCTGGTGACAATTTACTTTTATCACTTTCCTTTACTATAGTGTCCTTGAAGAAGAGGTACCGCAGACCATTCATTGAAGCCAAACTATTCTTTTTCAATCTGATTCCTTCTCCTTCTTGTGCGTGTACGAGATATATAACATTCTCGGTACCCTAACCAAATGAAATACAACATTTAACAAATACAATTATCAAATTCCTTCACTCCATTTGGTAGATTTAAAGTAAATTTACTTGAGAGAATGTTTCTTACCCGTTTCCCATCAA